>NC_090925.1:784770149-786016399 GCF_040938575.1 Ambystoma mexicanum
CAGGCCTGCGACTCAGGGACCCTGCTCGGAGTCCCCACTATTTGTATCCGATCCTCCGACAACATTCGTCTAAAAAATTGTAACTTGTCAGTAAGTCAGGAAATCTGCGTGCAAACCCACGTAAAATGTTCCTGCACCCCGCTAAATTTCTTATGCGCACCCCTATATTACATTGGAACTCTGATTGAGTACACACACCCCGAAATCCAACATGCGACCCCACCAGCATGCTGGAAATCCTACACGCAAGTGTAATCACCCCTGCCTTCGGGTGGCGGATCCTATGATGGACTACCGTGGCCATTTCCAAGTTGAAACAATGTGCTATCGAATCCATGAATACGTCTTGTGCCGCACAATTTGTGGGCGTGTGCCGTCCCTCGGAACACTAGTTCTTCCCCAATATTGGTGTTCTGCCCCCTTCCCAGCGCTCTGCGCAAGCCACACCCAGGCTCTGCTTGGAGTCTCGCGCAAAAGGCCCTTGCCGGCTCGCACAGACGTGCCGAGCCAGCATGAACTCCACGCAAGTCCAGGAAAAGTACTGCGCATTCAATTACATGAATCGACGAAGGTGGATTTGTGTGCAGTTGCGCACACAAGTACTCTATTTTCTCTGCAGAAAATTCCATGAATCGGCACCTTGGTCATTTACCCACCCATTGCCATGTTAATCCCCATGTCATTCCCACCAACTAACTGCCCTCCCTGCTGAAACGTGGCTTCTTGGGTACTCTTTGAGCTAGTTCTGTCACAAAGTGACACCAAACTTTGTGCGGTATAGGGCCTGATAGTGTTATATCTAAGCATTCTTTTGAGTGTTTAATGACTTAATTGCCTCTGTAAATGAGCTCCTGTTGTGATAGAAAATCTCTTGACAAAGCGTGTCTTCAGGCAGTTGATTTATAAGCAATATGTGTGTCCTGACATCTGTTACTTGCACTGGAGTCCTGTCTAAAACAAGCAATCCCAAAGCCAACAGTTTTGGCTTGTGTATAGGTATTAGACAGACATTTGCCAGGCCGAGATATCATAAGCCTAGGTACTTGCACCATTTCCCAGATGTTCCCATTTTATGGCCAGGTGGTACCCGAATGGCAGTGTCTGGCAAATACCTATTGCATGTGCATTTAAAAGCCACAGCTGTTGGCTCTGCCAATGCATGTTTGTATCATTCTGTCTCCCTAAGTGAATGTGTATATGCCCAGATGCAGATGTCTTGCTTGCTAAGCCTAGGGGATCAAGTTGCAACTCACTGAGTTGGTCCAACAAGGCCCTGCCTGAAAATGTAATGGCTAAGATGGCAAGTATGGACCAGCTTCAGATGTTCTTCTCATGCGTATTTACCAGTGGGGTCTTAACCTAACTAGAATGTAACTTTGTCTGTGTGGTAGCCTTGTCTGTGTGGCCAGACATTATCATGATTTGAACTGATAAGTACTGACTTGGTAGCATCATATTGTTTGAGTTACTATTAACAGTGTTTGTATGCAAACAGAATAAATCATGTGTATTGTGGGTCATGTTTGGAAAGTATGATGAAACTGCTGAGTGTTTAGGCAGGGCACGAAATAGAAATGATGTACTGACAGATGGGGGAGCCGGACTGAAGGATTGTTCCCACTCCTCCTTCCAGCAGTACACATTTGCCGCTCAGAAGAGTGAATATGAAAACCTGGAATATAACAAAAGAAAAGAGCATTTTCTATCATGTTGCTGGCAAAGTATGAAAGGTGCACATCTTTTAGACCTAAAAAGTGGAATTTAAATATTTCCCACAGAGAGCAATCAGATGTGAATTTAACAGTCAGATGAGGAGCAAACACTCATTAAGCACCCCTACTCTGCCTCTCTCCCCTCAAAGTCAGCCAGGGCTGCACAAGGCCTTCTAGTGAGGTCTTATCTTTTTAACGTATCTCAGCAGCCGATTATTTACAACAGGAAGTGATTATAGACGGGAAAATATAACTGGCAGTGACCATTGCTGTGGAACTTTTTTTCTTTAAATTATATAAGGTAATAATAAACTATGATTTAAGCGTGATTGTTGGGTGATTAGAAATTAGGAGTACAAAACAAGCTGTGAAAAACATGACCTTGTCATGCATTTAATTTCACTTTGTGCCTATGAGATTTCTGAAAGTTCTCAATAACTTGAATCCTGGAGGTTGTTGGCTTCGATTCAGGATGGGGAAAATAAAAATACAATCATGGGGGTAATTTTCAAGTCCTTTGAAGGTGCACAAAAATGTTTACCGCCACACTTTCCACTCTGCAGGACTTGGAAAATGACTCCCTGTGATGTTAGCTTTATTAGTAAAAGCAGGCAGATTCCAAAGGATTCCATTGTAGATGGCTCCCATAATCGTTAATTGTGGGATGGATTTACACATAGTGTAAGAGTGACAATAAAAACACTGATTATGCCTGTGTTTTAGTATTTACATTTACAGTGTGTATTGCAAACAATTGAAAGTGACGGGAGGGACCCTTTTGAAAATAAAGTGCAAATAAGGGTGGTCTCCTTAATTCACTTTAAGATTCAAAACAAAATTACCCCCTTACTCTTTTTAATCAACATGTTCCTACAATGATGTATACATTGTCAGGTTGGTTCATCAGGTGACTTGTGCATTTTTAAAGTAATATGCATAAAATGGAGTATTATTTCAGGTATTCAAAACCAAACTTTAACACATATTTGTAACAACTTGTGCTGGGAAAATGCATGTTCAAGTTCTTAAATTTCAGGATAGGCTCAAATTCTGGCTTTACCACTTAATCAGAGTGTTTGATCCTGAGCAAAACATTTAATCTCATTGTGCCTTATCTGCCAAAATTAGTTGCCCTTAGAAATGATTCAGTTTGCAGTATGAGCAACTCCAAAATAAGCCTCACTCATGGTTTAATAGATGGGCATAGTAGGGGTCAGGGCCCGCTTAGGAGACACACACACATCTTTCTTTGGAAAATATAAGGCCACGATTATTGAACAAAATCGTGACATTCGATATCAAATCAAAGTTGAAGATGTCAAACAAGAAGTCATTAAGGACATTTGCATATTATAAACAGTATGTAAACAGTATGTACTAGAGAATGACATTTAGGGGGGTGGTAACGGCGCAGCAGCTCCTCATCCCTGCCACATCCCACAGGGAGTGATGCCAAGAGAAAACCCCTCAACCTGCACTGCCTGCCTCATGATCCCGCTCCCCCGCCATGGCTCTTTCTCCTGCATGCTAGCACTCCCTTGAACCCCTAACTCAATTAAAATGTGCTGGAAAATTGAAACAAAAAATGAAATTCTATGCTTCAACATGTTATTTTGTAATAAACTAAATGTCCTATTCCTTGCTTCAGTATTCTGGAGGGAATGAGCGGGCCTGTCTTTCACAACAAGATGGCGGGACCACGAGCACCTCCTCTGTTGCCTGCTGGGAGTAGACACAGTGTTCAGAGGGGTATTGTTAAACGCAAACCATCTGAGATGGAAGAAGCACTGGGACCTTGTTGCTCAGCCCTCAGAAGGGGAGGAGGAATCATCCTTGAAATTGACACACTATTTTCCTGCTTCTCTTTTGCTCTGTGCTGTTTTTTTATGGCTCAATTATAGCATTGTGTTGGAAAAAAAGGTACACAACTTTTGTTCATAGGGAATATTTAATTGGGATTTGTCTCTCAGGGGTCTGCAATGTACAGCAGATTCGTTTTTCATGGTTTAGCAATAGTTTTGCTTATTGCGATGTGGGAGCGGATGGAAGCTGAAGTAAGTGGCCAGTGCAAGGTCAAAGTAGTGAGTGACCTTATGGAAGGAAACAAAGGAGCAGATGGAAGAAAAGAGCAGAATACTTTGGAAAGGGTCCTGGAGAGAATGTGATTTTGGAAAGGATATAGGGATGGAAGGAGAGAGCAAATTGAGTTATCCTGGGCAAATAACATTATCTCAGTAAAGTCTGGTGAGTTGACCAGGCTGTTTCCAGCCAGTGTCATATGCCTAAACACTGAAATCCAATAGTAGAAAAAGACAACTTAAAAAACCTGTAAAATGTGTTGCACTCATGAATTCCATTAACTACTCCCGCCATAAAATCCACACCCATGCCACACACATGCCCGAGAATCCCTTTGCCCTAAATCTGCCACAAAGTGAAGTTCTAACAAGCATCTTTATCAGAAATTCAAGTAGTCTTGTAGGTAAATGGGCCAGTCCTGATCCTAACAACAAGGGTTTCAATCCAAGTGTCTGCACCTTTTAAAACAGTCTAACAGAATAAACCAATTTAGGGGTGGGAATGGGTTTTTCCAGGTCCAGCAAGTCATGTTTTGCAGGTTAGTGGATTTGAGAAATCTGGCCCAAAAGCAACACTTTAGATAGGGTACTCATACACCCACACCCAACGGAAGTTGGGCCCCTCTGTTCAGAAACCTGGCCCACCCAGATGAAATTTCCTGGAGCTGGGTCTGCATCAAGGCGACTCATGTTCGAGTTTCCCATAAATTGCACAGTAGGGACCTGTTACAATTGCACTTAGGTGCAAATATGTCCCTTCCTCCTAATTTTAATTTTTTGCACATCAGAGTGCAGAAGGAAGGTGGAAAGTGGAGGCGTGCTCGCCTTTACACCACTTTGTTGCACCCCGCTGTGAAAAAGAGTAATCACTGGCTGCCATTTACACCTGACAGGCAGCGTTTACAATGGGTTCTTATGTACTCTACATGCTTCTTGCTGGAGTAAAAAACAGGAGGATTCCATAGGAATCCACAGCAGTTATGCCAGAATGAAAATACCTTCCTGGCATAAATGCTGGAGTATTCGTATGATGAAGAGGAAGAGGCAGAATCAAGAATTACAACTGCCCCTTCTAGGCCACACAAATAAATGAAAATATTGTGTGGATTAAAATTCATGCATACAATGTTCACAGATACATTTTATGCATGAATTCTATTCGATGTCCTACTGAGCATGAGATTAGGGCTGTTTGGCAATGTTTTGATGTCATGAAGTCTCTGGTTTAATCAATCCCATTGGCATTTGTTGGATATTTTCCACCGCCAGCCCCGTATAGACTTTGGGCCTCATTACGACCCTGGCGGAGTGGGTTTACGCCAGCGTTATTCGCGGCGGACCCGTCCGCCCTACTACGAAATTCCGTAGCGCCATGGAGCGTTTTCCGCCTGGTTTTTCCGGGCGGAGAAATCCATGGCGCTACGGGACCTTGTCGTTAATTACGCCACCGTATTTTGAGGTGGCGTAATTAACGCCTTCCCCACTCCCATTATACCCTATGGGGCAAAAATGGGAATGGGGAAGGGTAAAATGGGGGATGGGGATTTACCGCCCCGCCAAGGTCGGAATGGGGCGGAAAATCCGCCAACCCCCATGGCGCTATCGGCAGCTTTCCGCCGTGCTCCAAGGTGCATTTTGCACCGCGATTTCCGCCAGGGTCGTAATGAGGGCCTTTGTAATAATCACATTTCGCCATTTACACTGATACATGAGATGGTTGATAACTGGAATATTTCTACGTTGACTTTCCCTTTTTTTGATAGTTGCTATTACCATAGTTACCCCATGTTTCATCATCGTGTTATATTGAGGAATAGTAGTACATTGTAAAAGGGCTCTGGTGCTAAACCCTCACAAACATAAAGTGGGCCACATATGCCGCAGAGAAACACAAGTTTTGTAGATCATGAATAGCAAAATGGCTTGTGTTTGTCTCACGCTAATTGCAACATTTCCAATGGGAAATACATGAATATTATTGTTGAAACCGTTTAAAAAAAAAATCTGTATATTTTGCAACTGTTGTAATATATTTCATTATAGCGATAAACATTGCATTAGAGGGTGGGCATGGCCGCTAACAGCTTGCTAGCCTGAGCTGCGTAGCCCCAGCATAGCAAGTGTCTCGGGAGGGCTCCTGGAAGGAACCGCCCCATAACATGGTGCTTTATCGCTATTAGCACCACAGGGTTTTCATGGGGCGTGGGGGCAGAGACTAGAAGTTTTGTTTTTAGAGAAATTGATGCTGCAAATATAAAACAACATACGAAGATGGCAAGAAAAAAAATATTAGAGGGAACTAGTGCCTTTACTATTTCTATTGCTGTGACACAGTCTAATTTATTTATTTTTATTTATTTATATTTGTAAAGCGCACTAGCAGCCTAAGGGCATCGAGGCGCTGTTGCATGAATTTGTCTCAGTTACAACAGGGTTACTTGTCTTAGTTACAATAGGTTACTTAGCTCATGGTTACAGTGAGCTTGGAATACAGCAGGGGTACTTGTGTTAGTTACACTAGGTTGCCTAGCTCATGTTTGTTTGTTTGTTTGTTTATTGATTTATAATGCGCGCCAGACCCAGAGGTAACCGGGCACAGCAAAGACGAATATGCAAGGCTTACAAAGTTACAGGAATCTTGAAATTACAATGTTACAAACTTTACAAGGATACATCAAATTTACAGTACTGCATACATTTACAATGGTAGAGGGATGCATGGTATATATACTTGCAAGTGCGAGTATAGGCAGGTGATTGCAGGTAATTAATATACAAGATGCAAGGTTAGCATGCTGTATTCAAGTTAGGCTTAAGTTGATAGACTTCTAAAAATACATACATATATATATATATATATATATATATATATATATATATATATATATATATATACACTCCCGGTGGGCTAATGTTGTGTCTACAGGTTATTAGAATTGACATGTTTAATGAAATGTCTTCTGAAGTGTAGGAATGGTTGGGCAGCTCTCAAGTTGTGTGGCAATGCATTCCATAGTTTGGCCGCTGTCACTGGGAAGCTAATGCCGCCAATTTTGGCAAATTTAAATCTGGGTATTAACAGACAGTTTGAATTGACAGTTCTTGTCGGTCTATTAGAAATGTTTCTCTTTATTTTTTCCATCAGGTAACTGGGTGCTGCATTATTTAGAGCCTTGTGGGTCAAAGAGATCATTTTTAGGTGGATTTTATTAGCAGTCGAGAGCCATTTGTACTGGCGTCTCAGGGAGGAGATATGTTCTCTTTTATTAATCCCAAGTGCCGCTCTAAGGGCATTATTTTGAAGGATTTGGAGCCTTTGGGTGATGGATTTGTTGGCACCGCTGTAGAGTGCATTACAGTAGTCTAGTCATGAGAGTATTAGGGCTCTTGCCAGGATCATACATCTGTCATTAGGTAAGAAGGGTTTACCTGCTCTTATTTATTTACAGGTATAGGCTGTAGTTGATGCTAAGGAGTTGACCTGTTTAGTAAATGTCATAGCAGAGTCAAGGTAGAAGCCGAGCGTTTTTACTTCCCTCGGGACTTTAATGACGTTGCCGTTGATGCTGAATGCTGAGTAGTCAGGGCCTCATTTGTTGATTTTTGCCTGTGAGCCCAAGATGATTAACTCTGTCTTATCATCATAAGATACACCCTATTTACCAAATCCCTGTCTCTATTATGATCCCCGGAGAGTGGGAAGAGAATCTGTGTATCATCTGCATAGTTAGTGTAGGTGATACCTAGATGGTCCAAAGCATCGAAAAGGGGTTTGGTAAACATGTTGTATAGAGTTGGGGAGACACAGGAGCCCTGGGGGACTCCACATGTGATAGGTGTAGGGTCTTCTGCTGCTGAGGGTGAGAAAACTCTCATGGTTCTCTCACTAAGAAAGGATTCTATCCATTTGATAGCCTGGGTGGAGAAATGAGCAGCAGAGTCCAAGTGTCTGCAGAGGACCTTGTGGTCCACGAGATTGAATGCAGCTGAGAGGTCAAGTAAGAGGAGGAGTGCCGTCTTTCCTTGATCTCTCAGTTCATATATTTGGGTCTTTAAGTCAATGAGGGCTGTTTCGGTTCCATGTAATGGACGGAAACCAGATTGTCTGGCTCCCAGTAGCTTATGTAGTTCAAGGTATTTTTGAATTTGTGTGTAAGCCACCTTGTCCAGTATCTTCAATAGAAATGGTACTGTGGTAATTGGTCGGTAATTCGTGGGGATAGTGAGATGGTTACAGTGAGCTTGGAATACAGCAGGGGTACTTGAGTTAGTTAGACCAGGTTGCTTAGCTCATGGTTGCAGTGAGCTTGGGATACAAAATATGATCACAAACAAATGGGGTTACAGTTGAGGTTTGTCATACAGTTACAGCGATAGGGCAGTGAACATGGGTGATAGCACCCGATGCTATCTACACTGAAAGTCTATTGCAGTTCCTGTCATCTCAATGAATGAATTGAACAGTGTCTCGCGGGATCTGGAAACTGGTGTGTCTCTTTCAAGTGCTTGCTGTTGTTTTCTTCTAGTCTGATATCCCCTCCCATTTCTTTCTTCGAGGTAGATTGAGTCCTTGTGTATCACACAGAAATGCACATTATCTGCTACCCTGGCCGAGTACACATTTGTGCTTTCCTTACCAATTTGATTTGCTGTTGTTCCAGGTCCAGCAGGTTTTCCCCGATGGCAGCTACAGCGATACAACAATTGAAGTCAATTTGAAGTCCTCAGAAACACAGGTACGGAATTAACCACTGACCGTTTTCAATATTGCTTTCCGGTGAAACCTCTCTAGTGTAAAGGCCAAAGAACACACATGCAACACCTGGCCAGCTGTGCCAGCCAAAACATTCATATAATAGAAGGCTTCTTTATGGAGACTGATATGGTCTTGGGTAGCACCCATATAGTCCTTGTGGTACTCGAAGTGAATCATGCAACTCTGAAAGGGGTAGCATGGATGTTGGGGCATCATGCAGGAGTGTGATCCTTAATATTCTGGAGGATGAGGTTAAGGGCATGGTGCCATGATGGGCAGCAGACATCAGAGCAACAAGATGCTGCAACCACACAAGAGTCCAGAATGCTCAGGGTGACTGTGAGGGCACTATCAGGGGGCAGAGAGGAGCTCTGAGGCAGCTGGCAACAGGGCGATGGGGAAAGATAAGGTAGGATTGGGGAATAGTCCTTCCCTTGACTGCAGGATTTTATGAAAAGTCCTGTCAGGGCATCTTGTCTGTTGGAGGTGAGCAAAGGACCATCAAACCCGGGTGCTGACTAAATAAAACCTCTTTCCATAGGATTGCTGTGGGAGTGAGGACCTGCAGCAGTCCATGCACAGGTAGTTCTGTGCCACTGGAATTGTTGATGCCTGCGATCCAGACAGGGAGAGTCGAAAGCCTTAAGATAAAGGTTCAGACAAAAGCCATGAAAGTCTTTGAGCATTTGAACTACAAGCTATATCATATGAAAGTTCTGTAGTGCCACCAGTTGGGTAATGTTTTAAGGAGCTTATGAAATGAGATGTTATATTAAGTTGACTTATACTTGTCACTGTTACCTCTGGCATGGTCTACAGGCACTCACGTGGTTCTGTAAGAAAGTGGGTTGCGTAGTTCCGTGAGGGAAGAGGGAGTAGGATAGAGGTTTGTGCTTTTCTGTTGGACCTTGTAGTATGAGGAGAAACTGGTGTCTGTGTGAGTCGGCTTTTTAGGTGTGATTGGATTGTGCGCACTGGGGGTTATTGTGTCCGGAAGGGCAATGTTCAGTGACTGGGATGTTTGTTTGCAGCAGTAAGTTTTCATGGTGGGATGTGTGGGTTGTGTGTTTGTGTGAGCTGAGACTGATCTGTTAGATCGTGTGGGGTATGTGTGGGTATGCTAGAGAGGAGCAAGGAGCAGGGATGTTTAGTGGTTGGTACGGGATGTTTGTTTTATTATTGGTTCCAGAGTCCATATTGTCTTTGGAATATCTTGGGTCCACAGTGAGATTGCTGGCAGCGCCCATTTTATACTAATCATTGTGAGTTAAATACCCAAGTTTTTAGTCATTTTCTAAAGGTAAGGTGGTCTCCTGTCATTCTTATCTCTTCAGGATTGAGTCCCATAGATTGTCAATTAGACGTGAGAATGTGGGTCACTGGAATTTCTGTTTTTCGTATTGTTTCATTTCGATTTGGAGGTCATCACTTGATCTTAGGTTTGTTCCTGGTTGGTAGCAGTTGACCTTGGCCTGGAGGAATTTGGCTCCTTGTCTCTGCAGTGATTTGTGGGTGATCCAGAGGGCTTTGTAGTTAATATGTTTTTTACTGAGAGCCAGTGTAGCCTTCTCAGGGCTGGAGTGCAGTGGTCTCTTCTGTTTTGTCCCATGAGTATTCTTGCTGCAGTGTTTTCGATGCATTGTATTTTTGCTAATAGCGCCATGGTTAACGCCAGGGTCGTAATGAGGCCCTTGGTTTCTGGAGTGAGCCATGTGAGTTTTCAATCTCCTCTCCCAGACGTAAATGAAGACATGGGCGTAGGACATGGAGGGGGCAGGGGGGACAAATCCCCCCCACAATTTTAAGTGGGGGGACATAATGGCATTTATCCTCCCCAGAATATGTAATTGTGCACAGTGTCTCTGCCACAGTTAACTAAAAAGTCAAGCCATACCAAGTATTTTCCTACTTTTAACTTGTCAGCACACTTGGCGCTAGCCGGGCCGTCAAGAATTGTTTAATGAGCAGTACAGACCTTCGTTTATAGTTTTCTTAATGTTAGTTTACAGGCTGCAATCCCCACCTGCTTCCTCTGACCCATGCTCTCCACTCCCATTTATAACCCCCTACCGTTTATTAAATGTGTTTGGACAACCGTTCCTCGTGCTATTGTGTGTGTTGTTCTCAGTAGTGCTCAGGGACACACTCGTAAAGTGTGTGACCTCACTCTTTGTCCTCCCATCTCACTGTGATGTCAGAGTTACATAGGGTCACCCCACCCATCACACACACGTGTGTCGTGTGTGCATGGTGTCAATATTATTATTGTAATTAAAACCTGAGTCATATTGAAATTGTACCAGAATATTACATTGTGGCACCACAGCTGTGGGGCCGAGGTAAAGCGATCATACATGTGCAGCAGCCTATTCTGTGAATATCATATAGCACTGGGCTACTTATCAAGCTGAAGGAGATGCACAGCATGGAATGTTAGCTATGTGGTACTCAGCCTAGAGGTTTATGTTATGCCTCTTATTGCAGGCATGCATTGCCAACGTAATAACCAGTATTTCTAATCACAGCGGGCCTGTAGTTGGTACTTTGCGTGGATGCCTGTGACCTCTTGCCAAGCAAGTTCACCCGAGGTGGCAATACTATATGGACTTGCATGCTTCTCCGGCCAATGAAGCCCTAATCTCCGCACAGGCCAACTGCCTGCTAATCCCCAAATAGCCATGTAAGAGCCAAGGCCAAGGGTCCAAACGATCGGCCTCAACCGCTTCCCAGCTCTGGAATAACCTTAAAGAAGGTACGACGTGCCCCGAAATCTGCTTTCTTTCAGGGCAAAAGTCAAGACACCCAAGAGTAACCACTTCTGGAATCGGCCAAAGCGCCATGAACCAATTAAGCTAAGCAGTGAGCGCTCTAAAAATAAATAAATACAAAAATAGACATGTAAATTGACTATCAATGCTTTCAACATGACTCCACCGCCTGCGAGTGCCTCTGGGCACTGCTCCTTTGTACCCAAATGCTTTGGGTGCTCAAAGAACGACATGCATCTCTATAGGTTCATCAGTGGGTATATAGGTGCAAGCATTTACAATAAAACCTGGGGTAACGAAGATTTAGGCTATTGCAACACTTGGAACAACTACTTAAGTCAAACCATGTTTTAACACTGTGAGCTCAGGATAGTTCGCTAATATTAATAATTGGTGTTCTTATATAGCTCTTCATGTTGATTCCTCTTGCTTCTAAGCACTTGTACTAGTAGGTGTTATTACTCAATAATGTAATGCTACTCAATGTATCAACCTTGAGAGGATGAATGGCTGGGTCAGTCCTACCGCAGTATTCGTACTTCAAAGCGCATGGAATTTGGAGCTTAGAAGGGGACGCAAAAGAGACGTTGAGCACTAATATAGGTTGCTTGATTAGCATTGAGTGGCATGAGAAACTATCTATCTTCTGAAAGAGTGACACCTACTTGGAGCAGTCCCAGCAGCAAGGAAGGTGTGGACCAATACAGACATTAGAGGAAAACGGGGTATTCTGGAGTTAACTCAGGGTGCATTTGTCCTTGGCCAGTAGGCTGGGACCCGTGCAGACATTGTTGGCCTTGGCTGTCTTTGAACTTTATGGGCACTATCTGCAAATTGGTGTGTGAAGTGTTTCTCAAGTGCGCCCGGCAAAGGCTGTGTGGGGACATGGAGAATTCATGATAAATGTGGATGACACACAAACTAAATAATGTCCCCGGTGCTGTTGGATCCCGATGCATTTCTGGTGACAAACAAGTGGCTCAATTAATTGAGTACAGAATGTGTGCTATCAGGTCTTGGAGGGATGTCTCTGGTACCAATAAAGCCCAACCAAACAAAGTGAGCGCTTTTCATCCCCCTCTGAGTCCAGAACACTAATTGCCCAGGCCTTAGGTGAGATTCATGAATTCATCTTTTATTACGTGCTGGGGGACCCTGTAGTACTTATCCCTCTGTCCCCCTCTTCTTTGTCACTGCACTTGCACGTTCCGAATATCACGAAGCCTATTAGGACCGCTGTTTGGTTTATTATTTATTCATTGCCTTTCCATTGTTTATGTGTTCCCTTGCTCCCTTCCCTTTTTCCTTGTGGCACTGTATAACACTGTTTTTGTTGTATATAAGCGCCATATAAATATCCAATAAATAAATGAATAAATGCTCAATACCAGAGACCAGTCTCTAAGCGTGGGACCGGGATTCAAACCTGTGTTGTTCTGCATTATCTTGCTTCCAAAACAAATGTGCTGCCCCTCAGCTATCCTCCCAGCCCATTTGGCTGCTAATTGCAGTGTCGAGTCCATCCATCTAAGGAGGGGGGGTAAATCGGAGCTCAGGCGAAGTCGATGACGGATCCCTATCATGCTGCCCCATGCCAGTATTGGTGATTTAGGTCTGCATAATAAGTCCCCAATGTGTCCCCCTTTCCCCCAGATTTTATGTGACTCCTACGCCCCTGAATGAAGAGTTGAGGCAATATAGACATTTTTTTCTCCCATTTTAGGGAGTTATTAAAGATACCCCCAGAAATTGGATGGGATGGAACACATACAAGAGCACTTCTGTGCATGCTGTCCCCTCCATTCTATTTGATCCAGACCCTGGTTTCCGTGTTAGATGTACACCTCTAACACAGCAAATCGTGAAATGTTTTATCCATGCTTTTTACGAACCGCTCATAACGCCCGCTGTCAGGGAAATGTCGTCCTTACACTGGCTTAGTAGAAGCCTGATAGAAAACCTCAGCTCCGGGTACATTGGCACGTGCCCAAGTGGTTACCCTAGGAATTTAAGAACCTTGGATGCACAAAGGTTGAAAATATTGCACTTCAACATCTGCCCGCAGCATGGTCAGAGCAAGCGTTGAACAACTGATGGCAGGCAAACTCCACGATGGTGGCTTAGTTTATGTACCTGGAAAAACCATAGGCTCCATCAGGCTCCACGTACCTCCATTAGCCAAAATCTGCCCAGTGCTAGTGATGACCCAGAGGAAGCCAAGGACATCGTATGCTTAGGCCCTGATTCACAGAGCGTTTTCCAATGGGGTTTTCCCATTGTAAATGCTTCTGTGAATTAGACCCTTATTCTCAGCTGTCTACTATTTTGTTTAGGAAAACACAACATTATTTCCAATAATGACACTTGTCAACCCTTCCTCAAAATTCTAACAAAACCTTTAGCAATGCTGACCAATGGCATCCCTCACTGATCACTCTGCAAACTAGGATTTATGAACAGATGTTCTGACCATTTCTCAATGGGACCCAAGCCATGCTTCAACCGTTGGCATTGTAATAACATAAAATGGCAGTGACTCTGGCTCTTTTCATCCAGCCTTAGAGGATTGGATGCCTAAACTCTGCCCTACGCTGTGGCCTATTTAGTATGATACATTGACGCATTCTTGCAAGGTATCCTCAGGCCCGCTCATGCTCCGGCACCCCCAGGAAATCATATCAAGCTGTTGGGCCTGTATTCAGACCACACAGCTTCATAGTTAATTCCTTTGCAGAACTATTTCCAGTTCATTTCATGAACATTTTCCTACATTTGGTTTGAGGCCCAAGGGATTTAATTGACTTGCTAAGGATCACCAAGGTTGGTCAAACAGAGACTCTGTGCATAAACGTTAGTTCTCCTGGAACCGCGTGTGCCATTTTAGGAAGCTGACCACACATTTACACATGGACATTTAAAACGTTGTCTTCAATTCTCAGCATCTTTTGCAAATAGGATAGTAAATCAATGGCCCATTGACTTGATCCCTCCCTCTTAAGTCCCTATTGCACAGCACAATAGATGGCCAACGCAGTGCAGAAGAATTGCAGCCGTACATATATATTACTTCAAAAGATGTTTGCACTGGTTCAAAAACTGTACTGCACAGTTTATTTAATACAAGCACTGATCGGACAGACTCAATGTAGTGGAATCCCCAAAACTCAGCTTTGCACCTACAAAACAAGAGTGATCCCAATCATAAAGGTGAAACAGGCACAGGTAAGAAATATATCTCCTTTGGTGTTTGTGGTATCATGGGACGAGGGCAGGCTATGGCCTTACGAAGGGTGTGGAAGTGAGCCAGTAGCAACCTAAACCCCACAGTACAACAGTCCAAAACAAAGGAATGTCAAATCAAGGATCTATAAACATATGAATACTTTAATTAAACACACCATATGCAAAAATAACTAAACAGAAGAACACTAAAAAAAGCCACCACTGTGTAAAGAACACAGACTGTACAAAAGCTAGAAGGATTCAGCACTCTGGGTAATGAAGCAGGGGTAAAAGGCAATCAATAACCACAATGTGTGTAAGCTGATATGTCTTGTACAAGATAATGGATAAAAAATGACCTAACCAGTCTCTGGGGCCCAAATATGGACCAGATGGGCAGTTAGGAATCAGTAACATCGTGCTGTTTTTGGGTAATTTTCAACAGCATCAGATAGGTTGCTTGTGCTGTGCAAGCGGTATGAACCAGGCTCGAATATGGCATTCATGGTGTACCAGAAGGTGAGCAAGTTCTAAATGCAGGGAATGGCGACCAGAAACTGTACACAGGAATCAAGAACAGTAACTCTGGGCTGGAAAGACAAGAGAAAGCTAGCAGAGGGAAATTAAGAAAACAGTATAACTGAAGTGGATAACCAAAGGGGAGGACTGAAGACTCAAGGAAGACAAGGACAGAAATCATGAACAGAGGGCTGCAAACAAGGAAGAGAGCAAGGGGGCTGTAGCCAGGGAACAGAAGGCTGTCATGATTCCTGCTCTTCATGTCACCAGCCCTCCAAGATTTCAGGCTGGAGCCAGGCCACGATCACCTACATGGCCCTCAAGGGCCTCTCCATCCCTCCAAAGACTCACTTGGTGTCAGACTTGGCGATTGTGGCACCAGACTCACTCACTCCCATAGGATAACATTGGGGATTGGACTTGTAGTGCATTGATGGGGACAAGATGGATGCCCCGACATATTTCGGTTCCCAGAACTGCATGTGCGATCTAGTCTTTTGTGTGTGGTTCCACCCAGAGGCACCTGGGATACCCAGAGACTATTTAAGCCACACCCAGGCTGAGAAACATGCTTTGCGTTTTCTGCACCTGCAGCGTGACACTCACCAAGTTCGGATCGGTCTCCAGTAGGCCTACATCTTTCTTCTGCGCTCAGCTCCTGCAAGAACAAGAACACCCTTAGGAACAGCCTTACCTTGCGGTGCTTCTGCCCATCAGTCATCGCTCCTTCTGTTCTGCGGGCATCTTCGGCAGAGTCATTCCCATCCCGGCACGCCGCTTCCTAAGGAAAAGGGAAAAGAACAGAAAAAAGGCATTAGTAAGCATTCCGCAAACCTTCGCTTATTTTTAAATACTGTACGAGCTTCAAACGCTTACCTGAATCCCAGCCACTCTGGGGGAACTCTGTCTCCGAAACTTCTCATCCATCTGCAAGAGGGAAAAGAAACTCCAGGTTAGCGTGGAAACATCTAGAGGCGCCGCATACCGCGCTTACCCACCGCATTTGTTCTTCATAACCGGCATCCACGCTGAAAACGTCGCGGCACCTAAAAGACACAGAAAAAGAACTCAGTTCAATGCAAATACAAAAGGGGTGCATCGTGCATCGCGCTCTCACTCACCTTCAGTGCTAATCATCTCAGCAGCACACCGCCATCCCCGGACGCCGGCCATCATCTAAGGAAGGAAAGGAACGAAGTTAGAGAACTGTTCAAAAGGCTCATTAAACTTACCTGTCGGACTCTTGCCAGTGAAGTAACTAGGAAGCAACGAGCCCGCATAAATCAACGCGCCCCTGTGCTGAAGGCAGGACGGAGAGCACACTATCCAAGAAAACAAGGTGAGCTGTCGATCAAAGGGAAGGGTTGGACCCCAGGGAAGAAGGGGTTCAAGCACACAGAGACAATAGGGAGTTAAACTCTACCAATCCTGTGTTTCAGGCCCAGTCTCTAGTCGAATAGCCTCCAGGGAAGGGTTCAAAGTCGTAAGAGGTCATAACAGGCTGAGTGACGTCTCCGTGGATACCAGGTGAGTGTTACAGAACGCAAAATCCACCTGGGTGTCATGGAAATGTCAGAAACTGACCAGTTAGCCCGCATGTTGGGGCAGCTACGTTCCGAAGTACATGCAGCCAGGCAGGAGACCAACACTCTGAGGAGAGAGCTGATAGTAGCCAAAGAATGCACTGATGATTTAAGCCGGCAACTTCTCCAGTCACAAGCAGGGCATGCACCATTGCCGGAAAGCGTGCCCTCGATGCCAGCGCCATCAGCCAATCCCGTTCAGATAACCCTTCCTGGGGCAGTTCCCCTGGCCCCGCCCGAACGATTTACAGGGGATCCCAAGAGGTTTGCAACATTCATGAACCAGTGCCACCTGCACTTCCTTTGTAGTTCAGGGGCCTTTCCGAATGACCAATCGCGGTTCGCTTTTGTGCTATCCTACCTGAGTGGTAGCGCCGCAGACTGGTCTGTACCCTTTGTGGCCCAAGATGATCCTTTGCTGCATGACTTCACGGGCTTTCAGCAGGAGATGGAAAAGCTGTTCGCCCGTCGTACTCATGGGTAGGTATTAGACAACACACTTCTGTCCCTATGTCAAGGGAATCAAGACCTATTAACATACGTAGCCACGTTCAATAGACTCGTAGTTGAAGCAGAATGGGCAGCGGAGAAGAGAACCACGTTATTTCATCAGGGGTTGCGGGGGGAGCTCAAGGATGTTCTTGCACAAGTAGTGAACCCCCCCCGAAAGACTGCTCAGAACTAATTGACCTTGTTGTTCAACTGGATCATAGGTTGCAGGACCGAAGAGCAGATCAAACCCTCACCCTATGTATGTGCGTTCAAAGGACAATACTGCCCGAACAACGGAAGGTTCATGAGAACCAATGCAAATTGGGGAGTCAGATCCCCCTTGACTAAAGTGGAAAGGGATAAAAGGAGACAGCGGCAGTTATGTCTGTACTGCGGAAGGTCAGGTCATTTCCTTAAAGAGTGCCCTGTGAAGCCACCGAGGAGGACGGTAGGGGCCACGGACAAGGAAGATACCATCAAGTAATCAGAAAACTCCCCAGCCCGGTAAGTGTAGGGGTCCACTTGTCGAGCGAAGAAAGTGAACTACAGACCTCGCATTTTGCACTATCTGCGGTCTTGATCAATCACCAACAACCATCTCGGATGCACGCAGTAAGAGTGTACATAGACAGTGGAGCCGTTGGGAATTACATCGACCAGGATCTTGCTGCAAAGATGGGGCTTCCGTTATGCCCTAAATCAACCACCGACACTGTTACCATAGTCGATGGCACAGAAATAGCTTCTGGTCAAGTATCCCAATGCACTGCAGCTTTAACCCTTCTGTGCCAGGATGGACACCAAGAATCAATCATTTTTTACCTCATTAAGGCACCACAGTTCCGGTTGATTTTGGGAATGCCATGGTTGGTAGCTCACAATCCTCGAATCGATTGGCGAGCAAAGGAATTGGCCTTAACCGAAACTTGCGACCACACATGTTATCGCCAAGAGAAACAACCAATAGACACCAGAACCTCCAAGCTTGCGACTGTGGCAATCGGCACCCTACCAAATGAATACCAGGACTTTCAAGATGTCTTTCAAGAACAGGCTAATACCCTGCCACTGCATAGATCATACAATTGTCAAATCGACCTGATACCTGGCACACAAATCCCTTGCGGGTGAATTTACGCACTCACGGAACCAGAAAACCAGCACCTGAAGGTCTATCTTGACCAATACCTGGCCAACGGGTTCATCCGTCCCTCGAAGTCTCCAGCAGCCAGTCCTCTATTCTTCGTACCGAAAAAGGAGGGGGACTTGAGAACGTGCATCGACTATCACGCACTGAACCAGATTACCGTACAAAATCGCTACCCCCTGCCACTGATCCCTGAATTGCTTGATCAAGTCAAAGATGCCCAAATCTACACAAAACTAGACCTGAGGGGGGCATATCACCTTGTTCGCGTAAAACAGAGGGACGAATGGAAAACCGCTTTTCGCACCAAATACGGCTTGTACGAATATCAAGTAATGCCCTTTGGCCTTTGCAACGCGCCCGCTGCATTTCAATACTTCATGAACGATGTCCTACAGGAATTGATTGATGTCTGTGCTCTAGTGTGCATCGACGATATCCTAGTATATTCCGCATCAAAGCAGGACCACATTAAACACGTCCGATCCGTATTGGAGAAACTCTGTCAACACCAGCTCTACACCAGGCTTGAAAAGTGCTCATTCCACATCTCCGAGGTGGAATTCCTGGGCTTTATTCACAGCCCGAATGGAATCCGAATGGATGTACACAAGGTAGATGCTATCCTGAACTGGCCATCCCCAAATTCATTGAAGGGGGTTCAAAGAATGCTGGGTTTTGCAAACTTCTACCACCGGTTCATCCCAGGATTTTCGCAAATCGTGTATCCCATCACGTCATTACTAAGGAAAAGCAACAAAAAGTTCCAGTGGACAACAGAAGCCGAAGAGGCTTTGCAGAAACTCAAAGCAAGATTCACATCTTCCCCAATCTTACGTCACCCTCGCCCTGATCTCCCATACCTGGTGTAAACGGATGCCTCAAGCATGGCTAAGGGAGCCGTCCTCTCACAAAAGGACCCGAAACGGGCCAGTTACACCCTGTTGCCTTCTGGTCACGTAAATTCACACCCCCTGAACTCAATTACGCTATCACAGACAAAGAACTCCTGGCCATTAAGTCAGCCTTAAGGCATGGCAGCACTACCTCTTGGGCGCCAGACACACAATCACCGTAATAACTGACCACCGGAACCTCCAGTACCTAAAAACAGCAAAGTATAATCCTCACGACAACTACGTTGGGCTCTTTTTTTTTGCTGAATATGACTACGTGATTAAATTTCGGCCAGGGGTGAAAAATGGGAAGGCCAATGCCCTTTCCCGTATGGGGGTGGAAGAGCAAGGGTATCAGACCCCTGACCCAATAGCAATTATCCCGAGTGACAAACTCCTAGGAATCACAGCAACCATAACTCAGAAAGAATTACGTGAAGGAATCCAAAACCTGATGAGTCCGGAGCTATTACAAGCATGGAGTGCACAAGGAGAACATTACATGATAAAAGATCATTTGCCCTACCTCAGGAATCGTTTATTCTTACCAAACCAAGAACTACGAGAACAAGTCATGTCCGGTTATCATGATTCCTTGATCGAGGGCCACCCCGGAATCGCTAAAACCCTAGCCAAGGTAAAACAAAATTATTGGTGGCCCACGTGGCGTAAAGACATTATCCAATTCATCCTATCTTTTGTTTTGCAGTGTGTGCTCAACACAAGTAATCCAAGCAGAAACCGGCTGGGCTATTACAACCATTGGAAATCCCACCAGCACCCTGGCACACGTTGTCCTTCGATTTTATTACTGACTTACCACCCAGTCAAGGGTTTAACACTATTCTTGTGGTCGTGGACCTATTTTCAAAAATGGCACATTTCATTCCTCTTAAGGGGCTCCCAAATGCTTCCACTCTGGCAAAGGTATTTCTTGAAGGCATCGTACGGCTCCATGGGTTTCCTTCAGTTTTGGTCTCAGACCGAGGTACTCAATTCGTATCTAACTTCTGGAGAAAATGCTGCTCTATGGCCCGGATCGACATCCAGCTATCCACCAGTCACCAGACGCTCGAGCAGTATCTGCGTTGCATGTTACACCAAGCTGAAGAAAGCTGGTTTGACCTATTATGGATAGCTGAATATGCTTATAATAATTCCCTACACACGAGCACTGGGCAGACACCCTTTTATTCCATGTATGGCAGGCACCCACGTACTTCTGAGTTGGACGTTCCTACAACCATGGAAATGCCAGCAGTCAAAACCTTGCACACAACCATTTCTCAAACCTTTAAAAGGGCAGCTGAACACCTACTTCAAGCTAAGAATCGCCAAAGGAAGTTTGCTGATCAACACCGAGCAAAGGCCCCCAACTACCAAGTGGGAGACAAAGTCTGGCTGGCGTCTAAACACGTGTCCATTAAAGGAGCCTGAACTTTCCGTCCAAGATACCTGGGTCCATTCACTGTCACCTCCGTGATAAATCCTGTGGCGGTCAGACTAGCTTTGCCGTCAAACATGCAAATTCATCCTGTGTTCCACGTGTCTCTCATTAAACCTGTTCAACCTGGGACACGGGTAGCAACGCCACTGCAGCCAGTAGCAGTCACCGGGGAGCAATAATTGGAAGTCAAGGACATCCTAGATTCAAAGTACGTCAGAACCAAATTATACTACTTAGTAGACAGGAAGGGATATGGTCCACACGACAGGACATGGGAGCCTTGTGAGTACCTCCATGCACCTTGCTTGCTTAGACGATTTCATCAAAACCATCCAACCAAACCAGGACCAGACAGAAGAGCCACCTTGAGAGGGGCCTTGGGGGGGGGGGGAGTGCTGTCATGATTCCTGCCCCTCATGTCCCCAGCCCTCCAAGATGTCAGGCTGGAGCCAGGCCACGATCACCTACATGGCCCTCAAGGGCCTCTCCATCCCTCCAAAGACCCACTTGGAGTCAGACTTGGCGCTTGTAGCACCAGACTCACTCACTCCCATAGGATAACAATGGGGATTTGACTTGTAGTGCATTGATGGGGACAAGATGGATGCCCCCACATATTTTGGTTCCAAGAACTGCATGTACGGTCTAGTCTTTTGGGTGTGGTTCAGCCCAGAGGCACCTGGGATACCCAGAGACTATTTAAGCCACACCCAGGCTGAGAAACATGCTTTGCGTTTTCTGCAGCGTGACACTCACCGTGTTCGGATCGGTCTCCAGTAGGCCTGCATCTTTCTTCTGCGCTCAGCTCCTGCAAGAACAAGAACACCGTTAGGAACCTCCTTCCCTTGCGGCACTTCTGCCCATCAGTCATCGCTCCTTCTGTTCTGCGGGCATCTTCGGCGGAGTCATTCCCATCCCGGCACGCCACTTCCTAAGGAAAAGGGAAAAGAACAGAAAAAAGGCATTAGTAAGCATTCTGCAAACCTTTGCTTATTTTCAAATACTGTACAAGCTTCAAATACTTACCTGAATCCCAGCCGCTCTGGGGGAACTCTGTCTCCGGAACTTCTCATCCATCTGCAAGAGGGAAAAGACACTTCAGGTTAGCGTGGAAACATCTAGAGGCACTGCATACCACGCTTACCCACCGCATTTGTTCTTCATAACCGGCATCCACGTGGAAAACATTGCGGCACCTAAAAGACACAGAAAAATAACTCAGTTCAACGCAAATACGAAAGGGGTGCATCAGGCATCGCGCTCTCACTCACCTTCAGTGCTACTCATCTCAGCAGCACGCCGCCATACCCGGACGCCGGCCATCATCTAAGGAAGGAAAGGAACGAAGTTAGAGAACTGTTCAAAAGACTCATTATACTTACCTGTCGGACTCTTGCCAGTGAAGTAGCAACGAGCCCGCATCAGTCAACACGCCCCTGCGCTGAAGGCAGGACGGAGAGCACACTATCCAAGAAAACAAGGTGAGCTGTGGATCAAAGGGAAGGGTTGGACCCTGGGGAACAAGGGGTTCAAGCACACAGAGACAATAGGGAGTTAAACTCTACCAGGCCCAGTCTCCAGTCGAATAGCCTCCAGGGAAGGGTTTGAGGTCGTAAGAGGTCAGAACAGGCTGAGTGACGTCCCCGTGGATACCAGGTGAGCGTTACAGGGCTGCAAACAAGGAAGCAGGGTTGCAGTATGGAAGGCACATAGGTGCAGGCAAAAGGCAGGGGAAAGAGGCCTGAGAAGCAGGGCAGCAAGGCATGAAGCACAGGGCTCTGGAACAAGGGCATGAACTGGATGCCACAGGACACAGCAAATATCCAAGGAACAGGGCAACAAAGAGCTGGTAGAAAGCTCAATGCAAGGGGCCTGTACTCCTGCAGTCAGATGCTTAAATACTGAGCTGTCCTGTGCTGAAGTAGGCTAGTTAGTAGCTCCTGGAGCAGCACACCTGAATGTAATTGGCCTCCGTCCTCTCTAGTCCTGGGAAAGCAAAAGCTGCACTGGTTTCTAAGGCTTCTGGGGATTGTAGTGCTAGAACTGCTGTATAGGAATAGCCAGGAAATGGGAACTGCCACAAGGTGCATTATGGTGCATGTAGTTTGTAAAAGTAAATACGAAAGTTCCAAAGCCTTGTAAACGGAAAGTAAAGACAATAATATGAAATTGGTGCGCCAGTGGCACAATCGTGACAGTATTCCCCTCTCCAGGCCCCATGTAGTTAGACCAAAAAGAAGATTGAGTCCAAGGCCTGTCTCACTGTAGAGGGGTCTTATACTATGATAGCACATCATGATGAACCAAACCCTGTTTAAGGCTTCAAGGTGAGAGTCTTTAAAGGAGGACACTTTTACATCCAGTAGAACCTTGGTGTTTGAAAACTTGCCTTTACTGGATTTAGAGGTACAAAACACTGCAATGTGTCCATGGACTGAGGATCTGTGAAGCTCTGCTGCATGCTCCATTGCTTCTTCTTTCTTGAAGGAAGACATTTTCAATAGGGCTGGCAATGGTGCAACATTGATAGGTGGAACCAGGGCTATGGCTGGATTGGTTGCCTTAGGGGGTTCTTCCAAATCTTCCAGTGTATTGATAGTCAGTGTGATTTTCTTATTGGAAGGCACATCAGGCAAGACAGGAAACTCATTACAATGTACAAACAAGGGTGCATCTTTGTTCGTAAATGATTCTTCATTGGCATTAATGTACCTGGAAGGGTTCTTGAAAGGAACAGTATCCTCTAGAACAGTATCTGTCTCAACAAAAGGGTAATATGAGGGATGTAGATCAGGATTCCCTTGAAGGTTCGTATAGTCTTTGTGAACGGAAGGAAAAGCTTCAAGAAGCATGACACCAATGACTGTGCTTATCAATAGGTCTTGGACCACTTTATTCAAGTTCATGTCTTCACTGTTGGTTAGGGTAGCATCAGGCAAGGGCTGGCTTTCAGGTGGCTGGCCTTCAAAGTTGTGTGTGCTGCGGTTGACTGATGGATCTGGGGTATTGACTGAACTGCACTCCATCCAGGTGCTGGGTTAAGTTCAGGATGGTTCTCAATATCTGACTCATGGTCTGGTGCTGGAATGTCCATAGAAGCAGAGTATATATCTGACTTGGTCGCTTCAGTAGAGGCTGTAAGTGTGAGTAAAGGACTGATATCAAGGGCAAGAACTGGCAAATCCTTCAACTCAGCGGAAACTTCACTCAGAAGGTTACACTTGGCTTGTGGTGAAATGGCAGCTTGCACTGTTTGTCCAACTGGAAGAGTGAATTCTTCACTTGTTTTGCAACAGTCTGAGTTACTCTGGTTGGCAAGGATATGAGCTGTGTTAAGCTTTAGTTGGTATTCATATGCCAATTTCAGGTCTTCCATCTGCTCTGTGTAGGTCTGTATCAGTTTCTATGTTACCATTCCAGGCCTTACCATGTTGATATTCAAAGACAGAATGTCGGGTGTTTTACATAGTGCCTCATGGTCTGGTATATTGTGGCCCCTTGCTAGATTCCTGTTAAGCAAGTAGACCAACTCATTATAGAGATTTTCAGTTTGTCGTCTAAGGCACACAAGCTGTTTCTCTGATATGTTCCTGTGACATCTTCCAGACCTACAATGTCAGACTCTGGTGTAGCAGAAGAGCAAGGTGTTCAAATGTGAAGACTAACCTTTGTGTTGCTGTGGTTAGTAGTTATCGGGGAGGTATTAAGAAATCCTATGACCTGTATGGGTCTTTTGTACACAGGACCAGCAGCACTAATCTCAGAACACTGAGTGTTATGTCCTATTGAATCAGTGTTTTCAGCAACCTGGAGTGACTGTGCAGCTAGCCATGCTGATCTAGAGCAATTTACTTTGGCAACGGGGATCCCATTAATGTATTGCTGTGGTATGCTTTCTGAAGCAAGAGAAGCCCCTGGAGAAGGCGATTCAAATGGGGAGTAGTGTGCTCTGGGAGAGGCTCATTGGAATGCAGGTACTGTGAGGTAAGTACGGAATTGGCAAAAGGTTCTGACTTGAGATGTGCATTGGCAGCACTAAAGCTATTGTGGGAATTTCTCATGGGCTGTGCTATTAATGTCTGCAAAAAGTGGCTTTCATCTTGCAATTCCTGTATAGATAGTAGCTCAGGGTCGTAATCACATATGTCATTGTAGTCTTACATTGTAAGATCACTGAGCCAGTGTGTGTAATAAGCATCACGCAAAAAGTAATTTTTTTGAAGATATGTCACCCTAAAATTAGCAGTTCTCTTAGCAATGGTTCGTGAACCTACAGTCTTAGGCCTGGGTTTCTTTTGCAGGGATTCAGATACCTTAGACTTAAATGTGACTACCCTTACTGGGAAAGCAGAATAATGTGGCTCTTGCATTCTGTCAGGAGGGGCCTGAGGGTAGAGGTGTGCCCACTAAGCCAAAGGGAGAAAGGCACACAACAAGCTGGACTACAAGGAGTCCTGTAGACAAGAAAGGATAGGCAACAGAGGCTGTGAACAAAAAGGGGCAGGGAATACAAAGATACAAACACGCTGGGTTCCCTCTTGGGGTGTACGCAGAAAGTGTTCCACAGACCTTTGGGAACTCCAGCCTTCTGCACAGATTGCTATTACAGAGGCCCACTCTGAATGCTCGTGGCTGGGAGCAACAGCAGTGGGTGTCTGTACCTGAACCCTAAGACACGAACATGCTAACAGTACTCCTAAGACTCAAGCCTGTACAGGTCCAGCAGGAACCAAACAATGACTGCTTCCTGAAACAGGAACCAGTACACTGTAAACAATGGCACAAAGTACAACAATGAAACGGGCAGAGATTGTCTGCTGGAATCCAACAGTCAAACTCTGTACAATAGATTTACATAAAACTCAAGTGAAGACAAGAACAGAAATATCCAGGGAAAAGGAAGCCCAAGAGAGCAAGGTTTAGAACAGAGAACCGGAAGAAAGGAAGGGCAGAAACCTAGTATCTAAATGCGACCAGAAACTGTACACGGGAATCAAGAGCAGGAACTCAGGGTTGGAAAGACAAGAGAAAGCTAGCAGAGGGAAATTAAGAACACAGTATAACTGAAGTGGATAACCAAAGGGGAGGACTGAAGACTCAAGGAAGACAAGGACAGGAATCATGAACAGAGGGCTGCAGGCAAGGAAGAGAGCAAGGGAGTAGTAGCCAGGAAACAGAGGGCTTTAAATAAGAAAGGGAGCAAGGGGGCTGTAGCCAGGAAACAGAGGGCTGCAAACAAGGAAGCAGGGCTGCAGTATGTAAGATGCAGAGGTGCAGGCAAAAGGCAGGGGAGAGAGGGCTGAGAAGCAGGGCAGCAAGACAGGAAGCACAGGGCTCTGGAACAAGAGCAGGAACTGGAAGCCACAGGACACAGCAAATATGCAAGGAACAGGGCAACAAAGGGCTGGTAGAAAGCTCAATGCAAGAGGCCTCTGCTCCTGCATGGCAGCTGCTTAAATACTGAGCTGCCCTGTGCTGAAGAAGGCTAATTAGCAGCACCTGGAGCAGCACACCTGAATGTAAATGGCCTCCGCCCTCTCTAGTCCAGGGAAAGCGAAAGCTGCACTGTTCTCTAAGGCTTCTGGGGATTGTAGTGCTAGAACTGCTGTATGGGAATAGCCAGGAAATGGGAACTGCCACAAGGTGCATTATGGGACATGTAGTTTGTAAAAGTAAATACGAAAGTTCCAAAGCCTTGTAAATGGAAAGTAAAGACAATAATATGAATAGGTGTTGTCCAGGGAGTATTACGGAAACAATTGAGTCCCAAATAGTCCACGATGGGTGCCAATTGGTGCGCTAGTGGCACAATCGTGACAGCCGGTGTGTATCAATAAGATATTTATTAATTATTATTTAACGCAAAAGGAAAATCAAATAATTGTACAGCCATCAATGTTGTGGTAACACAATTGCACTAATCTCTACAAAACAATTTGGTTAAGATATCCTGTTACTATTCACACAATCTTTAATGGCAACACAGAAAAAATAATTATTTTATAAAGAGATAACACCAACGGTTTAGCATTCCCCCCGCAACACCTACCCCCAAACATCAGCTAACTTGATTCCTTTGAATGGAGGGCAGTGGCAAGGAGTAGGGATAGAGAGAGAAACACGGATTTGGGGCAAAGGCCACCAACCCCAGGTGGGAAGCCAGCAAAGAAAGTGAAAACCCGGTTTTGGAGCAAAATGGCAGAATTAGATTTTGATTCTTATTCACAACTGCTAGGGGACAGAATGAAAGGAAATTCATATTACTTACACTTTAGAGATACAGGACGTTTAGAGAATACTAATCAGCACACCAGGGCAAAGTAGAAATGAAGTGGTAAAATCGTCTTTTGGGAGGAAGAAAATGCAAAAGGGGAAAAATACAATGGCAAATGCAAATTCGGTTTACACTGGATTTACAATGACAGGCAGCTCAGGGAAGGGGTTTAGCTCAGAATAGGAAAATCGATTTTCATTGACACGGAGAGAGGCACATAACAGATAGACTTCTAGGGAAAAGGGTTTTCCTCTCAATGGGACTACGGTTTGGGGTTTTAATAGGACAGATACAAATAGGAATTTGTGGGGTATTACACACAATACACGAACAAACTCAGTTTTCAGTTACAAGGAGACCAAATCTTTTGAGGCAATACTTTAATGACTACAATAATTAAAGAAAGACACCAGAGACAAGGTGGTTAATTTCGAATTTCAACCATCTTGTACCGTGAACTTCAATGGGGGAATTTATTGATTTACTTAAACATATGCTATGGATTTAAACAGATGCTGAGAGGTTTACCAACGGGAATATGCTAAAATACACAGGCTAAACATAGATTGTTCTATGGGAAGGTGACTGAATTACACTGGCAATGTTTGGTTTTCAATGGGGTTTTTATTGGGTGCAATGCTACAAAAGGAAGGGTTTATACAACTTAGAGCTGGGGTTATCTGCTACTTACAAAGTAAGCCTTGGTTTGGGATTCTGGAAAGCCAGCTGGATCTCAGGACACTCTGGACAGCTAGGTCTGGTCACTGAACTCTCAAAGATGGTATGGTACCATCTCCAGCCTTATCTCCATCCTCCTTCTCCTGTCTCCCGGATTTTTTGTGTCCTCTGACATAGTACAATCCCCCTTATATAGCACAACTGACATCACTCTCTTTACAATCTAGGGGGGAGTACTCTGTAATTACCCCTACCGCTTGGATAGGACAGTTTACCATTCCTCTCTCCACCCCTGGCATGATTGGTTCAAGGGAAGAGCGCACCATCTGTCTGGTTGCCTTTTATTAATATTCTTTTTTCTCTTGGCCACTTTTTGACAAAAATCAGTTAGGTCTCCTAACTTCATAATTCTACTAGCCCCTGCTATATGCATCAGATAAGTGGTTTTAGTTGGTCGTACGGAATTAGGTAAGCCAATTGCCAACTCTGTACGATGTAGCATGGCACAGTGGCACATTGTTGTCCTTTTCACAAACTGTATAACAGTTGTATAACTGTTAAAAATCTGCAATTGATCAACCATGTTCCTAATCTCATTTCCCATCTTTCCAGGAATTGTCATATGTGTCCCATTTTTAGATCAGCCAGAAAAGCGTTCCAGCTGGCCATTTCAGTCTCCAAAGTCCTAGGAAAATGTACTTTATCTCTTTAAATGCAGCTGGAAATTACATAAATACACAGCATAAAATGAAATTATTTCTCATTTTAATTGCTGCAAAAATGCCTAAAAATGAAATCAGTCCTTTTATGTCCATTTGGAGGATCTGTCCCCCTCTGTGGGAGGGGCACTTCATCCCCCACAGCCGATGACCATAGATTTTTATGACCCACTTTGAAGTTGTCTGTTTGTTCTTGGTAGTGGGTGCAGGAAGGAGCTCACACCTCCTAGTCAAGCTCTAGCCACACTTGCTTTCTTTGAAATCCCAGAGCCCCTACCTTCAATTCTGGCAGAGCAGGGAATATTGACGCCCCGAGTAACATCACATTTGACTGCAGGATGGTTCACTGGTAGGTGCGACTTCCAGTGGGAAGCGGGGCTTTTAATTGTGAAGTTTTCTGTCTTAGGCCAAACTGTTTTTCCGGTATTCTGTGCCTCTTCAAAGGTGACTGAAGTCTTGTGGGTGGAAACATAATGTACGTTGCTTTAGTCAATCACCCCAGAGCATATTTCCCTGAAGCAGTGCTATCCTTTTACTGTAGCTTTTAAAGTCCTTTTTCTTTTTCGCACGTGTGCAAGCAGTTTTTGCATCTAATGTTTGAAATCCTAGTCTTGTAGGTCACGTGATTCTTTAATTTCTCCCTTTTGAGTGATTTTGCATTTTCTGTTAGTCCATTGACACCGAGGGGTAGGCACCCCTCCACATGGTCCTTTGATTAGACCTGAATAGGAGAAAAAACCAAGCCGCTTTTCGTTTGCAGTGTTTGAAGGGCTGCTGTTCAACTGAAATGGAAAGCAAAATCTGTTTGTAGTTGTAGTGTTGAAATGTTTGCCCCTTATGTAAATTCAAAGTAAAACAAGACCGTTTTGGATGCAATGTATCAATTCTTGTCATTCAGGTGAGGTAAAGTACAGCAAGGCCGTTTTTGGGTTGCAGTGTTCAAACGCTTGCCATTCATGTAAAATACATGCAAAGCAGGCCATTTTTGGATGCAGTGTATAACTTCTTGTCATTCAGGTGAAATGAAAGTAAAGCACAGCTGTTTTTGATGCAGTTTATAACTTCTTGTCATTCCAGTAAAATAAAAGCAAGGCTGGGCCTTTTTTGGATGCAGTGTTCAAATGCTTGCCACTCATGTGACAGGAAAGAAAAGCACAGCCGGTTTTTGGTGGCAATGTTTAAAAGCAGCTTTTCAGGAGAAAGGGATTTCTGTTTAGGGCCTTTAAATGCACCCCACAGCAGTTGTCAACTACCCCAACAAATGGGTGGAATTGCCATGAAAACTACTAGTCCAGTGATGGATACATTATTTAAACTGTAAGGTTGTAACACTGATCGTATCAATGATGATAAGTTCCAAGTCACGTCTTCGGAAGTGACACTGTACATACAAGAGAAGACCACTTAACACAGACAGGCAGATATTGATATGTAGCACCCACAAACCATCAGCCAGCTGGAAAGGCCCAATCACTTTATAAACAAGAGTTTGCAGTCAGAAGCAGGGTTAGGTTTCAATAGCAATGGGAGTGCCCTGAGCACACCTGGGATGTTTGTAGAGAGGCTTTAAAAGTATATATGCAATTTATGACGGGTAATCCCCCTTGAGATATCCCCGTATTTGTTAAAAAAGGACCTTCAGGCTCTGCTGTATGTTCAATAGGGTAATGACCCATGACTCTGAGTTTCTTGCTGAGATAATAAGACAGTGAAAACTGTGGTTCATTTTTACTCCTTTATCCCTCCCTTTCAAAGGAAATCTTATTAGATCTTGTACATCTGCTGTAAAATTGTGCACCACAATACTATGTGAAAATAGAGTTGAAATAGTAACTCTATATGTATTATCTGAACGGAAGGAAAGACGTATGTATACATATCAAAGACAGCAAATTTGAAAACAATGGGCCTCATTCCGTGTTTGGAGGTAGCCATGGCGCTGCTTGCACCATGGCTGCCTCCAAAACCAGGTCTGACTCCGGTTTGGTGAGATGGGGGCTTACCGGTTTATTCAGACCTTGGAGGGACCGGTAAGTCCCCATTTACCAAACCATTCCCCATTCCCATTTGAGCCCCCATAGGGCTCAATGCGAATGGGGAGGGCGCAAATAACGGCCTGGCGCATGGCAAGGCCGTTATTTGTGCCCTGGTCCCCTAACATGAACCGTAAGGTACATTTGTTCCAACCAAACCTACCTTACGTGTCCTGTTGGGGGACCTCGGAATAGGGCGAAAAGGGATTACCGGCACCGGTGTCCTTACCGGTGCCCGGTATCCCTTTGCGCCAGGGTCGGAATGAGGCCCAATGTAATGACTGCTGATGGTGTTATGGCTCTTTTTTATGGTCATTTTAGGAAATAACAAATGAGCCTTGTTGCTGGTAACATAATGCAAGAAGGAAGTTAGTGGTTGGAAGTTTTTGTGTTCTATTTGATCATGCTGGGGCTGGATATGTTTACCGTTTTTTTTGTTCGTGCTATGAGACAGGCATGGTATCAAGGGAAATGGCACAGACAACAATTCTAAACAAAGCTTTATCAATGATCAGGATGGTGTAACACCAAACTAGCCCCATACTATAATAGGATTTTCCTTGCCTAAAGAAACCTGCGGAAAGCCTGGGTCTGTAAGTCCAAAATGAAAGTCTGTGTCAAAACCTATGCTTGTCCTCACAGCTATAACAACACATGAAGTGGAATCTTTCTTAACAAAATAGAAGTGGTCAAAAATAAAGACTGAGCTACTTTCCGCTTGAGTTCTTCTTGGGTTCCCTGTTTCTAGTTCAACACAGTTCCAATAAAGATTCAGTTCAAAAGTGTCTGATCAAGTTCTGAAATTACCTTCTCCAAGTTCAAATGTATCACAGTTTGCACACAACTGATGTCCTGGGACTCCCATCCCCAAGACAAAGTCCTTCGCTTGTTTGACTCTCAGGGTTCCCTTCCCCAAGACTGTAACATATAACTCACTTTGGGTTTCATCTGCTCCAAGTTCAAAAGAGAAAACATCAGGTCCGATTGACCCACCTTCAGGTTTGCTTCATCAAGTATTTCAAAGTTCTTTACAGCTTGTTCATTGTTCAGGGTTTCCTGGTCTGTGCGCAGTTGTCGGACCACACGGTCCACCCAAAACAGTTCACACAACCAGTAGTCCTGCATATTAGGAGACTTTCTGGTCTAGGCGCAGTTGTCAGACCACACCATCCACCCATCACAGGTTATGCAACCACAAGTCTCCCCACATCCCCCTTTAGACTCTTCTGCCTTGGCCTTTCACTTTCCACACTTGTTTTTTTTATAACCCTTTTTAGTATCTTTGCATTCATAATGTTCACCACAACTCTTCAATCCTTCATATGCCTTTGATTCTGTCAATGATGCTATTAATTGATAGTGCTGCTTGACATATCTATTAAAGTGTTTATTCACCATTCATCATATCATAGTTTACTCATTTGGCAGCTTTATTTAAGTTCGGCATTCAATATAGGTAACACTGACTTGTGCTCTTTTGAATGGGCACTTTCTTTCAGTTTGGTATTCAATATGGATGACGTTTACTTGTGTTTGTTCAATTAGCGGCTTTCTTTCAATTCGGTATTACATATGGGTGGCATTCACTTGAGTTTACTCAATCAACAGTTTTCTTTCAGTTGCGATACTCAATATGAGTAGCATTTACTTAAATGCAGGAACCGTTACTTATTTAAAGTTCCTTCGGAGCACTACGGTCTGCTCAGTGTTTCCTGACCCTCAGAGGCTTTCACGGCTCCTCCCAGTGGCTCTCCCCAAACGGGAAAAACTTTAGTTTGGTTGCCGGACACGTCTCCAGATGCAGCCCAGCAGCTCTGTTGTGCAGGCAGTCAAGACTAAGGGCCTCATTACACGGATGGCGGTAAGGGTTTACCGGTACCGGTATCGGTAAATCCTTACCGCCTTACTACGAGGTCCCTTTGCGGGTTGGGGAATTTAACGCCTGCTTTTTGCAGGCGTTAAAAACCAACCCGCAAAGGGCCCTATGGGGCAAAAATGGGAATGGGGAAGGGCAATGGTGGAAGGGGGAATTACCGCCCCGCCAACCTTGGAATGGGGCGGTAATTCCCCTTTCCGCCAAGGCGGTGCCGGTATTTTACCGGCATGAACCATGGCGCTAATAGCGCCATGGTTCTCCGCCATCCGTGTAATGAGGCCCTAAGTCTCAAGAGGGGTGATGGTGACTGAAAGAAGTCAATGAGCACATAAATCAAGGACACTTACAAATTACTCCTGACAGGTGTTATATCAAAAATATATACCCATTTATTACAAGGCCTTTGTAACATAGACCATAGCAAAAGAATCACAGTAACACTAAGTAAACCAACACATCACAATCAATACAATATATATATACAAGACCATTGGGGTCCAAAGGGTTAGATGCACGAAATATGTCGACAACCTAGAGGGGAAGCAAACCGGCAGTGCAGATAATCCTTAGACCCAGTTCAACGTCGAGAATACACCTAACTAAGAGGCAGTCCAAGCCATAAGAAAAGGGGAGCCTTGTGCTCAATAGTACATGCAATGCAAGTGCAAGTGCACGCGGTTGTTCCAAAGGGGTCTCTAGCAGCTGGGAAAGGTGGATGAGGCGATGCAGAACAAGTTCCAACTATTCAAGGAGGACCTCCACTTGAAGGCAGAGGCAGTTCAAGAGTTCGGGATAGAGTCGGGATAGAGTCGCTATTCCACAATAACAGTGGAAAGGAGAGGGGCCCTCAGGGGCCACTTGTGCATAGAAATGGGCCCTTGCACTAGGGGCCACCGGTTGGGGTATTGAGTACCCACCGGTCCCTGACGCAAGTGGACCCAAACTTTGGCAGGTCAGTCCACTTCACTTGCAGGTTCAAATGTGGCAAAAAGGACGTCTCGGCACCTTTTAGTTCCTGAGATACAGCGATGATTCCCAAAACGGGACAAAGGCGATTTATCCGCTCCTGGTGGATGAATTGGCCAAGTTTCCCTGCAGCAGGCTTCAGGGGCAAGAGGGTCACTAATGCAGCGGACTTACAAAGGACGTTGCTGCGGCAGGGCAACACGGTAACCGCGTTTTCTCTGGTCCTGGCGCACTCGTCTCACTTCAGACCTGGGAACGCCAAGTGTATGAAATTCGGTGTGAGGGTGCAGTGGACACAGAGCTAGCAGTATGCCAAGTTTCGAGGGCCTCCTCAAAATGGCGGCGGTGACAGAGCAAAGCAACTGGGTAAACTGGTCAGTCCACTGGTTGGCCCAGGGACACTTCCGAGAAAGATTACTTGCAGAGTTTGAGGAAGGTGCTGAGAAAAGTTGGTCCCACTATTCCAATGGGTTGAAGCATCTTCGCAGACCTTCTAGGACGACCAGATGCAGAGGGGTCCCACGGGACGACAGCGGGCTCAGGCTGCCAAACCTTCCAGTGGGTAACCAGCTGTTCCTTGACTCAGCTTTGTTTTGCAGGGTACTTGGATCCTATCCTTTGTTCAGTGAGAACTCAGGTGATCGACATGGTAGTGGTGTTTTCAGCCTCCTCTTATCCAAAGTTCCCTTCGTGCCAACGTGCCAAAACAGAGAGGACCCAATGGGAGATCTGCCCACAAACACACACTCCATACGTAGACCAATCACAGACCACGGTGGTCCCAGGCATTCATGGCACTCCAGACTCTCTGGCACCCAGGATGTGTATAAGAACGAGACATTCCAGCCCACATCCTGGAGGCACACACACAAGGCATGCAGAAGCCTGCGAAAGCACTGGGATTCGTGGGAAAGTGCATGACCAATTAAGGACTGACCCGGGTCGACTCGACCTGGGGAAGGTGAAGGGGCAAGATGGCCAAAGGACAGGACAAAGAGCCTCGTGGCATGGCCACTTTGGAGCCAGGCCACCTATTCATGCCAAACGCGGTTAACGCGTTTAACATGGCAGAAAAGGGTTAAAATGAAGTGAAAAGATAGCTGCCACCAGTCCTGTCCATGACACATCTGCACAGTTCATAAAAAGTCCAGAGAGTTTGTAGGGCCTTAGGAAATGACTATAGACCCAAATGTGCTGTATGGTAAGATACAGTGCACACTTGTTACATGTTGCATAAAAGCTGCAACATGAGGAAAGGACTAAGGGAAACAAAGTCTCCCAGTACTGACTCTCTTAAGAGCATGTCAGTTTCCCCATAAAAAGTGAGCGAAAGCCCAGAGGAGTGCAGCTGAAGGCTGTGCTTCTCTGGGAAAGTCAGTCAATGGTGTCTAAACAGCAGCAAAAAGTTTGAGAGTTGACACAATGGAGGGAAAATTACGAAATCTTTCCTAACACTCACCCCTGGATGAGATTCTTGTTCAGGTCAGTTAAACATTCTGGACAACCCATCAGCATTGCTATGTTGGACACCTGGCCTATGCTCAATAGTGAAGTCAAAGCCTTGCAGACTTATGGACCACCTAAGCAACTTTGGATTCTCTCCCTTCATGTTCATTAGCCACTTTAAGGGCTTATGGTCAGTCTGCACAGTGAAGTGGGTCCCATGGAAGTAGGGCCGCAGCTTCCATAGGGCCCACACAACAGAGAAACATTCTTTCTCTACTGGGGACCATCTGAGCTCTCTGTCTTTAAGCTGGAGACTAATGAAGCCAATAGGGTATTCCTTACCCTTCTCGTCTACTTGTGATAGTACAGCTCCTATCCCAGTGTCAGAGGCATCTGTCTGCACAATAAAAGGTCTTTGTTAATCAGGGACCCTAAGGACAGGGGCCTGGCACAAGGAGTCTTTTAAGCCATTGAATGCCTTCTCACACTCTTCAGACCAAGTTACCTTCTTGGGTTTCTTTGGAGTAGTGAGAGCAGTCAGAGGGGCAGCTATGGTACCATAGTCTGCCATGAAATTTCTGTAGTACCCAGCGAGTCCCAAAACGGCTCTCACTGGGGTCTGTGTAGTGGGGGTGGGCCAGTCTTGTACTGCTTGTACTTTACTGAGTAGAGGCTGTCTCCTCCCTCCACCTACTTCATGTCCAGGGACGACCACTGATCCTTGTCCAATCTGGCACTTACTAGCCTTCCTGATTAAGTGGGTCTTCTGAAGAGCCTGTCACACAATCCCAAGGTGTTTCACATGGTCTTCCCAGGTGGCACTGAAAACTGCTATATCATCCAGATATGCAAGACAGAATTCATCAAACCCATTCAACACATGATTCACAAGCCTCTGGAAAGTGGCGGGGGCATTCTTCAACCCAAAAGGCATTACCCTGAACTGGTAAAGGCCCTCTTGTGTTGAGAAAACTGTCTTCTCCCTGGCATGTTCTGCAAGGGCTATTTGCCAATAGCCTGCAGCGAGGTCAAACATGCTGAGATACTTGGAGGCACCCAAAGTATCCACTAGCTCATCTGTTCTATGTGAGGGGTGTGCATCTGTCTTGGTGACAGCATTCAGAGCCCTGTAATCCACACAGAACCTCAATTCAGAAGTACCTGCCTTTGGAACCAAAACCGGTGGGCTGGACCAAGGACTACTGGAGGGTTCAATCAACCCAAGATACAACATTTTGTCAACCTCTGTCTTAGTGTAAGACCTTACTTTATCCAACATTCTGTATCCCCTACTTTTGGTAGGTACACTGTCTCCTTTGTCAATGATATGTTTGCACCAAGGTGTCAAACCAGGGGACTGTGAGAATAGGGGGGAAAATTGCCTAAGCAAACATTTCACCTCAGCCTGCTCATCAGAAGTCAGGTGAGGGGCCACATGGACACCCTCAATGGAGCTGTCTGAAGAGCTGCTTTGGAACAGGTCATGGAGAGGTTCTGACTCCTCTTCCTCAACATCTGAAGCCAGCAGCAGTGCAGCGATTTTAACTCTTGGGATGAAAACCTTCAGTCTATTTACATGGAACACTTTTGGAGCCTGACCAGCCCTTCCAAGGTCCACTAAATAGTTGACCTCACCCAGTGACTCCACCACCGTGTAAGGGCCTGACCACTTGTCCTGTAAAGCTCTAGGCCTTATAGGATTAATGATCAGGACTTGCTGACCAGGTGTGAAATCGATGAGGGGAGCCATCTGGCCATACCAATGTTTCACCAGAGCTTGCCCTGCCTTTAACCTTTCACTAGCCAGACCCATCAGGAGTACTATCCTTTTTCTGAGCCCTAGCACATAGTCCACTACGTTGGTAGTAATGGGGGGAGTGGGCATCTCCCAACCCTCCTTGACTATGGCTAAGCGTCCCCTTACAGGGTGACCAAACAGAAGCTCAAAGGAAAGGGGCTGAAGCCAACACCCTCTTGTGGTACTTCTCTGTAGGCAAACAGTAAGCATGGTAACAGAAGGTCCCATGTTCCTCTTTGAGATTCTTCCAGAGCCCCAATCATGCTTTTCAAGGTCCTGTTAAATCTTTCAACCAGACCATTGGTATGTGGGTGGTATGTGGATGACACCACATTCCTTCCACATGGCCTGCATGTACTTTGACATAAAGTTGCTGCCCTTATCAGACACAACTTCTTTAGGGAAGCCAACCCTAGTAAATATGCCAAGTAAAGCTTTTGCAGCTGACTTGGCAGTCACAGTCTTCAATGGGATGGCCTCAGGATACCTGGTGGCATGGTCTACCAGCACCAGGATAAACCTATTGCCTGAGGATTTTTGGGTTCAAGGGGACCAACAATGTCAATCCCTACCCTCTCAAATGGTACTCCCACAACTGGGAGTGGTACCAATGGAGTTTGGATTATTGTGCCACTATTTCCAGATATCTGGCAGGTGGCACAACAGCTGCAGTGACTTACTACTTGCACCCCATCTTGGCCCAGTAGAAGTGCATTGATAACCTTTGCTTGGTTCTCTTGATTCCAAGGTGACCAGCAAGGGGCACTTCATGCGCCAGCTGCAGGAGGAAGAGTCTTACAGCAAAGGGGAACCACTAACCTCCTATGGTCTCCTTCTGTAGACTCTGTAGGCTCACTGTACAGGAGCCCAACTTCCCAATAAATCCTGTGCTTTCCAGGAGGTTCACTCTCAAGCTGGGAGCAGGCCTGTCTCCTTAGGCCTTCCACATATAGGCACTCACGTGGCCCTTACTAAATTCTTCCCTGTCAGGACCGCCTTCTACTAACAAATCATTTAGTTCAGGATGGTCATGTGGGTCAATTACTTCAGGTATTCAGGTATTGACCAACTACCTCCACCTCAGTGGTAGGTGAATTAGGGGGAATGTTTTCTTTTCCTCTTTTGGATTTTCTTACTCCTTTAGCCTTGTATGTCCCTTTTGGCTGGGGCACTGCAGTGGTCTTGGCCAGTGCTACCCTCTTTTGAGACCTTGTGCGTGGTCTTTCAGCTGTATCTCCGACAAGCCCTAAAGCTCTGAGATCATTTCCCAGCAAGACCTTTCCTGGGACAATCCTCTGTATGCTCACTGGAATTCTGACCGCTGTACCATTGAAAGAGTTACAGGTATTACTGGGAACATGAGAGGTGGGCCATCAGCCAACTTAGTGGGTACCAGAGGAGCTCTGGCAACTTCCTCTGGGTCTACTAAGGTAGAATATACTACAGTTCGACTACACCCACTAACCCTAAGAGCTGGAGTATCTACTCCATTTATCAGCACACTGTCTTTCAAGTAGTGCTTGATATTATCTGGAATCCTAGCATAAACCTCCAAGACTTTAGGCTCTCAGGAAACCAGGGAAACTAAAACTACCTCAGCTTCTATCCCACTGGGGAAGGAGTTTGAGGAGAAGTATGCCCCTGTAATCTTGTCTTCCTCATAGGAGGAGAAGGCCAGATTAGCAGGGTGGACCCCCAAAGTTTTGACCTTGCATCTGGGATCCCCTTCACATGGTCAGTTGCCCCACAAGCAAAACTAGATCCACTGGGTCTGTTTACATAGGAAGGCTTACTATAACCAGAGTTCTGTTTTGGAGGCTGACCTCAACTACCCTGTGAGTTCTCTTGTGTCTTACACTTATTTTTCCTTGTGTGGCCCTTCTGGAGGAAGTTTTATCTGATTCTCCACCCTTCTTATCTTTGGCCTTGGATCCGTTGGCAACCAGAAGCTTGGCCAGTTTCAACTGGTGATCCCTGTCTTTCTGTTTTTCTGCCTGCTCTATCTTCAGTTTGGCCATGTTAAATTCAAGCTCCTTCTGCCTAAACAGCAGTTCTTGCTTCTTGAATTCAAGTATGGCCTCACCTTCAGCACTGGCAGAGGAAATATTAGACACCTCATCCTCCAAATCCTCATGTTCTCTGTGAATCAGTGCAGCGGCAGAACTACCAGTTATGCCAGTGAGAGCAGCCCCACCTCCTTCTGCACTGTCATCAGAAGCTATGGCACTAAGCTGAGCTTCTTGCCAGTCTATGATTCTTTGGATAATTTCCATGTTTCTGCCTTGAGCAGAGATACCTCTCTCAGCACACATCTTTCTCAATGTTTCAGATTTAGAAACATTTAAAGTTAACAAGGTACTTGTTTCCATATTGTTCAATAGGACTATGGCATTTTCTAGTTATACTACAACAATTCACTATGTGTCCTGGTAGGACTAACTTGAAATGCCTTCACTAGTATGCAACACTGGATACCTTCAGTGCTATTCCACCGCTGTAAACCAATTTGTTAAGATGGATTTCTCAACTCTGACCTGGTGGGCAGAAGTTAAGAAGGCCAGCCTAGTTTTGTGGAACAGGGTAACCTCTGGACAAGCCAGACCAATCAAGGTAGCTATGGCAGGCGGTCAAGACTAAGTCTCAAGAGGGGTGAGGGTGACTGAAAGACCTCAATGAGCACACAAAGCAAGGACACTTACAAATTACTCCAGACAGGTATTATATCAAAAATATATACATATTTATTACAAGGCCTTTGTACCATAGACCATAGCAAAAGAATCACAGTAATACTAAGTAAACCAACACATCAAAATCAATACAATATATAAACAAGACCATTGGGGTCCAAAGGGTTAGATGCACAAAATATATCGACAACCTAGAGGGGAAGTAAACAGTCAGTGTAGATAATCTTTAGACACAGTTCAACATCGAGAATACACCTAACTAAGAGGCAGTCCAAGCCCTAAGAAGAGAGGAGCCTTGTGCTCAATAGTACGCGCTGTTGTGCCAATGGGCAGAATAGGGTCTCTTCAGGGGTCTCTAGCAGCTCGGGAAGGTGGATGAGGCAATGCAGAACAAGTTCCCACTATTCAAGGAGGACCTCCACTTGAAGGCAGAGGCAGTTCAAGAGTTAGGGATGGAGTCTCTATTTCACAATAGCAGTGGAAGGGAGAGGGGCCCTCAGGGGCCACTTGTGTGTAAAAATGGGCCCTTGCGTTAGGGGCCTCCAGTTGGGGTATTGAGTACTCACCGGTCCCCCATGCAAGCGGACCCAAACTTCAGCAGCTCAGTCCACTTCGCTTGCAGGTTTCGAATGCGGCAAAAATGAATTATCAGCACCTTTTAGTTCCTGAGATACAGCGATGATTCCCAAACGGGACAGTGGTGATTTCCCCACTCTGGGTGGATGAATTGACCCCGTTTCACTGCAGCAGGCTTCAGGGGCAAGAGGGTCACAAATGCAGCGGACTTGCAAAGGACGTTGCTGCGGCAGGGCAACACGGTAACTGCGTTTACTCAGGTCGTGGTGCACTCGTCTGACTTCAGACCTGGGAACGCCAAATGTCCGAAATTCGGTGTGAGGTTGCTGTGGACACAGAGCTAGCAGTATACCAAGTTTCGAGTGCCTCCTCAAAATGGCGGTGGTGACAGAGCAAAGCAACTGGGTAAGCTGGTCAGTCCACTGGTTGGCCCAGGGACACATCCGAGAAAGCTTACTTGCAGAGTTTGATGAAGGTGCCGAGAATAATGGGTCCCACTATTCCAATTGGTCGAAGCGTCTTCGCAGATCTTCTAGGATGACCAGGTGCAGAGGGGTCCCATGGGACGACAGCAGGCTCGGGGTGCCAAACCTTCCAGCGGGTCACCAGCGGTTTCTCGACTCGACTTCATGTTGCAGGATACTTGGATTCTATCCTTTGTTCAGTGAGAACTCAGGAGATCGACATGGTAGTGGTGTTTTAAGCCTTTTCTTATCCAAAGTTCCCATTGCGCCAAAACGGAGAGGACACAATAGGAGATCTGCTCAAAAACACACACTCCATACGTGGACCAATCACCGACCACAGTGGTCCCAGGCATTCATGGCACTCCAGACTCTTTGGCACCCAGGATGTGTATTGGAACCAGACATTCCAGCCCACATCCTAGAGGCACACACACAAGGCATGCAGAAGCCTGCAAAAGCATTGGGATTCGCGGGAAAGTGCATGACCAAATAAGGACTGACCCGGGTCGACTCGACCTGGGGAAGGTGAAGGGGCAAGATGGCCAAAGGACAGGACAAAGAACCTTGTGGCATGGCCATTTTGGAGGCAGGCCACCTATTCGTGCCAAACGCAGTTAACACGGTTAACATGGCAGAAAAGGGTTAAAAAGAATGTGAAAAGGTAGCTGCAACCAGTCCTGTCCATGAAACATCTACACAGTTCATAAAAAGTCCAGCAAGAATTTCTAGGGCCTTAGGAAATGACTATAGACCCAAGTGTGCTGTATGGTAAGATACAGTGCACACTTGTTCCATGTTACACAAAAGCTGCAACATGAGGAAACGACTAAGGGAAACAAAGTCTCCCAGTACTGACTGTCTTCATGGGAATGTCATTTTCCCCATAAAAAGTGAGCGAAAGCCCAGAGGAGTGCAGCTGAAGGCTGTGCTTCTCTGGCTAAGTCAGTCAATGGTGTCTAAACAGCAGCAAAAAGTTTGGGGGTTGACACATGGAGGGAAAATTACATACAATTATGAAATCTTTCCCAACAGCCGGCATCTCTGCTCCTTGGCTCGGTCCCAACACAGCAGATTCTCATCCCTCTCTCTCTTTCTGCTTTTGGGCTCCAGCTTTTCTACTCTTTATCATAATTAACAGGCTGCAGGTGAAAAGAGGCATAGACTCAATTGCCTGAACTTGTGTAAGCCTGTTAATGTGGCATGCCTGACCTTCCTTACTAAGTGCATGCAGGCCCTTCTTCTTCGTCCCAGTACCAAAGTGGTGTTTACAATAGGAAGTGTGCATTACTCTTAGTTGCCTCTTCCTCGTCCCACTACTTGATGAGAGCTTACAAGGAAATACCGGAAAGGACTGACAATATCCCATGAAGACTGAGGGAGGGTCGGATATGTCAGTGTTAGAAAATGGGGATACCATGTCTCACCTTCAGGTACCCTATATCCAGTCCCCAAGGACCCTCCACCCAGGTGATCCTCCCTCGCTTGTCCACCCCCAGGGTCGGGATCCAAAAGTGATGGTCCTTCCCTGGCACCTGAACAGAAGATTGCTGGGGAGTAGATGTGAAAGTACTTTCAGGTTTCTCAGGCTGCCAAAAAAATGATGAGTTATAGTGTCTTTTTTATTTCATGCTTTGTAGTTTTATAAAAATATATAGTATGTATATATAACTTGAACTTGATATATATATATATATATATATATATATATATATATATATATATATATATATATATATATATTTAGTGAAACTACGTAATTAAAGGGACATTAAAGTTAAGTTGTAGTAATAAAAACCTATGAAATTAAGTGAAAAAACTTTGTTTAAGGGACGTTATGGTTACAAGTAAAACCGAAAACCCCCAGAAATTCATCAAGTATGGTAAGCTAAGCAACCATAACTTGCGCTGCCACTATGCACTGCTAAGACTAACACCCAGGATATCAAAGATGACATCACAAGTGTCTTTTATGACATCACTGATGAAATCACATGTGCAAATAATTTTGATGAAAAGTCCCTACAAGGGGCTGTGCTTACAATGTCGATAACAAGATGGCAGGGGTGATCAGGAGACCTCTTATGATGTCATTGGCCATAGGCTGCGCTGATCTGTATGGCATAGATGGAAGGAGGTTGGCACAGCATATAGGAGTCACCCCAAGACATTGCAGTCTTACCCTTCTCTCTCCCGGTTCTGGCTCCGCCCTCTGTACCTGTCAGAGGAAGTTATCTGGGATCTCAAACCGAGCTTCGACGCGTTGCTACGTTTTCCAGTAAATGCTACGTGAGTTTGTCTCCTAACAGTCTGCTCCCTGTGACTCTATCCCTCACAGTGGATCACTTCCAGTGTTTGGAGCTCCTCCCCTCAGGAATCGAAGTGCCACATCATTCCCCCTGCCGGCATGTCTCTCATCTCTGACAGCCTTGGATCCGCCGTAGCTGTAACCATTCCCCCTGCCAGTACGTCTCCCATCGTTGACTTCCTCGAATCTGCCGTAGCTGTTTTCCTCCTCTCACCTTGTCTTCCTTTTTAGAACGGCGGACACCGCCACTTTCTGCATATCTACCTTCCATTGAACCCTCCCGCTCAGACAGGGTGTGCACACTCTCTGGTAGATTTCAGCCTTTCGGGCACTCGTCTCTCACTCTACTGAACGCACATATTCCCTCACTCTTTCCTTCTTGTTTTCCCCAGTCCTCTATCGACCACAGGACCACAGAGTACATCACAACATTTCGCTTTCACAAAGAGTAACTTAATGGTAAACACGTTCAGCTGGTTCTCCTTTCAGACCCCTCAGAGCTTGAACTCGTTTTCACTCTTTATCTTGTCTCTTCTGAAGTTCACTCCAGTTCAGTTCAGCTGTGTCGCCATAGGCACATTAAGACAGATCTACCGTCGCCTGGCCTCCGATTAGGGGTACATACAGGAACTCAGCCACTGTCTGCGTTTGAATATTTGATTCTAATGACCAAACCACGCCGAAAGGTCTCATGAACTGACTAACATTATTTACGAGACTCCTTAGCCACACACATCAGGCTTTTACTAATAACCAACCTTGCCTTGACAAAGAGAGATTTGTCAAAACACGTGTAGGCTGAAAGGCTGAATTGTTGATGCACACTGAAGTAAACGACAGAGCTGAAAAGCTGAATTGTTGATGCACACTGAATTAAACTACAGCTTCTCCTATACTTGTGTTGATTTATATTGAAAAAGATTTGAAGTCTGTCCACCTACCTTTGCTAAGAGCATATTACTTCCCAGGCTACCACAATAACCCAGAGCCACCCTGTGTTCATTCCTATTCAACTCTTGAGGTCTGGAGTAGAGCCTCCACAGTTCAGGACATCAAGCGCACTAAGAGTCGGATCTACCCCCATTACTTAACTCCACCATTAAATATCAGCTTGCAGGTGACAATAAAGACCACCATCTATTCTCTCGCATCGTGCCTCGTATTCATTGTTCCGCATACCACAAAGACCTTGCTGTGCTAAAAGAAAGGCACTTACTTCAAGGCTGACTCGAAAATCCTTTGATTTGTGGAGCGAGAAAGATAATTGTGTTGACATTCCACTTGTTTCCGCGGGATCACAGACAGGCACGCTCTGAGCCGCGGGCCCATGCGCATGAGTCAGAGCCTGACAGCAGGCCTGCCTGTGCATGAAGTGAGCCTGGCACCTGCACTGGGTTTTGGCATTTGCACTGTGCGTGGGAAGCATGAGCACGTGCATGCCGTTATCGCTGAGTGAATTAGAGCTGGCTGCATCTCAACAAACTCCTATTTAAGGAAAATCAGCTTGTTTGACATGTCCAGTGTAGGGTGTGTTAGAGTGCTGTCATTTTCTTTCCTACATCTGTACAACATTTTTATGTCACCATGCCATCTGCCTCCACAGCCTTACTTTGCTAAAAATGTGCCAACGTTAAAGTCGGGGGACGGCGCCTGGGACTTTCTAACTTTTCAAATGAAAGGGGCCTCGAGACTCGGAAGGGCTCCCAGCAACTTCCCCCATGTTGCCAGTCAGCAGCCATGTAACGCGGCAATATATTAATTTCTCTATTTTCGTTCTGGGGCTTAAAATGTACACTTTGTGGCGCTCGCATTACAAGCTGCGTTTTCTCTTCCCATGGGATATGCAGAAGTGTTATCATCTTGTTGCCTTCTAACCGTGGATCCTCCACATCAGCCACTTGCTGACAAAGAAAGGTTTAAAGCTCGTCAGCGGGCATTTACTTTTTAAGCTCCTTGCTGACTGGCCATCTTGTAATAATCGTCAGCTATTAACCTCACAGTTGCCGCCAATGTAATGTATGAACACCAGTAGTGCCTCAGACTGTTTTTGCTCTAAGCAGGCGCCCCCCCCAACCATCTTGTTTAAATGGGCTCCCACTCCTCTTCCACCAGGCCTGCTCGAGGATGGAGGTCCTTTTCTTCCCAGAGAGGCAAAGATCATTTTGTTTACATGACAATTCCTTTCACGGGAGCACAGACAGTTAGTTCTACACTGTTATGCTATGCAGCTGAAGGACAATCCATGCTGTTATGCTATGCAGCTGAAGGACAATCCGTGCAGCCTTGTGGGAGGGAAAGATCCTCTGCCCTGCAAGGACCTCAGGGGCCAGATTACAGAAATGTTGCACTGGTGCAAGCGCAAAGTTGCACCGCATTAGAACTAGGGCAAATTTTGCCCTAGTGCAAAAACATTGGGGCCGTATTAGAAAACATTGACACTGTGACAAGTGCAATTGTTCATGGTATACCCAAAAGGGCAAAAAGTCTTGGTGCAAAAGTACATTAAAAGTGCATGTTTTGTGCACTAGGGCCATTTTTGCCCTAGTGCATATACCATGAAAAATTGCACCTGTCACAGTGCACATGTTTTCTAATACACCCCCAATGTTTTTTGTACTAGGGCAATGCCGTGAAAGTTTGCACTTGCACTGGCGCAAAGTTTCTGTAATCTGGCCCCAGGAGATTTCCTGGCTCCCAGGTGCATATAAAACACTGCCAGAGCTTGGGCAGAGTCGTAAACTTGCACCAGAGACTCACAAGTTCTGATTCAAGGGTGGATTTCACATCTGGCTCGCATCTCCCAATCAAGGGATTCAAATATTCTGACCAGGTCAACTAAATCTGGCAATCATTCTGAAGAATCACTGGGAATTGAATGGGATTTGCCGAGGACTCCCGGAAAATATGACTGGGGTTGTAAGGAAAATCAGAAACTTTTTTTTTTGTATATACAGAACTTGTCATGGGCATTTATACTCCTAGTGACACACTATGTGCCCATTGACATTATACGATACCCTACATCTTGGCCAGCCTCTAGAGGTAAAGCGCACTGCCCACGCTTGAGGTTTGATCAAACCCAGCTTTATTTTTGTTTATTTATTTATTGCAGTTGGTTATACGCCCAAACCGTCGGGTATCACGGCGTAGGTTACAAGGATACTTAGTGCTTAGTTTTTACATGTTGGAATATTTGTGAGCATACAACAATATTACTGTAGGTAAATTACAGAAAAACATTAACATGGAGTTACATTTACATGGAGCTTGTTGTATTATCTATTGTCCGGGAGTGTGGCACGGACTGCCAACCCCAAGATGCCAGCCCAGCATATAGTGGCATCCCTTGCTGTATTTGAGCTTATATATGCTTGTACGCACGTCATAACCTGAGTGTTGGTAGTGTAGTGGTTTGAACACTCACCTTGAAGCAGGGTGCGGTCATGGGTGCTGAGTTCTAACTTCAATGTTAGTGTTCTACTTTTTAAAAAATCATGAAAGATGTTCTGGGTAATGAGATGATAAAACGAAAAGTCAAAACACACTACTTGATTGAAATGTGTGTTAGTATTTTCAAACAGATTGGCTGACTGGTCGCCTAGGGATCGGACACTCAATTTTGAAAAAAGGAAACAGCTGTGGGAGCTGGATTTGAACCTTTCTGCCAGTGCTCAATTCTGTTTTTAAAATGACATTTATTTAATGCAGCAGGCAGAGTCAAAATGGGCTTCATGAACACCTGCAGTGGCAGGGCAGTGGCCTGCTGGAGCTAGGACATGAACACCTGCAGTGGCAGGGGCGGCCTGCTGGAGCCAGGACATGAACACCTGCAGTGGCAGGGCAGTGGCCTGCTGGAGCCAGGACATGAACACCTGCAGTGGCAGGGGTGGCCTGCTGGAGCCAGGACATGAACACCTGCAGTAGCATGGCAGCGGCCTGCTGGAGCCAGGACATGAACACCTGCAGTGGCAGGGGTGGCCTGCTGGAGCCAGCCATGAACACCTGCAGTGGCAGGTCAGTGGCCTGCTGGAGCCAGGACATGAACACCTGCAGTGGCAGGCGTGGCCTGCTGGAGCCAGGACATGTACACCTGCAGTTGTCACAGGTATCCCCCTTCTCACCTGTCTTTGTTGTTTGTAGGAGTTCTTTGATGAAGTTTTCTTTCGTAGAGTTCGGGTCTTGTATAACCCAGAGTGCAGGTCCTCGGGTTCCAGCGTGCGTTCAACGTTCTGAGTCTTGGGAATGTTCAGATGTCCGGGAAGTTCGAGGAAATCCAGGAAAACACCAAAGAGTGCACACGGAAGATGAGTGCACAGAGATCCAGGATGCAAGGTGGACAAAAGGAGGAGGAATGAAGGAGGAGGAATTTAGGGGAACCGGGAACCAGGAATCAAAGGAAAAACACAAGCGAACTACGGCAGCACACGTCTAGCCACGGCAAGCAGTAGCGTTGAGACGCGCAGGGCCGCGGGGGAGTGTCCGCTTTATAGAACGTAATGCGTACGGCGCGGAAACTGATAAACAGTATTCCGCGTTCGGCGGCCATGTTGAGAGTACTGCTGAGTGCAAGCCCCTATGGGTCAGGGACCAGGAAGTCCAGAAAGGATGCGTCCGATGGTTCATGACAGCATGCCTCCTCCGAAGGCCCGAGTGTATAACGTGGTACCTTTGAAGTAGCCTGGGGGCGTTTAGGTTTGAGACCGGTTCCCAGGTGCATTCACTGGGTGGATAGCCTTTCCACTCCACCAGATACTGTAGCTGACCACGTCTGTACCTGGAGTCACATATTCGGGACACTTCATATTCTAGCTGGTCTTTGACAACCACAGGGGTAGATCTTGGAGCAGACCTGGAGGTCTGGACATATGGTTTCATTAGAGATGCGTGAAACACTGGGTGGATCCTCTTCCAGGAGTCTGGTCATTTGAGTCGGAAGGCCACTGGGTTAATGATTTCCTTTATGGAAAAAGGGCCATAGTACCGAGGAGCCAACTTATTAGGTTGTGAGTGTCGAGGCAGCAGTTTCGAGGATAGCCAGACCTTATCACCCACTGCATAGGAAGGTCCTGGTCTTCTTTTGGAGTCCGCATAGTGCTTGGTGTTAGCTCAGGCCCTTTCTAGGTGTTCTTTGGCTTCCTTGTGTACATTGATGAGGGTTTCAATCCAGGAGTCGACTGTAGGAACTGGTGTAGGATGTGGGAGAAGGGATTGTAGAACCGTAGGGTGGAATCCTTGGCTGCAGAAGAAGGGGCTGGTCTTGACAGCTGAGTGATCCGAATTGTTGTAGGCAAATTCAGCCACAGGTATTAAAAGAGACCAATCGTCCTGGACCTCGGTGGTGAAACAACGAAGATACTGCTCCAGGGTTTGGTTCACACGTTCTGTAGCTCCGTTCGTCTGTGGATGATAACCTGAGGAGAGAGCACATTGGATTTGTAGTATACAGCATAAGTGTTTCCAGAATTGAGATATGTATTGAGGACCTCTGTCTGATATGATCTTGGAAGGGAGTCCATGAAGTTGGAATATGTGTTCCAGGAGGATTCCAGCGAGTTCTGAGGAAGATGGTAATTTATACAGGGGTGTAAAATGAGCCATGTGAGTGAATACATCAATGGTAACCATGATAGTTGTGTATCCCCTGGAAGGTGGTTGTTCCACAATAAAGTCTGTAGCAATAAATTCCCAGGGCCTTGTTGGTAGCGTTGGTTGGAGTAGAAGACCCGCCGGCCTCTTGTTATCATGCTTGTTTTGATTGCAGACTGCACAGGCTTGGATGTACTGCTGGACGTCAACTTTCATTTTTGGCCAGCAAAACTGTCTTTGTATTAAACAGAGAGTGTTGATAATGCCACGATGTCCTGTATGAAGTGTATCATGACAGAGGTTTGTAATCCTTTGTCGCAGTCTCTGTGTGGGAATGACCAGGCCATTGTCCTTGAACAAATACCCATCCTTGGTTTTAAGATTCCATCGATTCTTCTCAGTAAATTCCTTCCAGATCTCAGAGGACTGGGTTTGAATCCAAATGTCTTCCAGGAGAGTGATTGCTTGAGCTACGAAAATTGTATGGGGAAACATCTTTGGGAAGGATTGATCTTCAAGTGTTTTGTAGTCGGGAGGTCGGGATAAGGCGTCAGCAATTATGTTTTGTGTTCCAGGTACATGATGGATCTGGAACTGGTACTGGGCTTCACCTCACTGATGAGGCCCAACAAGGCTGAAACACGTGTATGGGGTTGCTGTTGGTACTCTTGTTCAGAGAGGAATTGCCATAGCATTTCGGTGCTGGACTGCCCATGTGGGCGGGACAAAGACTGATATGCAAATGGATATTTCCCATCTGTGCAAGGTACAGTGAGCAAAAAGCGTGTGCTGCAAACTCTCATCTCAGAACAGGTTATCATGCAATGTTCCTTCTGGAGAGGAGCGTCTGGTAACTTTTTTTGAAACATGATGGATCTGGAACTGGGCAAAGAAGAAGGCCCAACGGGCTTGACGACTATTCCTACATTCCATGGATTGTAGGACTTGGAGATTCCGATGATCCGTACGGACCTGAACAGGATGTTTAGCTCCCAGGAGTAGATGACGTCACTCTGTGAAGGCTTGACGGAGGGCCAACAATTCCTTTTCCAGAACAGAATAATGGGTCTTACTAGGAGTTAGGGTTTGCGAGAGATAAGCGATGGGGTGTTCCAACTTGTCCTCGAATTCCTGCTTTAAGACTGCTCCGATGGCGTAGTTAGAGGCATCAGTCTCCACTAGGAAAGGTCGATCAATGTCAGGTTGAGCTAAGATGGGGGCTTGTGTAAATTCAGACTTCAAATTTTGGAACGCTTCTTCTTGGGCTGTGGTCCAGAGGAAGGGAGTATCCTTCTTCAACAATGTAATGATCGGTTGAACTATCTCCGAAAAGGAAGGTATACATTTCCGGTAGAAGTTGGCAAGCCCCAGGAAGGATTGAATTTGTTTCACAGTAGTTGGAGCAGGCCAGGATAGTATGGAATTTACTTTTGAGCGCTCCATTCCAATTCCTTCTGAACTAAGGACAAATCCGAGATGGTGAACAGTAGAGACATGAAAAAGGCAAATCTCGGGTTTAGCCAGGAGTTTATGTTCACGTAGCCGTTGTAAGACTGCCTTGACATGTTCTTCATGCTTAAGATGGTCCTTGGAGTATATCAGTATGTCGTCCAGGTAAACTATGACGAAGAGGAACAGCATATCGGAGAACACCCGATCCATAAAACATTGGAAGACCGCTGGGGCATTGGCGAGTCCGAAAGGCATGACCAGGTATTCAAAGTGACCAAAGGGTGTTCTAAAGGCTGTTTTCCATTCATCACCTTCCTTTATACAGATCATATGGTAGGCACCTCTGAGATCCAAATTCGTGAAGATTACGGCTCCTCTTACCACTTCCAGGATATCCGAGATTAAGGGCAATGGGTAGCGGTCCTTGAGGGTGCATTGATTAAGACAACGATAATCAAGACAAGGCCTAAGCTCCTTAGTATTTTTCTTGGGAACGAAAAACAACGAAGCTCCCGCCGGGGATTTGGATGGTCGTATGGTGCCATTTTCTAGGTTGGTATCCAAGTATTCTCGGAGGACCCTTTTCTCTGGTTCTGATAGGATGAACATTCTTCCAAAGGGAATCACTGCCAAGGGATCAGTATCGATAGCGCAGTCTTCAGGTCTGTGAGGGGATAGGGCTTGAACCATGACAGTTGAAAACACATCAGTGTAGTCCTGATAGGCTCTGGGGACCTGGATAATATTTGAGACTGTGAGTGGGCCTTGTTGGTCTGTCAGCGTACCTTCAGAAGATCTTGACGAGGAATCCAGGGATAGGCAGTGAGACATGCAATGTTCGGAGCCAAGAAACAAGGATCCTGCTGCCCAGTTGATCTATGGATTGTTCTTCTGTAACCAGGGCATACCCAGTACCATGGGATAATGGGCAGACTTTATGATGTCAAACTTGATCATCTCTTGATTATGGTTTATCGAGAGCTGGATCTCTTTGGTTTGCAGGGTGATTGGTCCTGAAGAGAGAGGTCGTCCATCGATGGCCTCTACAGGTTGCATGATGTCTCGAGTTTCATATGGAATGTGGTGGGTAGTGACCCAATCCTGATCTATAAAAATCCCCATGGCTCCACTAGCCACCAATGCCAGAATGGGGCACGTTTCTTTTTTGGGTGCCGATAGAAAGGCCTGCAAGATCACAAAGTTGTTTTGTCCAGGAGAGTTCAAGGACGGAATAGATGTGGAGCAAACATCTCTCTCCCGAAGCTGTTCTCCGTCTAGGATCCGGAGCTGGTGTTTCCCGAACGCCGTGGAGGGGCCAAAGGACATTCTCTCACAAGATGTTTATCTGAGGCACAGTACATACACAGCCCGGTGTGAATCCGTCGCAATCTTTCTTGCAGGGATATGGGTCTGCGGAAGGCCCCCAGTTGCATGGGTTCAGGGTCTGTGGTCGGGGCAGGAGTGGGCTCGGGTTTAGAGGGAGATTCTATTGAGGTCTTTTGGTAAGGCATCTTTGTTTTCTTCTTTTCCGCCTTCCTTTCCTGGATTCGAAAGTCTATTTGTAAAGAGAGGTCCATAAGGGCCTGGAAGGAACCTGGGCAAGCTACCCTAGCAAGCTCGTCCTTTATTTCTTCATTTAGTCCACTCCGGAATAGGGTGAAACAGGCCTCCGGGGACCAATCTGCTTCCTTGGCCAGTTGCTTAAAGCGTGTTACATAGGTAAGCATATCCTGGGACCCTTGTTGGAAATCCAATAGACGTTCTCGGGCACTGTAAACCTGTTCTGGGCGGTAAAACATGGTCTTTAGCGCCTGTACGAACCCATCATAATCATCCAGGAGGGCATTTCCAGAATTAACTTAGGGCGTAGCCCAGGTGAATGCATTCCCAGAGAGATGCGAAATCATAAAGCCCACCTTTGCCCTGGGGGTGGAAAAGTAGTAGGGCTTAAAGGTAAAGTGCACTAAACATGAATCAAGGAACCCACAAAGGTTCTTTGAGGAGCCATCATATTTATCCACTACTCCGCCCAGCAATACACTTTCCTTGGTTGCGGAATCACGTGACAGGACTAGTTGTTTTAATGCGGCATTCTCAGGTTTGAGATTCTGAACTTTTGTGGTTAACTATTTCATGCCGCGCATGAGGTCTTGAACTGCAGCCTCCATGTCCGTATCTGTATCAGTTTGTTGGCGTCTCAATCTGTCACAGGTTTCCCCCCTTCTCACCTGTCTTTGTTGTTTGTAGGAGTTCTTCGATGGAGTTTTCTTTCATAGAGTTCGGGTCTTGTATAACCCAGAGTGAAGGTCCTCAGGTTCCAGTGTGCGTTCAGCGTTCCGAGTCTTGGGAACGTTCATATGTCCGGGAAGTCCGAGGGAATCCAGGAAAACAGCAGGGAGTGCACACGGAAGACGAGTGCACAGAGATCCAGGATGCAAGGAGGACAAAACGAGGGGGAATGAAGGAGGAGGAATTTAGGGGAACCAGGAATCAAAGGAAAAACACAAGCGAACTACGGCAGCACACGTCTAGCTACGGCAAGCAGTAGCGTTGAGACACGGAGGGCCGAGGGGGCGTGTCCGCTTTATAGAACGTAATGCGGACGGCGCGGAAACTGGTAAACAGTATTCTGCGTTTGGCGGCCATGTTGGGAGTACTGCTGAGTGCAAACCCCTATGGGTCAGGGACCAGGAAGTCCAGAAAGGATGCGTCCGATGGTTCATGACAGCAGTGGCAGGGGTGGCCTGCTGGGGCCAGGACACGAACACCTGCAGTGGCAGGCCAGTGGCCTGCTGGAGCCAGGACATGAACACCTGCAGTGGCAGGGCAGTGGCCTGCTGGAGCCAGGACATGAACACCTGTAGTTGAAGGGATGGCCTGCTGGAGCCAGGACATGAACACCTGCAGTGGCAGGGAAGTGGCCTGCTGGAGCCAGGACATGAACATCTGCAGTGGCAGAGGTGGCCTTCTGGAGCCAGGACATGAACACCTGCAGTGGCAGGGCAGTGGCCTGCTGGAGCCAGGACATGAACACCTGCAGTGGCAGGGGTGGCCTGCTGGAGCCAGGACATGAACACCTGCAGTAGAAGGGGTGGCCTGCTGGGGCCAGGACATGAACACCTGCAGTAGAAGCGGTGGCCTGCTGGGGCCAGGACATGAACACCCGCAGTGGCAGAGCAGTGGCCTGCTGGAGCCAGGACATGTATACCTGCAGTGGCCAGGACATGAACACCTGCAGTGGCAGGGCAGTGGCCTGCTGGAGCCAGGACATGAAACCTCTTCTGTTTGTTACACGCATCTGTCACTGTCATATGAAAGGCCAGTGGCCCAACATCATTCAGCAGATTGGGCTCTATTACCCCCCAAAATTATGTTGACTTGACCTGGCTGACCTACAGAGCCACCGCCGGACAGAACAGGACACACGTTAAACGGGCCTGCGCTTCGCTGTTATCAAAGGCCCTGCTATTAGTAACGTAAAGCATTTAATTGTTACCACCTGCATTCTTATGCATACATGTTTAGGCAATGTAAATTGTGATATGGGTTTAGTACTTGCATGCCAGGAGAGTGATTGGAAGGGTAGCGGAGACAACTCATTCTCACGGCAGACACGGAAACCCTTCAGTTCTGTTCTGCCTGCAGTTGAACCACCTTCACCCCCTGAAATAGTTTGGGTATTTACCCGCCCGTAGGGCGCCAAGAGACCTAGGTCAAATGGAGCAGAAACGGGGAAGTCAGAATGAGGGAAACCTCGCTAAACGCGTTTTGTTAAGTTCAAAGTTAAAAGTTCATAGTTATTGGGAAAGGAACCCCAAGCGGATGCCCCAGTTAAAGTTACATACTAAGGAGCGGAAACGGGAATGTCAGAATGGGGGGAACCCCGCTAGACGCACTTTGTTTAGAAGAAAGTTGAAGGTGATTGTTCACTTGAAGGGGTATCCCAGAGATGGAACCCAGTTAAAGTTATATGGGTTACAGACCAAGCCTACCCGCTGCAGGATCACCTCGGAACTAGCCGGGCCCACCCGCAAACCCACCCTGGATCCACCCACAAGCTTACAGCAATGTATTGACCATTGCTGAAAGAATCAGAATAATGTCCTGGAATGTCAGGGGCCTAAACAGTTACGTCAAGCAACACCGCATCCTTTCCTTCATGAAACGCCACAAAATTGGTATCGCCCTCCTACAAGAGACACACCTTAACGCACCCAAACTCGCCGCACTGGCCAAAGCCTGGAGAGGAACCTGTGTTGGCACCACGTTTTCCACCTATGCAAGAGGAGTCCTGATTTGGATTGCACCATCTGTCCCCATTACCCTATCTCACACCAAACGGATAACGAAGGCAGAATGGCCCTAATACAAGGCACCATAGAAGGAAAAGACCTTTGTCTAATCAGCACCTACGCTCCCAACCACAACGCTACTGTCTTTTTTCATTCACTGCACGCACGCCTGAGCCCTTACAGGGAGGGTCTCATAATATGGGGTGGTGACCACAATTGCACCCTAGACCCCAGCATAGACAGATCAGATAGCAAACATTCCCATCCCTCCCCCCATCCAAAATACTCAACGCCCTTACGCAGCAATTCGCCTTGAAAGACCTGTGGAGAGTACAACACCCTGACGCCAGAGCCTACTCCTTTTATTCCCCGCCACACAACGTGCATACTAGAATTGATAGTCTTTTGGTCAGCAAGCATCACCTGGCCCTATTCGAACACACACAATATTTGGTCAGAGTGCTCTCTGATCACTCACCATTGATCACCACATGGACCCTGACAGCCCCTAGACCCCCCGTCCCGACATGGAGGCTTAGAAGCGAGGCGCTCCTTGACAAAGCCTTTAACGATCAAATCCGACAAGGTACAACAAACTACTGGCAAACTAACATTGACAGTGTCCAACATATAAGCACGGCGTGGGAGGCATACAAGGTGGTAATAAGGGGCGAGATGATAGCTGCCGCGGGAGGAGCCCAAAAGCACACCACATCCCTGCTCGAGCGCACTGAAGCTGAGCTGAGAGACCTTGAGGCTGCGCCATCCCCTGACCCCTCTCACTTGCATAAAACAATTGAACTCAAACAGGCTTGTCTAAAACACTGGGAGACACTAGGGAAACTAAGCTATGCGAAATACACCGAAAGGAGCCACGCCCTTGGTGACAAGCCTGGTAAACTACTCGCGTGGCTATATAAACGTGAGGCCCCTAGAACACCCATCTGCCTTCTCCGAGGCGAGGATGGCTCGAATATCCATAAGCAAGCCGGGATTAACCTAGCGTTCAAAGAGTACTATCAGACCCTATACTCCGACCCCACCCCCCCTCAGACACAGACATTGAAGATGTCCTCGACATGATCAGAGTGCCTCACCTAGACGAACACTTAATCGAGGCCCTGGATAGTCCCATCACGCCTGATGAGGTCATGGCTACCATCAGAACACTACCCTCCGGGAAACACCAGGACCAGATGGGCTCCCTGGGGAGTTTTACAAGAACTACGAGGACATACTAGCCCCCTTACTTTCCCAGGTATATAACGAGACGTACGATGTGGGCCGCCTCCCCGACACCATGTGCGAAGCGATCATCATTCCCCTGTTTAAACCCAACAAAGTCGGTCTTGACTGTGGCTCGTACAGGCCCTTGTCCATGCTTAATGTGGACTATAAGATACTAACAGCACTGCTAGCCAGGAGACTGCAGGTGGCCATTCCACACCTGGTGCACCAAGACCAAACTGGGTATGTGCAGGGCCCCTCCATCACCGAGAATCTGCGTAAACTGCACCACGTCATACACAGCACAGACAACGAACCCGACAGAAGTGCGGTGGCGTCACTCGTCGCCTCTAAAGCCTTTGACTCGGTCAGATGGAAATGGCTCTATGCCACCATGACTAAGATGGGGATCGGGCCTACCTTCCTAAACTGGGTCAAACTCACCTATGCGCACCCCACCACCAGAGTCCGAACCAATACCACCTACTCTGACAGATGGTGCCTCTCCAGAGTAACTCAACAGGGGTGCCCCCTGTCCCCCCTACTCTACATCCTGGCCATCGAACCAGTGGCGGCATACCTTAGGCTAGAATATGGCGACAGAGACATAATAACAAAGGGAAAGACCCACCTAGTCTCTATGTACGCGGGCGATATGCACCTCTACCTAAAAGACCCCGAGCACATTCTACCCTACATACTTGAAACTCTCGAAGGGTTTTCTAGATGCACAGGGATTCAAATAAATCATGATAAATCCTGCCTATACCCCTTAGCAGCACTAAGTAAAACCAGGAAAGAAAACCTCCCCTCACTGGCGCTCCGGTGGGAACCCACCACGTTCAAATACCTGGGCATTTATATCCACCGAGACCCTAGAACTGAGCACACAATAAACACAGTAAGGGCTAAGGAGGGCCTGGCCAAATCATTTGACTTCTGGAGCAAACTGCCCCTTTTGGTGGCCGGCAGAGCGGGCCTGCTCAAAATGGTGGCGCTACCTCGACTACTGTACTTCTTTACCAATGTCCCGTTCTACATCCCGCTACAATTCTTCAAAGAACTAAACAAACTCTGCCGGAAATTCCTATGGCACGAGGGACGATGCAGAGTAGCCCTTGAAACTACTCAGAGGCTGTATGAAAAAGGAGGCCTCAAAATCCCTAACTTCGAACTCTATTACCTGGCGGGCCAACTGAAGCATGTGATACAGTGGATGGCGGATGACGCCTCCACCGACACTCGCCTACTACAGCCCACGAATTCCTCGTGGCTGCTCAGAGACTTACTTTGGATCGAGTCGGAGCAGAGTCACTTTGATTCATACTTAATCCGCCTGGGTATCCGTACCTGGAGGCGGGCCTGCAAAATCGCCAACCTGGCTGACCCCTACTCCTCCCAGATCCCAATAGCCGCAATGATGTCACACAGACCAGAAGACCTGAAAGTGATCAGGAACGTGTGGGAACCCTCTGGCATAGCCACCCTGGGAGACCTGGTAGATGACCAAGGTATTCACAGATTTACCGAACTGCAGGAATCCACGGGAATACCACCTGGGCAATTCCTCCTACACGGGGCAATAGTGAACAGACTCACAAAACGATGGCCAGAGATAGAGTCCCTTGACACCGGGCACGACACCATCGAGAACCTGCTAAGTGTGGCGGAGGGAGGCCATGAAACCTCAAGGCTTTATGAGACCCTGCTAAGCTGTGCCACGCAACATGAACTCAAGAGTAGGGATAAATGGGAACTTGAACTTGGTGAGAGGTTCGAAGACAATGAGTGGGATGCAGTGACACAATACCACAAAAAAGTATCCCGGAACTCTCGTTTCCAGCTCATACAATTTTACATTATTCATAGGGCATACCTCACCCCAGACATTATCTCCAAATTCAGCAGTACGGGTGCCGCAACATGCCCTAAATGCCACAAACCCTCCATGGGAATTTCTGGGGATGTTCTGGGGATGCCCGGCAATTCAAACCTTCTGGTTACAGATCCAAGCCAAAGCGGCCAACGCGGACATCACACTAGACGTGCAATCCCCCAGAGCTTGTATTTTGGGCCGATACCCCAGAAACAAAAAGAATGGGCCCCTGAACAGACTTAAGGACCTAATGTACATCTTGGCAAAAAGAAGAATTGCCATGGCCTGGAAATGCCCCAAGGCACCCAATGTTGCAACGTGGTGGGAGGATCTCCGCAGATGGACTACCGCCGAGACGGGGGCATGGGAACTGGCGCAAAGACACCAAAAAATTGACACCTCCGACGATCTATTACAGTGGGTGGCCCTCATGGTGTCCTTGTTCCGCCCTGAGGAAGACAGCTCAACTGATGAAGACCCGGACAGCCCACACTAACCTGGTGGTATAGAGACTGCAGCACGCTGTTATATATTTGGTCTGAGCGGGGAGGAGGGAGGGAGGGGGGTGTTATTACTAATCCTCAATTGGCTTGAAAAAGATAGGTTGTTTGCATATTCTTGTTGGTATTGAAAAATAATAAAAAAATTTAAATAAAAACTCATTCTCACGGCAGTCTTTGAAGTGTGTTCTCCGCAGCACTTTCGTTAAATTGCGATTTTCATACTATTTAACGAAAATGCTGCAGAGAACTTGAAACCCGCCGTAGAATCCTAAAACGGGTAGATTGCACAGTTTCCGACACTTCTGTGTCGTCCTCTGCGCCAACGCGCATGGCCACCTCAGAATAAGCACGGTCCGTGGGCGTCAAGGAAAGGCGCCGTGAAGCCCGGTGTCTACAACGCTCTCTGTGCCTACATCAGAATCGGGCCCTCAGTGTGCGAGCCGGGCAGTTGAAACTTTGCTACGCCAATTTGTAAGTTTCCAAGCCAGTTTCACACTGCCCAAGTTAATCCAATAGTGTGAATGTCATGCAGGTTGAAACCGTGTCAAGCTAGATATTTCCCATGTAAGCACTTTTTTGCTTTGGCTTCTCCTCTGTGCAGAGAAAGACTTAATACCAGTTTCAACCGCGCCACAGCCGTTCTGACCTAGTGAAATAGGACTTTAGTCTAAGATGGCTGCATACAGTCTAATAAACTCACAGAGGGCCAGGTTTGGTGTTGCACAATCAGAATCAGTGCTCTCCCCCCCAAGGCGGTTTGTGCCTCACAAAATAATAATAATGTATCATTTATATCGCACTTTTACCCAAAATGCTTTACATTTATATATGCAATTATTACTACCCAACTGAAATTGGTGCTCATTTTATCAGCCTTGGAAGGATGGTCGTCTGAGTCAGCCTTGCCGGGGTTCAAACCTGTGACCTGAAGACCACACACAGATCGGAGCAGCAAGGGTTTAACCCACTGTGCTACGTTCCCAGCTTCGACCGCTGCGCTGTCTTTCCTACACTGCATGCCCAGATGCAGCCCCTTGCACCAGGGCTAGCTTCCGGGCATCTTGGCAGGTGGGCGGGTTAAGCCCAGCTGCGCAGAAGCAGTACTTCCCCTTGCCTGCACCCTGATCAACCCTCAAGAATGCAAGGCTTTCTTTGTGTGACATTGGTCACCTGTTAGCTGCAGGCCTGTCAGTTTGTGCTCGTCATTTGTGTGTAGCTCATGGAGGAGAACATACTGCAGTGGGAACTTCAGCACAGTTAACTCTGCATATATTTATTTGTATTAATAATAATAATCAGAACAATAATAAAAGGATGTTCTTGTATAGTGCTTCGTGCCTGGCTTCTCCAGCTTTGAAACGCTGTAATAGCAGCTGGTATTATTACCTCATGTTCAAGGTACTTGCATGTATCCGTGTTAGGTGCTTGGGATGAGGGATGTCCTGAAAACCCCTCAGGATTCCGGCCCTCGAGGCTTGGATTTGGACAACCTACCAACATTAAATGTGAAAACTTCACGAGCCGCCACCTACAACAGTAATGATCAACTTTTTAAGTCAGTCTGATTGCACAGATTCTAAAGTCCATCAGAGAAATCCCTTGAGTCGCGCGCTCTCGTTGATGGATGCATTCCAACCAATTACCCTGCAGGTTCCCCAAATAAAATTGGCTAAATCAGCCCAGAGCAGACCTTATCCCCTAGTGCCCCGAAGGGGGCTTTATGTGTCCCCTCACCTGGAAAGGGAGTGAATCATTGTTTCGAAGGGTGCCTTCTCACAATCACTGGCCATCCCAGCTTTTCCATCCCATGATCGAATTCAAGGTCAACATTCCCAACATCAGTGTCAGACAAATAAGGGGCCCTGATCACAGGTCCCACCGCTGCATGCAGGTGTCCTTCTCAGCTTTCTTCACAGTGATCTTTTCAGATAAGCATGAAGGTGTCTTGGACATTCGAGCTTCGCAGGTGATGCCAGCTGTCTTGAAGGTGTAACCAGAGTAGTTCCTTGAAAGTGGAGTAAATGTGGTCACATTTCGTCAGTCTGGGATCAGGCGTGCTGCAACGTGCATGGGTACTTTTTTCATTTTTAGGGGCCCCTCCTGATCGTGCCTTACTGTGCATTCTCCCCCCCCCCCTTTCGCCCTGAAACTCTAACCCCCGCTGCTTAACAGGTTCCCCATGCAGCATCAGTTTTTCTTATCCACCGACGGTGGGCTTTTTTATGTATTAATTTGCCTTATGGTTAAAAGTTTAACCTTTAGCAAACACATCTTGAACATCCTGTCCGTTTCCTCCCCTGCTGTGCCCTCGCTCTTCTGCAACCCGCCCTCACAACACCTCGCCCCACCTACCGGCTTTCTCTTGACCCAGCTCTTCTGTGCACAAACATGTGCAGCCTGTGCTTCCTGCCTTTATGGGCATTTCCAGGGTGACCTTTTTGTGGATGCCATTCCTGAGGCGGCCTCAATTCCTGAGCGTTTTCCAATGGGATTGCCTCATTATAAAATGTTTCTGTTCATTTCTTTTTACAAATCGCGCTCCCTCTCCCAGCAGTCCTGTAAAATCTACCAAAGCAGATGACCTGTAGCCATGTATTGTGTTCCGTATGTGTATTTGTATTTGGTGTACTTATATAGCGCTCACGACCAAAACAAGATATCCGAGCGCATCAACACATGAAAGATACAAAGAACTAAGGAAGTGGGCGGTCGAAGTGGGCGGGAGCGGTCGGGAGCGGTGCTCCTCCTCTTCTTCTTTTAATTAAGTTTGACCGTTCCTGTAACGGTTTCATTTTAAAATAAAAGTGTAGGAAGAAGTTGAAATGCGCACTTGCAGTGCACTGCACACAACGTTTCCTTAAAGATCAGGCACATGAGTTTTGGGGGTTTTATTGTGCATGGGGGGGGGGCGCGGCAATGGGATTTGTGGGGAGCAGTGCAGGCCAGTAGCGAACATAGTTCCACTACTTCTTTTCGTACACTTCGACCACTGACTAAGGACAGATGGGAAGGAGAACAAGGAAGAAACAAAAAAAAAAATGAGAAGGTCCACGAAACAGGAATTCTTTCAGTTTTCGTCGAAACAAGAGGATGTTTGCCGATAGATAATAACTCCAGTGGAATGATTTCCTGCGTGCACAGAGAAGGAGCACCCCAGGGTGCGAGTTCGACGGAATCGCGGAATGTTAATCAGAAGTGTATTTGCAGACTTTAAGGGCCTAACGGCATGATATAACTTAAGACAGGGATTTCAGTAAAGTGGTGATTTGCCATACACGGCTTTGTCTGCAAGAGTTAAGGCTGTGAATGGAACTCTAGAATGAGAAGGAAGCAGAGCAGTGGTAACTATGAGGGATAGTAGTAACCAGTCTAGCAGATGAATTGATTATGAACTGAAGACGATTAGATCTATACTTAAGGGCTCCAAGGAATAGAGAACCGCAATCGTCAATTCTCAAGCCAATAATGGCACGCTCAATGGTCTTCAGCCAGATAAGGTTTTATCTGATGGAGAAGCATGGGGTGGTACATAGAGTTTCTGACAATCTGATTTGCGTATTGTAACATAGACAACTTTGAGTCAAGTGCTACTTCCAGTGATTTCACACTGTCCTGGGGCTCTGTGATATGACCTAATAAATCATATGTTCTAAATTGCATAGTTACTGGTTGCCGGGGGAATTATTCCAAGAAATGAGTTGAATTTTGTTTCTTGAAGGGTTTGGGCATAATCAGTTGTCTTTCATCCAGGAATTGATCAGGCCAGAGATAAACTCAAGTCTAGTCAGAGTTTGTGTAGTATTGCCTTTGAGACTGACAACTAGTTGTGTATCATCCGTGTCATTTTGAAAGGAAATACCATGACGTACCAGCTGTTCAAGAAGCTTTTTAATGTAATTATTGAAAAGTACGAGGGAGTGACACGCTCCCTGAGCGACTCCGAAATTCAGTGCGAGCATTCATAGAGGAAAAGGGATCAAAACATCCTTCAGTGTTACGCTTATCAAGAAAGGCTCTAATCCAGTGTACTGTGTGATTTGACAGCTCCATCACTTTACCCTGGAAAGAAAGAAGAACGGCGTGGATCAGAGTATCGAACGCGGCCAACATCCAAAAGCATAAACTATCCATCATGGCCATCATCAAGAATCTGGAGAAACTCCTCTTTTATATCCAGCAGAGCCAGCTCACTCTTACATTTGGGCTTAAACCCTAATTGGAAATCTCCCAAATTATCTGTATCTTCTAAATGCTCTTTAAGTTGACTGGTGGTGATTTTATCTAATAACTTCAATAAAAAGAGAAGTTAGAGATAGGTCTGTAATTGGTGCATAAGGATTGATCTTATGGTGTTTGTTTCAAAAGAGGAGTTATCCAAATATGTTTAAGGAGGTCCCGCAGGATTAGATTTTCCATAACGGAGCAATTTATTAAGTGTGCAATCAAAGGAGCCAATGTCTCGGTGTATCGTGTCACTATAAAGGCAGGGCACACATAACAGGGCAGTGCAAGGGATTCATATTACGAACAATCCTGATCACTTGTTTAGGAGAAATCCTGATAAATGAAAATAGAGAGGGAAATTCTAAATTATCCAAAACCATTACAAAGAGACAATGTAGATTGTTAGTATCTTTGGAACTAGTTAAAAAGGTGGAGAAGATTGAGGACAATGTGGGCTCATTAATAGATACTGAATTCAGACTCACAATTTTTATTTTAATGTCCAGAATTTTAGTAGTGAAGGAGTCTTGAAGTGCGTTACATCAACCTTCCGAGGGGGTAACTGAGGTAGAGGTAGGAAAGAGGTTATCTAGTTTGGCTAAAATTTGAAACAGTTTTTTGGAGCATTTTGAGCAGAATGGATTTAATCAGAAAAAATGTTGCTTCTTAGCTTCAATGATGGACCTCTGGTATGCTCTGTGTAAGGATTTAAGCATGACATTGTAATACAGTGAGGGCTTTTTACACCACCTTCACTAGTAGTCTAATTTGGCCCCTAATATTTCTTAGTAGAGAAATGTTACAAGCATTTTATTTAAGAGATCTCTTCATTGACTTTGGTCTTAATAGAGCCACTGAGTCCTCTAATTTCCAAATGAAAGTGTTATGAAGTGACATCAATCGATGAACATAAACATTTTGACCAAGGTCATGACTCAGGCTGTTGAATGCCGAGGTCAATTTCTCTTTAGTCAGTAAGTGAATATTACTGGAAAAGAAAGGTGTAGAATCTGATTTCATACATAAGGCTATTTTTGGTAAAGTAAAGAAGGTCACCCTGTGATCTGACCAAGACACATCCATGGATGTTATATTGGTCATTTCTAAATTTAGATACACAACCCAGTCCAAAATGCAACCGTTTGTTGTGCGTGCTGTATTATAAAGAGGGGAGTTACTCCATAGCAGGCATTTATTGGAAATTATCAGTTCAATGGAACAATTTGCAAAGATATTCTTTGGGCTCAAAATACCTATTTTGAGATTATGAGGCTCATTATTAGTTCCCTGGTACCGTGCCGGTAATTCTGGTGGGATACTGGGAAACTACCGTACCGTCTCCTCCACCCAATAGCCCGGTATTACCAAGATATTACGGGTGGTGTAGACTCCAGTAAATCCCCATTCCACGGAGTCCAATAGGACTCCATGGGATGGGGTTGGCTGAATCACTGGCACAGCTAGTACCAGTTGTGGGGATTCAGGCATTTTTCTGCCAGTAGGGGCAGACTAGGAGTTGGCCGGTCCAGAAAGATATACCAGCCCTTTATTTCTGGTCCGGCCAGCTCATAATGAGGCCCTATATTTTGCAAATTGTGTCTTAATTTAAAGATTTTACAATCAAATACTAAGCTAAACTCTATTTTGTATGTGAGAACTGAAAGCTTTCAGCTGGCTTTCCCATTAAACTGGGTTGACTTCAAAATTCAGTGCACAGCCCACCGGGCCATTGGAAACATCAGACCGCTGTCTCTCGCCAGCGAGATACAATGGTGCCACTCAACCAGGGAACATTTGATCGTCCTAGAAAAGCCCCTGTGCGTACAAAAACACAAAAGGCACACGGACCAGGCTTAATTCTCTCTTCCAATGGCACACAGCTGTGGAATCCACCCCTTGTGAACATCAGACGCCTGGAAGATACCCCCAAGCGACGCATGGTCCCCACAGATACACATGCACAGCTGAACACCTAGGAAAGCAAAGTACTAAAGAAGCACTGCCAATTTGCAAACGCTTATCGTGTCTACGATCGACCCTTTCCAGTAATGGCACCACAGTATCAGGACTGCAACTCAGGGCCTGTGCTGTGACTGATACTCATTCCTCTGGTCATCTAGCACGTCCCCAAGCGCCCTGAAGCGGTTCCATCTGCCTGCAGCACCATACTGAACAAAACATGAAATGAATACATTGACTTCTGTCAATAAAGACATGTTATACGTATGATTTGATGGAGGCAGTTTTGTTTTCATTATACTTTAAACATGTTGTTAATATTTGCTTTTTAAACAATCGGAAGACATTGCCACATAGGTCTGCACTCGGTGGGGAAGATTATCATTGTATTGTATGGATACTTGATAAAGCACGAACAAGAGCGGTAAAGGCATCAAGGCGCTACTTGCTAACATGCAAATTGTTATTTTTGATCTTGTCACGTCCAAATAGAAACTGTGTTTGGCCGACACTGCAAACAGAGCCATATATTGACCCCTAGACACCATGACCTATATGGACCTCAATAGGTTTATTTGAACGTGATTCTATAGTAGGAATGGAATCCATGAAGTCCTCCTAGGGTCGGGAGGGGTCGAGGCCGTATCTGGTTTCAGGGAGCGAGTGGGGACAGTAGTGCAGTGCCTGACACAAGATCCACATGTATTGAGGTTAAGGGAGAGAGTGCTGCGTTTAGCCTTTATAAACCTAAAGCAGGCCTTTGACTCCCTCAATCGCACCTGCATTAGGAGCGCCCTCACAAGGCTGGAATTGGCGAGGTCCCTTCCTTAGGCAAATATATGCTTTTATTGACATAATATTGGAATGGTCTAATTTACCATTAGGGCCAATTTTCATGTTCAGATATCTAAAGATTTTTTGTTGAGCAATTTTTAGGATTGGTTGTGGAACGTTAAAGGGCCCCGTGCAGTGCAGAAAAGAGCTCCCGCAGCAGTGGGACACCGGCCGGTCACAGTGCCGCATGCGTTCACATCGTGCTTGGCCATTGGACCGTGCTTCTGTGTATGGAATGTATAAAATGCACACCCAGCTGTGAGAAAGCAGAGCGCTGTACCTGAGGGATGCGCACAGGGTTCCACGCAGCGGGGCGGGGTAGCAGAGCAGCTGAGATGGGTAGATGGAGGTGGATGGAGCTCGCGAGGCTGACAGCAACAGCTGAGTGGATGGATCTGTGATTGGCCGGATGTTCATTGAAGAGTAGGGTCTTCATGTTCTTTCTGAAGCGTTGGGCGGAGGCCTATCTTATTTCCATTGGGATCTTGTTCTAGGAAAAGGTCTGTTTTGTTTAGTTTTTTCCACTTGCAGTTCTTTGGTCAAAGTCTGTCTATGTCATGGTTTCAGGTGGTGTTCTGGACCAGTGGCGGAGCCAGGTGGGGCGTGCATGGGAGGAAGCCACCCACCTGGCTCTCCCCTGGTGCCCAGTGTGACCCTCCCAAGCCTCCGACTGGTGCCCTATTATCCACCTGCCCACCCAGCACCAAAAGCTGCCTCTGCTATTGTTCTGACCTCGGGAGACGGTGAGTTTCTCGGCCAGGCTGCGTTGAGTTTTGGTTGCGACTGCTTCGTAGGTGGTGCAGAGAGGCATCAGCAGTGTGGTGTAGCTTGCATACTTGCATATCTGGGCCCAGAATGCAATCATAGTTGAGGCAGGCAGGCTTTCCTGAACAAGATGGGAGCGTGTGGGTGTAGCCAGTGCAGCACCTTGAGAATGTTGGTGATGTGGTCTTAGTCCTGTGATGAGGCATGCCACAGCCTGCTAGAATTTTCAGAGTAGTGCTGCTTGGTTTGCCTTGGTTATGCATATTTTGAGTGAAAGTTCACAGCCAATGTTAATGTCGTGAGAGTTTGAAGTGGGGGGAGGGTTGACGGTGAAAACCTTCAAGATTCATGTCAGTCAGCCTATTCTGGACTTGGGCAGGCTTAGTGGGGTTTCCTAGGATAATGCATTCAGTCTCTGTCGGGTTGCATTCTGGGAGGGCGCTTGACATCAAGGCTTGCATGAGGTTCAGACAGTGCCCGGGTCGATGGATATCATTGATGGCACAGATCTGCGTAGTTCATTCGGTCACAGTGCAGTCCGGTTCTGCGCTCCTGGATATTGTCAGGAACTGGAGATTGTGGAAGCGCTGGAGGCTATGATCAGCGCGCGCTCCAGTCCTCACCCAAGATGGCCGCCGTACCTTTAAGAGGCTGGCTCCTCCCACAAGCCGATGCGTTGTATCTGTTAGTCAACGCTCGGTTCGTGAGGTGGAGTTTCTTCTGTGGATCCTTCCGTGCCTAAAGTGAACTTACTGACAACCTTGAATCCTACCTTAGTCCCCCTCCTCCTTCCTGCCCGTGCCTCTTTTGTCTGTTTGTTCCGCTTTGCTCTCCGGCTTATTTTCTTTTTCCTTCTACTCACGGTGTCTCGGCGCCGCCTGGTTCTGTGCCTTTGCCCTTAGTTTGTCTTTCTTAGGTCCCGTTCCATTCGCTACTCCGCCTTTCCTATAATTTTTCATTTTGAATTGTAGGCGCCGGTATTCCATACTTCCACTAGCGCTGCCTTTCCCTTTCACTTGTTGGGTCCCCGTGGCTCAGACTACACCCTAGGAACCTTTTCTTCTTGCATTATTGGACTATATCTGTATACATTTCTATTTTCTTTCAGTCTGCCTTTCACAACCTGCTCAGTATATTCTTTTCGTCCTAATCCCATTTATTTCATCTTCTGTAACTTATCACGTGGTGTTGCCTTTTCTCCTTATAATCCTTTACTCATCACAGCATACTATTTGGAGTACTTCTGGTGTTCTCTTCCATTTATACTCCCTACAGTCTGGACAATTGTGGAATCAGACATCTATTCAACCAGCATTCCTTTTTGTTGTGGAGCAAACAACGCCTTCATTGTCGATTGAGAGGAACCGACTGTCCCCCATCTAAGCCCATTCGGAAACAGGGTTTTTTCTGCATTCGTGCTTTTTCCCTGGAAATTAGGACTGGCCCTCTGGGGATCCCCGAGGTCAGGGTTACATCTCTGCCAAGGTGGCCTCCGGAGGGGCCAGACCCTACCTACACAATAAGAAGGTCCGAACTCCAAAGGACAAAACTCCCTCAAGGAGAAGGGACCAACCTTAAAGAATCCTTCCCAGAAGAATCAGGTGAGGAGTTGAGGGAGGAAGCCTCGGTTCTTGACAGATATTAACTGATGCATGTTTGCCAGCTCAATGGTTAGCGCCTCTCTGGACCTGCTGCTCACAACATTAAAAGCAATGTATGAAGCCCTGCTTGTAGCACTATCAGCCACCACATGCTCAGGTTGTTGAAAACTGTGGTTCCTCTAGCATTGCCTAATTATTGGGAGGGTTCTGTATGGGGTACAGTGGGAATCTCCCAACTCACTACCAACCTTTGTCTGCTTTGTGCACACTAGACATATGCTCCGAACAGTGTTAGTGTAAAAAAACAATTCCCACACATCCCTGTAAAGTGACAATGCATCTTTTCCTCGAATCAAGTCATTGTGACCAAGTGACCATTGTAGATTCCAAGGGTCATTCCTCGATTGTGAGTGGTGGTTACCATTCGCTAGAAGCGGTTTGCAAACTATGACTCTTCAGGTGCATGGGACTATGCGTGGTTCCATGTAATGTCTCAGCAAAAATGTCTCCTGGCAAAAAAAGTTGCTGTTGTTTGCAGAGACATTATTACACTGAACTTGCGGGGGATACCCCCGCAACCCCTGATTATTATTCTTTTTTTTGTAACGAGGGCAGGGGACATCCCTGCAACCCAACCCCATTCATGATGTCACCATATATAATGTCGCCAATGGTTTTTCCCAGCAATATTATGCATGGGGACATTACTACCAGATACCCTGTGCGTCCTATTATGCCTTCCATTGATTATGCTACCTACTATTACACGGAGTCAGAACATCCTGCATCAAAGCGCCAACATCGGTGAAGGGAGCAAGAAGGGGATAGTAGAAGTGCATTGTTTCCACAGTGGCAGCCACAGATGAATTACACAGAACACAGGCGTTTACCAGTAGATGCCAGCCTTCCCACTGGCAGCATTATCTGCATGGGGTGCTAATGGCGGATACGTCTGGTAGCCAGAGCAGTATATGTGATGAAATGCTCAAATTCCAGTTTGCTGCCAAAGAAGACCCCCACGTAGCGAGCCTTAGGCGATGCATCAAGGAGATCAGGGGGGAAGGAAATGTGGGAGGGACAAGGGGGTGGGTTAGAGGCTGGGAATAAGATTACCTCTATCTTGGACGAGTTGAGCGCCAGACAGTGCAGTGTCATTTAGTGATAAATGGTAGGAAGTTGGTGATGTGAGGGGATCCTTTTGTGGTGAAGGAGGGAAAGGAGAAAACAACTTGAGTGCCATCAGCAAATGGCATGTGACATCCAAGGAGGAGGTGAGTTTGCCATGAGGGAAGGGGCATAGTGTGAAGAAGACAGGGCCAGGTCCTGCCGAGACACTCATGGAACAAGTGTGTAAGATGGGGCGCCATTGTCCCAGGAGATGGAGAAGGATCAATCAAATGGCTAGGGTCTGAAGGAGAGAAGTGTGAGTGCCACTATCAGAGGCTACAGAGAGGCCACAGATGGTGATGATGGAATTTACAAGCACTGAGAGTGAGAGGTGAGGGATGAGGGGTCAGAAATGAAAGCCGGACACAGAGTTGTCATGTTTTTGGTTAAAGACTTTTAGTCATCTGAAAATGGGTTGGGAAAATGCCTCTCTGGCCCTATTCTAAAGAGGAGTTTCCCTATCTAAAAAACAAAAACTAAGGATCTGACTAAGGATATGTCTTTGTCAGGATGTCAGAAACTAAAAACTGTCCTTGTTTCCAAAACATCCTATCCTGACCCCCACACTACAAACACAATAATAAAGTGAGGAACGAAATGTCTTCAACCTGATATTGGCAATAAGTGTTTACAAATTAAAAGTAGAATGGCTCTAATGAAAATGTTCTCCAAGGTGAAAATACCTTGGATCTGGAGGGTGGTTCCCTTCCTCTAGATTCTTAAATGGGATGCCTCTTTACTAACAGTTCTTTTGTGTCTCTCCTTGATTCGCAATACTCCTGTTAGGCAACAAGTTGTGTAGCAATCTTTGTTTAACAAAAATGTCTTCTTTGTCTAACAAACACTGTCCTTCTTTAACATTTCTTGTAGGTTTGAAAATTGCCTGGTATACTCCCCTACCAGAACACGTTATGCATTTCCAACTGCCTGGTGGACTGTTCTGCCAGGACTTCTCTTTGTGTACTTCCAACTGTCTGGTATACTCCCTTGCCAGGACTTCTTATGTATTGTCAAGTGCCTGATATCCTTTTCTATCCAGGACTTGTTATGTGTTTTCACAGTTCCTCTTCATCACCAAAACCGCATATATATAAATATATATATATATTTTGACTCTGAATATCTGTTTGGTTCAATGTCCATTCAAACTTTCCCCCGCATTCGCATTTCATCCATTCATATGTTACTGGGGATTGAATCTGCATTTTGCCATTTCTGCTTTCAACCAATTTTCTTGTTGTTTCTGTATTAGCAATCTCATAACACTCAAATTGCTGTTGGCGTGTTGCCGAAACGACCCGGGGTCCCCACTTGCTTTGGTCTGACTCACCTCCTCTCTGTACCATTTTTGCTTTTGTTTGCACTTCCGCCAAGTGGCTCTGCCGCTCACTTCCCATCCGTGGTTGATCAGACTTCCTTATGGCTTCCTTCACGGCTCCGCTGTCACACGCCTGCTTCCCCTCAAGTTCCAATAAGGAGAGCGCTGGCTTTTTGAGCTGCTGAGTGCAAAGGAACTCTCTCGCTGCACCCGGCGTCTCCATGACACGTCCTGCTTGTGTACTGCGTCTCTCCTTCTTTGCTGCCAAACTCCACTGCTCTGCCACACCAGTTTGTCTCTACAGCATTCGCAAGCCTTTTCTGAGGAACCAATGTCTTCCCCTGCACTGCCACACCTCCTAGTGTGGTTGCCATCTTTAAATGTTTTGCACACCGTTGATTTAGTTAATCAACTAGCACACATCTTACACTTGAGGCTCTTGTTACTCTGTACCAACTCTTTCATCCTCCTCATCTCAGAATTTAGGGGATTGCGGGAGTTGGAGTCCATGGTTGTCATTGGACATATGGTGAATGGATAGTCTTTCTCAATGGTTTTACATGAAAGAACAGTCTCAGATAAAGTGACCAGAAGAAAAGAGGGTTTTGTTGGAGCTTACATGGCAATAGGCCATCAGGTTCTTGGACATTAGGGGTCTTCCTCATGGGTAAAGGGGGGATACTGCGCCTTCTCCAATTAAGCCATCACCTCTCCCCGGTGTGTGTCTCCTTCCATGTGATCCTCCTTCACATTGCCGCCCCCAGGGTCAGGATCAGGTAGTGGCACTGTCCCCTGGCCACATGGGAGGAGGTCACCACTGGGGAATGCGTGATTTCTCCATTGGATTCATCACAGTGGTATCCAGTGGTAATGGCGTTTCAGGCATTTGAGAGTGCTATGTGTGGGGAGTGTCTGCAGACGTAACCTGTGATGCTTCTGCCCCAGAAGGAATTGAGCCCACAGATTATGAATGGGGCGATTGTTACCGAATGGTTCACCGCCATCCCTTGCCAAAATGGTGCAAACAACATTGTGGAATCAAAGGCTCGAGAGAACTCAATGGTGGTGCACCAAAGAAGATCTGTATGACCTTAGTAGAGTCCCGCTAGCCTCATAAACCTTAATGTACCAACAACTGGAGGGCAGACAACGCTACAGAGCAAGAAAACCTTGGCAAATGCCTACTAAGTGTATAACAAGAGTCCCTAATAGTAGGAGGGAAGGTAGTCTATCAGGTAAGACTCTGAGAGAAAAGAACTGTGCCACACAGGCAGAGTGACTGTAGCGGCTTTTTCAGCCGCCGGCGTGAACGCTATTTTAAAAGCAGTGTGGCATGTTAAATAATGTCATATTTCACTCACTGTGCCAATAACTCCAGCTGTCTTTGGGATCAGCATTTCCAGAAGAAATTCTGCGAGCCAAAGAAAACTCATCACGGCAAGCTGCACGAAGGAGAAAATCCATACTAGGACAGGAACTGAGCACATTCCACAGCCCTAGGCCTACACCGCTATGCCGTTGTTTAACAGACGATAGTCGGCCATTTGGTCAACTAACTTTGGTCGATTCAATTAATTATACAAATGCATATACATATACATGTATGTGTGTGTGGGGGGTTAGGAGAGTAGGGAGGAGGTGGGGTGGTGAAAGGGGTTATGAGTAAGGAGGGGGTTTAATGGGGGGCATAACAAAAGAAACAAAAAACAGTTGAATTAAAGTTGACCAAAGTTAGTCGAAGAAATGGTAGACTATCAAATGTTCAGGGGAGAAAAGACTAAAGGTGATTTTTTCGGACAAATAATCTTCGGTCTTTTCTCCCTCAAAGATTTCCGGAACGGTCTTTAACCCCAGTCTGCCAAAAGTGCTGAGAGAGACTGGACAGAAGCAAATCTCGTCTTTTTTTCTTCTTTAAAGTCGTTTTGTGGCTTTTCATATTTATTTACTTTTTGTGTATAGTGCTAAAAGCCCCTGTCACGTGGCTTTAGAGTGCTATGGAACTAGAGGAAGAAGAGAGAGAAGGCGAGGAATAGAAATGAGAGAGTGCAGTGAGCACAATCTAAGATCCATATGCAGGAGGACCAGGTCATTTCCGGTCTGTAATTCTTCCTTCCTAAGGCTGAGCAGGTGGTTTCTACTATGTGACAATTGAGGGCTGCAACATTGAGGTATTGTGGGAGTGGGATCAATTTACCACATTCTTTTATGCTGTACACATTAGAGCTTGCTGTTCCACATTTCCGCAGCCTCTGGCATGCTTCCCTCATGGTGCCCACTGGCATTTCCTTTTCCAGCTCTTGGGAGGCTCCCAGGACCCACCAAGCTGTAAAATTGGGAAATGCTGGATGAACCTGTACCATCTTGTTAGTTTGGGCTATTAGGTGCTGCTTGCGCCACCTATAAGCCAAAACTATTTCCTTAGAGTACATACAGGGAGAAATTGCATATGAGAAGGGACACACAGCTTGTAGGTGTTCTTTAGTTATTTGCCCACCCATTGACTGCCCTTGGGCATGCTAGTCCCTGTGACCATTTCCACCCAGTTCCTGCCCCTCCCCGGCCAAGTCACCTCCTCTTGGCAACTCTTTGAACTCACTTTAATAAAGCGTTACTATCAAACTTTACACTCAAAGTGCCTGCTAGTGGTTTTTCAAAGCAGTCTTCTGATAGTTAATGACATAAATGTCTTAACCAGGTCTGCCTTCAGCACTCGAAGTCCTGTTAAAAACAAGCATTGGCAAAGCCAACAGTTTTGGCTTATGCATACGTATTAAGTATTTGTCAGGCACTGCTATTAGATGCCCAGGTACCTGCACCATTTTTCACTTGCTACCATCAATGGCTAGTTTATACACTACGTCTATGCCTGGCAAGTGCCATTCCGTCGCCTACACAAAAACCCAAACTGTTGGCATTGCCAATGCTTCTGCATTTAAGGCTGTGAGCTTCTTTCGAAAGTAGGGCAATTCTACAACATGTGTTTATGCTTCTGTTGTCAACAGAGCCATTGAGGCTGGAAATAAAATGTTTGTACAATTTAGTGGGGAATATGTGTTCCCCAGTATGGGCAAGTTGGGAATGGCTTACAATTGCAGGCTGCCAGCATCACACAAGAAACCCCCTTATTCCTTAACAGCACATGATATGCGTACAATTGTTAATTTAAGTCTTTTTTTCCCCTCCAGGGCACAGAGCTTGAATGGTACATCCTCAACCGTTTCCTTCAGAAGGAAGATGGGCAGTGCCCCCAAGCGGCAGACGCGGAGGCCTACAACCCCCATGACATTTACCAAGGAGTAAGTAAGCATGCTAATGAGATACAGTGCTTCCCAGAATGCAGCAGTGCAGGAAGAACACTCTACATAGAGTAAGGAATCGATTGTGCCAGAACCTAACAGAGGAGATGAATGGGTCACACATGTGCCATTAACTGGACACAGCAGCAGGCTTTATAACCACACATGAAAGTCCGAAATCTTAAAGGTCACTATAGTTTGTTTGTTTGTTTGTTTATTTATTTGTTATTGCGCGCCAAACCCAAGGGTAGCTGGGCGCAACAGTTTGCATGAATACTTAAGCTTGTTACAGTGTTTGGCATAGTATATACAACACAGTGGCAAAAGAGAGCAAATATATGTGAAATTATATACAATCATAAGCATATAAAACACAGCACCATAAAGCAGATATATACACGAATATATGGAAGCATGTACCCGGAGGCGGGGCATGTCTAGGGGTGTTCAGGCAATGGGTAGGATGGCTCGGTAGGAGGCAAGGTGAAAGATTATGTGTCATTGGCACGCAGCCAGTTGATTATCTTGTGCCTGAATTTCAGGTACGGTTGCTCCGTTCTGAGTTCAAGTGGTAGTTTGTTCCAGCAGTGAGCAGCTTTGACAGGAAAGCTGGATCCTCCTGCAGTGGAGCGTTTAAACCTTGGAATCTCAAGTTTGGAGGTGTTAGCAGATCTCGTGGGTCGCGTGGAAATGTTCCTGTTCATTTTTTTCATAAAATACAGGGGACTAGGTTGTTTAGACATTTAGATGTGAGGGATGCTGTTTTAAGTAGGATTCTGTCTGTTATTTTTAACCAGTTAGCCTCTTTCCTGGAATTAGTGATGTGCTCTCTGTAGGGGATATTTAGTGCTGCTCTTAGGGCATTGTTCTGTAATCTTTGGAGTTTATTGGTGATATGTTTGTTGGTTCCAGAGTACAGGGCATTACAGTAGTCTAACCTAGACATGATAAGGGCGTTAGCTAAGGTAATGCAGCTGGCGTTAGAAAGGTATGGTCGAGCTGCACGGATGAGTTTGCAGGTGTAGGTAGTGGAGGAGGCGAGGGAATTGACCTGCTTCTTGAGAGTGAGGAGTCCAGGTAGAATCCAAGGGTTTTAACCACAGACATCACCTTGATAGGGCTATTATCAATGCTGAAGGATGTGTAGTTTGGGCATAGGTTTTGGATGTTGACTTCAGAGCCTAGGATTAGTAGTTCTGTTTTATCGTCATTCAGGCAGAGGCCGTGTGCGGCCATCCATGCCTGAATGATAGTGTATATCTTGTTCACCAAGACTGAGTCTGTCTCGTAGTCGCCCGAAAGGGGTATGAGGATCTGGGTGTCATCTGCGTAGTTCGTGTAGATGACACCCAAACCGTCCAACTTGTCAAACAAAGGCTTGGTGAAGATATAGTACATGGTGGGGGAGACACAGGATCCTTGTGGGACACCGCAGGTTATTTTGATAGGGTCAGTTGAGTTGGTGGTGGAGAAGACTCGCATGGTGCGATTTTCTAAGAAGGATTGGACCCAGGCTATGGCATCTCCGGTGAAGTTGGCAGCAGATTCAAGGTGGTTGAATAAGACTGCATGGTCCACCAGGTCAAATGCAGCCGACAAGTCCAGTAGGAGGAGCAGGGCTGTTTTCCCGTTATCCTTAAATTCCTCAATTTGTGTCTTGAGGTCTAACAGGGCTGTTTCCGTGCCGTGGAGAGGGCGGAAGCCAGATTGCCGTGAGCCAAGCAGGCGGTTAGCCTCCAGGTAGTCCTGGATTTGTATGTAGGCGGCTCTGTCTAAGATTTTTAGTAGAAAAGGCACTGTGGTGATGGGTCTGTAGTTGGTGGGAATGGTGGGGTCCAGGGTTTGTTTCTTCAATAGTGGGAGGGCCCATGATTCTTTGAGGTTGGTGGGTACCGTGTTGGATCACGGAGTGTGAACTGTTCTTTTTGTCACACTGTTATCTTTGGTTAGATATGTTTTCATTCTCTCTACATGAAGTTTGTTTAACTGGCTTGCCCTATTAATTGGTTTCTCAAACTGCTACAAATATCCTATATCTCTCGCTGTGTACTGTCATCCCAAACCAAAGTGTCTATTGGTTGCTGGTATTCCAGAACCGTACAGGTCACTCCCTTCATCCCTGTAGTCAAGAAACAGAAAACAAGTGACCCCAAAATGACTTTGCAGGATCCCATCGTGAATCCCACTCAAAATATTACAGCAAATCACCACCAGAGGCCTTATTTTAAAAAAAGGTATATTTACAATCAAAGCTAACCTGTGTTGGAGAAAAAAAGACTTCAAAATAATAGTAGGTCCTTCTTCCCAAACATTGCTATGCACAGCTGTATCACATTTCAATGTTTGCAGTTCCCCATTTTTTTCCATAAATATGTCGGCCATTGAAAATGCTTTTGTAAATCAGACCCTCTGTGTCTTCAACGCTGGACACACTTTCTCATGACACCGGACACACTTTCCCAAATGTTCACACGCCCACAACGACATGCTTTAATAAATGCATGTGTGCATCCACTCTTTGCTGTCTCTAAGCATCCTAATGAATAATAAACAGTGTTTATTTCTTTGTTCCACCGACATTTTATCAAAATGTTGCCATGTATGCAGCATGGAGGTATATTTCTCATAATTGACTATGACCTGGGCTGATAGAAATCACCGTCCCTTGCTAAATCGCCTGGGGGGCAAAGTTATATGGGGGTCCCAAAATATGTGGTTTTCCTCATAGATGCAATGGAAAAAAAGGTTGCTCATGCCTACAGCCCAAGCCGCTGGACGGATTTTCACTAAATTTGTGCCAGGAGTGGCAGCTTGGTCCTGAAAGCATGCTTTTCTATATTTGGTGTAAATCCATTCAGTAGTTTTGTTTTAAACGGCCAAAAAATAGGAACAAAATGTGTGATATCTGGGTCCGGTCCGTGGACTCACTTCCCTATTCAGCCCTCTGGACTACCAGGGCCCGGCGTGATATCCGAGGACATTGAACGCGGCCGCTGATTTGAGGGTGAAAAACATGAGCTGCATCAGATATTTTGAAACATTCGCCATGTTGGATTCACACACATCTGCTGTAGTCCACGGACATCGCATTAAAACATATTAAGAAACACAACATTGCACTTGTCAAACTAATGAAACAATTTCTGGGTAGGTGAGGAGTGATGAGGATAGGATATGGCCGTAAAAAGTGAAACATCGAGTGTTTTTCCTTCTACAAAGTCTGCAAACAGTCCAGATGTTCCGGGACAGTCCTGTGATGTTCGCCTCATGCCGCAATAAGCAAATCAGAGTACACATTTGTCCTTGCTCAGGCCAGGCCCATTGCCCAGGCACCAAAATTATATCACAATTTTTTGTACTTACATTTTGACACTTTAGAAAAAGTAAAACAAAGGACAGATTTGCAAAAGCATGCTTTCATGTCTGTGCTGATGTTCCTTGCACAGGTTTGCTGCAATCCAGTCTAGCGCTTCGGGATGCAGCAGCAAGCAGAATTTATTTTCCCGTTCAAACCTAGGACTTCGGCCATGCCTCATGCCCCAATAAGCAAATCAGAGTACACATTTGTCTTTGCTCAGGGCCAAGCCCTTTGCCCAGCCACCAAAGTTATATCACAATTGTGTGTACTTACATTTTGAAACTTTATAAAAAAATAAAACACAGGACAGAATTGAAAAGCTATGCTTTGAGGTCCTTGCTGATGCTCCTCGCAAATGTTTGCTTCAATCCTGTCCAGCACTAGCCGGTCACTGGTGGCCATGCCCACTTTATCCCCATTGCTGGTCCCTCATGGTCATGCCACAGGCTATATACCTCAGTCACCAAAGGTATAGCCCATATTATTTGTACCTACATTATGAAACTTTTCAAAACATAAAACACTGACACATTTGCAAAACCATGCTTTCAGGTCCTTGCCAATGCTCCTTGCACCAGTTCGCTGCAAACCCGTCCATGTTTGATTTTTTTAAAAGTGTCAAAATGTACATACATAAAACCGTCATATAATTTAGCCCCCACTTGACAAAATCCATTCTGACTTTGCACAAGCTTTCAAGGTTGGGTCTATAATCTTTCTGAAAACCTTTGTGCACATTCGTCAAATGGCAACAAATTATAAGCCATCTAAAAATGTTGTGACCCCTCTCTAACCTAACTGTACCTCCTCTTGACAAAATCCCACCAAACCTTGCAAAAACATTCTATTTTGGGTGTAAGATATTTTTGCAAACTTTTGTGCAGATTCGTCAAATGGTACCAAATGTATAAGCCTTTCAAATATTTTGAGACCCTTCTCTAATTTTGCTCCCTCTTGGCAAAACAGCACCAAACATTGCCGAACCATTCAGGGTCAGGTCTAGAATGATATTGCAAACAAATGTATTTAATGCAGTTTCATTCAGTGGCACCAAAGTTATAAGCCATCCAAAAACTGCTTTTCACCAACCCTGTAATTCAGAAATAGGCATGGATGTTCCTGATTATCTCAGCTGTTTGCAAACATCACAGGATTCTACCCGAACATCATACCATTGTGTGGACTTCAGGCAAGAAAAAACACCCTCTTATTGGCTTCTTATGGCCATATCCCATTCCATCCTCATCACCCCACCTCCCCATTAGTTTGACAAGTGCAATGTTGTGTTTTTTAATATGTTTTTACCACAATGTTCGTGGACACAGGGCAGTGGAAGAATGCTGCACCCATGTGGCGTTGTTCTCTGCCCTCCCCAGCATTGTGTTATATTGGATATACCAACAAATGTCATGACATGTTGAACGCTGTTTGCCGGCTGCTGGCCCTTTATTAGAATGAGAAAGCCGCCACTCTGCTGCTGACAGCTGGGGCATGCAACGGTTTCTAAGCACAGTCACTGTAGTTGTCGCAGGCAGGGCGTTAAGTGGGCCGAGGCTAGCCGGGGCAGTCTCGCAAAATTTCAGTCAAGCCAGGGCATTGTGGTGGATCCCTCGGCTCCCACCACCCCAAGGGCAAGGATAATCACTTTGTATTCTTTAATTTCTCACACAAGTGGCTTCCTCAGCTTCTACCCAAGGCTTCGATGTTTCAAAATAGTGTAATACTTATGTGTTTTTGTCAGTAATTGTTAATTGTTAATTTATGCAGACCCTGTAATGCACAAATAAGCATAGATACCCCTGAACACCTAAGATGTTCGTGAACATCACAGGACTGCCCCGGACTGTTTGCGGACAGTGGAAAAGAAAAAAAAACTGTTTTTTTTGCTTTTTAAGGCCATATCCCGTCCCATCCTCATTACCCCTCACCTCCCCAGAGATTGTTTCATTAGTTTGAAAAGTGCAATGTTGTGTTTTTTACCATGTTTTTACCGCAATGTTTGCTGAATATCAACATGAAGGATAATAGTGGTTATATGTATGAATAATGATTCTAATGGCACAATACTAGTGCTTTATGGTCAACCAGTAGCTGGAATTGTTAGGTACCACATCAAGAATTGTACCATACCACGGAATATTAAAATCCAATTGTATACGTCATGGACTAGCGCAATAATTACAGTTGAACTTCCTTTTTTGTGATCAAATTTTGTCCCGGTCTAGGGTAACATCTATATCAACTGGGGTTGCAGCTAACCAAGTTTCAATTGAATACTGGGCACCCAAGCACAAAGTCCCCTTATTTTACCCCAACTTTGTCACATACCTAATATGTTGCCTTTAAGGTGTGCACCTTAAAAGTCTATATGCACCATTTTGTATTCTGTGCTCGTGGTCCAGGGTGTTCCTTAATTTAAGACTTTTAGAGGAGTAAACAGAAAGACCAACATAAAATCATTCATGAAGCCTTTTGGTAGTTGCACTACAAAGCAAATGGCCGCCTCCAGAGAGGCTTCATAGCACTCTTCCGCCTCCAGAGAGGCGTCATAGCACTGGGAAGGAGAAGGTGGACCAATGTAGCAAAAGCGAAGGCAGGAAAATGCAGGGTGTTGAATTCTTGAAGAAAAGCTAGATGCCCCTCTACTTCCTGAGATTATGTAGCAAGGATTTTAAAATAACAGTGGCCAAAAAGGAAAAGGCCCTTCCACCTATCAGATCACTGCATGGTGCTTTTAAGCTTGTGGACACTAGCAAGCTTGGTTGGCATAAAGACTAGAGGGAAATTGTGTGGATGTGAAAAACTGCGTCGACCCAAGGAATGTCACTATGAACCAGGCAAAGTGACTTAAATTGATTGGCCCTCAACACCGAAAGCCAGTGCGCAGATCTGCGGATTATCCTGTTACATTCTGTGAAGAATGATATCACTTTTTCATTTGTTTGGCATCAGTAGTATGTTGCGCCATTGCATCACCATACTTTTCTACTATTAAACATAACGACAGCTCCTCAGAGAATATTGAAAAACTGTAAAATAAAGATAAACCAGCAGTGCTTCCTCAACAACTTTCACTCACCTTCAAGAACATTTTAAATTGAGTGGCTTTTGGGGAATTCTTTAAATGAGGTACGTAACATTGTCACTGAGTTTGCAGAAGTGAGCCCAAATCCTTTATGTGGGTTTGGGAGGGGGATTTGCTCCCCACAAATGTCTTTTAAACAATGGGTTGAAATTGTATTGTATTGTATTCGTCATTTATATAGCACCCTTTCCCCATAGGTATGGCCTCAATGCGCTTTGAGGTTGGAACACCCTCCGGGACCAAAGTCCATGTGCAGGAGATTATAAGAGCTAATTTTGAGATGCGTGTTTGCATTCTGCCATGTTAGGACGTAGGTGGGCTGGACAGGCTCCAGTGAGCAGCACAGGCGTCAGGCATCAGGCATGTAGGTGGGTGCTGTTGGGGATTTAGAATAGAGCGCTAGTGCCGGAGACTCGATGTGCACCCAGCGAGAACAAATTTTTTCATAGGTTGTCGCGCGTTAGTAATGGCAGAGCTGTTGAGGTACATCAGGGTTTTCAGTGTGGATGGCTATGCAAGCTGCTAGACCAGAATTGCTTAGCCATAGCTGCATTCTATCGTGCATGGATGGGTGGCCGTGACTGCCGCCTGTGTCCACAGACGTGGTGCAAGGTATCCATACCTTAAACTTGGATGGAGTTCATCTTCGATGCTGTTTATCTAGGTCCCATACGATTGACTGGTCTCGCCAGCTGGGCTCTCCCTAGATGGAGAGCCTGAGCAGTGGGAGAGGTACCCGGAGGGACGGGGAGTGATGTAAAATAATCTGGGGGTGAGAGGGTAACACCTAGAATCAAGACACCATGAATAGAGGGAGAAATGCCCAAATTGGCAATACAGCAGCAAATGCAGCAACACCCAGACCTGGGACACCTGGAAAGAGGGAGAAACACCCAAAATGGGGGCACAGCAGCAAAGGCAGCAACACCTAGACTTGAGACACCATGACCAGAGGGAGAACGCCCAAGATTGGAGCACAACAGTGAATTCTGCAACACCTGGATTTGAGACACCATGATTAGAGGGAGAACGCCTAAAATGGGGGCCCAACAGTGAATGCAGCAACACCTAGATTTGGGATACCAGGATAGAGGGAGAAATGTCTAAAATGGGCGAGTAAATGCAGTAACACCTAGATTTTGGATACCTGGATAGAGGGAGGGGGCACAGCATTAAATGCAGTAATACCTATATTTGAGACACCATGATTCGAGGGAGAACACCTAAAACAGGGGCACAAAAGTAAATGCAGTAATACCTAGATTTGGGGCACCTGGATAGAGGGAGAAACGCCTAAAATGGAGGCACAACAGTAAATAGAGTAACGCCTAGATTTGGGATACCTGGATAGAGGGAGAAATGCCTAAAATAGGGGCACACCAGTAAATGCAGTAATAACTATATTTGGGATAGCTGGATAAAGGGAGAAACACCTAAAATCGGGCATAATAGTGAATGCACTAACACATAGATTTGAGACACCATGATTAGAGGGAGATCACCTAAAATGGGGGCACAACAGTAAATGCAATTACAACTAGATTTGGCATATCTGGATAGAGGGAAACACGCCTAAATGGGGGCACAACAGTGAATGCATTAAAACCTAGATTTGAGACACCATGATTAGAAAGCGATCCTCTGAAATGGGGGCATAACAATAAATGCAGTAATACCTAGATTTGGGATACCGGGATAGAGGGAGAAACACCTAGATTTTCCAAAACATCTAAGATGGGGACCCAAGAGTTAATGAAATGGTACTTAACAGTTGAAATGGAGCAGTGAAAGGACTATTACTTACTAGCTAGCAGACCTTGGTAAGCTATGTTATGAAGGTGAGAGGGACAGTATGGCTTTCCGCAATACAGTAGTTGCTGTATTCCCCATCTAGACCACTCTTACCTTGTCAATTGCTTCTGGTTGATGTTGCCAGGCTTCCCAGGTGAACACAGGCAAACACGAACTGGATCTGTTTCTACAGGAGCTGCCCTTTGCCTTGGGGCCCTTAGCAAAGGGTGGCCCAGGCAGGGGCTGCCCTGTGTGGTTTAGTTAAGTGGATCCCTTCAATCAATCGGCCGGGCAGGGAGGCGCGTCAGTGGGCTGGAGTAAGAAGCGGGAAGCGGCAAGACTTGGAATTCTGTGGCAAAACTTACATCCCAAATTGCAGAAAAACTGTGTGAAAACACTAGAGGAACTCCTTTTGGTTATGTGGGTGAACCAATGAAATTCTACAGTGAATAACAGGTACCAACAGTACACAGGAGAGTTTTACAACAAATGTTCATGTTGGCCTTGTCCAAAGGTAAAACCTGAAGCGTGTCTCAACGATATATGTCAGCAGTTCCATGTAAAAAAACATTTTCATGCTGTCAGTGTGCCCAATAATAAATTACAGCATTGTCACTACAGAAACGTTTTCATGCTGACTGTGCCTGATATCTACTTGCTTGCCATTGTAAGAAGACATGTTCATGCTAGCAGTGTCAAATGTATACCAACATACTCCATACACTTTCATAGTTGCTGTGCTAAATGTAGTCTGACATTTCCCACATAAACACATGTTCATGCTGCCTGTAACCTTTACATGATCGCATATATATATGCTGGACATGCCCAATATATGCCAGCATTGTTACTGTAAAATATGAACATGCTGGCACTGCACAGTATATAACTCTGTAACAACACATGTGCATGCCCCCCGTTCCCAATATGTAACGTGTTTGTTAGTAGAAAAACATGTCCAGGTTGCTGGTTCCCAGTATATGCTGCACTGCCCTTTAAAGATATTTTCAATGCTGATTTTGCCAAATATATGCCCATAATGCCACCATAAAACAGGTGTGTGCTGACTGTGCGTAATACATGCCAGTATTGCCTTTTAAAATCATTTTCATGGTACCATGTCATTCCCATCTCCATCTCCTTTTCCTGACCCTGGGGGTCATTCCGAGTATGGCGGTAGGGAGTTAACGGCACCGTTAAGGATGCTGGTGCCATTAACCCCCTACCGCCACATTCCGAGGTCCCTTAGGGGTCCCACCAGGACCGGCTGGTCTGACCAGCCGTCATTAGCGGGACCCGTTAAGGGACCATGGAGCTAATAAAGGGCCCTCTATTTGCGGGCCTGTTATTAGCTCCTTCCCCATTCCCATTGAGCCCTATGGGGGCTCAAATGGGAATGGGGAATGGTTTTCGAAATGGGGAGTTACCGGGTCCGCATAGGTCGGAATGTCCTGGTAAGTTCCCATTCTGACTGACCGGACCCGGACCCGAGTTTGGAGGCAGCCATGGTGCTAATAGCACCATGGCTGCCTCCAAACTCGGAATGACCCCCCTTGTCTTAATCAAGGACTTGGAGGCGGCAGGTAAATAAGGGTGCCGGCAGGCGCCACTCTCCTGCAAATCGCACACAAACAAAACGCATCATGTGCACACACACACATACAGAATGGTGTCGGCAGAATGTTGGTTGATGCAGGAAAGAGGGCGGCCTACAGCATTCTAGCTCTGGGTCTTTCATTGACCTCCAATGGACAATCACATGTTATGTTCATTATCTAGCATTTAGGGGTAGGTAGGAGATCAGGCCTGCTTCTCTTGTCTGTAAACTCCACAACTGTTTTCCAGAAAAGACCCCGAGATCACCTTTTCTTCCTTTCCACAGAGGATCAGAAGACGGTCTGTATCAGCTTTGCTACCAAGACTCTGGAATGCCCTACTCAGATTTTCAATCCTTCGGGAAGAAGCTAAAGACCTGGATTTTTATTGGGCTCATTTTCTTATACCTATGTCCTGTTCACCACACCACTCAGAGATTTTCAGGTCCATGTTTATTCTTAGGAAAGGCTTTTAACATAACGTAACAAAGAAATGAGGGCAGGTGTGAGAAGAGATCAACAGTCGACTCAGAGAAAACTCTGGGTTGCTCAGTTTTCTGCCAGCCTACCTGATCGTCCAGCTAAACCCCCGGAGTAGACATAGTTATGCCATTGTGTAGTGAAAAGGCCTAAAGCAAGGTACTTCTGTCGCTAGTGGTCAAATGCATCAAGACTTGTCGAACAGGATAAAGCTGGCGGAAGCAAGATTTGACCCCCAGCAGATCTTGGGTAGCTTGTGTACCTAGTTGGCTGGTCACTACCTGGGACCGGGGATTTCTAGCCAAAGGGCGAGAGCCTGAGCTAGATGGAGCTTGGACACATAGCATTTCCCCAAGAGCCAAGAGTCATTGGATTTGAAGACATTTCTGTGCACTCTGCCTCCTTACATCAACACAAGGTGGCCACAGTAGCACTGATATTCTCTTTTTTAATGTCATGATGTTAACTTTTTTGCACGCTTGTCTTGTCTTGTCTGAAAACCATGCCTTGCCAGAGCGAGTACACCAGCCACTCCTAGTGGGTACCGTCCTACATCCTTTGTTTCTCTCTTTCAGCCGGGGTACAGTTCCAGCTGCTCGCAGGGATATCCCTTACATTGCGCCGTTGGAGATATGGCGGGAAAACATGGACGGGTGACGGCGGGCACGAGGCAGTTGGTAACTGACGCCAATCTGCCCCTGGCTGGAGATCTCACAGGTGAAACTGCATGCGGGTAAAATAGACCTTATTATTCCAGAGGGCTCAACATTGCTAAAAGGGACATAACAGCCGCCACGTTCTGACCACGATAGAAGCCAACAGACAAACATAACCGCTTGACAAATTGTAGACACTGATTGTGTGCTTTCACGAGATGTTCTGTGACTCTACACCTGATGTTGCACAGGCGGTGGTGTGCCACACTCTCATTTCCAGACATGTTTGTGCTTAGTCTCTGATGCTACAGATGATATCCACATGTCCTGGCCACCGCCCACAGATCACTTCATTATTTTTCTTATCACATCCGCTTGAGAAAGAGCAGTGTGACAGGCTGCACAGTGACAGACCTAGTTATCCGATACAGGCTGTGAATGCTCCTATTCCCTGAATAACACAAGTTGGTTTCATGCACAGAAGCCAAAGTGCACAGTGTGTGTGTGGGATGTACATATGGGATTTATAAAAGACAAATCTATCTGCTAAGCAAGCGAGTGTAGTACACACGGGATGCCCTCAGGATATTAATAGTCAGGTGTGGGGTTGCAGAGGAGCGGGGATGGGCCTGGAGGCTGGGATGGCGGGAGATCCCTAGGGGGAGAAGTTGGAATGAGTGAAGAGATCGGGGATTGGCAAGACATTACATTTTACATTATCAGGTAAAATAGCTCAGCGGGTTGAGCGCTCGCTGCTGCGATCTGAGCGTGATCTGCAGATCGCAGGTTCGAATCCCAGCGAGTCCAACTCAGCCTTTCATCCTTCCGAGGTTGATAAATGAGTACCAATTTCAGTCGGGTGATATTGTATGTAAATATGTGCTCTGCAAAGCGCTTTGGATTAATGCACTGTATATATAAATTACACATAACTATCATTATTGAAGAGTGCACTCTTACGGACCTTCCTGAAGTGTAGGGTAGAGGTGCCAGTCTAATATGGGCCCGTAACTTGTTCCAGAGACAGGGTGCTTTGCAGGAAAATGCCAGTTTCCTGCTTCTTTCCCTCTTGCAGTTCCTTGTTCGCAGTCTGGCAATGTTGTGGCTTCTGCAGGTGTGCTGGCCTCTGGAGATGATGAGCTTCTCTGACAGCTGGAATGGGTGGAGCAAATATGTCAATACGAGTTTTTGAAAGTGTGTGAAAAGAATTGCGCAAATGCTACCTTTGCCACGAAGTGCATGGTTTTGGCACCAGGCTTGGTCAGAGCATATCAAGTAAGTGCCAAGCACGTTTTAGGCCACATTTGCAGTTCAATATTTGCTCTTATGGCTAGGGTTCTTCAAGTCCACATCTGTATTCAGAGATGCTGTATCCGTGCTGTTGTATTTTCCAAAGAAGGGCGTTGCATAATGCAGCAGTAGTAGGGTGACCAGACGTCCCGGTTTTGCCGGGACTGTCCGATTATTTGTACATCCGTCCCATGGTCCCGAGACTTTTTTAAGTTTAAAAACCCTGCTGTGGGATTTGGGGATCGGGTGGACACCATCCCGGTTTTTGCCCAGATATCATGCTTTTTAACAAAAACCGGGATGGTATTCACCCGATCCCCAAATCCTTTTTAAACTTAAAATAGCCTCGGGACCGGGCGCTGAAACATGACACGGGACAGGGCACCCACATAGAAGTAGGACTACAGTTTTAACGCTGAGGCTGTAGTCCCACTTCTATGTCGCTGGCCTGTCCCAGTTTTTCATTTTAGAAATCTAGTCACCCCTAAGCAGTAGGTGATGCTGGAAATGCATTGGAGGGACAGGGCCTCCCTGTCCTTGTCCTGTAGTCCTTTTTCATTTGTGTTCTGTAATGTTTTTCCATATGGGCCTCCTGGCAGTGCAGCTCTTCCTGTTTTTGGTTTGGTGTACAGACCCATGGGATACCCTTATGGCACCCATGGGTGGGGGTACAACCCTGTGCCCCTAGTGCATGCTTTTGGGCACCTGTGGGTGGCCCGCAGAGCAGGGTATGGGCTGGTGGCAGCTCCATGCTGAATTGACGGGTGCTCTGAGTATCCTCCATTTTGGGATACCCAGGCCCTGCCATTGGAATCAGTTGATTCCTGATAGAAAACAAGATGGCCCCTGTGGCCTCTTGCTTTCTATTGCCTTGTTTTCCCAAAGTCCTGGGAAGCTCTGACCCTGTCCCTTCCCCCTGATTGGCTGTTGGGCGGAAGTTCCATATATGGTGTTGTTGTGAATTCCAGTCCAGACTGGCTGGAGCCTTTCCAGTGACTGTATGTTGTTGGGTGGGTACACCCTGTGGGTGGGACCTGGGTGAATGGAGTGTGTGACCAATATGCACTTCTTGTTGGGGCTGTCTGGTTTCTGGTATGAGAGACAAAGACTGAGACAGCCCTGCCCGAAACTGGCCTGAATGCAGTGTGTAGTGTTGAATGGCTGGGTACTTGTCGCAATCCACATTCCTTATTGCGAGTGTCTGAGAGGGAGGAGGATGGCCTGAATGCACTGTGTGCCTGATTGGCTGACTGACTGCATGAATGCCCTTCTGTATGATTGGCTGCTGAGCGTGACCCAGCATTGTGGATGAGAGACAGAATAGTATATCTGGGGACCTCTCACCACTGGAAATTGTTCAGAAGCTGTGTCTACACTTGAAGAGTAACTGGAACTGCTGATCATTGATGCCCAGCTGGAAGAAGACTTGCTGTTGCATTTGCTTTGACCCGATCTGAAAGCTGCCGAATTTGTCGAAGACTGATCCGAGAGAGGACCTGGTAAGGCGCCCTCTTCACGTTCTCCGAGGGACCATCGAGCACCGCTAACCTTCGCCGAAGCTCCCTGGAAGTCAGACCCTCGAAAGTCTGCTGACCGGAGATGGGGACCGCTGAGGAGAACAAAGTGAAGCACCAGGACTTTGCTGCTGACGAAGTCCATTGCCGTCGACCAGGGTTTGCAGGTTTGTGTAACCGCTGGAGGCCCGTCGAAGTCATGTGGCCCCAGAAGAGGGGACCGCTTGACGCTGTGCTGCCGATGACCACAGCCGCCCGCTCCTTTGCCTAAGAACATTTGAATCAAAGGACTCCCTTGTCCGCAACGTCGACCGTTTTGTCCTGCCGGAGAAAGTCAAGGCCGCCGACGTGCCGAGGAGAATCCGCTGGTGGGTTTCCCACCACCCAGAGACCACAAAGATTTCGACGACTCGACGCCCTTGCTGGGCCACAGTTCTTCAGAAACTCTTTGCGTTCCTGAACAATCAATCGCCGAGGTGCCCCGCATACCTCATCCTCGCAGGATGTCACCGACGAGCACCGCCTGGATCGACGCCATGGTCTCGGCACCCTCGAACTTCTCATCAATGCCATAAACGCCAAGTTCACCTTCTTCGACGCCTCTCAACGATCCGTGACTCCTGCTTTAAAGGGAGTCACTCAAGAATGATCCATTGACGCTTCTTCGAAGAACTCTACTCCACCAGGTACATTGGGGGGGGTAGAAACATTATAGGAGAGAATAAGACTATTGAACAATATATGGACTGGGCTTGTGCTATATATCTTTATTTTACAGGTTGCCCAGGTGCAGGGGTCTCCACACAGAACTGTGTCTAGGTAGCTGGGCCAGTGTTCTGCCAATTGTGTCAACCATCTTGTTTTCCTTCCTATCTCTATTGCTGGTTTCCTTGTTATCGATCTGTGTGACATTCTGACCGTATAGTTGATGCACTTCAATGAGATCTGATAATATTGGTGGTACCACTTTAGAATTGTATATATTTGCCATTGTTGATTTCTGAGTACAAAGTACATTATTGTGATATTGTACATACCTTTGAATATTAATTATATAAACACTGTGTTTTCAGTAATACAGTGTGTGGAAATTCCTTTGTGGGGGTTTGGGGACTACACTGTACTTATGAACCAGCCTGCATCACCTCCTGAGAAGCTAGGCCTTGATTCCTCTACTACGTTACCAATAATAGAAAATCTTGGCTGGGGTCCTCTGTGCCTCTCATCTACCATATAGAAAGCAGAAGTACAGCCACCCCCTTCCAGTCTTTACACTGGTGGCAGCGGTGGGATGCTTATGGTTTTAAGAATCAGTGTATAACCATGCCACTTACAAAATATCTGCACTTTATTAAATTAAGGTTTGTTTGTGTACAAAATAACTGCATTACAAGCAATGGAGTCTATTGCAAATGGTAAATTGACTAGGATGAGCTTAGAGGCTCTCCAGAGTGCTTGTGAAGCCAGGGAGTTAGACTTTGTGGATAAGTCTAGGGCTGAGCTGATAGCTGCCCTGGTGGACTACCAGACTGATGGTGAAACTCTTGATGAGGGGGGAACTCTGCCCCTGGGGTTTCTGCTGAATCTGTCTCTGGGAATGCCATAATTCCTGCTGCCTCTGTTCAAAACCACAGCACTGCTCTTCAGGGGGAAGCCCTAAAGATTGAACTTTTTAGAATTGGAGCTGCAATGGGAACAGTTAGCCTTTCAATACAAAAAGTTGGCAACCGAAGCTGAGTTGAAGAAAGAGGAGTTGGCACAGCAAGTGATACTCAAAGATAGGGACACTGAGCACCAAAGAATCCAGCTAGAGAAAGCTAGAGTGGATACTTCAGCTAAACCAGTTGAGAGTGGCCGGTCCCCAGCCACCAAGTGTATGAAAGATTTGGTTGGTGTGTTTGTGGAGGGTTCTGATATCCTCCAATGGATCGAAGCGTTTGAAATGGATGTTGACAAAAGAAATTGGGCTAAGTGTCTGTTAAGTGCCTCAGACTGGGTATGACTGTACTGAAACTGAGTGTGGAAGATAGGGGTCAGTATGAGTGTATGAAATCTGCTTTGATTGCCAAGTTTGGCAAGACACCTACCAAATACCTTAAAAGGTTCAGGGATTTGCAGAAAAGAGATAATGTGTTTTTGGTTGACTGGGTGAGTTTGCGCACATGAACATGATGGGGTGGATTGATGGTTACAAGGTGAAAACTTTTGTTGAATTCTCCCACCTGTTGTTTTTTGAACATTTTTCTGAAGCCTGTTCACCAGAGCTGTGTCAGTATGTTGCTGACCAGAGCATTTTGGATCTCTTTAAGCTGGCTAGGTTGGCTGACAAGTGGGTCTCCCACCGGGTGTCCCCTAAGGACTCCAGTGGGAAGGACAAGGACAAAGAAAAGGAGGCCTCTCAGAAAGCTGAGGAGACCCAAAAGCAGTCGCAGTCGGGTAAACCTAAACCCTCCTCTCCTAAAACCCAGAAATCTAGTGGGGATAAGTAATCTGTGGGTGGGAATAAGAGTAGTGGTCCACCTGCTGCAAAGCAGGCTCCCAGTGGTTCCAGTACCATACCCCACACTCCCGGCACTTGTTGGGATTGTGGGGCTCTGGATCACAAGAGGGGTGACTCCAAGTGTAAAGGTAAGGCACTTGGAGTACAGGCTGTTAGCCTGACTTACCCTTACCCCATGTCTGAGGTGAAGGCCACTGTCCTCCCATCCTCTAAAGGGATCACATTTGGTGCTCCTGTAGAGATTTCCTTAGTGTCCCCTGCGGCCTGGGACCAGTACGCGGAAGTACTGGCGACTATCCCACAGAACACTTGTAGATTTTTGAGAAGTGTCCTCTTGAATGGCCAGCCTTCTACTGGTTTGCGAGACACTGGGAAAAGCATGACAGTGGTGGACAGGAGCCTGCTCAAGCCAGAGGACTATGTAGGTGCTCCTCTGAGAACCACCAGGTTAGCTGGTGGGCCTCCCAAATTATCGCCTGTAGCCTTAGTCACACTTTAATTGGAGACAAGACAGCAAAGCTTCCTGTCCTGGTTCAGGACAATGTCCCTGCTAACATTCTGTTAGGAAATGATCTAATAGAGTTGGGGTTGATCTCGGATGGTCTTCCCATGACTGCTGCTGCAGTCACTAGGTCACAGGTGACGCAGGGTCTGGCTGTGAGTCAGATACCCGAGCCGAAGGCAATGCCTAAGGCGAGACGGAAGAAGAACAAGAAGGCCACCTCTGTGGAGGGAGCTCCTTCTCTTCCTGCTGTTCCTACAGCACCCATTGGGATCCATGCTCCGGACGGGCTGGGTCCAGTGATAAACCCCATCTCAACTCCTGTGGGAGAAGTGCCAGAAGACTCTCCTGTGGGAGAGGTTCTCAACCCGGAGGACCATCCCGACCTTCAATGCTTGTTAGTTGAAGGGGGACCCTCCCGGGGCAGACTTCTGTAATGGACAGAGAGAGTGTCACTCTCTTGATGGTCTGAGGAAACAGGCCCTGTCCCAGGCACAAGGAGAAGTGCCTAGGACCTTCCGGATATATTGGGAGGGTGAGCTCCTTGATAGTGAGCCCACTAAGCCTGAACCTGGAGCCCTCAAGAGGTTGGAGGTACCCCAGGTTTACAGGCCCTTCCTACTGCAGTTGGTGCATGAGGTGCCCTTGGCTGGTCATCTTGGTACCAAGAAGACTAAGCAGAGGCTCTCTGCCCATTTCTACTGGCCACGGATTGGAGTAGAATTGGAGTCCCACTGCAGGACCTGCCCCACTTGTCAGTTGTCTGGCAAGACTGGAGGCAGTGTCATTGCCCCATTGCAGCCATTGCCAGTGGTTTGCACACCATTTGAGAGGTTGGGCATCGACATTGTCGGTCCCCTAGACCCTCCCACTTCAGGTGGACATCGGTTCATCCTGGTCTTGGTAGATCATGCCACCAGGTACCCTGAGGCTATACCCCTTCGGACTGTAACTGCCAAGGTGGTTTCCAGGGCTCTCCTGGGCATTTTCACCCATGTTGGATTCCCTAAGGAGGTTGTCTCTGACAGAGGATCCAACTTCATGTCTAGTTACATGAAGACCATGTGGAAAGAGTGCAGAGTAACCTACAAGTTCTCCACCTCTTACCATCCCCAGACCAATGGTCTGGTTGAGAGATTTAATAAAACTCTCAAGGGCATGATAGGTGCTTTGGAAGAGCCCCTAAGGAGGAAATGGGATCTCCTCCTGCCATGCCTGCTGTTTGCTTACAGAGAGGTACCTCAAGAGGGTGTTGGTTTCAGCCCCTTTGAGTTACTCTTTGGACATCCCGTGAGGGGGGCCCCTCCAGGTCACGCCAAGAAAGTGGGGGACTATGTGTTAGGCCTCAGATGGAGGATGACGCAGAGGATGGGTCAGGCAACAGCGAATCTCAAGGCCAGCCAGGAATTGAATAAGTACTGGCATGACCTTAAAGCATTGCAAGTGGATTGGACTCCAGGATAGGAGGTCCTTGTGATGGAGCCCACCAAGCCTCGGCATTGGTAGATAAATGGACTGGACCCTTCAGGATAATCTCCAAGATGGGCGAGGTCAATTATGTGGTTGACATGGGAATCCCAGGGGTAGCCCCCCAGGTATTCCATGTTAACAGTCTCAAGCCTTTCCACAGACGAGCAGAAGTCTCATGTCTCTTGCTAGCTTCAGAGCAAGAAGAGGATGAGAGTGAGCCCCTTCCTGAGTTGCTGCATAGCAACCCTCAGGATGGCTCAGTGGAGGGAGTGCATCTCTCTCCAGATTTCAAAAGAGCAGCAGAGGGCCTGCAGGATTTTGCTCCAGCAGTATGCCTCTCTGTTTTCACTGACGCCAGGCCTTACACCGTGGTGTAAGCACAAGATTGACACTGGTGACAGTGTGCCTGTCAAAAGCAGGAGCTACCGTATGTCAGATACTGTTAAGAACCACATCCAGGCTGAGGTCGCCAAGTTGTTGGATCTGGGTGTTATTGAACCCTCAACCAGTCCGTGGTCCAGTCCCGTGGTCCTTGTCCGCAAGGCAAGTTCCCAGGCAGGTACCAAGGATTGGAGGTTCTGTGTGGACTACAGAGGAGTCAATGCCATCACCAAAACTGACGCGCACCCATTGCCCAGGGCTGACGAGCTTGTGGACACCATAGGTGCTGCCAAATTTGTGAGCACCTATGACCTCACCTCAGACTATTGGCAAATAGCTCTGACGAACCAAGCCAAGGAAAAGACAGTGTTCTCAACACCAGAGGGACTCTACCAGTTTAGGGTCATGCCTTTTGGATTGAAGAATGCCCCTGCCACCTTCCAGAGATTGGTCAACCATGCGCTCAGTGGGCTGGAAGCCTTTTGTGTGGCTTATTTAGATGACATTGCCGTATACAGTTCCACCCGGGAAGAGCATTTGACACATCTGGGTAAGGTGTTGCAGGCATTAAAAAGGGCTAACCTCACTATCAAGGCCACCAAGTGCCAGATATCTCAGGGGAAAGTCACATATCTTGGTCATGAGGTAGGAGAGCGTCAAATCCAACCTCTCTCCAGTAAGGTACAGGATGTACAGGACTGGGAGACTCCCACTACTCAAACCCAGGTGAGAGCCTTTTTGGGCCTCACTGGGTATTATCGCAATTTCATGGCAGACTATGGAACCATAGCTGCACCCTTGACTGCTCTGACTTCACCCAAACAACCGAGGAAGGTTAATTGTACTGAAGACTGTCAGAGTGCCTTTGATGGCATGAAAGAAAGTCTGTGTAGGGCACCTGTGTTGTGGGCACCTGACTACAGCCGACCCTTTATCGTCCAGACGGATGCCTGCGACACCGGAATTGGAGCTGTCTTGTCCCATTTAGATGACAAAGGGAGGGAACATCCTATCATCTTCATCAGTAGACAACTCAAGGGTAGAGAACTTAGGTGGGCTACTGTTGAGAAGGAATGTTTCAGTATAGTTTGGAGCCTTAGGCATTTTAGGCCCTACCTTACGGGGTCTACCTTCAAGGTCCAAACAGATCATAAGCCCCTGAAGTGGCTTATGCAGATGAAGGGTGAAACCCCAAAACTGCTCAGGTGGTCCATTAGCCTGCAAGGGCTAGACTTCACCATAGAGCACAGACCAGGGAAGAGTCACGATAATGCAGATGGCCTTTCCAGAAGGTATGTTGACCGTCTGGATAAGGGTGTCTATTCGTGGGAGATTAGGCACCCTAACCTCAGTCTGGGGGGGGGGCGACTGCGATGCTGGAAATGCATTGGAGGGACAGGGCCTCCCTGTCCTTGTCCTGTAGTCCTTTTTCATTTGTGTTCTGTATTGTTATCTGCCCAGGAGTCCATATGGGACTCCTGGCAGTGCAGCTCTTCCTTTTTTTGGTTTGGTGTACAGACCCATGGGATACCATTATGGCACCCATGGGTAGGGGTACAACCCTGTGCCCCTAGTGTATGTTTTTGGGCACCTGTGGGTGGCCCGCAGAGCAGGGTATGGGCTGGTGGCAGCTCCATGCTGAATTGACGGGTGCACTGAGTATCCTCGATTTTGGGATACCCAGGCCCTGCCATTGGAATCAGTTGATTCCTGATAGAAAACAAGATGGCCCCTGTGGCCTCTTGCTTTCTATTGCCTGTTACCTTGTTTTCCCAAAGTCCTGCGAAGCCCTGACTCAGTCCCTTCCCCCTGAATGGCTGTTGGGCGGAAGTTCCATATATTGTGTAGTTGTGAAGTCCATTCCAGACCGGCTAGAGCCTTCCCAGTGACTGTATGTTGTGGGTACACCCTGTGGGTGGGACCTGGGCGAATGGAGTGTGTGACCAATATTCACTTCTTGTTGGGGCTGTCTGGTTTCTGGTATGAGAGACAAAGACTGAGACAGCCCTGCCCGAAACTGGTCTGAATGCAGTGTGTAGTGTTGAATGGCTGGGTACTTGCCCCAATCCACATTCCGTGTTGTGAGTGTCTGAGAGGGAGGAGGATGGCCTGAATGCACTGTGTGCCCGATTGGCTGACTAACTGCATGAATGCCCTTCTGTATGATTGGCTGCTGAGTGTGACCTAGCAGTGTGGATGAGAGACAGAATAGTATATCTGGGGACCGGAGACGGGGACCGCTGAGGAGAACGAAGAGAAGCACCAGGACTTCGCCACTGACGAAGTCCATTGCCGTCGACCAGGGTTCGCAGGTTTGTGTAACCGGTGGAGGCCCGTCAAAGTCGTGTGGCCCCAGAAGAGGGGACCGCTTGACGCTGTGCTGCCGACGACCGGAGCCGCCCCCTCCTTTGCCTAAGAACATTTGAATCGAAGGACTCCCTTGTCCGCAACGTCGACCGCTTTGTCCTGCCGGAGAAAGTCAAGGCCGCCGACGCGCCGAGGAGAATCCGCCGATGGGTTTCCCACCACCCAGAGACCACAAAGACTTCGACAACTCGACGCCCTGGCTGGGCCACAGTTCTTCAGAAACTCTTTGCGGTCCTGAACAATCAATCGCCGAGGTGCCCTGCACACCTCATCCTCGCAGGACGTCGCCGACGAGCACCACCTGGATCGACGCCGTGGTCTCGGCACCCTCGAACTTCTCAACGTAGAGTAGGCTTTCTGCTTCTAATAATCTTCATCACACCGGTCTTCTTTCTCATCTCAGTACTTTGGTATAATTTGTCAGAAGGAACCCTGATGTTGGTATAAGATGGTTGAATGGGTTTAATATCACAATAAGTCATAACAGTCTGTACATTTGTGGGTGGGGGGTTATACCCAGAATAGAAAGGTGGGTGTTGTGTTTCTTGCCACCAATCAATCCCCCTCTCATGAGGTTCCTCTCCCCCAGATGATCCTCCCTGAGGCTGCCACCCACTAGATCGGGATCAGGTAGCGACAACCCTTCCCTGGCCAAATGGGAAGAGAATTTCCCCAGACAGGGAGTGATGATATTGCTAAATTCATCACAGTGCATGTTAGTTGACAGAGTTGAAAGTGTAGAAGATGCTGACTGGATTGTCTGGGTTTATGTGGGTGATGGGTTTGAGTTTGTCGCTAAGGTAAGATGGTGTTTTGTGGTGTATGGCTTTGAATACAAAGAAGAGTCTTTTAAGGCAGTTATGTGGAGAACGGGGAGCAGGTGGAGCTGGGCAAGAGCTACGTTGATGTGTGAATCAGTGGCAGCTGGTGAACTTTAGAACTGGATGGACGTAAATGTTTGAGCCTCATATGCGGTAGCGACCGAGCACAGTGGGGAATCATGAACCAAACAAGACATATTCGGGGGGTTCTCCATTTGTGAATTGTTTTTAAATAATAGGTAAAAATGCTGCCCTTTGCAACACTTTCTGTGAACAAGTAGGTACAAAAACCACACAGTGTGAAATCAGTTTTGTGTGGTAGCACATGAAAAACCAATAGATGCAAGTCACCAAAAGTGCTCAGAACCATTGTGCAACACATTTTCATGGTGCCTTTGCCCACAACATACGCCAGTATGTACCACATTTTCATGCTAGCTCTGCCCATACATGTCCATGCATGTTACACCAATAAATGCCAGTATTGTCATATAAGGCCTCCCAGCCAGTAAAAAATGACATACCAAGATAGGCTAGTATACCATGCGATCACACTCATGTTCGCTTGTACCCTTCATGCAAAGTACAAAGATGCCATAACACATTAAGAAATGATATGCAGACTGATGGTAGCAGTGCCAGTCTGCATATACTTTCTTAATGTAGCAAGGCATTTTTACTTGACATCAAGAGTAAAATAAACATACGTGTTCTACCTGCCTAGACTGGCCTACATTTATTGTAGGCCAGTCTAGGCAGGTAATAACTTTTATGTTTTCTTAATAAAACATATGTTTTTGTTTTACTCTTCATACACAATGCCGTGCATCAAAGGTAAAGCAAATGATAAGTGAAGTGTTATCACATGGTTAGACCTGCCTACATTCAATGTAGTTCAGTCTAGCAACGTAATAGCATTTCACTTATCATGTTTGCTTTCCCTGTGATGGAGTTACTGTGCAGGGTGAAGCAAAAAACAATACCATGCCCCCAGCAGCCAGAGCCCTAAATATTGTGGCCCTGTGACGGATCAACCTCCGGAGCACCAGTGGTCCAGGGATGAATATCAGTTTCTTAACCATCAATCAACCCCACACTCCAGTACATCAGTTGGGATCAGAACAGATTGGAATATAAATGAATTGTAAGACTTCCTTGTCCGATTTTGGTAACGTGGATGGAACGGCAGGTTTATCTATGCAAGGTTGTGGATCGTTGATTAGTTGCAACACAGCAAAAATACAATTATTACCCGATGATAAAAGGGACTGTCCAGTCAAGGTTGTATACAAATATCTACTTTATTATTACTACAACAGACAGTTCCAGCACAGTACTAATGTGACCGCCCTGTAAAGGAACGCAGAGGACAGACAGTTTAACGAAGGAAGGGATGCACTCTGGATACTTACAGGAAGGTAGTTGGTAAAATAATCAGTCTTACCATTCAAGGTTATTCCGTTCAAGCACCAAGGAGTCAAAGGGTCGTAACTGTCTCTAGGGGCCTCCGGAGAAGGACGAGGGGGGCAGAAACCCAATGTACCTGATGCTGAAAGGTTCTTGGTGCTCGACAGCCGATAGCATTGAGGTGGTTCCAGGGTGCCTTGCAGCCCTTGAGACAGGGTTAGTGGCGGGAGACAGCTGCGGGTACCAGTCGGCAGGCAGTTCGGCAAGCGAAGCTGGATGGATGTATGCAGGCTGTCTGGCGCGGTGGCTCAGGGCCAAAAATCATTGTCTCTGTGCTGGTGGGTGGATCTGGAATGCTGGTCGAGGCAGCTCAGACGGCTCTTGTGACTGCGGCGTGACAACAGTCAGCGATGCAGCCAGATGCGGTTTGAGGACTCGACTGTCTCCAAAATGTCCTTAAAAGATGGACAGCTGGATGATGCTTGTGTGGCACTGCTCCTAGCTTCTTTGCAAGGCTCGTGTCCTTTCAAGGCGGATGGCCCAAAGCTCAGTAGAGTGATTGCAGGCAAAAGCCTTGTCCTTTGTCCAGAGACTCTCCAGCAATTCCCACCTAGGAAGCTTGCTGGCAGAACCTTGCAGGGCAAGCTGTGTGCTGGCTGGGTATCGGCTCTGGTGCTCCTGGATGGGTCCTCTGAGTCCGGTATCTCCTTCTGTTCCCTGTGAGATGTTTAGGGGAGGGATCTTGCTTCCCTCTTGTATTTCCTGCCTTCCTTCACTGGTGGAAGATGTAAGGTAGACTATACCTTCAGCCCAGGTCCAAATGGTTCCTTCTTCTTACTCCTTTCAAAGTCGTTGGATGATCTGTCAAGTGAGGGGTTCTCAGTGATTGGTGCAGGCTAGCCCTACCTTAATGAACCAACCCTGGATCCCAAGCAACAATCTTTTGTTATGCAGGAGGTCACGACCAGAGTGCTCTGCAACAGGACAGACAAGGGGTGACAACATATACCTAAGTCCCACCCATCTTCCTGTCTGTTGTAGATCAAAGTGTCTCTCTGGTTAACTGAGCCCTCTGTGACTCTTGATGAAAGTGCAGGTTTCCCTTGAAGTATGTGGTGTGAGCAGAATTCTTGTCTCCCCCAAATCACATACTTCTGCCCTCTGAAAGGGGTCTTCTCCGCAGGGACACCTGCGGTAACGGCTGAACCCAGAGAGGCCATTCACTGCCTTTCATACAGAGAGGTGAGAACTAGTTTCACGTTGAGATATTGCATACCAAAGGGGCGTTAGCCTCGCCTTTCCTGTTGTCTATCCGGCAACCAAGCCTCTTCAGGCTTGCCTCAATTATCTCGTTAGTATGCACTGCCACCAGCTGGTGTAGACAAAAGGATTGCAGATCCATGGATCGTTTGATATTTAAATTAGGCTTCCCATGGCTGGAGGAAGGTGTGCCTTTCCTATTCTTGAGATGCTTTCATGTGCCTGTGGATGTCACATTCCTGCTGAATATGACAGGGGAAGATGGCACCTTTAGGCTGTATCTTCCCAGAGTACACGTGGTTATGCGTTTTATGTCGGAAGCAGATGAAATGTATGCGGAATGGCCTCGCACATTTCTTGAAGGCTGATCTCCCATCATTCATTTTCATTATTAAAAAATTAAAAATCCTAGGCGAGCGCACTCTCCCCGTGCGGATGGTCGAATTCCTCACAGGCCCCGCTGAGCAGGATGCTAAATATAGGGATGGGTTATAGATACACATGCGCACATAAACAACACTTGCGTCCACACAGTCTTTGTAAATATCTTGTATGTATACTGTAACTCTACGACCAGTGATTAAATATGTAACAAGCTAAAGCGCCTTGATACCTGAGGGTTAAGTGTGCTATAGAAATAAAAAACTAAACTAAACATCCATAAAACTCCTTCATGCATGCATTCCTAAAACCAAATACACCAACAAATGTACATACACACTCATTACATTAAAAAACACTTATCTGCATGTTTCTACCATACGGGTCTGCACAGACACAGTATGGACTGGATGTCCCTGCCCTCCTCTCTGGGACATAGACACCACTGCCTGACAGGAGAGGAGGCCTCTCCTATCAGTCAGTGCATTCAGGCTGCGGATCTCTGCAACGTGAACACGCTGACTGACAGGAGATGCCTCCTCTCCTGTCGGGCAGTGTGTCTATGCTGCTAGCGCAGAATAATGAGAGCCAGCAGGCCAGTCTTCTGATGCCCCGCCGGCTCCCATTATTCTATGCTACATTTGTTGGGGAGCCAAAAGAGTAGCAGTCTGGGTGCTGCGTCCAGGTCAAAAGCTAAATTGGAAGGGGTTGAGGAGGTCGTTTGTGATGATGGGTTGTTGCAGTTGGGTAGTGATGAAGAATTCTGTGATTCTGGTGAGGTATGGCAGGATAGTAATGGGGTGGTAGTCTTTGGGGAGCAAGGGGTCGAGAGATGGTTTGTTGAAGAGGGGGAGATGTATCCAGGTATGAGTGCAGAGTGGAAAGTACCATGCGAGAAAGAGAGGAGTTGATGATGTTGAGCCAGTAACAGGCGAGGGTGGGTTGCAATTGTATGTGGCTTGAGGTGGTCATGCGTCATGCAGGAAGTGTGCAGGTTTTATTTTCACAGTAAGGGTGATGAGGGTGTCTGTGTCGATGGGGTGGAAGAGGTCCCATGTTATGGAATGTTTGGGAGTGGGGTAGCAGATGGGAGGGCTTGCCTGAGGTTGTATATATTTGAGTTGAAGTTGCCCATAAGAGACTTGCATCCTGAAGTGTATGGGGAGGATGAATTGGATGGACGGCATGGAAGTGGATTTGGAGAGGGATTTGACGATGTTGAATATTTCCTGTGTACGACTGGTGGTAGATTTTAGTTATGCAAGCCAGTGGGTGGCGTTGGCATTGTGTATGGCTGTTTGTACTTGTTGCAGTGTTTGTGTGGTGTTCTGGTGGCGGGCGCATTGGTCCTTTGGGCAGGCACTTTCTAGGCATCTGGCTTCCTCCTTTGTTCAGAGGAGATAACTGTTGAACCATGTTTATGGTGGTAGTTTAAAAAAAAATAGTTAAGGGGGTCAATCTTGTCAGGTGTCTGTTTTGCTTAATTCCTTGCACTGGATATCTTGGCATCACTGATAGCATTACAATATAGCATGCAGTCTGTCCTGCTAAGATCTCTCTGCTCTTCTTTGTAGGCCGGGGTGGACTGGCCTAAAGGGAACTCTGCAGAGTTCCCAGTCGGCATCTGCAACCTGGAATCCTTTTGCGTGGTAACCTATTTTATGTTCACATTTTCTGATAGAAAAAGTGTTGGTCTTGCTGGAAATGTGTAATATGTAGCCACTTTGAAAATTATTTCCGGGCCACTTTTGCTTCTCAGTCCACCCTTGTTTGTAGGACTAGTTCCTTTAACACGGTGTGCCCTTCTAAACGTCCCTCTCTTCCGATTCTTCTTGACCTATTAGTAACATTCATTAGAATCAGCCACTCCATTTTCTCCTCCATGCTTGTATTTATTGGCATTTCAGGTTCTGTGCTGCTTCTCTTGGTAGTGATTTGATTTGTAATGGCACATCCTGTTTATCACAAACATGAGTAGGGCACACCATCTGAGCGCCTTTTGTACTTTCCCCAAACAGCTCACTTCTGTTTTGCCTTGTCTAACCTTCAGAACTATGTGTAGTGCTTCTGTTTGCTCTACTTTTTTGAGTGGAGCAAGACACCCAAATGTATTACAGGGTGGCGGTCGCTGCCCTAAAGTTGAGATGAAACCTGTTTGCATTGACTGCTGCCCAAATTCTATTGCATTGAACGTTTGATTCTCTGGATGAAGTTTTCCAAAGAATGTCTGCCACAGGCCCCTCCAAAGTGGACATTTTTAGCCAAATTCGTCTAGCGATTCAAGCGTTATTAAAGGATAGTTCCGGGACTTTTTTTTTATTGTCCCTACGGGTCGGCCATGTGTTTGTAAGCATAAATCGGTAGATCGTAGGAAACTTTCCTATGGACCTTACCCGACTTTTCGCCCATTATCGCACTCGAAATCAGCCTCCATTTTGTGATAATCCTATCATTCCGCCGCATCGACCTGGCTCACCTGCCTTTGCGGCACTAAATCAAATCCCCCGCCCCTGAAACAGACTTTATCAAAACATTCATATTCCCCGCCTCTATCCGTGACGTGACTGTGCTGCGTAGGCAAACGCGCCCAGGCGTCTTCTACGCGACTCCACACAGACCCCGGAAATCAACACAGATCAGCTCACAATACAGCGCACCACAATTCGGAATATGAAACTGTACTTTGAAATCAAACCGCAAGATTGTAAATGTGGTAAAGTACATTTATTTGACATCAAATGTTTAGAGAATATTCAGCGATTTGCATTTTTATTTGCTCATGTTCCAAAAAGTTCGTATTGAGGAACGCGATGGTCCTTTGCTGTACACAGGGTCTTAGAGCATCTCACAATACAGCACCACAATTCGGAATGTGAAACCGTGGTTTAAAAGCAAACGGCAAGATTGTACATTTGGCAAAGTACGTTTATTGGACATCAAATGTTTAGAGAATATTCAGCGATTTGCATTTTTATTTGCTCATGTTCCAAAAAGTTCGTATTGAGGAACGCGATGGTCCTTTGCTGTACACAGGGTCTTAGAGCATCTCACAATACAGCACCACAATTCGGAATGTGAAACCGTGGTTTAAAAGCAAACGGCAAGATTGTACATTTGGCAAAGTACGTTTATTGGACATCAAATGTTTAGAGAATATTCAGCGATTTGCATTTTTATTTGCTCTCGATCCAAATTAGTTCGTCTTGAGGGAAGCGATGTTCGTGTGCAGTACACAGGGTGTTGGTTTACGATAAAAATAAGCTCTTCTGTCGCACTGATAATCGCATGGCTGTTCCAACAACGAGGCACTAGGCCACCACAACGGTAGGTATGTTGCATCTAACCGTTAGTACCGCGTAAGGGCATACTTGTACTTGGCGATCGTCCCATAAAATGGTCAGGGTGGTAACGTTGTTCACGCGGAGAAGCAACTGGCGGCTGTAGAAGTCGTCCGCCGGTGTCTGGTACTCGTGACACAGACAGTAGTGAATGATGTACCTAAAAACATAAAAAATGAAATTAGTCTCACCATCAGATCCTTATTAAAATTATTCATTTCATAGCGAGGACAGCGCTACTGGGTGTACACAAGTGTTTAAAGGCGTGGCGAGGCATGGAGGGGGGGGAGTGGAGTACAAGGTAAGTGTCACAACTTTTACGCAATTTTGGAAAAGGATACAGATCGTTAAAGGATACAAGGTCAACATCCGCTTTTGGAACCCCTTCACTCTGGGACGTCCTGGACTATCACCAAGATGGTTCTGGGATATCTTGAATGCGATGTTTGCACAAGACTTTCCCCCCAAGAGCGCAGCCTGTAGAAAGTATACCAACTAACAGGCCAGGGGCTTAAGTGGAAAGGCAGGAGCAGCGACAACAGAGCTAAGGGAACAAAGAAAGGATAGTTCAAGATAGCAGCCAAGTACGAAAATACAGCACTTGTTCCTTCCCCCGTACTTGCCCCCTCTTACCTGCTTAGTAAGATAGGAAGTCCCGTAACCTTAGAGAGTGTAGTAGGAAGTTGACGTGATGATAGAAAATGGAAGTTCCAGTTGAAGGAAGTCTGTGCAAAGGTCCAGCTAACCGAAACGGCAAGTGTCCAGAATAATCCCCAAGTGTATTCAGCAGAGCGTCCCCAAGTGTAACCAATCCAGGGAGTGACCACCAGAAACAGCAGAGCGTCCGTTTGGTCACTTCAGTATGTAGAGCGTTGTCTTCTTGTGCGGCGGGCAGCGCCGTGGATCTGTCTTTGTATATTTTCTGTGTAATAGTTGAAAGGGAAGGGAAGCAGGAAACTCGTGTAATAGTGATAGCACAACAGAGTGAAGGAAAACGTGCGTGGAAGTCTTTAACAGAGAATAGCACTGAGGGTCTTTTATTCTTGTATAAATCCGAATACCATAACATACGGGAGCAGGCGGAGAACAAATCCGAAATGGAAGCCAAGTGTTCGTTAACCAGGGGAAACAACCGAGGGAGCCAGGAGCCAGAAATTGAAGGAAAAGACGTTCAGAATAGTCCTTGATACAAAGCCGGGTCAGGAATCAAACAGGAATCAGAGTAACAGTAGATCGAGTACTCAAACTGAATAGTCAGTTTTAGGAGCACCCGTTACAGGGACACGCCACACTAAGTACTGGAATCTGTTTCAGAACGCGAGGCACGTTGCGGGTGTTTCACGTGACCGCGAGCAGATGGAATTCTGGACCTTGTAGTGCAGCGGATTCCGTGAGCTGTTAACAGTCTCCAGGGCAGTTTCCACCGGGAAGTAAATACCCGCGAGTGTCCAGAAACAGGAATGCGGGGCATGACAGTACCCCCCCGCAAAGGACGACCACCCCTGCGGGCACGCAGTCTTTCCAACCAAAAGGCCCGCAAGAGTCGGGGTGCATGCAGATTTGAGGCCGGTTCCCAAGTTCTATCTTCAGGACCGTAACCCTTCCAATCAATCAGGTAGAAACGCACTCCGCGACGCAGACGGGAGTCCAATATAGCACGTACTTCATATTCATCTTCACCCTGTACAATAATCGGAGCAGGGGCAACAGGAAGCCGAGTGCCAGGTATAAAAGGACGGAGCAGGGATACGTGGAAGACTGGGTGAATCCGCCAATGGGATGGTATGTTCAAACGGACAGCAACAGGATTGAGACAAGAAAGGATCTTGTAGGGACCTACATAACGAGGCATGAGTTTTCGTTTACCCCGAATGTTGAGATGTTTAGTCGCCAGCCAGGCAAGATCACCCGGTGCATAGGAGGGGGCAGGCGATCGATGTTTGTCCGCTTGCGTCTTTGCCCGGGACTGCGCAACTTGTAGATGTAACATAACAGAATCCCGTATAGCAACCAGAGTGTCCCTCGTGGTTTTTGCAGCAGGGATTTGGTCCAAGGAAGGCAAGACAGGCGGAAGGATCCTTGGATGTAATCCATACAAGGCATAAAACGGGGAACATCCTGTTGAAGTATGTCGAGAGTTGTTATAAGCGAACTCCGCTGTTCCCAGAACGGATAACCAACTTGTCTGATGTTGCAAGCACAGGCAACGAAGGTATTGTTCCATGGTGCCATTTGTGCGTTCGGTTTGTCCGTCCGTTTGAGGATGATAGGATGACGAAAGCCGTGCATCAATACCCAAAGAAAGGGTAAGGGCTTTCCAGAACCGCGAAGTAAATTGCGTACCCCGGTCAGAAATCATGATTGTGGGTAGTCCGAAGAAGCGTACCACATGATCAAAAAAAAGAGTAGCCAATGATGAGGCGGTAGGTATACCTGAGCATGGTATAAATCGTGCCATTTTTGTGAATACATCCACCACCACAAGCACCGTTGACATTCCCTTAACCAAGGGCAGTTCTACCACAAAGTCGAGTGAAACCGTATGCCAGGGATGTGGAGGAAGCGGCATGTTCATCAATAGACCGAAAGGTTTCCCTGGTTGCCTTTTACATTGTACACATATCGCACACGTGGATACGTATGACGCGGTGTCCTTCTTCATTCCTGGCCACCAGCACCATCGATGTAACAGGTCATATGTTTTAAGCTGACCTGGATGTGCAGCTAACGGGATATCATGGGCCCATTCCAAGGCCTTCCGTCTGGTGTGGCTGTCGGGTAAGTATAAAAGACCATGAACATAAGGAAGACCCGTGACAATCTGGGCACCCAAGGTATCAAGAGAAGAGGCATGTTCTTTGGCCCATTGTCGAACTTGATCCAGAAGTGAGGGGGAGACCGAACAAACACAAATGACAGAACCCGAAGGTAGCATAGAGGTAACCGATTCCCGGGTGTCGAAATCGGCACCGACACGGGATAAGGCATCTGCCTTTCCGTGTAGAGGTCCAGGACGATAAGTGACCGTGAAGTCAAATAACGTAAAAAATAAATGCCAACGTATTTGTCGGGCATTGGTACATTTTGCGTGTGAAAGAGCCTGTAAATTCCGATGGTCGGTGTACACAGTTACTGGATGTCGAGCACCCAGAAGGTGGTGTCTCCACTCCTTAAAAGCTGCTCGAATGGCTAGGAGTTCCCTCTCCATAACAGTGTAATTGCGTTCAGCTTGAGATAGTTTACGGGAAAAGTAAGCCACTGGATGCAGTTGCTGTGTAGTGGGGCAGTTCTGTGACAATATGGCCCCCACCGCGATAGCGGATGCGTCAGCCTCCACTATAAATGGAAGGGAAGGGTTTGGGTGCTGCAGAACGGGAGCAGTAGTAAAGGCCTCTTTTAATGCCTCAAAGGCCGACTGGGCTTCGTAATCCCAAAGGAATGGAATCTTCGGGCTGGTGAGACGGGTCAAGGGCGCTACTATCTCAGAAAATGAGGCAATAAAGCGCCTATAAAAGTTCGAGAAACCCAGAAAAGATTGAAGTGCCTTTACAGAATCTGGGACTGGCCAGTCCCTTACTGCTTTAACCTTGGAAGTACACATGAGCACCCCTTTTGCAGATATCTGAAACCCCAAGAACTCAACTGATGATGCATGAAATACACATTTTTCCAATTTGGCATAGAGAGAGTGTGTACGTAAACGCAGCAAAACAGAGCGAACGTGTTGGATATGTTGCGTGAGTGAATCCGAGAAGATCAAGATATCATCCAAGTAGATCACCACATAGCAATCTAGCATGTCTCCAAAAATATCATTAACAAAGTGTTGGAACGTGGCTGGAGCGTTACAAAGTCCGAATGGCATGACGCAATACTCATATAGCCCAAACTTTGTTTTGAAAGCGGTTTTCCACTCGTCCCCGTTTCGTATCCTCACCAAATTATATGCCCCTCTGAGATCTAATTTGGTAAAAACAGTGGAGGAAGTCATCTTATCAAGTAGTTCCGTTATGAGGGGTAACGGGTACTGGTTCTTGACTGTTATTTTGTTCAAGGCTCTGTAATCCACGCAAGGGCGCAGATCCCCCTCCTTTTTCGGTACGAAAAAGATGGGAGAGGCAGCAGGGGACCGGGAAGGTCGAATATGTCCCAGACGCAATGCCTTCTCCACATACTCTTTCAGGTGTTCTTCTTCGTTCCGGGTCAGGGAGTAAACACGACCATGAGGTACCACTGCCCCAGGTACAAAATCAATTGGGCAATCATAACAACGATGTGGAGGGAGTTTTTCTGATAGCCCTTTATCGAACACATCGGAAAAGTTTTTGTATACTGCTGGTAGTTCGGGATTTGAGTCTCCCAGCGTGGCATTAACAGAGGAGACATTAGACACCAAAGCCAAACAAGGAGACGAAGGCATCACACCGGGGCTTCGAGAGCAATGTTGGGTACAGAACGCAGAAGAGAAATGCACCGTTTGTTTGACCCAATCAATCATAGGGTTATGAGTCCGGAGCCAAGAAAGACCAAGAATGATCCCAAACTGAGGGGCTGAAATAAGGTCGAAAACTATTTGCTCAATGTGGTCTTCGGAGGTAGACATGCGAAGTGGGACAGTCTGTTCCGTTATCCATCCGGACACCAGATGAGAACCATCCACTGCATGTACTTCCTCAGGTCTTTCTTTTGGAACCACCGGTATGCCATGGTGTTGAGCTAATTGTATGTCCATATAGTTTCCGCTAGCCCCTGAATCGATCATAACTGGACTGGTGAAGGGCTCAACACCAGGGAGGACAAAACACATGGCAAGATAGATGTGCGAGGAGGAAGGGCATTGGCCCGAGCCATCCATATGGCGACTCATCCTTAGGGCTCGGTTTAAGGACGAGTCTTGGCGTTTCCCGCTACCTTAACAGGTCTCTTAGGACATGCACGGATGAAATGGCCAGATTGACCGCAATAGAAGCATAGGTTGTTAACCATACGCCGTTCTCGTTCGGCTTTGGTTAAAGGACCTCTGATGGCCCCTATTTGCATCGGCTCGGCTTCACCTGAGGAAGTAGTCGGAGTCGTTTCTGACTTGACTGAGAGGCGAAGGTCAGGACTACGCCGTTCGCCACGTCTTTGCCGCAGCCGAGCGTCGACTTGTAGGACCAAGTCCAACAATTCTGGGAAGCCGGTTGGTAACGCCGGTACCACTGATAAAGTGTCTTTTAAGTCATCCGAAAGACCCTTATAGAAGACAGCTGCCTTCTTCTGTTCGGGCCAGGTAGTTTCTGCTGCTAATTGATTAAAGCGAGCGAGGTAAGACAGAAGGTCTGATTTGCCTTGACTGATAGCAAGGAATTCGAGGTCCGAGGTTTGTGCCTTGTAACGCATATCGAATACGCTATTCATAGACTGAATAAGGGCATCAAAATTATATAGGGCTGGATCATTGGCTTCGAGTAAAGGGTTAGCCCAAGCCGCTGCTGTTCCTCCCAGATGCGAAAGGAGAAACGCTGCTTTGGTAACAGCGTCAGGAAATGCCAGTGGTCGACAAAGAAAATGCAGACGGCATTGGTTTACAAAGGTCCGATAAGTCTTAGGATCTCCATAGAAGCGTTCTGGAGGGGCCAAAGGGAACGGTCCAGGAAGCACAACGGGTGCGGAAGATTGTGCCTGGGGTACAGGAGGGGCTGCTGCAGCAGCAGCATCACCGAACTCCTCATCGGGGGGTAAGGGCTGCACAAAACTCTGTAGTACATCCATACGTTGATGGAGAGTCGCATTAGCAGATGCCATATCGGTGCGCAAGGTCGCAAAGGCTTGCATTAAAGCAGCCATTGGATCCGCTCCAGTTTCCATAACCGATAGGCAAAATTAATAGGCTCCTAAATCTGTCACAACTTTTACGCAATTTTGGAAAAGGATACAGATCGTTAAAGGATACAAGGTCAACATCCGCTTTTGGAACCCCTTCACTCTGGGACGTCCTGGACTATCACCAAGATGGTTCTGGGATATCTTGAATGCGATGTTTGCACAAGACTTTCCCCCCAAGAGCGCAGCCTGTAGAAAGTATACCAACTAACAGGCCAGGGGCTTAAGTGGAAAGGCAGGAGCAGCGACAACAGAGCTAAGGGAACAAAGAAAGGATAGTTCAAGATAGCAGCCAAGTACGAAAATACAGCACTTGTTCCTTCCCCCGTACTTGCCCCCTCTTACCTGCTTAGTAAGATAGGAAGTCCCGTAACCTTAGAGAGTGTAGTAGGAAGTTGACGTGATGATAGAAAATGGAAGTTCCAGTTGAAGGAAGTCTGTGCAAAGGTCCAGCTAACCGAAACGGCAAGTGTCCAGAATAATCCCCAAGTGTATTCAGCAGAGCGTCCCCAAGTGTAACCAATCCAGGGAGTGACCACCAGAAACAGCAGAGCGTCCGTTTGGTCACTTCAGTATGTAGAGCGTTGTCTTCTTGTGCGGCGGGCAGCGCCGTGGATCTGTCTTTGTATATTTTCTGTGTAATAGTTGAAAGGGAAGGGAAGCAGGAAACTCGTGTAATAGTGATAGCACAACAGAGTGAAGGAAAACGTGCGTGGAAGTCTTTAACAGAGAATAGCACTGAGGGTCTTTTATTCTTGTATAAATCCGAATACCATAACATACGGGAGCAGGCGGAGAACAAATCCGAAATGGAAGCCAAGTGTTCGTTAACCAGGGGAAACAACCGAGGGAGCCAGGAGCCAGAAATTGAAGGAAAAGACGTTCAGAATAGTCCTTGATACAAAGCCGGGTCAGGAATCAAACAGGAATCAGAGTAACAGTAGATCGAGTACTCAAACTGAATAGTCAGTTTTAGGAGCACCCGTTACAGGGACACGCCACACTAAGTACTGGAATCTGTTTCAGAACGCGAGGCACGTTGCGGGCGTTTCACGTGACCGCGAGCAGATGGAATTCTGGACCTTGTAGTGCAGCGGATTCCGTGAGCTGTTAACAGTCTCCAGGGCAGTTTCCACCGGGAAGTAAATACCCGCGAGTGTCCAGAAACAGGAATGCGGGGCATGACAGTAAGTAGCATAAAATAATAAATAAATAGGGCCAGCTGGTGGCAAGTGCAAGGTAAGTGCAGAACAAGTGCTGGGAAGGGGGGGCTGTAGGATACTGAGACAGTCCCCCAGTGCAGGGGTTGACAGGGAGGCAGTGCAGGTGGAGAGTGGAAGGGCCCAGGACCGAGGTCGCAGACAGTGGACCAGTTGTAGCAGGGGAGAGGGAGAGAGAAAGCAGAAGCAAAGAGGAAGGTTTTGAGGTGCTTCAGTAAAAGAAGATGGTTCTCCTCCAGATAGTGCGCGGTAGAAAACACTATGCCACATAGAACGAACAAGTACAACTGAACCCGTCTTTAAAGCCACTGTATAGTAATGAAATTGCGGTATAAACTCATCAAAAGTTACTTACATTATATTTGCATTTTCCATTGTGTCTCTGTGTAGGGCAGACCCGAAACACCACTCCTTCTTTGCCGACGTTACTTCTTCTAATGAACGTGGCTCATCGTTTCGTTTCTGAAATTTTATTCATTATCTTTTCTTAGTCTTTCAGGATGGTCCCGGCCTGTCAAGGTCAAATCACAATAGAACCTTATATTGGGTCGTGGGCCGTTCCGCCACCCGAGCAAAACATCAAAGCAGCTGACCTTCACTTTGAGCGAGCACACATTTCTAGTTAGCTCCAGTTAGTGTAAGGGCATCTTGTCTGCGTGCCTTTTTTTTTATTGTCCCTATGGGTCGGCCATGTGTTTGTAATACGGAAACATTCTATAATTTTTGTAAAAATGATTTATATTACTGTTTGGTTTAATTGCAATGGGCCTGCAACATGAGGAGACTCGAGAGAACAGACAATCGAATTACAATCATTTAAACCGTGATGTGTATTTCTCAATGAGCTCTGCTTTAGGTGGACATGGAACAGAGGCAATGTTGGGTGGCAATGCAGTTGTCCCCTGCATAGGTTCGTTCACCACTCCATGTATGTGCCTATCGAGGACATCTACGATAAGTCTCTCAATAAACTCATATTGCATATCCTCAAACACTGGTTTGATCACCCATTGTTTACTTCTTTTAGTGAAGGCCTTATTGTAGCGAAGCGTCCCTAAAGTTCCGGTCGTCCTACTTTGTTGACGGCCAACATTATGGTTATGTGCCAAGACCGCTAGAAGAGTCCGATTTATCATGCCTTCCATGCCAAAATGCAATCTTTTGGGCCTGTACTTTAGGCACATATTGTGGAACACCTCCAAATCTCCTGTGTGGCAGAATTCCGTGAGTCCCCTCAAATCTCTTGTTATAGTTTTATCAAATACAATCTTTTCAATGGCCTTGTGAGTGGGTGATGAAGGAATCAACCACTTCTTCTTCCGTGCCTCCTCTGTGGACAAATGGCCATGTTCACATTTGTGGAAATGCTCATTTGTCGACCATTGATGTACGTTGCTACAGTGCAACATTACTGACCGCCATTTTTCCAGTAGAATTTCCAACGACCCTTCACATGTTTTTGAGCTCCACCAAAGATGGTTGCTGATTGACTTGGACCACTGTGAAATACCTTGCATATCTTTTTTTTTTCCTGCAGCCGACAATTTTTTATTGATTGTTTTTGCAAGATGCCATACGTCAAATTGGTGATTTATATTTTTGTACTGTTCTCTCATTGTCTTGGCAATTGAAACGTGTCTGTCCGTGGCTATCAGGTCGATCACCATTCCCCGCGATTGTAGTTCTTGCAATGATGCTACAAAGCCAACTTTCTCCATGGCCACTGAGGATGTACTTTGTGACACCTGCACGACCACCGAACTCACAATTTTCTTACTTTCCATGTCCTGAAAGTGGTAGGTGCAGTACTTGGCTGAAAATCCTGGACTGTCGCATTGTCCATCACCGGCTAGCCTGAAGCGTTTGCCCGCGAATGTACTTTCCATTGACATTTTTTCCATTCTCCAAGCTTCGCTGATGGCTGGAAATAGATAATCGGTTTGGTATTTGTAGAACTGACTTTTCGCAATGAAATGGATTCCCACAAACTGAAAGAAATACTGTAACTTTTTAAAACTTGAACCACTAAAAAGTGCGGCCGCTGCACAAAGTAGATTGCCTGCTGGCAGTTGCCCCAGCATGGGTTGTGCAGACCATGCGAACGGATGATATTGTGTACAGGTGGCATGTATTTTAAGGTTAGTGCCTCGAATTGCACGAGTCACATTAATCAATGGCTCCCCACATACTTCCCCACCAACCCAATGCCCACATTTCATCATCATAATAATATCCATCAAACAGCTATCGAATACAATGAATTTGGCCTCTTTCCTTATACTGTCACTCTGCATCCCAGCTGGTTCGGCCTGTAACGTTGAGGACATGTCACTCGCATGAAAGGTACAATCTCTGATATCGTCTTCCGCTATGCTGAGTGATATTGATGGTGTTTCATTGTCGTCCACTTCATTCTCTTCCATTGCAACATCTGTTCCTTGTCCGGAGATGGGAGAAAAAAACAATGTCTTCAACTTTCGCGTGCTCTTATTTTTTGCGGGTGTGGATTCTGTGAATTGATCTACGACTGCATCCAAACTACCAGGAGGACATTCACTATCAATGGCTGGTGGTGGTATAGCTCCGTTGTCAATCACTTCATATTCTTCCCATTGGCACGATGCATCTCCAGTCTCAAGTCCCTGCCAAAAGGTTTGACAAGCAACATCTCTCGTTCGCTTCACTGTCTGTGTAGATCTAGTTCTTACACCCACTCGCAACTAGAGGACAGATTAGAAAAGGGATGTTCAGTTTAAACACAACTTACAGTATTGAACTATTGACAGTGAAAGACAACATAATATAGTGAACAGGACACTAACCTTCTTTTGCTTTCTTTTCTTTGAAACTTTCTTTCCTCGAACTTCAACATCTGGACGCTGTTGCTCCGACTCGTGTGTGCATGTCTCCACTTCCTCTCGCGCTGCAACGACTATACTTTCATGATAAGCACATCCATCACTCACTGAGGCTCCATCGACTCGCTGAAACATAGAACTTTCATTAGTATGTATAATAATATTGAAAACACAAAATGTACTTGGGGACCAATACCCATACGTACATCTCAATAGCAAAACACGAATGAACGCATTGTGTATAACATTCAAACGACAATAGTTCACGCATTGTTGATCTAGTTAGATTGAACTGTCAAGATCCATACCTCGGGCTCCGCATAGACTTCCATTGATGATATTATTGAAGATGACGCTTCAGCAACTCCCTGAAACACAGTAATTGCATTAGTATGGTTTTCTATTTTGTTTAAAAGAACATAAACTTTCTGCAGGCGTCAACGGCTCATCTAAATAGACCTGCACAAATGATCAGTTGTCTAAAATAAATAATGGATATCTAAATATGATTCGATTTGCTCCATCGTTGGAAGTGTCACCACCCAGAGATCTGCATCAACTACTAGGGGTGATGTTCTTGTTGAAGAAGCTCCGTCAGCTCCCTGAAACATAGTACTTGCGTTAATAAAGAAGGAAGTATAGCGGATGTAATCACGTCATTTGATCTCGCATGATTGATCTGTCAGTATCCATACCTCGAAATGCATAAGAACATCAAGGGACGCTGTAACTGCGGTGCACACTTCTGCAAGCTGTTGCGCCGACCCGTAACTGCATGCTCCCCCTTCCTCTTGGACTAATGCTCCATCGACTCCCTGAAACATAGGACTTTCATTAGTAATGAACACAATATTGAAAAAAGAAGACACATAGGAGGGCGACGACAGAAGGACATACCAATGGCTAAAAACGAAAGAAACATTGTGTGTAACAATCACGCTACAAGAATGCAAGATCTGATGATCTCCATCGATGGAACTGTCCGGAAACGTACCTCGAGCATCTGAGTGACATCTACGGTTGTCGTCAATGCGTTGGACTCCTCAGCATCTCCCTGAAAGACAGTACTTGCATTATTTTGGATAACAATAATTATAACTGAAAACAAAGACTAGAGGACGAGTACTGTGGTGTACCATTAGGTAAAATAATTACACGATCAATTAAAACTATTGATTTACATGCCTAAAACAAGTCAGTGTCAGAATAGCTAAGTAAGATTACCCGATAGGCGCTTGAAGTGGCTGATGACTGCAATAACGACACGGATGGAGAATCTTCAGCCTTCATATTGAGTGGATACATAAATGGGGAAATTATTGTTAGCTAATGCTACACACTACCGCAATGCCGAGAGATAAATACGTAAACTTGACTCACCAGTGGAGGGATGTGGACGAATAGAGTGGGAATAGCGGTTGAGAGCAATTTTCGCCTCGCTCGCGGTGTTTTCGTCCTTATTAGCAATGATGTGGAGTACATGTCTGGGCTAAAGTGCCTGCTGCAGATGCGGTATCGATCACCCCTCTTGTCCGCAAAGACTTCTAGGACTCTACTTTCTATCTCAGAGGCTGGATATCCGCAATATCGGACCCATTCTCTTATCTGATCTATTGTCTTAGGGAAAACATGCATTATAGTACCTTCAGATTTGTTATGGGTCTTCGAAGGGCAACCGCCAATGGAACAGGCAGGCATTATGGAAAGTTCTGAAAAGTAAAGATCAACAATTCTCTATGAATACCAATGTGTTAAAACATTAAATGACACATAAAAGGTTCAATGCAAGGTCCGTTTTGGTTCTTGGAACTATACATGTTATTCACATGCGGATAAGTATTTCAATAACTTTCAAAAAATAGAAAAAGTAATTTGACTAAACTCAGAACATGTGACTAGTTCCTTGCATGTACTGTCGTGAACGAAAAGAAAACATGGATGCAATTTGATGACTACTAGCAAATAGATATAAATTAAAAAATTGGACGCAAAATGATTATGGTACATGGACTTACCTTGACGAACAAACAGTTAGATGCAGGGATCAGAGTAGTTTCTTGTCGTAGAACAGGGAGCAGTTCACAGGTTGCAAACTGACGAGTTTGCTCAAAGTGGTCACGGAAGTTCACAGAGACGAAGAGCAGATAACCAGCACCTTCACGGGTTGACTAGCAAAGCGCAAAGAAGTTCTCATTAGAAATATGAAGTGGGTTATAAAGAATTCGAAACAGGGGTGTGTTTGTGAATGAATGACGTGTATATGTCGTGGCATTATGCGGTCTGCAGGGGGCCGTCCAGCGTGAGGGGGGATGCTTGGCAGGAGACACGGGGTCTGGAGGTAGACATGGGAACAACAACCCATGCTCTATAGACCACTTTGAAGTGTACATGGTCTTTGGCACCTCTTGGCCTTTATCGCTCCCTGACAGCTCCACTTGCCAGCACAAGTACCCCGGTGCGAACTGCCTTTGATAGGGCGGGGGGTGGATCGGGGCGGTGGTCGTGCAGACAAGACACAGGAAGACTCGTGAATGGAGACACACTTATGTGGATTGCAGGGGGCCGTCCAGCGTGAGGGGGGATGCTTGGCAGGAGACACGGGGTCTGGAGGTAGACATGGGAACAACAACCCATGCTCTATAGACCACTTTGAAGTGTACATGGTCTTTGGCACCTCTTGGCCTTTATCGCTCCCTGACAGCTCCACTTGCCAGCACAAGTACCCCGGTGCGAACTGCCTTTGATAGGGCGGGGGGTGGATCGGGGCGGTGGTCGTGCAGACAAGACACAGGAAGACTCGTGAATGGAGACACACTTATGTGGATTGCAGGGGGCCGTCCAGCGTGAGGGGGGATGCTTGGCAGGAGACACGGGGTCTGGAGGTAGACATGGGAACAACAACCCATGCTCTATAGACCACTTTGAAGTGTACATGGTCTTTGGCACCTCTTGGCCTTTATCGCTCCCTGACAGCTCCACTTGCCAGCACAAGTACCCCGGTGCGAACTGCCTTTGATAGGGCGGGGGGTGGATCGGGGCGGTGGTCGTGCAGACAAGACACAGGAAGACTCGTGAATGGAGACACACTTATGTGGATTGCAGGGGGCCGTCCAGCGTGAGGGGGGATGCTTGGCAGGAGACACGGGGTCTGGAGGTAGACATGGGAACAACAACCCATGCTCTATAGACCACTTTGAAGTGTACATGGTCTTTGGCACCTCTTGGCCTTTATCGCTCCCTGACAGCTCCACTTGCCAGCACAAGTACCCCGGTGCGAACTGCCTTTGATAGGGCGGGGGGTGGATCGGGGCGGTGGTCGTGCAGACAAGACCCGTTTGCCGCAGGGCCTCACCAAGGAGAGGCCATCTAACTGAATGTAAGAGGATGGCTGCAGGATCTACTACATGGAATGCAGGGGGGTGAGTTTATAAATACCTCACCCTCCCAGGAGAATATACACTAGATTCATTTAAAAAATCAAAACAACCATTGTTAAAATATATGTTGGGCTTTATTTTAGATTTTAATTAAACATAAATAATAAACATTACACATTGTAAAGTTGAGGTTGCAGCACATCGAGGAAAATCCGCGGTATTGTCCACTGTCACTGGGGAAATGTTGTCTAATGGCAAGTACCGCACAGGCAGGTATTACTCTCCGAACGCGGTGTCCGAGCCTCCCGTGAAGCCACCAAGTGAAGCAACGATAGGCCACCAGCCTGTACCACCTGTGAAAAAAAAAGATGCAAACTGTATTAAACTGACCAAACTTTCTTATCAATGTCGATTCAGGTAACACATGTCATTTTTCTTAGAAAAAAATTATATCTAGAAAATGCACTATATGGAACAAATTTACATGCGTTCGAATGATATGTAAATGTAATTTTATATGTGGGAGACGACCATGAAATAGTGGTGGCATCACTGACATCACAAACAGAGTATACTTACTCGTTACTCGGATTACGCGGACGAACAGTGCCGCGAAGTTCGTGCATAAGCACCATCATCATCCTCAACACGGTCCGTGAGAGGCAGGCTTCCCTGAACTCTGGCAGCTCGGTGATGCATTGCGGACTTTGCTCGCCTTCCTGCAGACTTTGCTCGCTTTCCGAAATGTAGGCCAAGCACCCGGAATTTTCACGGCAGCAGCAGTTCTCCTCCTCAGTTGGCATTAGCTCGCACCGATTGCACGTGCACCAGGTGGAGACGCCGTCCATGCGACATGGTCCAGGCTCTTCATCCGTTGACTGGTCCTCCCAACTGCCGTCCGAATCCCCATCGTTTTCGCGTGCTTGACTTTCCAGTAGTTCTTCCTCGGTGTACTCGGGCTCGTACATATACGGCATTATTGTGGCCATTGTGCGGTAAAGATAGTAAAATAATTTACAGAGATGGTACAGGTGTTCACACGGGCTACAAGCGGCGAAGGTAGCTGACCAGAGCACTGAAACGAGTCACAGAATACTCAAAGTAACACAGAGAGAGGAATGGAATCGAAAATCTGCTGCTGTGTGTTGTGAAACGGTCTGTTTATACTTATTGGGGAAAGAGGCGTCCTGCCATTTCCATGGCAACACGTCAATAGCTGAGGCGCAGCGATTGTTGACACGAGACGTGCTTGAAATGGGCAGTACGCGTCTGCTGATGTCAGGCTCAGGGGCGGGGGATTTGATTTAGTGCCGCAAAGGCAGGTGAGCCAGGTCGATGCGGCGGAATGATAGGATTATCACAAAATGGAGGCTGATTTCGAGTGCGATAATGGGCGAAAAGTCGGGTAAGGTCCATAGGAAAGTTTCCTACGATCTACCGATTTATGCTTACAAACACATGGCCGACCCGTAGGGACAATAAAAAAAAAGTCCCGGAACTATCCTTTAAGAATCAAAAAAACTGTTTTCACCCTACCTCATTTCATTTTCAGATAGAGAGAAATGTGCTTCCAATAAGCACCCAAAGCAAGAAAACAACCGGCCGGATTTGCACCAAATATGAACCAAGTTGGGCACAAAGTATCATAGATATTCTGTTATTGGTTTGGTGTAAATCTGTCCATTCATTTTTTTAAAAACGAGGACGGATTGCCTTGGTCCAATTTTTTTTCAATATATCTCCAATAGTGCTTCTCAGCAGTGGGTTTTTTGGAAATGAAAAGCCACCCACCTTTTCTTATTTTTTTGCTTGACTCAAAAGTTTCCCGCAGGAATCCCGTGGGAAGCAGGAAATGAAAATAATTCAAAATGAGATTTGAAGGCAGGGGAAGGAGTGGTTCCCATTAAATTAGAGGGGGAAGGAAGACCACATGTGCAGTTGAAGAGTTTGAGGTAGGCTGGAGAGCCTGCTTTGTGGCAGTATATTTTCATTTTACCGCAGGAATCCAACAGGATTTCCGCAGAAACATTGCAAGACACTTCAGACCAAGAAATGCCTCTCCGGAACCAGCAGGTGACAGAGGATAGTAGAGGAGGGTCAGTCTGTTTGCCTAATTGGTGCAATAGGGGAGGTAGACATGACCAAAGGATTTGGGGTGTGATCGGGTTAATTAAACCTGCAGACATGGGCCTTGCCTGTGGGCTGATGGCCATTGCCACAATCTTCCTGGTTTATTGTTGCAATATGGATAGAGGACACACCGAAGGCCGGTGTATCTGGTTGGTTGCTAGGCATGGGGATATTGTTTCTCAGTCTTTTTTATTAATAATTGGTGCAACATGGACAGTAGCCACAGCTGAAAGATCGTAGAACCCAGGGCACAAACCTAAACATAAAAGGGGTTTACACGTGGAACAGTGTAAGGGTATGGACAAATCATACATTGTACAGTCTATTCCGTGAGGACATGACATCCTGTGTCCAGTACCGAAGTATCACAAAGTATATTAGTGGGCTTCTCTTTCCAGACTATTGTATCTCAAGTAAAAAGGGTCTTTGTTTCTTCCTCACTCTGAAAAGTACCTGTCAACACTCACAGTGCCAGAAGGTTTTAAGTGGTCTCTTCCACTTCTTTATTCAAATGAGTGTAGGCTAGACTAGCCCGCAAGAGGTCAAGAGTACAAGCTGTTGGAGACCCTGTTTGCTGTCCTGCTGCTTCGTTGCTGGAAGCCCGACTCCCCCTGCAGTCTTGAAATACTCCTCTTCCTCCCGTGAGGGTAAAGCCAGCGGGAGGTCAAGCACACTCTGTGCGAGTGTTGGCGTACCGTTGGGTTTGGAGAACCTGTTTGCTGTCGTCCTGCCTCCTTGCTTGAAGCCAGCCCCCCCCCCCCCCCACTGCAGTCTTAAAATCCTCCTCTTCCTCCCGCGATGGTGAATCCCACGGGAGGTCAAAGGCGTGGGGTGTTGGCATCCTGCTGGGGGTGTTAGTGGCACCTGCTGGAAACACCTGTGCAGGACTGGAAGGAAGGTCCCCACATCCAAGACAAGAGTGAGGTGAGATATAGCCAAGGCGGAGCAGACATTTGGCAGGGGGACTACCATGGCCTGTCTTGGTGGGAGCTGTTTGCCCTGTGTTCTGGTTGTTAGGATCGCCTGAAGACTTAAAATGGAGGTGGTCGAGCCCTTACCCACTTCCACTTTTCTCTCTTTTCTTTTCTGCAAGCAGTCCACACAGCCATCCAACCTGCAAGCCAATTTTGAGACTGAGCCCGAGCTCAAACCAATCACAGGACTTTGGTGGAGAGAAGGAAATGAGGGGGTCATCCATTTAACCATGGTAAAAATTGTCCCACTGAGGCTGATATTTGCTGGGCCCTTGCCATCAACACCAATATTGACTCTGCTTTCAGGGGCAAACCTAGAGAGAACACCAGTAACATTTTCAACTTTACCATCAAGGTCCACTCTCTAATAAATGAGATTCACTTGTTCTTGGGGCTTAATCATCAAGCTTTGGGAGGGATTGCTACCACCTTAGGTGGTCACCTCGGGAGGGTGGAGGGGTTACCCAGCAATTTGGATGGCCCATCTGTCATGAGCCCTGAAAAGAGACCTCCAATTGGGAATCAGGGAGAATTAGACAATCACCTAAACTCGTCCGTTACTGCAGGGAACCCAGCATGCATGGTCACCGTTAAAGCATCAACTAATGCAAATGATTGGCTGTCCTCAGGTTCAGCTGAAACCCACCCAGTTTGTGACCCATCGGCTTCCCCTCTGGCACCCATTTTGCTTGTTCACTTTTGCACACTTGCCCCGACCAACTTGACTATTCCTGGGACAGATAAATCATCTCTATCAGTGGCAGACGTTGCCACACCATTCTCCCAACCTGGATGCCCTTGTTATAGGCCCTAGGGGGAGGGTCTGTCACATGACCCCTCTCCTGTGAACATCTGCTTGGTGTCTGATTCCTCGCCTGTGACTGGGTCTATCTTAGACCATCCACTGCCTAATTTTGCACCCCGTTCTTTGGACCAAATGAACACAGAGATTGATGGAACAGTTGAAAACAAGCCTTCTCTCAATTTTTCTTGCAGCAGCTGGAGTGAGAATATGTTAGCCACGCACACGGGGACTAGTTCCTTTCTTTGTCTAACTCCTCTTAGGGCCCCTAAGCCTTTAACCAAAGGAAACCAGCAATCCCTTGATCCACCATCCATGGAGGCCCACATTGCCCGGGGCAGTGTCTGCTGTGAGACCTGAGCGAGGTCCAGGGAAAGGGAAGAGGGAGCCCACGGGGGAGCCCCCTGTACCTCTACTGTTACTAGGGGGCTGCTTCCTCTGATGGCCATTGCCCTTTGTGAGTTGAATGCTCCCATTCTGATAAGGCAGCCCCAGGTTCAGCACCCGTCACTTCTTAATTTACACAGGAGCCCCCTGTGGCCCCCACATGGCGCATAGAGGCTATTTTACTGGTGGAACATGCTCCAAATACACTAGGAACCAAGCACCCCAGGGAAAGGGTAACTAAGGCATATAGTCATCGCTTAAGGGCACGCACGGTTGAGCACCATGCTCACGGGGGGCTAAGAAGTGACACTGTATTTCTGCACGGGGTACCCAAACTACACATTGAAAAGCGTGAACCGAGGGCTGCTCTCCGTAATAAATGCCTTCATTGGCTTTGTACGGTTGGGGACTGTGCATTTGTGTCTAGGAAAGCCATGGTTGACATGGTTGACTGTTTGCCTAGTGAGGGTGAAAACTTCAATGATTCCATTAAACTGGTCTTCAAGGACGAGAAAGTGGCCAGGGATGTCCTGGGAAGATCTCGCTGTTATGGTCGGATTCCCAACAGTGGGATTGTAATCAGTCCCCTCACTTACCCAGGAACTGCTAGCCCCCTGTAATTAATCCAACCAACCATATTTTATCTGGTGCGAATCTCAGACCTCTGGGGACAAGGCCAACTGGGAATTAATGCGGCCTTGGGCCAGTCCAAATTAGAAGTGTGTTACGTCTGCACAAAAAGGGACTTATTTTATTTCTGTATTTTATACCTCTCTACAGGGTTCCTAACTTCCCTTTTTTTGTTCCCTCTTTGTGTATAACTGTTTTGTGATAGAATGTACTTTGATGGCCGATGGCCGAATAAAGTTATATGACTTACTGACTAGATTGGTCTTGGAGTTGCAGTCTGCCATTCTCCTCCTTCCTTGTACACCCACAGCTGTCACCTCCTAGGAGGGGTGGGCGTCATGCTTCTTCAAACTGGACCAACACCTGTCGCCTCTTGAAAAGATTGGTCTGCAATGTCACTGACTCTCACCCCCGACTAGGTATTTTTGGGTACCTTACGTCAACCTCCTACCTGGGACTTACACAGAAAGTGTTCTATAGTTGGACTGATGGGCTTTCTAGTCCCCATAAACACAGAAAACTTGGCCACACAAGGTCATAAAAGTATGCAATAAGTCCACAAACTCCAACATCATTTTAAGCAAGGCTAAATGCACCTTGTGCTACACTAACCTGCAACTGTACTATTGTTCAATGGGCCAATCGAAGTCTATATCCCCATAGAGGTCAATAAAAATTGGTATTTGCAAGGTCTGCACAAAGGGATTAAGAGAAAGGGGGGCCCCACAGAAGACCAATGAAGGGAACACAAGGAAGAGATCCAATCACCAAGTTTCACTCACCAACATTTGGAAGGGAGATACCAAAGGTTAGAATTACGTCAAGAGCCACGGGTACTGCGGTTCTGTTCCAGATGGGTAGAGGGTCAGCACGGGATCTCTGCATAGTTTGACCCACTAAGTCTGGGTACAGAGGTAAGTCTCTGCACTCCCAAGAGGAGATCCACATGAAGAACATGTCTATGAACAGCACAGGTTACGCAACTGCAGAAATAAGTACTGAAGCAGCTGCAGGAAATGTCATGGATTTTTAGCCCGATGGGCAAACGTCAACATGGGAGCGCTACAGCACCGGAGGAAAGGAAACGCGACTTTGAGAAATCACTCGGGGTCTCAGAGACGATGATTCATTTGAGGAAAGAACATTGCAGGCTCATCACTGGAGAATCTGCAGAGTGGGGCCCTTTCCCATTTGGAGTGATTACAAGCGGATAGTCAAGGTCCTCAAACAAAGTCCTCGACCAAGTAAAGATGGAACAAGGGCTCTTGGAGAAGTCAGGGGGGATCATGGGGCATAGTCCGAACAAAGAAATAGGGCCTCATTACGACCCAGGCGGTAAGTTACCGCCTGGGTCGTACCCTTACCACCATGGTGTAAACTATGTTTACACCATGGTGGATGGAGGATTTACCGCCCCATTCCAAGGTGAGTGGGGCGGTAAATCCCCATTTCCCATTTTACCCTTCCCCATTCCCATTTTTGCCCCATAGGGCATAATGGGAGTGGGGAAGGCGCTAATTACGCCACCGTAAATTACAGTGGCGTAATTAGCACCATGGTCCCTTAGCGCCATGGATTTTAACGCCTGCAAAAAGCAGGCGTTAAAATCACCATGGCGCTAAGGGACCTTGTAATCAGTCATTAAGGGTCGGCGCCGTTTACGGCGCCGTTAACCCCTTAACGCCTGACTCGTAATGAGGCCCATAGTGTCACATGAGCTTCCGAGAGCAGAAAGACCAATAGTGTCCCAACAAGGGGTAATGTATTGCATTTGGGATCCAATTCAGCAGGCACTGGAGCTCTCCATGGTGGGGGGATGGTACCATGTTCCTGAAACATGATTCATCAATGGAGGACAGTCATGCCTGGCGTCTGCAAGGATGCAGTACTGCAGCTTTGGGGTCGAGCAACACAGGCGAGTCCTGATGGTCTACCGTGCACCCATGTGCCTTATAGACATGGTGATGTGCCTTTTCCCACTAGAAAGATAGACGGGTCTGGGGAAGCAGAAGCAGAGAGACAGTGGAAGAAAGGGGGACGATACAAGGAACAACAGAAAACTGAAAGGTGTGGGTTGTTCGAGTAAAGTCAGAGGAGGAGGTGGAAGGCCAAGACACAACAAGGAACTGATGTACTGGCTGTGAAAGAAAGTGCTACTGTGTTGTGACTGTGTGTGTGCGTGTATGGTGTGTGAGTGAAAGTAAAAGTGGTAGTAGAAGAGTAGAGAGCAAGTGAAGGGTGACTGAGGGAGTGAAAGGAAAGCGGTTAAGGGGAAGGCGGGGTGAAGATGCAATGGTTTTAAAGGGGTGAAGTGGTAGAGTAGAGTTGGGACGAGTAGAGGTCTAGTAGTGACATGGAGGTAGTAGGAATGACAGTTTAGAGGTGGGAGTGGTATTTAACCAGAGTGGAGAGAGTGGTAGTGGAGTGTAAGGAGACGAGGCAGCAGAGAGGAGAGCAAGAGTTGGAGATAGTAAGATCAGAGGGTGGAGGTGAGTAGAAGGAGAAGGGCCATCGGAATGACAAAAGAGGAAGTGGTAAGGAGAGGGAGAGAGAGAGAGATAGAGAGAGAGGGAGAGAGAGAGAGGGAAGACGGTGGGTGGAACAGGAAGGGAGAATGACAGTGAAGAAAGAGGAAGGGAGAGAAGCAGTAAGATCCAGTGAAAGGAGTTGAAGGGTGTAAAGACCAGACAAGTGCCTAGAGTGATTGGACGGCACTATCCATTTGGATCCCTGATAGGGGTCACCTATATAGTTCCCAAAGCAAGTCTAGATAGATATGGTGTTTGCCTTTAGGCCGTCACATATAGACAGATAGCTTTTAAATAGTAGGGGTCACTTATCACTCGTACCAGTCCGAGGTCGAGGGCAGCCTGGGTTAGGGTAGGATTGCCCATCCCTAGGGTAGAGAGGGACGACAATGACGCTCATTGCTAAATTGACAATATAATCCCTTAATCCTCATCTGGCATTGGGTGTGTTCTTGAGGCCACCTGTGACATTAGACATAGGTGCTAGGAAGACATAGGGCCTCATTCCGAGTACGGCGCTAACCAATGGCGCTATTAACGCCTTGGTTGACGCCGTACCCGGACCGGCAGCGCCTTGGTGGATGGCGGAATTACCGCCCCATTCCAAGGTTGGCGGGGCAGTAATTCCCCAATCCCCATTTACCCTTCCCCATTCCCATTCTTGCCCCATAGGGCATAATGGGAGTGGGGAAGGCGTTAATTACGCCACCGTAAATTACGGTGGCGTAATTAACATCAAGGTCCCTTAGCGCCATGGTTTTTAACACCTGCTAAAAGCAGGTGTTAAAACCTCCATGGCGCAAAGGGAACTCGGAGTATGGCGGTAAGGGATTACCGCCACCGCTCTCGTTAGCGGTGGCCGCTATCCCTTACCGCCATACTCGGAATGAGGCCCATAGATGCTAAGAAGACGTGAACATCCAAACTCAAAAACATAACATCTTGAAACAAATGAGGGGTTCAGACACAGACAAATAAGTCACATAACACTTGGTAGGAGTCACAAGCACAAGTGTGCATGTGAACACATTCTGAGCTGCATCCTAGCTTTCTTCTATGGGCTCTCCCCCTGCTCCCCATTCTGAAGCCAGAAACCTTGGAGTCATCTTCAACTCCTCTCTCTCCTCCCACCCTCACATTCAGGACATTGCCAAGAAGTCCAGCTTTCAACTCTTTCTTCTTGAAGGAATTCTCCCTTTTCTCACCTTCCCCCAGAAGCTTAATGTTACCTGAGCCCTGGTTCACTCTAGGCTTGTCTATTGCAATAGCCTCCTCCTGAATCTACCTTCATCCACTCTGCGACCTCTCCAGCTAATCCAGAATAAGGCAGCAAGATTTATCCTTGGCCTCAAGCCCTGAGACCGCATTTCTCCTGCCCTAAAAAGTCTTCATTGGCTCCTGGTTGCTTCACGGATTAAATCCAGATCCCTTTGTATCATCCATAAGGCTTTCTGGGTCTGGGGACCACACTATCTGCAACTCTCTCTCACTAAATAATCCCCCTCTTGACCTCTGCGCTCCTCTGGCACCTACTCTTTGTGTGTAAAGCGTTTCACTAAACAGAGGGCAAGGGGTCAATCACTTTCCTCAGCTGGCCTCCTTCTTTGGAATATCCTCAGCCTCCCTCTTCGTCTTGAGCAGGACTTTCTTAAATTCCGGAAGCTCCTCAAGACTTTCCTCTTTACCTCCTCCTTCCCTCTGCTAATATCACAGTTGCTTGTTTGGTATTCAGGGCCCTTATGCATCCTCAGGGCCCTGACCTCTCACATTGAATCGTCCCCAGCTTCTGTCTTTCTTCAGCACTTGCCTCAGCTCACCCTCTACCCTGGAGGCTTGCACTTACTTTACATTGCACTTCACCTGTTGCTCGTCTATCCCATTCCTCCTCCCTTCTGTACTTGCATGTTCTGAACACTCATGAGGCATAGTAGGTTTGACCTCCCCGTCTCCTCCTGTATTTAATATTTTGTATGTATTTGATCTATTTCTCATCCCCTTGTCCCCTCCCTGTTGCCACTTTGAAACAATATTTACTTCCTGTATAAGCACCTAACAAGTGAACAATAAATAAATAAATACTGATTCTTCTGTGCACAGTCATTCTGGTCCGTGTGCTTGGGCCTGAAAGGCTCTTCATAGTGTGTCACAGCTTGCTTCTATGCAGAGCTTAACAGGTGTATTTGTAGAGCGCACATTCACCTCCAGAGAGGCATGCTGGCAGATAACAGATGTGTATTGTTACCCAACTTAATGGTGTTCATTTTGTCGACCTCATAAGGATGAAGGGCTGAGTACTCCTGCCAGGATTTGAACCTGTGACCATGAGATCAAACACAGGTTCTTGTAGTGGATGCATAAGTCCACTGAGCCACACCGGCTCTCTAAATGCCTTACACACTCATGGCTCCTTCCTTTGCTAGGGGCTGCAGCTGACATGGACTCACACAGTAGAAAGGCTCTGACCATAAGCCCAGTGCCACATGATATCTCTATGCGGGGCTTCATAGAATCCCCTCCCACACCTACGTACCCAGAGGTGCACAGTGAGCTGTTTTTGACGCAGGTCACAGTCCATTTCTGGCACACAAAAAAACACACACAAAAAATAAAAATGTTGGGGCTATGCGTCAAAGGAGCAATCCACTACACACAGCAAGCTTTATCTTTGGCGGCCAATACTGCTCCACCAAAGCAAATAGCAAGCAAAGGGGTCTGCCTCTTGCAAAGCATTATGAAGCTCACAGACACTACTGCGCTGTGAAGTAGAGGAGATGGCTAATTGCAGGGGGACTAAATTGTGAACGAGATCGCATGCAAAGCAAGGTATGCTAAGGATCTGAATGCACAGAACTAACGAAGGATCGCCTCTTTGTTATAGTTGTTGGCCGAGGACTGGTTCTGAAAAGGGGCCTAGACGTGCTGGACTGCGCTCTGATAGGGCTTGAGGGCCCTATCGTCACCACCCTCGTTTTCCCCATGATGACTGCGTTTAGCAGGTATGTGCAGAACTAATCCCGTCTTCTTGCAGTCGACTAACAGACAATATTTCAAAATGCAAAAACAATGTTCAATGTGTTGCGTCTTCCAGACCATTGGCCTCATTACACGGAAGGCGGTAATGGTTAACGGCCACCGTTAATGGTAACGGTGACCGTTAACCATTACCGCCTTACTACGAGGTCCCTTAGTGGGTTGGTGCTTTAACGCCTGCTTTTTGCAGGCGTTAAAAACCAACCCGCTAAGGGACCTAGGAGCTAATTACGGCACCACAAAATTGCGGTGCCGTAATTAGCGCCTTCCCCATTCCCATAGAGCCCTATGGGGCAGAATGGGAATGGGGAAGGGCAATGGCGGAAGGGGGATTTACCGCCCCTCCAACCTTGGAATGGGGCGGTAAATCCTCTTTCCGCCAAGGCGGTTCCGGTATTTTACCGGCATGAGCCATGGCGCTAATAGCGCCATGGCTCACCGCCTTCCGTGTAATGAGGCCCCATGTTTCAGAATAGGCAGTAGCAGCCCACTCTCTTAACAAAACCACCCAGAAAGCTGAGCAGCTGATCCGCGAGTTGGGGCCTCACAGATTGGACTCAGTGTTGCCAACTCCTCAGTGAAGAAAGTAGCTATTGGCTCCCCTAGAAGTCGCCAGAAGTAGCTAGATGACATCACTGCCTAATTTGCATAATTACCTCCACTTTCCCCCTGCGATTTATGGCTTTTACTGTGGCCCCCTCCCCTTTTAACACCTCCCTTTTAAGTTATCAGTGTGTTTTTGCATTACTCCCGTTAGAAAATGGGCGATTGACCACACTTTTTTCAATTGTTTTGGAAACTTGTATAAATGAGCAAGTCTCCAAACCAATTGAAAAAAGTAGCTAGATTTCTCGCTAGCCGCTTTTCAATGAAAAAGTCGCTAGGGGGCGTACTTTCTCGCTAAATATAGCGAGAAAGTCGCTAAGTTGGCAACACTGATTGGACTGGGTTTGGGGGGCGTGTCTCTCGGGAGACAGAGCGCCTGAGTAGACATAGAAAAGGGACATGGCGGACAGAGCCTCTCCGAGCTCGGGAGAAGAAAATATGTCAGCCATTTTAGAATGTCATCATGTGTACTGTAGAATGAAGAGATCAACAATGGATCAGTTATTTTTAAATGTGTTTTGAATCCCAACTGAAAGGAAGGTTATCTCCATTTATATATATTATATGAAACTAACATGGTTGTTATTTGCTTTATTCATGTAAACTAGAAATGTTATATATAGTTTACACAAAGAGGATGTACATTAAGCCATATTTGCAACATTTGAGAGTAGTCCTTTGTACTGTGCACCGAGCTGGCAAGTGAAACTTTCACCTGCAGGCACGCTGGGGCGTCGGAGACACATAAAATCTGGGGGCAACAGGGGACACCTTGTGGACTTGTAGACTGTGTTTCACGTCCCGAGTGCCACTCTGCTAATCCTGGGGAGATTGGTCTTGTAGTGGTTGGTTGTTAATTGGCCAAAGGAGCAAGCTCTGCTCGCCCCTTTTTACCAAAATTGTGCTTGCTAGTAAGTTGCGAGTGCAGCATCATCATGACACTTTGTAATGTAACGTGAGCGGCCAGCATATATATCAAAAAGCTCCACCAGGCAGCAGCCGCAGAACCAAATGCGCTACTATACATTACTGCACCTACATTGCCTTTACAATTTCTCTAGCTCATAATCAGGACTGAACATTAAACACAATCTTCATGGATGATGCCGATGGTTTCATTTTTATCGTAGCACTAAAAGCCAAAGTACTGTTAATAATATGCATCATGTCCGGTTCAGGACATCGGTTGCCACAGCGAAGGAGCAGCACTTGTTCCGTGTCCATTAGCCGTCCAAGTGCAGATAAACAATGATTGTAACCAGGCAATGCAGCTTTAATGACTAGTGTGAAATATGCACCTGTAATTGCAAGCCCATCGCTTCTGGCCACTGCTGCCAAGAAAGCATTGTGATGGTAATGGACGGCCGCTTGCCAGCAGAGTGGCACTGGCAGATCAATCAGATACAAACCTCCTAAAGGCATCTTCAGGCTAAAACTTAACAAAACGCAGTGAGTGTACACTCAAATCAAATACGAGCCCAAAACTAATTGTTAATAATGTTGCTTAGATTGCCTGACAACGATCACGTACTATGATAAAGTTGTTTAAATGCAATTTCAAATGCAATGGTTCATACTTTCAAAACTACGAACTCAGTTGTCTGTGCTCTATAAAAAATGATTTATTTGCCCATCAAGCCAAATAAATATCACCTCCAGCCTGCCCATTAAGCAAAATGCCAGTCAGATAGCACAGCGAGTAGAGCGCTCGCTTTGACATCCATGCAGAGCCTGCCGATGCAGGTTTCAAAATCCGGCAGGGCCAAACTCAGCCTTTCATCCTTCCGAGGTCAGTAAATGAGCACCACACACCGTGTCTAATAATAAGCAGCGCTCAGATGCCTGAGGGTTCCTAGCGCTATATAAATGCAAATTATTATTATTATGATCTGTCTGTATAAAGTCGCTCTTAAAGCATGCAGCATTAAAAGAACATCAACATTATGTAAGAGTTAGGGATTTCACACGTTGTCAATCTAGAGGTAGACTGAAGCTGGATAAAGTTGTTTAAATGCAATTTCAACAGTAATGGTTCATACCTTCAAAACTACAAGCTCAGTTGTCTGCATGCCATAAAAAATAATTTATTTCGCCATCAATGCCTGGACTACTTTAGGTATAGGTGCCACCTCCAGCCTGTCTATTAAGCAAAATGCCTGAAATTTCATCCAATCACAGAAGTGGGAACTGTTGTGCTCACAAGCAGAACAACCCCAGGAGCGTGAGCAGTTATAAAACAATTATGTACACGGTCCGGACCGGTTACCAGGCAGCCAGCCACAAACAACCAGCCAGTGTGACTGTCTCTGAGCAAGAGACACTGTATGAGCAGAGCCGAGTGAACATTCGCTCATATATTATCCAGCTCCAGCCCTGATTTTAAGTTAACACAGGCAGTCTTGCTAAAATTAAACCCCTGCTTCTCGCCTTGCTTCTGATTGTGGGGGGGGATACATAGAATTACACCCCCTGCCTAAAATTGTGGGAGGGGTTTGTCCCCTCTGAAACCCCATGTCCTACGCCCATGCAGGCACGGCAGTCCGGAGCAAATCCACGTCGTCTCACCTGGCAAAGAGATCCCGCCGTGCTCCAGAAACTCACACAGACACGTGATATGTGACATTACTCCTGATTGGAAGAAAATGGTTTGGTATTGTTTATTTATGAAGCGCCTATACACAGGCAAGTGTTTCAAAGCGCTCAAAGAGGGTGGGAACGTGAGGAAAAAACAACAGTCACTCAGAGCCCTTGAAATTCTGAGACGATAATAATCTGCACCGGCAGAGGAAGTGCGTAGAGTACACTTAACAGTTTGAGGTGCAGCAAATAGGCCCGACAGCGATTCTGCCGTTTTACCAGAGCAATTAAGGGGTGAAGACAAGGAAGAACAGGAAGGTGATCTTCAGGCACGGTGCGAACGGATCGTGCAATTGCACAGACGGTCACAGGAAGGGGGAGATCCAAGTGCACCTGGTCGGTGGAGACTGGGGTAGGTGCAGAGAAAGTCACTCTCATAGGGTATTTCTCAAGTGCAGTGAATATGAGTGGGATGTAGGGCCCTGAGACAAGAACGAAAGAGGACTGGCAGGGAGGCCATGGACCTGTGAGACTCTGAGGAACACCAAACAGCCAGTCAGCAAGCTGTAAGGAAAGAGGAGGGAGAGAGGGAAAGAGCAGAGGAGGGAGAGAGAAGGAAGAGGAGAAGAGGAAGGTCTTGAGGAGTTTCTGGAATTTAAGAAAATCGGCTCAAGATGGAGGGCAGCAGGGAGGCTATTCCAGAGGGATGCACCTGCTGAGGATAAGGATCTCCCTCCAAATCTCTGGTTGGAGAAATGGCTCACTCACAGAAGGTTGGAGGCAGATGAGCAGAGGGCTTGTGAGGGACAGTACTTAGGGAGGCAGTGTTGCAGGTAGGTAGCTCCCAGGTCCCAGAAAGCCTTATGAACAATGCAGAGGGTCTTGAGCTTGCAGCCACGAAAGGATGTTAGCGCAGAAGAGATTCGGTCCCTGAGCTTGAGGCCAAAGATAAGTCTCGCAATTCTGTTCTGGATGAGTTGCAGAGGGCGATGGGCAGAAGAAGGGAGGTTGAGGAAGAGGCTGTTGCAATAGTCCAGCCTAGAGAGAACCAGGGCTCTGGAGACATTGAGCATCAGTACCTTTGAGGTGTAGCTGATAGTTAGACTTTTTAGAGATGTCTGAAATGTGAGAGGAGAAGGAGAGAGTGGATTCAAAAATGACCCCAAGGTTGTTTACTTAATAGGTTAAACAACCCACTATTGGATTACATCTAAGTTGTACATCTGAAATTAACAATTTGTGCACCAGTAATTGTATACCACAGCATTCCCAGTTGTAATGGAAACATCAAAGACTGCTTCTTGGAGCCCCTTCCTTATTGTAGCAATGTCCTGGCAACATTTGGTGGCTTATGGTTCAATACATCCCATTATGGGAGACTGAGCGCAACAAGTTACAATTGTAAATGCACCTCATTTGCATAAGAAAGAATTGTAAATGGGCAGGAGTGTCGATTTCAGAACCCCATTGGAACGGGTCAGTATTTAGACTTGTATTTGTTCTCGTTTTTATGCCAATTAGGTAGCTATCCTGATGTAAACTTGGTAGAGCAATACATCTACGATCATTGACGTGACATCATTTGCCTTAGAAAATCATAAACAAGGGATTACTCTAGAACAACAGAAATATGAATTACTGTATGTCACACGAAGCGATCCAGGCTCTGTCATTACAGGGCAATATTAAACAATGTGCTACATATTGGACCAGTTGGGCAATCCTCAGAGTAGATTAACGACACAAAGGAAAGTTGAATATTGCATGAACAAAATAAAACAAAATATGATTTGGGAAAATGATGATACAATAAGAGAAATGAGGCCCCCACTCAAAGCGAAATCAGTTGCAGAGCGTCTAAGAATTCACAGAAGCAAATTCGTTTTCATTAAAGTTGCTTTTACGACATTGAAACACAAAACTATCTATACACCATTCAAGAAAAAAAAAAAACTTCAACATCAACCCTCCTCCTCCAGTAAAATTCAACAAATACAGTGATCTCATATCCCTTACGTTTCCATCAAACTCACTTTTTTCCTCCCCTTCAGCATGGATCGCCTTAACGTGTTCTGTAGACACACTATCATGGTGGATTGTTAATCCCAATGCATGATCCTCTTTTTGTCACTTAGCCATTCTATTCTCTTTAAACACACATGGCCAAAGCAAGTAGGCGTTGGTTGTCGCACCACAAGTGCAACTTCAAAAGCCCCAAGGATCTTCATGCCATGAATCATGGAAAACAATAAAGTGTGCGCCATTGCAAGTGGCGAACATTAAACGACATTTCCCAGCACTACAATTATACTACTACCTGGCCTTAAAATGGTAACAGCTGCAAAACGGTGTGAGCATCTGAGCATATGACAGCAGTGCCTGGCAAAAGCCTCACTAGTACCTATACATAAGCCAACACACTTGGCTTTGTCAATGCCTGTTGGTAAATTGTCTTACGGTAAGGGGCCAGTCTAAAAGATGGTGTTTTATGTTGGTTGGGGACACATCCCCCACCTAATTATGTTTCGAAAGATGTCCAATCGTGCCTGCATCCAGTCACCCATTTCCATTTCTGTGGGGATTTTGTGTGTTTTAATTGGCTGAAATATATTTATTCTTCCTATATTTTGACTTAGTATTGAGTCCCGGTTGCATGTGAATGTAGATGTTAGCCATTCCTCATTTTCTAATGAAACCCCATTCTGGCCCCTAGCAGTCCTCAATGCGACTTCACTGCCATTGAGCATAGAGACTGGGCCAGGCCTGGCCTGATGTGTTACTTCTGTGATACTGGATGCCTGAAAGAGATGCTGTGCAGCAGCACGTGCGGGCCAGAGCCATTGCCACCGCCAACCCTTCTCAATCACAGATTGAGAGAGGGAGCACACGGAAATAACCGTAAACTCTCAAACTAACACATTGGGCCTCATTACGGGGCTTACCGGCACTGTTGTTACCGGACCGGCACACTCCGATTCTGCGGGCAGCTGCCGTCCCACCCGCCAGGTCAGACCGCTCGCAGACTTTTCGGTGCTTCCATCTTCTCCATTCCCATTGAGTCCTATGGGACTCAAATGGGAATGGGGACTAACGATTTTCTGGCGCCTGACTTCCAGGAAACACCAGGGTCATAAACACCTGGTGTTTCCGTGAAGCCAGGCACTGGAAAAATCCACAAGTCCGGAGGCAGCCTGCCTGTTTTACCGGCAAAGCTACTGCCGGACTTGTAATGAGGCCTATGATCCAATTTGACCTGCAAGGTTAATGCCACTCTTCCTCGCTTCACACTATCTATGACTACCAGAGCCTGAGTTCATGTGAATTTCGGGGTGCAATTACACAACTGCCTGCCGTCTCTCTTATTAGGGCTCTGTGACTGTTGCCGTCCCATGATGTTCTAGCCGGGGCACTCAAACCCCTTCCCTAATTTGTTTTAATTTTGTTTTGCGCAGGTATGAATTCCGCAGCGCCGTCGCCATAGTTCTTACTGAGCCTCTGTGGAAAGTGAATATATTACCAGAAGGACCAATTGAAATGGTCCTGGGGAAATGCCTCAAAATAAGCTTCTTCGTGATTGGTAACTATTTAGTTTTGTTGCTCAATTTGTGATATGCATTTGTTTGTATGTTCAGTCACTATAATAATGAACTCGGTTCAAACGAGTCAACTGTATAATTCATGGGACCAACCTTAATGTAGATATACTGCACAGGCGTATCGTAGAGCTTTAATGGTAAATGTGAAATTACCCGATTAACTCGTATGTCCTCTACTTTGAGTGTTTGACAAACGCTGCGCTGCCTCAATTCCCTGATATGCCTCCCATTCCCTGTCAGGAAGGGAGATGCACTTCCGCTACTCGGGTTGTCTGGACTATCATGTGGGTGGCCAATTCCACTTTTCAGTGTCGAGCATAAAATTGTTCTAGCTCGGGGCTGGCTAAGCGAGTGTCCCCCCTCCGTGGCCGAACCACAGAAATTCCCCGTACCAGGATCATGCGACCCAGCCTCACATGCGCAGCTAGGCAGAAGGAATCACAGAGGGTCCCTTGGCATGCTAATGGTACAGGCAGGAGGCTATTTGCATCACCAAGTAGGTAGTGGCAGTAGCTTTGTTACCAGGGCAGTTTCTAGCCAACTTGGTGCCCAGAGCGAAACACCAGAATGCACCCCCCCCACACCGACTGGCAGACGTCACTCCCAAACTACACCTCTGTGTCCTGCTACAAAACCCCTCCTCGATATGAATAAATAATTGCTATATAAATGAAGCTGATTTCATTATATTGTAATGCAAGTACTTTACAGAACAATTCTAATATGAAAACACAGCTGTTGCTGTCCAAGTAAATGGTTCTTCTGTCACCTGCTCTTAGAGAAGGCCTTGCCTGAATGCAGTTTCAAACTGTCCGTACTGGCACACTGCAGTGTGATCAGCCTACCGGGGTCTGAGGGCCCATAGACCACTGGACCTGTGTTGCAGGTGTTCTGCTCAGACCACCTCACTTGTATTTCGCAAGGGGCAGTACTAGACTAACCATACAAATTATCTTCTGATGGAAGGTTATCATTTCAAGATTGACTGTTTGGGTACACTCTTATTGCACTCTTTCAAAATACCTCTACGAGAATGGAGAAGGGGACAACAAGTGCCAGTGAGGGTTCCTGTATGCTTTGCATTAAATCACAGAGCATTTCAGGAATATAACAGTGGTCAGAGATCTCTAGGTTGGATAAACAAGTCTGTGATAAGAGGATTGAATGTGTGAATCCCTAAATTCATAACAGTGGCATGGCTTGGTGCTCACATCACTGTTCACAACACTCACTCCAACATTAAAATGTTTGTAACCATGAACCATACATGCTCATTTGGACAGCCTAGGTTTTTGGATGGGAGTATAAAATGGTTGCAACATCAGACACTCAAATGGGGTACAAATGCTCTTTTGCTTCTTGTTTCTGAAGAATTTTAGATGAAGAAGGGCTGGGTCTCAGTGTGAGCATGCCCAACCCCCAATACAGAAACATATTTATAGAATTATATCTATTGACAGGACAGGATACCTCACAAGAGAGACCCAATAAACGATGCACAGAAAGGATACACAGAAAGGATTGTACCTCTTACAAACTTTAGCCTGACTAGTAATAAGCTGATGAAGCGTTTTAATCAAAACCGGCTTCTAGTACATGATAAGGGGTCCACAGTTCCTCAGCCACTACCTCCTCACTATTGCACAGGCCTCTGGGATTATTTCTGCAAAAACAGTGCTGGCATTAGCATTGCATATTAGTGCTGGCCTGCAGCTAGTGAAAATCATGGTGTGGCAGTGTAGAAAGGGCGTTTGGCTTAGTGGATGTACAATCTGAGGCAACTTCTTTGATTGCTTTATACGTTCCAGGACGCTATTGTATGGACATTGGTCAGAAAAAACACACAAAAACACGCATATGTGCCGTTACATATGGGAGTGCCACATAGACACCATTAACCAACAGGGTGGTGGCTTATGCAGTGCATTAAACATTGCAGAAAACATATCATTGCATTGATTTGCCATGGACTACTGTCTGCATGGTGAAACACAATGAACTCTAGTTTCCTAATCAAGGTGCCAAGTGACATTGAGTTATCATCGGGTGTACTAGGCAGTGGCTGGCTTGTTTAGAAAATTAAAAGACCTTTCATGCTGTACGGATGCATTTAGTCCATGTCCCAAAGCAGCCGTTAGCATACTTAAGCAAAGAAATGACAGTTCACCTTCCCAGGGATGCGCCATATGTAACTCAAAAGTAATATACAAAAAAAACGTGTGTCAAATAAAGAGACATGAAAATAAAGAAAATAGTTTAAAACATACTCTCTGGCATTTTAACTCTCTTTGAAGAATACATAGGTATGCTCAGCTAACTGATACTTGTGCTGGCCTTCCTTTAATAAAAACATTGAAATGTTAAGCACATACTGTGTAAAAACAACGGCTTGTTCAATGAGCCATCACCTATAAACTGCCCCACTTGAAAGGCTGTTAACACAAACAATGAGCGGCACAGGGTGTGTGACTCCAGAGCATCTCGCACGCTGGGTTTGGAATATGCATTCCTTTATTTGCATATTGCAGGCACATTGCATTCATCCACAAGTCGGCAGAGAGCAGCCAGCTGAACATCTCAGGAGCACCCACCGGCGCAGCAGGCTGCTTAACCTTTTGTCTGGCAAGATCAGAGTCTGTTTTCTTAGTAGGCCCCTTACAGCGCCCCCCCGCCCCCCCGTCTTGAGCTATTTAGCTCTGCTCCCCGGGCCATCATCCACTCTGACCCTGCCAAGAAACTGGGCTGGCTCTGACAAGGGACATGACTCAAAGAGCGCCAGGCGTAGTTGAAAGGGACATGGCACGCAGACGTGGATTGCTTAGGCAAGGGCCACCTCCAACAATATTTAGCCCTTTTTTACTGGTGGGTGGAGGCAAAACACACATTTGTAAACAACCAGGGTTTCTTTGTATACTAGCAGCATTGGCTTTGTCAGTGCTACACTATATTCTAATAGACCACGAGTGACGTTTTTCTTTTAATCGCATACACTGCAAACTGCATCACTTCTAGGTACTCCCAAGTTGGCTGGCTGAGCCATAGTGAGATTCAAGGATTTGCCCAGAATCACACACACTGGTGAAGCCATGATGTGAGTCCTATCTACATACTAGGTACTTAACAAGATACATCCCAGATCCAGGTGTTTCAGCTATGTGTTAATGCTTGGCTTCCCACAGCTAACTTAACATTGTTATTTATAGAGATATTTTGAAAAGTAGTTAAACCACATAATACATGATCCTGACAATACATCAATTGTTTCTCCCTCTTCCCCATCTCTTCCTTCCTCAATTCTTAAATGGTCTCTATCATCATCCTTTCTCTTTATTCATCTCTCTACCATACCCCTTACCTTATTCTCTTTGCCTGTGACAAATGATATGCACTCAGCGACACAGCCTGCCATGCAAAAGCTCACGCAGGTAGCTTGTTTTCTTTGGTTGAAAACATGTATAATTCTGCAGGTTTTTCACTTCATGTCATGTTAAGCATGTTCAGTAATGTCTGTCATAAACCTGGCACCTATATGTATATTACAGAACCTAAAAACATTACTAAAACCAGACAAGCTCCTTTAAATTATTTATTTATTTTTATTTATAGAAATCATAGGGAAAGCAATGCATTCTGGGCACAAAAACACTTGAAAAATGTACATTGATAACAGAGCGAAGGACATTGGTCTTTTACAACTGGGTGAAAGAATGGGACTTGAAGACCAGATGTTGCAGGGGAAGGTGGAAGCATAAACCAGGGAAGATGACAGGACAGACTAACATAGGCAATGGATGGTGGAAAAAGTGCTGATATAAGTATGGAGGAGTGTTTGGAATAATGCTGTAAGGTTGTCCATGAAAGGTAGAAAGAGAGGAGAACAGGGTGATGCAGTAGTGTAGAGTACTAGGAAACAGGTTTTTCAGAAAGGAAAGCTTTGAGGTTGCATTTAAATAATGGTAGAGTTGGAGTAGTCCAGAAAGGGAAAGGAAGAGCATTCCAGAGTAGGGGAGCGAGGAGAGAGACAGAGAGAGAGAGAGCAGAAATAAGAGGGTGCACAGGGTTCTCAAGTGGTTGCAAGGAGGTCAGCTGAAGATGACCGTAACGAGCGAGGAGGGGAGTAGGGAGTGAGATGAGCAGATAGGTAGAGCAGGGAAAGTCCATGGATAGTTTTGAAGATGATGATAAGACGTTTTTACTTAGCCCTTTGTCTCTTAGATAGCCTGCCAATCTGGTGACGGGCAGAGGAGGTAGACGTAAAGTAAGAAGGGTTGAAAAGTGTACAGACTACGAAGTTGAGGACTTTGTCCAGAGGTGAAAAAGCATAGTTGGAAAGGCCATAGAGGAGACTGGCACAGTAGTCAGATTTAGAAAGGACTAAGGAGGAGATTAACGGTTTATCAGGATTGAAAGGAAGAAGATGACGGATGTTTCTCATATTGAGGAGGTTGAGTCTGGTTGCAGTAGCAGATCTAAAGATGAAGCGCAATAAATGGTGTGAAGTCTCAAAGATGAGACTGGGTTATGAGTGGAAGCAGATGAATGAAGGTCATCAGGAGAGAAGAGAAGATCAGGGGGAGAGGAAGAGATAGCCTGGTTGGCTGGGAAATAGAGAACTTTAGTCTTAGTGGAGTTGAGCATGAGCAAGTGAGACGGCATCCAATATTTGATGGTGGAGAGACAGTTTGACATTTTTGACAACAGCTCATCGGATAAGGAGTGAAAGGAGAACAATGTCAGAGTGTCATCAGCTAATAGTTGATAGGAGAATCTGTAAGAGGAGATCAGGGCATCAAGAGCGGAAGTCTAGAGAGTGAAGAGAAGTGGATCAAGTACAGACCCTTGGGAAACTCCAATAGTAAGGGGAGTGAGTGGGGAGGTGAGGCTGTTCCAGGACACTTGAAAGTGTCTGGGGCAAAGTATGAAGCAAACCAAGCGAGAGCCTTATCTCTTGTGCCAAGGAGAGATAATGTCGAGAAAAGGTCAGAATGGTTGACATCATCAGAGACAAAAGAGGTTGAGAAGAATAAGAATAGATGAAAGGTTTGCAGGACGAGCAGAAAATATGAAGCTACTGACATTGAGGAGAGCTGTCTCAGTAGAATGCATAGGTTGGAAGCCAGATTTAAGAGGGTCCGGGAGGTTATGAGTATGAAGGAACTCAGTGAGTCAATTGAATACTACTCACTCTAGGATTTTGGAATAGTGTGGTAGGAGAGATGCAAGGTGAAAGTTGGCAGGACAATTAGAATCTAGATCAGGTTTCTTAAGGAGAGGGATGGCAGTAGCTGTCGTATAGAACAAGGGAAAAGTGGCATTGTCAAGAGAGGTGCTAAAGGGAATTAAGATGTGGATCAGCACTCAGAGCTATGTGCTTCACAATGTGTGGGGACAATGGGTCAGTGGGGGCACAGGAAGGGTTACCCCTCAAGAGAAGGGTGGCAAGAATCTCATCAGGGTTGGTGCGGTCAAATGAAGACATAGTAGTGGGATTGGAGGGTAGGAGTGGTGGAGAAAAGTGAGCAGGAGGAGGGGATGGAAGGTAAGTAGCAAAGGTATTGTGAATGGCAGACATTTTAGAAGCAAAGTAGAGCGCAAGATCATTTGCTGAAAGAGTAGAGGATATGGAGGTGGGTTTAGGAGGTGAGCAAATTGAGTTGAGAGAGGTGCCGAGGTGGGGTGGATTGTGACGAAATGTGAGAGATAGAAGTCATGTTTGGCAGAGTCAAGAGTAGAGGAATAGTTTGGAAGAGCAGTGAGATAGAGTTGGAGATCAGAGGAGTGTTTGGACCTTTGCCAATATGAAGTTTCTTCTGCATAGATATTTTCAGGGTGTGGATGAGCGATGTAATCCAGGGCTCTGAAGGTGAGTATTTAGGAGTTAGTGTAGTAAGAGGGCAGTGAGAGGAGAAGGGAGCATTAAGAGCAGTGTTGAAGTTAGTGAAGACTTCTTCAGTGGATGGAAAGGTGAGTTTCAGCATAGTAGAAGAGAGAGTGGTATAGGTCAGAGAGGTAGTCAGGGAGTTTGGTGGAAGGAACCTCATGCTTAGTAATACTTGTAGTAGATGGAGAGAGTGAGGAAGACGCAGGAGTGGAGATTGAAAACAGTTGGGTTGGGACAATAGAAACAGGCGGGTACTACCGTGCTTCCGGGTGGGATTGGTACGTGCCCTGCTACGTGTGGAGGTCGTCTACTGAGAACAGTGTCCCACTGTCCTTGGCTAGGGATGGGTAGTTGATTTGAGACCTACCACAAACACGCTTAACACTATACATATTCAAAGATTCTCTGAAAAGAATATGCGAAGTTAGTTTTACGTGATTGCATAATTATTTCATGAGACTTGCCGACACGTGTTTCAACCTTAAAGGTCTTCATCAAGATTAGTCAGGATCAGCTTGGCAGTAATGAAACTCGTTTTGAGAAGTAGGAAGGGAAGGCCCCCTGGTATAATATCAGGCAGGTCTTCCGTGATGCTGGGTCAGCCTGTGCTAGAGTCAATGCTCATACCTTTTGTTACGATCAATCGTGAAGGTTTGCAGTGATGATTGAGGCAAAGACGATAGAGTGATTGGAGGGAGAAGGAGCTGTGGAGATATAAGAGGTGGAGAGTTGAGAGGAGATGAGACTAAGGTTAAGCGAGTTTCCATTTGAATGGGTGGCCAGAGAGTGGATAGAAGAGAGTGAGTGGTTACGTAGGAGAGAGATAAGGTCAGTGGATAGAGCAGCAGAGAGAGAGGGAGGTTGAAGACACCAATGACAATGAGGTAGTGATCAGGAGGGAGACAGAGAAATAGTTGGGAGATGTGGTTGAGGAATCGAGGAACTGACCTACCAAACCAGGTGGCTGGTGGAGAGAGATAATAGAGGGGCAGTGATTGGTGAGATAGTGTATTTGAATGAGGGAGAATTCATGGGAGATAGGCGTTTAGGAGCTATACGATGTTTAGATGATGAAAACAGTCCTACACCACCACCCCTGCCAGTGGGGCAAGGAGGTTGAGTGTAGGTGCAGGCAGAGTTAAGGAGGGCTGCAAGGTTTGCAGAGCCCGAGAGAGAGAGATTTCAGTTAGTGTAACAAGGTCAAGAGAAGAAGAATGAGAAAGAAAGAAGTTGGAGGTAAAGTAGATTTTATTGCAGACAGACTGTGCATTCCAAAGAGCAATAGAAAGAGAGTGAGATGTAGAAGCATCGCAACATAGATTCTGAAAATAAAAAGGCACTGGGGGTAGATGCGGGATTAAGGTGTGTAATTGTAGTTAGGATTGGAGTACGTTTTCAGAATAGAGGGAGTAGTGGGGTGAGAAGAGGTGGTGTCGAGGAGAAGAGATGATATGGATGGAAAGAGAATTGAGATGGGAAGAGAGAAGTAGGAGGGACATGAAGAGATTGCATGAGAAGTGCATGGCAAGGGTGAAGCTGAGAAGAAGCAATAATGGGCACTTACAGACAATTAGCAGGTCACAGCAATGCAAAGGCTCATAGCCTAAGAGGTAAAGAAGTTGGTCAACGGCTGACTTTTACCCTTCCCTGTTCCGCCCTTAACTGGCATGCCCCTGGCTGGACTCCCCTAGTGAGTTCAGAAGGGGTGACACCATCAAATATTTAAACCTTTTTTAAATCATATTAGTGATTCTACTGTTGCAAAGATAAAATATAAGGCTTGTTTGAATGTAATCAGTTTTGGTTACAATGGAGACATGTTTCACAATATATATCATTTTCCCAAGAGCATTCCTCCTTGCTGGCGGTGGCTATGTGTGAGTACCATTCATCAGTCACTGAAGACCCTTTCATCCATGGGCACTCTCAACGTCATTGTGGCTGTGTTTTTATCTGAAAAAGAGATTGCAGTGCCATTTTCTGGACAGCAGGGTACATTTGATATCATTCCTTTTGGCTTGCCCACCTCTCCTTTTGTTCCTTAATTGCAGCGCCAACCCCCGCCAGGTATCCCATTAAACAGAGAGAGGCAGCAATCCTCTCACTCCCAGCCCTTCCTCACTCCACAAATGACTCTGCGGACAAGCCAAGGCATGTTTCCTGCTACCTGAAGCTCTTGCGCCTAAGCCCTGATTACCATGACGATAAGGGGAGGAAGACAATATTATGTGGACATCCAAATGGGAGAGTGTCAGGTAAAGGCTCTGCTCACTTTTGGAAGCTGAAAAGACGCAGTTACACTGGATTTTGTGCGCAATCACTTCTTCCATAGGGGTTGGTCCCCTTACCATGTGTTCATGGGGGACAAGAAATATCCCCCAAACCCTGACTGAATTTCTGCGTTTACCAACAACAACTACAAGCCAAAGTGGCTTTCATGCCAGGTCTGCACAAAGAAATCAGCTTGGGTTCAGATTTACCACAATTCAGATATTGGCACACACAGAAACAAACCAACAGAGGAAAATATATGGAATGAACCAAACTAAACCAGACCGAGACTGGGACCCTCCAGTAGATTTTTGAGCAGGTGAACCCTTCGGTGGTTGTGAGCGGCCATAAAAGTTTGAGGAACTGCTAGCTCTGATTCCCCATGTTTCTCCCAGATAGACTTCCCAGGAAGGGACTCAGAAGAAGGGGTGATATGTGATGATATCCCCTGCTTGGGGAGGGGGCAGAATGGAGGAGGTCATGGGGGCCAGTTACTGCCAACCACGCTTTGATGCTGGAACTGAGGTGCACCTCAGTGTTCCAAATATTAAAGTTGCAAATCCTAATCTTATGAGCCCTCGCTCCTTGCCGGCACAACCCCATTATGCAAAACAAAGACCCAGGGGGAACTTGCCAAAAGAATGAGTTAAACCTTTTAATTTAACGATTCAATGACTTTTTACAAAAAGGAAAAAGAAGAAGAGCAAAAAGAAAACAAAAACAATACAACAATCATCATCCAATTAAATCATCAAATAAGATCTAGAAAAATAATAAACCCAAAATTCAAACAATCTTTAAGTCTTCAATAGAAAGATGTCTCTCATGTCCTGCTATAAGTCTTTCCCAAACGAAGTTGTTAGAAGCCAATCCAAACTTTCAACAAACATACCCAAATGCTTTTTACGAAGATCACTTGTGCCCTTACAAACAATCACTAAATGCTGTAAATTTTGCACTACAGTCTCTCTGCAAAAAGTACATTTAGATATTCTAGACACCGAATTATCATAAATGGATTGAATTCCCCCTGGTGTTTACGAGATTTAACCAAAATCTAAGAAATTCTGACCTTAATTTACAACTGCGAAAACAAGTAATTTGGTAACCAAATGTACCTAACCCCCTCATTGTTGCAGAATGGTTCCAACATATCTATTCAATTGAACTAGCACCAAATTGGAACCCCAATCCAGCTCTAGAAGTATATGTTTGTTGGTGTCTGTATACATCGATAATGTGACCGAATTTTCCAGTCCATTGACATTTTTAAGGATTGAAGACCCAATTCTAATCTTAGACTTACCATCGGTAAACATGAGGGAAGTCGTATCACTTACTTCCAGATCTTACCTTCAATACTTGACCAATGAAGAGTCCGAGCATAAAGTATCACATTGAGACTATAAAACAATTAAGGGACTACTTTTGCTTTATAATATTTAATCAGTGGGCATATCGAAAATGTACCAAATGTGCTGTTGATCTTCTTCATTTGCACAGCCAGGGGAATCAGCTTCACATCTAAATCTGCTTCCACAAGGGAGCATGACTGCCTGGGGCACAGTTTGAACCCAAAGTAAGTACATTCATTTACCACTGGGATCATTTGGTCAAGAAGCTCCTACTTATATTTTGGATCAATCTTACAGTAAACTTTAAATACCATAATTTGTGTTTTGGCCGGGTTTACTTGTAAATCCTACCAAAGGCAGTATGAAGGCGCTGCAAACCTCTAGGCCAATAGTCCAGTAGGACAAATATCATCTGCATAAGCAATCCAAGACAAGGACTATGTACAGATTTTAGGGATAGGGGATAGCTACAAATTTCTGAGCAAGAGTTTTAGACAAATCATCCGAATAAAGGATAAAAAGGCAGGGTACAAGAATGCACCCCATCCTAAACACCTCTTTCAGTGGGTTTCTCCCTTGATAGGTCACCTGCACATTTAATCTAACTCACATGGTCGTACCTTCATGCAAACTTATTAAAATAGCCAAAAAAATGTTCGGGATTCCCCAGGAATCAAGCTTAGCCCACAGTCTCTCCCTGTTTGTTTGTTTGTTTGTTTGTTTGTTTGTTTGTTTGTTTGTTTGTTTGTTTGTTTGTTTATTTATTTGTTTGTTTTAGTATAGCATGCAACAGCCCAGAGGCATCGTGGCACTTGTTACAGGAAAGGAACTTACAGGAAAGGAACTTAGTTACAGATCATACAAAAGCATTTTTACACTGTCAAATACATACAATGCAGTGATAAGCAAAACAGTGACGAGGCAGGGGCAAAGTGGTGCTTGTTACAAGAAGGGACCTAGTTACAGATATACAAAGGCATATTTACAATCACAAATGTATACATACACGGTAGTGATTGATGAGGCAGAAAGGGGTGGGAGGTGTTAGTTGAAGAGGGAGGGTTCTAGGTTTTCGCAGAATGCCAGTAGGGAGGTTTCTGCTCTGAGAGCTATAGGGAGACTGTTCCAGAATTTGGCAGTTATGTAGGCGAAGCCAAGCCCACCTGCTTTGGCCCATTTGGTGTGGGGGTGACCAGAAGATTAGAGTAATGCGTACGTGTGGGATGTGTGGAAGTCACTCTTGTTATGTTCTCTGACTGGTATGAGCGGGCTGTGAGGGATAGGCATTTGTGTGTGAGAGTAAGGATTTTGAAAGTAATACCGTCTTTTACAGGGAGCCAGTTTGCTGCTTGTCTTGCATGAGAGATATGGTCCCATTTCGGAAAGCTCAGTGCTGCTCTTAGGGCATTGTTTTGGGTGATTTGGGGTTTGTTTATGTTTTTGCTGAGGTACCGGCAAGGAGGGCATTGCAATAGTCCGGTTTGGCCCCTATAATAGCTCAGGCTATTGTGAGACTGTTCAGCTTGGAGAGGTAGGGTTTTATGGCGCTGATGAGCTTGATGGTGTGAGCCGATGCTGAGGCAATGGCGCTAACCTGTCTTGTCATAGAAAGTGTAGAATCAATGTGGATCCCTAGAGTCTTTACAGATGTGGAGACGGGTATGATAGTGCCATCTATGCTGAAACTGGAGTATAGATTATCTAGTTTGGCTAGCGTAGCTTTTTTACCTAGGATGATAATCTCAGTCTTGTCTCCATTGAGGCAAAGGTCATTAGCCGCCAGCCAGGCTTGGATAGTGGAGTAGATTAGGTGTAATGCGATGGCATCTTGGTTGTAAGAGCCAGATAGTGGTTGGAGTACTTGCGTGTTGTCAGCGTAGTTGGTATACGCTATACCTAGTCTGTCAAGTTTGTCGAAGAGAGGCTTCATAAATAAGTTGTACAATGTGTGGGCTGTGCAAGATCCTTGGGACTCCGCAGTGGATAATGGTGGGGGCCGATTTGGCTATGTCAGAGAGGACTTTCATTGCTCTTACTTCAAGGAAGGAAGTTATCCAGGATGCTGCTTCTTTGGAGAATTTAGCTGAGTGGGTATGGTGTGCAATGAGATTTTTATGATCTACAACGTCAAAGGCAGCTGAGAGGTCCAGTAATACAAGGAGTGCTGGCTTGCCTTTGTTCATGATTTGAGTGATTTGGCTTTTGAGGTTCAACCAAGGCAGTTTCTGTGCCATGCCCTTTGCAGAAGCCTGATTGTCTTTTCCCTATGATGGAGTTGGTTTCAAGAAAGTGTTGGATCTGGCTGTGGGCTGCTTTGTCCAGAATTTTGAGGAGGAACGGGACAGTGGTTATGGGTTGGTAGTTATTGGGCTGGGCGGGGTCTAAAGTAGGTTTTTTAAGAGGGGGCGTACCCAGGTTTCTTTGAGGCTAGCAGGAATGATGCCTGATTTAAAAGGTGCATTAATGAAAGCCATCAGAAGAGGGGCGAGGGAATCGGCGCAGTCCTTGATGATCTTAGGTGGGCATATGTCTCCTTTAAACATGGATGGTTTAAGGTGTTGAAGGAGGTTGATGACTTCTGTTTCCGTGATGTCTCTGAATGAGAATAGGTTGATTGGTCTAGAATGAGTGAGGACAGTTTGCGGAGGCAAGTGTTTATGGGGCAAGGCTTTGTAGTGATCCTGGATTTTCTTTTGTAAGAGGTCAATTTTGTTAAGCATGGCAGATTGTATACTTGCACACCAAGCCTCATCTTTGATGATCTCATCCGGGCTGGTGGGTGGAGAGATGAGTTTGTTGAAGATGGTGAAGATTTCCTTTGATTGGGAGTTAGCATTGGTAATACGGGCATTGAAGGAGTTATATTTAGCTTTAGAAATGGCATTTTTGTAATGGTGGGAGATCTCGATAAAGCTTTCTTTGGTACTGTTGCAAGGGTTGGCCTGCCATATTTTGAGGGCTTTCTGTTTGCTGGTGCATAGGGCTTGAAGTTCTTCTGTGAACCAGGATTTGATATGCAGTGATTTCCTTTCCTTTTAACATTCAAGTGGGGCTATGGAATTGATAGCTTTAGTGAGGGTGTCCTTATAAATGTCTGCTAGGATGTTCGGGTCATTGGAGAATGGGGGTGATAGTTCAGGGACCTCCAGGTAAGGGCAGAGATTGTTCTTGTTGAGTTTATTTGAGCTTCTGACTAGGTCCTATGGGGCATGTGAGAGTGTTTTGGTGTAGGGGGCTGTGGGTATTGTGAATTGGACACAATGTGATCAGTCCATGGGTATGCAGTGTTGGAAGCGACGATGGAGGAGCAGTTGTGGTCGGGGACCCAGTCAAGGGTGCAACCTTTTAAGTGGGTAGAACTGGTGACTTTTTGAAAGAAGCCTAGGTCCTTTAGATCTCTAGCGACTGTAGTGGCAGCTTTGTCTTTGGGGTCGTTGAACCCTAGATTTAGGGCACTGAGACGTAGTGTCTTGGTGGTGCTTTTAATATTCTCACCAAGTAAGTGGATGAGGTGTCCCTGGAAGTCAGAGGGATGTCCTGGTGGTCGGTATAGAATGTGAATGTTAATGGTGCTGTTGGGTGACAGGGAGAGTTGGGCAGATAGAATGACTGAGTTGCCTTCCCAAGGGCGGTTATTTAGCCTAACGGATACGTTTCCCGTAGACATTAGAGCTACTCCACCTCCTATTCGTGATGGCCTGTCTTGTCTAAGGATGGAATAGCCTGGTGGAAGGGCTAGGGCAATGGCGGGGCTGGAAGCCTTGTGTAGCCACGTTTCGGTGATGGCAAGTATGTCAAGGTTGTTAGTGATTAGAAGATCATGTATTTCTAGGGCATGTGCAGGAAGGGAGTGAACATTGAGTAGGGCACATTTGAGGAGTGGTGTTTGTGGGTTTGTCTTTAGTAGGGGTGTAGAGGGAGGGGCTGTAGTAGAGGTGGCGAGTGTGGGTGGTGGTGAGTGTGGGTTCGAGAGTAGTGATGTCCTGTGGGGGGGGGCACTGATTTAGGGACATGGAGGTGGGTGTGGTGTGAGGAGTGATGGAGGTTTGAGCAGGTGCACAGTCTGCGATTCCTGACATTTCTAGAAGTGAGGAAGCAGGTCAGTTGAAAAGGTAGGGTGTGGCTCCTAAGTCTATGGAATCTGCTGACTAGGTTAAGTGGTAGCGACAATGAGGAGGCAGGCTCTGTAGTGGCGTAGAGGGGCCCATGGGTGGCCATGAGTGTGGTATTATTCCGGGCAGGGGAAGGCTCTGTGGAGTGATTAAATTGTAGTCACCATATACGGGAGGGGGAATTAGGGGGGGTAGCTAGAAGGAGGGTGGCGATGATATGGAGAAAGGCAGTTGCCAAGATTAGGAGAGTGAGCCGAGTTGGAGGGCAGGGCGGGTGTTGAGGGGAGAGGGTGTGTGCCACTGGATGGCATGGTGGTGTGGGTCAGAGTGCGGCCAATCGCAAAGGCAGCAAGGTATGAGGCAATGATGGACACAGTGCTAGGAGCGAGGACAGTACAAGTAATACATTGCATAGAGGTCCAGTGCAGTGAGTGCCGGGGATAGACAATGTAATCAGGCACAGAACAAAGTATATAGTTATTATAGTAAGGTCAGGTGCAATCAAAAGCTGTGAATAGACAGTATAAACATGCAGAGCACGCAGTAATACTTAACATTTGCACTGGCAGCAGAAAACAGCGTCAATAGAGGGCACAATGTTAAGCACGGACTGTGGGAGCAGTAGTGACTGATACAGTAAATACGGTTCTTGGACAGAAATGTTTGATACAATTTATGACAAGCTAGGAGGCATAAATGCAGTGCATAGAAATAGGCTAGTTCAGCATACATGCAGTGGTTAGAAATGGGCTAGTACAACATAAATGCAGTGGGCCAATAGGCAGGGTGCATAGAGGTGGGCTAGTTCAGGTTTAAGCAATAGGTCATTCAACAGGGTGGCTAGTATACCTTATGTTATCCTACAGGATTACTTTAGGAGTTATCGGGGTTGTAAAGTTGCCATAGGCTATGTGTGGCATAAGCACTGAGCGCTATGGTGACTGTGAATCGGCATGAGGTCGAACATTGTAGCCATTATTGTCTTGTGTGCTGACCACTAACAGAGCATGATCAACATTGTTGGCCGGCTGTAGGGCTGTACGAAGCACTCACCAGCAACACCATGAGCTGTCAACTGGAACAACGGCTCCTGTTAGGGATATGTTTGTATGCTGGCTGGTGTCTGTTTCATCAATTCTGTTAATTGTATCAAAGGCTTTCGAAAGATCAAGCCAGGCCCCATATAATATACAACCATTATTCTTACCAGTAGAATTAGAAATAATCAACATTACCAACCGATTTAGAGAAGTTGAGAGGCCTTTTCGAAAGCTTGTTTGTGTTTGTAATTCTGATAAGATCTTTTCTTTCATTATCCACTCCTCTAAGTTTCTTAGAACCACAGCAGCAAAAATCTTCCCATCCCAATGCAAGCCGGCGATCGGGTGGTAATTCGCTGGATCGGCCTGATCACCCTTCTTGTAGATGGGAACAATGAATGCAGATTTCCAAGAAGAGGGTATGGATGAAGACCTTAGGATTTTAGGAAAAAGAGCCATAAAAATAGTATCCCATAATTACACATTCAATTTTAAGATTGCATTTTTTAAACCATTAGGGACAGGAGCTCTTGACAAGGTGGATATTTTTATAAGATCTACCAAATTCTCCTCAGTCAAAAGCAATTGCCATGTTACATCTAAATTACAAGTCTTACCATTAAATGATACTATCAGCAATCACATTACTTTGTAATTCAGTCTGAGGGAGGTTCAGACTGTTAACCAAACTCCAAAGGTTATGAGAGTTTTTCATCATCACAACCTTTAACATTGTCTCCCCATCCCTTTTATGGCGCAAATATTTATGTGCTCGCGACCAGTTCCTGTAATATTTACGCCTTTTTTCCTTTTCTGCCATGAATTTACCTTGAGAGGTTGTCTTATAGTTAAGATTTCTAATGGATTTTCTTTACTCTTTCTTCTTCAACCAGGTTCCTTCATCGAAACAATGTGGGTGATGTTTAGAAATAGAAAACGTTAGTCGGGAGGGTTGGTTCAATTCCCATTGGAAGTTCACAAATCCCAAAGGTTAACATAGTCTAACCAGTTCCTGTTCTGATGATTCATTCACCAATCTCCCCAAACTATCATTCAAGATGTTAACGTTCTGCTTAAACTTCACCACGCGATTTCTACCATTTCCAATCGTCAGATCCAGGTTTTTATTGGGCCCTCTGAAACTATATTTAAGGGCAAGCGTAGCTGACAACATATTGTGATCACTCGGAACCTTATCTGGAACCTACAACAGCAGACATCGAGCAAACAGATTCTCAGAATAAATTGAATAATTCAAAGTTGACCTTAGCAGGAGGAGTATCCCCATTTACACACCCATTGGCCATTTTTAAATTCCAACTTCTGAAGAAAGTCGTCCATTTTAACACACTTCCTGTCAGTTTTTTGCAAATATTCCTATCACTCTCCTGCATTACTAACATACCCTGAAATTCAAATCGCCTGATAGCAATATACCAGCCGATCCGTGCATGATCTTAACTCTCGACAAAAATTCAGACAATGACATCAAGAAATGATTTAGGTTGGTACAAGCTGGGTTCCAGTAGATATTAATATTAACCACCTCGAAAGGGGGATCAGTACCTTTCAATCTATGCAGGCAGCCAGCAGACCTTGTCTAGAGGTTGCTGTTATCTCTAATGAAATGCCCATTGAGGCACAAACAGAAATCAAAAGTCTCCCTGCTGGCCGACCGCAAATCCCCCTCGAGAACATTTTTCAATTGTTATGAAACCATCAAGTCTCAAGTGATTTAAAAGCCAGGTCTCCTGAAACAAAATTAGATAAAATTTAACAAAGATTTCCTCCTTCACTGTCTTAATTTTGAAGGAACCGGAGCCCTGCGTGTTCCAACCCCAACACTTTCAAGATACACTTTGCTAGTGAGAGCCATCAGTTGCCATCATCTTCTCAAAAACCTGGGTAATTATCTCTGATAACATCTCCCACATGTTCGATTTTACATCTGTGGCGGGTCTTACCCCTCTCCAAAATGTGCACATTTGTTTAATTCAACAATGCAATTAAAGATGCTGTAGAATTTAGGGACCTATTCGATTCTAACTCTTCCCCTCTATAAGCGTTAATCTGATCATGATTTGCAATTTCTTGCATGGAAACTTCCAAGCCTATATTATGCAATTCACTCACAGCTGCCAACAGTGTCTCAGCGCCCAGTCTAGATTTCAATTCCAACTCAACAATATATACACACAGTTACGGAGCGGAAAATAAACAAGCTCAAGATCATTGGTAGAAAAAAGATATAAACCAGGAATTTTCTTCAAAGCAGTTAAAATAACGCTCCTGTTAAGGGCCTTGAAGTCCTTCCCTCTCTTAAACCGGTGTAACCAGACCCTTGGAATTGCGAAAAGTTGTAATGATGACAGAGGGCCAGAGGGCCAGTTGTTTTAACTGACTGGATTTCAGTTTGACTCCTGGCGGTCACAATGTTCTGTTCCAACACAGACTGTTGACTTGAATAACTCAAGTGACTAACACCAGGGATCATTCCCAACGCTGTCACTTTCTCCCTTATCAAAAGATGTACTGCAATCCCGTTCTCCTTTACTGCATGGGGCGTTCCATTGGACAGCTGAATGGGGACCAATTTCCTTCCACGATAAAAGATTGGCTCCCATGTTACTGCTGCATTAATGTTCTCTGTTTGGACTCCAGCGATTCCTTTCCCAGCTAAAGCAAAAGAATTCCTTGAAGCTGCGCTGCATACGCTGGATTGCCGAGATAGACAGTAGCTAGACATTTCTTGCAGCTATATAAAACCAAGTAGTTGATCTGTTTGCGAGCCGGTGGGAATCTTTTGGGTAGTTGGGAGTCGTAGAACAGTCAGAACGCTTCTGCCTTTTACCAGACCCCACAGAATCTGGAGGATTTGTTTGTTGAGCCATATCATTCCAAACCATCTCCATTTTTCAATCGTTCAATTTCACATATTTAACAGCCCTGTTGCTTGATAGACGAAACTTATTTTGCAAGAGTTCTTTATTTTCTCTCTCTTTTTGTTTTTAGATTTCGGCTCCATATTGTGAGCTACTTGGGCTGTATCCTCAAATGTAGCCTTATTTTTCGTTTTGCACCTTTTCCGTCCTTTACAGCCCGATTGCACTAATGTGGTGTCCTCTGTCATTTTTACGGCCCGGGATATAGTCTGTTCAACAATTTGGACAACCGGTTCCTCAGAATCATCGACTACCTGTGCTCTCCTTCTGAATTCCTCCAGAACCAATTCACATAACTGCGTGCCGTTGAAATTTTCACTCACTCTATTAAGAATCGGAGAGCTCAACACCACTTCTTTCTGCCTTTCAATTTGTTGATTGAAAGCCCCTTGAGACTGCTTCTCATTAAAAGCAGGCTCAAGGGAATCTGCTGTTATTTTTTGCAATTCTATCAAATTCAAGTCTTGCTTCCTCGCGTCCCCCTCCAATTCCTTAATAAAGCCTGCTAGGTCTGTGTTTATTGCCGACCTTAGACCCACTCACTGCAGTTGATTCACAATCTCCATTGTTCTTAGTCAAATCCAGTAAAAATCCTGAATGTGTCTGGCCTTCCATTTTCAACAATTCAAAGACATTTACTAAAGAAGTTAAAACAAAATGTAGCACTGGTAGTCACATCGGGAGATTTAGATTGCCCACCTGATGACAGGTGGGTGTACTCTGCATTCTGGGAGGAGTGAGCCTGCAACAACGGGGAATGACTGAGAGTCCCAACAGCCATTGGTTCTGCACAGGAAGAGGTATTAGGGGACTTAGGGCCTCATTACACGGTAGGCGGTAAGGGTTTACCGTTACCGGTATTTTACCGGTACCGGTAAATCCTTACCGCCTTACTACGAGGTCCCTTTGCGGGTTGGGGAATTTAACGCCTGCTTTTTGCAGGCGTTAAAAACCAACCCGCAAAAGGACCCAGGGAGCTAATTACGGTACCGCAATTTGCGGTGCCGTAATTAGCGACTTCCCCATTCCCATTATGCCTTATGGGGCAAAAATGGGAATGGGGAAGGGCAATGGTGGAAGGGGGAATTACCGCCCCGCCAACCTTGGAATGGGGCGGTAATTCCCCTTTCCACCAAGGCGGTGCCGGTATTTTACCGGCATGAACCATGGCGCTAATTGCGCCATGTTTCTCCGCCATCCGTGTAATGAGGCCAACAGTCTGATCTGTGGACATGTTATTCACAGTGTTCTCTATTATTCAATTCCCTTTAAGCCGATGGAATGAGCTCCCCATAAGTCTCCAACATATCCACATCAACTGTGCACCACCGTTTCCAAGACTTAAAGCACCTGCTGAGATGAGCTTGGTGAAACACAAACTTCAAAATCTTTGTTTGGTTTCAAGAGCTCCGGGGTCCTAGGGTGACTTCTATTTTCGGGAATATTAACAACCGGCATCTGATTTGATAGTTCAAGTCTTTTGGGTGTTTTACATTTTTGTACAGGGGTACTGGCATCCTGCCAGAACCCATGGTCCAACTCGGGAGCACGCAAATCATTGATTAAAGCACTGCTCCACAGGTAATATCCCTTGCTCTTTCCCAGCATTACAATGGCTTAGAACTTGGCTTAGAGCTTGGAATTAGTAGCTCCCCCGCCGTTCGGGCAAAGCGCCCAAGACCGTTTACACAGCACAAAAACCAGGGAGCTCAGTCAATATTGACTGTCAGTGCTTTCATTCCCACCACAATTTACAGCTCGAAGTAATATCAAATCACTGCAGGACTGCGGCTGAAAACAGGCATTTTGTTTCAATTTAATCTTCTTTGCTGATTTCCTTTTGACTTAAAAAATGGGACAACAAAACGCTGACAATCCGCCAAAAAACACTGCCTCCTGCCTCACATCCGAACAGCCAAACAGCAGGACACTTGCCCAAAGCGCGCGCACCAAGGCGCGTGACCCGCCGCTTTTGTAGCTGAGCAGGTAAGTGGGCGGGACTTAGCTTTCTCAGTAGAAAACAATGTTAATTGCAGCCAGCAGCAGATCAGTCAAACAGCAGGACACTTGGCAAAGACACTTGCCCAAAGCATGCGTTAAACCTAGTCTTTACGAGTACTTAGACTCAAGCCTACCCTGTGCACAAATAGTCCAAAGTCTGCACACCACAAACGTTTTCAAAAGTTGTTCTTAAAGTCCAACCCCAACCCAATCAAAAAGAGCTACTGTTTCAGGGAAGGCTCCTTCAGGAGTTACTCGCAGTCTGCGCTTTCCTTTGACCAGAGAAGGGAGAAGCATCCTGGAGCCGGAGCCAAGGGCATCTAGTTGCCACACGAAGACCCAGAAGAACTGTAATCCTGAAAGTACTCTACCCCTGCTGTATTATAATACTGGAGGTGCTCTAACCAGCCTCCCACTTGCCTATAGAGCAATGCCCACATTCCAGGCCGAAAATGCTAATGTGGGCCAGTTTTATGCTCAAAGTGGGCAGGTTTTTTGGCCAAAGTTCCCCAGTTTGATGAGTTACTTACCCCCGGCATCTGGTAGTTTTGACCAGTGTTACCAAACGAATATGCTTTAAAGTGCATCCCATTTTACCCCAAAACGCCCCCTTGGGCACTACTCAAACAGTCTTTCAGAAACCCAATGAATTGCCATTTGCAACTGTGAGCCACTTTCTCATTGGTGCCCAATGTCAGTTGTAGGCCCCAGTCTGACGCTAGCTCTAACCTTGAAGAGCTGCGTTGCTCAACTTATTAGAAACCAGAAGAGCCCGGATCAAGTCAAACTCTCAGACGGTGAGAGCGACCCTGAGGCCCTGAAACAGAGTGTGCAGCTGTGAACTATAGCCCTGCATGCTGTGACCCAGTGAGTGGGATGTGCTGCTGCACGCCTACCAATACCTATCATGGAGGCCCTGCAAAGTGGGACACTTTGAGTGAGAAGCACTGAAGTCCTGTGGCTGATGGGTCCTAGAGGTGCTGTACCCCGGCATGCACACCGTGACCTGATGAGAATGAGGCCTCAGGATCCTAAAGACACGGTACCCGGAGCTGATTGCAAGCCTTGTGCCGGAGACCCAGGAGACGCTGCCCTCACGAAACACAATCGTAATAGGCCCGCGGTACCACCAATGGGCCATGCAAAGCTGGGGAGGCAAAATGCACCCACCCTTGAATAGATCATTGGGCATGCGCAAATGGGCTACTACACCAATGTTGACATTATAAAACGACCTGCACAAAATGATACCAGTTATAGAACAACCAAACAGACGTGGTCTTCTGAGTCCTGCTTAGCTATTTATGGGGCTGTGCTGAAAAACTGAGCAACCATTATCTGGTACCATGCTGGCGTGGCTGTGTAAAGTGAAAGTGAACGTGAAAGTGAGCTCTGATGGACCTGCCCACGTGATCGCTTCTCTAGATACATAGCTGTGGTGCCACTCAATCTCATGCGGTCAATTAAAAACGAATATAACACTGATAATTAAGTTGCAAGTTACCTAAAGTGGGGTGGATCTTCAGTTTGCTTTGGGGGAATTTGCTGCTGCAAGCAGAGGATGCAGCAGAGATATGGGGAGCAACAACATTGCTTTCTGAGCAATACCATAAGCATTTGCTGGGTGACTGGGACCAGCCTTCTGGGCCTCACTGTGAGCCAAAGTGCAGCTGCATTGGATGCATAGCGCTCAGTTATGTGCATGGACTGTACTCTATTAGCCAGTCTGCATCATTTCCTTGTCCCTCCTTCTCCTACTTCAGTTTTGCATTGAAATTGTACACTGTTTCCCAAAATGCAACATTTTGCTCCCCTTATCCACAATAATTCAATATACAGACTCAGGGGAGGGTTTCTCCTACCTCTTGCCTGAATACCCGTCTCTAAGCTTACAAGGTTGCAAAAAGGTCTCCGGTAGGTAAGGCCTATGATGATCGCAGGATGCTCCCATTTACAGGATTTAGGGTACAACACCCTTTGCTAGCTCAGGTCCCCAATGAGCCTAAGCTTTGCTTCCCGAATATATTCTCACCTTCATCATTCTACTATTCACTAGTTTGTATTTTTCAACTCTATATGTACCTCCCTGCATCTCTAATGGGTATAATAAGGTCAATTGTGCAGAAGGTCAATTGTAAAAGGTCAATTCGGGTAATACCCTCTAATGCATAGGGTTCCGATCCTCCACACATTTCCCAGGATCATTTATTTTGACACAGTTCTGATAAGTGTTCACTTCAAACGCTAGAATACTACGCTTCAGCAGTTTGGATAAAGTTCATCACTAGAACCACAAGTCAACACTATAACAGAGAAATGTGTCTACCGCATGTGACTTCTTAGAGAGACCCTCACCTTCCTCTCCTTCCCACATAGAAACCTTGCAATCATCTCCCTAGTACTATCTTGAATTGCCTACGTGAACACCCTCTTCCTTGGAATGCCAGAACGACTCACTAAAAAAACTACAACGCATACAAGACAATGCAGCAATAATTCTCTTGAGACTAACCAGAAGAGAGCACATCACACCAGGCCTGAGAATCCTGCACTGGCTCCCAGTAAAAAGAACGCATTAAATTCAAAGCCCTCTGCATTGCCCACAAATCACTGCAAGCACAAGGAGCCGAATACCTCCAAGCCAAGATCACCTGCTACGAACCAGAAAGAGACCTAAGATCAAGTGATGACCGGTATACAGGGTTTATATTGAAATATTTTATATTGAATTAACTTATATCGAATATTTTATATTGAAAAATTTTATAGTGAATCCATTTAGTGGTGCGTAAAGGGTTAAATATTTTTGGGAAGTGGTCGAGGACAGTTCTTAGGGGTGGGAAACAGGGGTTTGGAAATGCATTCACTATAAAAGTTTTCTTTATAAAATATACGAGATAGTTCATTCAATATAAAATATTTTTATATAAAGACATGTAATCGTGATGACCTCCACATTGAAACTAAAAAATATGAAAAATGCACATTCAGAGAAACCGCATTCTCACGCCTAATTGCCAATCTATGCAACTCAATCCCAAAGGCCATAAAACCGACAGAAAACCACCCCATCATCAGAAAATGACTGAAAACCTGGCTATTCACCTCACATTGATTAACATAAACCGGAGCCTGACAGCAATATCACCAGGGACACGAGATAATCCAAACACAGTACAGATCCTGGAACTAACAATCAAACACACTGTACCAACCACTTGCAGACACAACAACCCCAGTGCACACAATCCAAACACACCTAGAAAGCAGACCCGCACAGACGCCAGCTTCTCCTAGTTCTACAAGCACCAACAGAAAAGCACAACCTCTATCCTACTACCTCTTCCCCAACTAACCTACCCAACCCACTTCTCGTAGAACCACATGAGTGCCTGGAGTCCATACAAATGGTAATGGGGCACAGTATAAGTATATATCAACTTAACATAACAAATCCCAGAATTCTTTGCTTTCCAACATTTTTTACGGTCCACTAAACATGTCATTCAAGCCAGCCTCATTCATAGCAATGAAAGAAGGACTAACCAACTGTACGTCTGTCAGCATTATTCATACTCTTCCCTAACACGTACAACTGGGCACAGTGCAACCTAAATACCTAGATTTTCTTTTAGTTTTTCCTAGTTTTTTCAAGTGAAACAAATTAGTTGCATAAATTACATGGACCACATTCTTATTAAACGAAACCATTGGTTGTTGCCTTTCTTTCAAAAATTCCAATATTTAACAGTTCCCCAGACATAAAGTATGGTGCATGTTTTGATCATCAAGGAGCAATAAGCAGACATCATCAGTCCCTTGGGTGAAGCCATGATTAATTTAACAAATGACTAACAACTCACACACAGCCAGGACTAATTCCCCAATGTTCCCTATTTTTTCACTAAGATTTGCATCATGCTAAGGCAGGCGCTGCTGATCCAGGGTGTGAGCTCTGAGCGCCAGCATTCCACCAGTTAAATGAGGGATCAAAGCTGCTTCTTCATAAAAGTCCATGATGTCCCTTCCACAAAGCACCCTAAAATGTAGCTGGTGAATTTTACACCCCTTCTATAGCCACCTGTCAGTAAATGGCCTGATTACTTACCGGTACTCTTCATTACTCTAGTCTTCCTCGTCATAGTCCTAAATATACGCGGCTCCATCTCTTGAGACAGACCTTTACCAATGCTTCCCAATCAAACCTGGAGGACCAACTAGCCTGAAGTCCTTTCTCTGTGTTTGATATTTTTACTTTCAAAAGGATCCCCCCCTTCCTACTTGGCCTGTTATTATGGCGACGCTGCCCCGTCATCCAGTGGGGGGAACTAATGACTGTGACATGGACAACTAGGACTCGGACTAATGAAGATTACCTGTAAGCAATCAGGCCATTACCTCCTCATTCGTCATCCTCATCTCAGTCCTAAATATATCATCACAGTCCTAAATATATGAGGACTTTCCAAGCACTATAATACAAATGGGTTTACAGTGATTGTTTCGAAACAAAGGTTTCGAATCACTAAAGTCTTGCAACAAAAGTTTCAAAAAATAAAAGCTTTGACAAGCTATTTTTAACATACAAAAGTGCATTTTTATCGAAACCAATCAGTCGACAATAGAAATGCACTTTTATATGTTAAAAGTAGCATTTCAATGCTTTTTTGTAACTTTAAAACGTTACATGGAGCTGTCCAGTGCTGAAATGTCAGCACTGGCCAGCCCCTTGTTACATTTTAAAGTTGTTGTGTACATTGGGGGGGTTCCCCCCTCAGCATCCCCAACCCCCACGCCACCTCTCCCACCCCCACCCCTAACCCAAGCCCCAACCCTAAACCTTAGCCCTGACCCCAACCCTAACCCCAATGTAACCCTTAAACTAACCCAAACCCTAACCCTATGTAAACACCTAAACTAACCATAGCCCCAACCCTAACCCCAATCCAACCCTAAACCCTAACCCTAATGTAACCCCCAATGTAACCCTTAAACGAACCCAAGCCCCAACCCTGCACTAATACCTACCTGCATTTAGATACCATATTCGAAATTTTTTCGGAAGAATGACTAGTCGAAAAAATTACTATTAGAAAAAATGTATTCTCAAAAATTGCATTGAAAAGTTTTGCTTTCAAAAAAATGACAGGACACCATACAAATGAGGGACTACACTAAAAGATCCGGCACTCCCAAGGTTTAATAGCACACAAATCAGTGACGAACCCGGCACTCCCAAGGTTTAATAGCACACAAATCAGTGAAGAACGACATCGAACCCTGCTGAACCAAGACTGAGAAAAGACTGGTCCCCCAATTGCAATTTGCAGTGCTTGATGAATGTGGATGGCACTGACTAGCTTGCAGCATGACAAATGTCTGCAATGGAAGCCCCACCACATTCTGTCCAAAAGGAGACAACTTCATGGGTAGATCGACCTGCAGTGTACCTGGCACCACTACCTCTGCTTGATTATAAGCGGCAACAATTGCCAGCTTAATTCACAAACATAAAGTGCAGAATGATGGTCTACTCCCTGGTTTAGAAGAGCCAAACCTAACCAAGAGAGCCTAATCTAGGCACAACGTCTCTATCCGCTGGATATAAATGGCCAGAGCCTTGGCAAGGTCTAGAGAATGCGCCTCCAGATTTTCCTGCCAGAAGACTGACAGGACCACCTCCGGTTTCACGTGAAAAGAAAACATCACCTTCGGTGGAAAGGAAGGTGGAAGGAGGAGAACAACCATAACCTCGAAAAACTGGATGTAAAGGTTTTCTTATACAAAAGCCCCAATTCCTCCCACCCGACGTCCTCAGGTGATAGCGAGGAGAAAGGCTACCACGGCCATGAGGAGACGAAGCAGGACCTCTGAGAGGGGCTCAAAAGGGCCCCTTTGTAGACTTCGGAGCACTGACAGGAGATGCCAAGGCATATATTTAGGGCAAGAAGATGGCCTCCGCTCAAAACTCTAAAGGACTTTTGGCACCCTTTACAGAGGAAAGGAGATTCCTACCGGCAGAAAGGTAGGTTACCCTAGGGGAGCAAAAGCACATGGATTCAGTGCTACTGTGCAGATGGAACTGGAGAATCCTAGTGAGGTGAGGAGGACTCTCGCGGTAATATGTCCCAACGTGAACCGTCATTGCATTCACAATCTAGACTTGGCATGTAAAAGCACCTCCGGTATCTTGTCGTTATTGTAGTTATACACTATGCTTTCTAATGTCTGCATTGTGTTCTTGTGCACAGCCTCTATTTTTTCTCTAATGCTCTTCGCCCGTGTTTTCTGCATATCCTACACATGGGGAAACATAACTAGACCTCGGTAAAGCACGCCGTTGGTAACACCTGCATTTAGCTGAAAAGATTTGGTAAAATCGTGGCATATTCTAACTCGCCTGTGCATACGTCTCTACACAACGTTTACCCATTATGGCCTTCATTAATACAATAACTGTCTTCGGTGCTTTGGAATGCAGCTTCTACCTAAAATCTTGGGCTAGTCTCCCCAACCGAATTGCTCATATGGTTGACGTAGTGTCCCACAGATCTTAAATCTGTGCCATCTGAACCTGAAACATCTTGGCTAAAGTCCCAGCAAATGCATTGAAGCGCCACGCCTTCTTTGGGTGCGGCCATTTTGACACTGGCCGTTTAGGCACAACGTCTTCGGCGCAGGTCTTGTTTAGGGCGCCCTGTTGGCTCCGTTCTTTCCTTAAATATACTGACAGCCGAAACAATGTATTTATTGCCGCTTGGGCCTCATTACGAGTCCAGCGGTAACCGAGGCGGTAAAACCGCCTGGTTACCGCCAGACTCATATTACCATTCCGCCTCTGTGACTCCCGGAATTACCGGGGCATTACAACCCCCGTGTCCCGGGAATTCCGGAGGCGGAATGGTGTTAATCCCCATTCCCATTGAGTCCGATAGGACTCAATGGGGAAGTGGAAACACCGGCACCATCTTGTGATGGTGCCGGTGTTTCCTTGTCCGCCTGCAGGCGGGCGGTGCTAAACCCGCCAGGTCAGACCTGGCGGGTTTGACGCCTGCACCTGCAGAACTCAAGATCACCCGGTCCTGAAACAACGGTGGCGGTGGGTTTACCGCCACCGTTGTTTCCATACCGGGCGAGTTATAATGAGGCCCCATGCGTCGGATATTACTATCTCCCGGCGTGGATATGTCCCCCCAACGCTTAAAGAGACGAGTCGGAATATCCGGTTTCGGCATCAGAGATTTGATTTTATTATGCTTACACCAAGTGGTCATTTTCAAGACGTGCACATAACGGAGATTTAACAATTAAACATTTACTGACCGTCGATGGGGATTCTGCAAATGTTAGTCCCATCAGTAAATAAAGGTGAAACTGGATGTTTATTTCCATTACTTGGGTCGTGTCTCTCAGGAGTTTAGCATACATTAAATGAAATACTGGTTGATGAAATCCTAATCCAACCATAAAAGCGTATTTACTTTAATATAACTTGGACCTACGATTGCCCCCAGTGCTTTAAGTGGGGTAAGAAATTGAGGGGGGGCTCGTTTGGGGGCGTGGCATCTACTGTGGGCGTGGCCTAAAAGTGCACAAATCATAGTAGGGTGCGCAAACAAATATATAAATGCATGTGAGAATGTATATGTTTGTATGCGTACTACTATGGTTTGTGTATTTTTCAAGCCTTCTTTTATAAGCATAGCAATGTTACATATTTCTATGTTTATAAAAGGTGGCTTGAAAGTGTACAAACCATAGTAAGTTACGCACACTTGTGCTTACCTTACTATGGTTTGTACACTTTCAAGCCACCTTTTATAAACATAGACATTTGTAACATATTTCTACGTTTATAACAGACGGCTTGAAACGTACACAGTTCAAGGCATCTTTTATAAAGATTTGCCAAAGGAGACAGGCACCTCGGGCTCAGTGATCGCTGATCTGAGCAGAGATCACAGAGCCCAAGGCGTCTTTCACCATCTGGGAACCCGCGGGCTCCGTGATACAATCTACATATTAGATCATGGAGCCTGCAGGTTCACAGAGGGTCAGTGACCTGGCGAGGGCAAACAAAGGAACTGTAACTTCCCTGATGACCCCTCAGATGGGGGGTCATCAGGGAAGTTACAGTGACTGACAGAAGTGCCAGCCAGCCTCAGCGACGCTGTGGCTGGCTGGCACTTCTGTCCACTTGCCTAACATTAAACTGGCGGGCCCATCTCCCGTCGCGGCTGCGGCCGTGGCGGGATAATGCGTTTGCCATGGTGTGGTGGGACGGGGGCCCGGCAGGGCCTCGGCTCAGCCCCACTTTTTGGAGACTGGCGGGGCACGGCCCCGGCAGGCCCCGGCCCACTTAAAGCACTGATTGCCCCTAATCTTTTACTGACCACCAGTTGGTCGCTAGAATTGTGTCGCGCAACGTAACTTAAAACCACTGTTCTGTCGTTAATATCCAGCTGCATTACTCATGCCTATACTCCTCTGTTTGAAACACCGCCTCTGCTGTGACATGTGCACTACCTTCTCTTAAGCCTACACTGCCATCTACTGGTCATATATAAGAATTGCACTAGGTTCAAATAGTTACATTTCATACCTATGAACTTGGACCACACACATCTAAACCCACAGGACATTTATTTATTTTATTTTATTTTTTTGGATTTGTAAAGCGCACTACAGCCCAGAGGCATCGAAGCGCTGTTACAGGTGATTGTAAGTAGGCTTGGTTCAGGGTTGCATTGAAAGCGGCCCAACAGCAAGTTTCTTAGATACCCATTACAATAGGTAGTTGCAACATTAGTATGCAGAGCAATATCAGGGAAGTTTCTCTTATGTTTACACTCACCCGTAACATAATATCTACATCTCGTCTCTCTTTTACCGGCTTTAGATCTATATCTATTCGTATTACTTATTACTTATACTCAGTATTAATTTCGATTGAAGCGCTATGTAAAATTACTTATGACAACTGCTCTCGTTGGTGGCAAATATTTAATGAACCCCCTCCTATCCTCCACCCATATTATTCGACCATAGACTCTTTAAACTCCTAATAGTGCACACAGGGCATCAGAATTCACTGCACATGCATAGCAGCCCTGCTCAAATAATTACACATGGGCAGGTTACCTAATATTTATCAACAACCCATATAAGCGCTGCTAGAGGTTCCTGGTCTCTTCCTAGACACCCGAGACCCCTACACGTATTCAGCCACTTGTTTCCATCTATTTGCCCAGTATGGGGTGGCCTTTTTCCCTATCTACCTGTCCTTTGCTTCAGAGAGTCCTCGACCTCGCAGAAACCGATTTAATAGAAGCCCAGCAAAAGGATCGGCTTCGGGCGCACTCGCCCATGCACCCAGGGGTTCTACCGCCACTCTGCGCCGTGATTTCCACTCCCCCATCCCCCGCCCCTCCGGAGCTGCAAGTGGGATGCCACTTCAGTTGCAGGGACCGCACAAGTCCCCGCAGTTATCCTCAGCGGGTTGCTGTCCCAGGCAGCCAAGCCCTCCACCACTCCCCTGCAACATGCATCCCCCTCTCCCGGGCACCAGGCCCATTCCCTCCAGAGCAACACCTGGCAATACGATCGATGCACGTGTGCAGCTCCGTCTTATTTCCGGCCCAATTGCCCGCCTGCCTGGAACCACAAGCAGTCTAAACAGCCCGTCACCTCTTCTTAGCTCTCGGCTCTTCTGCGGACTGTCAACCCCTTTTAAAGACTTAATTCCATAACCCACCGGAAGGTGTCCGGTGAAAGTTTCGAAAAAATAGTTTCGACAGGTAAAAGTTTCGACACAAAAGTGCCGAAAACAAGTTATTATTTTTTTTTTTAAAAAGTAACGGTTTATTATAGTTTGGTATAGTTAAATAGGTGTTTAAAAAATAAAAAAAAACTTCGACTTTTGTGTCGGAACTTTCACCAGTCGAAACTTTGACTGTGGAAACAGTCACCATAAACCCCACCGGAATTACAGTAAACCTGTTAACGTCGCAACACCAATGATTGTTCCCCAAACCACTTTGCACACTCCTGAATTTCCTAACCCGATTTAGAGACCACACTCAGTGAATGTAATTAAACATTCATTTGTGACGTACCACACGCTTCCTCCTCCCCATAACTCAGGATTCCTCCTAAGAACTGTGACACACCCACTGCACTGCATGCATCAACCAGATTAAAAATGGGCCTAGCCAGCCCGGCCACTAAATTGGAAAACGTTCCCATGGCACTCACCCCCCAATAGCATCCCCGCTCCCTAAAACACAAACTCTGCCAATGCTGTGAAATGGAGAATGCCCACCCGTGAGACTTCGTCCCACTTATCTCTTTTCTTGTCACCATACCGACCTCCTCTCCTCCTATCCCACTTTTACAAAGGAATTTCATGCTAAATTATTCACCTGGCAGTTCCCCCATCCTAGCCAAAAAGAGGGGTTGCTGCCCTGCACCAATCATAGCCAGAGATCAGGGGAATGCAGGCCTCCATCCCCCATGTCCAGGCCACCTATGCCTTTAGAATCCCCAATCACTGCCCTCCCTAACAGAACACACTAGAGCGGAGCTCACAGCTTTAAACAATGTCACGTCTAGCGCTACATGCCTCCAGCAACTCCCGGGATACTCCCAGCGCCATTGTAATGAAGGCGCGTAGAGATGTACTCCGGCACCACATCTGACTATCGATGGGCTGCCGCTATTGTGCGACCCGAACCACCAAGCACCAGGATCAACAGGACGGCTGCACATTTCTCATAAACTGAAACTAATCACAACCAATTCATCTTCTAACAGAAGAAGACATTCCTTTATCACTACAGTGCCAAGTTCATAGACCCACACCGGCCTCCTCCCCCGGACTAATTCTTCCATTGGCTTCAGCTCATCTGAGCCGGCAGCACCTCTTCCCTCATGCAGACCCTTCGATAGGCCCTCCTCTGCAAATTTACAAGCACTTCCAACCCCCTCCCATTCCATGTAGCCTACAAAAAAATACCCTCTACTACACTGCACATCACCACTTCATGTCAACAATAACCCACAGTCCACGGCAGCCCTTCCCACTTTACCTCCCCACCAAACAGTACGAACAACTTCACCACTAAGGCAAAATCCCCATCTGCCCCAACTGACACTATTCTCTCTCCACCATGTGTAATCTCTCACCAAACAAAGAAACCAAACATACAACCTTATCACCGAACAACAACCCGACCTGCTATTTCTCCTGGAGACCGGGCTAACAGATTATTAAACACCTATCACTAATGAAGCTATTCCCATACCGTATAAAATACATATAAAAAAGAGGAGGATTCTGACACAGAAAGGCTGGTATGACCATTCATGTAGAGAAGCCCAGAAAAGAATCATTCTTTGTGTCCGAGCTGCCCGGGGGATAGACAGAGACAAACTGCGCTCTTTAAGAATAGGAAGTAAAAATCTAATCAGAATTAAGAAAAGAGCATTCGCTCAAGATCAAGGGAGGCCGCTCCAGTCACTCTCATTGAGAGTGGAGATAATCTTCTATTCTGGAAGCTGGGCACTGATAGGGATCTGAAGGGAGAGAATGGGTTACAATGTACTATCAATGCAGTTTACTGGCAACTCCACTATTCAAATTTGTACAAAAATGTAGTCGAGAACTCAATAGGGTTGCCGAATAGAGAGGAGGCCTTAGTTTTAGCCCAGGGAACTTTGAGCATATCTGTTCGAGAAGTATAGAAGGCTCTGAGTGCCCAAAAAGGCGGGAAGGTGCCCGGTCTGGACCTCATACCATCAGATCTGTTTAAAGATGAGCTAGGAGTTTCGGCACCGGCCCTGTGTAAAGTGCTCAATGCAATTATTGTTCTGAACTTGGTGCCCTCCTCCTGGCAAAGCTCAGTTATCATCCCAGTGTACAAGAAGGGTGGTAGGGAAAGCTTTACCAACTACCGGCCCAATATCGCTGTTGACGGAGCAGGGGAAATCTTTGGAAGGGTAGTCCTTGGTCATCTACAGGAATGGGTAGATCGAAATTCTGTGATTAGCGACCTCCAAGCGGGCTTAAGAAAAAATTGGGGAACGACTGATCAGTGTTTTATGTTATATCTGCCGATACAGAAGCATGTGGCACTGCAAAATCGCAAACTATACACAGCATTTTTAGATTGACGCACAGCCTTCGCCTCTGTCTGCAGAGAAACCCCGTGGAAGATCCTGCAAACCCAAAAAGCCCCGCCCCCATCTGTTCTCGATAGTTAGGACCCTGTATACACATTCTTTGGCAACTGTACAGTATGGCCCTAGGGGAGAGGAGACTCCCCTGTTTAAATTTTATAAAAGGCGTTAGGCAAGGGTGTGCCCTGGCTCCTCTTCTCTTCAACATATATATGCAGTTAGTCATAAATGCCCTGATGAGAGATTGCCAGGACTGCCCTAAAATCGCTGTTACAAAATATGCCAAACTTTTTTTACAAAGATGGTGCGGTTGTCCTTTCTACTACACACCAAGGCCTACGCAAATCATTGTATGTCTTCATGTCGAAAGGGAAAAGAGTTAAGTGTTAAGGTAAACAGTGAGAAATCAAAGGTGATGTTTTTAAACCCTGGTTTGCAAAAAGCAGTGCTGTGACTGTAGAGGTGAATGGTGCTGCCCTACAGCAGGTTAGGTTCTTTGGCTACCTGGGAGTCCGGTTCCAGGAGAACTCACAGGTGGAAAAGTCGAGAATAGCCCTGGGGAAATAAAATGGGGCTATTAGAGCTGTTTCACCAGCCCTTCATCTCTAGAAAAATCAGGCCCTCCATGTGGCCCTTTATGGCTCAGAGATATGGGGCTATGTTGCCCCGGGGAAACTTGATCTTTGTGAACGTACGTTTATGAAGAAGCTGGTTATGCTCCCCAAAAGGGCTCCATCGGCCCTGGGTTATTTAGAGCTTCATGTCAACCCCGTGTCGTCTCAGCTGACTCTCACACCTGAACTGTACTGGCTGAAAATATGGCAAAATGATGGGCTGGAGAGCTAAAAATGGGGGTGGGTGGGCAGTGCTTTTCTACCTAATGTCCATGGAGGGAGGGGAAAGTGTGGGATGAGGCCGATGTAAAGAATGGCCTGTATGTACTTGCGGCAGGGGAACTTTGGGAAAAGCCCACTCTCTGTTCCCAACGCTCTTCTAAGGGCATGAAAGACTCGAATCTAAGTGATTTTACCGAACCCAAAGGTTCGACTTTCTAAAAGTTCAACTTAAAAAAAAATAATAATAATTTCCCACAAATATATATGTGGGGGGATACGAAGTTTTGGGGTTAGGTAAAATTGTAAAATTGTTCTAACCAGAAAGATTCTGCCAAAGTTAGATCAAGGGCCCAATTAGTAACAAAAGCTCAGACTCTTAAATCCCAGAGAGAATATATTGAATTGGTCCTGGAGCAGGGATCTCGGAAGCACTTAGATCTAATTAATCCAGCATTCGAAAGATCCTTGTATCTCCGGATGAGGCTGGGTATATTGTCGATAGCAACACTCACAAAAGCGCGGGATACTACAGAGAGAGGGTAATGTCCCATGCTTGGGCTAGCTTGTGAACCCCGGGCCCATTTTTGTAGTAATCTGTCCCAGTACAACACATTTGAGAAAATTGTACTTGAGACCGATTCTGAGGGCAGTAGGGGCCCGTTGTGTGATGGAAATAATGCAGTTCTTTAGACAATCTGTTTCTACCTGTGTTGTTTTTGCAATCACGCAATATTTGCATAGGGCCTGGATGCAAAGAAAGAGGGCTTTGAAATAGATTCTGATATGGAGTCCTTGACTTTTGAACTGAGGCATTGCAAGTAATGAACTAATGCATTTGTAAAGGTCTGTTGTTTGTTAAGATGTGGTTTGAGGTTGCGTGCAATGCTCTACTCTATTATTTGTATTGTCTTCTTATTAGCAGGTGCTTTTTATTAAGATATTTTTAGAGAATTGTATTCAATACTTTTGTGTGTATTGTAACTTTGACTTAAAGTTTTTATAAACGAATACATGTTTTCCAACAACTAATAAAAAGCATATTTGAACAAGTGAGGGGAATCACTATAATCCTCAAAGATTGATTGTCTGATTTCATGGCACCCCAGTGCAAATCCATGCTCTCCAGCGTGAAGCTCTCATTTCCCCTCTCAATCTCCTTTTTTCTCATTGATAGGCTGCCCAGATACAAACCCAATTTCAGAGAAGAATCCGCAGACTTCATAGCAGGGTCCTTTCAAAATCTCCAGAATCTTTGCATTCTCTGTAACGTCAACATCTGATTAGATGCCATCTAATAGTCTAACCTGTAGTCTGACTCCCCACCTAGAGCCTCTAGCCCTTAACTTACCTAGCACTGAACCCACACACGTTGCAAGCCATGCCATTGATGGCATATTCTGCCCTCTAAATCTCCTTGAACCCCTACCTGTACTTAGGATACCTTGGCTAGGCCACTCAGCCTTGCGCTTCTCCGCCAATCTTCCTCACCACATTCCCTTAACCTCAAGCTTCCTTGCAGAGCTTGGAAGGAAATCATTATTGTAGACAACCTTATGTCACTACATCTGGAGCACATCCCTAACTCTTCAACTCTTACTAATCCACTGGTTGAAATGAATGCCTTTGACCCCTGGCTTCTAGACTCTCTGAATGAGATTGCCCTCCTAAAACCATCCAAATCATAGACAGATTCACATAAACAAACATTGGTTTTGTGGCAACCTGGGACACTTCCTGAGCCTTCATCCACATTCCACAGATGGAAGAAGCATCATGATCCAAAAGATAAATCGCCTTTTTATATCAGAGAGCCCTATATCCCTCTGATATCCTGGAATCCAGATCACACTTCTGCTCCAGCAGACTCTTTAAGGCTCCGAATCCACAGAGAGAAACCTTCAGAATCATTGGCGAGTTCAGGAAACTCTCCAGCCTTTCATCCTATATCCCCCTCGCAGGAACTTTGGGATATCTTTTGTTCTCATCTCAAAAACGAAAGCATGACGAGAGAATTATTACGAAACTAGTTTCTGGCCCTCCTTCACATCTGTACCAGAAGACTGGTTTGCCTCTTTCCTGCATTTATCGCAGGAGGAAATCCAGTCATTAAGTATACACTGCTCTCTGGCAGGCATGCCGCCGTCTGACCCTGGCCCTCTGCCTTTTTTTAAACCCTTATGGAATCCCTGCATGTTTTTTTTTCTTTATACAGAGACAAGCCGTTGCCGCGTCCAGGACTGGGTATCAACTTACCATACTTAGCGACTCTGAGGGACCTACAAGCTTGGGTGCCCCCCCGGATTTATACGAGCGGGTTAGCTGACTTGGCAGTCTGGCATTCGGTGGTGCACGACCCTCAAAGATCGTTAGCGGCTGCCCCCTCGACTTAGGCAGACCTGAGGCCCTATAGTCGATCGGCAGGAAGCACCTGACCTTTCATCAAGTACTAGTAGCTGTAGATCCAGTGCTGTACACTGCAGGTGGGATTTCTTCCCTTTAATACTGGCTGTTCCACGCAGATGCTGTGAACCAACTCGTGTGATGCTGGTGAGACTCTACCTCTGCACAGTTTGGAACCCAAGCTCCCACGACAGCCACACCTAAGGAATATTTAATGATCCTTCTACAATCCATCACAAGATTTGTATGCCCCCACAATAACCTTTTCAAGGTCTTGTTCGTTGCCAACACACACGTTGTATGCTGAATAGGAATCCTATGTGAACACTTTTCTCCTGAAGACATTTCTGTATATGTGACACCTATGAACTGAAACATGTCGAGACTCTATGTCTCTGTATAGCAACAGAGTCACAAAACAAGCATCGTTTGTTAATGTATTAACCTGTGCAAACAGTGATTCACCATTGTGCATCTTCCTATTCTACATTTGAATGTTAGCCCTTTGTAGGCTCACGTTGTAATATTCTTTTGTCATGAAGTACCAGTTAGAGTACTAATACCTTTACTGTTGAACTATATGTATGACGATTTAATACTTGTTTTATCTATGTCCTAATTTATTAAAAATGTTATTAGCTCCCCTTCAGACCTGTTGTCCTTTGTTCTATTTTCTCAATATTTAATGCAGAATCAGCTAGGACCATTATCAGTGCCTCGTTGGACTTCGTTTTGGTTGCACCAGAATACAAGGAAGCATTTGTCAACCATTACTGAAACAAACAGAGAAAAAATTGACCCAAATAACTTCTGGGCCATCTCCATCTGTAACTACACCAACAAACTAGCTGACACCGCAGCCTATAGCTATTTTCTGCAATTCACCAAAGACTCTAAGCTTCTAGTCTTCACACAGGACAGCTTCAGACCTGGCCACAGCACAGAGGCTGCACCCTATCAATATGGAATGACCTCAAATTTACTGGGGACTAAGACAATGCAGGGGTCCAGGTCCTTCTTGATTTATCAGCAGAGATCAACTTGGGAAGCCATAATATTCTTAAAAGTCACGTGTTTGACCTTCAGATCAATGGGATCCAAGTGCATAAAACTGTATAACGTCCTTCTTCACTGATCGATCCCAGTGCATAGTAATCAGACAATTCTAGTCCACCTATAAAAGGCTCCTGGTACTCTTAAACATCTGCATATCTCCCCCGCCCTGCCTTCATAGGAAATGGTAATCTTTCAGTCCACAGATGTGTAGATGACACTCAGCTTATCCTAAAAATTCCCAATAATACAATACCTTCTGTTAACATATCTGATTGCAATAAAATAAAATCGATGTATAGATGCTCATAACCACCTGCTATTACACCTAGAAATAACACAATTACTCTTGGCTTACTCCCTAACCTGACAGACAATTCATACCCACTTTCCTTCACTACAAGCCAGGAATGTAAGCACCCGAATGGATGTAGACCTTATTCTTGGCCCACAAATCATTGCAGGAGCCAGCCAAGCCTTCGGGCATTAGAAAATCTTACGTAGAATGTTACGTAGAGTGTTCTGTTTCCTGGCATTCCCAGAGAAATACACTGCCAGTGTTGTGATCAGAAATTGGCCAATTTGGACAAAAATATTTTACCATATGGACTAGTTGACTGAATTTAGGCTGTATGAAATGATCCTACAACCAAATATTTGGTCAACTAGGCCATACAGTTCCATTATAGCAAACAAGGGGAACGGGGGTTGTGGGAGCGTCCCCCGCTTCCTGGACATTGGAAGCGGGGGACTTTTAAAATAAATAAATAAAACAGTAAAAGGGACCCTGCTGTGTCAGTTCTGACCCGTGTTGCAGGGACGGAACTGACGCCGCAGGGTCCGAATGAAAGCAGATGCTGAAAGGTAAGTGGGGAGATGGTGGGTATGTATTGTGGGTAGGAGGGGGGCATGGATGTGCTGATTTTGGCAGCAGCAAAATGGGTTTGTGGTGAAATTGACTACGGTCTATTCCGCCACTAACAATTGTGCCACTATCGAATAACACCAAACCTTGTGATCATCATCTCCAGACTGGACTAGGCTAACAGTCTCAAAATGGTCTTGCATATAAGATATGCCAATTATTACAATTTGATTAACTGTTATGTGTTTCACGTTCTAGTTTGTTGCATTTATCATTTATGTTTATTTTTCAACACAATACACAAGTAAAATAAGACGTTTTCTGGTCGATGTGTGTTCTTCTGGCATAGAACATAGTGAATAATTCGACTTTGAGCTTCTTACAAATCAGTGGTTGAACTAACTAGTTTCTAAATAATACAACCTTTTTGCAGTCACCCAGGTGTAGCAGTTCCCCTTCTTGTTTGTACTATTGTATTTGCCCAACACTGCTACCCTTCCGCAAGGGCAACCGAACCCACCACTTGGTGTTTTTTTGCATCAAAATGGTTGCCCCACATAACAGATAGTTCGACTTCAAAGAATCCACCAAATGCTTCTGCGTATTGGACTCAGAGATCCCATCTCTCCAGCCCTTCGCTCCCTCCACCGGCTGCTAGTAGAGGAGAGAACCGCATGCAACACCCTTTGCGTTACTTTCAGAGCTAGTCAAGGTACAGGACCAGAATTTCTGAAAAAAAAATTCTAAGTACACAGTCCCTCCCATACACTTTGGTCATCCTCACAGCTCACATGAGCAGTGTCCCATTTCTCCAAGAACAAATTAGGAGGATCCCTTTTTTCCCACCTACCCCCCGAACAAAGGAATATTCTTACATATGACATCAGGGCTACACCGACATACTCACGCTCTTTACCAACGACACAATAACATTGCTTGACAGCAATCACTGCCTGTAGACACCCTTTCAAAGACACTTTATAACATAATGTACAGCCTTGAAACAACAATTATGTTACCACCACTTAACCACAAATCGTACCTATTTTTACCCTCGAAAGTGCACTTTCTTTCCTTTATATGGTCACATACATATTTTACCTTGTAACAGAACCACAATAATGATATTTTGTGTTGTATTGTATTAATTTTCATTATTACAGAAATGTGACTGTCTTCTTCACAAACTAATGATGCCTCATGTTCCAATACACCCTTTTTTGTTTTACAACATGATAACTTTCACTTACCAAACTCTCCTTCTTCAAGTTAATAAAAGGAGAAATAACTTATGTTTAAGTCCAAACAATGACCTAAATTCCGGGTATTAGAATCCGGATCATGCGCTGTTCTTCTTATCCTCCAAGCATGGAACTCAAAATCGAGCAAAGCTTACAACTAGCTCTCAATGATTGTCATGACACCCACACGACCCACATGTACAATCCAGACCACCCCGCCTGATACCTGCTCCAGACGTTCCACGCGGATTCGCATCCCCAGAATCCATCACTCGCGGAGTTCCGCGCTGGGAAAACATCAATCAGGCTCCTGGCGATTGTGGCCCCGATGGCGATGGGGTGCATCACGAAACGCCGGCACCACTTCCTGGTCACGTGCCATCCAATACCGGTCACGTGATACTAGGAGATTTCGCCCAACGAACCCCGTTGCCGCTTCCTGCTCCTCTGTATCACGTGACACGCCATGCCGCCCATGTGACCTGATGGGGATGCAGTCACATGATCTGGTCTCCGGCATTAAGGAACACTGATCACGGACTACTCCGCTTCTCAGCTGTTCAACAGTGTTCGAGTGGCGTTTCGTTTTGCTTGGATCCCGTTCTTCTGGCTATTAGACCTTGAATCTCTGGAATTGGACTGCTTTCGTTTTTTTCCCTTGGATTTGTTGCTTGGAACTCTGTTTTCTTGGATTTTTTGACCTCGTGCTTCGTGTTACTGGACTGCCTTCGCTTGTACCTCGGAATTGGTGTTTTGGAACTTTTGCTCCTCAGGATTTTGGAACTTTGGCTCACGGACTTAAGACTGCCTCTGGATATCGTTCTGCATTTGTGGACTCTGTCCTTTGAACGCTGAGCACTACTTCAGGTGCTTTCATCAAGGGGAACCAGGTTACCCGTCCTCCTCTGAGTGTTCTATTATTCTCCACCACCTGGGGACTACCCGCTCCCTCCTCACACTACAACATTGGTAGGTGCTGTTCTTCCTTCCTTCCTACTATTGCCCTTTGTGATTATTGAGCTTGTATTCACGATTTCCTAACCTGCTTCCCTTGCAGCTACCCGGTACCCGCGCTCCTGCCTCTTGTGCACCTGTGGTCTCAATAACTAGTTAGGGAGCATTCCTTGATTTCTCCCTGACCGGTGCTTGGGGACGGAGGTCTCCATAGACATCGCAGTAATCTCGGCGTGACAATGATAATCGCCTTACTGCTCACGAGCAAAACATACTTTCCGCCCCTATGAAGACATTATAATCAGTCTTTATATATTTCACTCACTTGTAAAGTCACAGTCAGTTACACTTAGGTCATTGCTTAGAGAACCCAATTTAACAGAACTCAAATCCATCATCTCTCCTCTTCCCCTGCTCTAACACTTATTGTCCCCACTTCTAAAGATGGCCACCTCTTGGTGCTGACACATGTGTTTGACTGGCTCTGCAAACGCTGTCCTCTCCCCGCATACAAGGATTGTTTCTTACAAACTAAGCTGGTGAAAACCTCTAACACACAGGGACTGCTTGAGCACTTCCCAAGTCCATCACAGAACCACCCACCATGTGCATCGAGTGCCATGCATCGTCATGTCTAGATATTTCCACCACTTTAAAGGTTTTATTTCAAACGAGCTGAGCACGCCTGCAATTTTCGCTCGCAGTGGCCTGTAACTAATTACACTTAGGAAACACTCACCCCCACTCCTACAACCATACACCCTCACCATCATCCCTGCCGAACTTGATTCCTCTTTTTAGCTAATCTCTCTTTTCTGTCACCCCCCAGCCTCTTCCTTTGTATCCACAGACTAAGATAGTCTCTGAGCCATCGCCGGTGGTACTCACTGAACTCTGATGCACTGACTAATCTGGGTTTCACAATTTTTTAGAGGCGTTGCTGGGGGGAGCTGAGGGGGCTATAGCCCCGGGTCTTTTGGTTTTAGCCCCGGATAGAATCTCAGGTGCTACAACCAAAATGCTACCTAGCCCCGAGTCCCGCCAGTCCCGACATTAGCTTAACCCCTGATCTGTTCCAGACCTAGCAACACCCTTTACGTTTAAATCACCCATTTGTTTAAACTAATGAAGGGTCTATGGATAGGTGTTGATGCTCTGTGACCAATATGTGAGTCATACATAAATGAAAGGAACTAGGAGTTATGAGGTGAGACTAGAGATGAGACCAATTGGGTGAGATTTGAAAACAATAGAAACAGAGTTTGAAAGCACTGGGAAGGAGTTCTACGAGCTGAGAATTAGGGGAAAAAGCAGAGGGCTTTTGCAACTTGGTTCAGCAAGAGATTACATTTATGTCAGAGAAGGCAATGCCCTAGAGATATGCAGAGTCACTAGGCATATCTGGAAGGGATAAGAGCTGCTCAGAGTAAACTGTCTTAGTGACCTGCCTTTCCACTTATTATCAAGATCTCACTGGATGACTGACCCGCTGTTCCCTGTGCCATATACCTAAAGGTCCCTTGCGATTGGGATTCCTGAGGTCATAGCAACCAAGGTACTGTAAGATTTAACAATATCGAGTGTGTGTGAGTGTGCATGTGTGTGGCCATGTGCCCACGTGTGTGCACATGTGTGTGTATTCACGCCATTTCTTTGTGTGCGTGTGTGTTATGTTATGTTACTGGCCCTTGTTAAGCGCACGTTCACCGAGGGCATCATGGCGCTAAGCCGCAGAGAGGCAGAAACTTTAAAAGAAAGGCTTAAAACAGTAAAGTTGTCAGTGAACGGTGAAAGTTAAGATGGTCAACTGTAGCTCGCACAAGAAGAGGAAGAGCATTGCAGGCCTCAGCAGCAGCCACTGAGAAAGCCTGACCACCCGAAAGGGATAGTCTAACATGAGGGACTGAAATTGAGAGGGCAGACTGGGAGCAAAGCCAGCGGGATGCAACATAGCTCAAGAACTTGGCCTGCAGATATTCCGCCCCAAGTTAGTAAAAAGGCCGATAGACGATGCACATGGTTTTAAAAAGAACCTGCTTCTCAATAGGCAACCTGTGAAGCTGTTTAGGCAAAGAGGACATGTGGGCTCCAAAAGACGGACGAAGGATAGCCCTTGTGTCCAACCCCAGCCCTGCCATCTATACTCTGGTGTGAGGGTTCACTGTTCTCGAGCATTGGATCTTACATGGATTCACATGCTCATGAATATTCCCCGTCATCAGGCTGGGAATCCTCAGCAATATTAAAACAGCTACACTTTAAAGCTAAAACTGCTTGTCACTTCCATAGCATATTGCTGTCACTTTTGGTCACACTGCCCCAACCAATGACGTTCATCCTCTGTAGCTCCACCCCTGGAGGCTATCTTCAGATATTTTCACCACTCTTTTGTGCTGGGAGTCCTCTGGTTTCGCTCCTCGAAATCTCCATATTTGTTAATCTATTTTGTGAGAATCGTCTTCATTTCTTCATATTTAGTCACTGTTGTGACCACCAGTGATGGGGACCTGTTGCCAGTTGAAATCCAGTTCATCGTCACATCTCCAGACCATTGGTGGCCGCAGTCTCGGATTCAGGCCTTCACTACACGCCATGATAGAGGCTTCCAGGGAAAGCCTTTTCAGGGCCTGCTCGAAGTGCGGCCTGAAGAACATCTTCGTTAAAGATATGCATCAGAAATGCATTTTCTGCCTCCATCCAGACCATGATGTGGACGGATGTCCCATCTGCCAGTCTTTTTTCTCCAAAACCAGGAAAGATCGTCATACGAGGTTGGTGGCCTGGCTTGAAGAAGATGCAAAGGCCTCTGACTCAGCCTTTGTGCACAGTCATGCCTCAGCAAGGGTCAGCAGATTCAAAGAGTGTACCCCTGTACTAAGGGATCAACTTCCTTTGAGGACACTTCCCTGTGGAAGCTACTGAAAAGGGTTAAATCCACCCATGCTGCTTCTTCCTCTTCATTGATGACAACTATGATAACCATGTCGACGATGGGTGCAGCGTTAGTCCCTTCCTCAGAGAAAAGGCTTTCACCAACAGTCCCTCCATTGATGGACCATGCACCTTCGACTGGCAAGATCCTCCAGCAAAGCGCAATTCATCACACTCATCTACTAGGCACATATCACTGTCATCGAGGTCCTCGTTGACAGCACCGACAGCGACCATCTCGTTGATGACCTCGTCCTCAACATCTTCCATCCAGGTAACAACCTCGTTGACGACCTCGTTGACAGCCCCATCGACGACCCTGTCGGCAATCCCATCGATAGCCACGACTACTGACACCAAGGCTCATGCCTCCGCTGGCAGGGTGGCTTTGCATCCAAGGCCTCCTTCAGCTTTGTCTGTTACAGCTGTCCCCTTCCTTCCAAAGCCCACCAAGGCTATCAGGCCAGCACTCTGTCCCCTGTGGGATCTCCTAGGGTGGCCCCTGTGGCTGAATTTATTCATTCATCTAACCTGTCAGATGGCGAGCCCCCAGAGGGTTTCCTATTTGACCAAGAAGGCGGGCAGGAGGACCTTGACCCCATACTTCCAAGGCCTCATCGCTTTCCGCAACCAGCTCCAACATCTCCACTGACCCTTCCAGGGCCTCATCACTCTCTGCAGCCTATTCCAGTGGCTCGGCCAACAAGCCCATGGCCTCAGGCCTCATTGCCAGTGCCCACTGTACCCAGAGATTTGTCAATGGACATTCTGTCCACTTTACACACACTTGTGGTGGAACTGCAACAGTGTCTGCCTCCAACAGTGCCCCTAGCTGCCCCCAGCTGCTCCTTCCAACATCACCTTCACGGCCCTGACTGGTGCCCCCTCATCAGGCCACATCCGCTCCTTGCTATCTGCCCATTGCACAGCCTCCCATAGAGGATAATGCTGCACTCACAGACATGGAAACAAACACATCTGAGGGCACTCAGGGTACTGATGATTTCGATTACCTTATTCTTGGAGACAGTGAACCTCTGGATGTTGACTTGCCCTCCAGGGATTCTCCACCAGAGGAAATTGCCTCTTTCCATGCAATGCTTATGCGGGCTGACAAATTGTCCAATCTGGTCCCTGAGGAGGAAAAGAAAAAAGGTTTCCTTTTTGAGAGGTGGTAATCCTCCAGGAAGGAAGTGGTGTCCATCTCTGTTGGACGACATTTGTGAGAACGGCCTGTTGATCATGAAAAACCCATTCTCAGCTCCTCCTAAGGAGCGGCTATAGAAGAAGTACTGATTGCCTGAGAAGACCCCTAAATGTCTGATATTCCAACCGTCTCCAGACTTGGTTGTTTCTGCTGCAGCACAAAAGAGGTCACCCAACCCCTCTTCCCCCTGTATGGTTCCCCCACATCCTGAGGGCAAGAAGCTGTATGCGACTGGCTAACACATCATTACAACTGCAGCATCTACTATCAAGGCAGCTGACGCCATTCTCTCTAGGTACAATAGGGACCTATGGTATAAACTGTGACCCATCCTTGATTTCCTTTCGGATGAAGAGACGTCAGAAGCTTTGTTCTTATTCCACAAGGGTGAGGTGGCGTCCAACCACACGATCACCATCGCCTTGGACATCACAGACTCTGGTGTCCGGCAGATGGGCAATGGGGCAGCGCTACACTGCCAGGGAGGGCTCAAAGCCACCAACTTCCAGACGGATGTTCAGTCAAAGGTGGTGGGCATGCTGTTCAACATGGTGGACCTGTTTAGTAAGGCTGTGGATGACATTCTACAGTCCATCAAGATGGACATTGAGACAGCACTCTTTGGGCACACTTCTTTGGGCACACTTCAGCAGGGAAGAAGTATTTTCACTCCTCCAAGGGGCATTTCTCCAGGTCTTCAAAAGACTACAGACCATCCTATCGTCAGCTCTCTCGCTCCACCTGCCAAGAGGCTTACATGGGATGATAGCAGTCTTACCAGGGGAACCTAGTGTTGTCGTGGGATGTCCTTCAGGACGCAAACACCCAATCAAGCCTGACTCAGCCCAGGGTCCGCTGCACCACTTGACCCGGTGGTGGCTCATCTCCGATGTGAGGGTGTCTACGACTACCCCTATCTCACCAATTGGCTGATCCGCTCCTGCTCTCAAGTTCTAGCTGCGCAGCACACAACAAGGACCATCCAGGTCCTGACCTCACTGGTATTCTCAATCAACTATCCAAAATCCTGCATGGTGTCATCCCAGAACATCCTGTTCCTGGGATCTCGCCTCAATAATACTCACATGTCTGGCGTCTTCCTCAGAGGAAAGGATAAAAGCCATCTTGGGAAAGGTTCAGCGACTTTCCATTGCCCGGATAGCGACAGTCCAGTGCATCAAGCGCCTGCTGGGAATGATGTCCACTTGCATCCAGCTAGTTCCTCATTGCAGAACACAGATAAGACCCCTTCAAGAGTTCCTAGTCACGAGATGGAAGCAGATAGCAGGTGCCTTGAACAACAAGATCAACCTAAATAAGGCATTCTGCCAAGTTCTCCAAAGGTAGGCCATTCGTCTGCACCTCTCACAAGATGCTCTTTTTCAGCCCCCAGCTCATCAGGTGACATTAACTACTGACGCCTCTCTGGAAGGTTGCAGTGCCCACTCGAGCCAGCTCTTTGCCAGAGGTCTTTGGCTCCAGGAGTAGAAAGAGTTGCATATCAAAGTTCTAGAATTGCGGGCAGTGTTCTGGGCTTTGAAGTCTTTCAAGACAGCATCAAGGGAAGGTGGTCCGCATCTTCACAGACAACACAACCACCATGGTCTATATCAGGAAGCAGGGTGGGACACACTCTCCTGTCCTCTCCCAGGGGATGCAAGAAATTTGGAACTGGGTCATAGCTCAACAGATGTTTCTCATCCTGTTTCACCTTGCAGGCATTCAGAACACCATCACAGACTCGCTCAACAGGGAGCTACGGCTCTGCCATGAGTGGGAACAAGTGTCTCTTCTCTTCAGCAAGTGGGGTCACCCTCACATCGATCTCTTTGCCATGGGGGCGAATGCCAAGTGCCACAAGTCCGCCAGCAGGTATCCTCAAGCGGGGAGTCTGGGGAATGCCTTCTCATTCCCTTAGGAGGGCCTGTTCATTTATGCTTTCCCCTTGCCCCCCCTGCTACTACGTGTACTAAATACACTCAGACATTACCATTGCAAGATGATCCTCATTGATCTGGCGTTGCCCAGGCAGACCTGGTACTCAGATCTTCTCCCTCTGTCAGTGGCTCCAGCCTTCCAACTGCCTCCTCTTCCAAACCTGCTCTCCAGAGAAGGAGGGTCGATTCTGCACCAGGACCCAGTGTCTCTGAACCTAACAGTCTGGTTCCTGCAACCCTAGAATTTGGACACTACACGCTGACTTCAGAATGCAAGGACATTCTAGCCAAGGCTAGAGCTCCATCTACGCTGTCCTGCTACGAAAACAAGTGGAAACGTTTTACAGTTTGGTGTAATTCCCAGGGAATCTCTCTGTTGTGCATCAAAGCTCGGCAATTTCTGCCATACCTGCTCTCGCTCGCCAAGTCGGCACTTGCCCATGCATCAATCAAGGTCCACCTGGCCTCCATTTCACAGAATACTTGGGCTCCCGGCAGGCTCTCCCTGTGGCCTCACAGACTCGTGAAAGAGTTCCTTAAGGGCATGTTCAGAACATTTCCTCCTGTCAAGCCACCTGCTCCTTCTTTGGGAATGTGATGGTGTGTTTTGGAATGTTCTGTGTGGGTGGGTGGGTGTGTGCCTGTGTAGAGAATGCAATGATTGGATGTAAGAGAAGATGTGAGTGAGTGACTGGAGCATGAATGAGTATGAATGTGGTAGTGTGTGTTTGAATGTTGTGGGTTTGCCTGTGTGGTGAATGCAATGTGAATGAATGTGAGAGGGGATGTATAGGTGAGTGACCGTTCAGTGAAAGGGGATGCATGTGTGCATGTGTGTGTAAGGCCCTGGGAGGATGGGGATCACTAGAGCATGTTTGACTCATCCGTTATTGACTTGACATGTTTTAATGGCATTTTTAGGCATAGCCAAGTTCATGTGTGTCCATACCTGGCTAGACTGGCATTTTGGTGCAATCAGTCTAGCCATTGCTTACTGTGGCATGACATTTATTACTCAGCATCTTTAAAAAAACAAGCATGATACGTAGTGTTACCTCGCTAGACTGATGTTTTGGTGTAGCGCCGGTATATTTTTTATTGTAGCATGACTTTTTATTAACTGAGCATCAATGATGAATCAAGCATACTAAGTATTCTTATGGGTCTAGACTGCCTTACATTGGAACCAGTTTGGACCGGTTTTCACATTGTGACATGTCACTTTTAATGGCCAAACCAACAGAAATATGTTCTTACATAGGAGTACGGGCATATATTTGAAGAGCCAGTTTTGTACCCAGTACCAGTAATGATACAATAAATAAACATCTTAAAGCGAACATAAGTATGATCTTATATGGGAATACTAGCATATGTTGGTGGAGCCAGCATGGAAATGCATGGGCACAGCCAGCATGAAAATGTTTTTATACTGGCACTTATTGCAGGGACCAGCATGATAATGCATTGGGAAATGCCCTGTGAACCTTTAGTGACTTCCATCTATTGTAACTTTTTCATGATTTACCCTACATCCTACAAAACTGATTGCTGGCCGTATACCCAAAGTGTTAGCCTTTTACACACATTTTCACAGAAAGTGTGCTGTGTAATGTACCATTTTAACCGATTATTCAAATAAATTTCGTAGGGGAGGGCGAAGAATCCCCCTCGCCTCCCCAAACCCATTTTTGTGGCAAATATTGACACCCTCCAAAAAAGCAACTCAGGCTGTGTGGGCCAGGCACTGACCCCTTCTTTCTATGCTACGTGAAACATTTAAGCTTTGATTTTAAAATATTTACTTTCACTTGCAGTAGTGCATTCTCCTGCAGCAGCATAATCATCATGGGCATTGCGCACACGTGGTGGTCTGGGCTGGCCCGGGGTGTGGCATGCCCTGTGCTTTCTTAAGGAGCTTGGGGGGCGGGGGCCCACAGCATGGTTCGCAGGGGGCCCACCAAATGTTGTGCTATGCAATTGTCTGACAAAGGGCAGTGCGAACCTTGAAGTCTGCCAGTAAGTCTCCGGGTGAGAAGCAACTTGTGGGTATTTTCAATTTAAAATAACTGTGTGGTGCCACAGATTTATGGGTGCAGCAATGATATCACATTAAATTGTTTTTTTTTTAAGTCCTCTGGCACCCAGTATAACGCAAAGATAATAAAAACTATGGAGGGTCTTTGGTATATTGAAAGAACCTTTCCCAGGTATTATACTCCAGCAAAGATCACATTATAAGATGCACTCCCCTGTGTGCACACAGACCAGTCTAATAGGTTTCTTCTATCGTTGTTGTAGCTGACTCATAGATACATCTATAACCAGGGAATTCTTTTGATACTAAATCCTGGTCCATGATTTCATTTTCAGGCCTTGCTCGTGCAGAATTTTGCTCCTGGATAAACAGCAGCACACACCTCCCCAAGTCATTGATTTTTGGCCTGTTTAACACAGCAACGCCACAGATAATGATTTCTTCTGTGTGGAAAAAGACATTCCCAAACATGTGATCGTGGACAAATCACGCCTCCCTCTGTGCTCGGTTCTTATTTCTGGCTGAAATGAGAGTGCCTGGAAACACGGGTGCTAGACGCATCTGGAATATCTGAAGGTCATTAGCTATCACTTCCAGGGATGTCATTTGGGGGTGGGGTCAAATGGCATCACTTCCTGTGATGTCATCAGGGGTAAAGGGTCATGTGATGTCAGACACAACTCTTCCATGAAGTGGAGAGGGCAGGAGCCCTTTCTCCCTCCCCGCTGATGCAGGAGTATCCAGCTTTACCCTTGTGCTGATCCCCGTGCACCGGAACTAGAAGCAACTGTGACCACAACTGCGACCATTTCCATTCATGCAACGGTGAGCCCAAACCCCAAGAGAATGTATCCACCAACTACGCTTGTTTACCCAAAATCATCTGGAGATAGATTGCGCTTCCCATTAATTTCTGAATCAGCCTGATTTTAAAATGGGCGGCGCTAATTTCGGCCCACACTGAGGCTGTGTATCTGTTGCCTATCAGCTGGCCCTTATTTCAGCCCAATCAATATCGCCGGCAGGCAGAAGCCGGCCCATCGAGTGAGGCCAGAGAAAAAGGCCCTGTCTGCGCTCTGAGTCAGACACAACTCCTCCATGAAGTGGAGAGGGCAGGATCCCTTTCTCCCTCCCCCTGCTGATGCAGGAGTATCCAACTTTACTCTCATGCTGATCCCTGTATGCCGAAACTAGAAGCAACTGCGACCACAACTGCAACCATTTCCATTCATGCAACGGTGAGCCCAAACCCCAAGAGAAGGCATTAACCAGCTATGTTTGTTTTTCCCTGAAATCATCTGGAAATCGAGTGTGCTTTCCATTCATTTCTGAATCAGCCTGGTTTTAAAATGGCCAACGCTATTTTCGGCCCACACTGAGGCTGTGTATCTGTTGCCTAGCAACTGGCCCTTATTTCAACCCAATCAATATTGCCGGCAGGCAGAAGCCGGCCCATCAACAGAGGGCCCGAGAAAAAGACCCTGTCTGCGCTCTGTCCATGCGATTGCCGTGCAGCCATGACACCATCAGGGCCGCAAATACTGTCGACTTCGGCCCTCCCCATGTCCAACGTGCTAACACTGCTGAAGGTAAGCTGTGCTTGCTCATACGCTACATAACTGCAGCCTCATATCTGGTTGTGGTTACCGTCTACCTGTTCAGACATACAAACCACTGTCATCGTGTATGGCATAATGGAACACAAACTCTACATGAGACTCTGCCACACTTCATGAAATGCAATATCTGTGATTATCTGCACATCCTTTTATGCTACCAAGCTCTTGTCGTCTACGTCTTAGGCTAGTCTCGCGTGCTCAGCAACCGGTCACTGAAATAGACTATCGAACAACTGGTATAACTCACTCTTATCTGGCTACTTTCACAGCGCTCGTTCAGCTATGCCTACTATTGCATAGATGTTTCATTACCTGTTTACTTTCCACCCATTGTTAACCTTCTAAATTCGTCCTGCTTGGTGATTGTCCTAGCTTTGTCAGGCGCATGTAACTACTGCACGGCTGACACCACCACCCGTCATATGTATATTTTACCACAAACGTATGTGACAGCTTCCAGCCTAGCAAAGCATCTTAACCTATAACATTTGCTAAACCTTTCATCTTAAATACTATTAGATGGTACCAATGCCAAATGCTGATACAATGTTGCAATGACCTGTCTGGCCACCTTGGTAGCCTACGTCCACTTCTCTGTAAAGACTGTTTGCTTGGCTACGCACTGTAGACATATGCTAAGCTGTCAGGTATGAACGTACAGTAGCCTTATGTCTGTTCAAAACTCTCCTTGGCATTACACAGGACAAATGTTAGAGTTTGTCAGTACTCAGTTCTAAACTTGAACCTTTGTGACATAACAAACCTTTACCGACGACTATTGACCTAAAACTACTACCATCCGTCTGTTTGGCCCCCTTTACCTATGCACCATACTGGCAACCCAAACCATGTATTCCGTCACCACTATTATTGTAGGCCTTTTGATATTACTCAATGGCAGCAGCACATTTGCTCAAGCTGCATACATCATTAACCTAAAGAGTGATCTCCAAACTTACACGTCGTGGAACTAAATTAAGGCTATGCTCCCTCCTACCATGACTGTTCCCGCCCCTCAGCCTAATTGGATTAAACCAACTAAATCCTTTCCACCCCTCAAGCCAATCATGGACAATCTCAGAAATTCCTCCTAAATCAAAAATCATTAAACCAACTAAATTATTGCCACAACTAAATCCCGGAGCTAAAATCTGAATACAATTGACATCCCTACCGTTGGGGCTCCTTGCACCTTAACTCCTAACCAATGGATAAAACGATTTGCCACAAGACCTACACCCAAGTAACTCTGCTCTACTAATGTAAGAAACTACAGGCTTATGTCCAGACTTAACAAAATGTACATACCTTCCTCTAACCTCAATCACAAACTTAATCAAAGAAATCTCTCTAAGAAGAGTTCTATACCCAAGACTAACCAACCTAACAATAACCTGACTGGTCAGAGAACTTCACCTTATGACCCAAACTATCTAAACAACAAATCCCCACATATCAAAGGTGCTCTTATCAATGTGAGATCCACGGTAGTTCATGCATTAGACATAGCCAACCTGATAATCTCTAAACAATTATACTTTTTAGCAATAACAAAGATGTGGCTCCATGCAGCTGCAGGACCTTCCCTCTCACTTGCTATACCAGACAACTACACTATTCAGAGGTTAGACAGGGAAACCTCCAGAGGCGGTGGCATTGCCTTCATTGCCAAATCTAATCTAGGACTAAGAGTCTCAACACACCTTCCTTTCACATCAGGTGAACTCTTGACAGTTAAGTTCCCTCTCACTAATTTGCGCACCATAACTATGCACTTGCTATACAGACCTTCTGGCCCCATTGGCTCGTTTGAGGAAGACATTACAACACTACACTCAAACAACACTAAACCCACTTCGCAAATTATAGTACTAGGAGACTTTAATCTGGGTCTCAATGACCCTAATGATCAGCATGCCTTGGCACTCACCAATACAATAGTAAAACTAGGCTTCACTCAAAGGGTCAATATGCCTACGCACTCTAAAGGTAGAATCTTAGACTGGGTGACTGACCTCAACTGTGAGACAGCGATAAACGTCAGTGAGCCTTACACCTGGACAGACCATCCCTTACTAGCCTTTACTATCCCAGACAGCCTACTACCTATCCGGACACACCTTCTGGTGCCTCCACTTCTTACCAGAAATAAATGCAATATAACAGCAGATAATTCACTGTCACATCTCCTCCCTATTACAAATCCTTTGCCTGCCAGTTCAGACCCAGCAGTTCTAGTAGACTTATAGAACCCTACTATCACCCAAGCCATAGAAAACATTGCACCCCAAAAAAATGCAAAGGCAAACCTAGAGCTCACCTCAATTTATGGTTTACCCCAAATCTCAAAGCCCTATGGGCTGAAAAGAGAAAAATTGAAGCCCTTTGGAAAAATCACACGACAGTTTTAAACAAAGATAAACTCCTGAAAATTACTAAATATAAATCAGGGACCCTCCAAACTAAACGTGACACATACAATGATGAGATTAACAAAGCTAACAAAGCTAGCTCAAGTACAAGAGAACTCTTTGTTATCCTAGGAGAAATTAAATCCCTTATGCCACCAATTGACATGTGCATCAAGGATAAGACCAAGTGCACAAATATCCAAAATGCATTGTCCAACAAAATTTCTCTTCTATAAGATAAAATACAAGCGAAAAAAACGAAACCTTCCAAATCCCTGTACCCCACAGAGACCTCAATCAGTCTCTACTAAACCCCTCCAGCATTTCAAATTTTGCCCAAGTTTCTATCCAGTGGAAGACATCATAGCCTCGCTTAAACCTTCCAGATGCCAGGGAGATATCTACCCGGCATCAATAATCAAAGGAGCAGCAAGAGACCTAGCCCCCTTCACCGCCACACTAATCAATTCTTCATTTAAAAGTGCATTGTGCCTACCAACCTCCAGGACACTTGGGTCCTACCGCTTTTAAAGAAATCTACACTTGACCCAAACATTCCAACCAATTACAGACCTATAACAAGGGTCCCTTTCCTGTTAAAAACCATTGACAAGGCAGTTTACCTCTTAATACAGACCTACCTAGAGATCAATTATCTTCTGGGGCTCCGGCAGTCTGACTTCAGATCCAAAAATGGCACGGAAACTGCCTTGACTGATTTGAAAAACCAAATTGATGAACTAAAGGACAAAAGGATATTGGCCGTCCTACTTTTACTAGAACTCTCGGCCGCCTTTGATTGGTGGATCATAAAGTGCTTTGTAAGCACTTGTCTACAGCCGCACACTTCTCCCTGGAAGCAACAACATGGATTCAATCCTTTCTGGATAATCTGTCTATGCAAGTCTTCTCACCCTCTTCATCAGCGGAACCAGCACCTATAACATGTGGAGTACCACATCACCCACAATGTACAATATTTTTACTAAGCCCTTGTTCGATGACCTAGACAATCTGGGTGTCATCTACACTAACTAAGCAGATGACACCCAGATCCTCATGTCTATGCCTGGCGATAATGACACTGGCCCTCCTTCCGAGCCATGCCGGTAAGTATCGGTACTTTCCGGCATGGCGTAAAGTACGACATCGTGCTGGTCGAAGACCGAACATTTCGGCCCATTCCGAGCCCTCGGAGATGCGCTTTCCGCCATGCCGGAAAAGGACCGCACGGCCTGCCGCAAAACCCCCCAAAAAACCCCTACCGGCTTGCAGCGACACGTAAAGTACAACACCCCTGCAAGCATTAGCATCAGTGCATAACGGTGACCGTAATTTACGGAGACCGTAAATTACGGTCACCGATAAAAAAGGAACCGGAAATTACGACATCGCACAGGAACGGGAAGGAGAGCGGCGGCCATCTTTAAAAACACAATCCATTGCCATCCGCAGCTGCCAGCAGCCCTGTGAGGAAACTAAAGTTGGGAACCGGACCAGGCACCGCAGGACATGCCGAAAGCACCAAAAAGGGCGGCGGATCGCATCCGCAAGCAGAGATTCTGCTCCGATGAACTCCAGGCCATGGTGGACTACCTGGCAGAGCATGCCGATGTAGTCTTCAGCAGCGACATGCGGAGGGAGTCGACCCTCCACAAGAAGACCATCTGGGCGGAACTGGCACAGAGGGTAAGCACTGTTGGCAACACCCCCCGCACCCCCGGGGACTGCCGCAAGCGGTGGGACAACCTGCGGGTGCGGGGCCTCCTCTCCAGCAACCGCAGCCAGGCCCTGCAGACGGGAGGTGGCCCAAGTGCCGCAGTCCAACTTGAGCCGTGGGAGGAGACCTGTGCGGAGCTCATTGGCACTGAATCCATTGAGGGCGTGGGGACTATGGAGTGCGGGGGAACGACTTCTGGAGAAGGAGGTGAGTGTGGACAGTGTACACTGGCAATGTCCATTGCATGATGTAAACTGACCCAGGGGCCATCGAAGGCACCCTCTCGTGTTGCCCGCCCCCATCCAATGCATCCCCCCATCCAACAAATGCTGAGGCAAGTGCCGCCTAATGCTGGCCCAAGTGCGAGTACATAACGCACATCAACCATAGTGCATTGACTTGCACAGCTCATCATGCACACTGTCCAGCGTGATAGGCATAGTACTAGCCAAAATGTACACGACTAGGGCACAACGAGTCACTCCCAAACATGTGTATATGCCATCACCACGCACATGTACCACTGCCATAGCTACCCCCCAAACAGAACAAACCGTAAATGACCGAAATGTCCATGCAACCATGTATGCAAATAGGACATTGCACATACACTAATGTTGTCCCTCTCTTCTACCCCCACAGTCACAGACCATGACAGCACAGAGCCCCAGGGAAGCCGGCCAAGCACCTCCGCGGGTACTGGCAGGGCAGGCCCAAGCCAGCAGCAAAAAAAACCACCCCCCAACCTACGCAAAGGCCACTTGAAGCTGGCAGACCAGCAACCCACACAGCATCTGCGGCAGCAACTGTGCAAACCCCTAGCTCGGCACAGTCGAGCGTCTCAGCGGAGGCTGCTGCCACCGCACCGGATGAGTGGGAGCCCAGCCCGCCACCCATCCAGGGGCCCATGTTGGAGGACGACCAAGACAGTATGCACAGACCAGAGCCATGCCACGTGGCCCTGGCGTCATGCAGTGACTCCGGGGATGCACCGTCACCTGTGCACAGACTGGAACTTGACCCGCAGGGGTATGAGGCCGTTCCCCCCAGTCCACCCATACCACCCCCTGCAGAGCATGCTGGTGGAAGTGGATCCTCAAATGGTCTCCCTTCACTTGACCAGCACCGAGTGCACCAGTTGACTGATCTAATTGAGAACTACATTGAGGACAATCGCCAGGCCAGGGCAGAACTGCATGAAGAACTTAACCAAATGCGGCAGTCCCTCACCGACTGCACCACCAGATTGTGCGACTCTGTGAAGGACAGCACGACCCGGCTATGCCATGTCCTCAATCGCATAGCAAATACCCTTGAGGCAGGGCATCAAAATACCGAGCCACAGCAGGAGGACACGTCCCCGACCAGTGAGGCCACGCAATGCAGCCCAGAGAGACACAATCGGCGTTCCTTGCGTCAACGGGATTTGCCTCCCCCAGACAAGGGGGGCAAGAGACATTAGGTGTTCCTGCCACATGTGGGCCCCACATCCTACATGGGACGACTGCTCTGGAGTTGGGGGGAGGGGGGAGGAGGGTGATGGTGTGTTCTGGAGTTGGGGGGAGGGGGTAGGGGGTGATGTTGTGTTCTGGAGTTGGGGGGAGGGGAGAGGGGGGTGATGGTGTGTTCTGGATTTGGGGGGAGGGGGTAGGGGGGTGATGCGTTCTGGAGTTGGGGGGTGGGGGCATTGGCAGTTGCTGATGTAAGCACTATTTTGTTTTATTTATCACAATACACAATTGGTGTTGCAAACTTCAACCGTTGTGGACATTCATCATTGCACATTTGTTCATTGACTACTGCCAGTGCATGGTGTACAAGTATGTACGAGTCCGTTGCCCTGTGTGCCCATGTCATGACACCCTCTACTGACTTGTGTCCTGGAGACCTTGTCCACTGTAAGTACAGAGCATTACATGTCCCTCAAGTGCACTGCCTCAATGAACCTTTGTTGCCACTTCACCCTCCGCCTTCACCGCATCGTCCTGTGGTTGTAGCAGTACCATGTCAGGGGTGATAGCCGCTCATGTAGGGATGCACTTTTTGTCCATCTGCACATATGACATGGGCCCATTCGACACCAGATATCAGTGGAGGGGTCAGCCACCAGTCCTGGTTCGCCGGCACATATGTGCATCACGCAAGCCTGGTGACTGCTTCATCTAAACGCTTGCACAGGTATGGCCATAGTCTGGTTGCCCCATGGGCCTGTACAGGGGGTTCATGACAGGGGTCATGTGGCTTGCTGTCATGGGACAGCCAACAACAGCTGCATGTGTCGCCAAATGAGGTGGGTGTGTGGACTGTCATGGTGGAGAACAGTACTTGGCTGTCATGGCAGGGTTTCAATGATGGCCATCTGGACATGTCCATGGATGTATTGGGCACGATCAGGGACACAAATATGTGTCCGATGCAATGTAATGCAGTGGGGTGTTGTGTCTACATGATGGTCCGTGAACGATGGTGTGGACATCTTGGGGTACATGTTTCTTTGTTGGATGCTGCTGTCCTGATGTCGGATCATTGTGGTGCTGTGCACTATGTAAATTCTTATTTGGGTGTGATGGCTGTAGTCTGTGGATCATGGTCATCATCCTGCTCTGATCCATTCTATGGTGATTCCCAACACTCCTATGGGGGTGCCATGCCGGTGACGTGATATCGTACCCCTGCTGCCCTCCGTGAATTCCACTCCCAGGGATGGGTCTCCAATGTGGTGCCAGGCTGGGGGATGCCACATTGTGCATGTGCATTGTGTCCTCCGATATGCGCTTACGGTTGTGGTGTCCGCCAATGAGTGGTGCTGGTGTAGTATGCTTAGCCCTTGTCAGTTGGTGGAGATGTAGTGTGATGTGGGTGCCTTATTCTGGCAAAGTGGGAATCTGTTCATATGTGCCGTTGCACTGGTTCTGTGGCAGGTTTGTTGTCGGGGTGAACACCGTACAATGGCTTCATCGTTTCAACGCAGTTGGTTCATGCAGGCACCCACCTCGTGGCACCAGTGCACTTGCATGACACAGTCAGACGACTCAGCAGCCAGCCAGACAGGTCATTCTGCAGGTTGGGCCATGAGGCGCGGTAGCGTGGTGATCAGCTGGCCCTTTGAGTCATGTGTAGTTGTTTGTTGTCGGGCCCACCCATGTGTGCGGTTCTTGGTAGCGTTGGATTCCATCTGCACGTAGGGGGAGTGGTATTGTTTGCAGTTGCTGTCCGCAACGTGCATGCCAGGCTGGTCCACATACGACCTGTGGGTGCTGTCAGGGGCACCATTGTCATTTGGCATGCCTCCATTTGCATTAGGTCCAGCTTTACTGTTGTGTATCTCATGGGTGGTCCATGTTGGGGATTGGTGGACCCTTGTGTGCTTGGGGAGGTGTAACGGCACTTGTATATGTGGCGCATAATGGACGTTTGTGACATGCCACTGTGTGCTGGTGGGTGCCTTTGGCATGGATGTGGGGCACAGGCAACACCATCACTTGTGCCGGGTTGACACTGTACATTTGTATGGTGCTCGCTTTTCTTGTGTCTGTGGCGCAATATGGTGGTGACGGTGTCACAGTCTAGGTGGTCAGGGGTGTCTTTCTGGTAGGACTTCTCCTAGAGCGGCCGGACATGCTGCGTGTGCATGGGGGCTGCTGGGGTGGTAACCGAGGCTGCACTGGTGCTGCATGCAGGGCCTGTCTCCCCCCTCCTTCTACCTCTGTGTCTCCTCAGTGGGGGGGCGTGGTGTTGGTGCAGGGGTTTGTGTGGTTGTGGCCTTGCTTGTTCGATTGGTGTCATCTTGGTGTGGGAGGGGGGTGGTGTGTGGGTGTGTTCCTTTTCTGCTGTGGCAGACTCCTGGCCTCCGTCTGTGTTGCATGTGTGCACCTGTGGCTCTGGGTCCCACTGCTCAGGGTTCTTTACTCCTTCTCTGAGATGCCTGTATGTACTCCATGCCGGTAAGGTACTTTACGGCCTTGGGGAGGCCGTAATTTACGTGTGCTCCTTACTTGAGATCAGCTCCGGTTTACGCCATGCCGTTCATTTCGGCATGGTGGGGCGCGCGACCCAAGAACGTAAATTACGGCATTGTAGTTTACGGTGCCGTAATTTACGGTCTGAGGGGTCGGAATGGCATGGAGCGGAAAACCATGCTGATAAACTATTACCGGCATAGTTTGTACCTTACCTCCATGCTCGGAATGAGCCCCACTGTCTTGGCCTTGGTCAATAAAATCTATCTCATTCAGACGTGGATGGCCTCTCAAGGCCTCTGTCTGAATGATGAAAAGACACAGCTCCTGCTCTTGTGAGCACCCGCCAGACTTAACAAACTAAATAATCAGTTTAAATCATTTGACATTGATGGTATTGATATTAAAGTGGCTAAGGAGGTAAAAACCCTGGGCTTCTACTTAGACTCAGTCTTGAATCTGCACAGGCAAGTCAACGCCACAGCTTCAGCGACAGCATATACCTGCAAGCTAATCTAGGCCTGCAACCCATTTTTATCTACAGCCAGCTGCATTACCCTAGCAAGAGTGTTAATTATTTCGAAACTAGACTACTGAAATGCACTCTATCTTTTTTCAAGTAAACATAATGTTAATAAACTTAAACTATTAAAGAATAATGCTCTAAGAACAGCGCTAAGCATTCCAATAAGACAACACATTTCGAAGGCCAGACGTAATAGTAATTGGCTCTCAGTTAAGGATAGGATACAGTTTAAAGCTATTTCCCTTACTCACAAATGCCAAACAAATTTGGCCCCAAAATACCTAATAGGTAAATGTGTTAAAAACACATTGACACACCCTACCAGGACCTTGCAATCGTTTTATCTGATGGTCCCCAGATACAAGCTCAAGAAAGTAGGGGGACGTAGCTTTCCTGTTATGGTAGCTCAGCTGTGGATTTCCTTGCCCACAACCCTAGGAGCTGACCAGTCTTTCTTCAGCTTTAGAAAAAGAAAACAAAGTTGGCTCCTTGGATGGGATCCATGACCGGCACCAGGCTGTCACTACTGTTACCAGTCAGAATATTATGTTGTTTGCATATCTATGTAAACTGGTTTTGTATATTTTTGATATATACTATTGTTAAATTCACTGTGTAAATAATGTAAATAATGTCTTGTAACCGTTCCACCATGCACTTGTTCCTATATGACTTGCAATTTGTAATCTTCAAGTAACCTGTAATGCGGCCAGATACCTCTGGGTGTGGAGCGCTATATAAATAAATAAACAAACAAACAAACTTCTGCTACCCCTGGCATTTTGGTGAAATGACGTCCCTGACAAATCTGTCAGTGTGCTCCAAATAATTACATTATTAAATGTGGATAATCAAACGTTGCTTTTATCTTTGTAGTAATTTTTTTTCCTATCATCACACAGGCGCACAATTGTAGCAATTGGGATGTTGATTGTAAATGTATCTGTGGATCATTAAATAACTTCAAAAACGTGCATTACATGTTTCAGGTCAAATCCATTCATTTAGGTCACAAAACAAAGCCTACGCGAGTTCAGGCTTTATTAATTATTTTTCAATGCAAATCAATATATATGGCTAAAAGGTAGCACAACATTTTGGACTCCATCTTCACTTTGCCTGCTGCGCACTACTTGCCATCAAATGCCTCCATGCCTTGCAATTCAGACCGGGTAGGGGGAGTTCCATCAACCTCTGTCTCTACCCAACCCTGATTCTTGCAAACCCACTGCCATGTGCTCAAATCGTCAAGTAGATTACAGCTGGCTGCCATTAACACACAAACTAAATGAATTCATGGAAACCTTTGGGCTGTAAAATTGATCATCTGTAAATCCAGGAAGACTAATGGATTTTAGTTTCTTTTTCTATCACCCCACCGTGTTGCCACTTGACCGCTTCCAGGACCTGACATTGTAACTTGGTCCAGTCGTAGCTAACTTCCTAGGAACACCTGGCTGCAGATATCTTACCTAAGCATTTCGTTTATCAAAGTTATTTTTCAAATATACTCTCTTTTATCAGCTTGTCTTGTCTGCGCCCTCACACCTATGGGTTTATGGTTGCGCTCTACAAATGTAATAAAGTAAAGTAAAGCTGATTTCGAGACACTGAGCAGGTTCAGCCGAGGCGGACACAGAGCTTGTTTCCACAGAGACTTATTAAGGATCGGCCAAAATAAACAAATACCTTCCCAGATTCCTAAGAAACTTCCATTAAGTAACTAACACTGGGAATCAACAGGGTGGTCTCTCTTGGGGAAAAGCAAACTATTCGAAAACAAACATTCTGATAGCTTCTCCTTATGGCTGAAACACTGAAGTCTCTGAATTCCACCATCGTCAATCCAGGCATACCATCCCCGGATACATTTTTGCTTACCAGTCACTCGCAGTCCGAGGGGGGGTGGCTGAATGGTCACCACACGTCTATCTTAGTTCGTTGTAATTTTGGTTGAAGTCCTCTGCTTCTTGTCTTCAACATCTGCGGAGACCCGTCACCTAGGCCTCGGGTACTCACATTTAGTTCCAGACAGGGCCTGGATAGCAGCACATGTTAGAGTTGGGTAATGATATGTTAAGGTCCAAAGCTTCCACTGAGAAGCTACTGCTCCCCCCCCCTCACCTGAGCTTCTCTATGGGCTGGCTCCAGGTGCCTCCCCGATCTCCCTATCGAAGGGTCCTACTCCTCATCCCAACATCCCATTCTCACCTACCTCTTCAAAGTGTCTCATTGGCTGTATGACTATGGGGAACTCTCCTACACCTCCTGTCCTCTCCTTTGCTTTCCTTCCTTATTCACTCCCCCACCCTCGCCTCCAACCTTCTAAATACTCACCTCCTCCTCTCCCTTATCATAACCTCCCGTTTCCTCATGAATACACGCCTCCTCTTGCCTCTGTCTCATTTCCAGCCTCCTTTATGATTACATTCTGCCTCCTCTTTCTTGATGTCACCTCCACCCTCCTGTTGTTCAGCGCTCCTCTGCTCTCCCGCTAGGTTTTTGCTGTAGGCATTCCAGATTACGCTCCTCCACCTTCTGCTTGATGTCACCTCGGACCCCCTCTATATGGTTTCCTACTTCCTCTCCTTATCCATCTCTCCCCTCAGCCCCCTCCCGCCTTCTGATCTACCGTTTCACCTCCACCTCACTCTTTGTCGCCTCCCTCCTGCTCTACCTTACTCTCCTTCTGCCTCTGCTCTGTCTCCAAATCGCAATATTACTGTCAGAAAGCCAGCACCTTATATAGAGTACTGTCTTGCCCTCGACAACTGCCCTTTCTTAAACAAACACAGGTGCTTATATCTTTATCAGGATTGAAGCACGATTGCTTAAGAAATAACTCTGTATGTCTTTCCTGGCACCTCAGAGCGAGCCTTCATTGAGGAAGGCCGCCATCTTAAAAGTTCACTTTGCTAACATCTAGAACAAGTCCACAGCTCTTGAGTTCTAGGACCTGCCCTGACATGCAGTATTGCTAAGCAGAATACGCAAGTCAGTCAAAACAGGTTCCTTGATATGCGATTGCCCGCGCCCATGGTTTTCATGTCGGAAACAGTATCCTTAGAGAGGCCCATTTGTTTCCAGGTGCTAGTGCTTCTCTTTACGGGCAAGACTTGGAGACCCTTTCCTACCTAGCAGCCTGCGTTACCCTGTCATAGTTCATGAGCAACACGCAAGAGTATTGCATGGGAGATTGAGGCTCTGTGGTGTCTGTATGTAGCAAATGCTAGGAAAACGTGTACCAAAGCAGTGCTGGTGTTGTAGCTGCACTGCTACTCATCCCTGGAGCTTCCCATAAAGGACAGGGGCTTGTTCCTGCCCAATGTTAGGGCCGGCCTGGGGATCCTACCCATAAGATCCCAACATCAAACCGTGGGTAACGTTTTCCACCCCCATCCCCATAGCCATTCTACCCTTTACCTTAAGGGTCAGACATGGCACTTTGTCAGATTGTGTAGTTTTGCCATCATATCACAGGCAACACAGGGCATTTTTATTAGAAAATGTTTTTTGGTTGCTAAATTATGTAACCAAAATGTTTAGGAGAGATGAGACGATAGGACAAATCTCAAATTATTATGTGGTAACTTAACACACAGCAGAAGAGGGCAAGCTACCTCTATCTTGTGTCTAGCCCATCAACAAGTGTACTTTAATTGAACGCCTGCTATGGTCTCCCTAATCATCATCATCATCATATACATATTTATGTTTATTATAATAATATCTTTGATTTCATAGTTCGTACGCAATAGTGCATGATATTGAAAAACAGTGCAGTTGAATTGTCCACTTCTGGTCCAAACATACCCAGAAACATCAAATGAGTTTTGTGTTTCATCTGCACTTCCTGTCACTTAAGTTAAGAAGCTTGTGGTGTGCTTTTCACATTTTTAGTTGAATCTATCTATATTGAATTGTTACATCCACGTATTTCAAATGTGTAAATGCTTAATCTCATGCACTGCTTCCTCTAACACAAGGGTCTGCCACCTTTGGCTCACCATATGGTTTGGATTACGGCCCCTATGGTCGCTCACCATTTGTTTGCGTAAAATAGTATGTTTATCTTTCTGGGGATTACATTACCAAGGAACATTTCTATCCACAACAGTGAAAAAGCCCTATCTTCTTTTTTTTTTTTTATTAAAATGATGCAGGTAATTCTTTTTCTGAAAGCGAAGTCTGCTAATCTGACCCTTTTTCATAAATGTCTCATGCCAAAATTATTGGACACACATGTACCTTTGAGACAATATTCTGGTGCATTCAGTACCAGCTCTTCAGTGGCACAGGGCATCTTCAAAGCTCACATGTACATTCCTGACTGCTGTTGGAACACAAAGTTCCTGCAGACAAAGGAAGCTTTTTAATCTTTTGCACCTCTGTTTTCAAACTTAACACCTGTATTCCTTAGTCAGTCTAGTGGCATGTACATCTTTAAATGTAAGCCATTCCTGTTTGAGGCATGGTGACCTCTAAGAATCATACAACCACAGCAATGTTGTATAACACTATTGTAAGATATCTCTACAGGACTGCAGTTATGACCAGATGATTGTGTATTCATGTATGTTCTAACCATCTCTGCTACAGCCACGTGCAGCAATGGCCAGGATGCTGTTCCTTTGATGCTCCTGCAGGAAAGGAAACCCCTTCACTCAAGGTACAGACATTTCCCATAAGCGGTATTCGGGGAATCAGTGCCTCAAAGACAGCATTGTCATAAAGCCACTCTCACACCAGGACGCTCACCTCTGGGTCCCCTTGAAGTCAGCAGACATGGAAACTGGTGGAGTTAGAAAAGCCAGAAGGCAGAGGTGGGTGGAAGGAAGGGTCCCACAATCTTGCCTTCTGTCAGGACTCTTTTCCTTTTCCTGCTCCCCTCCCCCCCTTTCCTGCAAACCAGGTACTCTGTGTGAGATGTCATAATGCAAAAAGCACCTATTTCAACAACCTGAATTGGCCCACTTAAACAGGTTGCTGTGGATCAATCTTCTGTAAGAATCTTAAAAGAGGGGCATTCCCTCATTCTTTGATTTATCTTTGGACTTTTACAAGGGCAAGAAGGATTCACTGGACCTCTGCTGGTAGCACTCAGCACTTAACAGTCCTCTGTCTTAGTGGTGAAGACAGAAGGCACCCAAGACAGATGCAAGCTTTGCCACACCTAACCATGGAACAGTAGGGCTGACTGATATTGGACCAAGGCCCCACTGATGGCGGCACCAAAACAGGGACCTGTTCACTGTAGGTAAAGGATCCCCTATAGGTGCCAGTCAAGCTCCGTGGAGTAGGAGTGCAGATCAGAAAGACTCATCTTGTTCTGAAACCCCTGGATTGGCACTCACAGCAACCGAGCACCTTGGAATCCAGTTTCCACACCTCCAGACATCTTTGAGCCAGGCCGACTGCGCGCGACAACTTCAAGCCTCCACAGGACCGGCAGACAGTGCTGCTTTTGCCACTCTATGCTGCTTCAAACCACTGTCTACATTTTGAGAAATCCAGATGTCAGCTCGACCCTTTGTCGTGGACCATCTTGTGCACCCGAACTGCATGCTCAAGCTTCTGGGGAGGATCTGATTTGAAGGATTGACTTGACCTACTAGAAGCCATCGCGCTCATAGTCATGAACACCAACTCGACTCAATAGAAGCCAACATTTCACACCGACTTAACCTCTGCTCGCACTGTTAGAAGACATCATCTCGCCTGTATTGGCTTTCAATGTCACTGCATCAAATTGACCACTGCTAAAGCAACAAGGAGCCCCGGAAGACAAGAATAATGATTCTGTTAAAAGGCCCTGTTCCACTTGTCCACTTTTTCTTTATGAACATTGAACATTGACACTATTGCTCAATCTGATTACCCGAACATCCTGCTTATTTACCCAAAGTACCTTTTTTAACAAAAGTCTGTATTCCCTGTATTTTCTTTTACAGCAGTGTTTTTTTTAGTGCTTTCTAGTTATTTGATTGCCATATTACTGTTTAATTAAAAGTCTATTTATTCTTAGATCCTTTACTGAGCATTCTTTTATTTTGAAACCAGTGTACTATTTCTGTTTCGGTTGCCACTGTCATCAGCTTGCAGCCCTCCCTGCCATTGGCCCCAGGTACCAGAAGGGGCAAAGGCAGTAGACTGACTTTAGTGCTGTGCCTGGTTGACCTTTAGGATTGGGATCACTGATGGTTTCGTATTGGTGTGGGTCTGTGTAGAGTGTTTAGTCACTACTGATCCCTGTACTCCAGCAGAGCAGTAGTTTTTTGTCACAATCAATTTAATACAAATTTTCGCCATCAAGACCTCATATCTCTTTTTGACCCATATGAACTTGAGTGCTGGCCATGGTGGCATTTCTTGGTGAGCCCCCACCTGCCACAAAGCCGAGCAGAATCAATGGGAAACGGTCATAAAAGGTTTGCATGTAAGTGACACAAGAGATTTAAATGACACAAGTTTCTTAGGGATGGTTTCAACAATGGTACAAACTTAAGTAAATGCAGTACAACAGCAGGATTGCTTCTCCTTAGTGCTCCAATAACGAAGTCTCTGGGTCTTGCTACCTTCACTGGGTGATCCCTTTCCAGGTTTTCTAAGTCACTCACAATCTGGGGGTTTGAGGAGTTCTTTCATTTCTTTATTGACTCCTGGTTCTGTTAATTCTGGTCTTCTACTTATCATCCTGACTCCTGGGGAACAATCCGCCTAGGTCTCTGGCCCCTTGTCGGCTTGGACTTTAGACTGGGTAGATGTAAGAAATGCTGTATGACAATGAGAGGAGCGTCTACCTGGAAGCTGGCCACCTAAACTGAGCTACAAGCTTGGTTTGCTGATGGTCACATCCACCCTGTCTAAGGGTCCTAACTCCAACACCTTGTTCCTGCCTACCTCCTTATTGATTTGTAGTGGTCTCGTACCTAAGGGGACCTCTCTTTCCGATAGTCATCAGTTCTCCACTACTCTCCCCCACCTCCTTCTGGACCTCATCGATGCTCTGCCATATTCTCATGCCTTCCCCCTTCCTTAAATGTATCCTGCCAGTCCTGCTCCCCCTAAATCCTCATCCTCCTCTCCTCCGACTCACCTTTCCCGCTTCTCAGTGGTCCTCTCCTCAACTGCATTCTTCATTTTCTATTCTTAAAATATTCTTCCTAACTTCCTCCTTCTTGACCTCAACTTTGATTCCTATATTGACACCCCTAACCTAATCCGGAATGCGCTCCTCTCCTCCTGCATCCTTTTTTTAACATTCCCTCCAACCCCATTACTTCTTCTGATGGTCTTCCTCTGTTCCTACTCACTATTTCCCAAATCCTTCTTGGACCTTATCTGCCCCTTAGATTATATCTCCTCTTTGAACTTGCGCTGTCCTGTAGCCTTTCCTCTCCGGCCTCCTTCCTCCTGCTTCATCTCAACTTCTTACCGCTTCTACCTCAAGAACTCTCTAGAACGGTTCCTCCTCAACCTCCAAATACTCTCACACCACTAGCGAAAAGCCAGTGGCCTTTGTAGCAGCCTGACCCTACTCCTCGGTATTGACCTAGCTCTACTTGGTCTCGTTTTCGTTTATTAACTTCAAGACGAGATTGGTTAGATTGAAATCGTTTGCAGCTTTTCTACTGCTTTTTGACACCCCCCCTAATCTCCCAATGCAGTACTGCACTCCAAGCCTTGACAGCAGCCAACTACTATTTTGGGATGCTAGTTAAAAAAGGAGCTTATTTAAACAAAGGTTTCACCAACGCTGATTTAAAGAACTAAGTAACTATTAACACATTTCATGGAGTTGCACCGTTTAACATTATTTTACACAGAATAAACTGCCAAGAAAACCTTTATTTATTGTTTTAATTTAAATGTATAAAGTGCACTAACAGCCCGGAGGCATCGAGGCGCTGTTACGGAAAGTATCTTAGTTACAAGCAAGTGTCTTAGTTACAAGAAAGTGTCTTAGTTACAAGCAAATGTCTTAGTGACGAGCAAGTGTCTTATTTACAAGAATGTGTCTTAGTTATGAGCAAGTGTCTTAGTTACAAGCAAGTGTCTTAGTTACAAGCAAGTGTCTTAGTTACAAGAAAGTGTCTTAGTTACAAGCAAGTGTCTTAGTTACGAGCAAGTGTTTTAGTTACAAGAAAGTGTCTTAGTTACAAGAAAGTGTCTTAGTTACAAGAAAGTGTCTTAGTTGCAAGCAGGTGTCTTAGTTACGAGCAAGTGTTTTAGTTACAAGCAAGTGTCTTAGTTACAAGAAAGTGTCTTAGTTACGAGCAAGTGTCTTAGCTACGAGCAAGTGTCTTAGTTACAAGAAAGTGTCTTAGTTATGAGCAAGTGTCTTAGTTACAAGCAAGTGTCTTAGTTACAAGAAAGTGTCTTAGTTACAAGCAAGTGTCTTAGTTACGAGCAAGAGTCTTAGTTGCAAGCAGGTGTCTTAGTTATGAGCAAGTGTCTTAGTTACATGAAAGTGGTTTTGATAACATATGATACTTGTGTAAAGGCATGTTATAAATGCCATATCATATCATATCAACATGTGTTTCTCTGTGCAAAGGCTGTTTCACGGCATTAAACATTATCTCAAACCTTGTTTAAGCACATTTAAAGTCAATTTATTAGTGTATAACTTAAAAAACATAAAAGACATACAATATATGGATATAGGATCAATCAGTGAGTTGATTTGCGGGTTTGAGAGAAGGCAAAATGTTTTTACAGAACATGAAAACCTCTAAATGAAACTGTAACGGGAATAAAAAAGAAACAAAAGGAACATTACATAATAATGATATCTGCGCCGTGTGTAGCACATCTTATTGGTGACTTGTACGCGAATAGAGGCCCTACTTTCCATTATTCTCATATATTTCCCCTGCACCACTTATTTCTTTGCCTCGCATGTTTAGGTGTTTAGCCAATAGTTGTTCCAAATGTTTGCTAAACCCTCTGTTATACTAGTGAGTGTCAGTAGTAAGTGTTCTGGTAAATGGAGAAGTGGCACAGGAGACCAGTATGTTATTTAATATGCAAAGAATCAAACTGATGACCCAGGTAGTGGGTTAATGATGTAGAGCCTTGTAGATATGAGAAGGTGGTGGTCTTCTGCTTCTGTGATATTTCTAGGAAAGCAGGAAACGTGATAATACCGGGCAGTGCAATGAAGTCTATATTTTAGTGATGTGAGTAGTCTGAAAGCAGCATTGGTTGATCCTGCCAGCATTTAGGCATGGCCAGCGAGATATACGCGGCTATCGGCCAGTGGAAATAATGTACACTGGTATCAATAATACAGAGGTATGGGATTAGAATTCTAAACCTTGACATTGTTATGAACCTTTGCCATTTATATCATATTGAAACGTCTATGCTATGTTTTATAAGATGCAGACAGCGTGTACGCTGCCACTCTCCTCCATGTTCGGTCACCTACATGAGCCGCAGTCCATGCGTTTACTAATATAGGTTAATGGAGTCAAAATAATCATCTTTGAAAACAAATCATTAAATCATTGCATCATTCACAGAACACTTCAAACATGAAAACATTTCGCTCGGGGTCCTTATTCAGTCCATCTCTGTTTGACCTGAATTAGAAAATGAATTTGGCTTCTCTCCTTCTCATGTAGTTTCCAGCCTCCACCGCTGTCCATTCTCTTGCATCTCTCACTTCCCACATATCTTATTACTTCATGGGATGCGTTAGCAGGTTGTTCATTCCAGTGTGCCGCCAGTGGCTACTGTGGATCTCTGTTGCCCGTCTTTCTCAAATGCTCTCCAATTCCTGTTCTCTGTTCCCTCTTTATGCTGAGAACCGTTTCTGAAATACAGATGATTACATAGTTCACATAGCAAGTGCAGCAGTTTATAAAGTCCTCCATCTTGGGAGTATTTGTTTGTGTGATTAATAAAGTGAGGTTTTTGTTGAGGGCAATGTCACACCTGGAGCATGTTCCAGATGTGTAGAACCCTTCCAGCCCTGTTTCAAGCCTAGTTAGATGGTAATATGCTGGTGCTTGCCTTTACATACAGAAACAGGGGTTTGCCTCAAATATGCTTGGTACATTGCTGTCATTCACTATTGTAAAGACTCTGTCAACTGCTCAAGTATGAATGCCCATGTATTCCTCAAAATGTGTTGCCCAAAGTTCATCTTTAAATCGATTAAGATGCGCACATAATGTGCATAATCCATAGCACAGATACACCTCTCTTAGTGATTGTGCAAATGCACTTCAGTGCACATTCCCTTCAATAAGCTTATATTTTTGCTGTGAGCCAAATGCACATCCTCATGTCGTGGTAAAGAAGCATTAGCAATCCAAACAGTTTGGGCTTTTGTGTAGGCCTGAGAAATACACTTGCCTGGCACTGCCGTAGTGGTATGAACTTGATATTGATGGTAGAGGGTGCAAAATAGTGTGAGTACTGGGCATCTAATAGCAGTGCCCGGCAAATGCCTAATACCTATACACAAGCCAAAACGGTGGGCTTTGCCAATGCTTGCATTTAACAAGACTTCAGTGAAGAACATGCCTAGTGCTTATAAATCAAATGGCTGAAACCAGACCTGGTTAAGAAATTATTATTACACCAGTAACGCGTTTATAACTCCAATTAAGTCATTAACTCTCAGAAGAAGACTGCTTTGAGAAAACAATGACAGACTCTTAGAGCACAACATTTGATGGTAAGGCTTGATTAATGTGAGCTCAGAGTTCCCATGAGGAGGTGTTTTGGGCACGGAGGACAGGAACTGGGACGCAATGGCCATAGGGATTAGCATGGCCATGGACATTTAATGGGTGGGCAAATAACCAAACAACACCTACAAGCTGTGTGTCCCTCATACGCCATTTGTCCCTATATTTACTCTAATGCAATAGTTTGGGCTTATAGGTAGTGCAAAGCACCACCTAATAGCTCAAACTAAAACGATCCCTATTAAGCCACACATGGCATGCCTGGTATGATGCTTTATTCCAAAAATCAATAAATAAACATACCATCTCAATCCTATGGCTAGTACCAGTGTAGATAAAATGTAGTGCAACAAAGCCGATGTGCCATGAAGTTATGTAAATGACAGAGGTTGGCTCTATAAATCCATCCTAACATAACACAAAATTAAAGAAAACTCAGTGTACCAAATCATCCAGGCTTGGATGGCCTCACACATGCTATGCCTAAACGAGGACAAAACAGAAATCCTCTTAGTGGGTGCACACAACCTATTGAGTAAACTGGCTAATTCTATAAATCCCTTGTCATCGAATGCCTGACTATACCAGTCTCAAGCGAAGTCAATACACTAGGGGTCCATTTGAATTCCACCCTGTCGCTGACTAGACAGATCAATGCCGTTTCCTCCTCAGCAGCCTTCTATACCAAGCTTATCAACGCTTGCAGACCCTTTCTCTTCACAGTCAACTGCCTAACCAATGCCGAGTGCTCATTGGATCGAGACTTGACTACCACAATTCCTTATTTGCTGGAACGTCCTCACAAAACAGCAGCAAGATGCAGGTGATACAAAATGATGCACTCAGGGCTGCCTTAAATTTCCTTAGACTAGAACACATCACTGCCGCAAGAAGAAACGGCCATTGGTTACCAGTCTGTGAGTGTATTCTATCAAAAACATTAGCCATTACACACAGGCCTAACTTGCCTTATGCTAATGTGGGATTTCCCGACCTGAACAAAACTAAGGAAAGTCTGAGTCGGAAAGTTCAACTTAAAAGTCTGTCTGTGTCGAAAATCTATCCTTGCCCTCACAACTAAAGATAACAATGTGTAGGGATGTCAATAACAAAAGAAACAGTGGCCAAACAAAGGTCAAGGTCACACAGTTCCTCAGCTCCTTGAGGTTCCCTTCCCCAAGTTCAAGGCAGCATAGTTCTAAAGAAAAGGGGTCTTTAAGTTCTGTCCTCAAGACAATATTGTCGTTCATCAAGCCTCAGGGTTCCCTTCCCCTAGACTCAACATATCAACTTATACTTGGCCTCAAACATTCAATGTTCAACACCACTCCAGGTCAACTTGCCATTCCTTCCGGATTGCATTAATAGTTCACGTAAAGTGCTTCTTTGTTTCACAGTTTCTTTATCTATCACCGTTGAGGGTTCCCTGGTTTAGGCGCAGTTGTCAGATCACACAGTCCGCCCATCACTGGTCGCACAACCAGGAACCTTAGGTTCTTCATCCCACACATTGGTTCTTCTGTACTTGCCCCTTTGTAAAGGTTCACACTCACTTAGCTTCTTCTTGTCAGCTTCTTGGCTTTATGTGCAGGTTCACACTCAATTGGCTTCTCCTGGTTAGCCTCTTGGATTTGCCACAATGTCCACAATCCACGCATACCAACTGACTAAACTACAAAGAGAACAAAACGCTGCAGCCAAAACTGCTACTATCACTTGGCCCAAGAGATCACATCTCTCCAGCCCTCAAAATGCTGCACTGGCTTCCGGTTACCCGAAGGGTGACCTTCAAGACCTTATGCATCGCTCGTAGAGCAATGCACAAAACCGGACCTCAATATCTTCAAGAAAAACTAAAACCCTACCATCCTCCACGTACCTTAAGATCAAGCTCTGCCGGCCTCCTAGTCATACCAAAAACCAACTCAGTCAGGTTAGGTGGATCATCATTATCAGCTCTGGCCCCTGCTCTATGGAACGCACTTCCACCCCACATCCGACTCACCGAGGACCTCATGTCGTTCCGCAAACTACTGAAAACATGGCTGTTCCCCTAAAATTGACTCTTAACGCAAACTAGATAACAGCAACTCAATTACCTTAGCCCAAAGCTGCTGTATCATAAATAACAATCCAGCATCATGATCCGAGTGAGAAATCGAAAACTAATAAGCGCTGATGTAAATTTAAAAAGATAAACTGAATAGAACGAATGAAGTGGATGAAAGTAGTGTTTTGGATGAGAGGAATAATTTGGATGAGAGCAGTGAAGTAGTTGAAATTAAGGAAATAGATGAAATGGATGAAATAAATTAAACGGATGAGAAGAACGAAGTGGATGAAAATAGTGAAGTGGATGATAGGAATAATTTGGATGAAAGCAATGAAGTAGTTGGAATTAAGGAAATGGATGAAATAAATGAAACGGATGAGAAGAACAAAGTGGATGAGAGGAATAAAAAGTGGACGAAAGGATGCAAACGATGAGTGCATGATACGGATGGAGTGCACGGAATAGATAGCGTGCATGGAATGGATTGATAGCATGGAAAGACAGAATGAATGGAATCAACGGAACAAATGAAATAAATGAGTCAAGTGCATGAGATGAATGTAGTGAATGGGACGTAGGTAGAATGGATAAAGTGGGTGAAAGGGATGAAGAGTGTAGAATGGATGATAAGTATAGAGCGGAAGAAGAGTGTGGAGCGGACGAAGTGTGTGGAGCAGACGAAGAGTGTGCAGTGGATGAAGAGTGTGGAGCAGATTTAGTGCCTGGAGCGGATGAAGTGCGTGGAGCAGATGAAGTGCGCGGAAAGGATGACGTGCGCGGAAAGGATGAAGAGTGTGTGCAGCGGATGGAGCGTGTGGAACGGATGAAGTGTGTGGAGCGGATGAATTGTGAGGAAAGGACGAAGCGTGTGGAAGGGATGAAGTGTGTGAACGGATCACGCCAATAGAACAGTTGAAATGGGAGGAATGGATGAAGTGGGTGGAACGGATGTAGTGGGTGGAACGGATGTAGTGGATAGAACAGATGTGGTGGACGGAACAGATGAGGTGGATGGAATGGATGAAGTATGTGGAATGGATGATGTAGGTGGAACGGATGATGTTGATAAAACGGATGATGTGGGTGGAACGGACGAAGCGGGTGGAACGGACGAACGGGGGGGGCAGATGAAGTGGGTGGAACAGATGAAATGGGTGAAACAGATGAAGTGGATGGAAAAGGTGTACGGATCATATGGAGTATATGGATCAGATGGAGTATATGGAACAGATGGAGTATATGGAACCGATGGAGTGCATGAATCAGACCGAGTACATGAAACAGACTGAGTGCATCGAACAGATGGAGTATATGGAACAGATGGAGTACATGAATGAGACCGAGTACATGAAACAGATGGAGTACATGGAAGAGATGACTGCATTTGATAAAGTACATGGAAGAGATGAGTGCATGGAACAGATGGAGTCCATGGAACTGATGGAATCCATGGAACGAATGGAGTCCATGGAACGGTTGGAGTCCATTGACCTGTTCTAATGCATGGAGCAGATGGAGCACATGGAACAAATGGAGTGGATAGAACGGATGGAGCGGATAGAACAGATGGAGTAGATGTTACGGATAGAACTGCTGGAGTGCATATAACGGAGGGAGATCATGGAACAGATGGAATGCATGAAGTGCATGGAGCGGATGAAGTGTGCCCAATAGCGTCACTGTGTTAAAGTTGAATTTCGAAGTATGCACTAATAGTGTCACTGTAGTAGAAATAAATTTAGTAGGTATTCCCAACTTTCACTGAGTGTACCTGGTCGCATACACTTTACTGATTACCACAATATCCCACTACTACGCTTACTCTCTCCTAAACACCAGCATTCAACTAGAACACAGCAGTACCATGACACATTCGGTAAAGCTGTTCCCATACTCACATTTCCCATCAAACTACCCATCATCCTTATAAAACAGCTAGCATCCACTGGATAGGTTAGTCGTCTCCTCAGGCCTAATGCAGCCAGAACTCAGTCTGAATGTTTACCCTCTAGACTGAACACATTCAATTGATCTCCTCTGCTCCACACCTACCATTAAGAAGCAGCTATCATGCAACAACCACACCAGCTTCACACATACCTGGTGTGCCCACACACTTTATGACTCTATCTCTCTCAACTGACTCGATATGCGGTTCCCGAGGGCATTCAACCTACCAGCGCCTTGAGATCATACCAATGGTACATAAGGCAATATACAAATGCAAAATAACAGAACATAACATAACATAACAAAGTGTCACATAACTTCTGCCAGTCATTGGCCTTGCCGCATGTTAGTTGTTCATAAAGTTCACTGCCAATTCACTTTGTGGTGGTCTTATTTATTCCCCATTTTTCTGTAAGGCTCCTTCACATTTTGTTCTCTTTGGAATGGGCACTTTCCCATTTGCCTTTTATCATGTCACGGCTTTGCCCGCAATGTTTTCTTTCAGTCTTGTATTCAGTATTTGCTTACTATTTCCTTTTCACTAGTTCACCACTTGTTTAATATTAAAAAATGTTCACTTTGTTATCCAGACCTATGCTCAATTACTTTCAGATCATTCAACATTTATAGTTTTCTTATTTCAGTTAGTTCGGCATTCTCATAATACACAGAAGCCATCGCGGAGCGCTCCGGACAGAGTGTTCCCTTGATTACACTCACCAGTTATGCGTGACCGCTCTCTGCAGCATTGCCAGTTCTCCTTCTGCGATCCTCCTGGATCCACGAGCTTTGCCTCCCTCGTGGTGGCTACCAAGAGCTTCCCTCACTCTCCCGCTTGCTGCGGTAGCAGTGGGCTTTGGGTACAGCACAGCTTCCTGCTGTTGCTATCGGCAACCGGAGCTCAGCCGGAGAATTAGGCCCACTCTTGGCCTGCACTTGGCCTAGGAGTCTCTCTCCTTCTCCGGACTCACACAGCTCCAATCCTGGCTCTGACTTGCTTCTCTCTAGCCCGTCTCATCCCCTCCTCTGCCTGCTCGCACACAGATCCCCCTCCATGGCGGCCAGACCCACCTCTTATACTCCCTAGGAGTATTAAGGGCCCACAGGTGTGGGTCAGTAAGATCAATTGCCTGACCTCTAGTCAACTTAATAGTGAGACATGCCTTCACCAATGGTATGTATTCACAGTCTTCTTCTTCATCTCAGTACCAGAGTGTGAAAATACCTATTGATGTTCACTACTCCTAGTCTCCTCTTCCTCGTCTCAGTACTTTGATAGGTCAAATGAGGGGAAATGAGGGGAGATTTCTTACAATAGCCCATAAAGGCTGGTGGAGGGTTTTCAGAGAGAAAAGGGGGATACCATGCCTCGCCTACCTCACCCTTAACCCCTCTCTTCTTCACCCTCTTTCTGTTGCTTCTGGTTGGATAACATCTCCTGACGCGTTCATGGTCAGTAGGATAGGGATAGCAATATCCCATAACTGCCTCTGGGACAGAGGGTTCTTCATGAAACAGAAATGCTGAATACCGTGTCTCACCTGGGAACATCTTGTGTCCGATCCCCAAGACCCTCCACCCAGGTGATCCTCCCTCACTTTTCCACCCCCAGGGACAGGATCTAAAAGCGATGGCCTTTCCCTGGCCACCTGAGCAGAGGACCCAAGGGGAGTAGAAGTGATGAAGCCCTGAGCCAGCGCTCAGAGCGGAACAGTCGTACTGGGTCTACCCCAAGCACCGTAAAACTCTATTATTCGACCAGGACTTGATCATGGCAACACCCTGCTGTCAAGGAAACCGTGAACTATCTAATGGTACTTCTTAGCTGACGTACCCCACTGCTGTATTCATATCCTATGTTTGCCTGCTTGCACCATCTAATTGTATTACTCAGCCTAATGAAACAACGGTATTACCCAAATTGACCTTTTACAATTGACCTTTTGTCCTAATTGATCTAATTATAGTGGCCCTAATTGACCTTCTGCATAATTGACCATTAGATTATTTTAGTTATTTTATTTATGTATTGGGTTGGTTTTGGATTATAAATAATAAAAGGGAATTGGGCGGAGGGTTGCGTGGTGTTTTGGATTGGGTGGAGGGTTGCAGGGGTTTCCCCCCGCATATATGTCCTAATTTTTTCTCCTCAGAGCAGTAGCGGCCTGAAAAGGTGCTCGTGCGCTGCTACAAGGAGAGGAAAGTGATATTTTTTGGAACACTTGATTGTCCCCAACAACCTGGGGACAATCCAGACAATCCAAAAAAAAAAGAAAAAGCCGGGCACAAGGTTAAGGTGACAGATAACAGCAGAAGGTACGTCGAGACTTACACCAGTCAGGTTTGCGGCCTCTAACACACCCAGAGGTGCCTGTGCGACCTGTGAAGATGGCAAGTAGCGAAGATGAGACAGAAGTGGCAACAAGAGTGGTGAGGACACAACAGGGGTCGCTGCTGCCCATGCAGGAGTTTGACACGTCGGGGCCCCCGTCCAAACTGGGACCCAGGTGGCTACTATGGGTCAAGAAGTTGGAGATGTACTTTACAGCGACCGGAACCACCAACGACGATGCAAAAAGGGCGACCCTTCTGTATTCAGCCGGGCTGGACATTATGTGCATCTATGAATCACTCACCCTGCCAGTAGTCACGTATGACACTGTCAAGACTGCGGTAGAAAACCACTTCATCCCACAGTCGAATGTCGACTATGAAAGATTTCTGTTCTGCAGAGAGAAACAAAGGGAGGAAGAGTCTCTCGATCAATTCTGCGCCAGACTGAGAATGATAGCCAACACATGTCGCTGGGACAACGACGAGCTGATGATAAGGAACCAGGTCCTCCAGGGCTGCAGCTCGGGTAAATTGCGGCGACAAGTGCTGAGAGAGCCGGGGTGGACACTGCAGCAGATACTAGATAGTGGCCGCACGTATGAGCTGGCATAATCCAGAGGAGCGAGCATGGACGCGGCGGTCAGGCCAAGCGCAAGGGAGGAAGCTTTTGCTGTGAACAAAAGGACGAAGCTGAAGGATAAGTGGGTCCCAAAGACAACGGAGAACAGACATCCCACTGCACCCTGATCAATCTGCCAAGATTGCGGATATGACCTGCCACATGTAGAGGAGTGTCCTGCCAAAACGAGATCCTGCGGACGGTGCAATGGACCGGGGCACTATGCCCGCATGTGCCGCGCCCCTGCTCCTGTACCTACTCAGAGAGGCCCCGCGAGAACAAGGGGCAGCGGTGTCAGAAGGCAACGCAGCATCGCAGCTCTCGAACAGGAGGTGCGGAGGTTGCAACTTGCAGAGGAAGAAGAAGAAGAGGAGGAGGACAAAGAAGAGGTATTCTTCATTTCAAACATTGCCTCAGAAAGCAAACGGAGGAGGCAACCCAGGTGTGTGGTAGACATACTGGGCGTGCCGACGCAGATCCTCATCGACACAGGAGCATCCGTATGCGTGCTGGCGGAGGAAGTTTATCTAAAACTCCCAGGCCCGCCGGCACTGGACAAGTCCATGGCGAAGATATTTACTTTTGGAGGAGACACCCCATTGCCACTCAAGGGTGTATTCGTGTCACCAGTGTCGAGGGGGGAAAGCACCATCAAGGCAAAATTCTTTGTCACGGATGTTAGCCCTCACTCGCTTCTCAGCTGTGCTGCGTCAGAGGCCCTCAATTTGGTTCATTTTGCATATGGAGTATACCAGATCGACATTGAAACGCTGTTGGACAAGTTTTCGGGCATCCTCGAGGGCATAGGGAAGCTTAAAGCACCCCCAGTGCGCCTGCATATCGACGAGTCCATCAGACCGACAGCCCTCAAGCACCGTAGGATTCCGTTCCACCTAAAGGAGAAGGTGGAGGAGGAACTCCGATCACTCGTAGATATGGACATTATTGAGAGAGTGGAGGGGCCGACACCCTGGGTGTCCCCAATTGTGGTGGCCCCCAAGCCGAAACAGCCCGGGGCGGTGAGGATTTGCGTGGACATGCGCCTCCCAAACGCTGCGATCAAGAGGGAGAGGCACATTACTCCAACTCTAGATGACATTATCGGAGAGCTTCAGGGGGCAAGAGTCTTCTCAAAGCTGGACCTACGAGCGGGCTACCATCAGCTTAAACTGCACCCGGACTCCAGGTACATAACTACTTTCACGACGCATGATGGCCTATACCAATTTAAACGCCTGAGCTTCGGTATCTCGTCAGCTGCCGAAGTGTTCCAGAACACCATCAGAGGGGCGTTGGCTGGCCTAAAAGGGGTATTGAACATGAGCGACGACATCTTAGTTTTCGCGGACTCGGAAAGGGAGCACATGAAGAGGTTGGAGAACACGCTCCAGAGATTGAAGAATTTAGGGCTCACCCTTCATCGACAAAAATGTGATTTCTTCAAGGACCGTATTGGTTTCTTCGGATTCATCTTCCATGCGGCCGGTGTGTCGCCCGACCCAGCCAAAGTGAAGGACTTTAAGGAACCCGCCCCCCCACAATCCCCCACGGAAGTAAGGAGCTTCCTGGGGATGGTAACTTATTGCGGGCGTTTCATCAAAGGGCTGGCATCGCTGGCTGAACCACTCAGAGTGCTAACAAGGAACGACGCCGCGTGGAAATGGGGCGCCGGTGAACAAGAGGCATTCCAGACCCTGAAAAACGCCTTATCCGATGGGGACACCATGGCATACTTCAACCCCAAGGTGGAATCGGAGGTGGTGGTCGATGCGAGTCCAGTGGGAGTAGGGGCTGTGCTGCTGCAACCCAATGAACGCGGGGACATGCGTCCCATCGCCTATGCGAGTAAGGCTTTTTCGGACACGGAAATGAGATACTCGCAGATCGAACGGGAGGCGTTAGCCATCCTGTGGGGCTGTCGCCATTTCCGTTTGTACATTCTGGGCAAACCTGTCGTGGTGGTGACTGACCACAAGCCGCTACTGCCCATACTGTCGGGCGTGTCTTCCAAGCAGCCCCCCAGGATCGAAAGGTGGATGCTGGCCCTGATGGAGCACGGGGTGAAACTAGTTTACCGACCAGGAACGAACAACCCGGCCGACTACCTGTCGCGCCACCCCAGCAAGGAAAACTCTGTCACTGACATTGGGGCGAACGAGTGCCACAGGCTGCTGTGTCAGGTGGTGGAAGGGTCCCTTCCAATGGCAATCTCAAGACTTGAAATTGCGACAGAATGCTCCAAGGACGAGGTGTTTACCATCATCAAGACTGCCGTGAGGAGCGGTGATTGGAGGGAGGTATTGCACAACAACTCGCGCCGTCAAGCAGAGGCCCAGAGCGACCTCCAAGCACTCTGGAAAGTGAGGGATGAACTCTCCGTCTCAGACGATGGGCTAATACTTCGAGGGAGACAAATCATCATCCCACGGGCACAGAGGACAAGGGTGCTTGAACTGGCCCACATTGGTCATCAGGGGGTTGTCAAAACTAAGGCTCGGCTGAGACACAAAGTGTGCGTAGCATGCAACATCGCGTCCCGTGTCCTCCTTGGTCTGTGTGCGTGCGTGTAATCATGTGAGGGCCGAGGAGCCGGATGTAACAGTCAATTCTCCCAAGGTCAATCTGAGGTCAATTGTGAAAAAGGTGAATTAGTATACATCCGAAACAACTACTTCGTAATGCACTTCACTGATGTATTCTTCGGCTCTCGTATCCTGTGCAAACGGTGCCTTGATGCCTATGGGTTTAGCGCACGATACAAATGACAACATGCATAAAATAAATGAATAAAATGACATTGCACTTAAATCAATTATTTCTAAACTTTTTTTATGCTAAGCACCCCACCCACCATGCCCCTTGAGTAAAAATCATGTTGGCAGTGTCCCCCAAAGCCCAGAGCTGTTGATGATATTTTCTAATAAAAGTTGTCATCACCTCCATTTGAAAGAGCCTGCGCCCTGCACTGGGCATCCTCCGGGGCCCCTCTATCGGGGACACCCCTGAAGTTGGAAAGTTTCGAAAGTAGAAAGAGCCCCATGTTTTCTGCATGTGCCCTGCTTGCAGGGTGACATATCTTAATGAACCACTAGAGGAGGCTGTGCAGTAAGTAAATGAGGCCAGGAGTGTTTCTTTTTATTTGCACATTATAGTGGATGTTGTCGCAGGAGCGTGTATGCATCTGTTCAATAAAGGAATTCACAACAACATGTAACATTCATGGTTTTATTTCTTGTTCCAAAGGCGATAGCTCAATATTGCAGAAGGGTGCCGGGCGCGCTGTACTGCTTCCTTGGGTTTCTCCTTTCCGAATACATGCTTATCAGGCCTCTCTCTTTCAGGCCCTGCCCGTGCAGTGACGGCCATCATGCAGCACTTATATGCACAGAGCGTGATGTCACCAAAAGTTCCCCTTTCATAAGCAAAACAAAATAATGAGTCCAACACATAGGGGCTCATTTTGGAAAACCTCATATGTTGGCGGCGGGGAGCCATTACATTTGCACTGCAACATAGGTTGGTCTCTGCCTCCAAATTTTGGTCATTTGCAAGACTGAGTGCAAATGTGCAGGGCTGTGTAAAATGAGTAAACGCTGCTTACCATACGCACATGGTAAGCAGCGTTCACCATTCTCCCATGTCGGGCAGCATTTAATTGTAACTGTAAACGCAGTGTTTACAATGGATCCCTATGGGGTCCACCGCTATATGCTGGTGCATAAAGCCGTCGGACCCCATAGGGATCTACAGCATTTGTCTGGTAGAGAAGAAGGAAAGAGACGGAAATGCAAGTAGCGTTCTGCTTCTACTCTCTGCCATACAAATGATTGCAAATCTGGCGTGGTGTGAATATAAGGCATAGAAGCCTCATTCAAGGCTTTTGAGCCTTTCATTCACGTTGCGCCTCTATTGAACATGAGCTCTGTATTCTCTGTACCTTTCACGCATGATTGTCCCTTAAGTTGACCTCTACTCCTTCTCTGCCCTCGGTTTCGGGAATATCCCTGTCTACTGTTCTCCCTTCATTGGATGTATTCATGCAGGGTCTTCTTCGGTGATTTCTGAGTTTTCCATCCATGGGACTGATTCTTTCCTTTCCTCGTTTCTGGTACTTCTAGAGCATTCTTTGTCAGTCCTGGCAGCTTGTCGTGGAGGCTCTTCTTGCTCGTTCCATCGATAGAGGCGATTCTTTCTGTGTTCTAACGTCTCCCATTGGTGGTCTTCACGCAGTGTTCTCTGGGCTGGTCTGCAGAGGGGCATTAGAGTGAGTTTGAGTTTCCGTGCCTTTGTGTGGCAGTTTCACTTTAACCCCATCTCCTCTTCACAGGTCATGTTCTCTGCCGGTCTCCTTGTGTTGGGAACTCCCTTTCGTTTCTTTTGCAAGTCACGCGCTCTCTTTTTGGTGTCTCTTCCATTGGTCTCGTGTCCCTTGTTTCGGGATCTGGTCAAGTAGGTGAAAATGCGGTGTTTGCTTGTCTCATCCTCATCATGATAAGGGTCACCCACCTGTCCATTTCTCTGCCTCTTATAAAGCCTGGCTTTCTTATGTCTTATGCAATTTGGTCATTTTGTATTTGGTGTCTCCTTCCCTTCTGAAAATGTGATTTTAGCTATGATTTTCTAAACATTTCATCAAAAAATAATTGTGATTTTAGTTAGGATTTCTCCCATGAACTTTAACCCAATCCATTTTGAAGTGTGATCTACAAGAGCTCTTGAATATTTCTGATCTCCTGGCACCTAGTTTATTGGCCCTATGAAGTGGAACCCTACTTGACTCCCTGGTTCATCTTGTGACCTGGCATTCATGAATGGAGTGGGGCTGTCATGAGCCTCGCATACCCTTCCTTGCCCACTTGTCTCTGAATCTGCAGGTCCCCTAGAGGCCACCATTATTGTCCCCTTACTCCGCGCGTCGTTAGGGTGGTTCCTATGTGTCCGGGCGCCATGTGCATGATTCTCACCTTGCGTGTGCTTGGGGGACTCATCGCTTCTCTGGTGACTTTCCCATCCTGAACATGTATTTCCACTGAACCTTTTCAGTAGCCTTGCGCCTCGTGTGTAAGTGACCTTTCTCTGGTCTCGCCACTTTTTGTGAATTCTATCACTTGCTGTAATATGTTGTGTCCTTCGAGTTCTCTGTGCTATTCTAGAAAGGTGACGGCTCTGCCTTGATGACCTCCTCTTTCCGGTAGTTCTTCCACTATGTACTCTGCTTGCAGGTATGTAGCGTTGGCGTCTTTCTTCATAGGTAACCTTGAGAAGAAGTCTGCAGGTGGTTCTGCCATCCTGGTATGTGTTCTGAAATAAAATGGTATTATTGCATCTGTGATGCAAGTCTTGCCAATCTGGGGGTTTGGTTTCCAGTGGTTCCTCGCCCCCAATATTTTCACTAATGGTATTTTATTGTCAGCCCAGAGCGGGCATTTTCTTCCCCACACAGATGTTATAAAATGATTGACAGCCTACTCGCATGCTAGCATTTCTCTTTTGATACTTTGATAATGCAGCTCCATCTCTGTTACTTGCTTTGCTGGAAATGTAGCTTCTACATTCATTCTTTCGCTGTTTTCCCAGTTGCTCCTGTCCCGTAGGTGCTGCCTTCAATGCAGTTGTGGAGTCGTGATTTGTGTTGAAAGGCTTCAAACGTGGTGCATTGGCCATTTCCCTTCTGATTTTGTTGAAGGCCTCTTTTCACTGGTCTGCCCTCTCATATAGTGCACTTTTTCCAAAAAGCTTTTAGACATTGGCCCTCATTACGACCCTGGCGGAAAGTAACTGACATGACCGCCATAGCGTAAATAGCGTTTCCGCCATTGCACGATGGAGCAAAGTGCGGCCAATTCCGACCCATCGGGCACGAGCACCACGCCATGGCGGAAGTGCAAAGTCCGCGATGGCGGAAATGACCCCAAAACGGCCCATTCCGCCGTCGTACGGCGCCCTAGGTGCAATTCCGCCACCCATCTTAGCAGTCACCGTAATGAGCGGTCAGCGCAAATTACGGTCACCGTAAATATACGGAAACGGAAGTAAAAACATGGGGCCGGAACGGGAAACAGCACGCCGTACACCTATAAAATCAGAATCCCAACACAACCATAAAAAACCGACCCTGAGACACATCCCAACCCGTTAGCCACCCCATAATAAAAAAGAAAAATGGGAAAAGTTGCTAAAAAAGCGTGGATCGCAAGCGGCAGGTCCACTTCTCCCATGAGGAACTCACCGTGCTCACAGAGACCCTCCAGGAGAACGCTGCCGTCGTCTTCTCGACGCAAATGACCAGGACGGCACTTGCGAACAAGAAGGACATATGGGCCCTGGTGGCACAGCGGGTAAGTGCGGTGGGGACCGCACTCCGCAACCCACAGCAATGCAGGAAGCGATGGGACGACTTGCGGATACGCGTCCGGAGCATACTTTCAGCCAACCGCAACATTGCCACAGCTACCGGGGAAGGATCTGATTCACCCATCAAGTTGACCCCCTGGGAAGAAATCTGTGCCTCCACCATTGGAATGGAGAGCATACAGGGAGTCGGAGGGATGGAGAAAGGAGTGCAGACATCCGAAGAATCAGGTAGGTGGGCCAAATTAAACAACGCTAAATCCACAAAGTCCAATCATGTGAAGCACCATGTGTCCCCATAGTGCAATAGAAACACATGTCCAGGAGAACGTCCACATACATTGCCATGATAGCGCCCTGTAAAAGTCAGATTAAATACATAAATAAGTAAAAATCCTAAAAACACCCTCTGCATGTGCAGCATGCACACCCTAACTGCAGGCTGCAAAATAACTGCACCCTCAATCCACACGAAAATGAGACCTCCCCCAAGGGCCTCACCCAAATCACCCTCAGGTACCACCCCAATGCATGTGATACATTGCCATTCCAATTACAACAGACCCATAAATAACGCTTGCCCTCCTTTACTCCACCACAGGGTCCGAATCAAACGACGAGCTACAGGACACCCCTACCAGCACACCTGCAAAGAGGGCCAAGACCAACGGCCAAAGACCCTCCACCTCAGCTGCACGGATCAAGACACCTCAGCAGCACGAATCGAGTGGCAGCACACTGGAGGGGACATCAACAGGCACCCCAGCAGCCAGCATGTCCACAACAGCAGCACCACAGGTCCCCCCAATGGATGCCACAGAAGGCACTGCTTCTGGTGGCAGCAGCACCATAGGTGACACTGCTTTCATGCCAGCATGCTCCGACACAGAAAACGGTGCTGTAGATGTAGGATCCATCCATGACCTGTCCCAATCCCCCTGTATGTTCCATCCCGTACACCATGAGGACACCACGCAGGGGCACCCACAAGACGACGACTGGCCAACCCCCACAAGGCCTGTGGCAAGGCAACATGAGGTGATCAGCCCCTCTGTGACACCACCGGAAATGGGCATGGCCCAGCAGAGGCAACAGTCCCTCGAGCAGATGATAGTGCAACAGCAGCAACTGGCCACGCTCCTCAAGGAGCATGCTGATGAATGTGGGGGTTCTAAGGCAGCCATTGAAACATCTACTGAGACACTTAGGGCAGAAATGGAGCGAAGTACAGAGACACTAAAGGCACAAATTGAGGGAAGCACCGAGAGCCTGAGGGGACAAATGGAGAGAAGCACCAAGAGCCTGAGGGGACAAATGGAGAGAAGCACCGAGAGCCTGAGGGGGGAACTGCATGCGATGTCCAAAGATGTATGTGTTGAACTTGCCGATGTGCGCCGTGTGCTCACTGAGCTCTCACAAACCCTTAGGGACATGCATGGACGTGAGCAGGCAGAGACATCATCCGTTGCAAGTTCCGTCCAGGGCAGCCCCCAACGCAGATCTGGGAGGAACTTGCGCTCCACAGGCAGGGGTGCCCCTGATACCCGGAGAGGGGGCTTGCAATAGCGTCTGACCAATGACAATGAGCATCTCTGGACACTGGTGTTCTGGGGGGAGGTAGGAGGGTGGAGGGGGTGTGTAGGGTTCTTCCGGGTGGCGGGTCGATTGGGTGTGTAATACCATTTCACATTTGCAATACATATATACACATTAATCCAATGAGATGTGTGGACATTGATCTTTGTGTACGAGGCCTTTCTTGGCGTACAGGCCACATTGTGCATGTTCCCGACACACACAGTGCCACAAGTCCCGTGTCCATGTAACAGCCACCAGGCGTGAGTACTAGAAGCATGCATCTATGATATTCTGACGAATCTCACGGGCCTCCTGTGCCTCGCGGACTCCTTGAGGTGCTGCCACATCCCCACCCTCATCATGACCATCTTCAGGTGCTTGCAGTTCTGCGTCAGGGGGCATGGCCACATTTCTACGTACGCACATGTTGTGTAGCATGACACATGCCATGACCATCTTTGCAACCTTCTCATGGCGGTACAGGAGTGCCCCGCCAGACCTGCTGAGGCAGCGGAAACGAGCCTTCAGTAGGCCGAATGCCTGTTCTATGACTACACGGGTACATGAGTGGGCATGGTTGTAGTCCTCCTCATGCTGGTTCTGTGGGTTCCGGATTGGTGTAAGGAGCCATCTCTTCAGTGGATACCCGGCATCACCTGTATGTGGACAAAGAAGGATGTTTGTGGAATAACATTGCTACGTACGCATCCCCCCCCTTCCTGCCACGTCATTGACGCATCACCTACCCCACATTCACATGCATTAAATGAGACTCACTGAGTAGCCAGGATCGGTGCCCTGCGTGTCGCTCCATGTAGCGTGGTACTGTAGAGTTCCTCAAGACCATAGAGTCATGGGTTGATCCTGGAAATCGGGCACAACAATGTGTAAAGATCCTGTTGGAGTCACACACCATTTGTACATTGATAGAATGATATTGTTTCCGGTTGCGGTACTGGACCTCCATGGCATGTGGGACAACCAATTCCACATGGGTGCAGTCGATGGCACCAATGCAACCCGGTATGCCGCCAAGTGCATGGAATCCCACTTTTGCGTTTGTGAGCTCCTGCTCCGAGCGTGGTAAACAGATGTAGTCGTCTGCGTGCTTCAGGAGGGCATCAAGCACTTGGAATAGTGTCCGTGACAATAGTGGCTGTGAAATGCCATGCAACTGTCCGACTGTGTGCTGGTAGGTGCCTGTGGCCAGGAAGTGGAGTACAGACACCACCTTCAGTAGGGGTGGGATGGCGGTTGGGCTATCTATCATGCTGACAAGGTCAGCGTGTGTCATGTCAACAATGGCGGTTATGGTGTCCCGGTCCAAACGGTAGAGGGTGTGGATCTGCTCAGCAGTGAGGTTGAACGGATTGGCACGGAGGCGTGGGATTGCGGGCTGCCTGCGTGGTGGTAGGGGCTGTGCTGGTGGGCCTTGCTGCCCCTGCCTTGCCCTCCTCCTCCTCCTCCTCCTGCGTCCCCTCTGTGCGGCCGGTTGTTGCAGTCGTTGGTGTTCGTCTTCTTCTTGAAGTTGGAGTACTTGCAGTGCTATCAGGTCCCCCAGGCCCAACATCGCTAGTCCTGTCGGTAGCATTTGGGAGTGGGTGTGGTTGTGGGAGGGGTTTGGGTATGCAATTTATGTGTTTTCAGGCTGTATAGCCTCCACCTGTGGTGATTCATTTCACCTGTGCCAGCTGCAATTACTTTTGGGCGAGCACGTCCCGCACACAACGCTGCTATTTGACGCATGGCATCTTGCAATTACAATCATGTATGTGATCCCGATGGCAGTGAAATATTGGTTAATATGTTGATTCTGCTATGGTCCCATTGTTTCACATACTATTTTTGCAGTCGCGGACAAACTTGTGAAGGGTCAGTGGAATGTAGTACTCGATCAACGGTGGACCCTCATGCAGCACTGTACCGACGTTCACCGACGGGCGGGGAGTCCCATTAGTGATTGAAGCCAGTTGCCATTTCCACACACAGCCACACTACATAGATGTATTTGTGAATCCAAGCGTTCACAGATGCATTTTCGACGTGATGTTGCAAATGAGGAATTCGAAGGACAGCGCTTTTGCTTTTCAACTAGCGGCGAGGAGACGCCCACAGGTCTGACTGGAAATGTAACGTTCTATTGTTGAATGTCCTTGGGACAGGGCCCATGACGAGAATGCAATGATTGATGTGAATTGAATGGGATGCGCAATAGCGTAGTGGACGATGAGGCAGGACGTCCCCAAATACATGTTACTTCACTACACTAGTGAACCGGGCAGGAGCACAGTGGATTTTGCAGACTGCATTACGCACAGACTCAATGGAAATTTCAAATGTAATGTGAGTAAATATTCAGGCGTTTCTATTCCGGGATGAGGGAATGATGAATGTATGCATGGACAGATGATTTCATTGAGAGTTTGTCATGTGCATGGCTTTTTGATATCTATCCCCTTCCCCTGCGCTATGTGATGCAAAGCTGCCATAGTGGGTCCATCATCTGTCTGCCCTTGTTGAACCCTCCCTGTCTCGACGCGCCTTCAAACACTTGTGTCTGTGCACGTTACTAATCACATCTAATGGATTCTGTTTTGACAGACGCATGCACACATACACTCGTTAGTAATAGTGTATTGAGCTCGATTTATGTTGTTATGATTCGCAAGTGATTTTTGGGTGACATTAATCCTTTTGAGTGTGCTAGCATGCATATGGTTGTATATTTAGTGTGTTGAATGAACTGAGTAATTCATATGAAGTTCGGATGCCCATGCTATTATTTTTTTCTTTTGGGTGACAGGTATCTTTTGGGTGACAGGTATCTCCTCCCCTTTTGCCGCTGCCATCTGTACGCCACTCCTGCAGATGGGTTTTACACTCGACACCTGCAGCTTCGAGTTAATCAGTGGAGCACCATTACGATCTTATGGGACGATCGCCAATGGGCCACATGCCCTTACGCAGTACTAGTGGCTAGGAGCAACATATGTACCTTTCAGCTGGACTAGTGCCTACTTCATGGGACTGCCCTGCGGTTCTAGGCGCTTCCGTGTTGCCTTTTTGGTCGTAAATGTAGGCCCTGTGTACCATGAAGGAACAGGGCGTCACACAAGTAGAAGCTGGTCATTCATTGCGGATGCAACCCACAGTGATGGAAATCATTTTGGAGTTAGTTTGCGAATAGCTGTATGGGCTTGGTGATTTGGATGTGCATTAAAATTATGTTCAGATATTGACCGTGTGGCCTTATTCTTTACTAGTGATGTTGCATATTCCGATTTGTGGCGCGATGTATTGTGAGATGATCTGCATTGGGTTCCGGCTTCTGAGTGGAGTTGTGTGGTACTGTACTGGCCGCGTTTGCCTACGAGGAGTTGTGCAATGTGGGCAGGGAGTGGAGTACAGGCACTCAGTAGGGCCATGTACGGTTGGTTCGCGATGCCGTAATTCTCACCATGGCGGAAAGGTACTTTCCGCCATGCTTGATGGCGTTGAGTACATGTCCGCTAGGGTCAGAATTCGCGTACCGTTGCGCCATGGCGGAAATTACGGTTTTGCAAGGCGCGCGTGCGCGTGCTTGGTGCAGTTAGCGTTGGCGTTCACTACGGTGTCGCTAATGGCATCGTACTTTACGGTGACGGGTCATGATCGCAACGAGCGGTATTCGATGGCGGTATTTCATTTCCGCCTTCGTTTTTGGAATTCCGCCAGGGTCGTAATGAGGGCCATTGTGTTTTGGTTAGAGAAAACAATCACATCTTGGCATGATCTCCCGCCATGCCAATGAGCGAGTTCAGTTGTTCTTTATTCACAGGTTCAGATGCCCCTTCCATGTCCTGCACTGGGCTCTCTTTGGGCTCAATTCCATTTGCACTCCGTAATGCATCTGTACTGTTGTATAGCTCTGTAAAGCACTCTGACATGCATCTATACTGTTGTTTACCTCTGTAGAGCACTCTGTTATACATCTGTACTGTTGTATACCTCTGTAAAGCGCTCTGTTAAGTATCTGTACTGCTGTATACCTCTGTAGAGCACTCCGTTATGCATCTGTGCTGTTGTATACCTCTGTAAAGCGCTCCATAATACATCTGTACTGTTATATATCTCTGTACAGTGCTCCGTAATGCCTCTGTACTGTTGTATACCTCTGTAAAGTGCTCTGTTAGGTATCAGTACTGTTTTATACCTCTGTAAAGTGCTCCGTAATGCATCTGTACTGTTGTATACCTTTGTAAAGTGCTCCGTTAATTATCTGTACTGCTTTATACCTGTGTAGAGCGCTCCGTTATGCATCTGTACTGTTTTATACCTCTGTAAAGCATCTGCACTGTTGTATACCTCTGTAAAGTGCTCCGTAGTGCATCTGTACTTTTGTATACCTCTGTAAAGCACTTCGTAATGTATCTGTACTCTTGTATACCTCTGTAAAGCGCTCCATAATACATCCGTACTGTTATATATCTCTGTAGAGCGCTCCGTAATGCCGCTGTACTGTTGTATACCTCTGTAAAGTGCTCTGTTAATTATCTGTACTGCTTTATACCTCTGTAGAGCGCTCCATTATGCATCTGTGCTGTTGTATACCTCGGTAGAGCGCTCTGTTATGCATTTGTACTGTTTTATACCTCTGTAAAGCATCTGCACTGTTGTATACCTCTGTAAAGTGCTCCGTAGTGCATCTGTACTTTTGTATACCTCTGTAAAGCGCTCCGTAATGCCTCTGTACTGTTGTATACCTCTGTAAAGTGCTCTGTTGCTTCTCAAAGCCACGTCCGTGCTCAATAAATACCATAATAATAATAATCATTTGCTGAAATGAAATATCCTAGGACCCTCGCTAGTTCAAAAAGGTCCTGTGTGAACTCACCTTTCCTGTTCTTTGAATGAAATCCCGTTTAATCTCATCAGTAATTTGTCCAAAACCGCATTACGTTCTTCATTAGATGTTCCATGTATCAGAATGTCGCCTTGAAAGTATTTGACCTTCTTGGTTCCTTGCAAAGTTTGAGTCATTATTCCCTGTGGCAGCTGAGCACAGTCCTTGTGGCATGCTGTTATATTGATTGATATGTGCCAAAGGGCATGGTCAAGGCTCTTGGTTTGTCCGATCGAGGGTGCAACTTCACCTGTGGAATTTGATGATATTATCTAGCTTTCAAAATACTTTGGCGTCTCGAAGTCAGAGCATCACCCCGATTTAGAGCTCTGAGCTCTACGCGCATCCTTAATTTGATCGATCACCCTCCACTCAGCACGGGTATCTGGCTTTGCCATTCAAAAGCCTCTGCGGCCTGGATAAGTGCTCTGTCAGGGGCTGGAACCCCTCACTAGCTTCCGTAGGAACTGGCCCGACTCTGCCTGACTGTTATCGCTCCTTTTATTTGATTTCGGGCATGAATCTTGCAATAGGATTTGCTCCTTTGTGTCGTCTTCTGTTTCCTTGACTTCCCACTCAGTATCCTCACTGGCATTCGATCTTCTTCCTTTTCGAATCACTGTTTCTGTCGCCTTCTACTGGTATGTATTTCCCTGTTGTAGTCTTCCATGATTTACATTTGGCACATCTTTTCCCCACGGTGGGCCATTCCTTGCTGTTTGCCACGTGGTTTTGCACGCAACATCTAAAGCATTCTGCCCTTTGCTAGAGCTCCCCTAGACAGGTCCCTCCTTCTCTGTCTTGCTCTTCTGCCCCCTTGCACATTGCAACTCTTCCTGCAGGTTTCCCTTTTACTTTGTTTACCCTAGTCGTCTCTCTTTCACTTATCTGCTTCGGCTCGCTCGGTATTGTGTATTGTACTCGCTTATATGTGCTGTCACTAGTATTGCTTCTAGAATGGGATTCCTGCAAGGTAGCATTTATTCTTTCATTTACACACTCTGGCATCCCACACATAATGGTTCTCTTAGCACTATAACCAAGGCTCCTCATCAGTGGTCAAAGCATACGAACAGAAGTAGTGGAACTATGTTCCCTGTTGGCCTGCCGCCGCTGCCCACAAATCCCATCACCACGGCCCCTCCCACGCGCAATGCAAACCCCCAAACAAATGCACCTACTGTTTAAGGCAATGTTCGGGGGAAAGTGAACTTCTTCCTACATGTTTATTTTAAAACAAAATCTTTCTGGAACGGTTTCCTTTGTAAATAAAAGTATAGGAAGGGTACAACCTAATGAAAAAAAGTAGAGGAGCACCGCTCCCGACCGCTCCGCCCACTTCGACCACTGCTTCTCGGAACCATCAGTTCTGCTCTAATTCTCTTAATATGGTGGAAAAAACATCTATGGTTCATGGGGCCCTTGTTTTCACTGATCGTAGCGTAATCTTCCATAGTCGTAAACACCTGGAGAGCCGCAGGTTGCCGATCCCTATGGCATAGGGGCTATCTAAAATGCACCATCATTTTCTTTCACAACTGGCAGTGTTTGAAATGATCCTTGTCCTTCTATCCCTGAGCTATTCAACAGCACTGCTGCGTTTATTTTCTCACTAGACTCTTGTAGTCCAGAGGCCTCCATGTATACATTCAAATGTTCCAGCCACTGCTGCTACAGTATATTGCGGGTACCTGGATTTGAGAGGAATGTCGGGGGTGCTGTCACTTGCTGTGCCTTTTTGTTTATTTTATCTTCTTTCCTTTATAAGAGTTGTACTTTCTCTCTTTGATGTTACTTTGTCTAAGACTGTGACATGACGTAGTTGGAGATGCCTTCCTCTGTTGCCACAATGTAGCAGAATCTTGCATTCAATAAATGAATTCACAACAGCCTGTAATCTATATATTTAAAATGCTTAGGTATGTTTCTGTACTCAGATGCAATTTGTCAGTGTTAGGTTGCCCTCTGCTGTCCAAATGTCAAACTGCACCTCTGTGTGCCCTTCCACTTCAAGAAGAGCTGTCATTTTAACAAGCAGAATGGGCACGGTTCCACGCAGTCACTTTCCACCATCGTAAACATTCAGAATACTTTTCAAGTTACTTCACTTCACATAGGGCACGGTGGTTCCATTGTCAATGAACAGTTAATTGCCAGCTCAATGTTTCAGTCTCTAAAGAGTGAAATGCTGCAGGACGAATGCCTCCTCACGAGGTAAAACTAAAAGTAGATGCTTTAGTTATGCTACAAGGCTATCTTATGCCATCACGACGACTCTGCAATGGCCGCTCTGCAATGGAACAAGGTTGACAATTGCACATCTGCAAAGACACATCATAGAGGCCCATGTAATTGATGGATTGAAATAAGATATGGATCTTATACCGCGCATACCTCTCATTCCATATGATACAATTATGTCTTTCAATTTCAAAAGAAGCCAGTTTCCTAAACCTTTAGCCTTTTCAGTGACCATTTATAAGTCACAGGGACAGACGTTTGAGAGAATCTGCCTATGACTTCCAAAACCTGTATTCAGTCATGGGCAACTATATGTTGCTCTCTCAATAGGTCAATCATTCTGCTCATTACATGGTGTATCTGAGAAGAACACTATTATTAATTGTGTTTACAATGAAATATATAAGTAAATTAATAAATAAAAGTACGATGATATTTACTTAATAACCTTTAAGATATGCTTGAACGGCATACGTTACGCCAGGTACAGCTAGTGTATGTGGTTTTATTTCTTGTTCCACAGGCAATAGTTCTATATTATAAAAGGGATGTAGGACATCCATGCTGCTTCCTTAAGTTTCTCCTCTCCGGAATCCAGGCGTATCGCACCTCTCCCTTTCAGGCCCTGCACACAACTTGTACGTGCAACGCATGACGTCACTACAAATGTCAAACTGGCTTCACGTATGGTCACCAGGCTCACCTTATCAAGCCCAGGTTTTTGTTTTTGTTCATCCAAAAGCACTTTGCTTGTTTTCCAGCCTCGCCCTTGAGAGCCGAACTGACAGAAAACAGCTACGAATCGCAGAATTCAAAGTGGTGTGGCTGAAAATTCAGGACTGCCGACATCTTTTCCAGGTGGCAGGTGGCAAGTCAGCTACGAAAGTACAGTCAAAGCTGCTATTGTAGAGGAGTGCCTGCTGCAGACATCTGGAACCTGGAGAACTCTTATTCCAACCCTTGAGGGCGTACACAAAGTTGTATAAATCCAAGTTGGATCAAATGAGCCCCGCGTCTGTTAGGCAGTAGTGCCTCTGGATGCCAGCAGTGCAATAATAACATCACTGTGATATTGTTAGCATTACCAATGTAATAGTACTCAGTATATCGACCCCAGAAGTAGGAATGCTTGAATAGACCCGTCCAGGATTCTGACCTGTCCCCTGCGGGCAGGACACAGGTGTCTCTGCTGCTGTATTCCACGCTCTTGAACCACCCTCGAACATTAGGAAGGAGCATTGGGCTGCACACGTACTGACTGTTTTTGTCATTTTCTTATTACATCCAATAAAAACAGATTTTCAGCAGACCCTCATTCAGAGAATCATCATGCTGAACATTTTTACAAAATATCACACCAATGCAGGACATGGCAACATGCATATTTGTTTGTTAATCATCTATGAGAGGTGTTTGTCCCTGATTGACAATATCGCATATATATATATATATATATATATATATATATATATATGCCATTATTATGGTTGTGCTCAGTAAACTCTAGTAGTTGTTTATTCTCATGGCCAATTCAAAATCCAGACGTGGACCCCTTGCTCACTATTCTTAGAGAGGCACAGCTCCACCCTACTGATGAGGTCCAACCAGACCGAAACAAGTGTCTGGGGTTGCTGTTGGTTCTCTTGTTCAGAGGAGAATTGCCTAGCATTTCAGTGCTGGACTGCTCCAGGGCAGGACAAAAACTGATATGTTTGGGATATTTCTTCTCTGTGAAAGATAGTGAGCTAAAGACTCTGGGTAAGTCTCTCATAACCAGGACTAATGTCTGGCAGAGGGACTCCCAGGACCCCCTTGTTATTTGCAATTCAAAAGCCAGACACCCATTTTCTGAGCTCGACGACATCGGCAACCAGTCTAGATGGTGAGATATGAAATGTCCTCTCTTGCTTTTCTGGAGTCTCTGCTGAGTTTTCACTGTATTTGGATGATTCGGGTTTAGCTGGACTTTTAAGTGATTCGGGCAACAGCGTCAGGTGAAATTTATAAAAATGTATGCTGATGAGGTTGGGTTGAAGAGGTCAGACGTTTTCCTGCTAGCACATGTTCAAAGCAAACAAACGAGCAAGTTAATGGAAGAGGTCAGCTGTTTAAAAGCGCTCTTCTTTTTTTGCAAAGGGTCTATTATTTATTTATTTAATCGTTTTTTTTATAAGGCACATAATACTGTACCTGAGTTCGGTTTCTAAGCGCATATCTGGGCTTTGAACCTCTGTTGCTCTGCATGGTCTTGCTTCTAAATGACTAATGGATTGCACACCTGGCTGCTTCTTTAATACATAAGTCAAAATTAACTCCTTCTTTGTGACAACCTTATCAATAATTCATGTGAAGAAGTCAATAAGTTTTCAGTTTTTATTGCAAATCAACATACAACACAAGGCAATTGGTGCTCCAAGTCTAAGGATGGACCCTGTACCATGCCCTGAACCTTGAAAGGGTATCCCACTTCTCTAATCCAGTCTCCCTATCCAAAAAGACTTGTTACAAGATGTGTTCCCTACTGCCAAAGTACCTCTACTGTGTCTGCTGACCCTTTTCTTGGGAGGCCTGGGTGCCATGGCCTTAACTCTCCAGTTCCCTCACTGGCTTCCTAGGTGACCAAAACTGGTATAGCCCGATGAGCTTGTCAAAACCTTCCTCTTGTGACAGCCTTTCACTCTTTCCTGACACTGCTCTACTCCACCGCTGCCTCTCGCTCTGCCTCTCACTACACTTCCATACCCTCCTTGAACCTCCTGGTCTTGTTGCTCCTCTCACTTCTCCTGTTTCTATTCTCAGCCACCGGCCTGATCTTATTCCTCCTCCCACTCCACGTCCCACTCCTCATTCCCCCTACTGGTCCTATTACCTGTCTTCACTATATTTCTAACTCTGCCTCGCACTCTCCTAACTCCACTCCCTCCTAACTCCCTTTCTCTCATGTTCTTTCTCTCTCTCGATCACCTGCATCATACAGCAAAATTGGTACCACTCTCTCAATCACAACACTTTACCATAATTCTGTCCAAACACACCAAAACCTCCCAACAAGTCTTCCTCCACCAGCTGCGCCCTCTTCTCTGGTCTCTTGGTCCTCCTTTGTTTCCTCCAACCTAACGTAAATATCATTCACTGCAAACTGACTCTCCTGGGTTTATAGAGCCCTTCCCTTGCTCTCTAAAAGTTCCTTGAGCCTCCATTAGGTACTTGGGCCAGCTGATTCCCTGAGTCAATCTCTATCTTGTCTGTTCCTAGCTCCTCCCGAGTCCTCCTTTTGTGGGCAGGAGTTTATCCTGAGATACTTCATAAGTGCCTTCAGCCCCACCCTCTTTCCCGCCTCCATTTCCTTCCAGCATTCAATGCAGACTCGGGCATTGTTTGTCCTCGGTTTGTCTCCTTTATTCGGTAAGTCGCTGTCCATGGGAATCTTGGGGAATGTTCCCTGGTCTCCCCCAATGCTGCGTCACTTCCTGATGGCACTGCTGCTCCTTTGCTGCGCTGTAGTGAATTTGGGGACCCTCTGGCAGGTATTGGTTCACCCATTCGGCTCAAGGAAGGGCGAGGAAAGTCAATTTTCCTCAATGCAACCACTTGTTTCCCTCTAGTCTAGGTCAGGTTTTTTGCTGTAGATGCCATGTGCACTGTGGTACTTGTGGTCCTTGTTTGTTGGTTTCTGGAAGGTGCTGTCTCCCGAGAGACATTAGTCTTTGCAGAGGTATGAGAAGTGTGGTGCATGCTGGTAGCTGTAGTCTTTCATGTCAGTGTACCATGCTGTTCGAATCGCATGCTGCCAGGGAATCACCTGACGGATTAGAAAGAGAGACCTGGCCAGGACAGAGATGGGTGGGCATCGGGACAGGGACAATGATAACCTGTGCTTCTTCTCGTTCCCACTCGTTCTCACTATTCGCTCCAAAACATTGGAATTCTCTGTTTTTGTGTCTGCAATCTCTCTTCTCTCTGCCGCTTTTTAAATCCCGGCTTAAGGACCACCTTCTTTCTGCTTAACTTTGCCTTTTTGTTTTGTTTTTCATTTACCTCAAAGATTGTAGCTTGTTTCAGTCCCTTGTACAGTGCTTAGATGTTAGGCGCTGTATAAATCAAAATAAATTGCAAAATACCAAGGTGAATACATGCTTCCGAGGAAACGGGGACTGCGGTCCCCATGAACTCTCTCACACCGCCTCTGAGGTAGGTCTGGCTCTGACATTGCTCTAGTGGGCTACCTACCCCACGTCGAATCGGTCTTTGGGCCCCCGACATGGCCATACGCATGACCTTGGAGCAAAAAACGGAGTGTATCCACTCAGTTGGCCAGGCGCTCACACAAGTGCTCCTGTAGAAAACTGCAATATCTGCATTGTTGTTTTCAAGTGATTGATAAATCATGAGATCAGTGCATGAATGCTTTTCATAAAATGCCCAAATACTTATTCATTCATTCAGAAGGATGTAACTCACACCATTACACTTACAGATAGACAGAGCCACCTGTTAAGGTACTTTCTAGCATTCATTCCCTCCTGATTATCACTATCACATATACAATTTACCTTACCACTGATATCATTTCTTATTTCTGTTTTTCTATTATTCTATGTGTCTGTTTTGCTCCAATTGCCCATATTGCGGTATGCATATTGTTTTACATTGCATCACGCATGTTATCATCCTCGTTTACGCATAATTCATGTACTGGCTGCTAGCTCAGCCCTAAAGATGGAATCACATTGACATGTATTGGCTCATGAGCTTACATGGCTGAAAATGCCTTTTGCCTCCTCAAATAATGAATAAATAAGTATTTGGGCATTTTATGAAAAGCATTCATGCACTGATCTCATGATTTATCAATCACTTGAAAACTAACAATGCAGATATTGCAGCCTTCTACAGGAGCACTTGTGTGAGCGCCTGGCCAACTGAGTGGATACTCTCCATTTTTTGCTCCTCCGTGACTTGATCCCTGTTTCACCAGATCTTATACACCAGGCAGCTCCTTGAAGCAAACACTACTATACCTTGGCGCATTTTCTGAACTAATCAAATCTAGTATCTACAATTGGTTTTGCCCACCTTCCATTCGCATACGCATGACCTTGTCACAGTTTGCAGCTGACAAGAAATTGTCCTCTTAAAAATTACACTTAGTGCAAAACACACACAAATAATGTAAATGAATGCGCAGAGGGTGCATTTTTTATTTCTATTACATGTGCATGTCACTTTCAATACAAAGCTGGCCTTCACATGTCCAGGGGGCTGTGCTACAGCGCAAATGATTAACTGACCAGCCCCCTTGCATACATCAGTTTTTGGAGCATGTATGGTGCTCCATGCACCCATAGACCTCTTGCTCTAGATATATTATATGTTCTTCCAGGTACATAGGTCATACCACTGCAATCCTATCTAACTAAATGGTATTCGAGTAAGGAATGTCAGAGTCTGCATCATGGGTGCCTGACATGTGAGTCACTCTGCATTTCTTAAGTCATTGACCTTCAACCAAGCACTCTCCCTATTGTTGAAAAATAACATCTGTGCCCTCATGGAAGTCAATTCAGGAAGATGAATCTTCCTGCAAACCTAAGGCATGAGTGACTCTTCCCCAACCCTAAAGGCTTTTCAGGGCTCCAAGTTTGTTACAAATTCCCTATCTTGTCATATTATATACCTCAATAATACACACTGTGTCAAACTCTGAATGTTAAAAAGAAGACAGCGGCATGCCTGATATGTGATTGCCTCTTCTGTTCTGACATGCAATTATGCAATCACATATTTCAACTTTACTAATTTGTTCACCTTCAGAATGATGAACGGCTGTGTTCTTTGTACCCAGATTCAAATCCAGGATCTGCATCTTACAGATAGATCCCTCCACTATCTGCATTCATATAATGTGCTGTCCTGCTTGGATAACATTCATAGATGCATAGGACTCAATTGCCTCTTGTTAACCCCCACCAGCCTCACTCAATCCAACCTTTCTCTCTCTTCCTGAAGCCTTTTAAGTTATTTTGCATGCGTGTTTTTCGTACGAATCAGCCCAAACCTGCCCGAACGCCTCCTGAACTTGCCTGTAGATGAATGTCTATTTAAGGAGGTTCGAGCAGATTTGTGATGAATAGAAAATACACAGGAACCCACCGACCTGCTCACATCTCATTCAGAGATTCACGGTGCCATGTGGATGCAGGTCAGAAATGTAGGTTCAGAGTGTTGAAGTGTTGCCTCATGTGCAATGTGAGGTTGAAGGCAATGTGTGAGCGTGTTTGTGTGGTGTGAGCCTGTATGAGGAGTGTGAGGATGTAAGCAGAGTGTGTGGGTGCATGCACAGCGTGTAGATGTATGTGCAGTGGTTTGTGTGTCTATGTGTTTTCAAAATGTAAGGGTGCATGCCAATTGTGTGGGTTTATGGACTTTGTGTAGATGTGTCTGTGCAGAGTGTGTATGTGTGTGCGTGCATTTAGGTGGTGTTCAGAGACATGTCCAGCATGAGGGCACATGTTAGTGAGATGTTGCATGTGTGTTGTGCTAGGGTGAGTGTATGTGCAGTGCATGGTGTCTATACACTTTGGAGATGCTCCACTGGATTCTTTCCCTGATCCCTGTCCAAAGCCTTCCTGGGATATCAGTGACTGAATTACTATCAGTACTTTCTTCACATGACATCAGGCCAGCGTCGTCTTCAGGACAGATTTCGATTCTATCAACGGTGTTCACTGCCCAGATTTGGTCCAAGTCATGATGGCCCATTACTTTATCAAGAACGTTATGGGGTTGGCATACTTTGTCTAAGCCCTGTTAATGCCACTCATGGACATTGATCAACAGACAATATTAAGCCTTGTGTATGGTTTGAAGGCGCTGTATTCTTCTCATTAACAATCGCTGTACAGAAACATACAAATAGTTCAGTAACTTGAAAAGAACTCCCACCAAATGTCCCCTCTCCTAAGGCCATATGGTCATGTTAGGCTTGTCCTGATTTGCCTTTTCCAAAAGAGCCTCAAACACGCTGTTTTAAAATGATTAATAGAACCCCCTCAAAAGAATATGTCATCCCTGGAATGGTGAGGAGGGTTTCTACGTCCCTACTTTATGGCAATCTAGCAAACATGGGACATTCTTTCTCGCTCCCTAGAGCGCCTTCTGACAGTTAGTTCCCAAGTTCTAGTTCAAGGTTTTCACTCTCAAGGTTCTCTGTATGGGATTCACAAGATTTCAGGGCTCCTCCCCATCACACTCTCCAAGAGTTCCAAGCTGTTTTTATGGTTAATGGTGGGATATCACCACCTCAACCGCTTTGCAGTTTCTGTATACATTGCTGTGTCTCTGTTACAAGTTGCAGATACCTGTGGATTAACTCTTGCACTTCATGACAGAACCAACTGGGCTTCCTTGTCCAGTTTCCACAGAGATTCTAAAGAGGCCCTTATCCCTCCATGTCTAGAGTCCTGCTCTCTAGCCTCTGCAGCACTTCTCTAGTCCTCCTCTGGCCCTAATCCATGACCCACCACCTACTGATGTCCTCCACCCGTCACCTCCAGTATTCCTCCCACAGGTATTGCATGTATGTGTCACAGGAAGACATATGGCAGTGGATATGGTCAAGGAAATGTGCACAAGATGACACAGTAATCCGTATCAAACAACATGCACTCAGGAACCAAGAAACCTGCACGCTAACCCCAGGATGTGGAACACAATACAACTACACAAAAAGGGATGTGGGGAAAGTACTTGGAAGCTCCTTATGATTTCAAAGAAAGTCAGCAAGATCCTCACCCACAATTGCTGTTACATGTGCTGTCGGAGCTAAGCCGCATACAGGACAAGCAATGACAGGATCTGTGAACTAACACCAGTGATGGTATTGTATAAGGTAACTTAAAGGCAATACTCACAAGGACGAGAAACACCACCTGGAATGTCAGCGAAGCCCAAGAAACTCAGCTGATCAAACAGGCACCCAGAAAGGCTATAACAACAAAGGGAGGATAACTTAATACATAAGACCCCTGAAAAGGGACAAGTAGGAATAGTGCATTCAGAATAGTGAGGAAAACATAGGTATTCACACAGGAGCTGGACACAACACCACACCTAACAACCAATAGGGAACAACTGGAGAAGTGCAAGGGAAAACCTGGAGCAGATTCCAAGAGAAAGTAAAGGAACTGGAGCAGGGAAAACGAAATTACCAGGGCAGCCACCCCTCCCCCAACCCAGGGATGGAAAAGAAAAGAGTACACAATAGTAAATATATCAGTGAGGGGTGTCTAAAGGATCAAGGTTACACTACAAAACAGGGCAAACTCAAAGGAATAAAGAGGACAGACAAACTGGGCTGTACTTGAAAAATCAGGCGGAGTGGACGAAGAGTGGCAGTCTTGCAGGAGAGTCTGTTGCCCAGTTCTACTCTTTTCAGCGTGGGGGAGGACCCTCACATATAAACCCTTTCTATCCGCGGAGCGGACGCGGAGTGGACGAAGAGTGGCAGTCTTGCAGGAGAGTCTGTTGCCCAGTTCTACTCTTTTCAGCGTGGGGGAGGACCCTCACATATAAACCCTTTCTATCCGCGGAGCGGACGCGGAGTGGACGAAGAGTGGCAGTCTTGCAGGAGAGTCTGTTGCCCAGTTCTACTCTTTTCAGCGTGGGGGAGGACCCTCACATATAAACCCTTTCTATCCGCGGAGCGGACGCGGAGTGGACGAAGAGTGGCAGTCTTGCAGGAGAGTCTGTTGCCCAGTTCTACTCTTTTCAGCGTGGGGGAGGACCCTCACATATAAACCCTTTCTATCCGCGGAGCGGACGCGGAGTGGACGAAGAGTGGCAGTCTTGCAGGAGAGTCTGTTGCCCAGTTCTACTCTTTTCAGCGTGGGGGAGGACCCTCACATATAAACCCTTTCTATCCGCGGAGCGGACGCGGAGTGGACGAAGAGTGGCAGTCTTGCAGGAGAGTCTGTTGCCCAGTTCTACTCTTTTCAGCGTGGGGGAGGACCCTCACATATAAACCCTTTCTATCCGCGGAGCGGACGCGGAGTGGACGAAGAGTGGCAGTCTTGCAGTCATGTCAGCCAGGGCTGCAAGGGCAAACAGAGAAATGCGGGAAACTGCCATGAACCCAGAGCAAAATGAGCCTCTAAGAGAGCCTCCAAGAGAGGAAGAAATGGAAGAAGAGGGCAGACGCCTGAGGAGCGCCAAACTAAACCAGAAACAGCTGAGTCATAAACAACAACAACAAACACCAACATTTATGGATTCCCCAGAGACATTACCTCAAATGGGCTCCCCAAAACCGACGCCCCAGCAAGCGCCAGCGAACACCATAAAGGTATATCCAACCAAAAGCAAAGTCTTCCGGCCTCCAGTCTCAGAAGATCCCAAAGCAGCCCAGCATGACCCCCAGGAACGATCAGCCTTAACTGGAGGAGCAACTGATGACAAATGGGCAAAGAGCCTGGAAATCAAGACAGCTGAGGCCATGGCTGGCCGGAAAGACACCCGGCCGCCACTCCTAGCCGCCGCGGTTGAGCGGGACCCCGCGGAAGCGGCCCTCGAAGGAGGACCGCGGTCCGCGTGGGACGGCGGGGAGGGGCGGACGGGGCAGGAAGACACGGCCAAGGCGGACAGAGCCGCCGGGAGAGCGAGCCTCGGAGTGGGAACTAGGCCTGCCGGTCTGGCGCAGCACCCAATACCTCCCTCCCCCGGAGCCCAGCTGAGCGCTCCTCGCCCCACGGCGGGAGCCCTCGGAGGAGGGCTGCCAGACGTGGAAGCTGCTGAAGGAGGGGGGGGAAAAGAGACAGATGGCACGACGGCCCCAGGAGAGGCAGAACCGGAGGAGGTGGCGGGCACCCCACCCGAAGAGAACGGGCAGGGGAAGCCCGACGGAGAGCTGCACATCAACGGAGTACCGTCGACGTGTTCACTGGCGGAAAGGAAAGTGAAAGTGGTGGCTCTCATTCACAAAGAGGCGGAGGAAAGTGCAGAGACCAGTTGGGTCCCAGAAAAAATCAATGTACAAGGGCCATCAAACCCCAATAAAAAGAAAAGACAGAGAACAAGTTCCCTGCCTCTCAAGAAACTCAAGAACCGTATAACAACGAAAAACAAGTTTAGCAGCAGAACGAAAAAAGGGCCCCAGAAGCCCGAACAGCAACAAAAAACACCTGACCAATTGTTGATCAATACAAACGAAAACGACCCACCGCGAGGAGAAGGAGGGGTACTTAAAAACTCAATAAAAGATTATTTCTACGCAAACAGCAGACATAAAGCAACAAAAGAGTACCCGCAGAGGGAACTTACAGATCTTGAAATACTCGAAGCTTTAAACGACTGCCTGCCGGTAGCAAAACTACGCAGAGTTGAGCAATACGTTAGCGACAACCGGCCGCACAGTAAAAGACGGCCCTCAGGAGAAAGCAACAAGCCACAAGGGCAGTGGATTGACAAAGTGGGGCCTGAGGGGGAACCACCGTGCCCGACACTAGCCCAAAAGATTTCCACGAACTCACCAAGAGGCCAGCAAAATTTGAAACCGACAAAAGTCACAGAGAAGGGGGAATTGAAGAGAAACTCGGGCAAAGACCTAGAAATGGGGACTGTCACGTCTGAGTACATAGAAAACCCCCACACCATCCAAGAGGAGAGCCTCATTACAGTTGACCCAAATGACCCAATGGACTTAACAACAGAAATAAAGGAAGGCTCCTGCAACTTCAATCAGGCAACACCCTCACTGCCCGAGGGTATCACCTTGAACGTTGATAACTCCACAGGAACATACAGAGATAAAGTAAATAAGACACCAAATAAAATGCTGGGTCCAGAAAACCTCAACCAAGCGGGGCTCTGCAAAGTCCAAAACGAAAACACGACAAAAGGTAGGCCACCCATAGCAGACCCAGACGAATCTAATCAAGAAAACCTTACGAGACCCCATATCAACCAAAACTTGAATATGGGGGGAAATGACATTCGAAGTCCCCACATCGACAAAAACCGAAAAGGAAGAGCCTCACTAGAAACAACAAGGCCAAGTCGAGGCAGCTGGTCAAATCAGACAACAATCTTAACTGAATCCCCCTTAAGAAGAACTCCGTTACAGCACTCGACCAGCCCGACGGATTCCTCAAATAAAAAAAAAATGGACTTACTGTCAATTATGTCATCAGTGAACATTGCACTGGCACCATTTATGAAACTTTACGAAACTATCGCTGACTCCTTGAAAGACCACACAAGCATCCAAGCGATGATCCACAGTAAAGTTATCTTCTTGGAAGCTTACGTTATGGCCTTGGAAGCCAGAAAATCAAGCACAGCTACAATAAACGACGAGGGTTCGCCTCCACGACAAAAAGAGCAGTACGAAGACAAAGAACAAAGGCCGGTGAACAAAACGAGGGGGACTCAAACCACAGCTACTATAGGCCATACAACAAATAATCCACCAACAAAGGGAGTAAACAAAGAGGTGAATCTAAAACAAACTGAGACCCAACCAACAAAGAGACCACCATCTAGACAACCCCCAACTGGAAACCAAACTGCAGAAGGTATTTTTCAACTTTTCACACGACCAGTAAAACACAAGGAAAAACCACAAATGAAGGACAAAGAAATAGAGCCGAGGCAAACAAAAAATCCTGAAATTTCAGAAAAAAGAATCACCAGTTTATCACCGCCAATAACTGAAACGCCAAAAAAAAGAACCTTTACCCTATCCCCATCAACAATTGAACGCATCGAAGATGAAGAATTGATGAATCTGAGCCAACATCTGGCAGAGAATTCGCCCATGAGTCCAGTTGCACATTGCTCCAGTGAAGCACCAACATCACAATCACACAAAGGAAAGGAAAATACAGAATTCATAAGAAGTAACGAAGAAGCGACTAGAGGAAAAGCAGCAAAAAATTATAGGGAAAACGTGAAGAATGCAATAAACAAGGGCGCCAGTCCGATTGACGCAGAAAGACAGACAACGCCAAAAAGGATGCAGAAAGAAACAAAAAAAGAAAACGGAAGGTCGAAATCGAGACCCAGAGACAATCTGACCTCAGGAAACTGGAAAAAAGAACAAAGATACAACTCCTCAAGACAGAAAGGGGGTGAACGCGGTAAATCAAGAAGGAGATCGGCAGGTAGACGGAACGATCACAAACACATAAGAAAGCCGTCTAGAAACATAACACCGGGTAGACCGCGTTCCCAATCCACGAACGCCCATAACAAACCCAATACTGAAAAACGACTCAGCTCGTCACGAGACAAAGGAGAAACGATCTTTCGGTACAGATCCAGAACACAGAAATACAACCTAAAACCGAAAAAAGTGGACAAAGCTAAATGGCGTATAAAGATCACACAAGTGAAAGAAAACAGAGACGAAATAATCTTGAACCGAAACTCAGTGTTAACACTGTTTAAATACATTCGAAAGCTGAATAAAATAAAATCAGAAGATCTGCTTGTAGTAGAGCCAAGCCACGAAAATACAAAAGCAAAAACGGTACTCTATGTAACATCAACAACGTTGAAAAACCTGATCCTCGACTGTAGTGAAGAGCTGGACGAAATGGGCTACGAAGTTAAAGTGCAATCAAACAAAAGTGAAGAAGACAATAAAAGGGAGGCTGAAAACACAAGGCGTACTAATCCCAGTAAAAAGGAAGCAGACAGACACCCAATAAGTGCCTTAGGAAGAATGGGTCGCAATAAGTCGTCTGAAAAAAACAAGGACAGAGCAAGAGTCCGGGGAGCTGAAGAGAAACTGAGGGAAAAGCGACAAGCCTCGAAAGAAAACAAAAATCACGAAAGTCTTATAAAAACCAAAGACACAAAAAAACTTAATAAGGCCAAGGAAATTTCAGAAATAACAGCCAAACTCCCAACAGAAAAACCTCCCCAAAAAAGATGTGAACCCACGAAAGACATATGGTCCTGGTTGCCCAAAATTCTGAGGGGAAAAAAGCAAACATAGCAACCAGCGAGAGACGAGCACAGTCTACATGACAGACGTCGCGCGACCCCCTCAAAGTGCGAACTAAAAATGTGCTCGTGGAACACGAGAGGACATACCCACTTATTGTCTCCAAAAGACATGGACCTGGGATTATACGATCTTCTATGCCTCCAAGAAACCTGGCTGACTGAACCCCCTGCAATAGGGGGGTTCGAAGTCATCCTTGCACCAGCCAAACAAGGAAGTCGAGGAAGACCTTCGTCGGGATTACTGATCGCAACCAAAAAAGACTCAGGGATCAAACTAGAAGAAACATTGATCAGCAACCAAATGATCCTGATGGTTAAGGCGGCATGGAGACGGTGGAGCACCGTTAAAAACGCCTACGAGAAAGTCACCTTAATCGTAGTAAATACCTACTGGAACCCCGCAAGTATAGAGCCTACCGCCTACATAGAAAAAATGGAGGACGCGATAGATGAGGCACTATCGGAACATCTGGTAACATACTTCCTCATATGCGGTGACCTGAACGCTACGTGTATGAGCTCGGAAGAAAGAGTGGCGCACCTAGGCCACAACTCAACAGGCAAACAACGCGGCAACCTATGGGTCAAATTGATGAATTCAAGAAACCTTCACAATTTGCACGAAGCATTCCCAGACCCAAATCGCCCGCCATCATGGGAAATGAAGGAACTGGCAGGTACAATAGACTACATCTACGTCACTGAACCATTACTGGCAATAACGAAAGATTTTGAAATTACAAGAGTCACAGCCAGCGACCACAACCCCCTGTCAACAACCTGGATGTCAATAAGGCCACAGAACGAGTATGTTGAGCACCAAGTCATAGCCAACACGAAGGGAAATCGTCTATACCTTACAACTGAGGCCATCAAGGAAATAGAAAAAGGATTCAGCTCAATGCTAAATCACTTGGGCAAAAATACTACAGATTATACGCCATTCCTGACGAAGTTTAAGAAGACTCGTAAAACAAAAACAAACAGTGAAAATCCCCCAAGACATGTGTACGACCTAACACTGGTGGAGAAACGTCGGGCACTGCGAAAAATACAGCGCAAAGCAAAATCTTCAGGATCTCCAGGGGCTGTGAGAGCGGCAGAAGCGGAAACCAAACTATACAAAGCATGGGTTAAAGGCCACAGACTGTCTCTCTACCAACAAGATGCTGAAATCATTCTAAAAGCGATAAGTGGCAAGAACACAAAAGAATTCTGGAAAATCTTGAGAGCGGCTAACGAAACCCAAGAAAATACAATCATAAACGAGATTGGGGAAACTACTTGGACAAAACACTTCACTACTATGTACCAGGCACCAAGTTCCAACTTAAAATTACAGGTCGGAATGTCTACGGAGCCATGGATAATCATTGACGACCCACATGAAATCCAAATGAAAATCAGAGGCTTAAAAAACTCTCACGCCCCAGGACCCGACGGGATCACAAACTCCGATCTAAAAACACTTGAAAATGAGTGGCCAAGCCTGCTAAGCAAAATCTTTGGCAGAAGTTGCAACTTAAAAACGATACCACCCTCATGGAAACAAGCAACAATCGTTCCAATATTCAAGAAAGGAGACAAAAAAGACCCGAAAAATTACAGACCGATTGCGCTCCTGGACGTCATCGGCAAAGTGTTTGGTTCAATGCTTCTCGATCGCTTCAAGATCTGGATGGAGGAATCACCCTGTAACGACCCACTCCAAACAGGATTCAAAAGAAACCTGGGCACGACAGCCAACATCCTAATACTAAACGTGCTGAAAAACAGAGTACTGGAAGGAGGAACGAGAATTTTTGTGGCATTCATCGATCTGACACAAGCATTCGATCGGATAGACAGGGCCCGCCTATGGTCCAAACTGGAGACCTGGGAATGTCCACCGTCTATATTAAACCCGATCAAAGCACTATACACCGACACCTCAATACGCATCCGACTTGACCAAAACGGCCTGCTATCAGCACCCATCCCAACAGCGAGAGGAGTGAAGCAGGGGTGCCCGCTGGCCCCGGCCCTGTTTTTGGCATTCATTGGAGACATCCAAAACGAGGACCCAACAATTAGAGCATTTCCCCCAAAAATATGCAAAACCCCGATAACACGTTTGCTTTATGCAGACGACCTGGTCCTAATGGATCATACACCGATTGGTCTGCAGCGTCAACTGACAAAGCTCCAAGGGTATATGCAAGAAAACAAACTGGAAATAAACGTAAAGAAAACAAAATTCTTAGTACTGGAAAAAGCGACCAGGAAAACAGAAAAATTGAAACTAACTTTGGAAGGATCACTGATCGAGCGAGTGTTTAACTTCAAATACCTAGGAGTAACCCTAGACTCCTCTTCGCAAGACAAAGCCATGCAATCGGTCCTGATGTCCAAAGCCAACAAATTGGCAGCCCAAGCCAGGGCCATAGACAAAAAGTTTGGAAGATTCTCACTTATCCCTGTGCTAGAATACTACAAGAAAAAGGTGATGCCGACACTAACATATGGGGGAGATGCTATGATGAACTTACCACGATCCATTTGGACAAAAATTGAGGCAAAGTTCTGGCGAAAAGTCCTCAGTCTCCCAAACTCGACCCCAATAGCCTCAATTCGACGAGAGCTCAGTTTACCCTCTCTCAGAAGTTCAGTCTCACAATCGTCTCTAAGACTGTTCAGGAAATGCCGGATGGCTGAACCACCATCAATATACTTTCTCATCAACCTCGAAATAGAAAGGAATACAAGCAAAACCCTCAAAAAATGGAAAGAAGAAAACTTCAGCTTGCTAGAACAGGTCAATGCAGACGAAGAACAACTAATAAAGTACCCAAAGAGAACCTTCACCAAAATCAAAGAACTCGACTGGATAAGCACCCTGGAGACAGCAGGAAAAAACAAACTAACCTTACACCTGCCGTCAACCACGAAAAAACTCAATGAACTCCAGGAATATATAAAGAAGTTCCCATCCAGGAAAGGGAGAGACATGCTGATGAGAGCCCGTCTAAATGTCTTGCAGACAAACGAGATCCTGACAATTAGAGGCCAGTCGGAGAACAATAATTGTCGATTTTGTGAGACACAAGAAAAGGAAACAATCCGCCACTTGCTCCTAAAATGTGCCTCAAACCAACATATAAGAAGAAGATACTTAAAAGCAACCTTCTCAGATTTCATCATAGAGGACGAAGAAACATGTTGGTCTCGTTTGATTGGAGGCGACAAAACATCATGGCAAATAGCATCCTACAAAATCTTGGAAGCCATAAACTGGCCGATAAAGGCACATTTTTAGAGAGCTGTTCTCATTTTATCATCTTCTTTCCTTTTTATCTTCGCCACGCTTACAGACACAGACAGAAACCTCAAACTTTGTAAAAATCTTTTGATTAAATACAAATAAAAAAAAAAAAAAAAAAAAAAAAAAAAAAAATCAGGCACTAGGAAGTGCTGACTGCAAAATAGAGGAAGGCATAACGGGAATCCAGGAAGCTGAAAATACTAATAAGCACACTAAATTAGAAATCCACGGATCCAGGAACAAGAAATAAAAGACTAGGAACTAGACACTAAGAATAAGAACAAGGGACTGGTCACAAACAGGAACAATGATCAGTGCTGGAATGAAGCAAAGAGGGGCTTTTAAAGCTGCCTAACGAGTACACGCCGTAGGGTGCTGTTTGCTAGCACCTACCAGCCACAGGTGCTGCTTATCCTCCATCCAATCGTGTCTTGCAAGAGTGGAGATAAAGCAGTTGGCCAGACATTCCTAGTCTTTTGATTAAAGCAGCATACTGGCTGCCAAAAACCTGGAATGGATCCAGATAGGAAGTGAAAAGGGAAATATGGATGTAAAGCTCCCAAACCACCACAGAACTGTCTAGTAAGGTTTGGAAGGAAATTCCAGTAGGCAATGAACCCCAAATCAGGCCCCCAAGTGGGAGGAAGGTAAGCAAAGGGAGTGAATCTTGACAATATGTTAGGATGTAATCTGAGCAGCAGCTGTACCTCAGAATTAAGCAGCCACTATGCATTCTTCAAATTCCTGTCTGTGTAACTCTGTGCATGTGCACAGTTGTACATGGACCACAGCAGAGGTGTATCAGTAGTGAGCCCAATGGTAGCTGTTGTCAGTGCCTTGGAGTGGTTTATGATAGTTTCTGCGTAGGTCAGGCCTGCATTTTGTTGAGCCTGAGTTGCAGATGGGATGTCCTGCGTGAAGTTAGGGGTATCCTGGCAAGGCCCTCAAAAGGAACAATAACAATGTTGTCTATCATGTGACGTTCCCCTGCCCAGTGGTGGGAGGCTAAGTAAGGATCACAAGGTGATCCTCTGCATACCAACCCCGGGGCCATCATCCTCTAGCTCGGGGAGGACGCCCCTCTGATCCCCCCACTAGATGTGCTAAGGAAAAAAATAGTGCCCTTTTTCACCGCACCAAATAGGTAATGGGCAGCTCACAGAAAATAAGAATAAGTGAAATGTAAGCAGATGCACCATTGGCACTCTGACCTCAGTAGGGCTTTCCAATTGGAGCCGCCTTCATTGTTGTTGTGCTACTGTGTGTATAAAAAACAGAGGCTATGCTAGGCAATCCTGGTTGCGGTGCACTGTGGATTGGGTGTTGTCCAACTTGTGCTCAATCATTTTATATAAGTAAAAGATGACAATTATTAGACAGTCCATTTGGAGACAGAGGGCCTCAGTACAAGTGAGGCGGTAATGGGTTAACGGCGCTGGTAAAGGTGCCGGTGTTGTTAAGCCCGTACGGCCTCATTACGAGGTCCCCTTGCAGGACCCGCTCTGGACGTCTGGTCAGACCAGATGTCCTTTGCGGGTCCCGCAAGGGGACCAGCATGCTAACAACGGGCCCGTCATTAATGGGCCCGTTGTTAGCATGCTCCCCATTCCCATTGAGCCCTATCGGGCTCGAATGGGAACGGGGATGGTCTGGGTCCGGGTTCCCTGAATGGGGAAATACTGGGCCCTCCAAACTCGGAATGGCCCGGTATTTCCCCATTCAGGGACCACAGACCCGGACCCGAGTTTGGAGGCGGACATGGCTACCTCCGAACTCTTAATGAGGCCCAGAGTCAGTGTTTTCACATTTGTATTTGTACATCATTTGTTGTGCTTCGATCAAGACCCTTTTCAAGCACGAGTAGGCTCACTCTTGGTCAACAGCTATAGGCGTGATACAGATTAGTCATTTTGGAGTGTTTTCTCGATCCTAGTGTTGATGTCAGACCGTGCTGGACTCTGGTAACAAAAGAGGAACTCCTCGAAACCCTGTAGTACACTACTAGAATGATAAAATCCAGGATTATGGATATTCCTACACGTGAATCAGAGCACCAAGGACATAATACAACACAATTGTGTTACTCATTTGAGGCAGGTGTACACACCATCTGGACTGAATTAACCCGAATATGAGCAAACAGTGCAACATTGTGTTAAATCAAAAAAGGGAATGCAGACTATACACAGGGGAGCGGCATTGGTAAAACCACATTCAAAATCAAGTGCACACTTTCCATCATATCAAAATAGATTAAATGAAAATCTGGAATCTGAGCCGCCTGAGAGCATAAGTGCCTGTCAAATGTAAAGCATCAATCAAATCAGTCTGTGAAACATGTAGGAGGATCAAGGGCACTTTATTATAGGCGGGAACAAGGGCACTTTATTATAGGGGGATCAAGGACACTTTATTATAGGGGAAAAAGGGCACTTTATTATAGGGGAAAAAGGGCACTTTATTATAGGGGGATCAAGTGCACTTTATTATAGGGGGAAAAAGGGCCCTTTATTATAGGGGGATCAAGGGCACTTTATTATAGGGGGGAACAAGGGCACTTTATTATAGGGAGATCAAGGGCACTTTATTATAGGGGGATCAAGGACACTTTATTATAGGGGGATCAAGTGCACTTTATTATAGGGGGAAAAAGGGCACTTTATTATAGGGGGATCAAGGGCACTTTATTATAGGGGGGAAAGGGCACTTTATTATAGGGGGCTCAAGGACACTTTATTATAGGGGGAAAAGGGCACTTTATTATAGGGGGATCAAGGGCACTTTATTATAGGGGGAAAAATGGCACTTTATTATAGGGGATCAAGGGCACTTTATTATAGGGGGAACAAGGGCACTTTGTTATAGGGGGGAACAAGGGCACTTTATTAAAATTCTCTTCAATACAATGCCTCTATTTACTATTAAGAGGAAAAGGACTCATTAATAAAGGCGCCAGGAATATTTTTTGTAAAGTGATTATGTCAGGCAATTATCATTTGTCAAGCAACTTTTTGAACAATATATTTGTTCCTATTATAATGTTTAATGAAATTGTTATTATTAAAGACTGCTGCTTCACATTTTTGCCAAAACATTCTCAATAAAAGTCCACTTAGATATAAAGCAACACGATCTATTCTGTTTAATTACTTTATGCTACTAGAGACAGGTGTTCCTTCACAGTTGCTTGACTGAATGTTTATTTTACAGGTTATTCTGACAGAGCAGAACTGGAGTCAATACAAGATCACCCAGTGATGCAGAAGTTCAGATCCTCCCCGCTGTGCTCCCCAGGTGAGTAGTGGTGGGTTGGCGTCCCACCTGAGCAGCTGTAGTGTGGTGAGCCAGGCGAGTGGCTGCAGCATGCGGTGACTGCATTAAGGACCTCTCATCTCAAGGTCCTCGCATTCGGTGGAGCAGTGCCTATTTATTTATTTATTTTATTTATTTATAACGCGCTGGGACAGTTGCCCATGGGCATAGCAGCACGGACAGACGAACACCAAATAACAAAAGCAATTATTGAAGCCCTAACAGCAACTATCCAATATGATGAGTGCTAAAACTCCAGTCCTTGCACCAGTAGACGTCCCCTTTCCATGTAGTCGCATCTCCTTGTCTCAGCTCTCAGTCCTCATTGTATAATCGGTCATGTTGGTGCTTGCCTAACTTTATTGAGTGACCTATACAATTCGTGAACCCCCTGTTAAAGGAAGGACGGCCTTCATTCTGCTGGTTCCTGAGATAAGGGGATGGTCCTGTCCGTGTTGCTTCAAGTATCGCAGCGATTGGTATTTTGTTTGCCCATTGATTGGTTGGGCTGGAAGGATGGCTCGGCCACTAAGGAGCTCTCTGCAGAGATCTGGGACCAGCCTGCAGTGCACAGGTTTGGTTCTCGATAAGGTCCACTCAGCTCTTCATCCTTCTTAGGTAAATTGAGTGCCATTAGATCTGGAATTGAAAAGACATTCCAACATGCCCCATTACTTTGGGAGATGGTAGCGCAGTCCTGTTTTTCTTTGGATTCTGGGACTTGCAGTCCTGGATACTCTCATTTTAAATAAGGACTACAATTCCCAGAAAGCCGGCGCACCCAAGACTGGATTACCATCTGCCACATTCAATGGGAAATGTTGACATGTCCCAAGCACACCTGTTATTGCAGGAATCCCGCGTGAAGCCCAATCTGAAAGTGTTCTACTACTATTATTGCACTTATTCTCCTGGGAAATTTGGCATTCCTCCAAAAGCTACATTTTGTAAATTTCCCAGACGTCATTCTGATTAGTAATGAAAGATGTACATCCTTTTCAAGCAATCAAACAAGGTCTCTAACATGTGTTAGCAGCAATGTTCTGGCACTAGCCCATCAACGCTGGTAAAAAGGGATGGGTTTGTGCAGGTTGCGGGCCTTTCTGCCTAATTTGGCAATCCTTCTGTGCATGCTGATTGCCTGCAATGTACTGGAGAATGCAAAGCGGCACCTGCCGTATTCCATGACCGGCATACCTTGGCATAAGAGGCTGTTCTGAGCCATTTGTGTACCTCTCACCGCCTCCTGCACCCCAGAATCCTAACGATCCTAGGAAAATCGTGGGGCCACCAGGAAGTTTAGGAACACAAGAAAGGGTTGGCAAGAACCACGTATGGTCCAGCGCTGGGCCTTAAATGTCGTGACCAGTTAGGTTGTGTGTCAGAAGCGAGCAAATGAAAAGTCTTTTCGCTATAGTTTAGAATTGTGAGTGTGCTTTATTGGCATATAATTGCACACAGGGGGCACTCTGTATGCGATTGGGCACGCTATGTGCTAACAGATCAGGGCAATTATATGCCAATAAAGCAGCCTTCAACATTCTAAACTGAAGTGACAAGACTTTACATTTAGGAGAGGTGAGCGTGCACAACCTAATTTAATATGTATTTGGGTTTGTAACACAATGTTTAATAATGCTGCATGGGGTGCAAACCCTCTAATAAGGTGCCTCCGTGAAATGGCACCCTGAATTGAAGAACAAACAAGGCCTTGGCCGTGAAGCCGGCGGCGTGGGATGCACTCCCAACTACTCTTAACTATTCGAGAAAGTACTGAGGCGTAATAATGAGGTTTGAAGAATGGATGGAAAATGCCTTTATTTTCTGAAGTATTCATTCATATGTTTGCATTTAGCCATCGCTCTCCTGCAGATGCATCAACACAAGATGCTAAGCATTGGCCTGTGCATTTCGGATGATCATGTCCTTCCTCAGGGCCACTTCATTCTGGTCTATATCAATATATATTCAAGTGTCCCACATTCCAGAACATGTCAATTAGATAATAACATAGGAAGTAAACACATAAAACCATTCAATTATACCCAAGGCGGTAAAAATACCATGTCCACATGTCCATCATAAAGTGACCATTACAAAAAGTATTCGCAGTTCATAATTACCGCAAAATTCCGGAATTCATAATTCGGAAAAACTTTTCATTTACTCGCTTCTGACACACAACCTAACTGGTCGCGACATATAAGGTCCGGCGCCAGAAAATACGTGGTTTCTTACCAACCCGCAGAACCGGCAGCCGGACACACACACACACACGATATATGCCATGATCAGGGCAGTGATCTATCTTTCCTAATGCTCTCATCCTCACCCCAAGTTGAGGAACACCTCTGCACTGACACAATGCATGGTCCACAGCTTCTTCATTCTGTAGACCCACTGCATCATTCTTCTACTCTTCGGTGGGAACCACCAGCCAGTGTAGGAATACATTCTGGCAAGCATGTTTGACATACAAGGCAACAGATGATCACTTTGGACCATGGCCCACGCAAGTCACCTTTAGCGTTGAGAAGTGTGTGATCATGCGCCAAGCCGTCATATAGCTGGGGTAGCGGGAGCTAGCGATTGCAAATGCACTTCAGCCCTTGATGACGTGGGTGTGTCATTGAGAAGAGGGGTGGGGAGGTAAGGGCATGGCAGGGAATCTAAGCACTGTAGTAAACAAATCTCAGTGTGGACCACGCTTTGCCATTAGTTGGCTACTGGACACAAGTGAGCACCAGTTTTTGTGAAGTTTCAGATTTTCTACTCTTTGACAGATTTCCATCTGCTAGAATGCCCCTCCCCCCTGTTTTTTTTCAAAAATGTCAGGAGCTCAATTGAAATGATTCGGCATGAAAGACACTGGGGTGTGTAACTGCATCACTAACATGCGTTTATAAGATGGCTACCTATACTTGCCGATGTGCACTATTCATTTGGCATACCAGCAGCGGTGAGGCAAACAGGTACCAACCAGGGACGGTGCCAACAGTGAGAACATGAAGGCTTTAAGCAACATTCATGTAACCATCCTTTAAAACGCCTACTGCCTCTGGCATGAGATGCTTACAATATGCATGTGCCCATTAACAACCCTGGCGTGGTAGCACCGTAGCTGCTATGCAGGTAGAGTATATTTTACTCGTAAGCCCCAAACTGTGCTTAGAGAAATGGGGGTTATCTCCCCAATTCTCAAGGGGCGGCTGCATGAGTGCAGGTTAGATGCGCTCATTCAGATGCCCTTTTCACCCCACTCATGCATTTGTGAAAATAAGGGGGTGTTTCTGCACATTTAAACATTCACTGTGAATTCACAAATGGGATGCGCTTTTAAATGCGCAGAAATAAGGGTGTTCCGCCTGCGCCTGTTCAGAACCGGAGTTGAGGGAGGTGAACATCATGGCAGGACCATTTCCGACCCTGTCATGATTTGTTTTTGGAGTGTGACGGCCGCAGGTTAAACGGCGGCCGTCACACTAGCACTTCCACCCCCCAAACAGGGATGGAAATGCTTTTTAAAGTTAATGTTAATGGTATTTGTCAGCGCACCGTCACCAACGGAATTGGTCCCCAGGTGCTCAGGCGGATCTGTAAACAAGAAGGTCGGGGGTGGGGGGGGGGTTAGTCGGGTGGAGAGGAAGGAGACAAATCTTTAATCATTTCACAACTCTGTGCCATGCACTCACGTGGTTGCGGGGAGCCTGTCATACATTTTCTAATGCATGCAACGGTGCTGGACAGCGCATCTTTGCACCACTGTCCAGCCCCTCCCGACGAGCATTTCAGTAGGGGCTGGACAGTAGTGCAAAGATGCACTGTCCAGCTAAGGTGACCTGGGCATTTCAGAAAGTAGCACAAATATAACGACGCATTCTCTGCGCTCCTGTCTGAGAATCTGGCCGACTGTCTTGCTTGGCATGCCGGCTCGCAGAATGGCAGCCTCAAATTGGACTTAAAATGCTTTCCTGCTAGGGATTCTTCTGTATATTGTATAAAAACAAATGTATGGGCAATTTCACATTTACCTTTTTAAAAATGAATAAATGTGTAATTAAAAAGCTAAAGCTGTTTTTCAAGTTCAGTTCTTTTAAAAGCCTACATGCATTCTATATCCATGCCTAGTGGCACCTCTCACTTTCATTAAAGTAGATGGTGTAAAGGAAGCACGAGCATGACATTATTGCATATGGTCTAAAAAGGTTACAATTTACCTAATCAGCAATGTGGCTGTGTTTAAAAATAATATCTATGACCTTTACCGTCCATCTTATTTATTTCCTTCCCCTCCAACAAGTATATTTTCATAGGGAGAATTAATGGGTGTGTACAGAGAATCTAGTAAATGATTTGTCATTGTGTGTTGTCGAGGGCTTCGTTACCAATCAGTTTGCCTTTAGTAAAATCTAATACAATGGTTGTAAAACGTACTACGGCCCAGGTTAATTCTTTTTGGCTTTTTCAAACCCGGATTCCTATTAATTGGAGGCTGGATTAATCAAAGATAAAATAATACTTCTCAGAATCATCAGGTCATGGCCGCCTCAGATCGACAACGTTGCCTGTACACTGAACCAATGGAACATGGGCAGTCTGCACTTTTATGCCACATATGGTGGACAGGCTGTTATTCCGGCCCTTAATGTTTATGAAGCTAAAGTGCGGGTGTTTCACTTTATGCTGCTGGACTGGTGGCTGTTAGTGCCCTTGACCAGATTGCACTTACTGAGAGAAAGTTTCTTAAATCTATTTTGGCAATTTCTCCAGAGGAATTATTATATTACAAGACTAATCCTACCCCAATCTTAACTTCCTTTTGCATCAGCACGTTTATGGGTTTCAATATGGAGTACTGAACATAAGATTTTAAATAAGTTGCTTTTAATGGATGTCCTGAGTTTAGAGAGAGCTCAGACAATTCCTTGGCTGCTCTATGTATAAAGTAATAAAATCTTACTGAGGGGCCTTTCTTGTTAGGGTTCCCCTACAGATGGACCTCAGCGCCCTTTTGTATAGCTGTTAGTTAACCTTTCACGGTCGCATGGGATTGTGACAACGGAGTTCTGGCTCCTCTACTCCGTTTTGACTTCAACACAAAAAATCTTTTGGTTACTTTGAATTTCTCTCATGCGCCCCTGTTGTCCAAGAAGGAGAAAACAAATGACCCTCATTCTCTTTGTTTTTTTAAAAGATTGGTATCTTTTATTTGAACATTTTGTTGTGCTCTTTACAATGCCCTTTGTGATAACATGTGTTTCAACGAATACATTGTCTTTTTCAAGTCAGGGCTAATCATTCAACATTTGCAAAATAATAAATTACATTTTCAAAGATGAACCCAATTTTGTTATTGATTGTATAAATAATTTCATATGAAATTCATATATTCATTTCATTAAGCATTCATTGGGTTGGCCATTAAGGGAGGGTAAAGGGTAGGACTGTGAGGGATAATTCAAAAAACACAAACATAAAGAAAAGAGGAAAAATGACAAAAACAATGTTAATATTTACTATCACATTGATCATTAAGTGTTGATTTGTTTTCACCTTCTTGGACAACAGGGGCGGATGAGAGAAATTCAAAGTAACCAAAAGATTTTCTATGTATAAAGTCCTTCGACAAATATTGGCCTGTCCCATCTGTTTTTAGAACCGCATTTAATCTCGAATAGCTCTAAGCATGTGTTGGGTAAGACCACGGGGCCTCATTACAAGTTTGCCGGTCCGGAAACAACGATGCCGGTAAGCTTTCCGGCACCGTTGTTTCCGGACCAGCAAACTAGGAGTCTGCTGGTGGGTTCCGTTTTGCCGGCCAGGTCAGACCCTGGTGGGCAGAACGGCACCTGCCAGCACCGGCACTGATGCACACAGCGCCGGTGTGTCCGTCCTCCCCAATTCGCATTGAGCCCTATGGGACTCGAATGAGAATGGGAAGTAACAATTGCCTCCACCTGACTTACCGGACCACCAGGGCTGTAATGCCCCGATTATTCCAGCAAGTCAGGCAGCAGTAATTCATCACGAGTCTGGCGTCAGCCTGCTGGTTTTACCGGCACAACTACCGCCAGACTCATATTGAGGCCCATGTCTATATTTATAAAAGTGAACATTTGTGGATTTTTGACTTGGTGAAGCGTTGTTCCTTATACAAATCCACACCGTTTCACCAATCTGCACCAAATGTTCCATAGTTACCTGTTATAACCCTCCGGACATTACTGGCTTCATGGCGTTTGGACACACCACCCATTTCCCCCGGATTCCAGCAAAACTCTAAATTTGTTTGTGGGTTTGTGGCTTGATGAACCGTTGTTCCTCATACTAGTCGACACTGTTTCACCAATCTTTACCTGTTAGGACCCTCCTGACATTACTGGCTACATAACATTTGGGCACCCCACCCCTTTCACTGGATTTCAGCACCATCACCCATGAGCCGGTTGCCTGAAATCGGCAAAACATCAATGTGGTCATAGAAGGGCCGGTCATCAACCCAAGAATGCACGGTTTCTGGGGCATTTGCACCGCAATGCACCGCAACAAACTGCACCACGCCAGGGTGAGGCAACAGGCGGGTGGAGAACACAGAAGGTCCCAGTATGCAGCAGCACACCAACTCTCGCCTCCCCCCTACGTCTGCTCCGTGGTATGTCAGCCAGCCACATGCCCATTCTCAGTGCAGTTTACTTCAGAGTGTAAGGCACATCAAGCGATAAGCGAATCGGAACAGCTACAGAATCATTGATTTTCAGCAATTGATTAGAGTGTTGTCATGTCTGTACAAAGAACATGTTCGGAGAACGATACTTTTTGCCAGTCCTCAATGAAACATCAGATTTTTGCAGATTCAAAGGATCAAAAATCAAACTTAAAGCTTATCTAAATCTTGAGTTAAATTTGATAACTATCTGTCACTCGCATTTAATAGTTATTCCAGGGAATGAATAAGCAAACTCAGCTTTCACCAGCTTCCGCTTGCCCACCAATGCACAGGCTTGGAATAAGCTATAAACAAATGTTTGCACATGCAACAATACATCTATGCAGTCTAATATGCACATGTTATGCTTGTGGTGCAAATGCTTTCTGATAACCTATTTAATATTGTTGAATTTAAGAGATTGTCATGCTGCTTATTTTAATATTATTACAATACAAGATATCCGTGCGTGTATTGCGTTGGAAAGTTTTATTTAATGAATATGATGTATATTAGGAAATTGAACTAGTCCTTGGTATAGTATTATGTGTATAATATTTACACTATAATGTCAATGTGCACATATTATATATATGCCGGTATTCAATGTGATACTGTTTTTATTCATGTGTTCCGTAGGTTTTATGAATTATACATTCAACAGAAACAAATAAACCCTCAATACCCTAAAAAATATGGATATTGCTCAATGCAGAGAATTGAAGTCACAGCCAATGTCGAATTTGTTCTGTTAGGTTTTGTCTTACACAGCGGCTGACCAGAGTCAAGAGACACATGCGGAATTAACCCCCTAGTTCTCAGAACTGCAAAGCAACTGTCTCAACTGCACTCAGGAAGCCCTCTGTGTCTCCAAGTGAGAATGTAACACCTCTACCCCCTGTGGAGGACTGGTTTACTTCGAATGGCTGAGCCATATACACTTAACAGGAAGCTTGCTAGCAGATGAGGGTGAGCAAAAGTTAGTAAAATACAGAGGAGACTCTTATCTACAGGAGATGAGAACTAGGGGTGGCTGCAGAGGAGAAATTTGCACAGAAAGCAGTATCCAGCCTTTTTCAATTAACTCTTTGCACCCGTAAAGACCTGCTCGCTAATCTTGACTCTGATTCTCCTGTTGCTTTCATTCTCCTTGATCTCTCCTCGGCCTTTGACACAGTCAACCATTCTATCCTTATAAAATGGCTCCAAGATATCCTCGGCATCATGGACAGGGTACTGGTTTGGCTGGCCTCCTTCTTAACTAATCGTCCTTCCCAGGTGCACCTGGGCCCGTTCTCCTCCTCCACCTCTCTCTCTACCTGTAATGTACCCCAGGACTCTATACTTTCACCTTGGCTGTTCAACATTGCCTTGCCCCTCTTGCCCACCTGATCGCCTCCTTCTCTTCTCACTTCCAGTGTTATGCTGTTACACACAACTCTCCTCCAAGCTCCCGACTAAAACCACCTCTTCCTCCCCTCTCATCCTGATTGCCTTTCTGCTATTCAAATATGGAGTGCTTCCAACTGTCTCTGTCTTTATGCCAGTAAGACCGAGATTCATCTTATTGGGACACCTGCAGCCAGTTTCCTGCCAGCTCTCTGGCCACCCTCCTTGTGCCCTCCCCCTTCTCCTTCTACTGAGGCCAAAAATCTTGGGGTCATTTTCGACTCCTCTCTTTCCTTCAACTCTCACACCTTGGACCTTGCCAAGAAGGCCCACTTTCAGCTTCACCCAGAAGCTCAATATGTCCAGAGCTCTGGTACTCTCCAGGCCGGACTACTGCAACAGCCTCTTCCTCAGTATGCCCCTCTCCTCCTTTCATCCCCTTCAACTAATCCAGAATAGGGTTGCAAGAACTATCCTTGGTCTCAAGCCCAGGGTCCGTATCTCTCCAGCCATAAAAGCTCTCCATTGGCTCCCGATGGCTATGAGGGTCAAATTCAAGACGCTCTGTATCATCCTCAAGGCTTTCTGGGGCCTTAGACCACACTATCTCCAACTTTCTCTCACTAAATACTCTCCTGCTAGAACTCTTTGTTCTTATAGCTCCAACTCTCTGTTGATCAAACGTTTCTCCAAGCAGAGAGTTGGGGGCAGATATCTCTCCTCAGCTGGTGCCACCCTTTGGAACAACGTTCCTCCCCCTCTCCAACTTGAACCTGACCACCTCAAGTTCCGGAAACATCTAACAACTTGTCTTTTCTCTTACCTCTTTCCCTCTCTCCCTCCCCTGCTAACCTCCCCAGTGCAGCTGAGACTGGCGGCCTGGTCCCTCATGAGTCTTATAGGTTACCAGGCCCTCTGCTCAGTTGACACCAGCACCCCCCCTGCCTTGCCCTCTGGGCCCCCCATTTGACTACCAGGCAACAGGCATCCCCACTCCTGGGACACCTCTCCCTGGAACTTAACCAGTGGCCTCCTCCTCTGGAACCCTATGGCACATCCCCTCATGGGCTCCTACTACCACTTGCCCAGCCCTGATCCCCACCCCTCCCGTCTCTCCTGCACTTCCCGCCACTGCATTTCCACATTCTGAATGTCACAAGGCCTGTAGGACTGTTTATTGTTTATTTATCGTTATTGCTACTGTTTATTTAGTCCCCTGATCCCTTCCCTTTTTGCCTTGTGGTGCCTGGAAACACAACTTGTTGTATAGGCGCCTTACAAATACCCAATAAATAAGTAACATCAATGAATACATTGCTTCCTCTACCTCACATGACTTCCTGCTGACTCAGGCCTCTAGCTATGACAGCAAAACAGGAGAAGACATGTTATTAAAAGATACTAATGATAAGCTTGTGGCAGAGGACATGAAATGGCACATATAGCCTGCTAGGATTCCACTAGGTTTGGCATTCCTAGCCATCTCTCTGGGGAAACAGCTGACAGTTCAGATGACCTTGGTTAGGGCTGAAGGTGGGTTTCCAGTAGAGATTCAATGACGCTTTCTTCAGTGGCCTCTTAGCGACTGAGCAATCACCTGCTGGAAAACCAAATGCTTGATTGCAGCTAGCAAACGGGTAACCAGGTCAATCCACATCTTAACTTTAGGAGCCACGTGCCCTACAAATGATTTTGAAAAATGTCCCTGACTTAGCAAGAGCAAAAGGGAGCCCCAATTCTGGATGGAAGCACGTCTTCAAACCCCCAGCCTCTAAAATCTAAGGGCATTAGGCCAGACATTTACTGCTGTTAGACTTTTGAACATTTCATCAAGAAAAATGGCGGCCTGTTTTGAGAGAGCAAGCTGCCTAAATCTGCAGATGGATGCATGTGTGAGGCATCTGCTGCTTGACCAGAACGGCTGCCTTCTGAGCTTCTAGTCTCCTACCAGATCAAAATGGCGGCACCAGATCTTCTGCTTCTGCTGCAAAGAGAAGCACCACAAAGGCTGCTTGATGCATGTGGTCCTGCTTAACAGACGATAGTAGAGAACCTGTGGGCTAAGCGTCCTTTGCCAGGCACTCTAAATTTATGTGACACCAGGCCTCACCATGACCCTATAGGCGAGCTAAGGTTCTGTTTCTTACTGTACCCAAAGGCTTTTGAAAGAACGTCAGAGTAACTATTTTCAGTTTTAGTTTCCTTTTTTTCATTCATTTGGCTATGTTGGCTTCCCATCCTGCAGTACAATCCACAGTTTGCCTGGCTACCTAGTGCATCTTTTCAGCCTGCATGTATGTGAGTCTACGTTTTTGTGAGGACTGCTATTTTTATAAAGCTTTTCTTGAACATTACTTTTATTTTTGGTAATTCTTGCCATAATCCACATCTCTGAATATGTAGCCCGGCTCAGCCCAATGCCAACAATCTCGAGGTGCAGGAGGTATACAATATGGTGTTAACCCCCCGTTACCAAGGGCTGGAACAGGGAGTAATGGCCCAACAGCCCAATTTATGGTCAGTTTGTACAGTGCAGTGGGTCCCATAGAGGTAGAGCCTCGGCATCCTTAGGGCCCACACAACAGAGAAACATTCTTTGTCCACCGCAGACCAGCCAAGCTCTCCGTCCTTAAACTGGTGACTGATGAATCCAATCAGGTGTTCCATGCCTTTCTCATCTATCTGTGATAGTACAGCACCTATACCAGTGTCAGAGGCATCTGTCTGCATAATAAAAGCGTGTTTGTAGTCAGGGGCCTTGAGGACAGGGACCTGGCACAGGGAGTCTTTTAAGCCATTGAAGGCCTTCTTACACCCCTCCGACCACAAGTCCTTCTTAGGCTTCTCTGGAGTAGTGAGAGCAGTCAGACGGGCAGCTATGGTGCCACAGTCTGCCATGAAGTTTTGGTAGTACCCTGAGAATCCTAAGAAGGCTCTCACTCGGGGTTGTGTAGTGGGGGTAGGGCATTTCCTGTTCTGCTTGTATTTTACTGGGTAGAGTCTGAATCCTCCCTCCACCACTTTGTGGCCAAGGTAGACCACTGATCCTTGATCAATCTGGCACTTGCTGGCCTTTATGGTTAAATGGCCTTCTGAAAAACCTCCAACACAATTCTGAAGTTCTCTACATGTTCCTCCCAGGTGGCACTGAAGACTGCTATATCATCCAGATATGCTAAGCAGACATCATCCATCTCATTTAGAACATGATTCACAAGCCTCTGAAAAGTGGCAGCTGCAATCTTCAACCCAAATGGCATTACCCTGAACTGGTAAAGGCCTTCTGGAGTTGAGAATGCTGTCTTTTCCTTGGCATGCTCTGCTAAGGCTCTTTGGCAATAGCCAGCAGTGAGATCAAATGTGTTGAGGTTCTTGGAGGCACAGAAGGTATCCACCGCCTCATCAGTTCTAGGTAGGGGTGAGCATCTGTCCTGGTGACAGCATTCAGAGTCCTATAATCCACACAGAACCTAAGTTCAAAGGTACCACCCTTTTCTCACTAAGGCCACAGGGCTGGACTAGGGACTACTGGCAGGCTCAATCACTCCAAGATCCAACATCTTGTTAACCTCAGCCTTGATGTAGGACTTAACCTTGTCTGACATTCTGTATGCCCTTCTTTTGGGAGGTACACTATCCCCAGTGTCAATCTTGTGTTTTCACCAAGGTGTCAAACCTGGAGTCAGTGAAAACAAGGAGGAGAACTACTTCCCCTTGTTGGTCAGAAGCACAACGATGTCATGTTTGATGTCATGGTTGTTAGTCTTAGCAGGGCACAGTGGTGGCGTGAGTTATGGTTGCTTAGGTTACCATAGCTGGCGAATTTCTGTTTTTTTTTGTTTTACTTGTAACCATAATATGGATAGGTTGTTATTCGTGCAAAGTAAGTGTGATGTTCCTTTCAAGTATTTATTGCACTGAATTTGATAGGTTTTTCTTAAGGCAACTGAAACATATCATCCCTTTAACAACCTTTTTTTTCAGTGAATGTCATTGCTTTTTAGTAGTGCAACTTACCCATAACGTCCCTTTAGCAATGTTTTTGTGAGTGAATTGCATATGTTTTTACTAGTGCAACTTAATCATAACGTCCCTTTAACAACGTTTTTTGTCAGTGAATTTCATAGGTTTTTACTAGTGCAACTCAATAATAATGTTCCTTCAGCAATGTTTTTTTTCCAGTGAATTGCATAGGTTTTTAGCAGGATACCCTTATTTTTGGAAAATGTACTGTACAACATACTGAACCTGTGGGCACCATGTTAATGCACACAGCAGTCTTGGAGTATACGTCTGATCACCGACATCTGGTGGCATCCAACCTGCTCAGAAAGGGAGGGGCTCTCTTACATAGTGGTACCATTCTGCAAACACAAGGAACATATGCAACCAGCAGCACGTACATCAATTGCAATGTAAAATAGAGTAGGTCTGCAAACTGTGTACTTATGAAGCAAACAGCATAAAGGCATAGGGCATACATCATAACGGAATGCAGCAACTACAGAAGTGATGTCTCCCTTCAACAATCTTACCTCATTGCTACTGTGCATGGGGACAAAGAACGAATGGCCAGAGTAAGGATGGGAAAGTACTAAGACCAGAATATCACTGCAATGTAGCAAGCACAATACAGTTTGTCTATAATTGCGCAGGTGGTGCAGTATACAATAGTACAGAAGCATAAGGGGTTTTGTGTGTACGTAGCAATGGCAAGTGAGCCCGTCAAGTGGCTCAGAGAGTAGAGCGCTCGCTTTGACATCTGTGCAGAGCTTGCTAACTCAGGTTCGAATCCCGGCAGGGCCAAACTCGGCCTTTCATCCTTTCCGAGGTCGATAAATGAGCACCACACACCGTGGGTAACAATAAGCAGCGCTCAAATACCTGAGGGTTCGTAGCGCTATATAAATGCGAAATTATTATTATTATTATTATTATTATGAATCACCTTACAGTAGCTGGAAGAAAAATTCCCTCATGATGCAATGGCTTACGATACTATCCCCATTGGTACTCACAGTAGTGTGGAATGTAAATTATGTAATATAATTGCTTCATGTACACCTAACACATTTTGTATTCTGTACGAGAACATATTAGAAAGGAAAGCAAGGCAGCACTTGCGGCACCCCTTCCACAACAGCTTACGGGCATAGGAAAGGAAAGCAACTCTGTAAATATCAAAATGGACAGTCTGGAAGCCGAGATGGAAGAATTGGTGAACAATTGTGCCGCCTTAAAAGATTGCGTACAAGGGCATATTATGGACACAATAAAACAGCACTGCCAGACTTGCACGTGTACCCCTTCCCCATGTCACAGCCCGCCATCCCTTCAAAATCTGTGTAATGGCAGACGTGACAATGATACCTCAATCCCTTCCTCCCCTCACGACCAACTTGTGCAAATCCCCAATTCCCCACAATAAGTATCTACTTGTGCTACCCCTTCCTATTGGTGTGTATCAATGTGTTCAAGTAAATGTTGATATTTAAATTGTTGCACACTGTACATGTGGTATTGTTTTTTTTTAAATGGTGTTATGGCTGAGCAGCGCACAGTCCTCGTAGGAGTGAGTGCAATCAAGCAAAAGGTAGGTGTCCTACGGACACTGCACCTGCACGGCCTATCCGCATTGACAATGGAGGCATCCGAATGACGCCAGCATGACCCGCATTTCCGCATGTTGTGCACCATCTATAATTACGGGTGGGAGCGGACGTTTGTTCGTTGTGCAAGTACACGCATGTGTATCTGTTCCTCTGTGTCCTGGTAACACCGCCACTGTGCGGCATATGCGAACAAACTTTACTTAGTTCAATCCACCCACACACATCCTACAGGTAGCTATACAGATAAACATCCCACCTGCTAGAACCTATAAACACCCAGCGTCTCACAAAATGGCCGGCACACGTGTGTTGCACTATTGCTCAGTAGCGAAGTGGCAACGGTGTGCATAGGACGCCTATGCACATGCGTACACTGTATTCCGCCCAAAATGCGTCCTGGGGACAGCTGTCCCAAGGGAGAACAGTGGCGACGTCACCATGCGACTGCACCCACGGTGCGCGTGGCCCTTATTTCGGCGACACGATCCGGACCCTCGGACATCAGAAAAGTACAGTGTTGTGCAATGTACGTAGTGTTTTTCAGAAAGTACATGCTTACAAACACAGCACAATGTGCCATTGCGCATGTATATATGCAATGTAGGCCTGTTTTCCGGGTGCAAATTCTCCACAGCAGCCCTACAAAAGGCCACACCCCAGAGCTGCTCTGCAATCTGTTTGTGCCTTTTCAGAACACAGTGGCAGGCCACATTGGATTGCCCTGTAAGTGAGGTTGCACCGAATCTGCTGTGCTACATTGCCTTTGCAAGTAATGGCAACCATGTCAGCCCGGCTCAGTACGCACAGTAATGGAGAAGAGCATTAACGGCCCTTCCTGTGACCCACACCCTCAGTTGCGATAGTCCCTACTGTCCCATTCCCATGGGTAGCATGCTGAAAACGGTAGTATGTGGCACATGCGTTTCCTGATGTACGGCGAGGGCCGTACCCCAATAAAGTACAAATAGTCCTTCTTCCCTTTCCACTTTCTTCTTTCCAGCAAGCCGTCATTAGGTACTGGTAAAATGCTCTACATGCATCCACCAATCACATTGAAGAGCTCTCCATGTAACAGTATCAGTTCTGTACAATAGTCTTCTGTGTACACACCACATCCAGAAACGTTATTGCACAATACCTCAGCCTCCACAGTCCCATTTCCATGGCCATCCTCAAAATCGCGCATGTGGATTTTGTGCTGCGTGCGGGCGTGGGGGAATAAATTGCAACCAGGGTAGGGGAGTTTGTTTTTAGTGGCGGCTCTGAAAAGAGCCTTTATTTTTATTTTTTTAAGATGCTTCTAGAGAAACACCTTTTTCGGTTTTTATTTGATTTTGTGTGTTCTTGTGCTCACATTGTTACAGTAAACTCTTCAACGCATCCGGTAGATGGGCAAACAAAACAGCATTACCAATGGGCGACAATGAAATGCCATTTGCATGGAAAAACTCTGCATTTCCACGACTAATTAGGTAATTTTTGCAGAAAAACATCCCATCAGCGGACAAAAAAATCACACATGCTCCTGTTAATGAGACACCTTCCAACATCTGGCTCGGAACAACATACATTAGCATTATCCCATACTCTTCTTGGTGTTATGGATGAGAAAAGCACCTGGGCAGTGGTAAAAAGCCTCTTCACTACATTCAGCAACCTCTTCAGTCAACGGAACAAACTTAAACAAGCCACGTAACCCAAATGCATGCCCCGGTAGTGCACAACATCAACAAGAGCCGAAGTGGCCAGGCCTCTGCAGAGTGCATGCATATCGGCGAAACTGCAGTCATAGACAGTGCTCCACAATGTGTCCACTCCTTCCAAACCGAAATTGCCATCAAAGTGCATTTCCAGGGCATACTTGTGCAAATCTATCACAGAGGCATCACCCAAAGTCACCACAATGCGTTTCTCCATGTCAGCCAGCCTCACTACGCAGAGTAATGTAAAACAGTATGACCACCCTTCCTGTGAACCACACCCTCATTACCTGATTGGCTAATACCCACAGTCCCATTTCCATTAGCCAGCATGGTGAGAAGGGCAGAATGTGGCATGTGCGCTTCCCAAAGTACCGCGAGGGCCACGCCCCAGTAAATCAGAAGCAGTCCTTCTTCCTTCTCCCCTATTTTTTGTCCACCAATACCTCATTGGGTATGGGTAAATAGCCACACACGCATCCACCAATGCCATCCAAGACGTTTGCATCTAACACTGTCAGTTCTGCACAACACTTCATATGTACCGTTACAAATTCAGCCTGCAAGTGTCCCTCCATTGCAAGACGCGTCCAGTAGAAAGTTCAGTAAAAGATTGCATGATTTGTGCATCCACATTCATCCACATGAGCACCAATCACCACAAAATGGAGGTATGAATACTTTTTCTGCAGTATGTTTACAACTCTGTTATAAGTGCCTCTGTGCATGTTATCTGACACTGAGCGTGCATTACATTCTTAAAAAGCATACTGTTTTTTCTCCCATTCCCTACCATCTAGTGGCACTTCAATGGTATGTGCTTGCAACATTTTCATTTACCCATGTCATACACTGTTATATCGAAACAGGAACTCTCTTCTTTCCTTCCGACAATGCTACGAATTGTTTTGCCCACTAACCCATCTCCTGCATAAATGGTAAAAATATGACACCTAAACCAGCACTGAATGTATCTTACCAACCTAAAGCAAGTTCCCAAAAGGTCACTATCTGCACAGCTGTGGTTCTCTCTAGGCTCGACTATTGCAACAGCCTCTTTTTAAATCTGCCCGCTTCTACTCTCTGACTTCTGCAATTCATCCTGAAGAGGACTGCACAACTTGTCCGTGGCCTCAAGCCCACTCTACATCATATCTCTCCTGGACTTAAATGTCTGCAATAGCTCCCAGTGGCTGCGAGGAATAAGATGAACACCATCTGCATTATGCAAAAGGCCTTCTGGGCCCTGGGACCTCAATACCCTCAACTCTAACTTCCTATATATCTCCCTGCTCGAGCTCTTCCCTCATCCACCTCCAACTCCCTCAGGGTCAGTTCCTTCTGCAAGCAACCAGTTGGTGGGAGATCTCTTCTTTTGGATGGGGCCTCTCTCTGCAACAGCCTCCCTGCTACTTGAGGAGAACCATCACCGGTTCCGGAAGCACCTCAAAGCCTTTCTCTTTGCGTCTGCTTTTTCTCCTCCTCTCCCCGGCTGACTTCCTGGCTGAAACTGATTCTGCACTGGTTACCTGGCCACTCTCTGATGTTGGGCCCAGGCCACCTCCCCCCGCCAGTCGCACCCCTGCACTGCCTTTCTGGCAAACCCTGCACTTGGGTATTGTTTTCTCTATCCCTAACAGTTCCACCACCACCTGATGTCTGCACTTATCCTGCACTTGGCACAATTGTGCCATATTTTTACTTATTGTCATTTGTTCTTCTTCCCATGTACTGCACTTTCCTCTCCCCCTAACCATGCAGTTGGGCGACCTGAGTGACAGCTGGCCTAGTAGGTTTGTTGTCTCTGTTCCCCCTCCCTTGCCTCATTGCGCCCTGCAAAACGTGTGTATACGCGCATTATAAATGCAATATCATACAATTTCACATCATGATATGATATCATACACACATTGCATTCATTACAACAGGATGCCTGCCACTTACCTTGTACACTTCACAGGTTTTATTTTTCCGAAGTACCCCACTTACTACAAACTTAACGCACGAAAGCAGCACTGAATGCATATTACCAACTTCGAACAAGTACATACAGTGCATGCATACAAACAGGATGCCTTATCTTGCACACTTCCACCATAAGCTTCTGCACTTCTTTGTACAAAGAGACCTTCTGGCACAGTTTTTGCGTACACACCACAACCACAAACCTTATTGAGCACCGCCTTACCTCCACTATCTCATTCGCATGGCTCCCATCCTGAAAATGGCCGAATGTGGGACGTATAATCCTGAAATGACTGCAGAATCCGCAGACTTTTCGTGCTAGGAAGGGGGGGGGGGTGAAACAGAGTAGGGGATTGGGTCTTTAGTGGTCCATCTGAAAAGTATTTTTCATTTTCTGGGTTTTTTTCTTGTTTTTTTAACGTGCTTGCAAACAACCTTTTTCGTTTTTTCTCTTTCTATGAGTTTCTGTTTGCTTCTCCTCCTTCAATTTTTAACGATTTATGGTCAGCGCTTCTTGCACAGTGTAAAAGGAAATAGTATTTCCAATGGCGTTCAAAGAAATGCCTGGAAGCAGTGTATATTTTGCAACCTCATGCTCTCATAGTGTGTGGAGAACATCCCATTAGTGCACATAAATGCAGATCGGTTTCTGTTTATAAGACACCTTCCGAGCTCTGGCTGGGGACAAATTACACTGGCATAGTCCCATACTCCTCTTGGTGGAATGGTTGAGAAAACGGCCTCCGCACTGGGAATAAATCTGCATCACTGCATTCATCAACTTCTTCAGGTGACGGAGCAAATGTCCACACGACATGTAACCCAAATGTAGACCTCCATAATGCACCACGACAACTTCAACAGTAACGGTAGATGCCACATATCTGCAAAGGCGAACCATCCCGTCAAAACTGCACGCATAGAGACTGGCCCACAAAGTGTCCACTCCTTCCAACCCGAAATTAGCAGCTACGCCTCTTTGCATGGCAAACCTGTGCAGATCTTGTACAAAGGTATGACCCACAATGAGCACTGCGTCTCTCCATCTCTACCAACCACATTAAACAGAGAGTATTGGGAAAAAGTAGTACCGCCCCTTCCTGTGAACCACACCTTTGACACCTGATTCCACAATCCTCACTGTTCCATTCGCATGCCCACCATGCTCATAATGACAAGATATGGCATGTGCGCTTTCCCAGCTACAGCAAGGGCTACAACCTAGTAAAGCTGGGACAGTCATTCTCCCCTCTCCACTGTTCTTCTTCCAGCACTCCCTCATTGATTAATGTGAAATATTCCGCATGCATGCAGCAATCAAAGCCAAGAACGCTGCATCCAAAAGTATAATTTCTCTACAGCACTCCATATTTACTGTTGAACACTGCAAGTACACGTCGCGTGTGCTTCCAAATCATCTTTAGTAGAAAGTTCTGGGAAATAATCCACGATTTCAGCATCCAAAATTATCCAGAGCGGCACCCATCACACCACACTGTAGGATGTGCTACCAAACACCACACCCATGGAATGAACAATGTATGCAATGCTGACGAACCACACACAAAAGGCAACAATTTCAAACCTAATTGCTACCACGGCACATAGTTGGCAGTGCAGGGTCTCCATCCATGCATCGAATGGACTACCGGCATACCACATGCAACACACCGGAGTACACGCTATTTTACAATGTGCATGTCATGTGCAATGCACTCCCCTTCTGCAATTGAGCTCCCACCAGTCACCACGGAAAGAGGTCTCTGTACCAGCTATCGTGCCGTAACGAAGCCTGCCTGCATTCAGCACACATGGTAGTTGCTTGTGCAGAGACCCACGAATTGGCGCTGTACACACAGATACTTCCGGAACATCAACGTCTTCGTCCACCTATTGAAATATATCATATGAACCACTTTTCTCTCCCCCACCCTCTCGATCCCTTCTTCCAACCACCACATGGGGTAATGAATGTTTTGCAATGCACTCTGATTTTGAAAATCAGCTCCCACCAGTCACCACGGTAAGAGGTCGCAACAACAGCTATCGTGCCATAACGAAGGCTGCCTGCAATCACCACACATGGGGGGTCATTACGAGGTTGGAGGTAAGTACCGGCCATTACCGGCATGGAGCAAATACTGTGTCCGTGCTGGTAATAGACCGCTAAAAGCGGCCTATTACAACTTGGCGGGCACAAGCTTTGCGCCATGCCGGTAACGACCTAACCGCCATACCGGTAAAGGTCGAAAAATCGCCCTTACCGGCATTGCGCAAAGCGTAGATGGTTCCACCACCATTAGCGGTCACCGCTAATGAGTGAAACCGGAACTAGCGTCATCGCACAGGAACGGGAAAGAGCACGGCGGCCATCTTTAAAAACACAATCCATTGCCATCCTCCATAACCAGGACCCCAATCCCGACCACACTCTTTCACACCTGTACTATAACCTGCAGCATCTAAGAATACCAACATCTCTCAAAAAAAGCGCAGACCGCCTGCGCACGGAGTGCTTCTCAAAGGAGGAGCTAAACATGCTCGCCGAGACGCTGCAGGAACATGCAGAGGTGGTTATCTCTACCAACATGTCCCGACCCGCATTGCTGCGCAAGAAGGCCATATGGGCGGAGGTGGCGCAGAAGGTGTGTGCCGTTGGCACCACCCCGCGCACACCAAAAGACGTCCGGAAGCGATGGGACGACCTGCGCTTACGTGTGCGCAACATCCTCGCGGTCAACCGGAAACAGGGGATGGCTACCGGTGGTGGTGCGGACTCCCCCATCAAGTTGCAACCATGGGAGGAAATCTGCGCAAACTCTATAGGGATGGAGTCCATAGAAGGAGTGGGGGACATGGAGTGAGGAGCCCCGTCTTCGGCAGATGCAGGTAGGTGTCACAAAACAAACACTCTAAAGTACTAAACGATGATGTCCCCCTGAACTGACAGTGCAATGATGGAAGGCAGGGTCCACCAGACACATTTTTGCAAGACTGCCTACAGGCAGTGCACAGCACCAACTCGTCTACATGCATGATGCACCCATATATGTCTCTTCCCAGACGCATCCCTTCTTTACCCACCCTAAAGCCAAGCAACCCGTATGTCAATACCCCGATGGCAATCTCCTGCCATTCCATAGAGAAACAGCAAACCCAATGCATGCCTGATGCATGTTGACCCATCACTAATGCCCTCCCTCTCTTGCTCCCCCACAGGCACGCAATCAGACACTGATGAGCAGGACACCAGGGAGGATGCCGCAACGCCCCACAAGAAGGCCAGGGCATGGAGGGACCAGAATGCCCCTCCACATCAAGGGGAAGAGGGCAAGCTGCAGTTTTGCGCAAGTCAAGACAACCCCAGTACCTCCACCACCGATTTCCATTACTGCCAACACCACAGCACCCACACCAGCCACCAACACCCAGGAGCCAGTGGCTGACGGCACTGTTTCGGGTTCCAGCAGTATTGTTGGGGAGACAGCTGCCACAGAAGCCGTGTCCGACGATGAGGCTGAAAGTCTCACACAAGGCACAACTGCCGCTACTGCACCACTGCATTCGCCACAACTCTCAACAACCAGCATTGACAACATCAACAGGCAAGAGCTGTCTTCTGGGGAGTCATGGGCCGCCTGTTTCAGCCCCTCACAAAGCCTGCCTGAGGAACCAACGGGGGAGTTGAGGGGGGAGGGGGGAGTGGGTGTGTGGGGGAGTTGAGGGGGAGGGTGGAGAGGGTGTGTGGGGTGGAGGGCTTGTGCACTTTGTTATGTTTATTTAATACACCTATTGGAAAATCATAATTCACATGTGTGGACATTGCTTATTGTGTATGTGTGCTTTATTGGTGAACAGTCTACAGTGTACGTGTCCCTGACACACCCAGTGCCTTGGGTGCCACCTCCATGTCACACCCTCCATCCATGTGTGTTAGAAACATTGGTTAATCAGAGTCAGGCGCATGTCACGTCCCTCCTATGCATCGCTGCCTCCCTGAAGTGCAGCCCCATCTCCACCCTCCTCATCCTCATCATCAGGTTCTGGCAGTTCAGCGTCAAGGGGCAGAGGCATATTACGTCTGATGCACATATTGTGTAGCATGACACATGCCATGAAGATCTTGCCCACCTTCTCATGGCGGTACAGGAGTGCCCCACCAGACCTGCTGAGGCAGCGAAACCGTGCCTTCAAGAGGCCAAATGTCTGCTCAATCAACACACGGGTACATGTATGCGCACGATTGTATTCCTCCTCGTGCCTGTTCTGCGGGTTCCGGACTGGGGTAAGGAGCCACCTCTTCAAGGGATAGCCTGCATCACCTGCATGTGGGCAACAATGTATATGTGTAAGTCATCACATCATATGGGACCTGTATCAATGACACCATAGCATGCATTTATTTCCTGTTTGCTACCACAAATCCATGCATGAATAGAGATACACGATGTGGCTGCTATGTGTGTATTCCTCCTATGGACAGGTGTGCGTGCCATCGTCTAGTGGGACGCAGGGGGGTCCTATTCCTTGTGAGTGATCATGCACTGTGTCAGTCCATGCTGGTGCTGGTTGTTCCCATGATCTGGCTGATGTGCAGTCATTTCTATGCTTACCTCCTGTCACTGTTGATGGCAGCCTCATGATGTTCTCACTATGCACGACAAATGGTGACATGCAGTTTTGGTGGACCTCTGTGTTAGTGTAGTGGTGTTTTAATGTATTTGGCCCTCATGTGACTCCTTTGAACGCAGTAATGGAGGACTGTCCTTTCTGTTGATGGTATTTGGTCCTGTGCATTGGCCATACTAATTGCATGTAGCTGCATTGTGTTGCAGGTGATACGGTCTGATTATGTACAGTACACATGTTGATGGCTATGGGATGGTTGTAACACTGCATCATTTTCATGGCAGGGCAGCTTACGTCCTGCATTTTGGGGTCAGGTGTCAGGTCCACTCTGGCCTGCTTTGGGTTATGAGCATGGTCCATTCTCTCAGGCAGGTGAAGTATGCATCTCCCCCCCCCATCTCAGCCAGGTGAAGTATGCATCTCCCCCCCTCCTTCTCAGCCAGGTGAAGTATGCATTTACCCCCCCCGCCATCTCAGGCAGGTGAAGAATGCATCTCTCCCCCCATCTCAGCCAGGTGAAGCATGCATCTCTCCCCCCATCTCAGCCAGGTGAAGTATGCATCTCCCCCCCATCTCAGCCAGGTGAAGTATGCATCTCCGCCAGGTGAAGTATGCATCTCCCCCCCCCCATCTCAGCCAGATGAAGTATGCATTTCTACCCCAATTATCTACCCACATCACATTTCCATGAGCCTAACATGCAACTCACCGAGGAGCCAGGATCTCTGCCCTGCATGTCGCTTCATGTAGCGTTGTATCGTGGAGTTCTGCATGACCATTGAATCATGGGTTGATCCGGGGAATCTGGCACAACAATGTATGATGATCTTGTTTGAGTCACATACCATTTGCACGTTGATGGAGTGGTACAACTTACGGTTGCGGTACACTACCTCCATGGCATGTGGGACCACCAATTCCACATGGGTGCAGTCGATGGCGCCAATGCAACCAGGGATGCCGGCCAGTGAATGGAAACCAACTTTGGTGTTGGAGATCTCCTGGGCTGTCCGTGGTAGGTAAATGTGGTCGCCTGTGTGCTTCAGGAGGGCATCAAGCACTTGGTTCAGCATACGTGACAATAATGGTTGTGATATGCCATGCATGTGCCCCATGTGTGCTGGTAGGTGCCTGTGGCCAGGAAGTGGAGCACATACACTACCTTCAGTAGGGGTGGGATGGCGGTGCGTATTTCTATCAGGCTGACAATGTCGTCATGTATCATGTCCACAATGGTGGGGATGGTGTCCTGGTCCAGATGGTACAGGTTGTGGATCTGCTCAGGGGTTAGGTTGAATGGACTGGCTCTGATGCGAGGGATTGGGGGCTGCCTGCGTGGTACCATTGGCTGCACTGGTGGGGCATGCTGGGCCTGCCTCACCCTCCTTCTCCTTCTGCGTCTCCTCTGTGCTGCCTGTTGTTGTTGTTGTTGTTGTTGTTGTTGTTGTTGCAGCAGTTCCACAGCAATCATGTTCTCCAGACCCAGCATTGCTAGTAGTATTGGAATCATTTTGGTGTGTGACTGGGTGTGGGAAGGGGTGGGGTGTGCTCCTTTTGTGCTGGCCCAGTCTATATTGCCTACACCGGCGCTGATTGTGTGCACCTGTGGCAGTTGGGAACACTGTACCTGGCCGTTTATGGGTGGTCCGCGATGCTGGTATTTGCTCCATGTCTGTAAGGTACTTTTCGGGCTTCAGTAGGCCGTTATTTGCATGTCCGCCTGACTTGTGATGTTCCCCTGTTTACGCCATGCCGGTATTGCCGGCATGAAGGGTGGCGTGCCCGCGCCCCTGCCACTATTAGTGGCACCATTAATTACGGTGCCGCTAATAGCGGGTTGGCGTGTCATAATCGTGCGGAGCGGTAAGCGATGCCGGTAATCCATTACCGGCATCTTTTTCCCCTTACCTCCAACCTCGTAATGACCCCCATGGTAGTCGGCTGTGCAGGGACCAGTGAATTGCTGCAGTACGCACAGATACTGCAGGCATACCACCGTCTTCATCCACCTAATAATCACACATCTCAGATGAACCACTTCTCTCCCCACCACCCTTTCCATCCCTTCTTCCCACCACCACATGCCATACATTGTGTTTGTCAGTCCCTTTCGGCACCGCACTGTCCTCCGATACACCATGGCGGCGTGTTTCCCAAAAACATTGACGCACAGAACGCTTCCCTCCACCCAACCATCAGCCGCATCCAATGTTCGCCGACATCATGGCAAACTGCAAGCCAATGGGACTTTAGTCCACGGAGCAAAAAGAGAAATGGGTCCGTGGAGCGGAGTCAGATATCAAACATTTTTTGTGACATACATTTCAGTTCTTTGCACTGGTCGGACTTCCACCAAACACACAAAAGCACGCTTTCAGAACCAAGCCCCCGCTCCTGCCACAAATTTGGTTAAAATCCGTCCCCCTATAACTTTGCCCCCAACGCACACACACACACACACACACACGAAACCTCACCCAACATACTTCTTTGGCAAAGTTTGGTGAAGATTCGTCCACGGGGAGCAAAGTTATAATCCTCTGAAAAAGTAGGCTTCCTATGGGTTTAGCAACTTAACCATAACTACACGGCCGCTACCATGGGCCGTATATATATATATATATATATATGCACACAAGCAGTCGCACCCCCATACAGCTTCTATCAATCATTCAGTAATTCAGAGATGCTGTTTGGAAGCATGAGTGCTTGTGTGCTTGTGTTCATGCATAAATGAATTTGTCTATTTTATTTATTTATTTATTTCATTTTTAAAGTGCTCAGACAGCCTGTGGGTATGGAGACACTGCTACAAACCAGTTACCTGCAGACAAACTGAAGAGCAATAGACAGTGTTATGTGTGAATGAAGTGTTCTGGAGAGTGCCATGTGTGTGATTGAGAGAGGCTGCATGGGTGCATGACTACTTGCGTGTATGTGTCTATATGAAAGTGTGTATCTGAGTGAGTGAAATGTTCGGCTGGGCGCTGTGTGAATGAATCATTCACATGGTGCCCATCAGAGAACTTACTCAAGAAGATGCATATATTCATATTTACACGCACACAAGCCTCACACGCCCCACACAGCTTCTCTAAAATGTCCAATGATGTAAAGCAGCTTTATAGGGGCAAGACTGCTTGCGTCATTGTGTATAGCTTCCTGAGAGAAGTAATCTGCAAAGTGCCGTGTGAATAATTGAGAGAGGCTGTTTGGGTGCCTGACTGCTTGTGTGCATGTATCTATAAATGTTTGCACCTGCGTGAATGAAGGCTTCTGGTGAGCGCTGTGTGTGTGATGGAGAGAGGCTGTATGGATATGTGACTGCGCACTTGCACATGTGTAATTGAGTGTGTGTGTGTGTGTGTGGGTTCAGGTTTGAAGGGGGCACATGACAATACCAAGGCAAGAAACATGTTCTTGCTGACTGTGCGGAAGAACATGATTTCTTGCCATGGTATTGACCTGCATGAATGCCCACTCAGAGCCAATACACACATATATCCATACACACATTCACATGCACACACGCAGTCACGCACCCGTACATCTTTGTCAATCATTCGCGCAACACCCCCCAGAACGCTTTACTCACGCGGATACAGGCACTCACCTATCTGCGCGAGTGAAGTGTTCCGGTGGATTCCATGTGAATTTTTGAGAGAGGCGGTACGGGTGTGTGAAGGCGTGTGTGCGTGTGCATGTGAATGTCTGAGAGAGGCGGTACGGGTGTGTGAAGGCGTGTGTGCGTGTGCATGTGAATGCCTGAGAGAGGCGGTACGGGTGTGTGAAGGCGTGTGTGCGTGTGCATGTGAATGTCTGAGAGAGGCGGTACGGGTGTGTGAAGGCGTGTGTGCGTGTGCATGTGAATGTCTGAGAGAGGCGGTACGGGTGTGTGAAGGCGTGTGTGCGTGTGCATGTGAATGTCTGAGGGAGGCGGTACGGGTGTGTGAAGGCGTGTGTGCGTGTGCATGTGAATGTCTGAGCGAGCGGCATTGGTGCTGTGCAACACCATGGTAAGAAAACATGCTCTTGATGTTTCTTATTGTGGCATGGTATATTTTACACAACATCTATGATAAAGTAAGCTTGAGGAGTGCTATTACGTGTCTAGACCTGCATATTTCAGTGCAGCCGGCCTAGATAATCTTTCCTACTGTGGCATGGCACTTTTGAATGGGCATCACTGATAAAGCAAGCATTGTAAATGTTGTTACATGAATAAACTGGCTTACATTGTTGAAGCCAATTTGGAATTTTTATTTTTTTATTTCAGGATGGCATTTATAATGGCAAGCCAACAGGAATGTGTTGGTACAAGGGGATTCTGGCATTATGCACGAAGCAAACGTGTGTGCTCTTATATGCGCACACTGGCAGCGTGCAAGGAATTGCATTGGCACAGCCATCGTGAAACTGTTTATTATACTGACATATATTGTGGGGGACGGCATCATGAAAATGCATTGGGAAATGCTCCCATGCACTGCTGGTGACTTGCATCTATGGGATTTTCCCATGACCGACCCTACACAGCTGATTGCAAGCTGTCTATCTTTTTTTTACCCAGTTTTTCACCGAGTGTGCTGTATAATGCACGATTTTAACCCCTTATTAAAAAAAAAAATCTCGACCCTTTTCATTGATTAGGACTCCTTCACGGCGCTTGGTCGCTCACGCATATTCGTGGGAAATTTTTACGCCCCTTAAATCAAAGAATTCACTAGTGACGTTGCTGTAAAGAGAGTTTCGTCTTCAGACCATGAATGGTGCGTAGATTCATCGAAGACAGCATTCAAAAGTGCAAACTGTAGACATCGCAATGGGGGCACATTGATGTTCCTGCCTCAGTTGCCAAAGAATGAAGGAGACAGGTGCCTCCTTTGTCCCACATCTCCTCTACTCTCACAGCACTGCCTAAAGGACTGACTGTCCTTAGGAATGAATGACGGCAGCAGGCAGGTAAAGCCAAGCACATCCCGGGACGGCCACAGATCCTGTCAGCACAAAGTGATTCGCCAGTCTCTCATTTCCATAGCAACCAAAGCCGCTGAGCAAATTGATCTCTTAGGAATTATCCCAATTACACAAGTGCACCACGTGGCACAGCCATCTTCCCGCCCAATACAAATGCATGCCCATAAAATGGGTGTCATAGAAGAAACAAGCTCAGGGGCGAACGCCTTCATTTGAATCTCGATGATGCTGCACCATTGCCAACCCCTCGAGCGCTTATGTTGTTGCCCCTCAAGTCCTGCTCTCAAGCTAGTACTAATGCTGCCCAATTTAAGCAGACCATTGGCCTAATTTACAAAGCATTGTTCAATGGGATTGCATCATTGTAAAACGCTTTTGTAAATGAGTCGCCATATGAGTGCCTGATCGTCTGGCTCCTGAGGTGCGTCTGGGATTGTACTTTCTACTTATTTGTAACTGAGGATTCGCAAGTCACTGTTTTAAGCTCTTGAACGCCTGGGGCACATCCAGAGTCTAGTATGCGTGGCACTTAAATCATGCCTGTTCAATTAAACATCTTAGAAGTATTGTATGCGTTATTATTTTGAAACCAATAAAGAAACACTGGTTCTGGTTTTTTGCCTCCGCATATCCAGTCTTAAAGTTTCAGCAGCACTACAAATTTCATTTTTAGTCCAGGGTCAGCAGGCTGGCTGTCCACCTGTGTTCAGTGGCGTCACTAGAAATCAGCATTGTAGGGGAGCAAACCGGGAGGTGGGTGGGGGGCATGGGAGTGGAACGCACATCAAATAAGGGTCAACAGGCCAAACTGGTTTAAGTATAACCTATATTTTACCAAGCTGGTTAAAAAACGTGACATTAAGCATGTTTAGAGTAGGTGTAAGACAAGAAAAATGTTGCATCAAGTTAATATACATCTTAAAATGTCAACTCATGTTCCACAGTTGCAAAAATGCCCTATGCACTCAGCAAGAGACTGCATTCTTTTAACTCATGCTGACATCACTCCCCCCACAGCTTCAAATAATGTGTAGTTAGAGTTGATATTTAGCAGAAGAGACATCACTCACACCTCAGTCTCAAATAATAGTCAAGGACATTCTCTTTAATAGATGAAATATCACCTAAAGCCGCAGAATTCAGGCGAGAAAAGAAGCCAGCTGCTCCCTTGGTTATTTGGTTCTCTAGCAATGATTGCAGGAATCTCACTTTGCCCACATAGGGGCAACCTTTTCAAAAAAACGGAAAAGGGATTAACCTTTTCAGTTTCTGGCTGTACAACCCGGTGGTGGCTGGTGAATCTTTGTAATTGGAGGGGTGTAAATATTTCCTCCACTTGTGGTAGCGTGGCTGAGCATAGCGAGGGAGCCTGACCCAATCAAGAGGGGTCTGGGGGAGGGCTGAATCCCTCCCGAGAACATTTTGAAAATATTGCCGTAAAATAGGGCATTTATAGCACACATAAAAAAAATGGGTAAAAAGCCGAACAGTTTGCAATTGGTTTTGTAAGATAACTCATGAAAAGAAGCCAATGGATGCAAGTCACCGACAGTGCACAGAAGCATTTCCCCAATTCATTTTCATGATGCCTTTGTTCACAATATATGCCAGTATAACAATATTTTCATGCTGGCTGTACCCATACATTTCCATGCTGGCTGCACCAATGCATGCAAGTTTTCCTATATAAGAACATACTCATATTTACTTTGCACATAATGCCAGTAATAATACTCATCATCTTATGCGTTCTTTTGGTTGCAAATCCATAATAGGAACAAACAAAACACAATAATAAAACACAAACAATATATGATAAAAACATATCCATACAATAATAAAATCATGTTATAATGGATTTACAACAGTTTATTTTGTTTATAAAAAAAAGTCAAATGCCCCAAATGGTTCTATGTGTAATTAGTCCTGCAATAGTCTTCATTCAAATTAAATTAAATGCATATATACATTTATTTGCTTTGCTGCCTATAAAACTATATTAAAATCGATCAAAATACTTCATTAACCACTGGTAATACTGCTGTGTTTTTGAGGCCCTGTGGCATGTTTTTGTCTTTTTCCAGAAATTCTGTATTTAGTGAAAAGCCATAAAAATACCATAAAATACATAAACACTACAAATATGTTTCAGCAACCAGCAAACATTAAAAATAAGATTAAGATAGTCAGTATACAAACAAAAATTGGTACTAAGACAAGTGCATTTTCCTGACCTTAGTAGATTGCTTGAGAAGAGCTAACAATGCCCAAGCAATAGAGTGTGAATATGCCTTCAATAAAAGAAATACAGCAGACGGTGACACGGAATAAAGAAAATATGCCTAAGAACAGGTATAAGCGTCTGCCTTTGAATTGTGCTATAAACTGGGCAAAAAAAGATCAAATGAAACAGATCTTCCCTCGGCTTTAAATTGCCCATTTGACAGTTCTGTTCCTGAGCAGCACGTGTCCAATAGAAACTGTGTTTCCCTTTGACAACGGAGGGAGCCCTCAGTGTTTACACACGACTGGCTCCCCAGATCCTACATAATAGGCGAGAGTGCCGGTGGGTCAGCACCTCCTCGTCCATTATGGACGAGCCACCACTGGTACATCTTCCATGAATCTATGCACAGGGTCAGTGTGACTGGAGATTAAATACTGTTGACCTTGAAGCCATGTAAATGAACTGCACTGTTGGTAATTCAGCGATTCTGAGGACATTAAGGGGTCCATAGACAGTAGATGGCTACCAGGATAGCTCAGGAGGTTGAATGACTGTTGCTGAGATGTTATATATTTAAAACTGGCTGTAAATCTTATGACTTTTTGCAATTCCTTATAAAAAAAACAAGTGCTAGAAAAAAAGCTCAGCCAGGGGATGGGTTGGGCAGGTTGCTTGCTTATATTCAGGACGGCGGTATGGGGAATTTCTGCCTCCAAAATAAAAATCAAAAGTTGACACCCACGAACACAGAATATAGTTTCCTAATAAGTGCTGACAACACAATAGAAGCATTTATTTGTGCTTAAGCAATTAGACAGCCATGTAACATCTTTAGAAATATATCCTGTGATAACACACAAAGGAAGGGGCAAAAAAATCAAAGTATATATGTGTGGCAGGTCAACCAGGAAAAACACATTTTAAAGAAAACTAGTGAATGCAAGTTTAAGAAGCATACTTCAAAAGCATTTGTATTTATTTATGATTAAGCAATTTGCCAACCATATAACATCTTTAGAAATATATCCTGTGATAACGCACAATGAAAGGGGCACAATTAGAAAAGGATATTTATGGGGTGGTCTGACAAAAAAATCAAACACATTTTAAAGACAACTAGTGGATGTAAGTTTAAGAAGCAGGTTTCATTTTGGAAATGTCTTTTTTGTTTCTTTCTGTGAAAGTGTAATCTGCACATTTGGAAAACAATCGTATCTTCAGCAGGTAGGAAATCTGCTTTTAACAATGATGGCCCCCACCCCAGTGATATTCATGGCCCATTGATTCCTGTGGTGTCCCTTTCATGCCAGAAGAAAAAAGACAGGCTAAGCAGAGAGCCAGTAAACACACTCAAATGACGGCTGGTTGAAGGAGCTCATTTAAGACTCCTGGAAAGAGATCTTTGCCAGAGGGGTGCAGGCCACCAATAAGTGGGTGTGGGGAGGGGGTCAAGGCACAAATAGGGTGGGGGGAAATTGCCCAGATTTGCCCCCCTCTAGGGACGCCTATGCCTGTGTCTAACCGTGCATGATGTAAGGAAGGAATGATATCAAACAGTAAGACCGTCACAAGTGATCACAGTTCAAGGGTGTTTATTGAACTTCAATTGGTTGAAAAATGCCTATCTAATCCTAAATCTAAAGATGGGAGAAGGCTACAACCACCAAATACTAATAACGCAGTCCTAGTCGAGTCTCTGCCAAAATAAAAGGGCCTATACTAATAAACCCTTTGCCCATCCTTACTTCTAAATACATATAGTGTGGGAAACAATGGTATGCAAAAGAAAAGTGTTCAAGAAATGATATGTCAGGATATTGAAGCCATTGGCTTCCCTTCAACACGTTTTCAGCACGGGACAAAGCAGCATACTCATGCTTAGCACAGCCTGTGGCTTCTCTAGCAGGAGGATGCAGTTCAAAACTTCAAAATCATGGCCTTCTGTGCCAAACTCTCTTTGCCATTCAAAGTCTCTTATTTCAGAGGGCCTGATGCAACACGACAAACAACAAAGTTCTTTTAATCTTAGGATTTCACATGTACACATTCTCAGGTGATTTTCTGTTCACCCCGGGTCCCCCTCTGCCGGGCTCAGACCCACTTTAACACAAAACCTACTGGGGTGATTTTTGCTTCACCCCGGGTCCCACTCTGCCGGGCTCAGACCCACTCTAACAAAAAGCTTTCAATTGATCTCCCTCTGCCGGGCTCAGACCAACTTGATCTACTTTGCCAAGCTTACTTTACTTCATAAACCAAAGACTTTCGACTGTGAGCAGAATTTTGCTCAACCCGTCACAGGACCACTTCGATTCACAATTCTTTACAACTTGTTAACTTTCACTTCTGTCACTTCTCATCTGGATGACTTATAGAGACCTTTGATTGAGCACACAGCTGGTGCAGGACCACTCTGTCAAAGGTATCATATCTTGGTTTCAAAGTTCAATCACTCATCAGCAGTTCAACTTTGTGTCTTTTTATCAAACACATTTTAACAATGTTCATTGCAGCACTCACCATACAATGTTGCTGCTTGCAACCTTGGCTTCAACACAGACCACTCTTGTATCAGTCTCCCCAACTCACCGGCTGTGTTGATTTCACTGATGTTGCTCTGTTCTTGGAGCCAAGGATCGTACCACAGCGGCTGGTTCTTCTCCCTGCCTTGATTATTGATGCGGGGGGACCCCAGGTATCACGCTTTCTAATCTTCAGGTTTCTTGAAAGTAATGGTTCCTTGTCAGAAGGGTCAAGGGAACTTCCCTCCTTGCAATCGCCTCCTGTTTTTGCCGTCTTTTATTTCTGGTTGAGCTGCTGTCTTGAAACTGCTGTTTCCTTTTGTGATTTGTCTCACTGAGAGTGTGCTCTCGTGCTCCACCTGTTATCCATTTGGGGACGCTTAATGGAAGTCAGGTGTGTGTGATGGTCATTAATTGCGTGACCTTGCCTGACCATTGTATTGGGACACGTCAGGTATAAGGCTCGGGTGTTAGTCCGTTTTCTCTCATAGCAGGCTGTCCGTGTAAAAAGGGGGGGGGTAGAGTTCCTAAATATCCTACCTGGTAGGCTGGGATAAAGGTGTTATAGGGAAGCGGATACAGCGTCTCACCATCCGGTGTCCCACTTGCACTCCCCGAAGACCCCTCCCCCAGGTGAACCTCCCGCACTGCTCCACCCCCAGGAACTGGATTCAAAAGCGATGGCTGTGTCCTGGCCACCTGGATGACAGATCCCTAGGGACTAGTGGGTGAGAGACTTTCTGGTTTCTCACAACGGTAAAGACAGTGGACAGGGGGTGGGTGATTGTGCTGCAGCCTCGGATTAAAGACAGGGAGGATCAGGACTTGCAAGGGCCAGGCCAATACTGCGAGTACTGGAAGTGGTGCACTCATTCTGACAAGTCAGAGAAGGAGACGGAGAGTGTTACAGGTGTGTGTGGGTGGGTGTGTGTGATATGATATGATAGTTTATTTGTATAGCGCCTATAAGAAAAAGAGGTAGAGCATGGGAGTTGTGTATATGTGCATGCATTCCATCAGACAGTCAGAAAAAGACACACAGAGAGAATGTGGGAGGTGTGTGTCTGTGTGCGTGCATTCCCCTAGACAGTCAGAGAAAAAGATAGAGTGCAGGAGTTGTGTGTATGTGTGCGCATTTCATCAAACAGCCAGAAAAAGACACAGGGCCTCATTACGAGGTGGGCGGAATGGGATTAACTGCACCGGTAATGGTGCCGGCGTCGGTAATCCCATTCCGCCCTATTACGAGGTTCCCTCATGGGACACGCTATGGACGTCTGGTTTTACCAGACGTCCAGAGTGGGTCCCCCGAGGGGACCAGGGAGCTAACAACTGGTCCGTTATTAACGGGTCCGTTGTTAGCTCCCTCCCCATTCCCATTGAGCCCTATGGGGGCTCGAATGGGAATGGGGAAGGACCGGGTCCGGCTTCCCTGAAGGCGAAAATACCGGGCCCTCCAAAGTCGGAATGGCCCGGTATTTCCCCATTCAGGGAACCGGACACAATTTTGGAGGCAGCCATGCCCTGTACTTAGCAACCTTTGGGAATGAAGACTCTAGCCAATCCCATCAAACCATCTCAGCAGTTATGTAACAAACTAGTATGTTTTTTCTCAACAAAATCCGTAACATCCGAAAAAACATGTCCCAACCCTATAGCCATCCACCCAAGGATTTCTCAATACACCCACAGCCTGACGCCATTCACTCCTGTTAAATAGGAATCATTTTACAATGTATTCTACAAGTGCAAGCCAACTGACTGGCTAAAGACTCATGTCTACCTAAAATAACAAACTTTCTTAGTCACCTTATTGAGGAGGATCTCTACAAATTAGTTAATGTGTCATTCCTCGTGTGATGGGGTCACTTGCATGCAAACAGGGTGCACTCCTCCCTCTTCTAAAAAAGCATCACTTGACCCAAAAGACCCAGGAAATGACTGCTCTATCACATTGCCCCCTTTCCCAAGCAGATCACTCAAGAAAGCTGCAATTGCTCAATTACAGCCGTTGATTGACGATAACAACCTTCCTCATTGCCACAAAGCTGGCTTTTGCCCTCACAGGGGAACCACATCTGCTTTCTTCCTGTAACAGATGGCATCGGGAGGTTATCTGACTCTATGGGTACCAGAACCATGACCCTTTTTGTCATTTCAGCCACTTTTCACATAGTTGACCATACATTTCTATTGGGTGATCTCCACCATTTCAGTATTTGGAACCTACCACTAGCATGGATAAAATCCTTCCTGATTGATTGCACGTAACCAGAAGCCCTTGCCCCATTTCAATCAAAAGAATGTATGGACCCCAACTTGTGGAGTAACACAGGGATCCATACTAGCATCACTTTTCCCTGACATTTTTGTCCAAACCATTGACTGACCTCATCAGTTCATACAACCTCTGCTTCTACACATACACAGATGACAATTAAATACATTAAAAAGATTAAAAGGTGACTTTTAACAGTTTATTGAGAAACCACCCTCAACACAGGGAGTCCCTTCCCTCCCCACGCAAGTGGTTATTCAACAAACTGTTTAACAGATTCTTTTTTAGCACTATCTCAGACATATATCATGCCCCTTGGATCTCTCTCCCCTGAGCTAACACTGAGCCAAGAACCAGGTGGGTGTACAGGAAATATATTGGTATTAATTTATATTAACAGTAATAGAAATTGGGACAAAAATATCAAAAACACCACTTTATCCGTGGCACGACACAATCAACTTCACACAACACAAATAAATCACAAAAGTGAGTTAAAACGAACACAGATACAATTCTTCCCTTTCTGTGAATCTCACTTCACAAAATAATTTGTGACGAATCCAGGAGGCTGGCGCTTGTGAAATTCATGGAGGCACCACCTCCATTGAAGTTTGCGTCACATTCTTCGCCCCACTTTCTACGCGTTCTAGTTGACAACCCCAACATGGCCACCACTGGGAGGTTCTTATTCTTCCTCCTCCCGGCGGCCGGCGCGTTGCAACCCGTTGCACTTCTCCTTTGGGACTGTCACGCTTGTATTATTTCCCCTTAGTGGTGCTCTGCTTTTCTGCTGCCCAGCTTTGTTTCTCTCCCTGCTCCCAGGGGCTTCCCTCCTAGCCTTTGATCCTCTGCGGCCGTCTCCTCTATGCCAGTGGCTCTCTCTCTCTCTCTTGGTGTCTCTTTGTCCTCTTTAGCCTCCCTCTGTATCTCTCTTTCCATCTGTGGCTCTCCCTCCGCCGCTTCCTCTCTCTCGCCCGCTTTCTGTTCTCCTCCGCTGCTTCCACCTGCCGGTGCTCCCCTGTCAGGATCTCTGGTACCTGTTCTCCCGGGACTCTCTCTCTCTCGTTCCTCTTTGGAATGGTTCTTTTGGCGTTTCCTCTCACCTCTCCATCATTGGCACATCCGCTCTCACAGCCAGCCCTCCTGATCTGCTTCTTGGCCTCCCATTGCTGCTTACCAGACCTGGATTCAGCTACTTCGTCTCGCCCTACCCTTTCAAGAACCTTATCCACGGTGGACTCACCATTGCAGCTTGGATCATGATCAATAAGGGTTTTTTTTGTGCCTAGAGGCTTTTTCCCCTGATTTATGGCTATCATGGAAGCGGGGTCACTGGCCTGCTGAAATCTCGCGCCAGCAGTGGCTTCCTTCCATGGTAGGCCTTATTTACACCAAAAAAAAGACTTCCGAGCCAAGGGAAGGAAGAAGGTTCCATTTCCAGAGACCATCACTTCAGGTGAGGAGGAAGAGGGGGACTTTGAGACCGAATCTGACCACTCAGAGGTAGACCAAATTGACATAATTACACTGATAAATAATATAATTTCACCCCAAACTTTTGGTTTAAAATAAACAGAGGGTGATGGATCGCTTTGTTTTTCAGACCCCCCTCCTTGCTTTGGTCTATGTTGGGAAGTCAGAAAGAAAAATTTGAATGTTTTGGGGAATTTTGGATTTCAGACCCCCCTTACTGAAAGGCCTGTGTTGGGGAAGCTGCATAAAAAAGGTTGGACTGATTTAAGAACAAAGACACCCCTCTTCCTTATAGAAGTCGGGGGCAGTTGGACACCAAGGATTACCCAATTAAATTATAGGCTATAGTTTTCAGCGCACACTGGGAAGTGAGCTTTGTAAATTTCAAATTTTAACAAAATTCACCTGTAGTGTTCCACCAAATGGGGAATGAATTAAATGTATATGTTTGCTTAAATAGGCTAAGGATCTACACAGTTTTGCCCCCCACCCACCCACTGTAAAGGGAAAGGATTCAGGGCAGGCAGACATCCCCGCCTTTTGGTTTTCCAGAGCTTAGTTCTACTTACATAGCAAGCCTCTGTTTAAGGTTCAGGAAAACCAGCTGCATCTCAGGACACTCTGGAAAGATAGGGCAGGGATATAGTCACTCCACTCTCAAAGATGGCCTCCCGCTCTCCACCACAAGACCCACTCAGCATTGAGGCCTTCCTAGAAATGGACAGCTCCAGCCAGATGCACTCTCACCCATCTCCTCTGGTGTCTCCTTACAGCTGTCAGATGGTAATTTTCAATAGCCTTCTTGTCTTTCTCCTTTTTCTGTCTTTCACATTTGTGTGTGTGTGTTAAGCCGACCACTAAATCCGTACGATGTAGTATGGCCATGTGGCACATTTCTGTCGTGTCCATAAAAAGCACAACAGTTATGAAGATGTAAGTTATTAAGCATATCCCTAATTTCATTTTTCACCTTTTTACCAACTCTTACATTTGGAACCAGTTCAGACCGCCCAGAAACCTAGTCTAACTGGCCATTATAGTTCCCAGAGTCACAGGTAGATGCATTTTATATCCCCCAAATCCCCCCCAAAATGAAATCAATCCACAGTATGATTGCTGTGAAAAAGGCCTAATGGACAATAGTCCCTTTAAATTAATTGTGAATGTTCATGATAAGCAAATGGGAGATTCGCTTCATCCAGCACAGCCATCTGTCTCCCTGGGCCAGCCTGTGACCAAAGGTTTTTTTTATGAGTCTCTTTGAAGCTGGTAGTTTGCTCTTTGAAGTGGGTGCCTCCATTTTCACACATGTTAGTCATGCTCCAGCCAAGCGTGAATTTCCTTGAAGCCCCTGCTTCCAGATCCAGCAAGTCTGGAGGACACTGGGCTTTCAACGCCTTCAGCAGCAAATATTATTGAGGGGGATTATTAGATGGGAGATGTGACATCCAGGCTGGAAGTGGGAGTTTTTCTTTGTGAAGTTTTGACCACAACCAGAAACAGGTTTCCCATGAGGAGAAAGTGGCTCTTCAAATGTCTTTGGAGTTTTGTAGGTGAAAAATAATATACATTGCTTTTGTCAACCCACACATCATGTTTTGTTGTCCTGACATTTTTCTGAGAGCAGTGATATTTTTTTCCACTTTGTCTTTTTAAAGCTGTTTTTATGTGCAGATATGTGCAGGCCGTTTTTGCTTTCAATGTTTACAAATACTGTTTTCTATGTCACAGTGATCTTTGATTCCTCCTTATTTTGTAAATTACACTTCTGCTTGTCCGTCGGTAATGACAGGAAGGCCCCTTTCCACATGGCTCTTTAACTTTACTTGAAAAACAAAAGCAAAAGCCAGGCCATTTTTGTTTCAGTGTTTAAATGCCTGCCATTCCTGTGAAAGGGACTTCTGTTTGGGGCCTTTAAATGCACCCCACATGCCCCCCTATTCTTCCATGACTCTTTTTTGGGGAAGAGCAGGGCAAAGTGGGGTTTCCTTAGGTGTAATTTTCCTTCATCAGGGAGTGGCCACTCCAGCCTCCCCTTCCATTTTTGGGTTGGAGGGTGTGGCAAGACACCCCCTTTCCTCCTTCCTTACCAGTTCCCTGGGGTTCTCACCGGACTCCGCTCTCACCTCCAGGCTGGAAGTTTAAGGAGGTTAGTTCTCTAATAAAATATAGAAAAAGAGTTTCAGTACTTTTTACTCACATTTTTCCCCGAGAAGATTTACATAGAATTTACAACATACCATTATAACATGACATTTCTGTTTCACAAAACACATTTTTATTTTTATTTTCTTTCATTTGTACAATAACACCAAATAAATCACTCCCAGATATATATATATATATATATATTTAAGGAAAGAAAAATCCTAAAAGAGCTGCAAGAACTTGACCATGAGATCATAAAAGCTTCAGACAAAGGTAGCAAACATAGTAATCCTTAATAGAGAAGACTATGTAAAGGAAGCACAATGATAACTTAGTGACAATTACTGCTACGAAAAGCTTAAAGAAAACCCATAGGAATCCATAAAAAAGAAGGATGAGTGCTTTCTGCACAAATGGAAGGAATTGAACATTCTTGATGAGGACGACTCAAAATACCTATTCAACAAAACACCTATCGTCCCCACAATATACTTCCTACCGAAGATCCACAAAAATCCTACCTGTCCCCCCTGGAAGACCTATTGTAACTATAAACGGTGCATCCCTGGAAAGCATGTCAAAGTATGTTGATCAAACACTACTGCCTCTAGTATTCACGTTACCTTCCTATCTACGTGATACGAAAGACTTTCTCAGTAAAATTGAAGGAATCACCTGGGAAAGAGACTTCATGTTTGCAATATTGAAAGTAGTATCGCTCCACACCTCCATCCAACATAACGACAGAAAAAAAGCATGCAAATACTTTCTTGACAGTAGGTCGTAAAATTATTTGAGTCATGGACAAATGATTATGGAGATGATAGACTTATGCTTAACTAACAACGTCTTTCTCTTTGACAACATTTACTATAACCAACTGCGCGGAACAGCGATGGGAACACGTTTTGCACCACTTATGCAAATTTGACAATGGGTTGGTGGGAAAAATTCATTGTCTGCACTGACACCAATACCAAGTATACTAATCAAGTAGTCCTCTGGTTACGGTTTATTGACGACCTATTCATCCTATGGAATGGAAACGAAAAGGACTGGCTTGACTTTGTAACTATATTGAATGTCAACAATTTGAATCTCAAATTTACAGAGACTCACAGCCATGAATCCCTAATTTTCTTAGATGTACTGGTGAAAACTGATCAAAAAGAAATCAGTACTGAACTTCATCGTAAACCAACAAGTTCAGACATGCCTTTATTTGCGAGTAGCAATCACCCGACCCCCATCACCCGACCCCATTAAAATGGAGTATACCATATGGAGAGTTCGTCAGGATTCGACGCAATTGCAGCAAACTAGATTGTTTTGATAGAGAGTGCAAGATCACTGCTCGGAACTTTGCCAAACGAAGATACTGCAAGGCAATCATCGAAAGAGCATACACTAAAACACAAAATCTAGATCGAACAGTACTACTTTCTAACAATCGAATACCTGAAAAGACATTGGAATTTAAGATTGATACTCACATATGGCTCACATGCAAAAACAATAAGGAAAATACTACATAAGCATTGGCATGTCTTAAAAACTGATGAAGCCTTATTTCCATTCATGGGGGAACGGGTCAACATAACCTATAGAAAGGCTATCTCCATCAAAGATACATTAGTCAACAGCTTCATGTCCCCGAAAACAGAAACTCAAGCTGCACCCACATGGTTGGACACAAAGAACGTTGGCTTTTTGAAATGCACTAAGTGCAAAGCTTGTCAATTTGCTCTGAATAAAACGAGTTACATACATCCAATATTAGGCTACAATGTTGAGGTGAAAACCAAAATAACATGCAATACTGAATTTGTTGTGTATGTACTAATTTGCTCATGCAATCTTTGGTATGTGGGAAGTACCATCGGCAAGTTGAAATTGAGAATTTTACAACATATGCGCGCCATAGAAAATGTAAATGCTTCCTACCCCATGGAAGTACACCTCAGAGACCAACATCAGAGAAAATTAGACAGCTTTAGATTCTTCGGAATGCACCACATCAAACTCAATCCACGTGGAGGGAACCGTGAGCTGGAATTACGTCAGATGGAGACACGATTTATTTTAGACTTCTAAGAAACCAGGAGGACATAACGTAGATGAAGAATTGTATACATTCCTTAGGACATGAATTTCCTCATCCCTTTGTCTTGACAATTCTCTGTAGTTAGTAACATAAGTATAGATTTTGCTGATTTTGATAGTTGAGTTTGTTTTAACAATGTGTATAATATATGTTTGTTGACTTTTTATGTAATAGTGAGAACTGCACAGCTTTTTTAGCCCTGATTTTATTCTCCTCCTCCTTTTATACACTCTCGTTTATACTTCCCAAATCCTGGTTTTATACTGTATATTGAATACTGACTGTTCGTATTTATGTATGTTTAAAGCACTAAGCACTTTATTAATCTTTTATTTCGCTGCAACAGAGGATAACTAAATCATAAAAGATATCATTTATAAAAACTAATTGATAATATGTAAGGAACAATGTTCAAGATATTAACAAAGCACTTTGCACTATGCACTTTAGGAGCTTTTTTGAAGGTGAATTGTTTGAGAGTTATGTTTACAGCACTAAGCACTTTATAATCTTTAACCTGAAAATGATCAAAGGAGTAGAACATTATGCCTCCCCACCTGTATATATTTGACAATTAGGATAATATTACCTGTTAATTGGTGGCAGTGTAATATTGTTTTAAGTGGCAAGTACTCACTGGCTAATCCAGGCTCTTATTGGGAACAGCGTGCACGTGCATAGTAATGCTGGTTTTATTTCATGCATTCAGCATTAGAGTGGTAACAAACCCAAATTGCCATTAAAATAAAACCTGCTATTATGCACAACACTCAAAGTGGCAGCTACAAATGTACCTAGAGTGGAAATAAACATATTCCAATATGGCCGCAGGTATTTGACAATAGAGTGTCCACAAGGACGTAGAAGAGGAGAAAGAAAAAAGGGAAAAAATGTGTCGGGTAGAACCATAGAGTCTAAGCCCTTCTGCATTTAAAAGCATTGTGCAATGTACTCATGTTTTATATGTGAACAAGCAACGGGAGCATTGCGAAACGCATCGTAGGTTGCAATGCCTTCAATAAAGCTGGATATGGCACAAGAACATTGGCAGATGGTGGATTGATGTATTTTGGAGATTTTTGCTGGCGTCCTGACCGCTTTGAGTGCCGTCCCCGTGTGGAAAAGTGTATTTACTTTTCCCTTCTTTTCAAAATGTATATATATATATCTTTCCATCCGATTTTTCATCCTTCCTTTTCATTCTTCAAATGGTTCCTCTGCTCGATTTTCATTTGGCTTCTCAATCAGTCGCAAAGCGTGTCCGGGATGACAGCTTTTCAACTGATTAATGTGGACCCATTTTTTTTCTATCAGTTCTCCTTTTGGGATACGGATCTTGTAAGCACAGGTGATATTTTATCTACAATTTCAAAGGCACTACTCCAAGAAGGGAATAATTTCCGCTCCTTGGCCTGATTCCTTTGAAAATTGTACAGGTAAACCGTGTCACCTATTTCCTACTCCTTCTTGGTGGTCTTTAGATCATAGTAGGTCTTCATTCCCTCAGCAGACTTTTCTTAATTGTGCTGAGCATAAGCAAAAGCATGCTGTAGGTGCTTCCTTAAATGTTCAATGTACTCATGAGTAGTGGATGCATTTATCAGGGCCTGCTCCTGAGTCCTATAGAGCAGATGCTGTGGTAACACAATGTTTTGTCCAGTCATGAACTCAAATGGAGACATCTTTGTTGCAGAAGATGGTGTAGACCTAATAGCCATCAGGACAAGTGGCAATCAGTTGTCCCAACTGGGTCCCGAGTCTGCCACAAACTTCTTTAAGATACTCACAATTGTTTTGTTGTTTCTCTGCACCCGAAAGCTTGAGACCGGGCGGTAGGCAATGTGGAGTTTTCTTTTCACCCCTAGAATCTCCCACATCTTTGCCATCACCTCACTGGTACAATGGCTTCCTCAGTCTGACTCGATCCTTTGCAGGAGGCCAAAACGAGAGAAGATGTAGTTGATCATTAGGGCAGCAACTGTCTCTGCTTTACAATTCAGGGCTGGTAGACATTCTTCCCACTTTGTGAACAAGCATGTCACAGTCAACATGTACTTGTTTCCTCTAGAGGAGCGAATCACTGGCCCGATGAAATCGACCTGCAAATCTGACCAAGGCAGTGTCATTCTATTTTTTTGAAGGGGAGCTCAGTGTGTGAGTGAACTGGGTTGGAATTGACCACACACAAGACACCCCTTTAGGTAAGTGTTTAGGTCCTGGCCCATGTGTTGCCAGTAGGCAAACTCGCACAAGATTTCCAATGTCATATGAAACCCTATAACCGGCAGTGGCCGCGTCATGGGCATGGTTCAACATCAGGCTTCGGAATGAGGTAGGTAGCACCCACTGGTCACAGCTGGATAGGGCTCTTCTTACCAACAACCCATCTTGAATCTGGAACATCTTGGAATACTTCATCAACACCCAGAGATCCTCTTTACCAGCATAATCCGACTATGTTAGAGGAAAGCTTACAGGGTCTTCAATGTATCAATAACATTTCCCAATGATCGGGTCCTCTTTCTGTGCAGTGATAAAATCAGCATCTGGGGTATCTTTACTCCACTGGGCTGTTGACAGTTCGCTGTCAGCCTGAGTTTGTGATCTGGTGACAGCTGTAACTTGGATTTCATCCAGCAGGGATTCCATTTCTATGAAATCTCCCTGAAGAGCTCTGGTTTTAGCCAGCTGGTCCACCAGGTCATTCCCAGTCTTATCTGGCCCCTCTATCTTGGAATGACCTCTTATCTTCTTCCAATAGATGGTTCTCTCATTGGAAGTCACCAGATCATCGATTGGCTGGATACATTTGGCATGCTTTAGGGGTTTGTTGTTGGCACCAAGCATGCCTCGATTTTTCCAGTAAATCAGGTGCTCCACAAACCCATTCCTGACATAAGCAGAGTCAGTGATTATGGCCAGTTCAAGGAGTTGGTGGTGCACTGCAGTGAGGATGGCTTGATAAACAGCCATCAACTCTTCAACCTGACGACTTTGGGGTCCTATTTTATAACCAGCAGAGGGATCCGGGGTATCATTCACCCAGGCATTACCATTACCATTGCCAGCCACCAGTTATTTTTCCCCGTTGCTATCAACATGGTAGGTGCACCCATCCACATAAACTGTGGGTATCCCCTGAAATGTATATTCTTCAAGGACCTTGTGTGGGGTAGTTAAGTACACCTCCATGTTGTTGTTGGCCATTAGACTTTCGTCCTCAAGACAGTTTTCTTGAGCACAATCATGCAAGTCTGCCAACCCTTGCGCCAGGGGACTCTTCTTGTTTTGGCCATATCTGACCTCCACTGGAAAGCCTTGCATGGACAGAATCCAGGAAGTAAATCTGGAATTACTAACATTCCCCACCCAGATTCTGTCACATTGTAGATACTGCAAGGGTTGGTGAGGAGTCTCAACAATAATGTGCTCACCCTGTATGAATGAGCAGTCATTTTTTAGTGCCCACACTGTTGCCAGTGATTGAATTTTTCCTCCACAGAGGACAAAGTCTTGGTCGCGTACGAGATGAGTTTGTTGACCTTGTCATGTTTTTGGTACAATACCGCTGTTAGGCAAGTATCTAAGAACCCCGTCTCCAAGAAGAACTTTATGGGGTAAGCCAAACAAGGAGCCTGGGAAAGGCTTCTTTTCAATTGTTTAACTGCCTCAGATTGTTCTGGACCCCACTCACACTTGACTCTGGCCTTTAATAAATGGACCAAGGGACGAGTGACCTCTGCGTAGTCTTCAATTAACTTTTGACTATAATTAGTAAGTCCAAGAAGGCTTCTTAATTCTCGCAGAGTGGTAGGGTCTTTTAATTTTAATAAGGCTTCCACCTTCTTCGCCTTGGGATTAAGACCCTCAGGTGTGATCTTGTGCCCTAAGACATTCACTCTGGTCTTACAAGTCTCTGCCTTCTGAAAGGACAGATTTGCTCCGGGCTTCTGAAACTGGGTAAGAACATAGCAGATTTCTGCTATGTGTTCCTCCACAGTTGACCTCTTGATCAAAACATCATCCACACAGGCCAGGTTTCCTCTTTCGCCCAAATAGGGCATGGCCTTATATAGGAAAATGTTGAACTCATTGCCAGATATGTATCCAAAGGGGGTTCGGGTCCACGTGTACTGCTGCCACTGGAAGGTAAAGGCAAGCTTGTACTGATCTTCCCTACTCACAGGTACTGTCCAGTAACCATTGGCCAGGTCAATGGCAGTGTACACCTTTGACCCTTGGATCTGGGCCAGTCCCTAATCGATGTAGGGAAAAGGCCATCTTGACTCGTGGACCCATTTATTCAACTCCCTCATGTCTGCACTTAGTCTCCATTGGCTGTTTGATTTGAGGATCCCCAGTACCGGGTTGTTGAAGGTACTGTGGATCGGACAAATTATCCCACAGGATTCTCAATTCTTAATAATCTCTGTGAGTGACTCCATGGATGCGAGAGGTAACCGGTATTGTTTCACAAATACAAGAGCCATCTCAGGGTCCGTGGGAATGGTGGTTGAATGAATGGATGTGCGTCCACAGTCATATGAGTCCACTGAAAAGATATCTTGGAATTCCAGGAAGACCTGTTTTAGCTTTTGTCTTTGCTCCTCGGTCTCACAGGCAACAGGCAGATTGATCCTTTCCTCAACCATCTGCTTGAAACCTGGAAAGACCTCAGGCTTGGCAATTTCAGCAGTGTCCTCCAGTGGGTGGAGAGATCTCTTTTGATGGTTTTGACCTGGACAGGGGATTCAAGGTAGTGGTCCTTGACTCTGAACACTACCTCCTCCCTCCTAATGTCATAGGTCACCTCTTCCACACCGCAGGGGAAGGAAGAGTACACCAGGAAATTCCCCCCATGCCTGCTAAACATCTTTCTGGAGGAATACCGTCGCTGATGTCGAAACACTCGTTTGGGATTGGTCCCATGATTACATTACCTATATCAATAGAATAATGTTGGCCATCAACCGCCATTCCAATAAAGGTGTCTGCACACAACGTGATACTTCGAGGGTCACTGTTATCCACCAATATTCAAATGGTGTTGTGTTCTAGGTCTACTAGAGGTGTCAGATTTAAATATAAACCTTGTTGTTGCAGATGGGAATTTTGATTTATATATGCGTCCTGATGTTTGAGGATCTGTCCTCGCTTAATTTTAAGGGGAAGAGTAAATTGTCGCACCTGTCCTAGGATGGTAACCTCTTCTCGGACTTGAACTTCAACCGCATAAGGCAGCAATTGAGCTGACCAGAATGCTTTTTCAATGGTGTCAAAGCCTGTGGGGTTACTCCCCAGTCAGGACCAGGCTTTATTATTAATTATATCCAAATTGATTTCAAATCGGTTGAAAATGTAATTTCCCAGCTAAAAGGCGGAAGGGACATCTCTCACAACCCAACAATTATGGTCTATACTTTTGGTGCCAATGGAAATCTTTAGCATACACCTGCTAAGCAGGAGATGTTTGGAATTTGGGGTTTCCAGACCTACTTCCCATTTGTCAATCAATTTAAATTTGGGAATTGTCTGATCTTTTGGGAGTTATCTGAATAATTCTTTGCTGATGAAGCTCCTTCCATTATTCAGGCATACTCTGGTTCCCCCCTCATTTAACTGAATGGGGAAAAACAACTGGTCGCCCTTTTTCTGAATGTCGGTCAGACTTTGAGCAGATTCTTCCTTGTCTGGTTTTCACGGGACTCAGGGTTTCTTCTGATTGTGGATTGGTGTAAAATGTTAGGGTGTTCCCTTCCAGTGTGGATTGCCACTTAAAACTGAGAGAAAGGTTGATTCGAGGGGATTGGGTCCTCCGACGTATTCCATATCTATGACAGGTAATCACCACAGCTGTGCTGCTTTGGAAACTTTTTTCGGCGTCTGCTTCCTGCGTCGATGACGTCGATGCGCCGTCGTCGAGGACCTCCTCCGACGTCCGACGTCATCCGATGTGATAAGTAGGACGCACGACGCCCGTAGCCTCAGTTCCGTTTTTTCCGCGAACGTGTTACTTCGTGAATCTCGGTTATGCCTCGACTCTTTGGAGTTCTATTCTTCTCGGTTCTTCAAACCTGTTCGTTTTTGTGAGAAAATCCTTCGTAAGAAGATGTCTTCTACTTCGTCTTCGACCCCGTGTCCGGGCTTCAAGAACTGCGGGGAGTGTGGGTCCAAGATGTCGGTGACGGACTCGCACGACGCCTGCCTCTGGTGCCTCGGGGAGGCCCACGACACGGATGACTGTATCGACTGCCAGCCGCTCACGTCCAAAGCCTTACGGGAATGTAAGAAGAAGTTGTCGGTAGGTCGGGTGTCCAAGCCACGGAAGTCGAAGTCTGCGGGGCTTTCGATGGATGGTTCGAGAGGTGACTCTCTGCGTCGTCGTCGGAAGTCTTGTGGGTCTCCTTCTAGGAGTCGGTCTCGCCACTCCTCGGCCTCTTCGAGGCATTCTCGGAAGCGCCGACAGCGGTCATCTTCCAGGTCCTCTTCTGAGGATTCTGCCCGGCACGTCGCTTACCCCACCAGCCATGCGACGCCGGAGGAATGGGCTTCCTTCGGGAAGAAAATGCTGGCGATTCTCGAGTCGCAGGGTACTAAGCCGTCCGCGCGCTCGAGTGGGGTCGGCCGTGAGAGGTCGAGAGACACCGCTCGCAAGAGTGGTCGGCACAAGTCACGGGAGAGGTCCCGTTCGGACAAGGGTCCTCGACGCGTTCGAGACCTTGTGCACCTGTGATGTCTTCGAGGAAGACATCGACGCCTGAGGTGTCGAGGGCATCGACAGGCTTTCTCGAGGCTCCAGCTCCGAGGAAGTCGTCGAAGGACACGCTCGGATGCTCCGGCTTCGAGGACTGTGTCGACGCCGTCGATGCTGGCGGCGCTGCATCTGACGTCAACGCCGATTTACTCGACGTCGACACCGATCCTCTCGGCGCCGATGCCTGTTCTCTCGATGCCGGCGCCGATTCACTCGACGCCCTCGACGCCTTTCGAGGCCGGGGTGTCGGAGGTACCCCGTGGCATGGGGGAACCCCCTAGAAAGGCTCTGGTTAAGAGCAAGCACTCTCGGGTACCTTCTTTTCACCACCTGGAATATATTTCGGAGGTGGATGAGGATTCTGATGGCCTGGTTCCTAGTCAGGTTCCAGATGAGATGGTCTCAGGCCATAGCCAATTTGATGATTTGAGGCAGTCACTGCATGATGCCAGTGGACTGGACACCTCCGGAGGTGGAGTTTTGTAGGCCTGAGCCTGGCTCTCATGCCGATTCCTCGTACCGGCGCCTTATGGCTAGGGTCTCTGAGTACTTGGGATGGTCTGCTCCCCCAGGGGAGTTTGTGCAGGATGATCTCACGGACATCCTTGATGTTGGTCCCCCAACTGACCCGGTACTGCCGTTTCACATGGCTCTACAGAGAAGGGTGGCGGCGGCTTGGACTGCTCCAGAGAGTCTCCCGGCGGTGTGCAGGTTCTTGTCGCAAAAATACCGTCCAGCCAGTAGCAACCCCTGCTACTTGACCAGGCACCCCACTCCGGAGAGTTTGGTGCAGGCGGCCACGGCCCCGGCAAAGCAGGCGTCGTACCCTACCATCCCTCTTGATAGGGACGACAAACGTTTTGATGGCTGGGCGAAGAAAGTGTTTTCTTCGGGTGGTATGGCGCTTCAGGCAGCCAACTCCATATGTGCCTTGTTTCGTTTCACACACACTCTGTGGAACTGTGTTGCGCTAGTGGCTGAACATATTCCCGAAGGGGACGAACGGGATGGTTTCCTTGCTATGGTCCAGGATGATAAGGATGCCATGTGTGAGTCCGTTCAGTCGGGTTTGGACATGGCTGAATGCGTCAGCAGGTCCATGGTGGCGAGCACCGTGATACGCAGGTTTGCGTGGTTGCGGAAGTCGGGGTTTGCTCCTGATGTGCAGTCCCGCCTCCTCAACATGCCCTTTGACGGTGAACACCTTTTTGGCAGCAAGGCTGACGAGATCCTTGAGAGGTTGCAGACCTCCAAAGCTAAGCTACAGCGAAGTAGTTGGGCGCTGCAGTTCGCCAACCTCCGCCTTTTCGTCCTAGGGGACAGCAATGGAGGGGTGGTTCCTTTCGCTATTACTCGTCCTTCAGTAAAGCGAGAGGAGCTAGCAGTCAAAGAGGCCAATGCAGGGGTACCAGAGGTGGACGACAGGGTACCTGTGGTGCCAAGGCTGCTCGGGCAGTTGCCTCTTTGCCCTCAGGTAACGCCGCAGCCGCTACCACTCAGTCATGAGGCCATGTCCCATGGTTCGCCGGTTGGGGGAAGGCTGGCGCAGCATCTTGTAGAGTGGCGTGCCATTACTTCAGATGTGTGGGTTCTGGAGTTCATAACCCGCTGCTACTGTCTTCCCTTTCGGCAGAGGCCTCACGACAATCCACCAGGGAACCTCTCTTTGAAGAGTCCGGATCCGCTCCTTGCGCAGGAAATTCAAGCCCTGCTGGAGAAAGGCGCCATAGAACTGGTGCCTGTAGCGAAGAGGAACAAGGGATGGTATTCCCCTTATTTTTTGATTTCGAATAAAGACGGGGAATTGAAACCCATCTTGGACTTGCGCGGTTTGAACAAACTCCTCAGGAAGGACACGTTCAAGATGGTTACTCTCTCTCAAGTCCTCCAGGCCTTTCAGCTTCAGGACTGGTTGGTGTCTCTCGACCTCAAGGATGCTTACTTCCATGTGCCGATCCATCCCAAGCACAAGAAGTACCTGAGGTTCGCGGTTGGTGACTTGCACTTTCAGTTTCGGGTCCTGCTGTCCGGATTGACCTCCGCCCCGAGGGTTTTCACCAAGCTCATGGTGGTGGTGGCAGCGCATCTCAGGAAAGGGGGGATTCACGTCTACCCCTACCTGGACGATTGGTTGATCAGGAGGAGCTCGCCCGAGCAAGTCCTGGATCATCTGTCCGTCACCTGCCACTCCCTTCACAGGCTGGGCTTCTCCCTCAATTTAAAGAAGTCCCATTTGACACCAACACAGCGGCTCCAGTACATCGGAGCAGTGCTCGACACTTCCCTGGGGCAGTGTTTTCCTCCCCAGGTGAGGGCTCTTCACATTCAGCAGATGGTGCACAAGTTTCAGCATGCCCAGACGCTCCCAGCGTTCGAGTTCTTGAGGTTGCTCGGCCTCATGGCATCCTGCATTCTTCTGGTGCCAGAGGCTCGCCTGCGGATGAGATCTTTGCAGTGGGCACTCAAGATGCAATGGTCGCAGTCCTCAGGCAGGATGTCGGACCCGGTTCAGGTGCCGCCCTCGGCCGCCCAGGACCTTCTGTGGTGGGCCGTCAAAGGCAACTTGATGAAGGGGGCTCTGTTTTGGCTTCCCTGGCTGGAGGTGACGATCGTGACGGATGCATCCCTCACGGGATGGGGAGCTCATGCCAACGAGCTGACAGTCAGTGGTCGTTGGTCTCCGTCGGAGTCCAGACTCCATATCAATCTGTTGGAGCTGAGGGCCGTCAGGCTAGCCCTGAAGGCTTTTCTGCCGACTGTGCGAGGAAAGAATGTCCTGATCCTGACGGACAACACAGTGGCTATGCACTACCTCAACAAAAAAGGGGGGGCAGGGTCACTTCCTCTGTGCAGGGAGGCGATGCAGCTCGAGTTCTGGGCCATCCAGCAGGAAGTTTCGATCTCGGCAGTTCATCTGGCCGGAGACGAAAACGTGACGGCGGACGCTCTGAGCAGGCAGAGCACAATCTCTCACGAGTGGGAGTTGGCTCAGGAGATTCTCCTGGAGATCTTCGCCCTTTGGGGGAGCCCTCAAGAGGATCTCTTCACCTCCAGTGTCAACCGGAAGTGCGAGAGGTTCTGCTCGTGGGAATTTCCTCCAAAAGGAGCCTTAGGAGACGCGTTTGTTGTGGATTGGTCATTCCCACTGCTGTACGCATTTCCTCCAGTCCCCGTCATCCCGCAAGTGCTGCGGAGGTTACGGAAGTTCGGTTCCCAGATGATCCTCATTGCTCCGGCGTGGGCTCGGAGGACATGGTACCCGGACCTTCTCGACTGGTCCATCTGTCCTCCACGTCGTCTTCCCTACCGAGACGATCTGCTCTCACAGGAGGGGGGTCAGGTTCTCCATCCAGAGGTCAGATCCATCAACCTTCACGTTTGGCTTCTGAAAGGTTGAGGTATAAGGATTGGGACCTCCCTGAAGACGTGTTGGAGGTGTTGCTCTCGGCCCGACGGCCAGCAACAAAGTCTCTGTACCGTTGCCGTTGGTGTAAGTTCTGCGACTGGTGCAGAGTTCAGAATGTGGATCCTTTTGCATGTGACATTCCCATGATTCTGTCCTTTTTTACTTTCTTTGGCCCACAGGGGCGTGCAAGTGGGTACCATTAAAGGTTACCTGGCGGCGCTGTCCATCTTTAAACGCTCGTCTGAAGAGTGTTCCTACTTTAAAATCCCTTTAATTTCACAGTTTCTGAAAGGGCTCACTAATGTGTTCCCTCCGGCACCTTTCCTGGTGCCCGGTTGGGATTTAAACCTTGTTCTTAAGTTTCTTATGGTTGCTCCGTTTGAGCCTTTACATTCTTGCCCTTTGAGGCTGTTAACTCTGAAAACTGTGTTTTTAGTTGCAGTTACTTCCGCTCGCAGAGTGAGTGAGTTACAGGCACTTTCAGTTAAGCCACCCTTCACTGTTTTCCATAAGGACAGGGTTGTCCCGCCTCCTCAACATGCCCTTTGACGGTGAACACCTTTTTGGCAGCAAGGCTGACGAGATCCTTGAGAGGTTGCAGACCTCCAAAGCTAAGCTACAGCGAAGTCGTTGGGCGCTGCAGTTCGCCAACCTCCGCCTTTTCGTCCTAGGGGACAGCAATGGAGGGGTGGTTCCTTTCGCTATTACTCGTCCTTCAGTAAAGTGAGAGGAGCTAGCAGTCAAAGAAGCCAATGCAGGGGTACCAGAGGTGGACGACAGGGTACCCGTGGTGCCAAGGCTGCTCGGGCAGTTGCCTCTTTGCCCTCAGGTAACGCCGCAGCCGCTACCACTCAGTCATGAGGCCATGTCCCATGGTTCGCCGGTTGGGGGAAGGCTGGCGCAGCATCTTGTAGAGTGGCGTGCCATTACTTCAGATGTGTGGGTTCTGGAGATCATAACCCGCGGCTACTGTCTTCCCTTTCGGCAGAGGCCTCACGACAATCCACCAGGGAACCTCTCTTTGAAGAGTCCGGATCCGCTCCTTGCGCAGGAAATTCAAGCCCTGCTGGAGAAAGGCGCCATAGAACTGGTGCCTGTAGCGGAGAGGAACAAGGGATGGTATTCCCCTTATTTTTTGATTTCGAATAAAGACGGGGAATTGAAACCCATCTTGGACTTGCGCGGTTTGAACAAACTCCTCAGGAAGGACAAGTTCAAGATGGTTACTCTCTCTCAAGTCCTCCAGGCCTTTCAGCTTCAGGACTGGTTGGTGTCTCTCGACCTCAAGGATGCTTACTTCCATGTGCCGATCCATCCGAAGCACAAGAAGTACCTGAGGTTCGCGGTTGGCGACTCGCACTTTCAGTTTCGGGTCCTGCTGTTCGGATTGACCTCCGCCCCGAGGGTTTTCATCAAGCTCATGGTGGTGGTGGCAGCGCATCTCAGGAAAGGGGGGATTCACGTCTACCCCTACCTGGACGATTGGTTGATCAGGAGGAGCTCGCCCGAGCAAGTCCTGGATCATCTGTCCGTCACCTGCCACTCCCTTCACAGGCTGGGCTTCTCCCTCAATTTAAAGAAGTCCCATTTGACACCAAAACAGCGGCTCCAGTACATCGGAGCAGTGCTCGACACTTCCCTGGGGCAGTGTTTTCCTCCCCAGGTGAGGGCTCTTCACATTCAGCAGATGGTGCACAAGTTTCAGCATGCCCAGACGCTCCCAGCGTTCGAGTTCTTGAGGTTGCTCGGCCTCATGGCATCCTGCATTCTTCTGGTGCCAGAGGCTCGTCTGCGGATGAGATCTTTGCAGTGGGCACTCAAGATGCAATGGTCGCAGTCCTCAGGCAGGATGTCGGACCCAGTTCAGGTGCCGCCCTCGGCCGCCCAGGACCTTCTGTGGTGGGCCGTCAAAGGCAACTTGATGAAGGGGGCTCCGTTTTGGCTTCCCTGGCTGGAGGTGACGATCGTGACGGATGCATCCCTCACGGGATGGGGAGCTCATGCCAACGAGCTGACAGTCAGCGGTCGTTGGTCTCCGTCGGAGTCCAGACTCCATATCAATCTGTTGGAGCTGAGGGCCGTCAGGCTAGCCCTGCAGGCTTTTCTGCCGACTGTGCGAGGAAAGAATGTCCTGATCCTGACGGACAACACAGTGGCCATGCAGTACCTCAACAAAAAGGGGGGGGCAGGGTCACTTCCTCTGTGCAGGGAGGCGATGCAGCTCGAGTTCTGGGCCATCCAGCAGGAAGTTTCGATCTCGGCAGTTCATCTGGCCGGAGACGAAAACGTGACGGCGGACGCTCTGAGCAGGCAGAGCACGATCTCTCACGAGTGGGAGTTGGCTCAGGAGATTCTCCTGGAGATCTTCGCCCTTTGGGGGAGCCCTCAAGTGGATCTCTTCACCTCCAGTGTCAACTGGAAGTGCGAGAGGTTCTGCTCGTGGGAATTTCCTCCAAAAGGAGCCTTAGGAGACGCGTTCGTGGTGGATTGGTCATTCCCACTGCTGTACGCATTTCCTCCAGTCCCCGTCATCCCGCAAGTGCTGCGGAGGTTACGGAAGTTCGGTTCCCAGATGATCCTCATTGCTCCGGCGTGGGCTCGGAGGACATGGTACCCGGACCTTCTCGACTTGTCCATCTGTCCTCCACGTCGTCTTCCCTACCGAGACGATCTGCTCTCACAGGAGGGGGGTCAGGTTCTCCATCCAGAGGTCAGATCCCTCAACCTTCACGTTTGGCTTCTGAAAGGTTGAGGTATAAGGATTGGGACCTCCCTGAAGACGTGTTGGAGGTGTTGCTCTCGGCCCGACGGCCAGCAACAAAGTCTCTGTACCGTTGCCGTTGGTGTAAGTTCTGCGACTGGTGCAGAGTTCAGAATGTGGATCCTTTTGCATGTGACATTCCCATGATTCTGTCCTTTTTACTTTCTTTGGCCCACAGGGGCGTGCAAGTGGGTACTATTAAAGGTTACCTGGCGGCGCTGTCCATCTTTAAACGCTCGTCTGAAGAGTGTTCCTACTTTAAAATCCCTTTAATTTCACAGTTTCTGAAAGGGCTCACTAATGTGTTCCCTCCGTCACCTTTCCTGGTGCCCGGTTGGGATTTAAACCTTGTTCTTAAGTTTCTTATGGTTGCTCCGTTTGAGCCTTTACATTCTTGCCCTTTGAGGCTGTTAACTCTGAAAACTGTGTTTTTAGTTGCAGTTACTTCCGCTCGCAGAGTGAGTGAGTTACAGGCACTTTCAGTTAAGCCACCCTTCACTGTTTTCCATAAGGACAGCGTTGTCCTTAGAGCCCGTCCTTCTTTTCTTCCGAAGGTAGAGACGGAATTTCATTTGGCCCAGAACGTTGTTCTTCCGGCATTCTATCCTCCTCCGCATCCTGGTAAGGAAGAGGAGAGGCTCCATAGGCTTGATCCTAGGAGAGCTTTAAGCTTTTATGTTTCACGCATGTCCCGGCTCAGAGTGGACGATCAACTCTTTATTGGTTACGCTGGAAAGCGTTTGGGACAAGCTATGAAGAAACAGACTTTGTCTCGATGGATTATTTTGGCCATCTCGGAGTGTTACCGATTGGCGGGTAAGGACCCACCGGCTGGCTTGCGGGCCCATTCTACCAGGGGTATGGCTGCATCTACTGCCCTGCAGAGGGGTGTTCCTTTTCGCAACATCTGTGATGCAGCCACCTGGGCTTCAGTACATACATTTGTACGTCACTATTCCCTCGATTCCATCCGAGGACAGGATCTGGCCTTTGGCAAGGCGGTCCTGTGCTCTGCGATTTGATTGGTAATTCTAAATTTTGATTCTAAATTCTTTCCCTCCTCCTTGCTCTGGTACTGCTTTGGGAGTCTGTCATAGATATGGAATACGTCGGAGGACCCAATCCCCTCGAAGAACAAGTTACTTTCTTACCTGGTAACGTTCTTTCGATGGGATGGTCCGACTACGTATTCCATATCGCTCCATCCCTACCTTCCCCACTGCAGAATTTCTTTTGCGATTGCAGCTTACGTTCCGCAAGGCTTTGTGTCTGACTGGGCAGTAGACTAATGTCACACGTACTGGGGGAAAAAACTACAACTGAGGCTACGGGCGTAGTGCGTCCTACTTATCACATCGGATGACGTTGGATGTCGGAGGAGGTCCTCGACGACAGTGCATCGACGTCATCTACGCAGGACGCAGATGCCGAAAAAAGTTTCCGAAGCAGCACAGCTGTGGTGATTACCTGTCATAGATATGGAATACGTCGTCGGACCATCCCATCGAAAGAACGTTACCAGGTAAGAAAGTAACTTGTTCTTTTCAAGTATGAAGAAGGGTGCCCATCACCAGTTGGTTCTCCTGTTGTGTATGTACTACTTTGCTCATGCAATCTTTGATGTCTGGGACTTGGTTATTTTTTAAATGGAACTCTACATTCTCAGAGCATTGATCAATTACGTGACAAGTACCATTCAGACTTACATAATTGGTACTAATTTTTTATTTGATGGGGCGGACCTTGTTTACACAGTCGATCTGGAGTCACAGCGATCACCGGATGTTTCAACTGATGCCGTCCAATTTTATGTCCAGATCTACAGTCCCTTCGATGGAAATATCATTCCCGTCTAAATTTTGTGAAGTTGTCCAGGAAGTGCTGTGAGTGGAATTTGGTGGCCCTCCCCCCGTCCTGAGTTTAGTTGGTCAAAGACCCTTTTTGACAGGAGGGTGGCTTGAAATCCAGTTTCCAGCAGAGCTGATAATTCACACTGACCTTGCACCTTAACTGGTGCATAACATCTGCCTTCTTTCTCCTCCAATGTGCAAAGAAAGTGGGAGTTATTTGACAGCCCGGTGGTCATTTTCTTAATATTGAACTCCGACACAGTGTGATCTTGGGCAGTTTTCTGCATCAGAGTTCGGGAATCTGTAAACACAAACTTTGCAAGTCGCAATGGGAGGTGTTGGGGAACCCTCCTTTTCCCCATCTCCTTGGCTGTCCTCCGTTACCTGGCAACAGTTCTCAGAACCTCTGTTTCACTTCTGTTTGGCTCACCTGTTTGGGGTTGAATAGTTTCTAGAACCATTTTACTTTGTGAGGTCTACCCCCATTTTTGAAAGAGGTCTGCTTACCTGAATATTCCAGGGATTTTTCTCTTTCAAATGGGATAATGCAGATTTCCTCCACAAAGTGGGTTCTTCTTTGGCCTCTCCTACTTACCCTTTGCTCTTTGGGTTCTAACATGCTGGGGGTAGAAGAGACTCTTTCAGGCAGAGAGGTTTTTAGGGGTTCTGTTTGAGTGAGAAAGGAAGCTTCCTCAAGGTCTTGGCATCTCTCCTCCACCCAGGCCCCCTCCTTCGGAACCATTATTTGTCGAAGGTTTCCTGCTGTAGTTTCCCCGCTGGAGCATCAGACCTAGGTGTTGGGGAATGCTGGGAAGCAGGGTTAGGTTGAGAGTTGGACTGAGCCCTCAGCATTCGCCTCAGTTCATTGGTCAGTTGCTGAACCTGTATCTTCAGCTGCAAGACCTTGTCTGGGTGATAGAAGTTCTCAAGGCATACCTCTGCTGCTCCTGAAAGGGGTAACTGTCCCTTCTCCCAGAGTAGTTTGGGTACTGGAAATTCCCCCCATAATTTTCCATCCTGAATCTCCCTTCTCCTGGGTTCAGGGATCTGTTGTCCTGGAACCAGGGAGAGAGAGGAGGATTGTTTTTGAAGTTCTGGTTTGGGAGATATCGGGGAAAAACAGACAGATTGGGAGGTGGAGTGATACTTTGTTTTGAGGGAGGTTTCCCAGGCAGTATTTACCTGGTTAGTTCCCCCCCCTTGGGCCGGGGAGAGTATAAATACCCCAGGATTGGTTTAGTACCCTTGTATCTAGGACCTATATAGGTGGCAGGGTCAGAGGGATCATTGTTCTGGGCACCCGCCTGACTACTATTCGATTGGGCCGGGTTGGGGTTCCCTTCTGCTTTCCATTTTGCTTGTTGAAAGGAGGGTTAGTTTTAGGGCCCCCCCATCTCCAGTTCCAAAGGAGGGGTAGTTTTTATCTCTGCCACCTTCGGAGCAGCAGGAATGTTAGATGGTTTGGGGATTTTGGGGGTATTTCTATTCTCAGCAGGCTTTTGTACCTCATAAATCCTGGTGGCCTGTTCAATCACCCAATCCAGGGTCCTATGCTTGTGAAAGTCACGTACCAACTGAGTCAAATGTGCACTTTAGCTCCTGCACAAACTCCCTCGGCGCCTGATCTTCCTCACACTGCAAGTTATATGCAGCCTTACGGGCCTCTTGAGGGTTCCTATGTGTGGAAAAATGTTTCAACACGGCTGCCTTATAAGTGGACCATTTATGATGATCCTGGTCCTCCAGTCCTGCAAAGAAGCTGCAGTACTCAGGTGAGAACGTCCATTTAGCAAATGCTATACAATTCACATCATTCCTGATCTGGAATGATGCCATCATCTGCTCATAAAGTTCCAGGTGCTCCCATACCGAATCCTTGGCATTCTTGTGGTATGGGGTCAGGAAGCTCTTTATGGCATTGATTTGTCTTATTGGGTCTTTCACAAAACCCTTGCTCTGCTTTTCTGTCTTTGCAACTGAGTCCATTCACCTTCTGACTCAGAACTGCTACCGGTACTCCCTTCCCTGTCTTCTAGGCGCTCCCTATTTATGAGACTGGGAATATCTCCCAGTACCACGGAGTCTGGACTCCTCCCCCCTGGACCAAAGTGAATACTCAGGGTCACTCACCCTGGAGTTCCTTTCAGTCCCAGGATAGAACCCAGTTCCCTCATCCATGCTACCAGGGAGTCTGGGGAATTTCTCCATTCCCCTGAATATACAGAGGTTTTTAGAATGCCCTGCCTAGGCTGAGGGTCTGGCTTTTCTCCTTCAGCAAAGTGGGCAAGGTTGTCTCTTTGTAGTTGCATCTTCAGCCAATCCAACTCCCTCACTTTCTCCACATAAGAGTTTTCATGGTCTGAAGTACTTACGGTATTATTCCTTACTTCCCAGGACACACTGGTCTGGCCACTTTCCCCTTTGTGTGGTAGAGATGAATACTCATCAATATCAGACAGGGACTAGCCTTCCTGATCAGTTGGACTAGACCTGGGTAAGTCGAACTGCCTCATGTCGCCCTGTTCTGGATAGGTGGCATGCATGAGGTCAGTTCCCATTTGTGCATGAGAGGATATAAATGACTGGCATGGGGCCCCTGTTGGGTGGTGCACCACACCTTGATCAGTGGGCCTTGTCCCATATCCTGATTGGTCAGGGTGCCTCAGTCCTTTTTATAATTTCCAATTTCCTTGGTGAGGCTCTCACACCTGTGTCTCTATTTCTTTGCTGTTGGTAGTCAGAGAGCTTGCTTTTTAATTCTGACACTAAGGCCTGATTAATCTCATGCACCCTGCTCTGAGCTACCAACCGATCCTTTGTTTTCTGCACCTCCTGCTGAAGTGATTAATTCTCTCTCTGTGAGCCTTGTAAGCTGCGTTTATATTGAATGTTTTTTCCTTCAGAAGACTAATCTCTTTCTCTTGTTCATCCCTACATTTTGCTGCCTCTAATAGTTCAGCTTCTATTTGCCTCACTTGCTCTACAAGCTCATTCCTTTCTTCTCTAATTCTGGTCAGTTCCTGAGACCCTGACTGTTCCTTTTCTACCTCCATTTCCAACTGATTTATCCTCTGTAACAGGACGCTGTTATCCTAATTCAAGAGGACTTTTTCCTGAATCATCTGAGTCCTCTGTTGTTTCAGAGAGAGTACTTACCTCCTAATGTATCTGATGAAAGTCATTTTGGGAATCAACACCTTTGATAATTAATTGACTATTTTCAGTTTTCAATTGTTTTATTTCTGATTGGAATGTGAAATAATCCTCCAAAAAGACTCTATTAAGAGCAGACTGGTCATTTAGATTGTCTTGCAGTGTGCTCAGATTTTCTACACACTCTTTTTGTGCATTTTTCAGTGGAAAAAACGGGGTTACACACTCTGTGCTCTCTTGCTGCAGTGTTTCTAACTCAGCTTTGAGTTACAGAACAAGATCCTGGGCCTGTGGCAGGTCTCCAGCCTGATTCATCCTACTAGCCTCACTATTTTACCAACGCTTTTCTACTAAAAGCAAATGAAAATATAACTGAGCAGTTAGCGGAGCCATTTATATTTGTTCATCATGAGCAGTTGTGGTCATATAAAAGGCCTCAAGTGCTTTGTGCAATATTCCAGCTTCAAGCCAAATATAATTCCTTACTGAGGTAACCTCCCACACAATGCTGGTTTGCCAGTTTCCTGCATCATCCTCAACCCATTCTCCATTGAGAAATAATTTAGTTAGGAGATGCTCCCTGGCTTTCCCAATTTGTACACTATTCCTTTTCACAATTGGATTTTTGCACTTTAATAAAACATTCTTTATGCAGGGGCAAACTCACCCTATTCCTGCTAGATTCCCTCACTCAAATACATTCTTGCACACTCTAAACGTTCTACATATGCACCTCCCTGGAACTCAGGATTCAAGTCCTAGCAGCACTTTAACAAAACAAAGATTACTTTCCCTCCACCTTAATGCAATTGCATCAAAATGAATAGACTGTCACAATGTACTTATCATGGGTCAGGAATAAGAGCTAAATCCAGGTGACGAGTCCCCACTATGTAATGGTTTATTGAGAAGCCACCCTGCAGAGAGGGAGTCCCTTCTTTCCCCACTCAAGTGGTTATTCAACAAACTGTTTAACAGATTTTTTTTTTAGCTCTATCTCAGACACATATCATGCCCCTTTTATCCCTCTCCCCTGAGCTAACACTGAGCCAAGAACCAGGCCGGTGTATGGGAAATATATTGGTATTTATTTAAATTAACATTAATAGAAACTAGAACGAAAATATCGAAAACAACACTTTATCCATGGCACACACATTCAACTTCACTCAGCACTAATAAATCAAATAAGTGAGTTAATAAGAATAAAGACGCAATTCTTCCCTTTCTGCAAATCTCACTTTTAAAAATAATTATCCGATCAATAAGATTATTTCACCCCAAACATTTGGCTTAAAATTAACACAGGGTGATTTATCACTTTGTTTTTCAGACCCCCTCTTGCTTTGGTCTATGTTGGAAAGTCAGACAGAAAGATGTGAATGCTTTGGGGAATTTTGGATTTCAAACCACCCCTTACTGAAAGGCCTGTGTTGGGGAAGCTGGATATAAAAAGGTTAGAATGAGACTGATTTAACAAAAAAGACACCCCTCTTCCTTATAGAAGTCAGGGTCAGCTGGGCAACAAGAATTACACAATTAAATTATAGGCTATAATTTTCAGCGCACACTGAGAAGTCAGCTTTGTTAATTTTGAATTTTAACAAAATTCACCCATAGTGTTCTACCAAATGGGGAATTAATTACATTTATATTTTTGGTTAAATAGGCTAAGGATCTAAACAGTGTTGCCCCCCCGTCCCGCACCCACTATAAAAGGAAATTATTCAGGGCAGGCAGACACCCCCCACCTTTTGATTTTCCAGAGCTTTGTTCTACTTACATAGCAAGCCTCTGTTTAAGGTTCAGGAAAGCCAGCTGCATCTCAGGACACTTCCTCCTGCTCTCCACCAATCAGCTTTGAGGCCTTCCTAGAAATAGACAGCTCCACCTAAATGCACTCTCAGCAATCTCCTCTGGTGTCTCCTTACAGCTGTCAGATGTTCTGTTTCAGCAGCCTTCCTGTCCTTCTCGTTTTTCTGTCACCTGGTTTTTTGTGTGTGTCTGTTGTCCTAGTGCAGTCGCCCTTATACAATTTTACAATCTTGGGGAAGTACGCTGCAATAATCCCTGTCACTAGGATTGGACAGTTACTCCTTTCTCTCCTCCCAGCCCCGCCTCCAAGTCAGGATTGGTTTAGGGAGTTGGAGCAACGTATGGCAATAGCTACTTGTAATCGCCCCTTTATTCTTCTTTCAACTTTTTGGCAAAAACTAGTTATATATCACAACTTCATACTTTTACTAGCAACTGTCATACCAAACATATTTTCTGTTTTAGCTGATCATGGAGAATTAGATAAGCCGACCACCAAATCCGTATGATGTAGCATGGTCACGTGGCACATTTCTGTCATTTCTATAAAAAGCACAACAGTTATGAAGATGTAAGTTATTAAGCATATCCCTAATTTCATTTTCCACTTTTTCACCGAACTCTTACATTTGGAACATGTTCAGACCAGCCAGAAACCTAGTCTAACTGGCCATTACAGTTCCCAGAGTCACAGGTAGATGCATTTTATATCCCCAAAATCGCCTGGAAATTACATAAAAAATTGTACAAAAATGAAATCAATCCACAGTATGGTTGCTGTGAAAAAGGCCTAAATGAGAATAGTCCCTTTACATTTATTGTGAATGTTCATGTTCAGCAAATGGGAGATTGGCTTCATCCAGCCCAGCCATCTGTCTCCCTGGGGCAGCCCGTGACCAGAGTTTTTTTTATGAGTCTCTTTGAAGTTGGTAGTTTGCTCTTTGAAGTGGGTGCCCCCATTTTCACACATATTAGTCGTGCTCCAGACAAGGGTGAATTTCCTTGAAGCCCATGCTTTCAGAGCCAGCAAGTATGGAGGACACTGGGCTTTCAACACCTTCATCAGCAAATTGTATTGTGGGTGGGGGGGTTACTATATGGGAGATTTGACATCCAGGCTGGAAGTGTGAATTTTTCTTTGTGAAGTTTTGACCACAACCAGAAACAGGTTTTCCATGAACACAAAGTGGCTGTTCAGGTGTCACTGGAGTTTTGTAGGTGAAACATAATATACATTGCTTTGTCAACCCACAAATCATGTTTTGTTTTCCTGAACTTTTTCTGAGAGCAGTGATATTTTTTTCCACTTTGGCTTTTTAAAGCCGTTTTTATTTGCACACACATGTGCAGGACGTTTTTGCTTTGAATGTTTAAAAATCCTGTTTTCTATGTCACAGGGATCTTTGATTCCTCCTTCTTTTGTAAATTTAACAGTGGCTTGTCCATCAGTAATGACAGGTAGGCCCTTTTCCACATGGCTCGTTAACTTTACTTGAAAAACAAAAGCAAACGCCAGGCCGTTTTTTGTTTCAGTGTTTAAATGCCTGCCATTTCTGTGAAAGGGACTTCTGTTTGGGGCCTTTAAATACACCACACAGACTTTACATAGTGGCTAACAAACCTCCTCCACTGTATAACAAAGGTCACTGAATGGATAAATGCAGACAGGCTCATACTTAACCCTATCAAAACCAAGAACGTTATATTCAACTCTGGCCCGTCACCCTATAACCCAAATATGTGGCCTTAAACTCTAGACGCCGTCCCCGTCCCTGTACCAAAGGTTAGAAACCTGGGAATCGTCATCAATTGAACACTCTCATTTGATATTCAAATCAACTTGCTGATCAAACATTTCTTCATCCTAAGGTCACTATGTTGCATCATAGATTTCTTCAGAGTTTACAACAAAATATAAATTGTCAGTATACTTCTCGACTACAGCCACAGAATCTAGGTCATTCTTTCCAAAGTCCAAATCCGTATCCTTCAGTTCATCCAAAAAGCAGCAACCCACCTCATTTGCAGACTACAACATCCGAATCACATCTCGCCAAAAAAGAAACCTCCACTTACTTCTTATTCTCCAGGGTTCCAAGCTTTAAGAAACATCCATTAGGCATTCCATGTATATGGTCCTAGTTTGATCCACAAAAAAAAAAAATCAAAGACACACACCAAACATAACACTAAAATCAGCTAAGACTATTAGAGGGGGTGGGGGGACTACTGGTTTCGCTACACAAGGAAAGGTGGTCAGGCATTCTCAATTCAGACCAGCAATCACTGGAACTCCATTCTTGCACACATCTGACTTGGCCGATCACCTACCCTTTTGAAATGTTTTTAAAAGCTACTTTTTCCATCCACTGTCTACAGGCATTTTTCCAGCATCCCAAAAACACTAAAACAGGCTGCATTCCCTAAACACCACTTGTTTTAGCACTCTCCCTTTACATGTCAGATAGCAAGTACCACCTGTGGTATTCAAGAAGCCCAAACCCCAACACTAACGTATAGGCAGGCCTACTCCCAACCCCTGCTTACCTACGTGGATGGCGGAGGAGGCAAGGCGGGGTTCCCAGGAAGAATTAGGTGCATTCAGCAGTCCACCACTGCACCAACTGAGAAGACCACTGAGGAGAAGACGTAGCAGCCAGGATCAGTGACACCAGCACCAGGGAGATCGTGGCCATGGGGAGAAAAACCGTCACCAAAATAACACCCTCCACAAGGGAAGAGGCTGTCACAGAGGCTCCGTGAGTCAACACAACGTCCGAGAGCAGAACGGAGCTCCAGCAGACACCATCTGCTGGAGCCTGCATATAGCAGCAACCTATACACCACCAGGGATGATAATGATAAAGGAAGGCCTCTGTGGCATCAGTAATCCACAACATCGCCAGGGATGAATATTAATAAAAAGCCTCCATGCAGGCCATGGAGATTGTGGCCCCACTAAACCACCGGGATTATCATTGTGGAAAAAGGCCAACAGATAGGACAGACAAGTAGGGAACAGCAGTTCCCTGTGGACCCTTGAACAATTCATGTTAGAAACGCAGTGATATCACATGGAGAAGGGAGTGTGGCTTACAAGCCCTTATAAGCCCTCCCTTGGCCCTTGCCCTGTCACAGCCCCTGGAGTCAGGGCAAGTTGACCAATCTTGGGAGGGGGTGGGATATTTAAGGTGTAGTGAGGGAACAGTCTAGTGTGGGTTAGGTGGGGGAGGACAGGAGGTAGAGGAGGATATCTGAGAGACCAGAGAAGGAGAGCATAGAAGTAGTGTGGAGGGTTTTGGAGAGAGGGGTTTTGTGGGATGTTTCTGTGTGAGGGTAAAGAGGGAGTATAGTACGCGTAGATCAGGAGTAGAGGACAAAGTAGTTCTGGTATTGGGAGTAGCAGAGTAGCGGTAAGAGGGAGAGCTAGGCATAGTAGTAAGAATTAGTGAGAGTAACGGCTGTAAAGAGTAGATTAGAGTGAGAAAAGAGATAGTAAAGTAGAAGTAGAGTAGTAGTAGCAAAGGCAGAGTAGTGGTAGCGAGGAGTTATAATGGTAGTAGAGAGGCAGTAGTAAGAAGTGGTAGAGAAGTAAGAGTAGTCGTAAGGGCAATGAGGTAGCAATGGAGAGGTAGTAGTAGCAAGGAGACAGAGTAGTAGAAAGGAGGGAGGATAAAACTAATAGTGGAGAGAGTAGCAGGGTGGTAGTTGGATGTAGTTGCGAGAGAAGGAGTCGATCAGATAAGTTTGTTTGTTTGTTTGTTTATTGAATTTATAAGGCGCAACAGACCCGGGAGTAGCAGGGCGCAGCAAGGATATGCAACGCTTACATATGTTACATAATCTACAGGCAATATACGAATAGTCACAAAACACAAGAAATAATAAAATATACAGTATACAAAACAAGTTGCATAAAGAGGCAGAGTTATTCACATCTTAGTACGTAAGGATGTACAAGATTTACAATCTATCCGCAAATCGTACTAACGTACCAAAGTTTCAAAGGAGACTAATTCTCAGTCAGATTAAGGTGGGTGATGAGGTTCTTTCTGAAGAAGGAGTAGGGGAGGTCAGCCCTTAACTGGTGTGGCAGGGAGTTCCAAAGTTTAGCGGCCTTCACAGGGAAACTGTTGCCGCCAATCTTAGAGGTTTTAAATCTGGCTACTACCAAGCAATTAGTGTTGATGGTTCTAGACGGTCTGCTGGAAGTTCTTCTAGCTATTCTGTCAATTAGGTAGCTCAGTGTGACATTGTGTACTGCTTTATGTGTCAGGGAGGCGATTTTAGTTGTATTTTGTTGTGGGTAGATAACCATTTGTGATGGCGTCTGATTGCGGAGACGTGCACTCTTTTGTTAATGCCTAGTGCAGCTCTAATGGCATTATTTTGTAATATTTGGAGTTTTTGGATAATGGTTTTGTTAGCACTACTATAGAGGGTGTTGCAGTAGTCTAGTATTGATAGAATTAATGCTCTAGTCAATATAAGGCAGCTGTAATTAGAAAGGAAGGGCCTACCTGCTCTAATCAGCTTACATGTATAGGCTGTGGTAGAGGTGAGTATAGTCCTCTTCAATTATCGAGAGCCAATTTCCACAGTGGTGCACGAGTATACAATACAGGTAGGTAGTGACATAGAACTTGTGCAGGGTGTGACCCAGGACTGTAGTAGGTCCGGGGGTATTCAACAAAATAGTGTACACAACACTATCCATCAACACATATATACAAAGGTTGTGCCACAAAACATCGACACAGAGGTGTTTCGGCCAAACAGGGCTGGGGAAGGGCCTGTGGTGGTGGTGGCCTTCATCAGGATGATCACTGGTAGTGGTGCTGTCCGTATAGGTAATCGTCTGCAGTGGTGCAGCGGGGACGCTGTGCTTGGAGTCCTGTTATGGGTACTTGACTCTGGGAACCATGTCTGCAGTGAGCATGGAATCCAGAGACACAAGGAGTGCAGATGCCATTTTTTGCATTTGCTCCTAGAGGCCTAAGGCTGTATTTATTGGCCAAGGAGACCCGAACCTTACGAGTCTTCCCATGCTCACTGCAGACATGGTTCCTAGAGTCAAGTACCCATAACAGGACTCCAAGCACAGCGTCCCCGCTGCACCACTGCAGACGATTACCTATACGGACAGCACCACTACCAGTGATCATCCTGATGAAGGCCACCACCACCAAGGGGCCTTACCCAGCCCTGTTTGGCCGAAACACCTCTGTGTCGATGTTTTGTGGCACACCCTTTGTATATATGTGTTGATGGATAGTGTTGTGTACACTATTTTGTTGAATACCCCCGGACCTACTACAGTCCTGGGTCACACCCTGCACAAGTTCTATGTCACTACCTACCTGTATTGTATACTCGTGCACCACTGTGGAAATTGTCTCTCGATAATTGAAGAGGACTATACTCACCTGTATTTCCCTTAAGAAAAAACTTCTGTCCATACTTTCGTGCTTATCGAAAGTCCTGTAAATGTTTAATTCGATGTATCTGTGCAAAATCGTTTTTAAGGCAAAATAAAATAGCTTCAAAACAAGACAGCTGTCTACGGATCTCCCATCCTGATTTCTAGCATTTTACATACAGGTACCCTCCTGGGCATATCAGGACTCCGCCAGGCGCCCTTTATTGAATCTCGGCTGTGGTAGAGGCCAGAGAATTTAGTTGTTTAGTAAAGGACATAGTTTCATCAAGGTAGAAACCAAGTGTTTTTACCTCCTTGGAGACACTAGTGTTGTTGCCGTCAATGTTGAAGGAGGCATATTCATGGCTTAGTTTGGAAATGTTGGCGGGGAGTCAAGGATTATCAACTCTGTCTTGTAGTCATTCAGGCATAGGCCGTGAGTGGCCATCCATGCCTGAATGATGAGATAGATTCAATTCACCAACGCCAGGTCCTTACCATGATTCCCAGTAAAATCAAAGGGTGGAAGTAGGAAAGCGATTGTAAGATCAAAGGAACATAAGTGTGGTGGGAGGAGAACATCTTTGGGACCCAGTGTAGGAGACGGTCAAGTGTGATTGTGTGTGGTGGACGAGTCAGTGGAACTTGGCAGAAAGGGCAACATCACTAACCTCCTTAGTGTACTAAGCAGGCATCGGAGGGGGAAAGTTAGAAGGCACCTAGGGAGATAGGAAGCCATCGGCGGGAGATAGGTAGCCATCGGCTCAGAGAACACACCATTAGTCTCAGCCAGAAACAGGCAGTCAGGTCTGTCTGATAGAACTAACATCCATTATGGTCACCTGGGTCACGGAGGACGGAAAGACCAGGGAATACTGGAGAGAGAGAAGGATGGCCCTAGCACCTAAACTCCAAGTCCCAGAAAGCCCTAGAATCACCAGTGAATCCCTCAGCCAAACTAGTTGTGTTATAGGTTCAATAAGCACCCTTGGACTGACAGATGTAGATGGAGTGGGTAAATGTGGAGGACACCCATCACAAAGGGAATACTGACGGATTGCAAGGTGCAAAATCCAACAATTCCTACCTCAACACTAGCAGTGAGGATAAACATTGTTAAATGTCCAAAGAAATGATTAAAATATATTTCCTGTACATCAATGAAGCACAAGAGTTTCCCTTCAATATAGGGGATAAACAGATTTCATGATGGGTGTTGAAGCGGGCATTCCTGATCTCATCACTTTCCTGCTGTGGTGAGTTGACACAACAAGCCATTTTTGAACGTGAGGGGGCGTGCCGCAAAGGACTGTGTTGGTCCAGCTGCTACACAATATGCCTTGCAGAAAGTTTTTATATTGTGTTATAGACAGGGGCTGGACATTTGAAATAGGATTTGTGATCTCCTCTGTTGGCCAAAACTTGGAACCGTTTGTGTTTTAGCTTCGGGTTAGCCAGGAGGGTAAGGACTTGTTAAGATTAGGTTTTGGATCTTTCTATTCGCTATCGCCTTTTGACATTGTATAGTAAAAAAGTGTTTCCCTGGATGCAGAAGGACGTTTAAGACTAGGTTACAAACTTTATCATTGGAGAAGCACCACTGGAGGTGTTGGACACTCAAAGAATACCCCACGTTGGGCCTCATACCGACTTTGCCAGTAATTCAGTGGTAACTCCACTGGCCCTTGGTCCCATGGGCGGTGTAATTGCCCATTTGTGGAATCTTATTTTGGCAGATTTTGCGCCGGTGGAATTACTGTGTGGTAAATCCACCTATTCTTGGCGGCAAAGTGGAGGATTTACCTTCAGCAACAAGCGGGAGGGGAATCTGCAACTTTTCCTCCAACAATCGGTGGAGTTACCGTGCAGTAATTCCACAGATAGTAAACTTAATTTCATTGTGTTGTTTATTTGTATAGCGCCTATACACAGGCAAGTGTTTCAAAGCGCTCAAGGTGGGTGGGAACATGGGGAAAAAATAACAGTCGCTCAGATCCCTTGAAATTCTGAAACGATAATAGTGTGCACGGGAGAGTAAGTGCGTAAAACATACAATTAACAGTATGGAATCCAGCAAAAAGGCCTGATGGCGATTCTACAGTTTTAACAGTGCAATTAAGGGGTGGAGACAAGGCAGAACAGACAGTTGATCTTCTGCATGGTGCATACGGATAAAGCAAGTGCACAGAGGGTCACAGGGGGGAGGATCAAGTGCACCCAGGCGGTTGAGACTGGGGTAAGTGCAGAGAGAGCCACGCTCTTGGGTTAATTTCTCAGTGCATTGAGTGTGGGTGTGGTGTAGGGCCCTGAGGCAAGTGCGAGAGAGCATTGGTGGGGATGCCGGGGCCCAGTGAAACTCTGAGGTACACCAGGCAGCCAGTCAGCATTCTTTAAGGAAGAGGAGGGAGAGAGGGATAGAAAAGAGAACTAAGTTAGCAGGGTAGAGGGAGAGAGAAGGAAGAGGAGAAGAGGAAGGTCATGAGGAGTTTCCGGAATTTAGGGAGATCTGACTCAAGATGGAGGGCGGTCGGGAGGCTATACCAGAAGGAGGCACCTTCTGAGGATAAGGATCTCCCTCCAAATCTCTGCTTGGAGAACCGGCTCACTCGCAGAAGGTTGGAGGAAGATGAGCGCAGGGCTTGTGAGGGACAGTATTTAGGTAGGCAGTGTTGCAGGTAGGTAGGTCCCAGGTCCCGGAAAGCCTTGTGAACAATGCAAAGGGTCTTGACTATGATCCTTGCAGCCACGGGAGGCATTGAAGGGATTTCAGCCCTGGAGAGGTGGAGACCCTGGGCTTGAGGCCAAGGATAAGTCTTGCGGTTCTGTTCTGGATGAGTTACAGAGGGCGCAGGGTAGAAGAACGGAGGTTGAGGAAGAGGCTGTTTGCAGTAGTCCAGCCTGGAGAGAGCCAGGGCTCTGGAGACAGTGAGCCTCTGGGGGAAAGTGAGAATAGGTAGAGTACCTCTGAGGAGGTCTAGCTGATAGACTTTTTAGAGACGTCTGGAATGTGAGCGGAGAAGGAGAGAGTGGAGTCAAAGAATACCTGAGGTTTCTTGCTTTGCAGGTAGGTGCGGGCCAAGGGAAACAGGCCAGAGTGAAAGTGGTAAAGCGGGAACCAATGTGAACGATCTCAGTCTTAGTGGTGTTGAGGCAGAGGTCGTTTGCAGCACACCATGAGTGAATAGCAGACAGACAGTCAGATATGAGCGAGAAGAAGGATGCTGCTGAGGGTAGCCTGAAGGATAGTTGCGTGTCATCCACGTAGCACTGGAAGTTAGAGGTGAAAGTGACAATCACCCATGCCAGGGCCTCCATATAGATGTTGAAGAACCAGGGGGATAGGTTAGATCCCTGGGGAATGCCACAGGTTGAGAGAGTAATAGTCGATGGGAAAGGCTCTGAGTTCCACCTGGGAGGGGCGGTCAGAGAGGAAGGAGGTTAACCACACCAGAGACGGACCTGTGATTCCCAGGCTGTCATGGAGATGTGTGATCAAGATGTTGTGGTTAACTGTGTCGAAGGCAGAGGAGAGGTCATGGAGAATGAGGATGGATGGTGAGTTAGTGTTAAGATTTGAAAGCAGGTCTTCACGGGAATTCAGAAGAGCAGTTTCCGTGCCTCTGGATGCTCTAAAGCCAGATTGATTGTCATAGAAGCAACCAATAGATTCAGTGTGGAGGGTCAGCTGAGAGGTAGACAGTTTCTCCAGTAGTTTGCCCAGGAAAGGAGTGATGGACATAGGGCAGTAGTTTGTCGGAATGAGGGTTTCTTGAGCAGAGGGTGCACAAGGGAGTGCTTCATTGCAGTTGGGAAAGCTCCAGTGGAAAAGGAGAGATTGCAGAGATCAGCCAAGGCTAGGGCAAGGGAGTTGATATTGTCTTTAATGGTTTCATCCAAAACGTATAATTTGGCGGTGCAGGAAAAACAGTGGTAATTCTGTTACAACAAAAAGAGTGGCAGTAAAGGAATTACCGCCACTTGTAATGAGGCCCTTTGTTTTGTTCCATACCTGACACTTTTTTTCATTAGGAACGTCATAAACATTTTTAGAGCTTGCCACAACTCCTGTAGTCATTTGGTCCAACACCTTACCTAACTTAAAACAGAATAAACGTATTGTTGAAACAAACTTAAGTTGTGTCATGTGTATCATATCTGGATCTGCCCACACTGTGTAAAGCAGAAAAACTGCATTGAGACTTGTGCTTTACCTTTTTTACAATGGTGGTATGACTCACTGCTGTTCTTTATCGATTTCTGCCCTCAAAATGGGGCTGAAAATGGATAGAATAAAACATTAAAAAATATTGCAAGTGTATTTTGCGAAGTGCGCCCAGCATGATTTCAGAAAATCTCCTGGTACTTTGGTATTCCTATAATCAGTTTGATTTTTCGGATTACCGCTGCACTAATTGTAATGACAGCTACCGCTGTAGAGGATATGTCTTAAAAATCCAAACAAGCTGTAATGGGGCCCCAACTCTTTGACCCAAACCTCTTTGGTGTCTCCTCAGATTCAAGATATCTTAGGGTAAACAATGCCCTTACACATTTTAAATGCATGAAATTAAATAAATACACGAAAAACAAGAGAAGTTTCCCAAAAACATCACAGTATGTGCTAAATAAGCTCACATTTACCAAACCTTATTAGTACATTTTAATTTTAATTTTACTACCGGGGGGGGGGAATATGCCTAGTTTGGCCAAGCACTACGACTTTTTAAGTTCTTTGCACTCCTCAAACTAGTACTACTAACATAAGTATGAGTGGTAAGCACGGATTGCAGCTGCGCTACAACATGACTTCACTCTGCCCTTGGGTTCTCACGCCGCTTCATCATAAAAATAACCTGCATATATCATATGATGGGCAACCTTTACAATGAAATAGGTTTTGTTGTGCTGAAAACATTTACAGAGTTTGAACATATATGTTCTTCTAAAAAATTGGAATGGGTTAAATCATTTTACACATGATCCCTTATTTCGATGAACCAAAGCTGAGCCAACAGCGTTTTCAGGAGCTTGTTGCCCTGATGCTTCTTAGGGGCCTGTTTTAAATAAAAATCATCAGTCACCTAGCCCACGAAAACTCTTCAGGTACACGCAAGGGCTCTGTCGCCATATCCTTAAAAGAACGATTAATGTATACTATTAAGAGAAAGAGCCCTGAGGATCGCGTTGCCATAAGCGTGATACATGTGTCAGCTCAGCCTTGGTCGCCCTAATTAAGAATAAATGTGTGAATGTATTCAATACATCAAACTATACTTTCAGAACAGAGGTGTGTGATTCTGTAAATGTATTCAACACAGGTGTGATAATGGAGATGAGAGTTGCACCAGGTCTAGCCACGCCCCCAGTTGTTCCCAATCATGAACGAAAATACAAGCTGGGAAATGTACAGTAAAGCTCCAATGGTCTTGCAGCCCCCATGAAGAGAAGAATAGGTTGTGCGATACAAGTAAGGCAAGTAGTAGTTGCATTCACAGTAGTAGGTACAGGTTGCAGAATACCCAGACAGGGTCACACAAGTAGCATAGAGATGGGCAAGCAGGGAGAGGTTGCAGCATACACGAGCAGGAAATAATGAACAGCGGCCTGCAAAAGACACGAAGAACACTAACATGGCGAATGAGGAAACCAGGCCTCAATTCTGAAATACTGCATACTGACATAAAATTACTTTAAACAAAAATCCAGGGCTCCAAGTGCAGTGTGCCAAGAAGAATTCTGCTTTGATGCTGAAACCGCACCAGATAAAGTTTCCCAGGACACATAGCTTGCAATTATTACAGTTAATTAGATCAGTTGGTAGCAGTTAGAAATAGATATATCCTTGAATGCCGGGTGCAATTGATCCCATAATGAATTAATATACGGTGCCCCAAGTGGCCGCCAAAGGAAATCACCGGCACTTTAGAATAGCAGAAAATCTAATTAATAAATGAAATGGAGCTCTGTACAGTGGTCATCTATCACTTGGCCGAAATAATGGTCATTTATTCCAGGCCCAGTTAGATCGTGCATCTGCCACTTCCTTAGTACATCCAGACACAGAAATGACATGCCAAGGCAATGAATAGACTAGCAGATAAGGTCTCAGGCCTGTGAACGAGAATGGAGTAACTTCTTTAAACTGGGTCATAGCAGTTCACCCACCTCTCTCCTTCCCCACCACATACCTTGGCAAGGCAAAAAAGTGCCATAGGCTGGATGAGCAAATAGCCGACCAAACAAATGCTGTTCCTTGTATCGACTAGTGTAGTAGAGTGCCAACCAATAGATTGTTATATTAAAATGTATAATTTGTAGAAGGATGAACCAAGGACTTATTAGTTCTAAAATAACAAATAGTAAAAGTTTTACCTATAGATAACGAGGGAATTGGGTCCTCCGACGTATTCCATATCTATGACAGATAATGTCCACAGCTGTGCTGCTTTGGAAAATCTTCAGCGTCTGCGTCCTGCGTCGATGACGTTGATGCGCCGTCCCCGAGGACCTCCTCCGACAGCCGACGTCACCCGATGTGATAAGTAGGACGCACGACGCCCATAGCCTCAGTTCTGTTTTTTCCGCGAACTTGTTTGCTTCGTGAATCTCGGTACACCTTGACTCTTTGGAGTTTGCTGTTTTCAATTCTCGGTTCGTTGAACCTGTTCGGTTTTTTGTGAAGACCTGTTCGTGGCGATGTCTACTTCGTCTTCAACCCCGCGTCCGGGCTTCAAGAAATGCGGGGACTGTGGGTCCAAGATGTCGGTCACGGACTCGCACGATGCCTGCCTCTGATGCCTCGTGGAGGCCCACGATATGGACGACTGTGTCGACTGCCAGTCGCTCACAGCAAAGGCCTTGCGGGACCGCAAGAAGAAGCTGTCGGTAGGTCGGGTGTCTAAGCCCCAGAAGTCGAGGTCTGCGGGGCTTTCGACGGATGACTCGAGGGGCGACTCTATGCGTCATTGTCAGAAGTCCATTGGGTCTCCTTCCAGGAGTCGGTCTCACCACTCCTCCGCCTCTTTGTGGCATTCCCGGAAGCGCCGGCATCAGTCGCCTTCCCCGTCCTCTTCCGAGGACTCCGGCCATCGGCGGGTTGCTTCTCCCTCCATGCAAGCGACACCGGAGGAATGGGCTTCCTTCGGGAAGCAGATGCTAGCGATTCTTGAATCGCAGGGCACCGGTCCATCCGCACCTCCGAGTGGGGTCAGTCGGCACCGGTCGAGAGACATCGCTCGTACACCTTTGGGCTCGGGTGGTTGGCACGGCTCGCGGGAGAGGTCCTGCTCGGACAAGGGTAGCTGTTCTCGCCATGCCCGTTCCAGGTCCCGGTCCTCGATGCGCTAGAGACCATGTGATCCTGTGCCGTCTTCGAAGAAGACGTTGACGCCTGTGGCGCCGAGGTCGTCGACGATTTATCTCGATGCTCCACCTCCGAGGGGGTCGTCGATGCCGTCGGCGCCTAGGTTGTCGAGAGACACGCTCCGAGCTCCGGCTTCGAGGCCTGTGTCGACGCCGTCAATGCTGGCGCCGCTGCAGCTGGCGTCGATGCCGATTCGCTCGACGTCGACGCCTTTTCTGTCGATGCCAGCGCCGACTCGTTTGGCGCCCTCGACGCCTTTCGAGGCGGTGGTGTTGGAGGGGCCCCGTGGCATGGGGTTAGCCCCTAGAAAGGCTCTGGCTAAGGTCAGGCACTGCTTTGGCCCCCAGAGGTCTTCCTCTCCCCGCCTGGAGTACATTTCAGAGGGTGATGAAGGCTCTGATGACGGCTTGGTTCTGGTTCCGGTTCCAGATGAGCTTATCTCGGGCCATAGCCAGTTTGATGACCTGAGGCAGTAACTGCATGATGCCAGTGGACTGGACACCTCTCCGGAGGTGGAGTTTTGTAGGCCGGAGCCTGGCACTCATGCTGATTCTTCATATCGGCGCCTTATGTCTCAGGTCACCGAGTACTTGGGTTGGTCAGCTCCCCCAGGGGAGTTCATTCAGGATGATCTCACAGTCATCCTTGATCTTGGTCCGCCCACTGACCCAGTTTTGCCGTTTCATATGGCTCTGCAGCGAAGGGTGGCGGCGGCTTGGACTGCTCTGGGGAGTCTCCCGGCAGTGGGCAAGTCTTTGTCGCGAAAATACCGCCCAGCCAGTAGCGACCCCTGCTACTTCTCCAGGCACCCCACTCCGGAGAGTTTGGTGGTGCAGGCGGCTACAGCCCCGGCAAAGCAGGCGTTGTATCCTACCATCTGTCCGGATAGGGACGACAAACGTTTTGACAGGGTTGCCCTTAGAGTTCGTGCTTCTTTTCTTCTGAAGGTGGTTTCGGAATTTCATTTGAGCCAGAAGGTTGTTCTTCTGGCGTTCTATCCTCCTCCACATCCTGGTAAGAAAGAGGAGAGGCTCCATAGGCTTGATCCTAGGAGAGCGTTGAGTTTTTATATTTCGCGCATGTCCCGGGTCAGAGTGGAAGATCAACTTTTCATTGGTTACGCTGGAAAGCGTTTGGGACAAGCTGTGACGAAACAGACTTTGTCTCGTTGGATTATTTTAGCTATCTCCGAGTGTTACCGCTTGGCGGGAAAGGACCCTCCGGCTGGCTTGCGGGCCCATTCTACCAGTGGAGTGGCTGCGTCTACTGCCCTGCAGAGGGGTGTTCCTATTCGTCACATCTGTGATGCAGCCACCTGGGCTTCAGTACATACTTTTGTACGTCACTACTCCCTCGATTCCATCAGAGGGCAGGATCTGGCCTTTGGCAAGGCAGTCCTATATTCCGCAATTTGATTGGGCATGCTAAATTTGTGTTCTAAATTCTTTTCCCACCTCCTTGCTTGGTACTGCTTTGGGAGTCTGTCATAGATATGGAATACGTCGGAGGACCCAATCCCCTTGAAGAACAAATTACTTTCTTACCTGGTAACGTTCTTTCGATGGGACGGTCCGACGACGTATTCCAAATCGCTCCCTCCCTACCTTCCCCGCTGCAGAATTTCTTTTGTGATTGCAGCTTGCGTGCCGCAAGGCCTTGTGTGTCTGACTGGCAGAATACTGGTGGCACAAGTTCTGGGAAAAAACTATAACTGAGGCTATGGGCGTCGTGCGTCCTACTTATCACATCGGGTGACGTCGGAGGAGGTCCTCGGGGACGGCTCATCGACGTCATCGATGCAGGGCGCAGACGCCGAAGATTTTCCGAAGCAGCACAGCTGTGGACATTACCTGTCATAGATATGGATTACGTCGTCGGACCATCCCATCGAAAGAACGTTACCAGGTAAGAAATTAACTTGTTCTTCTATATTCCACTAACCAATCAAGTGAGGAATCAGACGTTTTTTATGATTACTAACTATGACATCAGCTATGATATTCTCTGCGTTTAAAACCTTGTTGCTCCTAACACCATTTTGAGATTGTCCTTTGTACGTTATCCCAGCGGCCGTTTGTATCTGAATTAAGCTGGGTTTTTGAATGCCCTTGGAGTAACTCTGTTATTGAGTTTATTCTCTTATTGGTGTTTTTCGGTCTAGCTATCTTACTCTAAAGATTGCCCACCATATAAAATATATCACCAACTTAAATCGTATTATATGAAGGACAGTGTGATATATATTGCCTTAATAATCCCCTCATTACCTCACATTTCTTCCCATATGTATTGCTTTCTTCTTTACTCCAGATTTAAAATGTTCCTCACTCAGTTTGGGTTGGTGGTCTGACTATGACTATCACAAGTATTTCTTTGCTTTTACTCTCACAGCATTTGTATCCTCTTTTTTTCCTACCTTTTTTCCTATTTTTTTAAAGAGACGTGTTTTATCCATGCAGCAAATGGAATTTCGTTAATATTAAATGTGTGACATGCATGAAATAATATACATTAATTGACTTCACTTAATGCAATACCGTTGGAGCTTAAAACCATTTTGCTTCTCATCGCAGTGCTTCGACCATCTCTCGGTATAAGTGCATGGTCATTGCGCTCTGTGGCTCCGGAACTGCCAGGCTAACTCTAGCCGTATGGACCTGCACATGATCACACCATTTTGTTTTGTGGTAAATTCCAGAAAACAACAGTTCCATGTTACAAATAAACTGAACAATGTAGACCAGCTTGGGTTTGATGTAATTTGATGGTTAACCGAGGGAAAGTCTTTTGTGTGGGTGTGGGTGAGGAAGTAGTGTCACAGATGGCCTCAAAAATACATCAACGCTCAAATATGGTTCAATGGATTTTATTATGGATTTAATGAGGGTCCCTTTCTCTCAACTTCCATAGACCTTAAAGGGTCTCCCTAAACCCCAGTGCAGAATTGCCTAGCCCCCAATTTGGTCAATTGTGATTGGTAACACCTACTATCTAGTGGCTGGCTATTGGTGAAGGCCTAAAGGCAACCCTCTTTATCAGACTTACTCCCTCTGGGGTTCTTTAAGTGGATGCTAACCTTGGGATCCCACAAGAATAAGGTTAACAGGAGTATGTGCCTTACAACTACCCTGGTTTCAATCAACCTTTTCATCTCACACCCTTGCACTCAACCTGAAATTATTTCCTTCCTTTCCCTTCCTTCTACTCTCCTCCCTCTTCTTCCTCTGAATATTTTCTTTCTATCCCTCTCTTTCTCTCTCGTTCTTTCCGATATCATTCCACCTCATGTCTACTCCTACACTCACTCTCCATTCTACTACTCCCCACCTCCCCACTCCACTCTGCACTACCCTCCACTATTGTCCCCTTTCCCTCTCCAGTGCTCTTCACTTTTCTCCTCAACACCTCTCCATTTCCACTTCTCTCCACTCCCACTACTCTCCACTCTACACTCCACCCCTCCTTCTCACAGTCACTCTCCTTTTACTCAATCAGGCTCACTCCTCTACACTCCCACTTTGTCTCACTCACTAATTTTACTTACAATACATGCATTCTCACACGTCGGATGATTCGCAGGGTATTGTCACTGCTTCTATGGGAAAAACCCCTTCCCATAGAGCCAGAGAGGTGAGGGCCCTAACCGAAATCACCCCTGGGGGTGGTACTCAGCGGGCGGATCTCATGGGTAGGGAAACCCTTAATGAGACCAGTGACGATGGCTCTGCGAGAATGCGGTATTCATGTAACCCTTTGTAGTCTGTACTTGAAGGCTCTGTCTTCTCTGGACCCTCATACCTCTATTTATTATAGTAGAGAAGAGGGTCTCATTAAAAATACTGAAACGAGGAAGACTGAGATTTACCCAAGCTTAATACAACATACCACTGAGGCGAAGAAAATGGAACAAGGAGGCAAAAGCCCACTGGGGAAACAACACACGCAGTACAGCTTTCAAGAGGCAGCCCCAATCAAAAAAAGAGAGAAGGACTGAATGAAGCGTCAAGCAAGCCCTGGAGGAGCATGGAACAAGACGCCCGTTCCGTGGTAGGAGGCACAAAGTCTGTAAACCAGGACACAGGACAAGTCACTTTCCAAGTGGTCCAAGGCGAGGCAGACCTGGCTGGTAGCAGAGAGAAAAGAAGCCTGACTGGGGAAAGCAGACCGAGAACAGGGACACGAGCAGCCAGACACGTGGGAGACAGTCTAGAGATGCAGGGCTGCGAAAGACAGAACGCAGAGTGCAGCAGCAACACAGAAGCTCTGCTCCAACTCCAGAATAGACCGGAGACCGCCCAACACTTTCCAAAGGTGGGGTCAGACAGGTTATTGGGGCACTGAGGAAGCTGAAGAAATTGAAAAGCCTCGAAAATATATCGCAAAGAGCAAAAGGGAGTGACAGAGGAATTATACAATTTGATACAAACTTTGTAAATCAGAAAAATCAATCTCAAAGAGAAAAAGGGGATAAAAGAGGAATTTTACAACTTGATACGAACTTTGTAAATCACATAAACACATCGCGAACAGCAAAAGGGAATAACACAAAATTATACAAGTTCATACGAATGTTGGAAATAAACCTATGTGGGAGAGTACACGGCAGGAGACTATACCAGGTCTGTCCAAGTGGACAATAAGTGAAGCAGGGACAGGGATCCCGCAGAAGCAGACGAACAGGGTCTGGGACCCATATGAAAGGGGGAAGCCCCACCAGTAAACAACAGGGTCCAGGACCCAAATGGAAATGGGCAGGGCCCATTGGTAAAGTATAAAAGAGTCAAAGACCCACATCAGCGCGAAGATACCTATAACCAGTGGGCTGGAGGCCAGAGGAAGTCGGGGAAACTCTGAGTAGGTATAAAAGTTAAAAGGAGGCAAAGTGATATCATCAAGTCTGGCAGGCCAGTGAACCAGACTTGATACGAGACTGGAGAGCTATATTTTTTTTCACAGATGGAGGAATAGTATTCCTCCATATGAGTTCATTGTTTATGAGTTGAAGCAAGAACCAAGGAAGAGGTTCTCTCCAGGACATTTGAACTATATATTAATTCGCAAGCACTATGCCTTGGAGTCTACATCCAGAATTAGAGGGACCTCCTTCTTGATTCATGAGACATCCAGTTTTCCTTATTAAGGTGTAAGGGACGGATATTGGTTTAGACACAGGATGACGGGCACTTTACATTATGGACATCCTGACCGGGCCCTTAGTATTTTGTTGCGGTAGGCCAACCCCTCATAGTAAGGCAAGGTAGGCTTTTCTTTTACTTTTGTGGTTATACATAAAAGTCTACACCAACCACAATGCCACCTCTGTGTCAGACTCGTACTTCTGCACCCTTAAACACCCAAAACAAAAACCACTTTCTCTCAACAACCACCAATACCTTCCCTTGCACAGGCTTTCTGTAAGTCTTCCACACTCCGCTCCACTGCCCGTCCTCTGCTTGGTTGCTCAGTCCACCATTTCCTCCCTTAACCCCACCTGAACAACCTACACTCACTTTCTCCACCGTCCCCTTTTTTTTATAATACCTCCTTCTTGCTGTTGCCCTTTCTTCCCCCTCCATTGGCTGCTGCTCTGACCTGCCCCAGTGAGCCAACCACTGACAGCCTTTTCCCTATGAGTCGGGTTGTGCAACAAAAATTGCATAAAATCTCTTTCTAGTCCGCCCCCTTTTCCAGTACTGATTTGCAGGGACTCCATGCTGTCGGCATGGCACCAGGCTTGCCAGTCACAGCATCCCTGCCAAACCACGACAAAGTGTTATTGCCTCTGATGTGGTTTAAGTGGGACATTTAATTTTCTTTTCTCATTCCTCCCTGGTGTAGTTCGGTGCATGTTTGGTTCACTGCTGAGACTCCTGGTAGCTGGAGTTCTTGTAGCGGCTCGCTCTCTCATGGACTGTATCGCTTCAGGCTTGCTGTGAGGGGTATGAAATAAAGCAGAGAGAACACTGACCAGCATATTGTAGGGCAAGCGTGGGATGATAAAAGGTGGCACTTTCTTCTTGGATACAGGCACATGTGGAGGGAAGTAGGGGTTAGGGACTTCCCAACCCCCCCCCCCCACCACTCTGGGACAGGACTGGCTCTGGCAAACACACTGGTCAGCATTGCGCCACAGGTTTAGAGTGGTCCCTATCCCCCCTAGATACAGTGAGGTTCCTGACCCTGTCACGGTAGGTAGACAAGCAATATGGTCCTACGCTAAGAGGCCCAGTTTGGCGAGAGCCACTGACTCGTATTGTCCATACCTACAGCACCATGATTCCCCCAGACATGTCTTTGATGAAGTGATACCTCAACCAATGTTCTGTGTTTACCCATGTGAGAATCATGACTCCACTGTTCTATTTTTTCTGCAGGGACACTTCCTAATGGAGCGGCTCTGGCACTGACATCTCAACAACAACCCGTCCTCTGGTTGCTGGCATTGGGACTCCTGCCATGGCTTCAACTGGTGGCAACATCTGCTTTCTGAAGACGAGCACATTTTGAATATAATTGTTAGGTTTATTCTCATTGTGCTATATGTTTTCATGCCTGTAGTTTACGTCAATGTTGTTTCCCTGCTATTTTGTATAGATAAGTGTATTTAATTTAGAGTTCAGGGCAAAATCATTGTTTTTAGAACCATTTTATTTTACAATGGCCTTAAAAAAACAAATTTGCAAATGCAGATCAAATGCGTTTCACAGAGAAAATTCGAAGGACCTGATTCATGGAATGTATTGCGTTGTAAATAGAAATCATCTGTGCATTACTTTTCTGTACTTTGCATGGACTTCGCGCATGCTCGGCGCGGCTGTGCGGTCGGCCGAGTGCCTTGTGCGAGAATCCATGCAGGGGGTGGGCGTGGCCTGCGCAAGGACCGGACTAGGGGCGGAACATGCAATGAGAAAGAACAAGGGAAAAAGTGGGTGTTACGAGGGACGGGCTGCAGGCAGTCCATAGCATACCCACAAATGCGCACGGCAAAGCGTATTCATGGATGTGATCCTGCAACATCTCGCCTGCAAAATGCCCATGCATAGCCCCCGATCTTTCCGCCACACAAAGGCAGGAGTACCTACACTTGCGCATTGGATTTGCAGGGCGGAGGTGAGTTTGCATGTTGGATTTAGGGGTGCATGCATGCAGGCATGTTCTGATCGAACTCAGGGGTGCACATACGCAGCGTAGCAGGGTGCAGTGGCGTTTTATAGGGATTTGCACACAGTTTGAACAAAACATGACATGAGTTAAGGGAACCGGTACGCATGTTCTCGGGGTACCGGTTGCAATTACAGGGGACCCCGTGCAGTGTCACCAAGGTGCAGGCTTGGTTGTGGGGGATCCCACACAGTTTTCATGGGGTGCATGTGTTCGGGACCAGGGAGGACGCAAAGGTAGGTGAATGTGACTGTTTTGATTTTGCGTGGGGGTATGTCTGGGGCGTTCCTGCCGCGACTTGCGGAAAGGCCTACTTTGCGGGAACCACTTCATGAATATGCGCAGCGCAAAGCAAAGATTCTGCAGGCAGGCTCACGCAGAGGCATTCTCGGCGCACAGCCTTTGCAGGATCTCTGCGCACTTTTCCATGAATCGGTCCTTAAATGTCTAGATTCTAGTGAGCAAAATGCTGTAGCAATTGATTCCACACAAAAAAGTAAGTACTGTTGCCAATGCCATACCTGCTAATGTTTAAAGTTGCCAAGCGGCACGATTTGTTGATGAGAGAGTGCTTACATGCAAGTGGATAGGGGGGCACGTGTCTGATGGAGGCTAGCTTAATTTCACCGCTGATTGGCTGCCTACACCACAAAACACAGTTTGTATGCAAATCGTATGACAAAGAATATTCGTAGATTTAAAATTAATTTGAAATATGGTCAAATGAATGATGAGCTCAGTCCACGAACGTACATTGCTTTGACACTTTGTGAAACATACGTGGCGTAAAGCAAAACAAGGAGCGCTGAACAGTGTGACGAAGCCTGTTGAGAAGTGGCATCAGAGGGACCCTTGGGGCAGGGGGAGGCACCCGTTCTTTTAAGCCAACCCAGCAGGAATTGCCGAATTCTGTTCTTTTGCCTGCCACAGGAAGCAGACCAGAGATTGGATAATGGCTGTTGTCAGGTGTAAAGCACGTTTGCATTTTATTCCCGTGAGAAGATGCACACAGAGGGAAGTGGCGTATGCGGGCGGGTGGCCCACAGACCTGGAGCTCCATGTTAAACCACATGTGCACAAGAAGGGGCAGTCATTCAGGCCACTTACACCAGGGAACCCTAAGAGAGATGAGCATACCCGTGAGATGGCAGGAACCATGTTGAAATCAGGCAGCCGCCATAACAGGGCTGCCTGGTTACAAGACTGCAACTGAATGCTACAGGCCAAACCCAAGGTCAGAGCAAGAGACATACATACAGGTGTCACCAATCAGTTCCTCGGCACTGCAATCCCACAAGTGACCAGACTGTAAAAAGGGGCAGCCTTTGGGAACGTATGGGATTTTGGATGTGAGTTGGCATTGTGATAGGGGAGCAGGAGCTCGAGCAAGTAAGAGGAAGTTGACAAGAGAAGGTGCAGGAAGAAGTTGGAAGGGGCAAGACCGGGAAGATTAGGAAGCAGGCAAGTAGAGGAGGACAACAATGTTGGAGGAAGTAGGAAGGGAATAGGCGTAACCGTAAAAACATTGCCTTTGGCAGGGGCATATATAATGACCATGACAAATGGCAAGAAAATGACTATCGGTGTCCAGCCAGCGACTACTCCCAGGAGGATTAGGCTTGCCAAGAGACTTTGTTTGCTTGAGGATCACAGGAATTTAGACCGAGAGAACTTATATAGGTATGTATTTTAAAGGTTTTAGGAGACTAGACCTGAGAACACCAAGAGACTTTGTTTGTTTGAGGGCCTCAGGGACCAAGGCCCAAAGAACTCTGAACGATTCCCTAATTTGTAGGTGAAACCCATCTTGATGACAAACTGCTGTGGAACCTTTGTGGACCCAGACCTGACCTCCATAGGGACCGACACTCTGACTCTGCACTGTTCCACTCTCCAGGTGCCCTTACTCTGTATTACAGAGCAAGCATCCATCTTGATTTCATCTTTACTGCAACCATGAGCCCTAGTCACAGTAAGGCTTGTTATTTTACACTGATATTCTGTCTCTCACCATCTACTGATCCACCATCACACAACAGTTGACTCCCATTTTTGGTGTACAAGGTACATTTCCACTTTTACAAGTGGACTTGGATGGTGTTTTACTATTACCAAAATGGGTGTACTTTATCTGGCGTATTAAATGCCTTTGCCATTAAATGGTTCGGCACACATGTTATCTCACTCATCCAATGTTTAAAGTATTAAAGACATAAGTCAAGTATATGACAACAAAATAGACTGTTTTGTTTTTGTTTTGCTTAAGTCACCCCGAGTGGGATGGGTTTGCCGAGCCGTGGGTCCCGAGCCTGCTGGGCCTAGAGACCCAAGGTACTCCTCACTGATGACGACCAACAAGGCCGAAACATATCTGGGGATGCTTGTGGTCTTGTGCAGAAGGGATGTGACCTAGCAATTCGGGCTGGACTGCCCCTTTGGGGGTGGGACAAAGCGTGATTTGGTTATGGTCTTTCCCCTTCTGTAATGGCTTGGCAGGCTGAAAAACAATGGTCTGGAGGGTTGCCCAGAACAATGCCCGTGGTTATGATTCATCCAAAACCTTCCAGAAATCACCTTTTTGTTTTAACAAAATAAACAAGCCATGGTGAATTGATGCTTTTCCCTTGGAACGCTTCACTGATAAGTGTCGCCTGTGTTCCTCAATTTGACCCGCATCATGCAGGTGTCACTGTCAGCTTTCAATTGGTTTCATTTCACTTAAACCGGGTGGGCCAGATTCCCAAAACTGTTGTTGGCGCAAGTGATGAGATGCGCTAACCCATCTCGTCACTTTCGCCCCAAAAAATGGCTGCCCTATTCACAAAGGGCATCTGAATCAGCACTTCTTTGACGCGCACATTCAGATGCCCTATTTTCCCCATTTGTGCTGAAAAGGGGGTGTTTCTGAGCATTTTAAAGCACATCATGTATTCTCAAATCGGATGCACTTTAAAATGCGCAGAAATGGTGAACATCCCTCTGCGCCTTTTAAAACAGGCAGGGGGTGGGGGCCAAATCATGGCCGTGTAATGATTTGTTTTTAAACTGCAGCTGTCAAACCAGCATTTCTATCCCATAATGCTTTTTTGTCATTTCACTGAGATGGGCCCTTTAACAGCTCTGTGAAATGCGCTCCCAGCAACCGCGTGGATACTGCAAGCCTGTTACACATTAGTGTTGTGAATGTATGCAAAGGTGCTGTACAGCACATCTTTCTGGCACTGTCCAGCCCCTCCTGAAATGCGCTGGGCAGCTTTGAGAATATGGTGGCCTGTGCATTTCTAAAAATAGCGCAAATGAAAGTGGTGCCTTCTCTGCTTTTTGGGAATCTGCCCTAGTGACATTCTCATCTCTGGACTGAGCTGCAGCAAGGGCACTCACTGTGTAAATGATGGATTCATGTCTTTCACATGTAATGCTTTCAAACTGTGTATTTTGGATAATTAAAGCTGCTCTAAAATTTCAGGCAGTTTTGTTTCAAATCTGTAAGTTGTCAACAGAAATATTGTTGACATCATTATAAATGCATTTATCTTAGCCTGTTATCAAATTCCATAATGTGCCCAAATTATGTATGAATACCCTAAAGAGTGGTCTGTTTTTTGTCATAAGGCATTTATATACATAGTAACTTGGCGGGAAAAGAGTGGGCTCTACATCCTGTGCCCTCCCCACCATCAAGGCGCAGGTGGGGGTGGTTGTAGGCATTCAAAGGGTTACATGCACTTACACTTGAGGATGCTATTGATAGCACTCAGTGGCCTAAAAAGGCATCATTCAAAAAACTATGAATGCATCAATTCTATTTTGCAAGGCAAAGATTACGGAGTTAAAGAAAGCAGCACACATTTGTGCTTCAGATAAATTGGGATTAAAGATTTTACTGCCAATCTCCTCTATGGTGAGAAATTGCCACATGGTGTGATGCTGGAAATGCATCGGAGGGACAGGGCCGCCGCATTCTTGTCCTTTACTACCTTTTATCGTGTGTCCTGACGTGTTTTCCATGCAGGAGTTCATGTGGGACTCCTGGCGGTGCAGCTCTCTCTTTTGGTTTTGGTGAACAGACCCGTGGGATACCCTTATGGCACCCATGGGTGTGGGTACAACCCTGTGCCCCTAGTGTATGATTTTGGGCACCTGTGTGTGGCACACAGAGCAGGGTACGGGCTGGTGGCAGCTCCGTGCTGAATTGACTGGTGCCCTGAGCATCCTCCATTTTGGGATGCCCAGGCCCTGTCATTGGAATCGGTAGAATCCTGATGGAAACAAGATGGCCCCCATGGCCTCTTGCCTTCCATCGCCTGTTACCTTGATCTTCCCGAAGTCCCGGGAAGCCCTGACTCTGTCCCTTCCCCCTGACTGGCTGTTGGGTGGAAGTTGCATATATGGTTGTGTGGGGAAGTGCTGACCAGACTGGCTGGAGCCTTGCCAACGACCATCTGTTGTGGGTACGCCTGTGGGTGGGACCTGGGTGAATGGAGTGTGTGCCGAATACGCATTCTGTGTTGTGGGTGTCTAGTATCTGGTGTTTGACACAATGACTGAGACAGCCCTGTCCGAAACTGGTATGAATGCAGTGTGGAGTGTTGAATGGCTGGGTACTTGTCCCAATACACATAACTTGTTGTGAGTGTCTGGAGAGAAGTGAATGGCCTGAATGCACCATGTGCCTGATTGGCTGCCTGCCTGCATGAATGCCCTTCACCGTGATTGGATGCTTGAGTATGACCCAGCGGAATGAATGGGAGATCGACAGTATATCTGGGGACCTCTCACTGCTAGGAATCGTGTTCAGAAGCTGAAGTCCACTACGACGAGTAACTGGAGTGAAACGAAAGCTTGACCTTGAAGCCCTGCTGGAAGAGAAGAATTGCTGTTGCTCTCCTTCATGAGCTGAAAGCTGCTGTGTCTCCAAGGACTGACCCAGAGAGGACCTGATAAGGCACCGTCTTCCGGAGCTACGAGGGACCGTCGTGCACCAGCTGATCTTTGCTAAAGCTCCCTGGTAGACAGACCTTCGACCGGCTGCCAACCCGAGACGGGGACTGCCGCGGAATCCCAAGGAGAAGTGCCCGGACTGTTGTCCATCACTGTCGACGCCTGCCGTCACCGACTGGAGCCGCCGTGCTTCCGTTTGCCTAAGAACTTTCAGATCCAAGGACGCTCTCATCTGCTTCGCCGCCGCTTTATCCCGCTGAAGAAGGCCTGACCATCGACGCACCGAGGAGCATCCGCTGGTGGGTTTCCCGCCACCCGAAGACCACAGAGACACTGATGACTTGGCGCCCTTACTGAGCCACAGTTCTTCAAACTCTTTGCGGTCCAGAACTATCGACACCGAGGTGCCCCCCAAGCCTCTTCCTTGCAGGACGTTTACGTTTCCCCGTCAATGAGCACCGCTAGGAAAGAAGCTGCCACTTCACCGTCGTAGCTCACCATGTTATCCGTCGGACGTTCGACAACCCGTGACTCCTGCCTTAAAGGGAGGACACTCAAGAAGGGCCGTAGATCCCCGCCGAGTAACTCTACAGCGCCATGTACTTTGGGGTTGCAGAACTATTGGGAAGTCTCTTGTGAACAATATATGGACTGGGCTTGTGATATATCTTTATTCTACAGGTTGCCCAGGTGGGGGGATCCCCACACAGAACTATGTCTCGGTAGCAGGGCCAGTATTCTGCCAATTGTTCTCACCAACTGCTTTCCTCTTACCTCTATTGTTGGTTTCCATTACAAACTGATTTGTGTGCCATTTAACCGTACCGTTGATGCACTTTAAAGAGATCTAATAGTAATTGTGGTACCACGTAGAACTGTATATTTGCCATTACAGATAACTGAGTAAAAAGTGAGTTATCGTGATATTGTACCTAACTTTGAATATTAATTATATAAATACTGTGTTTGAACTAATACAGTGTGCGGACATTCCTTTTTGGGTGCTTAGGGACAGCACTGTACTTAAGAACCAGCCTGCATCACCTCCTGAGAAGCTAGGCCTTGATTGCTCAACCACGTACCAATAATAGAGAATCTTGGCTGGGGTCCTCTCTGCCTCTCCTCTACCATATAGAGAGCAGAAGTACAGACACCCCCCCTCCGGTCTTCACACATGGGTAAAAACTCTACAGCATAAACCCTGGAAGTGGAATCTAAGGCAAAAAGTAAAATGAGATAGGAGCATTATAATGGGCCACCACAATAGTAGAACGAGCATATGAGCAAAAAAAACATGAAGAAATATCAAAACGTAAATATACAAACCCAAAAATGATCAAAATGTAAATTCTAAGCATGCTTTTTTATGTTACTAGTCACAATTAACTAATTTCACCTTCTCGACAAATACATGCAGGAGACATATGTGTCAATCAAAACATACCTGTTAGATCAAATACACCCAGCCAAGAAAAATATTCTAATTTGTTTTAATGGTATGATATTAAAAATAGTGGGTTTACACCACAGGACAATGAAGTTAACACATGTGCGTGCTTGATGTTCATACAGGCTATTTGTACAACCGCAATGGACTGGGTGGCAGTATACACTGACATATTGCCAGACTTGGTCACAGAACCCAGAATATGTGAGAGCCAAATTAGAGCTGACATAAAAGATTACAAACAAGAATGAACATAAGGCAATCGCAGTTAAAATGAAGGGCACTGAAAATGCTCTCTTTTCACTGCTGGATTTTATAACCCCTGCATTTTGTAACAGAGAAAAGTCCTTTGGTGTATCATCTACAATATTCTTCCTAAGCATGTATGTCATATATACATGCATTTCCTATAGCAAAACCCTACCAATCCCCAATGTAATCCCTGTGACCTTTGCTATAGCAGTCACCAGCTTACCTGTAGAGTAATAGCCCTCATTGTATCCATTATGTTCATTGTAACCCTTAAGGTACCATAGTTATGTACTTTCTACTGTACATCAGCAAAGGGCTTATCGAATTGGATGGATGTACAGCACCAATACAATCAGCATATACTCGCTATCATTACATAAATCCATAGTGTCCTTGCCGTGGTTGATTTCCATGAGGTTTGTGAGAATGCTAGCAAAGGCACAGAACTAGGCCAGCCTCCTGTGCACAGGTAATCAAGGAAGTTTAACAGCTTGGATCTGAATCAACTTTTTTAGCAAAGTCACATCAAGTCCAAGATCACACGAGGAATGGGAGCACAAGCAATGTAAAGTAGTAATTGCAGTCTCAGAACCAGGATTTAAGAACCTTCAGGAAAAACTGTGGTGGACAGGCGAGTTCCAATAAGATTGAAATGAAATGATAAAATGAAATGATTGAAGCAAGATATGCCATGCACCTTGAGCCTCATTTTGAAATCTCCTGGGGGGGGCATAAAACAGGCATGAAAGGTATATGCATTGTTTAAAATGTCATACTTCCCATCAAGTGGCATTTCTCTCTGTCTCTTCCGCCATGCTGTTGTTGACCATGCGAAAGTCTGTTATGAGGGTCCATATCCTCCTTTATTTAGCTTTTACAGCAGTGGGTGTTGTGTATAAAACCTCAAGGGACCACAAAACCTAGGCTCCTTCCACTTCCGTACGACGTTATGGATGAAAATTGTATCCCCTGGATAAAGGAGCTGTGCTGGAGGAAAGTCCTCCTTTCTGTGGGAGCTTATCTCTTCTTCAATGTTGGTCAGCAGACATGTTGAACGCTGAACCTGGCGGGAGATGTATTTCATGACATTGGTCATTTCAGTCAAGTACATTTTCATTTCTGCTCTGAAAACCTCTGCTCTTGTATTAGCATCTGAAATTGAATGTGCAGGAGGGACTGGTGCATGCATCGTCCCACTAGTTACAATCATGCAGAGTCAAGTCGTAATCCGCAACGAGTGAGGTGTGAAGAACAAAAAGCGCTAATGGGAGGCAATGAAGCCAATTTTGGCACAATGAGGATGTTAGCTTTGCTACATGTTCTTTAAGCAAGCGGTTTAGTCTCTCAACAATTCCGTTTGCCTGCGGCTGCTACACTGTGCATAGCCTGTGTTTTATTCCCAGGAGGTTCGTTAATTCCTTAAAATGTTTTTGGCAAAATTCTGCACACTGTCCGAACTTATCTCATCACATACCCCCCACTTTTGGAACACCTCCCTTACTAGGAACTTTGGGGCTGACTTTGCGCCATTTTTTGCCTAGGGCCCGTCTCAAGCCAGCATGGGAATGGACAGATGACAATGATCATGTACTTGAAAGAGGCACATCTCTTTTGCATAGCAACTTAGTCAATATGCAAGTGTCGGAAGAGCCCTTTCTGTGGTGGTAATGTTCCCTTTACTGTCCATAAAGTATGACCAGACAAAAAATGTTGACAGACAATGCAATTTTCCATAAATTCTGGCACTCACTCCTGTAAATTTGACTCATACAACCCTTCATTTATTTCTGTTGCTAAAATCTTTTTGGATATGTGGGTGGGAAAATGTAGTTGCTCTAGTGCTACTCAGAACAGTTTTCTGGGCATTACAGGCTTCCCCGTGCTATTCTGACCTCTTTGTTCCCTAAAGATATTGGGTCCTGCTCATCTGTATGGGTATCTGTAAAGGCATTTTTTGATTATCGCCACCTCCACTGGGAGTTTCAATGCTTCAATTAATTGCCCGAGCAGTTATGCATGTTTACTGGGGAAAAGTCACTTTTACTGAACCCCCTTCTCTCCCACTGCGCCAATCCTGAACGTATTGTAGATGTTACATAGTGTCAAGAACCGAGGCTTCCTCCCCCAACTCCTCACCTGATTCTTCTGGGAAGGATTCTTTAGGGTTGGCCTCTGGCTTCTTCTGATCCCTTCTCCTGGAGGGAGTTTTGTCCTTTGGAGTTCGGACCTTCTTATCGTGTAGGTAGGGTCTGGCCCCTCCGGAGGCCTCCTTGGCAGAGATGTAACCCTGACCTCGGGGATCCCCAGAGGGCCAGTCCTAATTTCCAGGGAAAAAGCACAAATGCAGAAAAAACCCTGTTTCTGAATGGGCTCAGATGGGGGACAGTCGATTCCTCTCAATCGACAACAAAGGCATTGTTTGCTCCACAACAAAAAGGAATGCTGGTTGAATAGATGTCTGATTCCACAATTGTCCAGACTGTAGGGAGTATAAATGGAAGAGAACACCAGATGTTCTCCAAATAGAATGCTGAGGTGAGTAAAGATTATAAGGAGAAAAGGCAACACCACGTGATAAGTGACAGAAGATGGAAATAAATGGGATTAGGACGAAAAGAATATCCTGAGCAGGTTGTGAAAGGCGGACTGAAAGGAAATAGAAATGTATACGGATATAATCCAATAATGCAAGTGAAAAAGGTTCCCAGGGTGTAGTCTGAGCAACAGGGACCCAACAAGAGAAAGGCAAAGGCAGCGCCGGTGGAAGTATGGAATACCGGCGCCGAAATAATAAAGGAAAGGCAGAGTAGCGAATGGAACGGGAGCTAAGAAAGACAAAATAAGGGCAAAGGCACAGAACCAGGTGGCGCCGAGACACCGTGAGTAGAAGGAAAAAGAAGATAAGGCGGAGAGCAAAACGGAACAAACAGACAAAAGAGGCACGGGCAGGAAGGAGGAGGGAGACTAAGGTAGGATTCAAGGTGGTCAGTAAGTTAACTGTAGGCACGGAAGGATCCACAGAAGAAACTCCACCACACAAACCGAGCGTTGACTAACAGATACAACGCATCGGCTTGTGGGAGGAGCCAGCCTCTTAAAGGTACGGCGGCCATCTTGGGTGAGGACTGGAGCGCGCGCTGATCATAGCCTCCAGCGCTTCCACAATCTCCAGTTCCTGACAGTATACCCCTTCTTTCTCAGGGCACCCCCAGGTTTGCCCGGATGAAGTCGATGGAACTTCTGCACCAGACGTGGGGCATGTATATGGCTCACAGGTTCCCATGTCCTCTCTTCTACTGGATAGTTCTTCCAATGAACCAAGTAGTATAACCGCCCTTTGCGGTAACGGTAATCCACCAAATGAGACACTTCATATTCTTTGGGTGTCGGGGTCACTTGGGCACGTGAGTGGTTAACACGTCTCTTGAAGGGATCCTCCTTATATTCTTTGAGAAGGGATACGTGAAAGACCGGATGCACCTTCCTAAGATAGTCTGGTAGCTGGAGCTTATATGCAACCGGATTGATTTGTTGCAAAATGGAAAAAGGTCCAAGAAAGCGAGAGGAGAACTTCCCCCTATGAACCCATCTAGGTAGAAACCTGGTGGATAACCAGAACAATTGTCCGACCTTCCAGCTGGGATGGGCGCGACAACCCTTGTCAGCCCACCTCTTCTGCGCTAGTTGGCTCGCTTGTTGTGCTTCCTTAGCGAGCTTGTGCACCTTCTGTAGGTCTTGTAAAATCGAATCTAGAGCCGGGATCTTGGTAGAAGGAGGACTGAGCCAGGGTAGGTGTTGAGGATGGTATCCGTACGTACAATAGAAAGGGCTCATCTGGATCAAGGTATGAAGGGAATTGTTGTAAGCGAATTCCGCTTGTGGGAGTAAGCGATACCACTCTTCCTGTTGTGGACTGCAGAAACACCTAAGATATTGTTCTAAGGTGGCATTAAGTCTTTCCGTTTGGCCGTTGCTCTGTGGATGATATCCTGAGGAAAGAGCCTTGTGAATCCCGAGAGCTTGGCAAAGGGAGGACCAAATCTTCGAGGTGAATTGGGGTCCCCTGTCAGAAACAATGGTCTTAGGTAAACCATGAAGACGAACAATGTCCTGGAGAAAAGTTGCGGCCATCTCAGAGGCTGAAGGGATTTGCTTGAAGGCAAAGAAATGCGCTAGCTTGCTAAAGGAGTCAATGGTCACCATGATTGTGGTCATACCATATGACGGAGGGAGATCCACGATAAAATCTGTGGATATATGTTCCCAAGGGCGGTCTGATAGGGAGTGTTGTTGCAACAACCCCAGCGGCCTTCCTGTTCGGTTCTTGTTGGAAGCGCATACCGAACAAGCAGACACGTACTGGTCTACATCTCTTCTTAAGGTAGGCCACCAGAATCCTCTCTGGATAAGATCAAAGGTCTTCCTAATACCGGAATGTCCGGATAGGGGTGTGTCATGACTCCAAGAAAGTATCAGCCTTTGCAACTCCTTAGTAGGAATGTAGAGAGCTCCTTCATGATAGAACAATCCATCCTTATCCTGGTTAACAGATAACGGAAGTTCGGAACACCTCTGATACTGTGGGATTAGGTCTTGAAGGAACAAAACTGTAGAAGCTAGGACTGTGAGACGCGGAAAAACCAGTTTGTGTTCCTTATAGGAACTAGATGACTCTCCTAGGCTTCTGGACAAGGCGTCCGCCTTCCCGTTTTCTGCGCCAGGTATGTAAGTAATCATAAAGTCGTATTGTAAGAAAGAATACGCCCATCTGGCGTGTCTGGCGTTAGAACATTCCAACTGTTGCAAAACCCGAAGGTTACGGTGGTCTGTTCTAATGGTGAATTGATGTGTGGCTCCCTGTAGGAGATGTCTCCATTCTTGGAAGGCCAATTTTATGGCCAACAGCTCCTTTTCGATTACAGAGTAGTTGCACTCACTACTAGTCAGTGTCTTGGAGTAGTAAGCCACCGGATGTTCATAGCCGTCTTCAGTCCTTTGGAGTAAGACTGCCCCTACAGCCCCTGCAGAAGCATTCATTTCCAGAATGAATGGCTTGGCCTGATCCGGTTGGACTAGGATGGGTGCTGTAGAAAAACATTCCTTTAGGAAACTGAAAGCTTTTTGGGGTTCATCTCCGAATATGAAACTCACGCCCTTCTTCAATAAGGAGGTCAGAGGGAGTACCTTTTTGGAGAAGTTGGGAATAAACCTCCTGTAAAAGTTAGCCAATCCTAGAAAACCTTGCAGTTCCTTGACATTGGTAGGTTCCTTCCAATCCCTAATGGCCTTTACCTTATTAGCATCCATCTCAATACCATCCTTGGACAGTATGAAACCAAAGTAGGACACAGTTGTGGATTCATATGAACACTTCTCTGGCTTTACTAGTAAATGATGGGACTGCAGACGCTGTAGAACTAGTCTGACCAATGATCGGTGCTCAGATAAAGACTTGGATAAGATTAGGATGTCGTCCAGGTACACTACTACCGACAAAAACAACATGTCGGCGAATACCTTGTCCATGTACCTCTGGAAGATGGCTGGTGCGTTTACGAGACCGAAGGGCATCACACAGTATTCAAAGAGTCCGAAGGGGGTGTGGAACGCTGTCTTCCACTCGTCACCTTGCCTGATTTTCAAGAGGTGATAGGCACCTCTTAGGTCAAGCTTAGTAAAGTACACCGCCCCCTGTACTGCCTCCAAGATATCCCGGATAAGGGGCATGGGATATCTATCACGGATGGTAATCTTGTTTAGACCCCTGTAGTCGATACAAGGGCGAAGCTCTGTCGAGTCCTTCTTTGGAATGAAGAATAAAGAAGCCCCACAGGCGGACTTGGACTCTTGGATTAAGCCATTCTGTAAATTAGCGTTGAGGTACTCTCTTAAAGCCTTCCTCTCTGGTAGCGACAAGGGGTACATTCTTCCAAAGGGTACTACCACCTCCAGGATTAAGTCAATAAGTCCATAAACACCTCTGAGAAGTCTTGATAATGTACGGGAACTGAGGCCACAGTGACAGGTTCCTGAACCCCACGCCGGCTGTGTTCTAGGGTGTTAGGAGACGCAGACAGGTTCATACAGTGGGACTCACAGAAGGTCGAATTGAAAAAGACCCTGTTGGCATTCCAATCAATGTGAGGGTTGTGTCTCCTTAACCAAGGAATCCATATAACCAACAGAAAATGAGCAGCACAGATCTGGTCAAACACCAAAAACTCTTCATGTTGGCCTAGCCTCATCCTTAATGGAATGGTCTCCAGCGTTATGGGTCCGGACGACAGGGGCCTACCATCGACCCCTTCTACTGGAACGGGGAGGCCTTGGGTATAGTGGAGATTAGATGCTCTGTCGCCCACTTAGAGTCAATGAAATTTCCAGCAGCTCCGCAATCTAGCATGGCGAACACCTCTGTGGGGGAATCCTCGGTCAACCACAGGTTGACCCGAAACACCATTAGGCTATTATCTTCCGGGGTGCTCACTGCTCTTGTGTAGTAGCAAGGGTGCTTGTTACTTCCCCCGAAACCTCCCTTGCTACGGATCGGGGGTGGAAGTTTCCCTGTCGTCGAGGTGGGACTTCAGGACAGTCTCTCAATAAATGTTTCGAGGAGCCGCAGTACATACATAATCCTGCCTCTCTCCTTCTTCTTCTTTCTTCTTGCGTCAAGGGACCGCGAGCCGCCCCAATCTGCATAGGTTCATCCGGACCAGGGTTAGCTCGAGGTGGAGGAGCAGGGGATGGTTGACTGGACTGTTGCGGGAAGCCTCTGGTTCTTCTTTCGGACCTTCTTTCTTGGAGACGGAACTCGATCCGAAGTGATAAAGTCACCAATTCCTGAAAGGACGCCGGACGAGCCACTCTGGCTAGCTCGTCCTTGATTTCTTCACGAAGACCCCGTCTGTAGATTGTTTGCTGAGCGGAATCAGGCCAATCTGCCTTGGCTGCCAGCCTCTGGAAATGGGAGAGATAGGTCTGTATGTCCGTGTTTCCCTGTTGGACATCAAGTATTGCTTCCAGAGAAGAATAGAATACTTCTGGTCTATCAAATCTTTCACCAAAAACTTCTGTAAAACGATCATAGTGGCTCAAAATGGGATTGTCTCTGGTAACCAAGGGTGTGGCCCATGCGAGGGCGTTTCCGATGAAATTGGCTATGATGAACCCCACCTTAGATCTGGCAGTCTCATAGGCGTGAGGTCGGAAGGTGAAATACACCCTGCAGGCATCCAGAAATTCCTTCAGACCTCCCGGGTGACCATCATATTTGCCAAAGGAAAGGGGCATAGTAGGCAGGTCTCCACGATCATCCCGATGTAACACTACCTGCTGTCGGAGGGCTACGTTCTCTGTCCGTAAAGCCTGCACCTCCAAAGTAAGGTTCTGTAAAGCAGCTACCAACTCCTGATACTGCTCTAGTGAGGCCATGATGGTTATTGGGCTTTGTATGCTGTCAAGAACCGAGGCTTCCTCCCCCAACTCCTCACCTGATTCTTCTGAGAAGGATTCTTTACGGTTGGCCTCTGGCTTCTTCTGATCCCTTCTCCTGGAGGGAGTTTTGTCCTTTGGAGTTCGGACCTTCTTATCGTGTAGGTAGGGTCTGGCCCCTCCAGAGGCCACCTTGGCAGAGATGTAACCCTGACCTCGGGGATCCCCAGAGGGCCAGTCCTAATTTCCAGGGAAAAAGCACGAATGCAGAAAAAACCCTGTTTCTGAATGGGCTCAGATGGGGGACAGTCGATTCCTCTCAATCGACAACGAAGGTGTTGTTTGCTCCACAACAAAAAGGAATGCTGGTTGAATAGATGTCTGATTCCACAATTGTCCAGACTGTAGGGAGTATAAATGGAAGAGAACACCAGAAGTTCTCCAAATAGAATGCTGAGATGAGTAAAGGATTATAAGGAGAAAAGGCAACACCACGTGATAAGTGACAGAAGATGGAAATAAATGGGATTAGGACGAAAAGAATATCCTGAGCAGGTTGTGAAAGGCGGACTGAAAGGAAATAGAAATGTATACGGATATAGTCCAATAATGCAAGTGAAAAAGGTTCCCAGGGTGTAGTCTGAGCAACAGGGACCCAACAAGAGAAAGGCAAAGGCAGCGCCGGTGGAAGTATGGAATACCGGTGCCGAAATAATATAGGAAAGGCAGAGTAGCGAATGGAACGGGAGCTAAGAAAGACAAAATAAGGGCAAAGGCACAGAACCAGGTGGCACCGAGACACCGTGAGTAGAAGGAAAAAGAAGATAAGGCGGAGAGCAAAACGGAACAAACAGACAAAAGAGGCACGGCAGGAAGGAGGAGGGAGACTAAGGTAGGATTCAAGGTGGTCAGTAAGTTAACTGTAGGCACGGAAGTATCCACAGAAGAAACTCCACCACACAAACCGAGCGTTGACTAACAGATACAACACATCGGCTTGTGGGAGGAGCCAGCCTCTTAAAAGTACGGCGGCCATCTTGGGTGAGGACTGGAGCGCGCGCTGATCATAGCCTCCAGCGCTTCCACAATCTCCAGTTCCTGACACATAGGCCGAATCGGAAAATATGTTAACTGCATGCCTTCCATCATGTTTACTGCACTGATCATTGCTACTAACTCTGCTGCTGTGCTGAATAATGCGCTGGTAATCGCTGCTGGGGCGCTATTACATACTGCCCGTTCCTGTCGCAAACTATTGAAGCTCCAGTACGTCTCCTTCCAATGACGGGGTCTACACTTGACGACCCGTCAATATAAACCATGTCTGCTCCTTCTATTTCTTCCTCTTTGATCTTTATGTTCCCTTCCATTCTGTCCATAAGTGCTGCATGGTCATGCACATTCTTCTGCTGGTGTTTTGATTTTCGAGTCACATGCAGGGGCCTCGGATTTCTGCACCCTCTTACCCCGACCAAAAGCAAAACATTGGACTCAGGGAGGCAATAAAACACACATAGACTGCTGGTTAGAAAGATAAAATAAATGGCTCGTTATAGGCCCTTTATTCACACCCAATAAACATACATATAACTAACGCATAGAACATATAAAGAATTAGATATAAACTGGAATAAAGAACATCACCGTAGCAGTGGTTGTAGAAGACACCTTCATCTCAGCCTCCTCAACACTGCTTAATCCCAAAAGCAGGTAGGCAGAGAGATCAGTCGTTCTAACGGGGGCTGGAGCGGAGCGTCCTCCCTCCCAGCGAGACTTTATCACCCGGAGTCCAGTTCTATCTCCCCTCTCTGAGGAATAACTCAGCTCTTTATTGGGATAAATCCCTGCCCCTTGATGGTTGCATCTGGCCTCGGCCAAAGAGCAGACAGCAAGCAATTGGGAGCATAGACTGGAAACATCCAGATAGAAGTGGAAAAGCCCAGCTTCTCTCTCTCATCTCCTTTCCCAGCAGCACTTATCGCTGCACCTGCAGAGCCCCACTCCCTGCTCGGCTCGTCCTTCAGTGGACGAGACAACAAGCATTCCTTCCCGCTAGCTCATCTGGGATCATCCTAACCTTTCAACCATTTGCAGAATTTACGTTTACTTACTGGGCCCACGAAAACATAGGCTTTCATTGTGGTGATGGAAGTGAATGTCCAAAATGGCTGCGCACCAGCACCATGTTGTTTAGGTCAATTTTTGCACATGCACTACAGCTGGTTTGGCAATGAATGCTGCCGGATTTACCACTTGACACCTCACTACCTCGATGGCTGTGTTTGTCAGTATCACCTTATACCCCGATGCCCTTTGTTTCGTCAGTGTGCTTTTTAATTTCCAAGACGGCAAATAATGAGTGCTCCATGTACAGTACTATGGGGCACCCCATGGTGATTGTCGCTGCATTCTCTACCGTAAACGTTGTAGCTGCGAGCACTTGTTCACAGGAGAACTATACTTGCATCACTGGGTCAAAGATCCCACTGTAGCAAGCCAATGGCTTGTTTCCCAGGGGCTTCTTTTGCGTAATGACCGCCGTCATCAATGAGCCATTGGAGTGGAAGAGCAAGTAAGATTTTTCTTTATAGTTAGGGGTGGCCAACACTGGCGCATGGGCTAATGCATCTTTTAATTCTGTGAAACTTTCTTCCATTTCTAATGTCCATTTTAACTCTTTCTTCTCCTTCTGTGCTTCCTTAAGAGCCTGCAGTAAGGGTTTTGTGTATGCTTAGTAGTCAAAATCCCACACCCTGTAGTCATTGCATAACCCCAAAAACATTTGCATATCCTTCACTGTGCATGGGCATGCTGTTAAGTGAATTGCCTCTACCCTCTCTTGTGTTAACCTGAGCCCTCCAATGGATATTATTTGTCCCAGGTACACAACCTCGTCCTGGCAGTATTGTAGTTTTGCCTTGTCCACCTTGTACTCCTTCTCTGCTAGTAGTGTTAAGATATCTACCAAATCATCCCTACACTCTTCCTCAGTCTCACTGCCTATCAGCAAATCGTCAACATACTGGATCACTGTGCTTGTCATTTGTAAATTGCTCCAGTCCATTTGAAACACTAGGTGACTCACAGTACCCCTGGGGGAGTCTTGTGTGTTCGAATCTGGTTCCCTGATACCTAAACACTGTCAGGTATCTTGAGTCAGGGTGCAATGGAATGGAGAAGAAGGCATTCTTCAAGTAGATGACCGTGAAGTACTTTGTCTTAGCTGGGATGTTGCACAGTATTGTAGCGGGGTTCGGTACCACAGGAAATTCTTCCTCAACTACATTGTTTAGAAGGCGTAAATTATGTACAAATCTCCATGAGCCACCCCCTTTGAATTTTCTATTGGGTATATAGCTGTGTTGCATGGAGAGGAGGATGCCTTTCTGATGCCCTACTGCCATAGTGCGTGTAGGGTTGAGTATATTCCATCATCCGCTTCTCTGTACAATGGGTATTGTTTTTCTGCAGGTAACAGTTCCCCTTCCTTCAATTTTATCCTCACTCCCCCCACTCCTTTCAGTACCTCTACATCATGGGACCCTTTGGTCCATCATTTCTCTGGGACCCTTTTGAGATCATCTGTGTGTTTGCTCCCTCTTCGCATCAGTTGTGTCAGTATTGGCACCAGCTTTTCGACTACCTTTATTGGGCAGGGTATATGCAGCTCGAATACCATCTCTCCCTCTTCCTCCTCATTGGAGAACAGTAGTTCATCCATTACTCCTGTTACAGTAATTTTTGGGGCAATGCATAGCACTGAGTGACATTCCATGTTATCATAGTCTGTCCCACATAGGATCACTATCTGTGCTTATCACTATCTCCTCTAGCTGCAGTATGAGTGTGATTCCTTTTATGTCATCCTTCTGGCACTATGGCCTGAACAGGAATTCTAATGCCAGTCAGAACACCTTCCCTCGTATTCCCGGGACCCATCCCAGTAGTATCTCAACCCTGTATAAAAACATGCTCGGGTACATGGGTTGGCCTCGTAGTGTGCTCTGAGCGTGTACCGCTAGAAGGAGCGTGGCTACTGGTGTTTAGTAAATGCCTGGTGTTGTGCACACTATCCCTTTCTCCTGAATTAAATTATTGTCACGGAATTCCCCCTTTCTCACCTGAGAGCAATCCTTGCAGGATTTCTTGGGCGGTGTCTTCTTATGCACGGACGTGGTCTTGTATAAGCCCGCGCGAGCCTCTTCTGGCTCCAGCGTGCGTTCAGAGTTCCGGGATTCAGATACTCCGTGGATCCAGGAAACGAAGAAGGTGCATAAGTACGGCACATGGGTCCAGGAAGCAAGGAAGAAGGAAGAGGGGTAAGGGAATAGTATTAGAAGGTCCAGGAACCAGGATAACAGTTCAGCGAACTACAGAGCACACGTCTAGTCGCTACTTGCAATAGCATTGAGACGTGCGGGGTGCGGTCTATTTGTAGATTACGCTACGTCCGACGTGAAGACCGAGGAAGGCGTTTCACGTTAGACGGCCATGTTGGAAGTACCAAGGAGTGCAAGCCCCGTTGTGATAAGGACCATGAAGTCCAAAAGGGGTGCGTTCTGTGGGTCATGACAGCATGCATCCTCCGAAAACCTATTCCACCAGGTTTGCCTGGGTGTATGAGATGGTATCTTCTGAGCAATCGAGGGGTATTCAGATTAGAAATTGGTTCCCAGGTTCTTTCACTGGGAGGATATCCTTTCCATTCAACCAAGTATTGAAGCTGACCCCTTTTATACCTGGAGTCACATATTCGGGACACTTCATATTCCAGTTGGTCGTGCACCACCACAGGAGTGGGTCTGCAGGATTTCCGGGAAGATCGGATGTAGGGTTTTAATAAAGAAGTGTGAAAAACGGGTGAAGTTGCTTCCAGGAGTCTGGTAGCTTGAGTCGGTATGAGACTGGATTTATGATTTCCTTGATGGAAAATGGACCATAGTACCGGGGGGGCCAATTTGTTTGGCCGTAAATGTCGGGGTGGTAGTTTCGAGGACAACCAGACTTGATCACCAACTGCATAAGAAGGCCCTGGTCTTCTTTTGGTATCCGCATATCGCTTAATATGTATTCTGGCCTTCTCCAAGTGTTCTTTGGCTTCCTTGTGTATGTTGATGAGTGTTTCAATCCAGGAGTCGACGGTAGGTACTGGTGTGGGATGTGGAAGAACAGAGGGTAAAACTGATGGATGGAATCCTTGACTGCAATAAAAGGGGCTGGCCTTAACTGCTGAGTGATCGGAATTGTTGTAGGCGAATTCAGCCATGGGTATTAGGAGCGACCAGTCATCCTGCACCTTGGTGGTGAAACAACAAAGGTATTGTTCCAGGGTCTGGTTTACACGTTCCGTAGCTCCGTTGGTTTGTGGATGATAACCTGATGAGAGAGCGTGTTGGATTCCTAGAATGCGACAGAGATGTTCCCAGAATTGTGAGACGTATTGGGGTCCTCGGTCTGATATAATCTTGGAAGGCCGTCCATGAAGGTGGAAAATGTGTTCCAGGAAGATTCCAGCTAGTTCTGATGAGGATGGTAGTTTATACAGGGGTGTAAAATGAGCCATATAAGTGAACAAGTCAATGGTGACCATGATAGTTGTGTATCCCCTGGAAGGTGGCAATTCCACAATGAAGTCTGTAGCGATGAATTCCCATGGCCTTGTTGGTAGTGTAGGTTGCAGTAGGAGACCCGCCGGTCTCTTGTTATCATGTTTGTTTTGACTACAGATAGAACAGGCTTGTTTGTACAGTTGTACGTCAGTCTTCATTCTAGGCCACCAAAATTGTCTTTGTATAAGACAGAGGGTGTTGGTGATGCCACGATGTCCGGAGTGAAGGGTATCGTGGCAGAGGTTTATTATCCTTTGTTGTAATTTCTGTGTGGGGATGACTAGAGCATTATCCTTGAACAAATATCCGTCCTTGGTTCTCAGATTCCATTGATTCTTCCTTGAAATATCCTTCCAGAGCTCAGAGGATTGGGTTTGCATCCAAACTTCTTCCAGAAGACTGACTGCTTGAGCTAAAAAAATCGTGTGGGGAAACATCTTAGGATAGGCCCGATCTTCAATAGTTTCGTAGTCAGGACGTCGAGATAAGGCATCAGCAATTATGTTTTGTGATCCAGGGACATGACTGATGTGGAACTGGTACTGGGCAAAGAAGAAGGCCCAACGGGCCTGACGACTGTTCCTACACTCCCAGGATTGTAGAACTTGAAGATTTCAATGGTCCGTGCGGACCTGGACTGGATGTCTAGCTTCGAGGAGTAGATGTCGCCATTCTGTGAAGGCTTGGCGGATGGCTAACAGTTCCTTTTCGAAGATGGAATAATGTGTCTCACTGGGAGTCAGAGTTCGTGAAAGGTAAGCAATGGGGTGTTCCAATTAGTCCTCAAATTCTTGCTTCAACACTGCTCCTATTGCGTAGTTAGAGGCATCCGTCTCCACTAGGAATGGCCGATTAATGTCGGGTTGGGCCAGGATGGGGGCTTGAGTAAACTCTGTCTTTATACGTTGGAATGCCTTGTCTTGAGGTGCACACCAAAGAAAGGGAGTGTCTTTCTTCAATAGAGCAATGATTGGTTGAACAATCTCAGAAAAGGTGGCTATGAACTTCCGGTAGAAATTGGCAAGCCCCAGGAAGGATTGAACTTGTTTCACGGAAGTGGGAGCCGGCCAAAATAGTATGGCCTTTTCCTTCGAATGATCCATACAAATTCCTTCTGGGCTAAGGACAAATCCTAGGTAATGAACAGAAGTAACAGTAGTATTGAGTAGTATCTCAACCCTGTATAAAAACATGCTCGGGTACATGGGTTGGCCTCGTAGTGTGCTCTGAGCGTGTACCGCTAGAAGGAGCGTGGCTACTGGTGTTTAGTAAATGCCTGGTGTTGTGCACACTATCCCTTTCTCCTGAATTAAATTATTGTCACGGAATTCCCCCTTTCTCACCTGAGAGCAATCCTTGCAGGATTTCTTGGGCGGTGTCTTCTTATGCACGGACGTGGTCTTGTATAAGCCCGCGCGAGCCTCTTCTGGCTCCAGCGTGCGTTCAGAGTTCCGGGATTCAGATACTCCGTGGATCCAGGAAACGAAGAAGGTGCGCAAGTACGGCACATGGGTCCAGGAAGCAAGGAAGAAGGAAGAGGGGTAAGGGAATAGTATTAGAAGGTCCAGGAACCAGGATAACAGTTCAGCGAACTACAGAGCACACGTCTAGTCGCTACTTGCAATAGCATTGAGACGTGCGGGGTGCGGTCTATTTGTAGATTACGCTACGTCCGACGTGAAGACCGAGGAAGGCGTTTCACGTTAGACGGCCATGTTGGAAGTACCAAGGAGTGCAAGCCCCGTTGTGATAAGGACCATGAAGTCCAAAAGGGGTGCGTTCTGTGGGTCATGACAGCATGCATCCTCCGAAAACCTATTCCACCAGGTTTGCCTGGGTGTATGAGATGGTATCTTCTGAGCAATCGAGGGGTATTCAGATTAGAAATTGGTTCCCAGGTTCTTTCACTGGGAGGATATCCTTTCCATTCAACCAAGTATTGAAGCTGACCCCTTTTATACCTGGAGTCACATATTCGGGACACTTCATATTCCAGTTGGTCGTGCACCACCACAGGAGTGGGTCTGCAGGATTTCCGGGAAGATCGGATGTAGGGTTTTAATAAAGAAGTGTGAAAAACGGGTGAAGTTGCTTCCAGGAGTCTGGTAGCTTGAGTCGGTATGAGACTGGATTTATGATTTCCTTGATGGAAAATGGACCATAGTACCGGGGGGGCCAATTTGTTTGGCCGTAAATGTCGGGGTGGTAGTTTCGAGGACAACCAGACTTGATCACCAACTGCATAAGAAGGCCCTGGTCTTCTTTTGGTATCCGCATATCGCTTAATATGTATTCTGGCCTTCTCCAAGTGTTCTTTGGCTTCCTTGTGTATGTTGATGAGTGTTTCAATCCAGGAGTCGACGGTAGGTACTGGTGTGGGATGTGGAAGAACAGAGGGTAAAACTGATGGATGGAATCCTTGACTGCAATAAAAGGGGCTGGCCTTAACTGCTGAGTGATCGGAATTGTTGTAGGCGAATTCAGCCATGGGTATTAGGAGCGACCAGTCATCCTGCACCTTGGTGGTGAAACAACAAAGGTATTGTTCCAGGGTCTGGTTTACACGTTCCGTAGCTCCGTTGGTTTGTGGATGATAACCTGATGAGAGAGCGTGTTGGATTCCTAGAATGCGACAGAGATGTTCCCAGAATTGTGAGACGTATTGGGGTCCTCGGTCTGATATAATCTTGGAAGGCCGTCCATGAAGGTGGAAAATGTGTTCCAGGAAGATTCCAGCTAGTTCTGATGAGGATGGTAGTTTATACAGGGGTGTAAAATGAGCCATATAAGTGAACAAGTCAATGGTGACCATGATAGTTGTGTATCCCCTGGAAGGTGGCAATTCCACAATGAAGTCTGTAGCGATGAATTCCCATGGCCTTGTTGGTAGTGTAGGTTGCAGTAGGAGACCCGCCGGTCTCTTGTTATCATGTTTGTTTTGACTACAGATAGAACAGGCTTGTTTGTACAGTTGTACGTCAGTCTTCATTCTAGGCCACCAAAATTGTCTTTGTATAAGACAGAGGGTGTTGGTGATGCCACGATGTCCGGAGTGAAGGGTATCGTGGCAGAGGTTTATTATCCTTTGTTGTAATTTCTGTGTGGGGATGACTAGAGCATTATCCTTGAACAAATATCCGTCCTTGGTTCTCAGATTCCATTGATTCTTCCTTGAAATATCCTTCCAGAGCTCAGAGGATTGGGTTTGCATCCAAACTTCTTCCAGAAGACTGACTGCTTGAGCTAAAAAAATCGTGTGGGGAAACATCTTAGGATAGGCCCGATCTTCAATAGTTTCGTAGTCAGGACGTCGAGATAAGGCATCAGCAATTATGTTTTGTGATCCAGGGACATGACTGATGTGGAACTGGTACTGGGCAAAGAAGAAGGCCCAACGGGCCTGACGACTGTTCCTACACTCCCAGGATTGTAGAACTTGAAGATTTCAATGGTCCGTGCGGACCTGGACTGGATGTCTAGCTTCGAGGAGTAGATGTCGCCATTCTGTGAAGGCTTGGCGGATGGCTAACAGTTCCTTTTCGAAGATGGAATAATGTGTCTCACTGGGAGTCAGAGTTCGTGAAAGGTAAGCAATGGGGTGTTCCAATTAGTCCTCAAATTCTTGCTTCAACACTGCTCCTATTGCGTAGTTAGAGGCATCCGTCTCCACTAGGAATGGCCGATTAATGTCGGGTTGGGCCAGGATGGGGGCTTGAGTAAACTCTGTCTTTATACGTTGGAATGCCTTGTCTTGAGGTGCACACCAAAGAAAGGGAGTGTCTTTCTTCAATAGAGCAATGATTGGTTGAACAATCTCAGAAAAGGTGGCTATGAACTTCCGGTAGAAATTGGCAAGCCCCAGGAAGGATTGAACTTGTTTCACGGAAGTGGGAGCCGGCCAAAATAGTATGGCCTTTACCTTCGAATGATCCATACAAATTCCTTCTGGGCTAAGGACAAATCCTAGGTAATGAACAGAAGTAACGTGAAACAGGCATTTCTCGGGTTTGGCTAGGAGTCTGTGTTCACGTAGTCATTGTAAGACTGCCTTTACATGCTCTTCATGCTTTAGAAGGTCCTTGGAGTAGATCAAGATATTGTCCAGGTAGACAATGACGAAGAGGAACAGCATGTCAGAGAACACCCTATCCATGAAACGTTGAAAGACTGCGGGGGCATTAGCAAGTCCAAAGGGCATGACCAGATATTCAAAGTGTCCAAAGGGTGTTTAAAAGGCTGTTTTCCATTCGTCTCCTTCCCTGATACGAATCAGATGATAGGCACCCCTGAGATCCAGTTTCGTGAAGATTACAGCTCCTCTCACCGCTTCCAGGATATCCGAGATCAAGGGTAAGGGGTAACGGTCCTTGATGGTGCATTGATTTAATCCACGATAATCGAGGCAAGGTCTAAGTTCCTTGGTGTCCTTCTTGGGAACAAAGAACAACGAGGCTCCAGCTGGGGATTTTGATGGTCTTATGGTGCCATTTTCAAGGTTGGTATCCAAGTATTCTCGGAGGGCCTTTTTTTCAGGTTCGAATAGGATGAACATCCTCCCAAAGGGAATCACTTCTGGAGGCTCTGTGTCTATGGCGCAGTCTTCAGGTCTGTGAGCGGGTAGAGCCTGAACTATGGTAGTTGAAAACACATCAGCATAACCCTGATAGGCCTTTGGGACCTGTATGATATTGGAATCCCTGAGTAGTACTTGCTGATCTATTGATGGTTCTTTGGAAGGTGTCAAGGAGGAATCCAGGAATAGACAGTGAGACATACAAAACTCAGAGCCGAGAAACAAGGATCCTGCTGCCCAGTTGATATAAGGATTATGTTTCTGTAACCAGGGCATACCCAGTACCATGGGGTAATGAGCCGACTTAATGATGTCAAATCTGATCACCTCTTGGTGATGGTTTATTGAAAGCTGGATCTCTTTAGTCTGCAGGCTTAGGTCCTGAACTGGGGGGTCTTCCATCGATCGCTTCCACCGGTTGCATGGTACTTTGTGCCTCGTATGGAATGTGGTGACTAAAAACCCAATCTTGATCAATGAATACTCCCATAGCTCCGCAGTCTACCAGGGCCAAAATGCAGTAGGTCTTATTCTTGGATGGCGATAGGAAGGCCTGTAGAATCACTAGGCTGTTTTGTCCAGGAGAGTTCAAGGATGGAATAGACGTGTAGCAAACATCTCTCTCCCGAAGCCTTGCTCCATCTAGGATCGGGAGCTAGCGTTTCCCGAACACCGAGGAGGGGCTAGAGGACATTCTCTAACCAGGTATTTATCCAAGGCACAATACATGCATAACCCCGCATGAATCCTTCTCATCCTCTCTTGCGGGGATATGGGTCCATGGAAGGCTGCTATCTGCATAGGTTCTGGTTCAGTAACTGACCCTGGGCTTGTGTCAGTTTTGAAGGTAATCTCAAAGGACACCTTTGGGGGGGTTACTTTGGATTTTTTCTTCTCTGCCTTCTTTTCCTGGATAGAAAAATCTATTTGCATGGCAAGGTCCATAAGAGCCTGGAATGAGCTTGGGCGAGCCACTCTGGCCAACTCATCTTTCATCTCCTCATTCAGTCCTCTTCTGAAAAGAGTAAAACTTGCTTCAGGAGACCAGTCGGCTTCCTTGGCCAATTGCTTGAATCGATCCCTGCTGAAAGTCTAGCAGGCGTTCCTGGGCACTATAGACCTGCTCTGGGTGGTCAAACATGGTTTTAAGGGCCTGTATGAAACCGTCATAGTCATCCAGGAGGGCATCTCCAGAATTGACTAAGGGCGTAGCCCAGGTTAGAGCATTTCCGGAAAGGTGTGAAATTATGAAGCCCACCTTAGCCCTCGGAGTTGAAAAGTAGTAGGGCTTAAAAGTAAAGTGAACCAAACAAGAATCAAGGAATCCACGAAGGGTTTTTGCCGACCCATCGTATATGTCAACAATGCCACCCAGCAATACACTTTCCTTTGTGGCAGAATCACGGGATAGAATTAATTGTTTGAGAGCGGCATTTTCCGCTTTTAAATTCTGTACCTCGGTTGTTAGTTCTTGCATGCCACGCATGGGATCCTGAACGGCCACTTCCATGTCGACTTCGGTCGTTTGGCTTCTCAAACTGTCACGGAATTCCCCCTTTCTCACCTGAGAGCGATCCTTGCAGCATTTCTTGGGTGGTGTCTTCTTACGCACGAACCTGGTCTTGTATAAGCCCGCGCTAGCCTCTTCTGGCTCCAGCGTGCGTTCAGAGTTCTGGGATTGAGATACTCCGGGGATCCAGGAAACGAAGAAGGTGCGCAAGTACGGCACACGGGTCCAGGAAGCAAGGAAGAAGGAAGAGGGGTAAGGGAATAGTATTAGAAGGTCCAGGAACCAGGATAACAGTTCAACGAACTACGGAGCAAACGTCTAGTCGCTACTTGCAATAGCATTGAGACGCGCGGGGCCGCAGATGCACGGTCTATTTGTAGATTACGCTACATCCGACGTGAAGACCGAGGAAGGCTTTTCTCGTTAGACGCCCATGTTGGAAGTACCAAGGATTGCAAGCCCCGTTGTGATAAGGAACATGAAGTCCAAAAGGGGCGCGTTCTGTGGGTCATGACAATTATGGCATTCAACTTGCTGAGCAAGTCCCTCCACAGTATATTGAAAGGAGTGCCATTGGAATACAGTAGTGGGGCTATGATGTGCTGCTTCCCTACTGTTAGTGGCAAATCTTTTGTTACTGGAACCGTCCCACCGCCCCATAGAAGCACTGCGTATCCGTCACCTTGTTTGACAGCGGGAATCCCCTTCCCTGTATGCAGGATTTGGTTGCTCCTGTATCTATGAGAAATGAGATTTCGCTTGGTCCTATTTCTACTGCTAGCTCAGGTTCCTCTTCGGGCCGTCAGTTGCTACTAAGACTGTACACACTCGTAATTTCTGTGGGCCCCCTATTGTTGTGGGCTGTCCTGTGGAAAAGGAAAAGGATTTCCCCAGAGAACACTGACCCCGGTGTAGTGGGGCACCACATTCTGTCCTAACAACATTGTATTTCCAGCAGCTACTGTTGGTGTTTGCATCACAGTTGGGGATGCTATTCCACCATCCGTTGGCCATCCGTGCACTTGTGGCAGTCCCTGCTCTAGGGGTGTCTGTCCCTGTATCAGCTGGGCTGGCAGAGGCTGCATCTGCTGCCACTGTGGCTGTGATGTGGCAAACCCTTGTTGATGTATTATTTTACTGCCTGTGCCTGAGCTTGCTGCACAAAAGGACAGGTGTCTGTGAGGTGCCCCATGTTCTGGCATATGAAGCATGGCCAAAGACCCAATATCCTGCCCCTCTATATCCTCCTCCTCTTCCTCATTGCTGGAACACTCTCCCCATTGGAAAAGAAAGCCATGCATGTAACTCCCCTGCTGGTGGGATCCCTACTGCAGCATATACTGCGGCTTCAGATAACCCCTTTACTGTGGAATGTTCCCCACGGGAAACCCTCCCTGTTGGGCGGGTGCCACTACTGCAGCCTCGAGAACAAGCATTGCCCCTTCCATTGTATACTTTTCCAGTTTCTTTTGTACCAGTTTGTTTTCAGGTTTTGCAGCATTTTCGGCCACCTGCCTCTCGCTCTCCTGTTTTCGTTTACAGTAGTGTACTATTGTTGCCTGTATCTCTACCCGCCCTTTCGGTTCTATTTCTGCAATCTTGTCTAATGATGCCTGGACATCTGTCATCAGCCCCTTGACCAATATGTGGTAGAACAAGGGTATGCACTTGTTCCAGTACCTTCGTGTTTCCTGTGTCTAGAGATCCTGCACCTGTTTTATATAGTTTGCGGGGTCATCATCCTTGTTCATTTTATGAGCCATCACTATCCACAGGTTGTAGCTATCGGGATACATGCTTCTCAGAATCTCTCATACGTGGGCTTGACAGTTATTTAAAAGAGCACCATCATGGGCATTAATGCTTAATTTAACTCCCTTATGCCCCTCCTGCTTCCATATTGTGTCCCCTTGTTCTCCTATTATGGTCGCAAATAAACTTTTCATGTCCCCTATGGCCAGTGTCACCCCTGCCGTCTTTTTCCCTAGCGCCTGTATCCATTTGCTGGCCCCTGCCACAAGTGATGCCAGGCTGCATATTATATTGTCCCGGTACATTCTCTGCCATGGTACGTAATGTGCGTATCTTCTCCCTTTCTGTAGCAGAAGCATTTGCCTCTTCCTGGGTCCTATTCCCCCTACCCTTTAGTGGCCTGGGTCATACCCATTTTTATCTTTCCCTTTCTACTGTGGAGGAAAGTTGACCAGTTCCTTCCGCCATAGTCGCTGTCCTGTTATCTTCTTTGTTTCCTCCCCTTCCTCCTGTATTTATCAGGTGTCCACTGATCCCCTTCTCCATCACTCCACTCTCCCCCAACTGCTCCCTCATCTGAGGCAGCACTAGCTTCTTCGCCTCCTTCTATCCCCTACTCTTCCCCTTCTTCCTCATCATCGTCCAGTCTGAATTTTATCCTCCCTGATAGCATTTCCCTTTCCCACCTTATTTTTTCTCTGCACTTCTTCTTCTATCACCATCTCCACTTCCTTGAATAATGCATTTTGTACTCCGTGGAAGGAGCAGGAGCTCCCCACCTACACTGCAGGAGCAGTGCTACAGCCAGGAATATGCCCTCTGCACGAGGCTGATGCAAGGTAAGCCGGATGGCTTATTTCCCCGAAACTTGCAAAATTTAGATTCATTTTTCTGCTGACACCGGGATCTCTCTAAGTTTAACTGCCGCTTTACCAGTAGCAACGGCAACCCTATATCAGAGCGCCTGCATCCAGGAATGTCCACATAACCAGTAATCCACCATTTGTCACCATGAGGCTTGCACCTTTAAAGATGGCCGTCCGCAGAACTGGATGACCGTCAGCAGCATCCTTCCTGCTTCCACCATACCAGCGTGGCTCCCGATTGGCTGCTGGCCCGTTATCTTTGCCCAATTCAAACCGGCAGGCGAGAGCCGTCCCTCCCCCACGAAGGCACTACCCACAAAGGCTTTCCCTGTCCGAGCCTGTCAGAGCGAAAGAACCTGGAGCCACAGAACGCTGCCCGCACCCTGCCTGAAGTAAGCGCCTGCTCACCGAGCCCCCACACTCCCTGACTTTGCCGAGGTAACAACTCTGACGTACACTTCAAGCGTGTGAAGTAGAGCTTCATGACTTTTTACTCTGCACACCCTATCCCCGCCAATTGGTTTCACACATATACTGCATTGTTTGTAATCATGTATCGTGTAATCAATGTTTGTAATCATCTATAAACCTAGCACACCTCAGTCCACACTGAATGAGCACATCTGCCTGCACACCGCGGCCCATTATTCTCTGTCAGCCTAACTCTCTAGCCACTAATACAAATGCCTTAACCCCTGACCACACCAGTCTATCCTATGGCATGCACAATTGAACATAGTTGATTTCACCACCTATTTGAAAACCACATAGCTTACTACTATTCCAGCTGTTTGCCACTGTTTAGCATACGTTATCTTTGCTGTCTATGATCACTGCTAAAAGTGTTTGATATTGCTTATACTGTCTCCAATCGTAAGTCTAAAATGTTCTGGCCCTGCACATACTAGCCACTTTGCCTCTGTCAAGCACATTACGCCATAGCCAACCTGATCTCTTACCTCTGCTATATCTTTCAGAACAGCCTAGCTGTCGTTGAACCAATGCGTTCTAAACTAACCATATTGCAAACTTCACTTTTCTCGGTATGCGCACTGGCCAGTCCTGCACATTGAACTGTATGCCGCCCACTGTTGATAGCTGCTGCCCACTTTTGAAACGTATGTGACCCATTTAGTAATGCTCACATATGGCCACCTATTTATCAATTGTTGCCCTTATTGAATGCATGCCGCCCACTGCTGAAATGTATATTGCTAGCCATCGTCTAACAGCTATCACCCATTTCAAATGTATGCTGCCCTCACTTAACCACCTAGTGCTTACCTCGTGCTAAGCCCCAGTCGAGTTGAACAGTTGAACACAGTCCTAGTTACTAACCACCTCAGTCCACTCAGTAGCACCCACGCGAACCATGCCCCCCACACTCACACTCCCACTCTCCCACATGTACCACCCGCACCCTTCCTACCAGCACTACATATAGCCACTCGGACACTAGAATATACTCCTGCACCCCAAATTCCCAAGCAGACTCACAGCAACACGTCACTCAAGACTCACTACAGCTCACAAGTTAAATCTCATCCCATGGAGCTTCACATGAGAAATCAAAGGCTAGGCTCCAGATCTGCCCATTGCTCAACCACCTCCAAAATAAACCCAGTAAAACAACCCCACAACCCGCCATTAACGACAGCTGCCCCTATGCCCAGCACCTCCAAAACGTGCACTCTTACTAGCATCCCCACAAACAAATAAGGTAACTCTATTCCAATGTGCACTTATCAATGCACGCTCCCTACCAGCACATGTCACAGAGATCCATGACCTCCTCACCGATTTAGATCTAGACATCCTAGCATTCATTGAGACTTGGCTACACGATGCTTCTGGTCCGGCCATCTGCCAAACCCTACCATCAGGATACGTCATCATGCGCCAAGACAGAACCTCCAGCAAAGGTGGAGGGATAGCAGTAAACCTCAGGGAATCTATTAATGGCAGGCAACTAAAAACCACTGAGTCAGACAACTTGGTCCTGCTTTCAGTAAAAATATCACCCTTGCCAAAGGACACCATAACACTCCACGTTGTTTACCGTCCTCCAGGCCCAACCGACAATTTCCAACACAAAATCACCCGTATCTTAGGAGACAACCTAAAAGTGAACACAAGAGCTATTCTCTTAGGTGACCTTAACTTGGGCTTCCAAGACCCCAAAGACAAGAAAGGCAAAGCCCTCGCCAAAGCTCTCCTAGACTTAGGCTTTACCCAACTAATCAACGACCGACCCACACCAAAGGTCGTATACTAGATTGGATCGCGGACCACAACTGTGCCGTTGACCTCAGCTCCAACACCCCACGGCCATGGACTGACCACCACTTACTACACTTCTTCTTACCCTCTAAGCCAATATTAAACCCAAACCCACCCACACCAGCCACACCAGCAACCTTGGCCAAACACGAGAAGTCACTCACTGCAGAAAGAATCCTCCCCCTCATTGAAACCTCTGCGCTCATCCTACCCTACATCCAGTGATCCCACGGAACTAGTCAAAATCTATAACACCACTCTCAAAAAGATACTAGACACCATCGCTCCACTGGAAAAGAAAAAACCCAAGTACATTCTTCATGCAAACTCATGCTTCACTCAAGGACTCCTTGCCCAAACCGCCAAAAGAGCAGCACTAACCTCTTGGCATAATAACCCTTCCACTACTACAAGAGACTCCTACCGCATAGCCGCCAGACTTTACAAGCATGCCATCTCCAAAGCCAAAGCAGCCACGTACAACTCTAGAATTGAGAAAGCAAATTCCCAATCTAAAGAGCTATTTGCCATCTATAACGAGCTGACCATCCCCCCTACCTCCACACAACCTACTGAGAAAAATGAAACCTGGTGTAACAATATTCAACACGCCATGCTAAACAAAATCAAAACACTCCAGACCAAAATTAAGACCCAATTTGACAATCTACCCAAAGCTATTCCACCCACCCATAAGCCCTTTCCCACCCCATCAGCTACAGACCGTCAACAGGGCACTAACAAACCCACACCCTTTACATTCAGGGAAGTAACCATCCCAGAAGTCCTACTAATCATGAAACGCACCAAACCGTCGCTATGTAAAGGGGACACATGCCCAGCCAACTTAGTCAAAGACTGTGCCACAGCCTTGGCCCCATTTGTCACCACCTTTATCAACGCCTCCTTCAACAATAGTACCGTCCCACTCGCCCTCAAGGAAGCTTAGGTTTGCCCACTACTAAAGAACCCTATCCTTGACCCTGACTCCCCCACCAACTACCGTCCAATTACCACAGTGCCCTTCCTGTTGAAAATCCTGGATAAGGCTGCTTACTTACAGATTCAGTCTTACCTGGAAACCCACAATATCCTAGGAAAAAGACAATCCGGTTTTCGCCCTCGTCATGACACAGAATCAGCCCTCCTGGACCTCAAGAATTAATTACTCAAAGCCATGGACAAAGGCAAATCCTCACTCCTCCTACTCTTGGATCTCTCTGTGGCCTTTGACTTGGTTGACCACAAGATCCTGTGCAAACATCTCATTGACACCCACTTCTCCCAAGAAACCACCGCCTGGATAACCTCCTTCTTGGAAGGCCGAGCGATGAGGGTTTTCTATGATCACGCCTCAGCCACTCCATCCCCCATTGAGTGTGGAGTGCCACAAGGATCCTGTACCTCCCCCAATCTATACAATCTCTTCACCCTCCTACTGTTCAGCGACCTAGAAGAATTCGGCATAGCCTTCACCAACTATGCCAACGACACACAAATTCTTCTGCCCCTTATGGGGAACTATGAACAATACCTCAACACACTCCAGAAGACATATGCACGCATCCAGGCATGGATGGCAGCCAATGGTCTCTGCCTAAACGGGGGAAAAAACGAAATCCTACTGATAGGCCCCAAATTGTCCCTAAAAAAACTGGACGACAAGTGCAGTTCCTTCAATATTGAGAATACGGTTATCACAGCTTCCACTGCAGTGAAAACCCTTTTGGTATACCTTGACGCCACCTTATCAATTGACAGGCAAGTCAGCGCCATCTCATCTTTAGCTGCACTCACAACAAACAAAAATCATAAACGCAGTAAAACCTCACCTATCACCAACCAATTGCCTGAACATCGCCAGAGCCATTATTGGTGCAAAACTTGACTACTGCAACATCTTGCTCCTAGGCACCTCCGCTGAAAACATTAACAAACTGCAAACCGCACAAAACAGCACCCTCAGAGCTGCCCTCAGGATCCCTAGGAGAGAACACATTTCACAGGCGAGAAAAGATGCCCACTGGCTCCCTATCAAAGAACGCATAACATTCAAAGCCCTCACGATCACTCACAAATGCATGGCCCAGACAGCCCCTGCCTACCTGACTGAAAGAATACACCTTGCTCCAGGCAACAGACCAAGACGGGACCAATACTCCCACCTACTATCAGTTTCAGTATTCAATAGAGCCAAAGCGGGCGGCACGAGTTTTGACACACTAGCCCCTAAAGCCTGGAACGCACTCCCGCCCAGCCTACGCCACGAAGAATCCCTCACAGCTTTCAGAAAGGTGCTAAAAACTAATCTATTTAACGAACCACTCCTACAATGCCTGACCTTTACCACTGCCTCTGTAAAGATTTTTCCCAAATCTGTATGACTGCTATGTAAATTTACCTGTAGTAAGTTCAATATGCTGTAACAGCGCCACAATTCCGGGCCGCTGGGCGCTTTATAAATTCAAATCAATAAATAAATAAAATCCACCTGCTGTTGTGTATTCTTTTCAATGTCTGTATTTCCTCCCCCCCTTTTGGGTATCTCCTCCTTCCGTATGTCTCTGTCCTTCTTTTCTTCTATTGTCTCTTTGTCCTCTCCTGCATTTTCCCACTGTGGGTTTGTATACCTCGCCGCAGGCCGCAATGTCGGATAGACAACGTAGGGCGGGGGAAGAAAGCTTGGACCACTCCCTTCCTCTGTCACCTCTCCCTCTTTCTTCACTTGTTCACCTTCTGTTTCTTTGTACAATTTCCAGAGCCCCAATATATTTTGCCTACTTTTCAACTTGGAGCCCTTGTATTTTGAGTACATGTTTTCTATTATTTTACTATCGAAAGTTCTTTCTCCAGGCATGCATGGGGGGCACTGTCCTGCAGTCTCCTGGGCCCACTGAGAATTGTACTTTAATATTTTATCGCTATACTGAGGTAATTTTCTGCACATGTGATCGAGGGAGCTATCTAGATATGACATTATCTCCCACCCTTTGGTTTCCCTTCCTTTGTGTCCCAACTACCCTAGGCACCATTCCCACTTCTCTTTGTATCCCCTTTCCCCTGCAACACCCACAATCACTCCAGATCACACACCTCCCCCTTCGTTCACTCAGGCCTTCTCCGCAGGCACACCCATGCACTCTCACTCGTCACACCGTCTTCTCAGACCCGTCCACCACCACATGTTAGTAGCCAATGGCCCTCACTACGGGATCACCTTCTCCCTATGTTAGTAAAGACAAGCATTGAGTCACCTCTACTTCTTTCGCTTGCTTACTGCTAAAATGACAAGTGCACTATTATACACAAGATACCTCTTGGTATTGATCTATCCACCATGAGTCAACACCAAGTGACAGTATGAGCAACACTACCTACCACACACATGTCCCTTTCTACATCCCCGAAACAAAAATAAAATGATGCACGTCTTCCCCAAATGACGCAACTATACAATCGCCGGTGCTACGCGCAACTCCAGTCTCATGGAGTCTGCCTCTTACTACATACCCATCCTGCTCAAACGCAGATGTGCCCACTCCCCGGGCTCACTCCCTAGAGGGTGGCACGTGCTAAAATCTAATACTACTATGGCCGATCGTCATCCCACCTAGAAGATGTGTCCCATACACCATAAAGCCGGTCAAGTGGCACAGCGAGTAGAGCGCCCGCTTTGACACCCGTGCAGAGGTTGTTAACGCAGGTTCGAATCCCGGCGGGGCCAAACTCAGCCTTTCATCCTTCCGAGGTCGATAAATGAGCACCACACACCGTGGGTAATAATAAGCAGCGCTCAGATACCTGAGGGTTTGTAGCGCTATTTAAAAGCCTAATTAATTATTATAAAAGTCTGTCCCACCCCTGCCATGGGCATACAATCATGATGCAGCGCTTTCTTGCAGGGTTACACTCACGTCCTATAGATCCTCAAGTCCACTCAGCACCAAGCCTCCCGTATGGGCTCACCTCTCTCCCTGAACACGTGCAACGCTTGGGACCAGGCAGACCTTTGTGAACTCTGCGTCTTCAGGGCCTCTGCGGGTGATGAGCGTGAATCTGGTCTGCAGTTGCCGGGCCCGCGCCCCCAGGGAGGCCGGTCAGAATACTTTCAGTTGACTGAGAGAACTGAGAATCTCGCTGGGGCATCCAAAAATGTATCAGGGCCCTCCAAAAGTTGCTAATAAATCGTTTATTCAAACAAAAAAAGAGAGATAAAGGGGTATACATCACCAGCATACCCTCAAAATAAAGGGATCGGCCCTTAACAATTTGAAACACAAAGCTAGTGATTATAGTTGCTACCTTCTCTGGGTGAATCCTATTCCAGTACCATATTAACTTATGGTGATGGGGAAAACCACTACTTAGACACACGTTTATAAAAAAATACACATATTTTATTATTCAAATACACACAAATGTTAAGAACACCGTCCGGTGTGCTATTGAAGTGCTTCTTTAGTCTCCTGCAATTAAAGTCAAGAAGACACGTTCACAGTGATATATGCATGAACTTAACCCCTTCAATTGGTAAATCAGTTAGTTCAATTGTTTAGCCGTTAAAGTGTACTGTGTTGTGTTGATTTTCACACTGGGCCATACCTCACTTAGTACATCTCACTCAATCTCATTCCATTCACTCTATTCTTCATTCATTGTCACAATCTCATTCCACAACCACAACTAGTGCCCGACATGTTTCTTTCCGATTTAAGTGTCTTGTAACCAATACTCGGAAATTCTTCAGGGGCTTGTGTGAGGGGTTAGTAAGACATGCATAACATATCCGTGAACGTAACAACCTAAAACCAAAAGTTATCTACTAAAAGCATTTCCTTTACAAAAATTCTTGTTGGAGTTCTAGTTGTGTTTTCTCTCCAAGGGTTTGTAGTGCCCTTTCTGTCAGTCTACCCGGAAGAGAATCTCCACCCTTTTATATGATGTTTATCCACTGCCTTAAAGGTCTTAATACTGTGTGAGGATAAACGGAAAGGGAAGTGGCCATCTCACTTCTGTGGGGCGTACAATCTCAGTTGGCCAATTAGGCGGGTTCCAATTCCGAAATCTTCAACTGGTCATCAAGTTTCAATTACTTTTCGCTTGTGTTCCTGTTTCCTTCTTGTCCAACCGGGTTAGGCCCCTGTGTCATTTATCAGCCTTGCCTCCATACGTATTGCATCCATTGCTTTTCCTTTCCAGGCCGAATGGTTAATTTCACCGCTGTGTAATTCCAGTCATGTTAGTTGTTTTGGGGATTCCCATCTGTACCCCTGGAACCTTTCCCGCTGTTCCTGATCGTTTAGCAGGAGTGCTTTCTCGTTGGTATTGCGTAAGGGTTCTGCGTTCGTTCCGCGTTCGTCCGTGGCTTGTTCGTCCGCGTCCTATCCAACGTGAATCACTTCTGGGGTAGCTTCCTAATAAATAGTTACCACAAAGGAGCACACACACGGGCAAGAAGTAACACTGTTTATTACAGCTGGGCGAGAACAAATCAAACAGAACAGTGGGACACAACTGGTTGATGAGAGCTGATAAACTGCCACATAGCGAAAATCATTTTTATACCGCTAATACAATGTTCATGGTGTTGGAAACAGCTGCACTTCAAACTTCGCTGTTCCCACAGAGCTTATTGGTTAAAATACGTCAGACCCCGGTAGCTAGACATCCATTAATCAAACATGATTGGAGCAAACATATCCCTCCTCTGCCAGCTCATCTCCTCCTCATGTGGTGCCACATTGCTTCCCACTCCTCCTGCAAACAGTTTGCAATTAATAAGAAAATATGTGTGCTGACCTCCGGTTTCATTAAAATAGATCTATTGAAATGATTTGCTGCAAGATCCAAATAATATGTTACAGACAAATAATTAAAAGATTGGAAGCTGTTCGAGCAGTTATACAATGATTTCTCTTGAAAATATGCTTGGAATTTTTCATTAACTATAACTTTGGAGTTCTTGTTATCCTATAAAGTGGCTTCCTCAAAACTATCCAAAAGTAGTCATACTCTTTCAGTGACTATGGGGGTCATTCCAACCCTGGCGGTAGGCGGTTAACGGCACCGGTAAGGAAGCTGGTGCCGTTAACCCCCTACCGCCGTATTAAGAGGTCCCTTAGCGGGTCCCACCAGGGACCACACACCCGTTAAGGGACCATGGAGCTAATAACGGGCCCGCAATTTGCGGGCCTGTTATTAGCTCCTTCCCCATTCGCATTGAGCCATATGGGGGGCTCATATGGGAATGGGGAATGGTTTTCGAAATGGGGATTTACCGGGTCCGCATAGGTCGGAATGTCCCGGTAAATCCCCATTCCGACGGACCCGGGCCCGAGTTTGGAGGCAGCCATGGTGCTAATAGCACCATGGGTACCTCCAAACTGGGAATGACCCCCTATGTCTGACATACCTGAAAAAAGGGTGCCTTCTCATGGCATGTTTTATTTTCGAACGTTGCAGTAATTGCCAGCGGCACCTGGGAAAACACTTGTAAAAAAAGTCCTAAATAGCCCTACACATTATTATTCCAGTCTTGTCCTGGGCCTGCCATCTTTCCTGATACCTACCATGGTGCTATGGCTTCTCTCATTAAGCATCAATAATAGACTTATCTCCTAACTGTGAGAGCATTTCTACCGGAATGATAGCCATTGGCTCCTGTTACGATTTATCAAAAAACGTTCTTGTCTATTGGAATTTTAATTGGAAGATGGAAAAGGGGACAGCAAGAAAGATGGAATGAATGAAAGAGGGAAGGAAATGTGGATGGAAAGAAAGAGAGGTCAAGAGTGAGGCAAGGAATCAAGAAAGGATGGAAAGATACAATGATGGAAAGCATGAAAGATTATAAGGCAGAAAGAAGAGAACCAAAGAAAGATGTAATGAAGAAACTTAGGGAAAAGGGAATTCAATGATTATGGAAAGAAAAATGGAAAAAAGCAAGACAGTACATAGATAGAAGACATGGAAGAATGGAGAAGAAAAAATGAAGCAGGATTAAAAGATTGAAAGGAAGGAGGAACAAGGAAGGAAGGAAGAACATTTAGAGATGGAATCAGAAAGAGAAATAAAGAAAAACGACAAAGAGAAAGATAGATGCATTGAAGGCACGAAGGATAAGAATATTAGAAAAGAATGAACATAGTCATGTACAAGAAATAAGGAAAGTACAATAGAAAAAGGTAGGGGTGAAAAAGAATGGATAGAAAAGAGCAAAGACAGGTTGAAATAGAGTCAATATACTAGGGGTTGACAACAGGAAGCGAGGTAAATATGATACTCTTTGCAATATCTTTGACAAACTGATGCAATTTCATGCCTTTCAAGGACATGGCCCGCCGCCACCTCGTACATTTTTCAGGAACTCCCACCTCTCTGTCTTTACAATCTACAAGTTGATATCTACCCCACTTGATGAGTCTACCTTTCTCTCTTAGAAGGTGAATTAGGAAACGGATCTGGGAGCCTCAATCTCTCAGCCATCTTGGAAAAGAATATGTGCTGGTCAGCTGGGCCAGTTTGACTTAACCCCAGTGCAGGGAATGGGCCAGTACAAAACAGAGCGCCCTCTGGAAAAACATTTCTTGCCAGAGCTCCCCACAGACCCAGGTGCCAGCATATCCTGCGCCTCAAAGAGCAGGCGTGGAGCGCTGCCTAGTTTTCTGAAAGCAGTCTGCTCGTTGAGAAGCACATGTTGCTCACATTGCACTCACGAACAACCACTTCTGCAACGGGTTTTCTGAAGAGACTGGACTGCAGGCAGAAATTGCCAAAACATCACACACAGTGTGCAGCTGGCCCACCCAGTGTATATGTCATAAAATGTACAGACCTCTCTTTATTATGGAGAATATTGTGACCAATCAAAACAGAAGAGTCCATTGGTCGCTTAAAAGGGGTTCGTACTAATCACTATAAGACATGTTTGACATTTAAAATTGTGGACATTACGATGTTCCCATAATGCTCTTTCCTTTTATGAAAATCGATCAGATTGGGTTCTATGAAGAGATACCGTGTTGTGCAACACACACACCCTCCTTCCTACAGCCGCGCCCCTACAAAGAGGTGACAGATACCCCAGCAATTCCTTTACATTTCCAGCACTGCTTATCCCTATAGTTTACTGAGAAGGGAATTACTTTCCCTAAACATAGGTCCCACTTCAAGATGTTTGAAGACGCTCTGATTGAAACCTTTACTTACTGGACTTGTCATGGAGAGGATGAACCCATGTGTCACATGCTTTGGCATTGTGCTAAACTCTTCTCCTTCTTGGGCAATGTGTTTGACAAAGCAAACATTGGTGATATCTTCCTAAGTCCCCAGGGAGCCGCTATTCATCCTACTTTGCCTTTTACACAATCCAGCTCCTCTCTATCCTACTCCTTGAATCAGTGGTTCTACAGAGCAATCTCTATTTCAAATAAGAAATTACTGTGTCACTGGAAGGGCACCGCTAGGCAGTTGGTGGAGAATTGTCTTCCGGACATTTTGTCCTACCAGTGGACAGTGACTGGTGATTTTTTTTTAATTAGGGGGGTGTAAATGTTTTCTGTGAATAGGCAGGACTGACTCAGCGTCACCAAGAAGCACAAACCAAACAAGGATCCAGTCTGGGTCCCGCACAATAAAAGATTTTTAAAATAAAGGATTAAAATGGTGCATTTTACAGCACACGTTTTGTGAAAAAATTGGGCAAAAATCCACAGTTTGCTATCGGTTATGTAGGGTAACACATGAAAAATCGAATAGGTCCAAGTCATCAAATGTATACAGGAACTTTTTTCTAATGCTTTTTCATGATGCTTTTGCCCATAATATATGCCTGTATTAAAACATTTTCATTCTGGCTCTGCCCATAAATGCCCATACAGGCTGCACCAATGTATGGCAGTGTTACGATAGAAGAACATGCTTCTGTTATCTGAACTAGCATAAAATGAAATACAACAGTACAAAAACACGTACATACTGGTTGCACCAACGCAGGCCACGATGGCTATGTGAGAACACTCATATTTTGGGTGTACCCTTGATGCCAGTAAAAAGGCCATGCCGCAGTAAGTAAATATGTTCATACGGCTGTCTGCTACATAAATGTAACCTTCACAACCAGAGGACCACTCCCTGGCCTGCACGCAAGTGCACACATTCATACAGCATTAGTATCCATTCACCCATGCACCCAAACAGCATTCATACACCCTATTTCAACCATGCACCTATACAACATAAACTCTTTCATTCACACACACCCAAACAACATACGTTCGCTCATTCGCACCCACTTACAGACACAAACCCTACCATGCACGCATACACACATGCACACATTTTCTTTCCTTACCTCCAGCCCTGGTTCAGACTCTGCCTCTGACTCAATGACGCAGGCTCCCACGCTAGCCCTGCAACTTCTGCACACCATGCAATAGGAACCAGGAAGCTCTCTCTGTGCATGCACGGATGAGCTGGAGTACTCCCAGCTCAGCATCCTTGTCCCTATGAATGTGCGGAGAGGAGCCAGAGCACCCCACCATATATGTTCAACCTGCAGTTCCCCAGCCTGCATCCCCAGTGGGACATACAAAGCCCGAGAAGCAAAATGCTCACACCCTTGCATGCTGTAGGCCCAGGAGGCATGCATACTGGGGTGCTGAAAACTGTCAAATGGGAAACAAAGTCTCCCTTTGACAGTTAACGGTTTAAGTTTGACAGTTAAAGCTAGCCCAGGAACGTTGTGCTTTGAGCTAGCTATGCAGAGGTTCTCCTGAATGAGTGTAATGGTGGTGGTCCACCTGTCTTGTTACTGTTATTGTTGCTGTGCTGCTGGTAACATTATTGTATACTAGGTGTTATGTTCCCCTTCCTAGCCTATCATCCACACGGCACTTAAACCGGAATGATGTGGTGTAAGTGAATGGAGACTATTCCCACGCTAGGAAAATCGTGCCCCTGCCACTGTCTTATTTTTGTTTAGTTGTTTGCTATGCTCTGCATGTTTTACTGTACATTCCGCTTGTGTGGTGTTTACACGATATAGAAACACAAAATAAAACGGTACTTCCTGGGGAATTTAGGCTAAGCCCTAGAATGTCACAGTTCTAGCTGCTGCAGCAGAGGTTTGGTGGTGAATATAATGCATAGCTCCACCAGGCTTTTCCGCCTTATGCAGAACAATGGAGAAGCAATCTTCCAAGGTTAAAACAAGGACAACATGCAAATATAGAGGGCCATTTATTCTGAGAGATTAGAATGTTTAGAAACACTGACTGGGCAGAATAGCCCAGTGAGCTAACCTATTGCTGCAGAGACCTTTGACATGGGTTTGATATCTGGAAGGGCTTAATTTTCCGAGATCAATACATTGGGAAATGGACATTACTGTTCAACAAAATGGCAAAACTAGTGTTAACAAATGCCACACGAAAACAGTTACTTAACACCAGGTCGTACAGTGGTTCCTGAAAGCCATGTATCTTGAAGTATGATACGCTTGGTAATGGCAGCTCAAATAGGCTCAAGCAACGTTCACACGTCAGTGGGAAACTGAAGGAGGCTGAAGTCTGATGGTGTTCTTCTTTTGAATAGAAGCTGCTCCAAATATCCCCGGCTGTGGGACCAGCCATCCTACATTCTCGGTTTCAAGCAAGAGCCTGTGTGTCTCATCCATAAATGCCAACACTTTGCAGCAGCTTTGGGGGAGAAGCAATCGGGTGAGTTGAATTTAAAAAAGTAAAAAATAGCAACATTTTTGCTAACAAAATCAGGACTCTCCAGCCTAAATTGGGAGGGCAGTCATGGATGTGGATACGGCCTGAATAGACAACTGGCAACGCATATATACGCACAAGGGCTGAAGGCATGGTCAAAAGTACAGAAAGGAGGCTAGAGACTGCTGCCAGCAGCATCAGAGCTCTGAGAGGGAGCAGGGAAGGTAAACAGAGCTGGACCAGCGAGCACATTCACCCCACCAACACCAACACATTTTCCAACCGCTTAACAAACGTTTAAAAAAAGTATTCCTCAGTCCCAGCTCAGCAGTCTCACTTGTATGAATTTAAAAGTACACAGAGCTCCCAAGTAAGAAGGTCACCTAGTCCCGTGTTTTCCCTTTTGACTCTGGGCTTGTTTTTATTTCCCATTTGAAATTTAAAAAAACACAAGTCCTAGAATTCCATGCAAAACAAAGCCCCCCACTCTGAACCACCATCCATCCGATCCCTCTTTCTCCACTCAACCCTACCCCTTCTCTCTTTACCCCCACCATGCACCGTACCCCTTCTATTTGGCTCCACCTACCTTACACCCTTTATTCCCCCACAACTTACCCCGCTCTATTCCTCCATCTAAATTACCCCTCTCTCCAGCCCTTTTCATCCTGGCTCTCCCACTTGTGATGGTGTCCCCCGTGCCTCGGGCCGCCCCGTATTAGCATCCGCACGCATGCACACCCAGACAACAGTGAACACATGTCCGTTCATTCCAAGGTCCCAGCGGCATCTCCCGCACGGAACGTCTTTATTTCAAATGCACAGGCGTGGCCATAACGAGGCTCGCGCATGCGCACACCCAGTTAAAGACGTAACATCCCTTTTTTTCTTTAAACAAAATAGTGCAATAACTCGCAACTTGAACAGGCTCAAATAACAAACATTAACTTTTCTTAACAGCAGTTTATTGGCCTCGGGCAGTCACCTGTTCAGTCTCCTGAGTCCAGGACGTAGTCCTTGAGCCGAACCGGTAAGTTGCGTCCTTGTCGTGCAGGGTACCGCCGCTCCACTCTCGGACATGGTGGCGGGGTCCCGACTGCCCATGGCGGATCCACGGACGGGTCCTCTTCAGGGAGCTCAGCACCGTTCTCGTGTCGTGAGGACCCCACCGGCTCAGCATCTCCGGGCCGGATGTTGATCTTCTTGAAAAATGGTTGGTTGCGGGTGATAGTTCCTCTTTCGCTCACCGTGGTAGCCATGGACCCCTTGACATGAGTGACAGCCCACGGTTGTGGCTCATAAGGCAAAGACAACTTTCCTTCGGGCCTGCGTTTCCATACTAGCACTGAGTCTCCCACCACTATCTCCTTGTCTTGCAGCCTTCTCCTTCCGCTCTCCTTCTCATTGTGGGCCTCAAGCTCTTTTCTCACTCTGTCATTGTCTATAACCCCCGGCTCACGCCCTTCCTCTTCCAGGAGGAGCCCTCTCGGACATCGCCCAAACAGAGCCTCTCCTGCGGCCACTCTGGTGGACTGGTGAGGGGTCACCCTGTACTCTCTGAGAAACTCAAAAGGATTCCTCTTCAGTGCCCCTCCACTGTTTGCTACAATGAGAAACACCTTGTTTAGCATTCTCATGAGCCTTTCGGCCTCTCCATTCGCCCGGGGCCAGAGTGGCGACACCTGCTGCTGTATACCCCTTTCTCTCAGATACTGCCCAAATTGGTTTCCAGTAAATGCTGGTCCATTGTCCGTGCAGAGAACTTCCGGGAGGCCATGCGTGGCAAACATTTTTTCTAATGCCAGGATAGTATGGTCACTGGCCGTTGAATCCACGAGCTCCACTTCCGGATATCTCGACCACTGGTCCACTACCACTAAGAAGTACATGCCCCTTCCGGTCGATCCAAAGTCAGCATGGACCGTACCCCATGGCTTCTCACTCCGCTCCATGGAGTTGATCGGTGGCGCTCTTTCCAGGGGGCTTGCTGCTTGGCACGGCAAACATCCTTTCACGTACACCTCAACAAGGCCCTCCAGATCTGGAAACCATACTTTTGGCCGCAGTCTCGCCTTCGTCTTTGCCACACCCTGGTGTCCAGAGTGGGCCAGCTCCAGGATTCGAGCCCTCAGGGACCGTGGAACGACAATTTTCCTCCCTCTTAGCAGCATCTCTCAGAGATGGAGAGTTCATCACAAATTTTCCATAATGCCTGGAGGTCCCTCTGGGCTCTGTCTTCCCTCCTTGTGTTGTTCTGTAGGATATCTCTCCATTCCCCACTCCTAATCGCAGCTTGGATGCTTGAATACCTCGTCGTTTGCAGACTCCTGTGCCACAAAATTTCTGTCCTGCGCCACCGGCATGGCACACTCCACAATGTTGTGGATGAATTCTTGGCACTCCACCACTTCCCCATGTCCATCTTCCCTTTCCTTGTTGGGGTGGCAGGACAGGTAGTCTGTCGGATTGTTCGTCCCCGGGCGGTATACCAATTTGACCCAATATTCGATAAGGGCGAGCATCCACCGCTCTATCCGGGGAGGTGGCTTTGAAGATGCGCCCGCTAGGATGGGCAGAAGTAGCTTGTGATCTGTTATAACAGTCACGGGTTTCCCAAGAATGTACAACCTAAAGTGTCTGCAGCCCCACAGTATAGCTAGGGCCTCCCTCTCAATCTGAGAGTAGCGTCTCTCTGTCTCCGTGAGGGCTTTACTCGAATATGCAATGGGTAGCATTTCACCTCTCGCATCCGCTTGCATTAGGACTGCCCCCAGGCCCACCGGGCTTGCATCCACCACAATCTCGGATTCGGCCATGGGGTCAAAGTATGCAACCGTGTCCTGGTCGGACAGCGCCCTCTTGATCGCAAGAAATGCCTCTTGTTCTCTTTTGTCCCACATCCAGACAGCGTTGTTCTTTGTCAGGGCCCGGAGGGGTTCAGAGAGGGATGCCAGCCCCTTGATGAATCGGCTGCAATAATTAACCATCCCCAGAAAACTGCAGACTTCTGTCGGCGACTGGGGGGCGACAGCTTCGCGGATATCCCTGACTTTTTCCGGATCTGGGGACACCTCGTTCTCGTGAAACACGAAACCAAAGAACCCAATATGGTCCTTGAAGAATTCGCATTTCTGACGATGTAAAGTGAGGCCAAGGTCTTTCAGTCTTTGCAGGGTTGCCTCTAAACGTTTCATGTGCTCGGCATGCGATGTGGCGAAGACTAAAATATCGTCACTCATATTTATCACTCCCTTGAGGCCTGCCAGAGTGCCCCTGATGGCATTTTGAAAGACCTCCGTGGCGGAGGATATCCCGAAGCTAAGGCGCTTGAATTGGTACAGACCTTTGTGTGTGGTAAAGGTGGTAATGTACCTCGAGTCTGCGTGCAGCTCCAGTTGGTGGTATCCTGCCCTCAGATCCAGCTTGGAGAATATCCTGGCTCCCTGCAGTTCGCCGATAATGTCATCTAGTGTGGGCGTTAGGTGGCATTCACGCTTAATGGCTGCATTGGGCAACCGCATGTCCATGCAGATGCGTACCTTGCCTGGTTGTTTGCGCTTCGGCGCCACAACTATCGGCGAGACCCATGGGGTCGGCCCCTCCACCCTTTTGATGATGTCCATGCTGATAAGTGCTTCGAGCTCATCTTCGACCTGGGAAAGAAGGTGGAACGGAATACGTCGGTGCTTCAGCGCTGTCGGGTGAATGGTTTTGTCTATATGCAGTCGCACTGGCTCTGCTTTCAGTCTGCCAATCCCTTGGAAGGTATCCGCAAATCTCTCCAAAAGTGAAGTAATGTCCCCTTGGTAGACCGCAAGTGCAAAATGAACAAGGTCCAACGCTTCCGAGGCCGCACAACTCAACAGGGACCGTGGGCTGACATCTGTGACAAAAAACCTTGCTTTAATCGCCTTGTCTTCTCGGGATACGGGAGCCACAAACACCCCTTTTATGGGCAAGGGAGTGTCACCCCCGAACGTGAACATTTTGTCCCTTGACTTGTCCAGTGGAGGAGGACCTGGGATGTCCTAATAATGTTCAGTGGCCAGCGCACACACCGAGGCCCCAGTGTCAATTAGCACCTGTGTAGGAACCCCTTGAATGTCCACAACGCATGTCGGTTGTCTGTGTTTCTTGGTCCCTGTCGGCAAATTCGAGATGAAGATGACTTCTTCATCCTCCTCCTCTGCGATGTTGAGCCTCTGGGTCAAATATCCACTGCAGCGATATTGCGTTGTCTCCTAAACCCACCGCTTAGCCGGGCGGGCCCTCTCTGCGTGACAACTGGGGCATCAGCTCTATACATCCTGGCATGGTGCCCTGGTGTGTTGCATCTCCCGCAGACCCTTGACTTAGCTGGACAGCCTTCTGAATGCGGCAAGTCATACCCACAATATTGACAAATATGATATGATATGATATGATAAGGCATTTGTAACGCGCCTATACACAAGTGTTTCAAGGCGCGACGAGGCGGGGGGAACAAGGGGAGACAGACAACGATCTTACTAGGCCAGGTGTCATTCAGATCGCCCAAGTGCAAGGGTAGAGGGGAAGGGAAAAGTGCATGGGGGAAAGGGAGAGGGGAAAGTGCAGTACAGGGTTATTAGCATACAGCATACAGGATAGATAACAAGGGCCAGCTGGTGGCAAGTGCGAGGTAAGTGCAGACAAGTGCTGTATTAGCAACAGCAATATTTTTCACTGAAAAATCAGGATTCTCCTGCCTAAATCGGGAGGGTTGGCATGTATGCATCTCCCGCACGGACCGTCTTTATTTCAAACGCGCATGTGTGACCATAACGAGGCTCGCGCATGCACACACCCAGTTAAAGACGTAACACCACTCTCTATTTCCTACCCACTCACTCTGACCCATTCTCGCTCATATTTCCTCTTGCTCATCACCAATGGCACCCTCAATCAATGGCTTCCTCCCTTGCTCCATTCTCCTTCTCAATCTGCACAATTTATGGCATCCTCCTTTAAAACTTTGCACTCTCCTCCTTGTACACAGGTGTCCATAAATGCAAAATGCAAAGAACATCAGTTAATGGCAATTCTATTGGCATTGCCAATGCCTGTTTCATTAGAGATTGTGGATAATTGGAGGTTTGTATTTCACCAATACTGAGTACAGGGAAGGAAAAACAAAGTGGTAACGGTTCCTGTGCCGATTGCAACTGAAAAGTAAGCGCTGAGTCGTGGAAAGGGATCCGTAGATAGCTGTTTTTGTTTGTCCATAGCTCTCAACTCTCACGCTTTTGGCGGGTGTCACCCGCCTTGTAAACAGCTGACTCACCCGCCAATCCTCCAGCACGCCCATTCATTTCAATGGGCGACTCACCCGCCAAAACTAAAATCGGGTGTTTTCACCCGCCTTCGCGACCCAAATGGTTGAGAGCTATGGTTTGTCTGACTGGGAGCACCCAATTCTTCTTGGGAAATGTAGGCTTTTTTTAAGGTTATCTGAGTTTGGTATATTTACGTCTCGTGGAAAGTAAAAATAATTAAAGCGGAATATGTGTACACAGCTCACCATATTTCTAATGCATGTATATTTAAATCTCACATTTTTTATTTTTAAAAATTGCACAGAAACGCAACGTTGTCTGAGGCAAGCATATGCCTCTGGGTCAGGAAGCAATCATTTGGCTCTCGAGCTTATTTACTGTCACTGCCAGTATAGGCATATAATAATTATTTTACATGAGCAATACTTCCGTGACACTTGAATATGGCTATTCAGTTCTTACGTGTACATGTTCATCGGCCATGTTGGAACAGTCGATGGTCTCATTGTCTCATTTCTATTTCTCCTCCCAGTTGCCTTAGCGACCATGCCGTTCAGCTGTCATTTAGCTAGAGATTTCTGGAAGGAACCAGCGGCGCGAGAGAATTTTCTGGGCACCGACGTCACACAAGTCCAGAACCTTCTTCCGCCCGGCTCCGTATATAGTAGTTCCCTGCAGTAGGGTTTGGGAGTTCATCTTGGGAGGAAAGGACGGTCGATAACCTCGAAAGGGCACAGAGGGTTGCTAGAGGCCGGCACGCACAGCCAAACGAGTGGCTCCGTTTGTGATTTAAGTCTTGATTTAGGGAAGCGTGCGGGGACGCCTTGTACCTCCAATTTAAGAAGGTAGGAGCTTATCTCCGGCGGTGGTTAGAAAGAGCAAAGGTGGCTTCTTTAGGTGGCGAGGTTCACGCAAACCTGTATACATCGCTTTGTTAAAACGGTATTTGACGTATTTTGATCGCAAGAGTTTCAGACGACGGCACTCATTTTGAAGATTGTAATAATGGCAATTCGTTTAGTGCCTTTCTCCTGCGGTAATAATTAATGGCCGTGTCTAAATTTCGATATACAGAACGTTATTAACACCGGTGTATTTGATATTTGCTGTGCACTCGTGTAATAATAATAATAGCAAACCGCTGCTCGTGCTGAATTGCATGCAGTTTCATTTGGGCGTTTGTCTCGAAGAGTATCTGATTTCAGAAGATATACAGCCGTGCCTCCGCGTGCTCCTTATAGACTCAATAGGGGAATTTGTACGAAACTTTAATTCAAGGTGTAAAGTAAAAGTCAATAAAAACACCATCTGGCATATCCTGATTACATGTAAAGTTTTAAAGCTGGGTATAGACACTGGTGTTATAAGGCAGAGAGTTGTTAACCTGGAGAACATTTTTCGTAAGGGCTGCGCACCTTCAGATCACGTTTGATATAAATGGGGGTTCATGTGAGGCTGGGTCGTTGCTTGGGGTGCAGGTGAGTCGAGAGTATAGGAACCACTTTACACAGCCTTCATGACTTCCGAGCTTAGACTCAAAGTGCTCTAATGTGGGTTTTTGTTTTCAAGGACATCAGTATGAATGATACTGACCAGTAAGGGAAGCCTATTCTGTAACACGGTACTAACCTTTGCGTGGTGTTACTGACCACAATTTAATGAATTGGGTTAAAATTAGCCAGCTCTGTGCATGACAAGCTTTGAAGTCCAATGTTGCACGCTTTATATTTGAAGAGAACTGCAGAGTACATACAACGTTCCCTTTTTATTAAAGTGCATTCATTATCCCAATTAACTTGTTCGACTATTTAGCTCCTACGTTGTGGCACAATACATATGAATGTAATGTCCATCAAACTACGTGGGTTTTTATTTTATTCATTTGTGTGAAATTAATGCTCAAACGCTCTAAGTGGGTATTTTGGCGATTGATTTGCCTTGCAAACAGTCCTTCAATGCTATTTGTGTCCACTGTTATGTACCGGTGCTCTGGAGGCCCCGCACGTGGGGCTGGCACCGGTCCAGGAGGCCGCGCGGCCCGGGGCGCGGCATCGGCAGGAGCGCAGATAAAAGACACCCACACGCTGTGCTGGGTTTGCCCGGAACTGCCTCCCACTGTCGGGGGTGGGGTTTTTATTAAGCGGCCCTACGTCACCGCGCTGCGGGACGTAGGGCGGATATAACATTCCTCCTTTATTTCAAATAAACTTAACATTAACACAATCAACATACTCAACTTCAAATGCCTGACACAGTTCTCTTTTCACACTGTACCAGCTCCCCCTTGTGTGGGATGCTTGGCGACGGTGTCTGCTCAGCATACATAGTCATTCAGCCTCGCGGGCGGCCTCGTGTTGGCTCTCAGACTGTACCGCTTCACCTGGGGGCTGTCCCCGCTCGGCTCGTGAATCTGCTCACCTTCACTGCAGGCGTCCCCACTGCCGGCCAGGCTCTCTGGTTGCCAGCTGCGGTCCCATGCGGCTTCTTCCTCTGGGTCTTGCGCCAGCTCTTCGCTGTCTTGTTGTAAGTTGTCGTCTTGAGGGCCCTCGCAGTCCGTCCAGAGAGTGCAGGGCACGGGCTTGAACCAGGAGGCATTCCTTGTCACTTTCCGACGCCCCCGGGTCATTGTTATCATGGTCCTGCGCCGGTTGCTGACAGTCCATGGCAGTTTCTTGTACCTGGTGTCTAGCTTGCACTTCGTGGGGTTTCATAACATGATGACTTGGTCACCCACCCGATGGTCGGACGGCCTTGCTCTTCGTTTCATTGGCACGTGTTCTCCTCATCTCCATGCGGGCATTGTCGACGTCATCGGGGGTCCTGCTTGGGTGATGGGGAATCGACGATTTGATGATGGTTCCAAACATGAGGTCAGCAGGTGGTATGCCCGTGGTGCTGTGTGGGGTGACCCGATAGTTCCGCAGGAAGCGGTATAGATCGACCTTCCACGGGCTGGCGTTTGCCCTTGACACTCGGAGCACCTTATTGATGGTCCTCATAAACCGCTGGACGTCCCCATTGGCTTGTGGCCACCTCGGCATGATGTGGTGGTATTTGATGCCCAGTTCCTGTAAATATTGCTTGAACTCTTCCCCTGTGAACGGGGGTCCATTGTCACTCTTAATGGTTGTGGGCAGACCATGAGTGGCAAACATCTTTTCTATCACCGGGATGACCACTTCCGCGGCGGTGGACTCCAGTATCTCGACCTCTGGATAGCGTGAGTGATCGTCAATTGCCACCAGTAGATGTAGACCCTCTCTGATTTTGCAAAAATCAATACTGATCGCTTCCCATCTAGCCCGGCCGCGCTCGGCCGACAGAATCGGTTCTGAATCTGGGGGCCCACCCGCTATTTGGCAGGGTAAACAGGTGTTCACTAAGCCTTCGACCCGATCATCGATGTGCGGGAACCACACACTGTGTCTGACCCGGGCCTTTGTTCTTGCGAGACCCTGGTGTCCCTCATGCGCTAGGGCTACTATCCTGTCTTGCAAATTTGGGGGTATGATGATACGATCACCCCTCAGCAGGAGCCCTCCTTCGGTGATTGAGAGGTCTTGTCGAACCGTGAACATGCCGGCCAGGAACTCCCTAGCCCCCTCGGTTCTGTTGCGGGTATGCGTCATGAATTCCTTCCAGTTGCCTGACATGATGGCATCTTTTACCAGGTCGCAACAGGGGTAATTTAGGGTTTCTGTTGCAATGTCCTCAATGTTTACCGCTTTGGGCCTCATGGTGCGAACCACTTGACAAATGTGTTCCTCCGTTTCTTCGGCGATCAGAACTTCCTGCTGAGTGGCTGGACGTGGGTGTCTCGAAAGGAAGTCCGCCGGGTTGCCACTGCCCCGCTGGTAGACGAGTTCGTAATCATATTGCTGGAGGTGTAGCAGTCACTTGGTGATTCTGGCTGGTCGGTGCGCCGATGACCCGGTGAAAATTGGTAGTAGGGGCTTGTGGTCAGTGATTGCCGTGAACTTGCGCCCATACAGGTACATGTGGAAGTGTTGACACCCCCATAGTACGGCAATGGCCTCCTTCTCTATGTGGGAGTACCTTTGTTCCGTAGCTGTGAGTGCCCTGGATGCATATGCGATCGGTCTTTTTTCGCCCTCCTTCGTGACTTGCATCAGGATTGCTCCAAGTCCTACTGGGCTGGCATCCACAAATAGTTCTGTCGGTAGGTCCGTGTCATAGTAGGCCATCTTGGTATCAGTCGACAGGGAGTCTTTAATGCTCTCGAAAGCTTCCTGGCATTCCTGCCCCCAGACCCACTTGGTGCTGACCTTTGTAAGTTCCCGTAGCGGTTCAGAAAGGGTTGCTAGGTTTCGAATGAATCTGCCACAGTAGGTGGCCATTCCCAGAAAACTGCGTACTTCGGTGGGGGTCGCTGGGGGACTAGCAGCTTGGATGTCCGCCACTTTTTGGGGATCAGGTGAGATGCCGGTGCGGTCAAACTTGTACCAGAAGGTGGTTATTTCCGATTTTAGGAACTCGCACTTCTCTCGATGGATTGTGAGTCCGGCTTCTTCCAACCTGCCCAGGAGTGTCTTCAGTCTCGTGATGTGTTCCTTGGTGTCAGGTGCATGTATTAGGATATCATCGCTCATGTTCAATACCCCTGGTATGCCTCTGATGACCTCCTGTATGGTCTGTTGGAAGACTTCCGTGGCCGAGGAGATGCCGAAACTCAGGCGCTTGTACTTCCTCAGACCTAGGTGGGTTGAGAAAGTGGTAATGTAGCACGACTCTCTGTGGAGCTTAAGTTGGTGGTACCCCGCTTTTAAGTCTACCTTCGAGAACACACATGACCCAGTGAGGTCGGTGATGATTTCATCGATTGTTGGTGTTATGTGTCGTTCCCTTTTTATGGACGCATTGGGCAAGCGCATGTCAATACAGATCCGGACTTTTCCGGGCTGTTTGGGCTTCCTGGTGACCACCATCGGGGAGACCCACGGCGTTGGTCCCGTGACTTCTTCAATGATTCCGGCAGCTTCCAGTGACTTTAACTCTTTCTCTACCTGTTCCCTCACGTGGAACGGTGTCCTCCGGTGTCTCACCGCACGTGGTTGCACTGATTGATCAATGTGTAGTTTGATAGTCTTTCCCTTGAGACAGCCTATCCCCTTCTGTAGCTTGGGGTGTTGCCTGAGAAAGTTCTCGACTTCGGCTGCGTAGTCATTGTGGCAGATGAATTTGACCACGCCCAAGTCTTCAGCCGCATCTCCGCTCAGTAGGCTTTCGATCCCCGCCTTCACAACATATATCTTTGACCACACCTTCTGTTCGCCATGTTCAAGAGTGGTGCGGAACCTCCCGATGACTGGCAGGGGTCTCCAGCTGCCGTAGGCAAATAGACGAGTGTCTGTAGATGTGAGCTCAGGTGGTGGTGTAAGAGTTTGGAAGACACTGGTTGGCATGACGTTTACCGAGGCTCCCGTGTCAATGGTCATCTGTACGTACTGGCCTTGGATGGAGACCGTGCATTTTCGTCGTCTGGCGGTTCTTTTCGGCGGTACTGGCCCCTGATTCAGTGCGGATACCAGGTATACCTTTCGGCCCTTTCCTTCGCTCTCCATGCCTGCCGTTTGCCGTAGGGCTGAGAGACATCCCCTTCCTCTTCCGTCGAGGAGTTGACTACTGCGACCCTCCTTGCGCTGGCTTGCTTTTTTTTTCTGGGACCCCTTTTCCTGAGTGCCTTGTGGGGGCTGCAGTGGTGTGTTCGCTGATCTGCACACTTTCGCGTAGTGATCCTTCCTGCCGCACGCTCCGCACGTGGTGCCTTGCGCCGGGCAGTTTCGCCTTCTGTGTCTTTGACCACCACACCACCCACATTCCGTGGGTCCTGGTACTCGAGGTTGCCACCTGTTCTGGGTGTGGTTGCTGCCGCTTTCACCTCTCGTAAATGGTCTGTCGGAGATCTGGGCGACCATCGCTGTTGAGAGGGACGGCTGCAGTTTCTGTAGTGTCGCTTCCATGTTGGCGGCCCTGGAGTGGGCAAGCTCCCTCTGTCGACCCAGTTCCAGGATGCGTTGTAGAGGGATGCCTTTCTCACTGAGTACGAGACGCCTCAGCTTCTCCGAATGTATGCCATTTTTGATTTGTCGTCTGATCTCCCTCTCCGTGTTCGTGAACTCGCACGACATGGCCAGTTTCCTCAGCCTCGTGTGGTAGGCGTCTAGAGTCTCATCAGTGGCCTGGATAGTCGTGCAAAAAATGAAAGTCTCATAGTCTGGATTTAGTTGCGGGCGGAAATGTGCCGTTAAGGCGTCCTTCGCACTCAGGTACGCGCCTTGGCCATCATCAACATTCAGGGAGTTGAAGATGCGTAGCACCTCGTCGCCCACACTGAGGAGCAGATGAGCTTTCATCTTTCTGGATGGCGTGATGTCCTTGCATTCCATGGCCATCTCGAACTTTTGTAGCCATAACTGCCATCTGGGTCCACTGGACGATGGGTCGGTGAATGGGTCGAAGGGTTGAACCAACGTCGACGAACTGCCCAGCGTGCGGGGTGGTGGCGACGCCATCGATAGGTTTGCCGCGATCCTGGACGGCGTGGAAGGTCCAAGAGTTGATGACCCAGCCGCCATGGTGTCACCTACCCTCGGTTTGTTGATTATGCCGTCGTGCTGGCCTGATGTTGTCCTGCCTCATGGGTTCGTCCGCACATTGCATTGAGGAGTGTTCTTTCGCGGTGAATGTGCCCACTGGCACTTGTGCGCCGACCGATGGGCGCCTTGTAGCATGTGCGCCATGCAGGAGGAAAAGCAAACGAAGAGAGAAAAAAAGAAATTCTCGACCCCTTTTGGATAGGGAATGACCGAGAGAGAAAAGAAATTTTTTTTTTTTTTGGGGTGGGGGTCACGTGGTCTCGGTGGCCCCCCACCGGGTGTCCAAAAATTTGTGCAGGACGTCCGCGTGTGAGGTGATGTAGAGCGCGTGGTTGCTCGCTCACTTCCTCGTCGCCATTGTAATGTACCGGTGCTCTGGAGGCCCCGCACGTGGGGCTGGCACCGGTCCAGGAGGCCGCGTGGCCTGGGGCGCGGCATCGGCAGGAGCGCAGATAAGACACCCACACGCTGTGCTGGGTTTGCCCGGAACTGCCTCCCCCTGTCGGGGGCGGGGCTTTTATTAAGCGGCGCTGCGGGACGTAGGCCGGATATAACATCCACTACTTTTTGTAGAATCTGCAAACTTAACAGCACCTTCTTTGCGTCCTCTCCCAACATTCTTTGGAAACCTGTCAAATGCAGCCAAAAGTAAAACAAAACAATGTTTGCTGCCGGAATGACCTTTTTTTAAATTTCCGTGTGGTGCTTTATGCACCAGTGTGGTGAATATTACTGTATCACGGCTACTGCAGTTTGCGTGGTATTGATCACGCAATGAACAGAAAAGATAGATGGCAAAACGTGAACTGCTACCATTTTTTGTTTATTGAGAATTTGTTGGGTGCCTATACAACAAAATGGTGTTTGGAGGCGCCACAAGGCAAGGGGGAAGGAGCAAGGGGAGAAAATAATGGCATAAAAGTACAGTACCATACAGTCGTGATTCTACTAGACCTTTGTGACATTTGGACGGCCAGAGACGAGAAGTGCAGGGTATAGGGGAGGGAGCAATGTAAGGCAAACGCTGGTGAGCAATGCACTTAAAATGGTAGGCGCTTAATGGTTTGATGACTGACTGGAGTGGATCATAGTCTTTGATTTGTCTTAGTACAGCTACACAATGTGACATTTCCTTTGGTTCTCATTACATTGCATATAGGTTCTTGTCTGATTTTCAGGATGGGGACAATAAAGCAACAGCCAACATGGTAGAGGTACTGCTGTTAAAGTTGGTTTGTCAGGTTTCATTTGTTTACTTTGCAGGTCATTCCATGAAATGCAGCATTATTTTAGCTCTTGAAATCCAAACGTATTCACTCCAGGTCCCTCTTCTTTCGGTACCTACTCTTCTAGCACCAGGCTGGATGTTAGGAACATTTCTAAACATGTTACATTTTCTGCCCTTCCCTAATGAATGGGCACTGAATGGAATTTTGGGGGCTCTGGACCCCTAAAGGTGTGGGCTCTATTCTGTGAGTCTTAACTAAATGGGTGCATTTGAAACCTTTTTTCAGTCGCTATTGTGAGGTTTTATTTGCAACAGCAAAATGTTTTCATTTTGTAAACTTGGACTAACATTAATGGCATATGGTAGCTAATTTTATTTTATTAATCACCACAATAATCAATGTTAAAAGGTTGGCATTTAGTGGGTGCCCCAGATCAAGTGTCATGCCAAGACCAAATTCATTAAGTTCTGTGCTTTTATTAGGTTTATGTACATGGTTGGCTTAACAGAAAACCAAAAGAGGATGGCATTAGTCCAGTGTCTCTTCAGCATCAGTGGTTACGGCCTCAGGCTTATGTTGCAAAATGTCCAGTCCCTAGTTTTTCCCAGACAGATTTTAGTTCTAGAGCAATGGTCTTCAAACTTTGCCTGCAACCCCCCCACCTGCCCCCCCCCCCTGAGCAAAGTTTGGGCAGGCCGGGCCCCCCCAAAAATGCTGAATGGACAGTATGTACAAATAGCTGAACTATTGCGTGCCGTCACTGCACCCTACTCCCAGTATAGTCCTGGGCTCCCCCACCTGCTCCCATCACATTCGCTGGGCTCCCTCATCCCACTCCTACCCAGTCCCTGGGCTCTCCCCACCCTGCTCCCACCACAGTCCCTAGGCTCCCCCCACCTGTTCCCAACAGTCCCAGGGCCAGTGGGAGCTGATGAATTGTTTAGTGGAGGGGCATAAATATTTCCCACAAAAATACCAAAGGCAACCGAGCGCAGTGAGGGAGCTTGAACCATGGGTTAAAATGTATTTTAGAGCATACTTGAAAAAGATATGGGTAAAAAGCCAAACAGTTTGCAATTGGCACAGGGAGGCCAACGGGGGAAAGCACAGTATTTTTGACTGGCCATCTAGGATAGATATCCAGTTAAAAAAAAAACAGCCCTGTCCCCTGGGCTCCACAGCGCCGAAGGAGAGTTGAATTTGGCAGGTGGGCAGGGTAATTGTGCAACAAAGGCATTTCTAAAATGCGTTGGTTGTACAACCCTAGTTTCCCCTCTACCCCCTACTCGCCAAAATCAGCTCAACAGACCAAAAAAAAAACACACACACACACACACCCCCACCCCCCCACCCACTCTTGTCATTCACACAAGCACCCATCACCACTCCTAACACAGGCATACATACATATATTTAAATAAAAAAATAAATTAACAAAAACGTACCTTCTGCAGGGGCCTGCGTGTGGGTGCTGAAATGCTCCAGGTTGCTCTGTCCGTATGTGCGAGGAGGCACAGGCGCTTCCCCTCACACATACACACATGCAGTGCCCCAGCCAGCATTTACAATGAGCTATGCAAGGCTGGCAAAGCAAAACACCCCCAGCCTTGCATGGCTCATTGAGCTTGTGCGGATGGGGAACTGAACTGTCAAACGGTGTTTCCCTTTGGGAGTTCAGACAGTTCAGGAGCATTCCCTCACCTGGAAAAAGCAGCTGAGGGAGTGTTAGTGTTTCACTGGGCTGGTTCCTCGGCTCCTCCATAATGGGTGAGGGGGCCGCTGGGTAGACGTCCCCTTGCCTATTATGGATGAGCTGCCAGGCCTGGACTGGCCTATAGGGTAATGGGGCAATGCCAGTACCGACAATGCAAAATGCTAGTGTAGGCAAGTGAAAATGGGCCTCTTTTCTGGCCATGTGGGCTAGAGTTTGAGGAGTTACTTCACTATGGAGCTAGTACTTTTGACCACTGTTGCTGAATACATTTCCTTTAAATATGACAATTTGCTTACATTTTAACAAACCCCCCCCCCCCCCCCACACCACTACTACTCAAACAGTCTGTGACTAATGGAATGAATATCCATTTGCAATTGCTGGACACTTTTTCATTGGTGCCCGAGATAGTTTTATGGTCCAGTCCGACCATGTGAGCTGCCCTTGCCCATATCCTCCAATTCATGCTGGGCTCTCCCCCCTGGGACGCAGCTGTGCCCCCCTTGGGGGACGTGCCCCACAGTTTGAAGACCTCTGTTCTAGAGGGTTTATCACTCATCCTCTGTGGGCTGAAGTGTGACCCGAACCCTTTCTGCTCCAACTGCCTACATGCAAGCTTTCCCCAAGTCCTGTACCCCACAACTAACGAAGACTGATTTCCACCACTGCTGTCCAGCCATCCTCGAAGATGGCATAGGGGTCAACTGGGAGAGACAGAAGGGTCACTCCCTATTGCTTCTAGAGAACGTCTTATTCCCTCCTGGTCCCCCTCTGAGGTAACACTAATTTCAGCGCTAACAATGCACTGCACATTACTTGACGCCTCTTTTAAAGTCTATTTGCATGTATACAGCCACATTCTTTCCTGAAGAGATTGATGTCTAACATATATAAGGCTTTACCTTTTTAATTAGACCAGCACTATCTTTTTCAAGAGTCTCAAACTCAAAACGGCGAGGTGCACAGGATTTTCATCAACTATACATCTCAAGCTCCATTGATCCTCTTATTTAGGATACATTGCTCATTCATCTCTGCACCCTATTTTAATGCTCTATATGTTTTTGTGACTGACCTTTCCACTTGAAGAAAAAAGTTGAATCATGCAGCAGGCAAACAAATCTTGAGCCCTGTTGAAGCAACAGTCCGGACTTGAGCAAAAGAATACAAATACATCATTTAGAATGTAAGCAAAAGAGTTCAAATCCATGATTTAGAATGTGTATGTATATAGAAGTATAGTGTGTCCTCTCCTTTGATACCTCCCTCATGGCCCCCCACGCATTCATCTTTACATGCCCTGATCTCCCGTTCAACTGGTTTGGCAAACACAGCCACAATGAGTTTCTTTCAAAGAAATCTGGTGAAAGCTTCCACGTTAGAAGGACCCGCTTGAGACAACACCATCTCTTACCAGCCATCACCTGGTTTAGATATGTAAACCAGCATCCGCATTTTCTCAAGAACTCAAACCCGCATTCCTACTAACACAACCATATCACCTCTTCCCTCATTACATGTGTTTTTACCATACTATAGTGGCTTGTCTACCTTCATATCTCCTTTCTTAACCCCCCCCCCCTTCACTATCAACAGGCTAAGCTCTTGGACACCTGGGTAGGGTCCCGCTACGCCAAACTTAAGGACAAGGTTTAGGTGCCCTAAGAGGGATATGATATGGCATTTCTAACTCTCCTGTACGCAAGTATTTCTAGATGCGACAAGACAAGGGGGAAACAAAGGGAGGACAAAATAACAATCTTACTAGGCTTTGTGTCATTCAGATTGCGCAAATGCGGGGAAGGAGGAAGTGCAGTAACTCAAGTGCAGCCAGCGGGTGGCTCATAAGTGCAGAGAGAAGGGACTGGAGGGTTGCAGATACAGACCCTTAAGTGCTGGGGAGCCCTGAGGCAGTGCGAGGGCAACCGGACATGCAGGAGGCTGGTCCAGAGTTCAAAGGAGGACCAGTGCATGGAGAAGTTTGGTGCATCAGCAGGGGAGAGAAAGCGGAAGCGAAAAGGAAGGTCTTGAGTTGCTTCTGGAATCAGAGGTGGCTATGTTCAAGTTTGAGAGGGGCAGGGAGGCTGTTGTAGAAGGAGGCCCCAGCCGAGGAGACAGATCTGCCCCCGACTCTAATGTGTGGAGAAGCTTCTGATCCTTGGAGAGTTGGAGGTGGATGAGCAGAGAGCTCTAGAAGGAAGATGTTTTGAAGAGAAAGTGAGATAGAGCGGTCCCAGGCCCCAGAAAGCTTTGTGGACGATGCAGAGGGTCTTAAACTTGATTCTTGCGGCCACAGGGAGCCAGTAAAGAGATTTCAGAGCAAGAGAGATATGATCCCTGGGCTTGATGCCAAGGACTAGTCCCTCAGTCCTGTTCTGGATGAGTTGTAAAGGTCAGAGTAGAGGCAGGAAGCTTTAGAAAGGGGCTGTTGAGCAATAGTCCATCTTAGAGCGCATCAGAGCTCTGGAGACAGTGAGCTCTGGTGGAAAGTGAGACAAGGAAGAATACCTGTGAGGAGGTGCATCTGCTAGTTTGACTTCTTAGAGATGTCAGAGATGTGAGGAGAGAAGTGAGGGTGGAGTCGAAGATGACACCAAGGTTCTTAGCCTCATAGGAAGGAGCAGGAAGAGGGCCCAGAGTGGGCAGCCCGAGAGAGGGAGAGGAAAGGAGGGAGTGCGTGTCCCAATGAGGAGGATCTCAGTCTTAGTGGCATTAAGGCAGAGATCATTGGCGGTAGGGATGTAACGGTATACCGTTAAAGATACCGTGAACCACTTAATTGAACAACAATAACTGTCACATTGTTTATACCGTTAAGTGTGCTTTTCAATCTGATTTCGAAAGGCTGCAGTAAGCAAGTGCTGCGCAGTCTTGGTCTTGCATTGTTGGATGTGCCATCTTGCAAGCAGTATCAGTTGGAGCAGTTTTTTATGCCATTCCATAAACCACACGTGCCTGACACAAAATCAGTATGTTAGCAATAGGAAGAATAAATACAGTGCCAAGAGGGAAAAGGGTTTACTTTGGGTTGGCAGCTGTGGGGTTTAAATATTTATAATGGATAATGTTTGCTAAACATATGACAATGGGGGATTTCCGTGGTTCTATCATTGAATTTACATATAATTCACACTGCGAAGTTCACTCATCTGTGGGTATTCCCTGCTGCCATACCAAAGGGTAAGATGTCCGTGATTACTGAACACCTTTTGGCCCTCAAGTAAACTAAAGGCTGTATCGTATAGAGTGTGTGTGTGCGCGCACAAGCGTATACTACCATCAGCCTCCATTGATCTGTGGCATGCAGGTTATAAAGATGGCAACATGTTCATCTTCACCATTAGCCAGTGGGGGAGCTAAAAGCCTAAATGACCACTTAAGAAAAGCTATTCAGTTTGCTTTGCCAGCGCAGCAGGCCTCCCCTCCTCCTCCTCCTCCTCTCCACATGTGTTTGTGTTTGGTGGAAGCAAGGGGTGGCATTTCAGTGGAAAGTAGGTTGAAAAGCCCAATTCTGGCCCTGGGTGCCTGGTTTTGTTTGCGATGATAAATCTGACAATTTATGACCTTTTTAGAAAATATTTGTTAAGATTGGTTAACGCCACCTGCTATACCGCGATAACCATGATATACCATCATTTGGCAAGAAGGTTATCGTACCATCATAAAACTAATACCGTGACACCCCTAATTGGCGGTACCATTCCTGAATTGCGGCCAGACAGTCTGGTATGAGAGACGTAGAGGTGGCTGTGCGTAGCCTGAAAGAGGGTGGTGAAGGGTGCAGTATAAATGCTGGATAACATGTGTGGTGATACCTCTGCCTACTAGACCTTGCCCACTGAAGCCATCCAGTTTTCTCTTCCAAATTCTCTCCAGCCAACTGTTTCTCTGCTGTCCAGTTTCCAGCCTTCACCAAACTCCAGCCTCTTGCTCCTGCAAGCTACAGTCGGCATCAAGGGGCTTGTTTTTATATATTGTGGCCCCCTCCCCATACTGATTCTGATTTGTATGGAATGTCTGCACCTAGGAGAGGGGACTGAGTTGCGGGCTGGGTTGGCTTTTTTGAATGCATCTAGGATTCATTTTGGATTGGATCAAACCTATATTTGGACTATTGGCCATACATGAGTTTTGAGAAATTCCTCTGCCCCCCCTACCTTGGGATGAGCGCTTCTGTTTAACCATGTGAAGCTGGGTGGGCGGGAAAAGCTTTTTAAATGTAACTATTCTTTGGAGTGGATTTCTCTGCAAAACGTCTTGCAACTGTTTGCTCTCATACAATTTCCCCCATAAGGGCAGCCGCGGGATTGCAACACAGTAGCTCCAAGGGTCCGTGACTCCTTGTATCTCGTTGAAGTGGTGGTATAAATGACTTGGTGCATACCACTCGCCCGCCGCACAACCAGTGTTAACAATGTTGCCCTAAATACCAACAATGTCTGGTGACGGGAAGTGGGGTTTCCTTTCTCTATGCTGGAAGTCTGGAAAGGGATGAAGACTTTTGTGGTTGGGGAGGAGCTGCCTTCTCATTACTCTGCACGGTTTCCCCAGTTGGTTGGCAAGGTGCTGAGCTTTTAGGATTGAGCTGTTTATGCATTGGGGAAGAACTGGCACCTGCAAAGGGACGAACGCTCTGCGTGAGTGACTGCGCTTCCCTCCCCCAACGGCCCATGTTCGGTGGCACCCAGCCCCTGAACTGCTCTCAAAGCAATTTGCAGAGCCAAGCATTTGATTTTGTCATAAGTCTAGAACAATAACCTGGAAGATTGATTTTTGATTTGGGATCTGGTAATTAAAATGGTATACAAATGTTTTGTGTGTACATGTGAATGCCTAGTTTCTTTTAGATTCCCCACTCCTGCCACCAGCCAATGTAAGTGGATATTTGGCGTATAGAACTTGAAGACCTGTTTGTTTTTCAACTCTTATTTATGCTTCCCAGTCTTCTTTCGGACAGTGCCAAATTACTACCTAAATCGCCAATCACAAAACATGCATACAATATCTGAAATTATGCTACAGAGTGCTTATTTGCTAGCAAGTTGCACTACCAACGTGCTGTTGACCATAACTATCGACAAGGCTTCTGTCGGGTTTAACACATATATAAACGCTTGAAGCATTTATTCGAAAACAGTTGTCTGTTACCTAAGCTTTCATTTTTTCAGTTGTCTTTACAGCTGTGCATTTTTTCAAGGTGGGACAGCAGATCTGTCCCGCTTGAGCCGGGTACAATTATTGGCAGAGCCTATATTTTTGGCTCTTGTATCCAGACATTTTGTTACATGACCGCTTGTTGCCTTCTTTTGAGGTTCTGGCCTGAGTTGGGAAGGTTGGAGATATTGGGGTAAGTTAGGATTGGTGTGCATTCGTGGGGTGATATAGGCTCGGTAGTGGGGGTCTTGCAGGGGTGAGCAAAATTTTGAGGTAGGCAGGGTAGCTTTGATGAGTTAGGATGGTGGGCTTGCTGGAAAAGCTGGGGTTCGTGGGTGATAATTGGGTGTGGCAGGGTGCCATCAAGAGTGCATACATCTATTAATATTGAACCCACACATTGAACTATTGGCGATTGAATTTTATATATACAGGTGTGGCTATCCCACTAGGGGGTATTTGACATACCCAGTGGCCCAGACCTAAACGTATGTCTTATGCTTTCAGCTACACTACTGCACGACATGACACTAATCGTCTTTTCTGAATGCTATTAGGACATTGGCTAGACTGGTTATAATGCAGCTCTGAGCTCTGGGTGACTTTTCCCAGCCCCTAATGAGTATTAATAAGTTGGGACAGTTTTCAATCGAAACCACTAAAACTGCCTAATTGAAGACGCATTTATAAGGTGGATGCCTGGATTTCATATCCTTACGTTCCACAGACCTTCTGGTAAAGCTGTCCAAAGGAACATTTCTCTATTGAGTATTCTTAAAAAGTAATAGACTGAGCAATGATTTTTCAAACCTACTTTTCCATAGGAAAGTTTGTCTAAGCTGTGTGTAATGCTTTAAAATATGTAATTGCACCAGACCCATCATTTAGTTTAGTGGGCTTATTCTCCTAAGGCATTGCCTTACTGGCACTAATAAGCATAGCCTAGTCCGAGCTTGCACAACACAATGCAGGGCCGCATAGAGTGCAAGGGGTTCTCCCGTATAGACCTTAAGTAAAACACTACAATCCAAACCCAAATAAGAGCCCTGAACTGTCTTTGCTCCATGAATCGAACCATTCAAGTATGTGTCCATTAACATTACCAGTTCACAAATAACGCAATGTAAAGTAATCTTCTGTTTAAATATTACATAGAAGTGCTAGGGCAGTAAAACCTGTTGCCGTAATTGACTTATCTGTGGGGTAAATAGCCTTATAGGTTCCAGCATAACTTTAAACCGTGTGATTTCACCTATTTGTACAGTACATACATTAAGTAATGTTTTGGGATATGTAGCACAAGGACCGATTTGCCACATTAAAAAAGAGGAAAGAGGTGGATATTCGATTCAACTGCATGAACAAGTTCACCCATTTGAGTATTTTCGGCTTGCTTGATTAAATGCTAGTCTTTCTACACTTCTCATTGCTGTAAGTTTCCAAAACTTTGAAAAACTGCTTCGTAGTCGAGTGTTCTGTTGTTTTCTGTGTTTCAGTGGGTCTGTGGGGCGTATGCTGTGTAATCGACCACCTTTATTCAACTTTGTTTCCCACATATTGCTGCGCCCAATTGTAACGTAATACTGGGCCCTTGTTAGCCAACGTTTATTGTATTGGAGCCTCAATCCAGGGGGAAGTCCACTAAGTGCACTAATTGTATACATTAATTCTTCTGAATCTCAAACTTGATCTTTTGTTGGTTGCAGCGGTGGTGGTGACAACTATACGCCTGTGAACCAGCGGGCAAACATTGAATACGTAGCAACTAATTATTCAAGGTGTCCGTGTTGGCTTGCACGGTAGCAGTGCTCTTCCCCTCTTTAGTGCAAAATCTTTAAACTGTCACTGCAAATTGCTAACTACTGCATGCGCCGCCAAGTTTGGCACGCAAGTATCATCTACTATCAAATTACGGTAGTAGAATTGCATAGCAAGCATACAAAAAGTATGGAACTGAACAGCTCGCAAGACTACAGTTGTGAAAAGCAGATCTGTTATCCTCAACTCATCTGCAATCTGGTAACAAAAAAACAAAGCAAACAAAAATCACATTGCAGATAAATTGGTTGACAATGTACTCTTATCAGGACTGAAAGGAACTCTGCCAAATACACCCACACTCATTCTCAGGCAATTGAAGCTTCAACCAGAGAGGCTCGATGCGCTGGGGTGCAAGCGTTTAGCAGCTGCATTCGATGCTCAGGGGTCATTGACTGGGGGCCTGGACCGGGTTGCTGAGTTGTACCATAATGACCCCAGAGTGACTACCATCATTACATCTGTGATGGTGCATGCAGTTGAGGCCTCTAACTTTAGGGAATGTTTTGAGGTGCCAGCTCTTCTGTATCTTGCTCATTGATTACGGCTCATATGGACCTTGAAGACTCAGATTATTTTGAATTAATTTTAAGATTATGCAGAGACATGGGAGACCATACTGAAATTTGAAGGAGTGGGGGGCGGTGCATACAAAAACCATTGTACCGATTGTGGCCCCCAAAAACACTACAAATAACTGGCAGCAGTTGAGATTTACCACAAAGACCAGGTATTAAAAATGTAATGAATCTCAAGCGTTCTTCTTTACACCACAGAGAATATACAAAACGGGCGGGACTCTATTTTACCGAATGCAGAGTCTCTGTATCTGGCCTCGATTTCTGCTCTACATTTGGTGCTTGAGTCTCTAATTCGGTTCTGACAACTTAAAGGGTAATTGTGCACGACAACTCGCTCCAAATAACAGGAATTGACAAAAGAAATCCAAAAACTGAACCGCACAGACAGCAAACAAAACAAGCATTGGCAATGCCAACAAACTGGGCATCTAACAAAAGTGCCTGCGAAATGCCTTTATACACATGGTCAATCAATGGGTGGGCAAATAACCAAACACCTAGAAGCTTTGTGTCGTCTCTAACATACTTGTACTTGCACAATCCGAAGAGGTGCACCAAGACGGAATTGCCCGCCACTTCAAGTAATCAGTTCTGGGCTCTGTTTGCTGCTGAGCTTACAAGAAAAACCTAGGTTTCTGCTCTGGACTACAAAAAAGAAAAAACAAATCCTGAAATGTGATTGTCCTAATTCTGGTCAATCACGGATGGATGAAATCCTGATTCCACCTCAATGGGATTCAAACGTGTGACCTAGAGATTGCATCCTGTGCTCAGTCAATAGCATTCGCTCAACAAGCGACAAAGCCGATAGTGAAGGCTGTGTGCAAAGGCCAGCCTCCCTCTCTGCAGCTCTCCGCTGCTTTAAGATCGAGACAGAGAACCTAACTTTGGCGATTCGCAACATACCCAGCCCGCAAGGTAAGCCCATCAGACCACCATGCACCAATGGTGCTTATGTCTTTGTCAGTAATGGGCTCCTAAGTTTATACTGCCCATGACATTCACCCCCTTCCTACCCGCTTATCCGGCATTCAACGCATCGCTTTGTTACTGCCTCACTCGCACCAGACTGGCAATAGCTATCACTCAGGCACTGCCAATACTGCCAAGATGGTTGGCGCCCTGATCCCACGCTACTCGAGTAAGCTGCAGCAAGGTGCTGACAGCCCCCCCCCTGTTAACACTAGCACCCTCACCACGTGCTCTTCTCTACAATTCCAACACATACACCTGCTGGACCCAAACCACCCTGCCTTACCGCTTGCAACATGCTCATCAGCTGCCCTGAAGGCTCAGCACCTAGATGCACTTTGAACCCCCCCCCACACCTCCCGAGTCGCCAACCTTACCATCAACCATAATCATTTCCCTAGCTACGCTGGCTCACATCCTACTTCACAACCTTGCTTTACTTCAAAACACACCACCATCAGCCACCTCACCCACTTGCGTACATCCTGCATACCCCCTGACTGCGCAAGCCTCTGTAGACTCCTCAGTTACAGCTGCCTTCAGAAAAGCCTTTTTACACCTCAGAACCTCAGTAGCCTGCTCGCAATGCCTCCCCGCCACCACCATAACCCGCAAGGCTCAACTCAGAGCTAGAAGAATGACACTAAACCCACACCTCACTACCCTCAAAATCCAAACATCTGTCCAGCTGCCCTAGCAAACAACCTGCCCCACCAATCAACCGAGAGCCAAACTAACCCTGCCTGCGTGGCAGAGACTGTAAGCTTCACTTTACATACATTCTCCTTACCCAGCCCACATGGCCCTCATTACCTAAGGAAAATGCCTCCCACGCATCACAGGGTAAGACTCACTACGAATCTAACGCCATCCATGCTCAGGAATACACACACCACCCAGATAAACAAAGCCACAAACATACACATAGCTGCCCACAAGGCTCAACTACTCCATGCAGCCCACATTAATGCCAGATCACTTCCCGCGCATGCATTAGACATGAATAACCTTATCGCATCCCAGGAATTAGACCTAGCCATCTCAGAAACCCGGATCCACTCTGCCTCAGGGCCTGCACTCTCACTAGCTCTACTAGAGGGATTCACCATACTTGGACAGGACAGAACGTAATCCAGAGGCGGAGGCGTTGCTCTCATCCAAAAAGACTCCCTCAAACTCCCCCAACCCCCAGTGGTAAATAATTGTGAATTGCTTTTGCTCAAACTCCTAGCCGCCCCATCGGATGCATCACCATCCACATTATATACAGACCACTCGGCCCACCTATCCCCTTCAAAGAAGACCTATATTCTATTGGAATCAATCTCAAACCTAATTCTACAATCATACTCCCAGGTGACTTCGACCTAGACTGTCTTGATACCCACGATTCAACTGCAGCCACACTGGCAAAGAATCTATCAGACCTCTGTTGCATGCACAGTCTGCGTACCCACCCACATCAAAGGGAGATCTGTGGACTGGATATCAGACCTCACTGGGCAAATCTCCATCATGGCCAACACTCCCTGCCCCTGCTCAGACCACCATGTCATATGCTTCTCTCTCCCACTAATAAAACACTCAATTCCCAATAGCTAGAACCTAGAAACATCATCAAAGACTCCATTGTGCCCCTGCTTACCCCGTTTACCTCAGAGCACACTGACTCTACCGACCCAGAACTCCTGGCCAACCTCTACATCACCACCTTCACTGATGCATTAAATACAGTTGCCCCTCTCCTCCCGAGAAAAGCCAAACCTAGAAGTCACATCAACTGCTGGTTCTCCTCAGACCTATCGGCCATACGTGCTGGAACAGAGATCAGCAGAAAGTGACTGGAAAAAAAACCTTCCCCTACCACCAAATCCACCTTCACTAGACTAGCTAATGATTACAAGCAAGCTATCATAGAGGCCAAAGCTTCAGCCTACGTTTCAAGGATTTAAAACGGCAAGTCCAACTCGCAGGAGCTCTTCAAAATACTTAAGGAACTTGAGACCCTCTATGCTCCACCTAGCACCCTTGTTAAGGATCAAACTTGGTGCAGCAATATCCAGGATGGGATACACACCAAAATGATGTCTCCAACTTAAAATTGCCAAGAAACAAGCAGCTACCCCCACCCCCCCCAAAGCTGCCCTCTCCTAGAAGATCACATCACTCCTTTCCCACATTCAATTTCAGAAATGTCACAGATGAGGAATCTGCCAAGATTCTCAAAACCCTCAAGGTGCAAAGGGGATGCCTGCCCAGCCAAGATCATCAAAGAATGCACAGATACTATTGTCCCTTTCCTAACAAGATTCATCAATGCATCCTTTGCCTCAAACCTAGTCCCAAATGGCTTATAAAATCTTGGGTACTCCCACTGCCAAAGAAACCCTCCCTCAATCCTCTATTCCCGAACAACTATTGCCTGATTACCACTGTACCATTTCTCCTCAAGATCCTTGATAGGGCAGCATACATACAAAATGCACGCTTACCTGGAAGACCATCATCCTAGGAATACGCCTGTCAGGCTTCCGCCCTGGACACGGCACACAGTCGGCCCTCCTTGACCTAAAAATACAACTTCACGCACTCAAAGAAGAAGGGACACCAGCCCTCATTCTTCTCCTAGACTTATCAGCAGCCTTTGATCTGGTTGACCATGACACGCTCTGCCACCACCTCGCCTCCTCCGCCAACTTCCCACCAAAAGCCACATCCTGGATCAACTTCCTAACCAACAGATCCATGAGTCTTCTCTGATATGGACAGCGCAGCCCCATACAGTGCGGGGTCCCCCAAGGGTCCTGTGTCTCCCCCTCCTTATACAACATCTTCACTGAGCCCTTGTTTGACCTGCTTGGACTCCTTTGGTGTCTCGTACACTATGTGGATGACGCTCAAATCCCCCCCCCCAATCCGGACCCTACACAATCGACTCCCTGACCATCAACAAAATGTACTCTACGATTCAAACTTGGATGGTAATCAACCACCTATGCTTGAATGACGAGAAGACAGATTCTGCTGGTAGTTTCACCCTCCTTGCTCGAAAAACTTAACAGGGATTTCAACGCCTGCCTCATAGATGGCCTCTATAGATGGCCTATGGATACCAATATCCATGTCTGTGAAAACACTATAGGAGTTCACCTCAATGCTACCCTGTCCTTCACTAAGCAAGTGAATGCCTCCTCTGACTAGACTATTGTAATGTCCTTCTCGCTGGAACTTCATAGCACAACTTGAACAAACTCCAGGTCATCCAAAACAATGCCGTCCGAGCAGCCCTGAACCTATCGAAGAGCCCATATCTCAGACACCAGGAAAAAAGTCCACTGGCTACCTGTTCAGGAAAGCATAATTTTCAAAACCCTTTCCATCGCACACAAATACCTTTCTGACCTGGCTCCACCTTACTTATGCCAGAAGATTTAAAGATCCACCAGACCAGTAAGAGCAGGTTATGCTAACCAACTAAAAATGCCCAAGACAAAAAAGGTCTAGACAAGCAGGCTCCAGCTTCCCGTCTGTGGCAGCTAAACATGGAACTCCCTACCACCTGAGCAGGGGCATCCTACTGGCCTTTCTGAAAGGCCCTCCAAACATGGATATTTGCCTAATATAGACCTCCCTACACCCAACCGGGATCACCAATCACATAATTTCACCTCAAGTGTAACCGGTTGCAACAGCACCCTGATGCCCCTGGGCTTGGGCACTTTCTAAATGTAAAAAATAAACAAACCCAGCCTTCTATCCTAGCTAGTAAAGCTAACATGTTTTTCTCGCCTCTAACCTGCCTCTGTCCCTCACTTCCTCTGCCTCCACTCTAGCACTTCACCCATCATGGTCGCATCTTAAGTGCAGCTGGCCGTACTTCCTACCTGCACTTAAAAATATGCAGTGTTGGTTGTCCTTTATCTATGTCCACTTATCGGGGTGCAGCCTTGGAGCAGCAGCAAAGGTACAGAAATAGTGTGGGGCCATTCCTTCTTCTTGTTAGGGTGACTCCTGAAGCCAGCGATTTCCATCTAGTGAGATAATGATCTGCAAAATAAGCACCATCCACCTCCACTAGATCTCATCCCACTTCCCCGTCTCCCAAACAAACTGAAGCAGGAACCTACACTGTTCATCCACCACCCCTCGTTTCCAACTGAACTGATCAGATAACCCCTGTACAACCACCCCAATGCCTCTCATCCTGACTCTTTCCTGTCCAAGTGGGTTCAACATGTGCCTAAAACACTTGCAAGCTTCCAGATGTGTCAGTGATGCCTGCTGACTGGAACAAAAGCATCCCTGAGATTGAGTGTTCTCTTACCAAAGAGAAAACAAGATGCATGTAGCACCTGTGTCCCTTCCAGGAAAGCACTACACCAGAGACCAATGCTGCACAAGCAAGCTAATAAGATCGTGGGGGTGGGGGAGCATTGGGAGATGCACATATTTGTTAGTGCAGGCAACTGGCAGAAAGCCTGACTTCATCACAGAATGGCCAAGTAACCACCTTTGGTTGACCTGGAAATAACTTCCGGGAGCTGAGCCCACACACATAAGGGCATTCAGTTCTGCTGTCCCGTGGAGGGTATTGGAGGAGCGTTCAAGTCTCCTGTGCCTTCACGTGAAGACACAAAGAGTTCAACCTCATGTCTTTATCAGGTTTTCAGTCACTTTATCAGGTGACTGAAGGTTTTCAGTCACCTGGGGGGGACAAGCCTTGCTCACCGGGTTGCGTGGGGAAGATTAATATTTAAGCTCTATGTTTCAATCAAGGAGGTGGCTGCACAAATTCAAGCGTAACTTGCAAACGTGTCCCAGGGGCTGCCCTGGTTTCAATACTCGCCAGCCACACCTTGCATCTCTGTTATGTGGTTTTTGCGCTTCAGAACAGGTGAAAGACCGACCTAGCCTACAGACTCGCTTGCTGAGAAAAGCAGAGCCACCCAGCAAGGTCAAAATTGCTCTAAACCAACAAATGCTTGCTTACCATTTCTCAAGCAGGTGGAATGTTTAAATGACCGTTACCAAACGGTGCTACAAGCAGTTAATTTATTCTGAATGCATGGATATTGATTTTATCCACTAGGCCCATAATGTTTACTAACAGATAGCATTGCCACAAAGTTTTTGTTTTTGTGTCTTTATGATTTGACTGAAAAACTCTGCATAGAAATATTAATATTTGTTAGTATTTGACCTCATTTAATATACTTGTATTCTTCCATTCCAAATCGGTAAAACCAAGTTACTGTCATACTCTTTTTGGTTCACGTAAGTATTTATTTGTCATTTTAGTTTACAATGTGATTTGTGTCCAAAATCCCACCAAAACAAACGAGGACGGTGCTCAAAATCTGTGAGCACTGTCCTTAGAGTGTTTTGCTCGCACTCTGGTTTTTCTAGCTTCCCGCTGTCGGCAACGCGGCGCATGCCTCCAGCGCGAAGCTAGAAATCCTGAATGCAAACAAAATCCAACTAACACACACAGTGCTCACGTTGGAGAGGATCTAAGGCTAAAGACCCTGAGATCCTCTCTGATGTGTGCACTGTGGGATTTCGGGTCTTATTGCAAGTTTCTTATTTGAACAGTTTACAGTTGGTTTAAAAGCGGCGGGAAGGAAAACAACGGAAAGGGAATGTATCGAAGGACAAAAATAGAGGTGCGGTGAGCCAGACAATTTGTGTGTGAAGCCAAGCACAAGTCTGATTGTGGGACCATGCTGGGCAAGCATCTGCATGACCCTTCTCAGCTAATGGGGGCTAACATTGAGCCAGTTGGGGATCGAGCACTAAATAACATGTATAAAAACATTGTTGATTTTGAATTGTAGGACATTGATGCACATCAAAATAGATTTTCAAAAGGCTGAGCAACAGCTGTAGCTATATTACAAATTTAAATAAAAAAAAACAAGGCAATGAAACGCAGACAAGACAAATAATTGCTGCTGTCAAGTAGTGTAAATTACATTAGCAATTAAAAAAAAATATACTCTGAGTCAATGTTTCATTTTATTTGGAAGATGCATGGTATCTTTCCTATTGAAAGATGGACGCTTGTTTCCAGAGCTTCCTTGGAGACAGTCATCCAAGATGGCTGCCTCCATGTAAGAGCTCATAGATTCGACATGGGCAGGGAATGGGAGGGATTCAATAACCTCTCAACTGTGTATCCCTCCTCAAATGTCATCTCCATTCGAAAAGCATTACAGACCCTCATCCAAAGCCTGCATTTGAAGCTCTTCTACTAAAGCTGTTATTTTAATGGCAATAGTTTTGGCTTAAATCTCTGCTATATCTGATACTCTTGATATCCTTGCCCCTGTCATGAGAGTCCGCCTGAGCCCAAAGCCAAATGTAACTCCTGGTATGACTCGGATCTCGTCACCCTTAAACGCAAGTGCAGGGTGGCAGAGAGGAAATGGCGTGCCTCATGTTCATCCTCTGACAAACTGGCCTGCCGCTTGCTCCAAAGGCAATACCGTCTCTCCGTTCTCACCAAGAAGAGAGCCCTTATCCAAGCCCGCATCTCTGTGGCATCTAACAACTCGGCCGAACTCTTTAAAATCATCTGCAAGGAGCTTGCCAACCCTGCTGCTGTCTCTACCTCTCCTGTCCCCTCCCAGCCCCTCTGCACTGCACTGGCCTCTCACTTTATCTCTAAAACTCAGGACATCCTGTCCTCACTCTCCTCCTATCACCTCCCTCCCTTCCCGCCTCTTCCTCTGGCCCTTCTGCAGCCACCCCTCCTCCTTCCTTCTCTGCCTTTCCCCTTTTTTCTGCTGACGAGGTTTCCAGACAAGTCCGATCTATGAAAGTCTCGTCTAAACAGGTTCACCCCTGTTCCTCCAAAACTATCAAGGACCACATCGACTCCCTGGCTCCGGCCCTGGCTGACTTTTGCAACCACTCCTTCGCCTCTGGAGTCTTCCCATCCCCCCTTAAGCACTCCCTTGTGCACCCTCTTCTTAAGAAACCCTCTTCCGACCCCTCCTGCCCGGCTAACTATCGCCCAATCTCCATCACTCCCTTCCTGGGCAAGCTCCTGGAGAAACTGGCCATCTCCCAGCTTAACCTCCATGCTGAATCTGTTGGAAGTCTTCATGACCATCAATCTGGCTTCAGAGATGCCAGAAGCATGGAAACTGCTCTCCTGAACATCCGTGAGGACCTGCTCTTGAATCTCGACTCCAACACTCCGTGTGTTCTCATCCTGCTCGATCTCTCCTCTGCCTTTGACACTGTCAACCATGCCATCCTGCTCAACCGTCTCCGTGATAATCTGGGTATCACTGGTCAGGCTCTGGCGTGGCTGACCTCTTTCCTCTCCAATCGACCCTCCCAGGTCCAACTGGGGTCCTTCCTCTCCGACATCTTTTTCTCAACCTGTGGTGTCCCCCAGGGATCTAATCTTTCCCCCTGGCTGTTCAACCAGTATCTGGCACTCCTTGCCCACCGCATCGCCGCTCTCTGCAACAACTTTCAGTGCTATGTGGACGATACCCAGCTCATTTTCAGGCTACCCTCGGCCTCCTCCTCTCCTTCCCTCATCTCTGACTGTCTGTCTGCTATCCAGGAATGGTGTGCCGCCAATGACCTCTGCCTTAATGCCAGTAAGACTGAGATTCTACTCATCGGCACACCCACCCCCTCCTTCCCTGCAGCTCTCTGGCCGGCCTCTCTTGGCCCTCTTCCTGTTCCTACCTGCAAGGCAAAAAACCTCGGGGTTATCTTCGACTCCACACTCTCCTTCTCTCCGCATATATCTGACGTCTCTAAGAAGTCACACTACCAGCTGCACCTCCTCAGAGGTATTCTTCCCTTCCTCTCCTTCCCCCAGAAGCTCACTGTCTCCCGAGCCCTGGTTCTCTCGAAGCTGGACTACTGTAACAGCCTCTATCTTAATCTGCCTGCCTCCACTATCCGCCCTCTGCAACTCATCCAGAACAGAACTGCGAGACTTGTCCTTGGCCTCAAGCCCAGGGACCGTATCTCTCCAGGACTGAAATCTCTACAATGGCTCCCAGTGGCTGCGAGGATAAAGTTCAAAACCCTCTGCATTGTCCACAAGGCCTTCTGGGGCCTGGGGCCTAAATACCTTCAACTCTCTCTTCCTAAATATCTTCCTTCCCGATCCCTTCGCTCATCTGTCTCCAACTCCCTCAGGGTCAGCCGCTTCTCGAAGCAACGTGCTGGGGGTCGATCTCTCTCCGCGGCAGGGGCCTCCCTCTGGAACAGCCTTCCTGCCTCCCTGAAACTTGAGGAGAACCATCTCCGGTTCAGGAAGCACCTCAAAACCTTCCTCTTTGCTTCTGCTTTCTCTCTCCCTCTCCCCTGCTAATTCTTCGCTGAAACTGCACTGAATCTGCAACTGGGCCACTCTCCCCGACCCTGGGCCCAGCCACTCTCCACTTGCACTGCCTCCCTGGCATCCCCTGCACTGCGGGACTGTCTCTGTATCCCTCCAGCCCCCCTTCCCAGCACTTACCTGCACTTACCTTGCACTTGCCACCAGCTGGCCCTCCTTATTTATTTATTTATTATTTATTTTATTCTACTTACCTTGTACTGCACTTCCCCCTCCCCCCTTGCAATTTCCTCCTCCCCCCCTTGCACTTCTTCCCTTCCCCCTACCCCTGCACTTGCGCGATCTGAATGACACCTGGCCTAGTAGGATCGTTGTCTGTCTTCCCCCTGTTCCCCCCTCCCTGCCTCGTCGCGCCTTGAAACACTTGTGTATAGGCGTGTTACAAATGCCATATCATATCATTAAAGGTAGCAGTTTTGGTGCCACCTAATAGCCCTACTAAAAAAGAAGAGGGGCAAGTGCAGTCAGATCGAAGTCATCGATTTATGATGGCCTGACCATAGTGACAGGCACAGATTTATGTTTGGACCAAGAAGTGGTGTGTTTGACACCCAGCATCCCTTCTCCTCTTATTGACTGCCACCTGGGGAGCAGTCTGATGTTGACATCGTACAATGCTCCAAGGTGTTTTAACCGTATTGGATAATACTTCCTCTTTGATCTCTTTGGAGATCATGCAGAATCCAAAAAACTGAAAGAGAAACGGCAACAACAAAAAAGACCAAGAACATGGTGCACAAAACCTAAATGGAAGGAAATATTCCCCAAGTACTTGATCGTTGCCGATGGTGGAGGAATCCAATAATGTAACTAGGATGTATACGAATTGTTCGTTTGACAATTGCTCGAATTACAATTGACCTTTTCACAATTGACCGAATTTTGAAGGTCAATTATAACATATATGTGGGGGGAAACCCCCCACAACCCCCCACCTAACGCCAAGCCCCCCAAAACCCCTATATAAATATATATTACCAAACAGATATATATATATATACGGTCAATTGTTCATTCGAACAATTGTAAACGAACAAATTGGGTAATACCTGTAACTACACAGGAAACCCAGGGCTCCTCCTTATCTATGTTGACTGACCAACTATTACAAGTAGACCACCCAGTAGTCCTTGTAATGGGGGGAAATAAAGCAAACCAACAAAAAATACTACTTTGCCAACACCATCCTGTCGGGGGTACTGAAATCCGCAATTCCCTGGTCGCTGTCAAATCCACGACCGTTTGTCAGAAAACGTTCTGTGACAACAATAAGTGCACAAGTCGCTGTTGCAGATCAAAACGTCCATGTCTTACTGAATGACCATTGACGTTGAAAGATACTGGTCCTCCTACAAACCTAAAAATATCAACTGAGAATACAAAATCAATCAAACAGATCAGTGACGGAATCAATTGGATGGGTAACCTGAACCCAAATCGACGGTGTTCTGGTCCTGAACAGGAGTAAAATCCTGGAACAGTTTCAAATGATCCCAGCTTTGTGGTTGCTATGTTCTAGTGACATAGACTCTGTGGAGTTTTCTGAAACACAGCCATCACTAGGATGTGTACAGGTGCATTATAAATGACATGTGTTTCTAGGTGTGACGAGACCAGCGAAGGAAGAAAGAGGGATGACAAGACAAACTATCTTGGTGGGCCTTGGGTCACTCAGATCATGCGACAATTTAAAAGTGCAGGGGGAATGGAAGACTGGGAGTGCCAGGGAAGGGGGAAAGTGCAATCAGGGCTGCATTGCTCTGAGTAAGTGCAGTGTCTCTGGGTAACTGCAAGGAGGCAGTAGACTGTGTCCAGTAACAGCCCTTAAGTGTGCTGTAGGCCCGGAGGTTGTGCATGGGAGACTGGTCATGGAGGAACCTGGTACCCAGTAGACTTTGAGGGAAGTCGGGCAACCGGTCCGCACAGGAGAACAGGGAGGCCAGCAGGGTGGGGAGAGGGAAAGTAGAGGGGCAGCAAGGCCATTCCAGAGGGAGGCCCTTGCAGAGGAGAGAGATCTACCCCATTCCTTGCCTGGAGAAGCATCTTGACCATCAGATCCCTGGTCCCAGAAAGCCTTGTGGATGATGCAGAGGGTCTTGAAGTTGATCGTTGCAGCCACCAGGAGCCAGTGTAGAGATTTCAGGGTTGGGAGGGATACGGTCCCTGGGCTTGAGGCCACAGGCAAGTCTCGCTGTGACTGGGGTTGGGGACAGAATTAGGACCACCCCCATTACACCCCCATTACAGAACTCATTAGGGGAAGAAAGAAATATGAAGGCCTATTACAAATCAAATGCAGCGGCTGTCTGAAGCAGCCCAGCCCAGCCTGGGCAAACTCCACCTCCTCCGGGCTCTCTGAAGAAGCCCAGCCTGGGCACTGGCAAAATCCACCTCCGACAACTTCCAATTGCATTCATTGAAGTGCACTGTACACACAGTACAAGTACAAAACAAAAACATCAATTGAATCGGTTTACCGTTACAAACAAGGTAACGGTTATTTAAGCAAAATGAAACTGACCACAGTGTTTATACCGGTATACAATTACAACCCTAGAAGGTAGGTGGCAGTCCTGGGGTAGGCTTAGCCTGAGGGACAGAGTTTCAAGTAAAAGCAGAAAATGGTCAATCCAAGAGAGAGGAGTGGTGAGGGGGTTGGAGAGGGGGATGTCTGAAGAGATGAAAACATCCTGGGTGTGACCGGCAGAGTGTGTTGGATCAGAGGGTAGAATGGGAAACGTTTGCAGAAGGGCCCAGAGGAGGGATTAGAAGCATCCAGGTGGATGTTGAGGTCTCTGAGAAGAAGTTGAGAGGTAGAAGAAACAGAATAGCGGTCGGCCCACTCTGAGAGGAAGATGTGCAACCTGGCCAGGTGGCTGGTAGATGGTGGCCCAGACAGAGAGGCAGGAGAGGGAGCCTGCAGACCAGGCTTTCAAAGGAGGAGTAGGCCTACGTAGGAATGACAGAAGCAGGGACCCACTCCGGAAAGATCAGGGCTACTTCACCTCTGGGCCAGTTGTTTCGGGGTACGGAGAGGATCTTGTAGGCATCAGGGATGTGTGTGTCAAAACATGTGTCAGCTGGCGGTGATCCATGGCTCGGGGAGAGAGCGGATATCCAGGTCAAGTTCTTCGAGGAGGTGACCGATGTCAGAGAAGTGTTTGAAGCAGAGCAAGTTAAGAGTAGCGCCGTGGACCAGGTTGCTACATTTGAAATACTTCAAGGGTGGGCTACACCCAGGAGGTGGAGGGGCCTGAGGGTGGGGGTTGGGGAGAGGTGGAAGCAGGAGGAGGCATATGAGCCAGAAAGGAGGAGGAAGGTACCAGAGGTGTGGCAGAAGGAGGGGACAGAGGTGCCTGAGAGGTGCTAGGGGGGGAGTAGCAGGAGAAGGAAGGAATTTGATAAGAAGCGGGAGACTTTTATTCAAAAGGAGGAGATTTGACTGATGGCCTTGGATCAAGACTGTGCTATTCAAATGGACATTAATGATGATCTTGGAGGAGTGGAAGGAGGCCAAGAGGGCTTCCCACCATTAATGGAGGTGGAAGAGCCAAGACCATATGAGGGGTCACATAGGTCCGGAGAAGGAACGGCAGAGTATGTTGGTGTGAGTCTGTCTGGAGGAAGTGCTGATGTAGTAGGTATCGGCGATAGGGAGGCCTGGGTTGGAGACCAAGATGTCACTCTTGAACATCTTCCTTCCAGACTTTGACAGGAACTGGTGAAATGGTCTTATTTTGTTGAAAGCTTCAATTTTCTTTCTTTTCCTGGAGAAGTGGTTGAAAGATCATGAAAGCTTGCAAATAAATGGTCATGAGATAAATACACACACACTTATGCAAAGACTATGCTTCTTATACATGTATCGAACATTATTGTATACACTGGAAAACCAATGATAATTCCACGCTTTAAAAAAAAAAGAAAAGTCCCTTTTATTCCATCCAGGCCACTAAATTGGTTTTTGAAGAGCGAGCCACCTTAAGCGCTCTGGGTTTTGACATATATGAAGTTAACAATATAGAAGAAAATGACGTTTATATCAGCACCCAATAAGAGGATAATGTTAACGATCAAAACCAACTGCAAGACACAACTGTGTTTGCAGCTTCTCAGAGTGTTAAATCAACAATGGCCCCCTAACATTGAATCGGGTCAGGTCGGGATTGGTCATTGCTAGACGCTGCCCTTAAGATGTTCGAGCTAAAGACCAGCCCAACAACATCTTTAACCGCCGTACTCTACCCACAAATATTCCAGCAATTTATTAGGAGAGCAGTTTAGACAAGGCCATTAATCAAACTAACTTCCTTCATGACAAACATGTTCTACTTTTCCAAGAAACCATGGCTGTGCCTCATTTTGAACTAGACGGGTTTCATGCTTTCACCAAACAAGCTACTAGAGGCCTGAAGGGTCATCCATCAAGAGACCTTGCTATCGCTATTGACCTCGGTCTAAAGGCCAAATACAAGAAAACATTTACTAACCTTGATGGTCTATTTGGTTATTAACCTTTATTGTAACCCTCAGATTTCTAGAAATTCATTGCAAGAAGGGTTGCCAACTTAATTACCAAGAGGCTGGACTTGGGCTATCCTCCAAACAACGTCATAGCCAGAAATTTTGACACCAGCTGTGCGGAGGGGCCAGAGTAAACAACACATAAGTGACTTATATGGGCCCTGCAGCAGGTATCCGCACACATGGTCAACCAAGGGAACGCTTCATGCAAAATTGGAGTTTACAGTTGGCCTTACCCTGGAAAACTGAGGAAGGGATGGTGACTACATGGAGCAGAGGCACTTTGGCCTCTGGATCGATCATTTACATGTCCAACCATCTATATTCACAATTTGGATCCCTTGTTATTCTTAGGTTAGGATACAGTGATCACGTGTCCATCAAGGTACACACCACCTCGCTTTTCCTGGCTCCACTTTCCGTGGACAGGGGTGGGCTAACTGATGTGGAACATTACGACCTATTGGGAGTATTTAACAATTCAGACCAAAGCAATGAGTTTAATGGACCAACAAGGAGGCAATAGCCTGAGTCTCTTTTAAAAATGATAGATTTAACAGCACATTTTTACAGCACTTAAAATTCCTAATAGACCGGGGCAAGCTAGGACGTTTAAAGTTACCCTTGCATATTCATGATACCCGAATTGCTGAGGCTAAAAAACATAAGCAAAGATACTTAAAGGAACTGCAGAAAGCTCATCTGAAGATGGAACTCTATAGATCGAGTTATTCAAGGATATTAGGACATGGTGAAGAATTTAAAGATTCAACTCCACATTAAGGACAACCAAATCTTTTTGGAGACGCTAAAGCATTCAAACACTTCACAATTTTGTGCAATGGTGGGGACCAATTCAGGTTTAGCCAAATCTAATCTCTTGTACATTATCAAAAAGCACTTGGCTAAACTCTTGCGCAATCAAATTTACTTTTCCTGAAAGGGTGGTCGGAGAAGAGTCTCATTGGACAGGACCCGATCTGCTTTGGGCCATTTCGAATGCCAAGGCAGCCTGGCTTCTGGGACCCAATGGCCTTGCACCTGTCTTGCAGAAAAGTAATCCAGGCTTGGGTCTGTCCATTGGGGCAATTGTTTTCATCTATCTTTTCTACTCTCCTTTTTCCTCCTTCCTGGTATGAATCAATCATAATTCCTTAAAACTGATCCGAGCAACTATAGGCCAATAGCGCTCCTAGATGCAGTCATATATTCTCTTTGCTTCTTCGTGACCTTTACCACGCGCTGACGCATCTGGGAGTGCTTAATCGTTTTCAGGTGGCTTTAGAACGGGCATCGGAATGCCCCTAAATGACAGTTATGGGACATCTTTTGAAAAAGAGGGGTACTGGTACTATCTACATGGCCTTGCTCGATATGAGCAGTGCATTTACATATAATCCTATTATGGAACACATTACTAGACTGGTCAGTTCCCCTTAAACTGGTTAAACTAATAGCTAATTTACATAGAAATGCGACAATCTGGGTCAGGTTGACGAAGAGGGTAGTGTGTCCTGACCAGTACAGACCTTTGTGGGCCTCAGATGGGGCTTTTTCCTGGCCCCTACCCTTTTTAATCTCTATATTTGCGATCTGGAAAAATTGTGGTCAGAGGCTACAACATTCCCTGTTAACCTAGGCCATGTAAAGTAAAATTCCTTGACCTTTGCCAATTTTTTTTTTTTATGTATTTTTTTAAATTTTTATATATATATATATATATATATATATATATATTCAAAACCCCTCTGGGCCTCCCGAGAAAAAGAAATACATGTTTCCATTATTCTGTTGAGAACAATCTCCTCATTAATGGGAGAAGTACAAGGTCGTTGTGTGTTTTTTTTTTGGTTTTTTTTTAAACCAAACTTAGTGATGCTTTTGGAAGGTGGGGGGAATCCCTTTAGAGGGGGCATGATGGCTTCACCATCTAGGCTATAACATAATGAATACCTGTCTTTTGGCAGTTTATAAGACCAATTTCAAGAGAGAAATCTAGACCGTCGAGTCTAAGCTCTGTAAATGTTCCCTTCTCCCCTTAAAAATGATCTAGCGAAGTGGAGCCTTCTATTCTTTATGGTTTGTACATGACCACTCTTGACCTGGGTCTATATTTAAAGATCATTCAGGGTTCAGTTTGGAAGGTCCCTTGGATTGTCAAAATCTATTCCTAACTATCGTTTGACATGAGCTGGGTCTGATTTCACATTAGGCAAGGACTCGATGGAGGCAACTGTTGAATTATTCGAAAATAATGTGTCCCCCCTCCAATTCCTTATGAGGACTGAGGTTCGGGGTGGGGGTGAGGCGCAATGGTTGGTCAACCAGGCCTTGCGGTCGTTAAATGTGTTCAGGGATCAAAGCAAGCAAATGCTGGACACAATAAAATCGACGTAAGAGGAACTGACTCTTGAGACCAGCCATACCAACTTTTTATGATGGATTGGTGTCACAACGGACGGCCTGTCTCGCTTCAAGTCCTATGGTGAATATGCGAAATTCCATAGAAAAAGGAAGCTGCTTTTTACTTGTTTCCCTGTAGTCAAATTCGTACTATGTATCCGATTTTGACTTCATCAACTTCCCAAAGTAGAGCGGGTACGCTGTTGAAATTCTGATTAAGGTCCCATGTTACACTGCAGACTGTGCAGACATCAGTCTACTGCAGAGACTTTGAGGCACTCGACTCTAGATTGTAAAAAAACGAATGGACATCAGATCTTAATATTTCAAAACTGTACCACCCTGACAGTCTAATGGTTTGGGAGAGTCTTTTTGAGTTTGGCTCATGTGGGGCGATAGTATATCGCTAATAGTGGGTCTTTGTTTTTTGTTGTTGTTGACATTTATGAGAATTGATGAACTTCCATAGGCTGGTTCCTTTTCTGTTTCTTTTCTTTTGCTTCTGCACTTAATGCTTGAATCATGATTTTATCTTACTGAATTTGTAACTTTAAAAAAAATGTCTTGTTATACTCATTCTTGATTTTGTATTTATCACTGGATTGTGAAAGGTTTCGTTTTTAACCAGGAAACAATAACAAAAATCTACGGAAAATGCAGGAGTCAAAATGTTCTCTGCACATATGTTCGTGGTCACAGAGTGTAAATTATCCCTTTCCAGTGGCTATTGCAAATTTTGCAGCATAGATCAAGGCACCATGGGCATGAGAGCGGCCCTCTTGGATAAGTTATAAGCCCACAAGTGTCAGACATGGGAAATGGTTAATGATGGCAAAAAGCTTTTGCCAATTGTTTTAGGAGATTAAGCATCAGGTAAGTCCATCTGTGACCGATTGAAAACCCATGTTGGATTGAAAAACCATGTTGGATTGCATGGGTCAAACAAAACTTGTACATTCTTGATCAAATATAACCAATTTATCAGCATTTTAGAATATCTTTGGTTAATGTCTTTACGATAAGCTGAGAAAGAACGGCCTTGCAATTCTATCGCTATGCATAACAGGACTGACACGCTGTAATCTAAAAATGAAAGGTTTTCCATAGGTCACAAAGTACAAAAATTCACATGTAGTGGAGTCCATTACACCCAATAGAGGTCTTCTGCATTGCAGCTTGTCCTTCACTATAATGACTAATAAAGAGAAACGCATTTTTATAATTCTGTCCTTATTTAGTTGGGTATTGTTTCATCAATTCTGTCCAGTTAAATCCAGCCATTAATCTAAACCCAATGACATAAACATACAGAAAATTATTACAAACTAATTATTGAAATTAATGTTATTTTATGAAAATGGGTAGCAGCAAAAGGAAATTGTATTGAAAATCTATTTTTCATACAATATCTTCAAAAAGACTCAACACCTACTACCAGTTTGTCATTCCACTTACAATACATACATGCATATTCCTATCAGCAATGCATGCCCTTGCTTGCAAACCGTTCTCAAAATGCCTTGTGTTCCATGATGTAGGAACTATACATTTAATGTGGGTGTGTGATGTGGTTGCTGGTGTGGGCTTGTGTGGATTGGAAGTCACTGTGTTCGGTGGAGGCTGCTGGATAAGGTTGGGTGGGGGTAGTTTTGGGGGGGGGTAGTAGAGTTGATGGGTGTTTGGTAGTTGCAGTGAGTTGGTCTTGTTGGTCTCCCTAGAACCCTGTGGTAGTGCACCCCCAGACATACCTTTCTTCTCCTTACCTATCCCTTGGCCTCTTCCCACTCTCATGTCTCCACATCCCCATCCTTCACCAGGCCTGTCAAATTCTTAAAATGTTCACTAGCTCTACAAGTTTAGTTACTTTACCTACTCTCCCCCCGTCCCCCAAAAAGCCCTTGCCCTTCCATAAAACTAAAAAAGTACTTGTTTTATTGTGTGCATTTCACCATTAATAAACGGTATATTTGGTGCAATGCTGTGCACAGTAAAACACTTATTTGCTATGAACTTCAAAAAGCGTGTAAGGTAGGCCCGAAACAAGCAAAGGAGCAAACATGAGTACACAAATTGCAGTAAAACACATTTTATTACATGCTATCTCGGCCGGGTAAAACGACCCGCTTCATTCAATGCATCATCATTAAATGGTGGTATATAGGCTGAGTAATGAGGAAAGAGTTGCCATTTTTGGATACATATGAAAAAAAATTGCAATCTTATCAGTTGATGCTAATAGTCACTTACAGCAAACCATACCTTGTTTAGCCCTATTGGCTCAAACCTTCCCCAGTACCACCCCCTCTAATACCCCTCTTCCTCGTTCGCCTCAGGTTCACTTGGTTACTTTTGGACCCCTCCCATTGGTCAACACACCCTCAAGTGTTACTTTGCCCCTCAGATTTAACCAGTCTCCCTGTGAGGTGTAGACAGTGTGGCAACACAATAAATACTTTTCCATGAGACCGGAATGTTTGGCACTCCCTGATGGTTCTCACCGTTGTCGGTGTACACCCTTGATCGCTTATATTGTGACTTCTGTTTGTAAACATGTTTCATATTGAAAGTTCTCTTACCATAGCAACAAGCAACCTTATAAAAAAAACGCACTACTGGGACACCACTCGGAGCTCATAAATTCAAGGAAAATATCCTCATGTTTCTGCAGTACCAATTGAGTGGCCATTCCTTGATTGGGGGCAGTAGAGTCACACCCTAGTCGGCCTCCCCTGGCTCCATCTTCTGGAATGCTGGCTATGAGTTTGAAACCTTGATTGCTAGATCAGCCGTTGCTCGATGCCTGAGACCCTACCTCGCCCTGCACCCTCAACCAATCACTGCACAGCATTTCACACGACCTCCAAGGACTCTGGCCCAAGGACGCTTGCCCTGTCTGCATCAGCTAAAACGAACAAGGCTGAAGCCTCTGAGAACTGTACTTTCTGTGGCCTAGTCGTCTACAATGTTCAACATGCCCTGTTCCATCTTAGCAAGAAGCTCATTCTGTAAGCAGTCTACATTCTTTTCAACTACCAGGGGTGCCTCTTGACCTGCAAAATCTGTTTATTTCTAATCAGCTACAACTTTGCTGAAAATCTGTCCCATGATCCGACCTGGCTTACCTCTATGTATGGCACATACTGCATGTCCCTGCCCTATATTTCTTAAAAGCATTGTTCTAAAAAAGGCATGTGCACCTGACAAAGGTAGCAGAGTAGCCACACACAAAGACAGAATTGCTGACCCTATAGATGGCCCACTCTCCTCACTATAGGAACTTCCTCAACCGGTACTTTCTTTCACGATTGAGGCATCGGATGTGCAGACCAAGAAGCATTTTGTTTTCAGTGAATAACAATACAGGTTAACTACATCCATGAAGGCAGGCCCATCTTGGAATTTTGGGGCTAGGGTCACAGACTCCTTTGACCCCCGAACCTCAAAATTGAGCCATCTAGAATATCTGGTCTTAGGTGCGGGTGGAGGAGGGGAGGTTGGCAACAACTGGAATGTGGTGTGATTACCTGTGTATAAAATAGCTGTTCCTGGAAAATGGCCATCTATTAACTGTACGCAACCCAAAACTGTTCCCTTAGCCAATATTGTTTTAACAGGCCTTCAGTTCAAGGTCATGCATAGTGCTTATAGATCAAGTGGTTAATACATTGTTTATTGTACCATAAAACTGCAAGTAAACCATTAACTCACAGTAGACTGTTTAGAAAGAACACTGGCAGGCCGAAGTTTGATGTTACAGCTTGATTCTCAAAGAGATGTTACAAGGATATGTTATATTCAGGGAGGGGCTGTGAGTGGGTGGGATTAGCATGGCCAGGGGCAGTCAATGGGTGGGCAAATAACACCCATAAGCTGTGCATCCTTCCTCACATCCCATCTACTTTCTTGCTGTATTCCAATGTAATAGTTTCAGCTTTTACGGCACCCAATAGCCAAAACTAAAAATATAAACCATGTGGAGGGTGATGCAGGGCACAGATCAGTAGCCGTATGAAAAGGTACAAATACTGTAGCATTGACAAAGGACTCTTATTAGCAGAATGGAAAAGTGCTCAAGCAGGCAAACCGATTGTAAGCAATGGGAAAAGTACACCTACCATTGCATAGAAGAGATGGATATTGTAATGATGCAGAAGTAAGACTCTGACACAGTGGGGTCATTGTGGTTGCTATAAACCTTTATTCAAAGTGACAAAAGAAGACAGCCCTACCTTGCCCTAGCTCTAAAAGGGGTTTCCCAGCCTCAACCGATATTACTAACGTCACAGTAGGGATGTTAAAAGCAAGAGTCCACAGACCTGTGTCGGAATCCTAGCTCTGTCCCTCACACTCCAAGTAAATAAAAAAGCAGATATTAGTCCAGAGGAATTACTTCCTTCCCCTGGGCAAAAAGAAAGTTCTTGATTTACAAGTTTTCTCATGTGTTGGGGAGAATGTCTTCCTTCCTTGGGCTTATAACGCAGTCCAGCAATTGGTGGGGGAATTTCTCCCTTGCGTAACAGTTCCCTTGTCTTTGTGGTTCCAGACCCTTGTTGGTAAAGTTGGTTTCCTTCTACCAGGCACTGCGATGAAGAAGAGTTGCTTGGATGCTCCTCCATGCTGTGTGGGTCCCAGACCCTGATTGGCTGTCGTGGTTTCTTCTACCAGGTACTGCGACAAAGAGGAGTTTGGATGCTTCTCCAAATTTGTTTGGGTGCTTGACCCTGGCTGACAGACCTGGTTTCCTTTCCTATCCAGTCTTAGTCCCAAAGACTTGGTGTACGCCTGCCAAGTACTGTCTCCATATATATTGGCTCACGCAGTTCTCTTTACAGTCTCTTGATCTCACATGCAGACTGCCAAGTACTGCATTGATAGGTCTTATTCTCAGTTCTCTTCACCTTTTCCTGTTATTTGACAGCTGTGGGCACGCTTCCCTCCAAGTACTTTTGCAAAAAAATTGGGTATTCTTATTACTTGATATGATCTTTTCTTGTAAGGGTCCCAGACCCTATTCCCCTTGTTACGGTATGATGATACTGTTTCTCTTATTGTCCTGTAGGGGTTATCCCTTTTCCCCCCACTTTCCATACACTGTTGCTGCAGCGGCTTTGCAGCTTCTGACCCTGTTAGGCGCTTTTCTTCCAGCTGGATCGCGTGGACCTGCAGTGCTGTGCTGCTGGTGCTTTCCCCAGCCAGCCTCTCAGTTCTCTTCAGCGTGTCCGGTGGACACCGTCACTTCAGCTTCTCCATCCCTGGGTCTGCTCCTGCTGCCTTCCTCGCTGAGCACGGTTCCTCTCCGAAGCATCTGACATTCAGGCGAATCAGTCCTCAATTTTCATGTCTGTATCCAGTGAGATCTGTAATTGAAGACTAGGCTGTTCATATGAGTGAACCCTGCGGTTCTGCACCTCCTCCTCGCACAGTTCTTAACTTAGATCACCATGATAGCCACCGCAATTTTTCCTCATCTCAGCCCTTCCTACCTCTGGAAATACATGGGATAGGACAGTATCGGTGGAGAGAGTGGGGGTGATGGAGAGGTGTAGATGTTAGGTGGATACCGCGTTCTCCCACAATAGTCGTCACTGGTCCCATAGGTGGCTTCATCGGGTATCAGCCTCACCTTCCTGGCCCAATGGGAAGGGGCTCCTCCCACTGGAACGCTAACAACCTCCGGGGATTTAGAAGCTTCCAAAAAGAGGCTGCATGCTAACATGGACTGAGATTAGAAGAGGGCCATGGTTTCAAGCTGTATTGACGTTGGTCGGTGAAGAAACAAATTACTTTGTGGTTTGCAATATATCAAGGCCACTATTTTAAAGGGACCTAAATCACTTTTAGGAGTTGGTCCCTTGATATTTTTTTAAACATGTTGGTTATGAGGTGAAGCTGAGATTTGAGCCAATCTGCACTTGACACATTGTTAACATAGAGCAAGGTACGCTTATATGTAAATGTTAGACTTTCATGAACTAAAATACCGTTTTGTAGAACTGACTTGGACAATATTTAAAAACAAAACTTTATAGAAGCATGTTCGGCAATAGGAGAATGATTCCAGCTTCATGCTCTCTATCATCAAGTAAACGATACAAGTACCAGAATATCAGTTGGTGTAAGCTTAAAAGATCAGTTTTTTTTTTTTTTATTGCATTTTAAAGCTGTAAATACACCCAATACCCAGACATTTATTTATGATGTGCCGATGTACGTTATTGCAAAAAAAAAGCTAGCAATTTCATGTGCTAAATGGGCATACCTGAAAATATTCTTACCAGATGTTGGTGACATTTGGTCAGCTATATTCTTTATATGACCCCTTGTCTAAAATGGTCTATATAAAAGGAAGGCTCTGACAATGGCACAAGTATGCGAGAAGGCAAGTCTTGTCATGGAAGGCAGCAGAGCACTATACAATGAGATAAGATGACTTGTTTAGGATCACGGTGTCATCCGCTGGTAAAGTCAGGATATTCTTGAATTTGATTATGACCTTTCACGACTAACACTTTATGCTCTTCACTGGGGTGGCTTCTAGCTTTTTGAACTCTCATTTGGAGGAATGAAGCTCTAGGCTTTCATGTTTTATAGCTGCAATGAGGTCAGTGGGGAGGGAGCGAGTGAGGGTAGGGGAGTACAAAAAGTGAGCGGAGGGTGGGGGAAAGATGGCAGGTGAACCGGACTTCAGGCAGCTTGGAACGTGGGCTGAGGTCGCAAGTTTCATCCCACGCTCCTTGATTCCTGATTTGCCGGCTCCCGTGCCAAGGGTGCTAATGAGGTACATTGTCTTGTAGAGCAGCAGGTGTTACTATCACAAAGGTGTATATACATGCAAGTTTATCAACCTAGGACATTGAAAAGACTGAGTCTACCTTGCTGGAATGTGAAAAACAGAAAATGCACTTTATTTCGTTGCCACTCATTTCAGAAATTCGCTGATCAACCTTATTCTCAAAGGTGACTTGCGTATTTCTGGGGTGGCTGAACAGTAGAGCAAAATGCACTGCCTAGTCCCCGTTAATACATTACTAATGTGTTAAAGGCTCCCAGCACCAACATGGGTGCTTGCAGTGTCGGAGTGACGTGCTCTCCTGCCCTCCTGTCACTATGCAAAGTGATTTTTTTTATTTATTTTTTTTTTAAAGAAACACTTTTAGCCTTCTATTAAGGACAGAAATGCAAGTGTGAGAGTAGCTGTTAACACTGCTGCTCTCCTGCCTCCAGGGAAAATGCATGAATGTTTACTTTGGAACCTTTGTGCATCAGCCTTCCCCTGCGCCCAGTCCAACGGGCACAGTGTAAGAGCATTCATTCTTGCAAATCACATTTGTGGATTCGGGATGTTCATTGAAATGCACAAAAATGTCCCTTATTTGTGCAAATGGAGTGAAAATGTACACATTCAGGTGCAACTTGTGAGATGCGTTTGTGCATTTCATCACTGCTTGATGACCCCAACGACCAGGGTCACCTCTACTACTGCTGCTTGACCCTCTCTGCAGCATCGATGTCGTGGACCACAAGATCCTCTGTCAAGCCCTTGTCTTCTCAGCCTACTTCTCCCAGAACGCCTCCAAGTGGGTCTCCTCTTTCCTGGCTGACAGATCCTTCCAAGTCTTCACTGGGGATGCCATTGCCAATCCCACGCCTACATCCTGTGGAGTACCCCAAGGCTCCTGTGTCTCACCTACACTCTACAATGTCATACACTAATTACGCCGACAAATTCTCATCCCCCTCACTGGCGGCCATCAATAAGGCACTCTCAGAATGATCTACGAAACCATCCAATCATGTGGAATCTCAGGAAAAAATATCCTCCAAATCTACCACCCACCTGGCACACTTCTTCTCCCACCCCAAATTGCAAATAGATTTCACCCTATTCCTTCTCCCCTCCTGTCTTTTCACTCTCCTCTCTAGCTCACGTCTACCTATCATTTGCTCTCCCAGCGCACCCTGCCCTCCAATAGAGCCCTTTGCACCCCCAATTGTTAAGGAAGTTGCCTCTGTTCTTCTTATACCTCGCCTCTGTTCTTCTTATTCTACCTCTCTCAACTGGTATCTTCCCAGGCTGTTAAAAAAGCCAATTAAATACATACATACACACACACACCTTTCCTAAAGAAACAAAGTGCTGAACGCAATATCCCCCTCATTCTACAGATTGGTCTCTCCTTTGCTACCATTCTAAAATACTTGTGGCGATCTTCAAGTGCTTGTCAATTATCTTGAAGTGCACTCACAGATCCTCGTCTGGTTTTAGATTCAAGCACTCCACTTGCCGCTCTCATTCATTCATTCACCAATTCTCAACTCTTCTCTGTGCTCTTTTTGCCAGACCTTTCAGCTGCCTTTAACACTGGGATTCATCCGCCTTTATTCAAGCTCTTCCCCCTGTTTGGCTTCAAGGGCACTACTTTACTGAGTGTCAAGTTTGTGTTTTTTAAAATTTTTATTTCTATAGTGCTAACGCAAGACAGTCTATGGTACAATAGGATGAGCAATGAGACAATAAAACCAAAACGTCAATTGGAAAGAAGATAAGCTTTGGTAGTTTTGAAGAGAGACAATGATGAGATTGAGTGCAGAGAAAGGGGAAGAGCATTCCACTGCTTCAGTGCAAGAAAAGAAAACGGGATAGGCACAAGGAGGGTGTGGAACAGTTAAAAGAAAAAGGGATTGAGAAGAGGGAACCTGTCGGGGGAATAGGAGATAGCTGAAGAGGAGCAAGGTCATTCATGCGTTTAAGGACTATACAGCGGAAATTAAAAGGAAGACGAGATTAAAAGGAAAACCATAGAAAAGCTTGTAGAGCAGAAGAATAGTCACGAGAGACAGCAAGCATAGGATTCACACAGAAGAATGATATAAGTGGAGCAAGATGAGCAGTGGGAATACCAAAAAAAGGAGTGGAACAGTAGAAGAGGCGGGAGAAGACAAGGGAAGAGATTACAATCTTGGAAGAGGGAAAGCAGAGTAACCGATGGGGCCTATTGGATGTTATACAGTTGGTGGTGGCATGAACGTGAAATTGTAGAGATGGGTTAAGGGAGAAAGTGAGGAATCCAAGAAAAAGCCCTAGATTGTGTGAAGTGGGGGGGAAATGGACAAAGAGGTCGGAGTAAACAAAATGGAGTTAGGTAAAAATGGGTGAGGAATAGTATTGGCAGGAAATAGAAGGAACCTCTGTTTTAGAGGGGTTGAAGTGGAGATGGCGAGAAGACCTCCATTCTTGTTTTGCGAGAAGATAGGCAGATAGACTAATGAGTAGACTTGGTGAAGGAGGAGAACGATTTGCCAACATATAGATGGTAGGAGAACCCAAAGGAAGACCTAAGAGAACCAAGAGAAGAGGTGTAGAGGGAAAAGAGAATGGGGCAAAGGACAGAGCCTTGGGGGACCACGTGAGTTAAAGGCATTAGAGCACCCAGCCCAGGAACTGTGAGAATGGTGCGACCAGAAAGATAAGAGTGTAACGTTAAGGATCGATCTTGAAAACCAAGGCCGGTTAGAGATAAGAGAAGAATAGAATTATCGACCAGAGAATAAACAGACAGAATTGTATAAGAAAGAGGATGCTCTGGAGAGGAAGCGCGGGTGAGTTTTTGCCAGAGCAGAAGAAACATCCAAATCCGAGTAGACCGAAGGAGGACATTACCACGGGGGATGAAACAACATGAGATGGTTAAGAGGGAGGAATAGATGCATGAAAATGTTTTTTTTTTTTACATTTTTTTTTATATAAAGGGGAGTAATAAGCAAGGTTGGAAGCAGAGAATGAAGATAACGAGTCAGAAGAAAAATATGGTTTACTGACAGGGATGTGTAGGAAGTGAGGGGGCGAAAAGCAAAGTGTTGCCTGGCAGAAAGAAGCATGGAATCATAGATGGAGTGCAGAGATGAGAAGAGTGCCCCAGACTTGTGCCAAAGCTGCTCGGCCTGACGCAGAGTGCAGCGCATGGAACAGAGGCTCAGTGAAATCCAGGGTTGAGGGCTTGTAAGAAGACGCAAACGTAGCAAATCAAGTGAGACTGAAGTAGTGAAAAGAGAACCAGATTCTGATGTGAGAGCAGAAAAAGTAGAGCGAGAAGGTACAATAGAGGGTGGTAGCAAAGGAGAACAAAGATGTCGAAGATCATGATGGAAAAAGATGGGAGAGGAACGAGGGAGAGTGGATGGAGGAGGAAAATTAAATCTGTCTGAGAGAAGGGAATGATCGATGAATAAAGAAAACCAGAAACCAAAGCAGAGATTGGAATTGGAATAGTAGAAAAAAATAAGATCCAGAGAAGAACCAGATTTGTGGGAATGCAATAGGGAGTAGAAATCAAAAATTGAGAGACGACTCTATCCAGTCTGTGTGAAAAGCAGTCACCTAGAAGAAGGATCGCGACAGGGGAAGGCAAAACAGTACAAAGGGCAAGGTCATGGGATCAGGTAGACGATGGATAACCATGAAAATAGACAGCGAGGGACCAGTGAAGGACGAGAAGTGGTATGAGATAGTAGGCGGGTTAGCAGAAGAAGACCTAGGCGCAGGGAACACAGAGGAAAGGATGCAAACACCACCAGACTGCCCGGGGGTGTGAGAGGAAAAAAGTGTGATAAGAAGAAAGTACAGCAGATAAAACGTGTAAGAAGGGGATGAGCATGTGTTGGTAATGCAGAGACCGTAATTGAAGCCAAATAGAATCTCTTGGCCTGCTCCTTCTCCATATCATGGGGTACTAGCACGTCCTCCCCAACACCCCTCTCAGTGGACGTTCCTCAAGGATCCGCCTGAAGCCCACTTCGCCCCGTTCACTACTACAGTTCTCTTTTTAGTTTGATACTCCGATCATCATCTCCTTTTCTTACACCCCTGTAATCTTAACAACACAGATCCAGCTGCCTAACCACCATCTTCGACTGGATGGATTTGTGTTGCCTCATACTGAAGTCCTCGCTCTCCCTGTTAAATATGTTTTGTAATCTTTCCTGATCTGTGTTCAACTCTACCACTTCGTCACCCAATATACGTAACTCAAATCTAGCCATGCTTTTACGTAAAAACAACTTTTCCTAGGACTACCTCCGCTCTGCCATTGCGTTGCCTACTTGATAGTCCATGTTCTCAAATAACTAGACTACAATAAATTGATTTTGAAATTCTCACATCTGGTCTGGCATCTTAATTAGTGACGGTTTTCTTGTCACTTATCCCAACATGTTAATAATGCCTCATGTGCTTGAACATTATTGAAGGGGTATTTTTATTTCTTTTGCTGTGTGGTCTCAGTGAATGTTCATTCTGATTAACCATGGTGGTATGTAACCATAAACACAACTAGATTGGCCAGCACTGTATAATGGGTGACAAACTATTCTTTACCTAACTCGGCGAACAGGATTTGGGATACTTGCAGATCTAGTTGGCCTGTCCATACTTGATAGTTTGCTATTCTTTTTAGAGACCGGAATCTAAAAAGAAACTGAGATTTAGGTGTTTTTAAAAATGTGCATAGTCATTCTCTATCGCTCTTGCTGGTCATGTCCAAGCCTCCCACCGCCCCCCAATGAGCTTACCTTTACAAAAAAAAAAGGCTTCATCCGTACGGTTGCATGTCCTCCTGTGGCTCTGCACTGCCTTGGTAGTCTAGGAAAAAAAATATGGCACAACCACTGTCAAAGGGGTCGAAATTGGAATTTAAGGAGCTGAAACTGGAAGTAATTCTTGGATGCTTTTTTCTTTTTCTTCTGACTAGGAGCTACTCATTGTGATATTTAAGTCCAGTATCAAGACTCTAGTGCCTGAAAGATGGATGAACTTAACTGTTGCATGCACGGCTTGAACCACTCTTCACATTGCTGTGCTGTACTGTTTTATACGCTATTGCTCACGGTTTCCAGTAGAAGCCCCGGTCTCTGGTCATTGTGTACATGTCTTCACTTTTGACATTTTCTATAGATTGCGTTCTCTTTTTTTATTTCTTCATTTCATTTTTTTCTGACAATGCTGCGCTGCTTCCTCTCATTTTAGTCTGTACCCATCTTTTCCACTTCATCATAACTCTGCTTCTACATCGTTTAGTTCATTAATCTGAGTCTTTTTACTACTGCATTTTTATTTTCATTTTTTTAATGAAATAAAGTGTTGATTTTGGTGATGTAGCCACCAATATCGTCAACCGCATTGCTACAGAGAAGTGTAAAGCTGTGCAGAAAGCTGACAGTGGGATGCATGACAACTGGAAATATGTGGCATGATGTGCCACACACTAAAAGTTGTTTCTTGTTCCATTGCGCCAATTTAATACAATAGTGGCTTTTTTATGTTCTCCCATCAGGAGTACTGTACTGTGATGCGTGTCTGTGCCACTTTCAAAGCTGGGGCCGTGTAGTGATCTTTCTTTCTGTAGCCAGTGGGAGTTGGGCCACGTGTCAGGTTCCCTCTCTTGATATTGTTATCTGTTCTTGTTTCTACGATAAAATGTCCGCCAGGTAGGTGTACGTTGTCAGTAAGCTCTGAGATTACTGTAAACTAACTGGTTTATCCCCATTAAATCGTGTCATCCAGTTTGCCCTCGGCTTGTTTCTTGTAATGCGAATACCCTTGATTCTTTTGCCCTACACTGTCATTCCAAAATGACATTATGCCATTTAGTGGGAGCAACCCATAGCCACCAGCCAGTCCTTTTACTCGCGCTAAAGGCGCGTGCTATGTGCATGGTCCCTGTCTGTATTAGGGCGATCCATTTGAGGTAAGTGTTTTATCGGCTCAGACACCAAGGCAATAGCGGGCACGTGTTCACAAGCAGTGTAGCTAAACTCTACGAAATGCACATCAGTTTTCAGTTAACGCATGGCCCACTTCACACCCCAATTCGCCCGTCCCCCATCCCTGTACAGCTGCATTTAGGAATGCTCCCGTAATGGTTGGCTTTATACTTGTACTGTAAAAGAAGGCCCAGCTGCACAGGCCCATTCTATCAATAAAATGCCAGCTGGTGGCTTAATTGCCTGATAAGGAATGACCAGAGGGAAACCATACAGATAACCATTGCACCCCCCCCCCACACCTTCTGCCCCCACTATATAAGGTTGCTGATGCTCGATGCTTTAAATGGGCCAGTCCTACCCGGCCCTCAGTACCTGCGCTTCTTCTTTTTGAGCATTTAAGTGGCTGCACTTCTCAACACTTGAAAGAGAGTACTGTGGCGAGGTGAAAATGAAAGCTTTTCATGTTACTTTATCGCAACTTGAAGGATTAAGCTTCTGCAGCCATTGCTGGGAAAAGCAGCGCCCTCTCCCTTCTCTATCCGCCACTGCAGTGCCCATAATGTCTCCTTCAGGGCCCAGCCCGCAGAACAAAAGGAGAGACAAACTTGCAGCTACTGTGCTCTCTGCACACTGGATGATGACCACGGTTTTGCTGAGTGGGCTTCACCTTTTACTTGACAGAGAAGGGATTGATTTGAAAAGCAAGTTGTTTCTTTTATCCACAGTGCCTATTATTATATGTAAATGTTTTAAGTAATTAAGAGTTGTGCTGGAACGTTTGTTTACCTACCTAATTTCTTATTAGGCAATGAAAGCGAGCAATAGTAAAACTCCCCTTCGAAGGGATTGTGTCCTCCGACGTATTCCTTATCTTTGATAATTCGTCTCCAGCTTGCTGGCCTCGGAAACCTTTTTTCTGTAGAGGGCGCTGCGTGTCGACGTCCGGCGAGTCGATGTCCCTTGATAGCCACCGTATCGGCATCGACGTCACCATGCCCATTAATAGCCACGCGCGGCGTCCGTTGCTCAGTTCCGTTTTTCCGCGCTTCGTGGGGCCTCGGAATATCGTTGCTCAGTTCAGTCAGATAAAACCTCTTATATTTACTCGATAAAACCAACTCGTTCTCGATGGCTTCTTCATCCGAACCGACAACTCCGCGGTCCGGGTCCAAAAATGACGAGACTGCGGAAAGAAAATGTCGATAACGGATCCTCACATGATCTACTTGTGGTGCTTGGGAGTTGAGCACCATTGTTCGGAGTGTGAGGACTGCATGTCCATGACGGCGAAAGCCTTGAAGGAGCGCAAGGGGAAGCTCGAGAGAGGTAAGTCAGTCAAAACCTCCTCGAAAGTTTCTTCGGTCGAGGCATTCGTCTCCTCGCCGTCTAAAGCATTCCCATTCTAGGTCTCGAAGTAGCTCCCACCACTCGTCGAGATCTGGACACTCAAAGAAGAGACATCGAAGATCCCCTTCCTCGTCATCTTCTGTTTCCCCAGAAAGGGTCTCCTGCCCCACAAAACACAGCTCTCAGGCTGAGTGGGAGGAATTCAGGAAGAAAATGCTAAGCATCTTCGAGAAAGCGGCCTCGACCCCCTCGAAGACAGCTGAGGGTGATACCCCAGGTGAAATACCAAAAAAATCGAAACGCCGCGAGTCGTTGCACCCAAGAGTCCACCCGAGAGCGCCACAGGCCATCGGGTAAGAAGGCACCATCTTCGCCGTCGTCGAAGATCCCTTCGCATGGATCGGCGCCATCGACGCCGTTGTCGAAGGGTTCTTCGACTCATCGGTCGATCGAATCGACGCCATCGTCGACGCCGACATCGACGCTGATAAAAGAGAAAACCACGGCTACTTCACAGCCAACGGTTATACCAAGAGCCTCCGTCACGACGCAGAGAACATCGTCGAGATCCTCGAGTAGGATCCTGATCCTCTTGAGTTCTTCGAGGCCTCTTCCAGTTTTCTCGGCGCCTTCGAAGCCTGTCACATCGGCGTCGTCGACATCGATGTTTTCTCACCCAATAATGACGAGTTTGGCTCCTTCTGCCTTAGAAATGGGTTTTACACCATTTCCGAGGTCAGAGTACCCCGGATTATCTTCAATCTATGAAGAGGGGGAGGATTCTGACCAGGAAAGACCCTTCGGGTTGCAGAGGACCACACTACCTGTTTCAGAGGATTTTACCTCTGAGGAAAGAAGGTTAAAAGACCTACAGGAATCGTTACATGAGGCAAGTGGGCTGGACACTTCCCCAGAAGTGGAATTTGTCAAACCAGACCCAGGGGAACATGCCGAAACACCCTATAGAACCCTGATGGCAAGGATTATTGAATTGTTGGGTTGGTCTGCACCTTCACCTGTTTTTCAACAGGATGACCTTACAGATATACTAGTGTCATGCCTCAAGGAATCTGGTGGCTTTGGAAGAAGTGGAAGCTGCGCCCGCCATTGCGGGTTCCATCACGTTTTGGGAAGCGCGCTGTGCAGGTCTAGCTGTCGTGGCGACGTTCCCGACACAGGTATTTATTCCTTTCACTTCTGGGGTCGGGTGCGTTGCAACGTACAGTGTTTCGTCCTGTTTTCCAGCGCTGCTGTTTTTCGAGTAGTTTTTCCTTTTACGCCCGTTGCCCTTCCTTTCCTCTTTTGCCCCTTTTTTCCTTCCCCTGTTTTCCTTACCTCTTGCCGGGGTTCTCCTGTGTACTTTGCTCTTCCTCCCTGGTCTGTTCCGTTCCCGTCTCTCATCCTCCCCCCCCCGTCTTGTGTGTTATACTTACTCTGTTGATTTCTCCCTTTCAGTGTTGTGCTTACCTCTCTTGGTCCTCTTCTTTAGCCCTCCTCTGTTCCTATCCTGCTTGATATTTCCGTGTACTGACCGCTGCCTGCCTTGTTGGATTGCCTCGCCTAGCCCTCATCTGTTTATCCTGTATCGGAACCACTTCTTGTTGATATCCCGGTGTACCGACCACTGCCTGACTTGCGGATTGCCTCTCCTAGCCCTCTTCTGACTATCCGTGCTGGAACTATTCCACTTACCTGGTCTCATACCCGATTCTCGTTGGAATCTATTTCCGGACGGAGTCCTCCATTTCCTCTCCCTCTGCTGCTGATTCCGGAGTGTGTTTATAGCTACATCACTGCGCTTGAAGATTCTACTCTTCTGGGGTTTTTTGTGCCACTGGCTTTTTCCCCATTGACCAGCGAGGAGGGTTGCCACAGATCACCCAAAGGGTGTCACTGTGGCGTCCTACCTTGGTCGTCCCTATCTTCAAAAAAAGGGGGTGAAGACTCGAACAAAGGACAACCCAAAGCTGACTCAACTCCAGAGACTTCGAGGTGAGGAGGAAGGGGAGGAAAGGGAGTCTGGGGCATCTCAGGAGGAAGAGGAGATTACAGACCTTCCTGACAACTAGACAAAGGTCCGCAGGAGGATCCTGTGGTTCCCTTCCATGCAGCCTTGCAAAGGAAGATTTCATCAAATTGGGAAACTCCTGAGGTTATCCATGCAGTCAATAAAAGCTCGTCAGCCAAGTATAGGGTAGCTGCGGCTGACCCTGAATACTTATCAAAACACCCGACTCCAGAGAGCCTGGTGGTTCAAGTGGCAACTTCATCAAGCAAAAGATCTGCTTACCCTACTGTCCCACAGGATAGAGATGACAAAAGGTACGATTCCATGGCAAAAAAATCTTTTCTGCTTGTAGTATGGCGCTGAAGTCCCTCAACGCCACCTGTACGCTCGCCAGGTTCAGTCACACACTGTGGGAGTGTACTTCATCAGCCGGCTGACTGCATACCGGAAGGAGAGGAAAAGGAAGCCTTCCTTAACATCATTAAAGATGGCAAAGATGCCATGTGGGAATCACTTCAAACTGGCATCGATTCCGCTAACAGTATCAGCAGGGCCATGGCGGCAAGTACGACAATCCGCAGGCATGCGTAGTTGCGAAGTCTGGCTTTGCTCCAGATGTACAGGCCAGACATTTGTATATGCCCTTTGACGGCTCTTCTTTATTCGGTAAAAAGTCTGATGACAGTCTGGAAAAGTTGCAAACATCTAAAGCAGCAGAAAAATCTTTAGGAGCTGCAATCCGCCAAACTCCCTTTCGCCCCTCAGGAACCTCTGGGAGAGGAAAGTCATTTCGCTATTATTCCGCATTCGGGAAAGGCAGAGGACAGCCGGCTCAAAGAGGCCAAAGGAGATCCACCCGAGGTAGATGGGTCAAATGTACTAAAGCCGCAGCAGCAGCAGGTGCCTCTTCACCCTCGGCATCTGCATAAACTGCCCCCAAAACCACTCTGAGGTCTTTCCACACAAAACACCTCTAGGGGGCAGGTTAACTCACCATCTGACGGAATGGCAGGCTATTACGTCAGAGGCTTGGGCATCGATTGATTGATTGATTTATTTATAGAGCGCTTTACACCAAGGCGCTGTACATTGGAACAACAAAATACAAGATAACAAGAACCAGTAACAGTGGGAGCAAAAATTTACATCATGAGTCATTCAATAAAACAGTGGAAAGGGCAATTAACGGAAGGGGTGGGGAAAGGGGAGTGGGACTTGATGTGGGGGGGTGACGGATTGGAGGGAAAATGTAAGGGAGAGAGAGCAGGAGAAGGGGGAAGAGGAATCGGGGAAGGGGGAGAAGAGGAGAGAGCAGAGGGGGAGTTTTCAAGACAGTTGCCCAGGGTTACTGCCTACCTTTTCTACACATCCCTCAGTCATCCACCGGGGCACAGCTCTCTAAAAGTTTCAGATCTGCTCCTCTTGCAGGAAATTGTAGACGTGCTAGAGAAAGGTGCCATAGAACCGGTACCTGTAGCGGAGAGGAACAAGGGCTGGTACTCCCCCCTACTTTCTCATACCAAAGAAGGAAGGAGGACTGAGACCCATCTTGGATTTACGAGAATTGAACAAGAGCCTCAGGAAGAACAAGTTCAAGATGGTAACTCTCTCTCAGATCCTTCAGGCCCTCCAGCTCCAGGACGTGCTGGTATCTCTGGACCTTCAGTATGCTTATTTCCATGTGCTAATCCATCTCAAACACAGGAGATACCTGAGGTTCGCAATTGGCGGCTCTCATTATCAATTTCGAGTTCTGCCATTTGGGCTGACCTCCGCCCGAGGGTCTTCACCAAGCTAATGTCGGTAGTGGCTGTGAGTCTAAGGAGAGAAGGGATCCACGTCTACCCCTACCTGGACGATTGGCTGAACAGAGCTGTATCTTCGGAACAAGCTCAGATCCAGCTAGAGTATGTCTGCCACTTCCTTCACAAACTGGGCTTCTCCCTCAATTTAAAGAAGTCACAGATGATACCATCACAGAGACTCCAGTTCATTGGAGCGGTCCTGGACACTTCCCTCGGAAAAGCCTCGCCACCAGAGGTGAGGGCTCAAGATATTCTGCAGATGGTCACCAAGTTTCAAAATGCCCAACGTCTCCCAGCCTTCGACTTTTTGAGGTTGCTAGGCCTCATGCATCTTCCTTGTGCCAGAGGCTCGCCTGAGAATGAGATCTCTTCAGTGGGCACTGAGAACTCAGTGGTTGCAATTCTCAGGGAGAATGACAGATCTCCTCCGGATTCCGGACAAGGCAGCCCATGACCTTCAATGGTGGGCCTATCCAGAGAACATCTTGAAAGGAGAACTGTTTTGGCAACCATGGCCGGAGAGAACAGTAGTCACAGACGCCTCACTCACGGGGTGGGGAGCCCATGCCAACGACATGACCATCAGCTGTCGGTCTCCATCGGAGTCCAGACTACACATCAACCTATTAGAGCTGAGAGCGATCAGACTAGCGCTGAAAGCTTTCCTGCCATCAGTACAGGGGAGAAATGTCCTGATAATGACGGACAACACGGTGGCCATGCACTACCTCAACAAAAGAGGAGGCGTAGGGTCACCTGCAGAGAGACAATGCAGCTCTGGTTTTGGCCAATTCAAGAAGGAATCTCTATCGGTAGTCCACCTAGCCGGAGAGAAGAACTTGACAGCGGATGCTTTGAGCAGGCATAGCACAGTCTCCCACGAGTGGGAGCTAGCTCAGGAAGTCCTTCAAGAGATCTTCATCCTTTGGGGAACCCCTCAGGTGGATCTGTTCACCACCAGCACCAACAGGAAGTGCGATCTGTTCTGTTCAAGGGAATTTCCCCCGAGAGGAGCTCTAGGGGACGCGTTCGTAGTGGACTGGGAGTTCCCACTCCTTTACGCGTTTCCACCAGTCCCTGTTATTCCTCAAATGATCGGGAGGTTGAGAAGATTCCTTAAAACCATGATCCTAATTGCCCCAGAATGGGCCAGGAGAACGTGGTACCTGGACCTTCTAGATATGTCCATCTGTCCTCCAATCCGTCTTCCACTCAAAGAGAATCTTCTCTCCCAGAAGGGAGGTCAGGTCCTCCATCCAGTCATCAGAACCCTCAACCTTCACGCTTGGCTTCTGAAAAGGTGAGGTACAATGATTGGGACCTCCCTGATGACGTCATGGAGGTGTTGCTTTCGGTCAGAAGGCCAGCAACAAAGTCTTTATACCGCTGCCGTTGGAACAAATTTTACAGCTGGTGTAGAGAAGAGAATATCAACCCTTTTACATGTGGTACACCAACGGTGTTATCGTTTCTACTCTACTTGGCAAAATCAGGCCTTCAAGTTGGCACTCTAAAAGGCTATCTCGCAGCGCTTTCAATCTTCAAGCGCACTGCGGAGGAACCATCATATTTCAAACTACCCCATGTAATACAATTTCTCCAGCATGGGGTCTGGCATGGATTCACATGCTCATGAATATTCCCCGTCATCAGGCTGGGAATCCTCGGTAAAGAAAAAATCAGTATCGGTTTTGTTTCTGATGTGTCTTTCTTAGTAGTAACCAATCACTGATCTCTGGGTCATACTGCCCCCAGCCAATGACTGCCCTCTCCCTAAGCCCCGCCTCCGGCAGCCATCCTCAGATTTTTACCGCACGCTCAAGTGTTGGGAGTCCTCGTGTTTAGCTCTCGAGTTTTTTACTGCGTTTTCACGCTTTTTCAGGAGATTTTCTCATTTTTTAGGTTTAATCGAGCCTCAAGCTCCACCGTTTCTACTTCCGATAACGGGGACCCGTTTCAGAATTCTTTTACGCCCCTCAAGGGTGAAGTTTCCGTCGAGTTTACACTTCATGGAGGATTCCGGAAGATCTGTGGCCTACCTCAACGGACATGGCCCAGAACAAAGGAAGCTCGACGCCCGGATCCAAGCTGTTCAGGAACTGCCCTGGATGCGGATTATATAACGTTTTCAAGGAGGACGAGCATTTGCGATGTCTCTACTGCCTCCATGGGGACAAGACGCACGTGGAGAAGGACTGTGCGTTCTGCAAGAACCTTTCGGAACGGACCAAACAAGATCGTCGTTCCCGCCTCGCCTCCTGGCTGGAGAAGGGCACAGCAAGTGAGAAGGCGAAGAAGAAGGTTGAGCGGGCTTCTAAGTCCTTTGAGGGCGCCCCGGCGACGGGGGCCCAACAGAAGGCCAAGCACCGCGAGTCCGCGGGCTCCGGGAGCGCCGAAAGGTCAGGCTCTTCGGTTGCCAAGCAAGGCGCTACTTCCCCGGCACGTTCGACCACGAGCCAGCGCTCTGGTTCGGGGAAGAGGAAGTCCTAGAACCCGGGTAGGCCGCTGGAGCGGACCCGGTCGATCTCGAAGGCCTCTACCGGAGTGGTCTCTGCGACCCTGGCGGAGCCGGCTGGGACTACGCCAATGGAAACGGCCTCTGGGCCCAGAGTATCTCTGCCGCCGCGGAGGGAATCCTCTTTCCAGCCCACCGCTAAGACCCCCGTGAAGCCCCCGGCTGAAAAAGAGGGGGGGGGCCGGTGGCCACCACAGACTCGGAATCAGCCTCTGAGGAGGAACTGGTGGAGACCGAGAGGGGCCTCAACGAAAGGTCCATAGGCCTCAACGAGAGGTTCATAAACCTCAACGAGAGGTTCGAGAAGGTTCGATCCCAGGGGACGGTCCCTGCTGATGTGATCGAAGATAGCGACGAGGAGGACGAACAGGGCCCAGTGGAACGGCCTTCCCGTCCGTCGCAGCCATTGCCTGAGCCCCAGGATAGCTCGGCGGCCATTTTGTTGGCAATCCAATCCTTATGTACCGAGATAAGGACGAGATTACCATGGACCCCGACGGAGGATCCAGAACCAGGCCCGTCAGGAAACCCTCCGAACAAGCGGAGGAGAGTCCACCCCTCTCTGCCCTTTGTGCCCGCGAGGCCGGTGGACCCCTCATCCCCCTCGCCGGGAGAGGATACGGCGACGGATACAGCGACGGGGACGGACGACGACGGCGGCGATGACACAGCAGACATCCCGTCGCCACCCCTTCCCCCCCGCGGGCGTCCCCAGCCAACGAGGTTGGCTCTTTCCACGCCATGATAACCAGGGCATCCGAGATCTTCCAGCTCTGCCCTGAAGAACAGAAAAAGGAGGGGTTTCTGTACTAACGACGAGAGGCTAAGAGGAAGACGGTCCTCGCGGTGCCTTTACTCGACGACATCTGGGACGAGATTCTTGCCGTCCTCAAGAACCCTGCCACAACAACCGCCAAGAGGGACAGGTACGAGAAGAAGTACCGAGTCCCCGATGCCGCCCCCTTGTGCCTCAGGGCCCAGCCCACGCCGGACTCGGTCGTTTCGGCAGCGGCTAAGAAGAAGGCAGCGGGCGCGGCGTCTTCAACTTCGACTTCCCCGCCAGACAGCGAGGGCAAGAAGTTGGACTCTATGGGACGCCGGGTCATCTCGTCGGCGACAACGATTAAGGCGGCCAATGCCTTAGCGATCGTGGCCCGCTACGACAGGGAGCTCTGGTTCAAGATAGCTCCCCTGCTAGATTTCCTGCCTGAAGACAAAAGGGCAGAGGCCCTAGAAATTCTGTAGGAGGGCGAGGTGGCGTTGCATCACGCCATTACGGTGGCAACGGACATTGGCGATACCTGATTTCGCCAACTGGGCAACAGAGTTTGCCTCCGACGACGAGGATGGCTCAAGGTGACAGACTTTCGCCAGGACATCCAGACCAGAGTGTTGGACATGCCGTTCGACGGCAACAACCTCTTTGGTAAGGCGGTGGATGAGTCTCTACAGACCATCAAGACCGACTTAGAGACGGCCCGGGCCCTTGGAGTGCTTCAGCAGCGACGGCCCTTTCGGAGCTCTGGAGGCAGACAGGGTGCCTCCAAAGGATCCAGCGGTGGCTCCTCCTCCTACCGCCATGCGGCCCGCTCCTCTTCCCAGGAGGCCTACAGAGGTCGCGGCAAGCAAGGGGGTTCCCGCCATCGTCGCCAAGGAGGCCAAGGCGGCAAGGCAGCGTCCAAGCAAGACTGACCCGGCCGGGTGGTCGGGCCCCCACCGAAGCACCCCAGTGGGAGGCCGACTGACGAAGTTCGTCAGGGTGTGGGAGTCCATCTCCACCGATTGTTGGATACCCTGGCCAACGGGCACTCACTAGAATTCCTAAAGAAGTGCCCTCGCATTCCTCCCGTGGCCAGGAAGAAGAATCACGTCCCTCAACTGCTGTTGGAGGTAAAGGCGATGCTCAAGAAAGGTGCCATCGAGCTTGTCCCCAGGAGGCTGCGGGGCTCCGGAATGTACTCAAGGTACTTCCTCGTCAGGAAGAAGACAGGCGGTTGGCGCCCCATCCTAGACCTGCGTCGGTTAAAATAATACATCAAGGCGCAGAAATTCAGGATGGTCACCCTGCAGCACGTACTGGGACAGCTGGAGGAAGGCGACTTCCTATCGTCGCTGGACCTGGAGGATGCCTACTTCCACATCCCCATTCTAGAAAGGCACAGGAAGTTCCTCAGGTTCGTGGTTCAAGGACGCCACTACCAATTCAGAGCCCTACCATTCGGATTAAAGTCGGCATCCAGGGTTTTCACCAAGTGCCTGGCACCAGTGGCGGCGCGGCTGCGCCTGCAGGGGATCCACGTCTACCCCTACCTGGACGACTGGCTAATCCGGGCAAGGTCAAGGGAACTCGCCGTCGATCATACGGCGAGGACCGTCCGGTTGCTCACGGAGCTGGGGTTCTCCATCAACTACCCCAAATCCCACCTGGTTCCGTCACAAGTAGCACTGTTTTTGGGGGTGAAGCTCGATACAGTGGAGCAATTGGCCTCCCCTTCAGAGGAGAGGACCAAAACCATCCTGGGCAAGGTATGGTGATTGTTAGCCACGGACGTGGCCAGGGTGAGGTCCATCAAGTCCCTTCTCGGGATGATGTCCTCATGCATCTACCTTGTACCCCTTTGCAGACTTCGGATGCCTCCACTACAGGAGTTCCTCGACGCCCGCTGGGTTCAGGCGGGGGCTGCTTCGAGGAGAGGATCCCCCTCGACGAGGAGTTCCGTTGGGCGATCCTATGGTGGGGCACCCAGGCTCACCTCACGACGGGCACGGACTTTCAAACCCCGGCGTTTCAGGAGACGGTGACTACGGATGCCTCCCTGGAGGGTTGGGGGGCCCACACTGGAGATCTCCACGCAAGAGGCCTTTGGCTCCCGGAGGAGAGGTCTCTTCACATCAACATCTTGGAGCTCCGTGCAGTGTTCTGGGCGCTCAAGTCGTTCCTTCCGTCCCTCAAGGACTAGGTGGTGAGGATCTTCACCGACAACACCACCACGATGTTCTACATACGGAAGCAGGGAGCCACCAGATCCCCAGCCCTATCCAAGGAGGCCCAGGATCTGTGGCACTGGGCCGTCGCCCAGGGGATGTTTCTGGTTCCCTTCCACCTGGCAGGAATAAAAAACACCATCGCCGCCTCACTCAGAAGGGAGCTGCGCTCGTGCCACGAGTGAGAACTGCGCCTGGATCAAGTGGATCGACTCTTCCAACGATGGGGCAAACCCCAGATCGACCTGGACGAACTCCAAGTGCCAGAGGTTCACCAGCAGGTTCCCACAGCCGAGGAGCATGGGCGATGCTTTCTCGTTCCCATGGGACGGCCTGTTTCTATATGCGTTCCCTCCATTGCCCTTGCTGCTCCACCTCATCAGCCAGCTCAAGATGTCCAGGTGCAGGATGATCCTCGTCGCACCGGCGTGGCTGAGGCAGATCTGGTTCCCGGACCTTCTGGACTTGTCAACGTCCCCGCCAGTCAGGCTGCCGGCGGACGCGGATCTTCTCTCCAGAGAAGGGTGCACCATTCTACACCACGACCCACAGTCGCTGAACTTGCAGGCCTGGCTCCTGCAGCACTAGAGTTTGGAGGGTACGATATCCCGGCTGATTGCAGAGAGGTTCTTGCAAAGGCCAGGGCGTCCTCAACTCTCAAGTGTTACGGTCATAAATGGAAGAGGTTCTCTGTCTGGTGCCGTGCACAGAAGATTAACCCTCTGCGGATTACGGCCCCTCAAGTGCTGCCGTACTTACTGTCGCTGGCCAAAGCTGGACTGGCTCACGCCGCCATAAAAATACATCTAGCTGCCATCTCCCGATATACCAGGACTACGGGACGGGCGTCCTTGTGGTCTCATCGGCTGGTAAAGGAATTTATGAAGGGACTATTCCGTTCATTCCCGCCGGTGAAGGCTCCTTCCCCGGCGTGGGAAGTTAATGCGGTGCTGACCAGGCTCATGGGAGCCCCATTCGAGCCTATGCACTCGGCGCCCTTGAAGTTCCTGTCATGGAAGACAGCGTTCCTCGTGGCCATCACCTCTGCACGATGAGTGGGAGAGATTCGGGCCCTATCTTGCAAGCCTCCATACTTGACTTTTCATGACACAAGGGTAGTGCTTAGGACGCACCCCTCCTTCATGCCCAAGGTGCCGTCGGACTTCCACCTCAACGAGCCCTTGGTGTTACCAGTTTTCTTCCCGTCGCCTTCGACGCCGGCTGAGAGGACTTTGCACTCGCTGGATGTAGCCAGAGCGCTGAAGTTCTACGTGGACCGCACGAAGAGTTTTCGGAAGACATCACAGCTATTCGTGAACTTTGGGTCTGTGAATCAAGGGAAGGCTCTCTCGAAGACTTCCATTTCCAGATGGCTCTCCGGCTGCATCATGCATTGTCACCGGTTGGCAAACCGACCGCTGCCCGGCCGTCCGAGAGCCCATTCGACCAGAGCGATCGCTGCTACCACGGCGTTCCTGTCTGGTGTACCCCTGCTGGACATCTGCAGGGCTGCTACGTGGAGGTCGACGCACACCTTCAGAAGATTCTACTGCGTCGATCGGGACTCCAGGGAGGAGTCCAGGGTCGGCCAAGCAGTGCCGCGCAACCTGTTCGCTTAAGGTGAGCATGGTGAGGAGGTAAGAGATGCTTAATGTTGAGTTGTTGCATTGCTTAATGTTGAGCCTGTTGCCACCTCCCGTGGTTGTGCATGTGTATATGGCTATGTATTCTTTTATTCATGAGCATGTGAATCCATGCCAGACCCCATGCTGGAGAAGGAACAAGTTACTTACCTGTAACTTGTTCTCCAGCATGGGTCTGGCATGGATTCACATGCGAACCCTCCCACCTACCCCTCTGCGGCTCTTCACTTGGTCATACTGCCACTTGGCGTGCTACCAAATCTGAGGATGGCTGCCGGAGGCGGGGCTTAGGGAGAGGGCAGTCATTGGCTGGGGGCAGTATGACCCAGAGATCAGTGATTGGTTACTACTAAGAAAGACAGATCAGAAATGAAACTGATACTGATTTTTTTTCTTTACCCAGGATGCCCAGCCTGACGACGGGGAATATTCATGAGCATGTGAATCCATGCCAGACCCATGCTGGAGAACAACAGTTACAGGTAAGTAACTTGTTCCTTCTCTAGGGATTAACTAATGTTTATCCTCCAAGACCATTCCAAGTTCCCTTATGGGACTTAAATTTAGTCTTAAATTTCCTAATGGGTACTCCATTCGAACCACTCCACTCTTGTTCGCTGAGATTTCTCACTCTTAAAACTGTCCTATTGGTAGCACTAACATCTGCTAGGAGGGTGAGCGAATTACAAGCTCTTTCTTGTAACCCCCACCCCCCATACAATGTTCCATAAGGACAAAGTTGTCCTACAGGTGAAGCCTAATTTCCTCCCAAAGGTGGTTTCTGAATTTCACATCACTCAGAAAATTACCTTACCTTCGTTCTACCCTCCTCCCCATCCGGGGAAAGAGGAAGAAAGGCTACATAGGCTGGACCCAAGGCGAGCTCTAAGCTTTTACATCAGCAGACTGCCTAGGATTAGGCAGGCAGACCAACTGTTTGTAGGATACTCTGGTCACAAGTTGGGACTACCCATAACAAAACAGACCATTTCCAGGTGGATTATTTTGGCCATTCTGGAATGTTACAAACTGACAGGGAAAGAGCCACCCCAAAATCTTAGGGTTCATTCAACCAGGGGTATCACAGCCTCTTCGGCCCTCCAAAGAAGGGGTACCGGTCCCAGACATATGTGCGGCTGCCACATTGTCGTCCGCACATACATTCACAAGATTTTACAACCTGGATTCCTCCACTAGTCAAGAGACCAGATTTGGCAAAGCCGTATTACATTCGGTTAATTCCTAAAAGGGATGCATGACATTATTACTCCCACCTCCAATTACATGCCACTGCTATGGGAGTCTATCAAAGATAAGGAATACGTCGGAGGACACAATCCCTTCGAAGAACAAGTTACTTCTTACCTTGTAACGTTCTTTCGATGGTATGTTCCTCCGACATATTCCTTATCGCCCCTCCCATCCATCCCCGCAGTAATACTTCCCTTGTGGTTACAGCTTTCGCTCCTTCAAAGTCAATAACCAATTCAGGCATGACTTATCTTATGCTACAAAACGGAAATGAGCAACGGACGCTGCGCGTGGCTATTTATGGGCATGGTGACCTCGACGCTGATACGGTGGCTGTCGAGGGACATCGACTCGGCGGACGTCGTAGCGCAGCGCCCTCTACAGAGAAAACATTTCCGAGGCCAGCAAGCTGGAGACGAATTAGGAATACGTCGGAGGAACATCCCATCGAAAGAACGTTACAAGGTAAGAAGTAACTTGTTCTTCTCAAGCTTAGTTTACTGCTATGATATATGTTAGTTTGATGCATAAAAAGTCACATTTTATATGGCTATTCAAACTTTCGTAACCATAAAAACAATCTGGAACTTTGTGTAAAAGGATCCCAGATACACTGCTTTACCAAGTGTGTGATTCTCTGCACATCATTTAATCTCACTGAGCATTGCCTGCAAACCGGGTGAGCCTAAAAGAGACCCTTGGCAAAGGTGCCGCGCTGAAACGGCTAGTTCCCGAAAGTTCTGCGTTGGAATGTCCGGCTTCGTAGCCGGGTGAGTGACTACACTTTCCATTTAAAGCACTGCTGATGTTCGAAATTTAAGGCTACAATATGCCTGGCGTAACCTTTAATAGTAGCTTGCGGTTCAGGTTTTTCGGAGATTGAAGGGTTCCCTTTGTGTACCTGGAGTATTAGCCCTGTGACTTCTACCCATTCATCCAATTGTGCAGCGCATCAAATGAAGGATGTGGGAGGAACAAAGGAGATGGAACTCTGTCTCCAACATGCATACACTGAATGACTACAAGGGCGTGCAGTTATCACGTAGGCCATTCTTTGTGAGCTCTGCTATTTCATCTGTGGGGGTTAATATTTATTTTTGAGCTTTTTAATGAACGGAGCAGGCACAAGGGGCCATGAAAACGCTGCACAGAAAGCAATCCATATAAGTGCATGCTATGATATGCCATCATTTGTAGTATAACATAATGTAGTAAAATACAACCATATATTATAAATATCATATTAGCGCCTGGGGAGAGGTGACCGCCAATCAGGTGGCCAGAAATGCAGGCTTTACTAAATGGTAAATCCCTTGTTCCATGCAGGCCACTGGCGCCTCTTACTCCGCGCTCTCTACCCACAAACCCCCACCCACTTCCACTCTCTACACCCAACCACCTTACCCACCCTCTCTATCCCAGACACTCGACAAACCCCCACCCACTCTACCACTTGTATTCCCCCCACTCCCCTCCCTCTCTCCATGCCTAGTAAAACTTATTATGGAAATAGTATTTCATCCCTTACCGCAAGGTTAGGGGCTCATCAGAGCTCAGTCAGCGAGTTCCATAATCTTGGTTCCATGTTGAAGCCTACTATCTAATTGTGGCAAATCCTTGCTCCGGCTAACACCACCTACTTCCCTTTTTCCTTACCAGCATTGTAGAGCAGTGGTATTCACACTTTTGTATGGAAATATAGTCGTCCAGTTCCCCCCTGAGTGAAAATAGTGTTTCTCCAGCATTGGATCTTTCATGGATGCACATGCTGTGAATATTTTCCGTCGTCAGGCTGGGAAAACCTCGGCAACTTAAACGTAGCCTTTTCCTGTGGAAAACATCGACACTGAGTGTCCTATCAATGTCTTTTTGGGTGTTTTAGGCTGCACCAATAGGATGTCTAGTATAAATGGCTCCGCCCCTGCGGCTTCCCTTTTAGATTTCAACCATCTCCAAACTGTTGGGAATCACCTTGTGTTTTCTCTCGAGAAAATTGCCTTTGCTGGTTTGTAGTTTTCCAGGCCCGTCATGTCATCAGAGGGCCCGAAGAAATCGTTGTTGCGGCTGTGCGAGACCTGTGGCCTCAAGAACATCTACAAAAGGGTTGGGCATGTGGACTGTCTTTATTGCCTGTATCCCATCATTCAGCTGACAACTGTGAGAGTTGTCAAGGCTTCTCCCAGAAGACACTGAAGGACCGCAATTGTCAGTTGATTTGCTGGCTAATCAAGGGTACTTAACTGGAGTCAGAGGTTGGTTCGGCCCACAGGGGCAGGGTCTCTACTATGGCAGAGAAGGTGGTGCCGCTCCCAAGGACGTGGTCGGTGAAACACCCCTCTAAGAAGAAGCGCAGGGCCGGCGTCGGAGGTGGGGAAAGGCGGGGAGTCGTCTGGCACCACGTCGGTACATCAGAGTAGAGGGTCGGGCGGTCCCTCTCAGGACAAGGCTCCCAGGATTGAAAGGTCGAAGGCAGTGTGTTACAGGCCGGAGAAGTCATTGCACAAGCCCTCGGCGGATGATCAGGAGAAGTTGGGTATCAAGCGTCCTCCTCAACGAAGTGCTAGTCGTTGAGGGACCGGCACCTTCCTCTTCAGACCGTGAGTCTTCCAAACATCGATTCGACTCAACGTTCAAGTGGTCCGCTTCGCTGGAGAAGGCCAGGCCATTGGCGCCCTTGGTTCTGTTGCTGAGGGGCTTGTCTACGGAAGGCCCTCCTTCGACGGTGGTAATACTGCCCTCTATTCCTTTGTTGACCAAGGTGATGACGGCTCCGTCATCGACCGGGCTGGATTCCTCGTTGACAACCGCAACAGCATGTGCACCGTTGACTTCGGAGGTGCCGTGGCAGTTGGGGTCTGGCCTTGGGTCATTCCTCCCGTTGGAGATTCTGCAACAAGACCCCACGACGTACCCATTGGATTCTAGTCCCGAAGAGGAAAGTCATCAGTTGGATCTTCAGCCGGCCGGACCGTCCACGTCGGCAGGCCAGGGTGCTGTCCCGCCTCAGTAGCCATTGGTCAATCCGCATTCATTGCTCTCCATGCAGGTGCTTACCATGCTACAGTCGCTGTTGGGGCAGTTGGATGCACATCTCCCAGTCCCTCAGAGCCCGGTGGGTCCCGTGGAGAAGGAGGTGCGGGTTGTGCTGTGACAGGATGAGGGTGTGGGTGCCCCTCGCCCAGGCCTCCCGCGGAAGTCGCCTACGGTTCGGCCGCTGGTGCAGTCTCAGGTCGGTGTCACCCTTCCCCAAAGAAGGGGCGGGGGGTGCGGTGGGGGCTGGTGTATTGTGATCCTGATAGTGTTCCACGTGACCCTCTGTCGACGTCGGCCAGGTGGGCAGATACCTGGGATACTGATCCAGAAGTGGATCCCCCGAGCAGCACGGCTCAGCCCTCTCTGCCGGATGATGTTGGTGCTTATCATGCAAGGATGGCAAAGGCTTGTCAAGAGTTTGGCCTTACCACGGAAGAGGAGCGAAGGGCTGTTTTCTAATTCGATCACATGGGGAAGAGGCGGAAAGCGGTATTCTGTCCCCATTTTGGACCACGTGTGGCAGGAGGGCCAGCGCATGATGCGCCATCCGTTCTCGGAGCTTCCGGTCAAGGGCCGCTTGGAGAAGTTTAAAGCGCCAGAGTCTTCCCCCACTCCCCCAAATGCCTCACGTCGCAGCCCACTCCGGAGTCTGGTGTCAGCTAGTCGTAAGGTGCGTAGTCGGCACAAGTGTGTGATGCCCCCGGACAATGAGGCCGGAAGCAGGATGTGTTCGTCAAGAAAGTGCTTACGTTGGGGTTACAATGGTCAAGGCGGCCAACTCTTTGGCTATTATGGCTCAATATGACAGGGAGATGTGTCACCGGTTGGCTCCACTCTTGGATCATCTGCCTGAGCAACAAAGGAAGGAGGCCATGCTGCTGGTTTGAGAGGGGGAGGAAGCCTCCAACCACAGCATTAACATTGTGGTGGATCTGGCAGAGTCGGGGTTCAAACAGATCAACAATGGTGTGGGTTTCCGTCGGCAGGCATGGCTGCGCTGTACCGTTTTCCAGCCTGAGGTGCAATACAAAGTGGTAGACATGGCCTGTGAAGGGGGAGCTGCTATTTGGCGTAAAAATTAACGAGGCGTTGAAAGGGATAAAGGAAGACTCTGATACAGCGAGATCACTGGGAATGCTGCAGAGTCGTTGCTTTTTTTCACTCCTTTCGAGGGGCCTCGGGGAATGCCAGATTTGCGGGCTCCCGCGACAGGGGCTACGGTCGGCCAAGTTATTCCTCCCAGGGGTTATGTTCTTTCCAGTCCGCACAGAGGACCAAGGAATTTCAAGCGCAGCAGAAGAGGGGTCTGGCAGCCACCGCTGCTAGAGGCCGACAGTCCCAGCCTCAGCAATGACTGCCATATTGGCAGTTAACTAGGGGGCAAGGTGACGCATGTTAGGCAGAATCAAACGCAGTCCCCTTTTGGGAACACTACACACAATTAAGACTACAAGTTTCAGTACAATTTACCTTTGGTACAAGCCTGTACTACACAGTAATGTGGTAGCAGTGGCTGAGCAGCCAGACTTATCTCAAGAGTAAAGTGAGCAGTACAACAGGTTACACAAAGGACTAGCAAATACAGTGTTTCAAACAAACACTTACTCCAGGGTTTCTTGGAAAAAGAGTGTACGTTTATTTACAGTCATTTAGAAAACATTCTACTAGTAAGAGCAGCTCAATATCACAGTATAATATACCACACTACACAACCAATCCGTTTCTGAGCAAGTTCAGCTCCCCTGAAGTGGGAGCAAAAAGGGCACTTCAGTTACATTAGAAAGGGGTAAAAAGATCAACAGCGCAAATACTTTTATAGGCAGGGCAAAGGGTTTCAGTTCACTAAAACCAGCAATTCAATTCAATAGGCCTGGGCCAAAGTCAATGGTTCAGAGTCTTGTATAGGATAGCACAGTTCTACTAGTAAACGGTTAAGTCTTTGCCATGGATCTTAGAAGAATTTGGTCAGATGAAAAGTTAGATGTTGGTTTAGGGAAGGACAAGCCTTCAAAGTCGGGAAAGTTTCACAAACTTTCACCGGGGCCGAACAGAGTTCTGCACCACACTTGCACAGTACTTGTAAGTGGAGAAAAGCTGTAGCTGAGGCAGTTGTTCCTGCAGATCTCGCTGTTCCTGAGCTTCAGTCGTGTGGACCAGGAGGATGTCGGGAGGTTCCTGCACTGCCCAGGGAAGAGGTCACAAGCTTGGCAAAACGTCGGTTTAAGGTGTGAGTTCCTTAAAGACCACAAACGTGTATCCTTCCCACTGGCTATCCGGTTTTCAACCGCGCTGTGGAGAAAATTCGACCAATATGGGGGACGATGTCCAGGCGGCTTACGAGTTGGTTGTTCCCACCAAACTCAAGGGAAGAAGTTAACCTTGAAGGGCTACTTTGTCGATGGAGCTTCAGGCAATTCGGACCTGCAGCAGGGCTTCTCCGGTGCACCAGGAGTTGCAGTAGTCGTCTTCCTTCAGCTCGTCTTGGGTTCTTTCGTTCCAGTGGTCGACTCTGCTTTCCAAGTCCCAGAGACCTGCTTTTAAACTGTTTTCCCCAATTCATTACAGCCTGGCTGTCACTCGCACAGCAGGGTGGCTGTCCTTGCCGGACAGCCAGCCGGCCAATCACGCCAGAGTGCATTTAGGTCTCCTAGGAGACTAAGCAAAGGGAGATTCGGGCACCTGCCTCACATCCTGTCCACCCCAGACACTCAAGCGCCAGAGGAGGGCTTCAGCACTGAAGCCCGCCAAAGGTGAATGAACAAAGCGACCAAACCTTGTTTGGCGCGCAGAGACAAACACAAGAAGGACCTTTCCAAAAAGGAATGGCGAAAAAAAGTTGACCGATGTCTGTTTTTACAGATAGGTATTGGGCGCCAGTTTGGAAAACATGGCTGACCCGATTTTTAGCTACCAGTGTTCGCAGTCGGGAAAAATTATGATAGTTTGTTTAAAACCACTGCCACCAGCCATTTCAAGTGGGAAAGGGCAACATCGGACTGTTACATGAGTGTTTAGACTCAGGGGATGCTAGGCATCCCCTCCAGCACTCTATAGGAAGATGGTGTGTGCTGGGTTTGCACATTTTAAGAGACTAGTTGTCAATTTAACTGTACATGCTCTGGGAGAGAGTAGTCGGTCCCAGAGAAGGTATTTAAACCTTGGAGTCTGAAAGACACCCCTGTGTCACTGCACTGAGGGCGCTGTTTGACACACAGAAAAAGATGATGCCTATGGAGTTGTTGTAAAACTCCATATCCAAAGAACACAAAAGTAAAACGCACATCAAAATACATGGAAGAGTGGGAAAAAAGGCTCACACTCTTCCCAGGTAAAAATCAAATCCTAGAAATCCAGCAAAGTTGCTGGGGGTCTCAAAAGGTAAGGAGAAATTGGCACATTCTTGAGAATTCTCCCTAACAACGCACCATGTCGACGAGTGGTGTTTAATTACGACTGACAGATGGGTGCTGGATGCAGTACGTTATGGCCACTCAGAGTTTCGGCGCTTGCAACTACCTATTCCACCATTGAAGGTGTTGCAGCCACATCTGTCCATCTTCCAGCAGGAGGTGCGTCTGATGTTGGAAAAAGGGGCGATAGAACCGGTACCGGTATCGGAACATGGACAGGGGATGTACTTCTGGTATTTTGTAATCAGAAATCCAAATTGAAAGTGGCGCCCTATTCTGAACCTTCGGCCGTTGAACAAGAATCTGTAACGCCTGAAGTTCAAGATGTTGACATTGCAGGACGTCAGCCGCTCGGTCCAGCCAGGAGAATTCTTGGCGTTGTTGGACCTCGGGCGCCTACTTCCACATCCCAATTCTTACCAAACATCGTAAGTTCCTAGGGTTCATGGTCTGCGACGATCATTACCAGTTCGGCCTCAAGTCGGCTCCCAGGATGTTCACTAAGTGCCTGGCTCTAGGGGCTGCCTTCCTCTGCAGGGAGGGGCATCATGTTTATCCGTACCTGGACGACTGGTTGGTCAGGGGAGTGTCTCCTAAAAGGACGTCCAAGTCTCTCCAGGGATCATTGCTCCTCTTACAGCGGCTGGGCTTTGCGGTCAACTTCACAAAATCTTGTCTGACGCCATCCAGGGGTTCCATGTCTTAAAATCACAGCAAAAATGGCTGTGAGTACAAAATATCGCGGCAAAAATGCTGTGGTTTTTTGCGCCACAATCATGTCAAGGATGCGGGGGACACCACCGGACGATTGCGGGGGTGTCCCCCGCTCCTCTTAAATGGTATAATGGGGTACACCTTTACCGGGTCAAACCACAGCATTTTTGCTGCAAATGTATTTATTTATTTTTTTGTAATATTTATTTTTTAATTTATTCTTTTTTTTTTTTACTGGCGACATTTTTGCCGCAATTTTATTACCTGATACCCTTGGTTTTCCCAGGGGCCCAGTTTCACACGCAGCTCAATCTGGTGAAGCCGGCGGTCGACAGGATACAGAAACTGATCTCCCGGGCGGCCTCGTGGGGGCCAAGGACGTCAGTCATGGTCCAAGGTTACATGTCTCTTCTCGGGTCCATGGCATCCTGCACCCCTCTCATCCCAAATTGTCGTTTGTTTATGAGGCCAGTGCAGGAGTTTCTCACCTCCCAGGTGGTCGCATAGCCTCGCTTCCTACTCCGACAAGGTGGTCATCTCCCGGGCTTTGGCAGACGCCCTGCAGTGGTGGACTCGCTCTGACAACATTGTGAGGGGCAAGGCCCTGGTACAGCCGGATTTTCGGTACACAATTGACGGAAGCGTCCCAGGTGGGTTGGGGGGCGCCCCTCGACCAGTTTCAGGTTCAGGTCTTATGGACTCTAGGAGGCATCATTACACATCAAAGTTCTGTAATTGAAGGCAGTGCACTGGGCTCTGAAGTCTTTTCTACCTCTCGTTCAGGGTACGGTGGTCTGCAGTCTGACAGACACCACCAAAATGTTTTACCTGCACAAGAAGGGGGGGCACGCACGCACCACTCCTGTCCCTGGAGGCTCAGGCGGTCTGGCATTGGGCCATTGTTCACAGGGTTCACATCACTGCGTACCATTTGCCAGGAGTGCAGAATGTTCAGGCGGATGCTCTCAGCAGGAATGCAGGTCAGTTACACAAATGGAAACTGAAGGATGCCCAGGTGGCGAGAATTTTCAGGAAATGGGGAGGTTGGGGGGGGTCCCCTTCTGGACTTGTTTGCCAGCCTGGAAAACAAGCAGTGCCTGCTCTTTGCCAGCAGGGTGGCTCATCCAGACTCCAGGGGGACGTGTTCTCATTCCCGTGGACGGGCCTGTTCGTGTACGCGTTTCCTCTAATCCGGAGAACAATCCAGATCCAGTGCAGAGTGATCTTAGTGGCCCCATTTTGGCCCTGGCAGATTTGGTTCTTGGATCTGCTTCACCTTGCGGTGGACGACCATCTAGGGTCGGCGCCGAATCTGCTATCGCAGGACGACAGAAAGGTGTGGCATCACGACCCGGCATCCCTCAGTCTTGCGGCGTGGCTCCTGACCACTCCGAATCTAGACATCCCGCAGGATTGCTGTCGGATCTTGGCTGCGGCAAGGGCGTCATTTACCAATGTGTTGTACTGTCGGAGGTGGACTAGGTTCTGTGCCTGGTGCGCGGAGCAAACAGACTTGCGGCCATTGGAGGTGTCCCCTGCTCGGCTTCTACCGTATCTTCTGCTACTGGGGAAAGGGGGAGGGGTGGGGGGCAGCTGTCTTTGCCTTCAATCAAGGTCCATCTGACTGCCATCTCCAGGTTCACGAGACGGTGCAACTCAGTGACTGGTTGGTCAAACACTTCCTCAAGGGCCTTTTCAGGACCTTTCCCCCGGAGAAGAGGTTTGCTCCGCTATAGAGTCTCAATGTGGTACTCTCGGCTCTCATGAAGCTTCTGTTTGAACCCATGACGGCGACGATGCAGTTCCTCACGTGGACGGTCTCTTTTCTGGTGGCTATTACATTGGCCAGGAGGGCCTCTGAGCTTCAGGCTCTGGTCATCCACCCGCCGTATCTGAGGTTCATGAGGGACAAGGTTCTCCTGTCTACTAATACGCACTTTATCCCTAAATTGCCGTCAGTTTCACAAGAACTCTACTATTGCCTTGTCCACTTTTTCGTTACGGCTACCACTCCTGCGGAGAAAGCGTAGCATTCCTTTGACGTTAAGAGGGCGTTGAAGTAAGTCTTCAGGAAGTCGAACTATTTGTGGCATTTGGCCCCTCCAACAGGAGGCAGTTGATTCCGAAGCAAGGACTTTCCCGTTGGGTCTCCTCCATGATTTCCTTTTGCTATGGGAAGGCTGGCAAGCCTTTGGGGCCACTCCGAAGGCCCATTCTACAAGATCCACAGCATTGTCAGTGGCGCTGTGGGCGGGCAAAGCGCTTGGTGACATTTGCCAAGCTGCATCTTGAGTGGTGCCGCATACCTTGACCAGATGTGGAAGATGTGCAGGTGGGACGTGCGGTCCTGCAACGCCTGTTCCAATAAGGTAAGCCCCGCTGCTTTCAAGGGTTTGATTTGTTCTACTGATGTTGGTTTCTCATGCCTATTGGTAGAATGTTTACATTCTGTTGGGGGCATGGGGTTTTTGGTTGCCTGTCATGCAACACCAAGTTGTTATACTGCTATGTAATCTATTCACAGCATGCGAATCCATGAAAGATCCAATGCTGGAGAAGGGAGTAGTTTCTTACCTGTAACTCGCTTTCTCCAGCGTTGGTATATTCACATGCTCCCGCCGACCAACCCTGCAGGCAACTTTTGATTCGGGTTTTCCTCTATTTTGGGAGGTTAAAATCTGAAGGGAAGCCGCAGGGGCAGGGCTATTTATACTAGATGTCCTATTGGTGCAGCCTAAAGCACCCGAAAAGACGTTGCTGGGACACTCGGCGTCAAAGTTTTCCATATGAAAGTGCTATGTTAAAGCTACCAAGGTTTTCCCAGCCTGACGATGGGAAATATTCACAGCATGTGAATCCATGAAAGATACCCCTGAAAGAGACCGACGCTGGAGAAATGGAGTTCCAGGTAAGAAACTACTCCCTGCTGGGCCTCCCAGGTGCCAGATCTGCTCCTATTTTCTAGTAAAACCAGTCACCATACTTTATTTGAAAGGCCCCCCAGTGCTAAAGAGACACAAGCCTCTAAACAATCCAAAGCAGATCAAATTGAATCCGCGATTCAAATGTTGATGTGATCAAATGTTCTTGCTCCCTCTGCTGGTTGTGCATGAGTTTGGATTGTTGATTTGGTCTCCGCATGTGTTTTAGTATGGCGATGCCACAACCCTGGTGCTTCAAAGCTTGTGCCTGTTCTACAAACTTGGGTACCAAGGTGAGTGTAGAGCTGTTTGGTCTTTGGAGCTTTTGTCCTTTTGACACATAATCCTGTGTTTGTCAAGCCAGAAGCTTAGTGATCTGACAGATTCTTGACAGTTCGTTTTTAAAGAATGAATTGGCTTTTAGGCAGTAACTCCTTTTATGACCCTTGACATAAATAACTTGTCTCCAGCATACTGGTGAAAGTTGATGCCACACTGATCTGTACCCCCCAGCAATTCCCTAAAACGACTTTTAAAAAAAGGCTTACAGTTTGCAACGTGCATGCCGAAAAGAGCATTACTTTTTCATACCGTAAAGGAGGAATGGCCACAGCGAAGGATGTAAGCTTAGGGAATCTGCCCTAAAAGTAGGCTTGCACTGCATCTGCCACTTAACTGTACCAGTGGTTTTTAATGGTAACACTACTGAACATAGAGGAGCTTGACCTTAAAATCTGTGGTAGAAACAACTTTCTCAGTTTGATAACCTCAAGATATGAGTCTCTACCCCTTCAGGTTTGTGTACTTTCACTTTGGGGTACTTATTTTAGCTATTCTGTCCCCCTCGCACTACTCTACCATGACCTCTGTGTTTCCTAATGCCTGTTTGCCCAATTTTTTTCCCCTCATCCTACTTGTCTGTCTCAGAGCAGACCAACTGTAGGCTTCCCCACATGCAGAAACATTATGCACATTGTTAGGCTGTCAGGTAGTCTGCACTGGCAGACTTGGGATGCATGGTTAATCTTACAGTTGTGTGCTGGCATAACAACAAGCATTTGCAAAGCCAACAGTTATGGCTTTTGTGTAAGTATAGAAAGGGGTTTGCCAGGCACTGCCACTTACCCCTACCCACCTCCCTGATCTCACCACTAGGAAAATGCACACCTTGTGCCAGGACCCATATTAGGCGATTTCCCCATCCACCACCACAAAGACAGCCTTTGAGCTCTACAAGCCTCAGAGCAAATATCTTCCTGTCCTATGCCACCATTCCCTGCCAGCCACACACCTATCTCTCTTTGGAACCCTCCGTCTCAGCCATCCTTCTACAGATACTGGCAGTACTCCTGGCAAGCCCAACACAGAACACAGTACTACAACAAAGGCACCCTCCTTATGTGCTGTACCCCATATCTAGGACTCCTGTCGCCTACCCCCACTTATATCCCCCACCCCAGACCACCAGCTTCGCCCCATGCTACAGGGAGCCCTCATTAACGCTAGGTCTCTTTCAGCACAAAATCAATGACTTGAACACCAACGCTTAACTTGGACGTATTGGCCATCACTGAATCCTAGCTCCACGAAGCCTCAGGCCCGTCCTCTCTCTAGCCCTGCCAGACGGTTTCACGATTCTGAGGTGCGATGGACCAGACCCCTGAGGTGGCGGCGTTGCCCTCATTCATAAGGACCTCCTTCAGATAAGACCATGAACTAAACTTGCCACTGCCCCCCATAGACTCCATCACTATACATATTCTCTACCTCCAACCAGGCCCCATAGCTGCCTTCGAGGAAGACCTCATTCACACTGGAGGCAACAAAATTAAGCCCACTGAGTTCTACTACTAGGAGACTTCAACCTAGCCCTTCACAACCCTGTAGACACAGCAGGCACCACAGTAGTGAATGCCCTCTCAGACCTTGAATTCAAACATTGTGTTGCCGTACCTACCCATAGCAAGGGCCGAATCTTGACTGAAGAGCGGATCTGAACAGCCAAATCATAGTCCCCTCTAACACCCCCTGTCCCAGGACGGACCATAATATCCTCGGCTTCTCCCTTCCGGTGTTCAAACAACTGCCACCCTCCTTACCCTCTCTTCACCTACAATGGCCCGTAGCTCCCGGAAAATCTAAAGAGTCGATTTTTTTCCCCCCCTTTTCTGACCCACAAAGCCTAGCAGACATTTATGCTAACACCGTGACCACAGCCGTTAACTTAATGGCACTCCTTTTCCCTAGGAAATCCAAACCTACATGCCACCTCAACCCTTCGTTCACTGCTGACCTCCAAGTCCTGCACTCTAAGAAGAGACAGGCGGAGGCCATTTGGGGGAAAAAGACCCTTCGGATCTCCTAAAAAGGGCTTTCAATAAGATCGCTAAGGAATATAAACAAGCCACCTCGGCAGCCAAAGCGGAAGTCTATAACTCTAGAAGGCCAGTTCCAACTCAAAAGAGCTACTCAGAATTCTCAGAGATAGAGACCCTCGTAACGGCATCTAACGCCATCAACAAGGATGAAACCTGGTGCACCAATATTCAGAATGCCATGCATGCTAAAATATGCATGCTACAGCAAAAAATTGCAAACAATTATTAAACAGCCCCCCCATCCCGCCTCCCATAGCTAAAACACTCTCCACACCATTGTTGCATTTTAGAGAAACCTCGGAATTGGAAACAGCGAATATCCTCGGACACCTTAAACCATCTAAATGAAAAGGAGATATCTGCCCAGCAACCATCATCAAAGACTGCTCTTATGCCCTTTTCCCTTTCATCACTAAATTCATGAACTCCTCGTTGTCAGCAAATTTGGTCCTGGCTAGCCCAAAAGAATCCTGGGGCCCCCCCTTGTTGAAAAAAGTCACTCGACCTAGCAATGCCAAACCATGACCGTCCGATCACAACAGTACCCTTCCTGCTCAAAATCCTGGACACAGCTGCCGATAACCAGATCCACCAATTTCTGGAATCGCATCACATTTTAGCGATTCGTCAATCAGGTTTCCGCCCAGGCCACAGCACAGAATCGGCGCTATTAGACCTAAAAATCCAACTGGATTCCTTCAGAGATGAGGGCAAACCAGTCATCATCCTTGCGAGGCTGAAAATGCATCGGAGGGACAGGGCCTCCGAATCCTTGTCCTTTATTGCTTTAGCATGTATGTTCTGTCTTGTTTTCCCTGCAGGAGTTCATGTGGGACTCCTGGTGGTGCGGCTCTTCCTCTTTGGTTTGGTGATCAGACCCTTGGATACCCTTATGGCACCCATTGGTGGGAGTACGACCCTGTACTCCTAGTGTATGTTTTTGGGCACCTGTGTGTGGCTCACAGAGCAGGGTACGGGCTGGTGGCAGCTCCATGCTGAATTGACAGGTGTCCTGAGCATCATCCATTTTGGGATGCCCAGGCCCTGCCATTGGAATCAGTGGATTCCTGATGAGACAAGATGGCCCCCGTGGCCTCTTGCTTTCCATCGCCTGTTACCTTGTTTTCCCGGAAGTCCTAGGAAGCCCTGACTCTGTCCCTTCCCCCGACTGGCTGTTGGGTGGTAGTTCCATATATGGTATTGTGGGGAGGTCCAGGCCAGACTGGCTGGCGCCTTCCCAGTGACTGTATGTTGGTTCGCCCGTGGGGTGGGACCTGGGTGAATGAAGTGTGTGACAAATACGCATTTCATGTTATGGGTGTCTAGTATCTGGTGTGTGACACAATGACTGAGAGAGCCCTGCCCGAAACTGGTATGCATGTAGTGTGGAGTGCTGAATGGCTGGTTGCTTGTCCGAATCCACATTCCCTGTTGTGAATGTATGGATGGAGAAGAATGGCCTGAATGCCCTTCTGAATGATTGGTTGCTTGAGTGTGACCCATCAGAGTGAATGGGAGATCAACAGTATATCTGGGGACCTCTCACTGTTGAAAATCGTTCCGAAGATGAGGTCGAAACTTGATGCTTAACCTTGAGGCCCACTTGAAGAAGAATTGCTGCTGCTGTCCTTGGCTAATCTGAAAGCTGCGTGATCGTCAAGAAACGGATCCAAGAGAGGACCTGGCTAGGAGACTTCTTCCTAAGCTACGAGGGACCATCGTGCACCAGCTGATCTTTGCCAAAGCTCCCTGGAAGTCATACCCTCAAAAGGCTGCCGACCGCAGAAGGGGACCGCCGCGGAATCACGAAGTGAAGCACCTGGACATCCAAGTCAATCGTCGTTGACCAGGGTTCGCAGGTTTGCTATAACCGCTTGAAGCCCGTCGAAGTGTATTCCCAGAAGCGGGGACAACTTGACATTGTGCTGCTCAACGACCGGAGCCGCAACGCTCAACTGCCTGATCCAAGGAGTCCCCTTGTTCATCCTCGTTGACCACTTTGTCCGGCTGGAGAAAGTCAGGGTGGTCGACGACCGAGGAGAAACCGCCGGTGGGTTTCCCGCTACCCGAAGACCTCAAAGACGCCAACGAAGATCCGGAAGCCAGCCATGGTCACGTCCTTATTGCAGATGACCCGACTCCTTTGCTGGGCTAAAGTTCTTCATTGACTCTTTGCGGCAACAAACTATCGTAGTCGAGGTGCACCGCATGCCTCCTCTTCGCAGGACGTTCACAAGCATTCGTCAACGAGCACTGCGAAGATCGAAGCTGCTCCCTCCACAACAGCGTTCACCTTTTCTTCACCGAGGAATCTCGACGAACCGTGGCTCCTGCCTTAAAGGGAGTTCACTCAAGTAGGGCCCATCGACGACTCATCGAAGAACACTACAAAACCAGGTACATTGTGGCGTAGAACCTTTAGAAGGAATCGAGACTATATTAAGCATAACTGGACTGTGCTTGTCACATACGCTTTATTTACAGGTTGCCCAGGTGGGGGGTGGGGGGGATCCTCACACAGAACAGTCTCATGGCAGTGGGCTAGACTGTTCTGCCATTGCTTGATTTAACTAGCTTTCTTTCTGTGGACAATCATTGATTCATCTTGCAATCTGATTCATATGTCATTTGAACTGTTAGCAGTTGATGCATTTCAAAGGAATCGATAGTTAGAGTGGTATCACGTAGACCTGTATATATTTCCCATTATAGTATTGCCAGAGTACAAAGTGTGTTATTGTGATCGTGTATATAACGTGAACCTTATTTATATAAAGAGTCGTGTTTTCACTAAAATAGTGTGTGGACATTACTTTGTGGGTGCTTGGGGACTACACTGTACTTAAGAACCTGCCTGCATCACCTACTGAGAGCTAAGACTTGATTTCTCGTCCACGTTTTACCACATAGAGAATCTTGGCTGGGGTCCTCTGTGCTTCTCCTCTGCCATATAGAGAGCAGGAGTACAGTTACCCTCCTCCAGTCTGAACACTCCTACGACTGGATCTCTCAGCTGCTTTCGACCTAGTAGACAACAAGACCTTATGTCACCACCTCACCTTGCAAATTTCTCCCACAAAGCCCCCTCCTGGGTCGCCTCTTTCCTAGAAGGCTGTTGCATGAGAGTTTTCTCAGACACTGCGAATGCCCTGCCTATCCCCATCCCGGGTTGGGTCTGCCAGGCTCCTGTGTCTCCCCTTCCCTATACAACCTATTCACTAAACCCCTATCCGACCTCTTGGACAACATCAGTATATCTTATACTAACTATGCCGATGATATCCTAATCTCCTTGTCGAGCTCCTACGAGGAAGACTCACTCATGCTAAACAAAATGTACGCTACAATCCAGACTTGGATGGCTACGAACCTTCTATGTCTAAATGACGACAAGACTGAGACCTGTTGGTAGCCCCCCCCCCGCCCCATGCTACAGAAACTCAGCCCGCAATATGCCTCCTTCACAATTAATGGAATCCAGATCCCTGTCTAAAAGACAGTCAAAACACTGGGTGTCCACCTGGATGCCTCACTTTCACTCACCAAACAAGTTAGTGCGGTGGCATCCTCGGCAGCATACACTGCTAAGTTCATCAACTCAGCAAGATAATTCCTGTCGCCAGCGAGGTGCCTGACTATAGAGCAATCACAGGTGCGAGATTTGATTATTGCAATGTCCTCTTTGCTCGAACATCTAAACGGAACATCAACAAATTACAGACAATCCAAAACCGTGCCCTACAAGCAGTCTTAAACATTCCTAAAAGACCACATTTAAGCTGCCATAAAAAAGGCCCACTGGCTCCCTATTCGGGAAAGGATTTTTTTAAACGTCGGCAATCAGACACCTGTCTGAGCAACACAGCCCTGCAGTACTTTGCCCAGCAAATTGAAAGATCAAAGTCAAACAGACCGGTAAAGTCCTACCATGCTCATCGTCTGACCCTTTCAAAGTGAAAATAGCTAAAGGAGGGGGTGGGACTAGTTTCCCTCTGGTAGCGGTGAACCATTGGAACGCCTCTTACTGCTTCTTCGGGAAAGGCCTTGAAAACCTGGCTATTTGCCTAGCTGGTCCTCCCACTGGACTTTCTGTGAACTATTACTCTTTGCCTTAATATCTAGCATTGCCTTGTTCTATGTATGTCCATGGCGGGATTACTATCTGCCTGTTAAGCTTATTTTCCAATGCAACTGGTTTGCATCTGTGCCCTGATGCCTAGTGCAACCTGGTCAGATGATAGCATTGCCTTGCAAAGGCATATTTAATGCCTATTCAAGAGCCCAAACCGTTAGCTTTTTTCCAATGCTGCATTTTGACAGGAATTCAGTGCAAGGAAACCACGGTGAGAATACACGTTAAAGCACCCAAAGGTAGCTTAATACAGCCCAAAATATGTCTATTTCCAAAGCAGTTAATGTTGGATAGTAATTTGTTTCACCACGTGGCTTTGGCAGCCAAAAATAGCTCCTGGTAGCTGGTGGTGTCAAACTAGCCAGGATCTTCTTGCTCCTATACTGGAGCAACATGGCTCCCAGCAATTTCAAACCCTGCAATGGCTACACAAAGATGTGCTTCTGGCCCCACAGACATCTTGGAGAATCACTACTGGCAGTGGGCCATCATCCTTGCCAAGCTGGCATGTGTTGCTTAAATATACATCCACAAGTGAACTTTTGGCTCACTATACCTACCTGCTGCTTTCCCAGGCCCAGACACATTGAAGGATGTAGAAGTTAGTCCTTGGGGGTGTATGTGTGAGAGTTGCATAGCATACCTGGGGTGCCTCTGCACCACACACAGTTGCAGTAGAAAGGGTGCATCTGATGACTATCACCTTTAAAAAAAAAAAATAATAATAATATTTTTTTAACTCTTTATTTACAAGTTTTACAATTGTCAAACAAAGAAAACAACTCAAACAATTAAAATGAACTCAAACAATGAATATGATCAATTGTGCAACACTCGGATCAAAATTCCCCCCAGCATTAATCAAGTAACATACCACGGCAAAGAAAATAACATAATGCAATCCTTTTCAAAATATGTCTACCCTAATCCTAAACCCAACAACACATGAGACAACAAACCAAGAAATAGCACACACATACACAAGCGTGCACACTCATACATACATGCAAACACTCACACCACCCAGAATTCTCACCATCAGTTTGTCTCCTGCAACGCAATATAACTCGTACGTACCATACACATTATTAAAGAGCTTCCAGAGTTCTAAATAAACCTTTCTCCTTATTCCGCCTAGGAAACAAGTTTCTCAAAGTCTCACAACATCTGCAAATCACACAACCAATTTTCTATCTGAGGTTTTTCCTTGTTTGCCATAACTTCAGGATCTTCTTTGCCATTACTGCCAGTACCTTAATCCATTAACCATATCGTTTAGCAATCCACATCTTCCCCTGCCAGACAGCAGACAAATTTGAAGAGGCATTCTAGGAGGTTTATAGTTAATATTGTGTCCACTCTGTCCAACACATTTCCCCAAAAGTCCTTATATCTAGAGCAATTCCACAACATATGTATGAAGGTGCCACTCTCCTTCCCACACCCCCAGCATTTATAACTATACAACAAATCCAAACCATGCATATACACGAGTCAAGTATAGGTGACCCAAAATCTTCTGATACATGAGTCTCAAATTCAAATCCAGTTTACTCCTGAAACCTTCCCTTTGCACTTGCCCCATTCCTTATCTGAACGTTCACATCCCAAATCCCCCTCCCATGCCCTTTGTAATTTTTCATAATCTTCAACAATTAAAGGATCCATAGGCATTCAGATTAAGGTATGTGGATACCATGTGTGGTGATGATGCAATTCTAGCACACCCATTTGGCTCATTCCCCATTGGGAAATACAACATGCACAGTCTCTCCAATAGAAGGGATTCTAGATCCCTAAATCTATCAATCTCCCTGTTCCCTAGACCAAACATACACTGAAGCTCTGCAAAAGATATCATTTGCTCAATCCGCAATACACTACTTATCTCCAGAACCCCTTTCGAGATCCAACTATACCAGTATAGTGTTTATTTACAATTTGAAGACCAGAATTATGTCAAAGACGAGCTTAATTGTGCAAACAAAAGTTCCTATCTGATATTCGGCATTTTCCCCATAGAATAGATGTTGTTCAATTCAAATTGCGACAATCTATCCCTTTCAATAGTCAACCAAATTGGCTCATGTGTATTTCCAGGCACCATGTAGTGAGCTACTTTCTTCAGTATGAATCCTCCATGATATTTAACAAGATGTAGGTAGCCAAAACAACATTCATGAATACTACGTAGAAGAATAAATCTAGGAATTCTCTGGTTTCTTCCTCTCACCCCACAAGATGTTCTGAAGTATGTGATCTATCCTCTTCAACGTTTTCGAGAATCGTAAAGATAATGACTGGATGACGTAAAGTACCTTTGGCAGTAAAGACATTTTAATAGTGTTGACTTTAGCCCAGATACCCTGAGGTAAGCGTTCCCAATAACTCACATCACTCATCATAAATCTCTGATTAAATACTTTACATGTGTGTCTGTCCATTTACAGTTCTTCTCTGCAAAATCCCCTCTTATAAAAGTCACTGAAAGTGGAAAAACCTGTTTTGTCCCATTAACTTTGTGACCCGAAAGTCTGCCACTTTCCCAAATGCATTCTTCAAGGCCACACTTCCCTCTTCTGGATTAGAGATGAAAATTACCATATCATCTGCATAAGATAACACTTTGACCTCTTTATCCCCAAACCTAAGACCTCAGATTCTTTGTTGCTGTTGAATATAAGCCGCCAGTGGCTCTAAAGTCATATAAAAGGGTGACAAAGGGCAACTCTGCGTCGTGTAAAAGTGAATGAATCAGATAGTACATTATTCACCCACATTTTTGCCGTTGCTGCATTATGTAAACAACTGACCGCCTTTAGAACCAAACACCAAAACCCATCTTCTGCATAGTATATTTCAGAAATGTGCACTTAACTCTTATCAAACGCCTTCTTGGCATCCATTAATACTGAAGACTGGGAGGTCCAAGTGTGGCACTTGTGACCCTCACCGGACTCGCAGCCCTAAGACAGAGAAAGGACCGATGCACATCATTCTTAGGCCCTTCATCACCATCATTGATGTATCACAGATGAGAAACGTAATCTCTCAGACAACCATTCAAACTATACCCAACTGACGATATGGAGGAGGTCGAGCTGTCATCAATCGAACAGGTCGACTGACTATAATTTGAGAAATTAATGACATCCCTGACCTCCCAGTGTAGGTGCACGTAGACATGAAGTACATAGGCATCCATGCACGAAGGTACGTGAACATACATTAGATTATTGCAGGTAGACATGAAAGAAATGCTTATGACCATACGCAGACAGATGAAAGAATATATATATATATATATATATATATTACATGGCCACGGTAGTGGCCATGTAGTTATGGTTAAGTTGCTGTTTCCATAGGAAGAGCACTTTTTGGGTGGCTTATAACTTCGCTCTCCCTGGACGGATCCTCACCAAACTTTGCAAAAAAAGTAGTTGGGTCACTCTGAATGTTTTTGCAAAGTTTGGTGAGGATTCGTCCAGGGGGGGAAAAGTTATAGGGGGGGTCCCAAAACTTTTTTTTTCCCATAGACTGAATGGGAAAAAACTTTGCGCACGGCTACAGCCCGAACCGCTGGACGGATTTACACCAAATTTGCGGCAGGAGCGGCGGCCTGGTCCCAAAAGCGTGCTTTTGTAAATTTGGTGTAAATCTGTCCAGTAGTTTTTTTAAAAATGACCAAAATGTAAGGCAAAAAAATTAGTGATATCTGCGTTCGCTTCGCGGACGGACTTCCCTGTTCGCTCCGCGGACAGCACCCCGATTGGCCCATGGGCTTGCGTCATGTCCGCGGACATGCGACGTGTTCGCTGATTGGACGGAGAGGGGCGTGGTGCGCGTCAGATTTTCTGTGGCGCCCGCCATCTTGTATTCGCAGTCGACCGCGTACAGCGCAGTGAAACGTGGATAAAAAATTGTATTTAGTGCCGTGTGTTGCTGTGTAAGAGTGTTTGGGGAGGGTGGGGGAGTATGAGATAGGTTCAATGTTTTGTTTTTTTATGTGGTAGACCTTTTTGTTGCGTTCGATTTGTCCGCGGAGAACACGGCTGTTCTGACATTTTGTAAATAAACTAAATGGTGGGGTGTTTAGAGGACAGAGTATGTGTCATTTTTGTTCGCAAGGAAGGTAAAAATGAGCTACGAACACTCGCGGTGTACTTAATTGTTGGTAAATACACAAACTGGGGGTGTCCTCAGGACGCTGTCCGTATTGTAATCTGTCTAGTTGAATGTGTTCTAAGAACACTCGCAGTGTCCCGAAATGGTTGCAATTACACAAAATGGGGGTGTTCTGAGAACGTTGTTTGTATTGTTCGTTGTCAGGGTGAAAGTGTTTTAAGAGCACTCCTTTTGTTCGCTAATAGTACAATTTCCTAGGGGCGTCAACCGACTTTTTGTCCACTAAAGAAATGATAAATCCGGCTGGTGTGCGCCGACATTATGTGATAATCCTATGACTGGTGCTATTGACCTGGCTGACTTGCTTTTGCGACACTAAATCATATCTCCCGCCCCTAAGCCTGATATTATCAAAGCATTCATATTCCCTGCCTCTCTCCGTGACGTTACAGGGTGCATAATCAAACGCGCCCAGTCGTCTCCAGTACTACGCGACTTTACACAGAACCCGGAAGACAACACACATTATGTCACAACACAGCGCGCCACAATTCGGAATATGAAACTGTGATTTAAAAGCAAAGAGCAAGATTGTAAATGTTGTAAAGTACATTTATTTGACATCAAATGTTTAGAGAATATTCAGCAATTTGCATTTGTCTTTGTTGTCGATCCGCAAAAGTTCATGTTGAGACACGCGATGTTCCTTTGCGGTACAGAGAGTGTTAGATCAGCTTACAACTCAGTGCGCCACAATTCGGAATATGAAACTGTGGTTTAAAAGTAAACAGCAGGATTGTACATTTGGTAAAGTACATTTATTTCACATGAAATGTTTAGTGAATATTCAGCGATTTGCTATTGTCTCTGCTGTCGATCAGGAAAAGTTTATTTGGAGCCACGCGTTGTTCCTTTGCGGTAGATAGGCTGTTGGTTTATGATAAAAGCAGTAAATGGTCGCTCTGATAATCGGAAGGTTGCTCCAACGACGAGCCATTAGACCACTCTATTGGTTGGTATGTTGTTTGTAGCCGCTAGTACTGCGTAAGGGCATATTGGTCCTTGGCGATTGTCCCATAAAATGATGAGGGTCATGAAGTTGCATATTTGGACTTGCACCTGGCAGTTGAAGACCCCATCCGCTGGAGTCTGTAAATCGTGACATAGACAAAATGGGGCCACGTACCTGTTTTAAAAAACATAAATTAGTCTCACCAGCCGATCTTCATTAAAAAATCATCATTTTATTTATTAGGGCGTGAAACTATTTGCTATCGAAGATAGTGCAACAGAGTATGTTAATAATAAAATAATAATATTTTCCCATTCATATAGCGCTAAGAACCGTGAGGTATGTAAGCGGTGCTTATTATTAACCACGGTGTGTGGTGCACATTTATCGACCACGGAAGGATGAAAGGCTGAGTTTCGCCTTGCCGGGATTCAAACTTGCGTTAGCAAGCTGTGCACGGATGTCAAAGCGAGCGCTGTACTCGCTGTGCCACTTGACAGGCTACAGTGAAGTGGCACAGCGAGTAGAGCGCTTGACCGCCTATAGACTGGTTAAATTATTTCTATTAACCCACCCTGTGTCGTCTGCCTTTTTCAGAGCCCTCTAAACGACAGGGGATCAATTCGGCAGTGATAGTGCGCGGTAGAAAACATTATGCCACTTTCAACGAACAAGTTCAACTTCAGCGGTCTTTAATGCTACGCTATTGTAATTATATTTGGTACAAAGTAATCTAAAGGGTTACTTACAGTACAATTGCAATTTCCATTGTCTACGAGTGGTGCAGTCCCAAAATACGACTCCGCGTGTGCCAACGATCTTTCGCATAGTGATATAATATATAAAAGTGGTTTCGTTTCAGAAATTTCATCTTTATCTTCTCTTACGTTTTAGCAACACTCCTTCAAGAGAAGTCTTTCATCACAATCTCTGTCTGTCAAGGTCAAAACACAATACAACCTTATAGTCTGCTTCGTGAGCCTCTCTGGGGCCTGAGAAAAAAATGGAAGCAGCTGACCTTCACTGTGAACGAGCATAAATTCTTACTTTGCAACATTCTGTGTAAAGCCATCTGTAGAAGTTGGTTTTTGCACGCCATGTTTGTATATTGTTTGCGTGATATTAAAAAAAGTTTGTTTAAAGGACGTTATGGTTCTAAGTACAGCCGAAAGACCCCTGAAAATAGCAAGTTATGGTAAGCTATGAAAAATAACTCGCGCCACCACCATGATATGATATGATATGATATGGCATTTGTAACACGCCTATACACAAGTGTTTCAAGGCGCGACGAGGCAGGGAGGGGGAACAGGGGGAGGACAGACAACGATCCTACTAGGCCAGGTGTCATTCAGACCGCGCAAGTGCAGGGGTAGGGGGAAGGGAAAAGTGCAGTACAAGGTAAGTAGAATAGAAATAAATAGATAAATAAATAAATAGGGCCAGCTGGTGGCAAGTGCAAGGTAAGTGCAGACAAGTGCTGGGAAGGGGGTCTGTAGGGATACAGAGACAGTCCCGCAGTGCAGGGGTTGCCAGGGAGGCAGTGCAAGTGGAGAGTGGCTGGGCCCAGGACCGAGGTCGGTGAGAGTGGCCAAGTTTCAGATTCAGTGCAGAATTTAGTGAAGAATTTAGCAGGGGAGAGGGAGAGAGAAAGCAGAAGCAAAGAGGAAGGTTTTGAGGTGCTTCCGGAACCAGAGATGGTTCTCCTCAAGTTTCAGGGAGGCAGGAAGGCTGTTCCAGAGGGAGGCTCCTGCCGCGGAGAGAGATCTACCCCCAGCTTGTTGCTTCGAGAAGCGGCTGACCCTGAGGGAGTTGGAGACGGATGAGCGAAGGGCTCGGGAAGGAAGATATTTAGGAAGAGAGAGTTGCAGGTATTTAGGCCCCAGGCCCCAGAAGGCCTTGTGGACAATGCAGAGGGTTTTGAACTTAATCCTCGCAGCCACTGGGAGCCAGTGTAGAGATTTCAGTCCTTGAGAGATACGGTCCCTGGGCTTGAGGCCAAGGACAAGTCTCGCAGTTCTGTTCTGGATGAGTTGCAGAGGGCGGAGAGTGGAGGCAGGCAGATTAAGATAGAGACTGTTACAGTAGTCCAGCTTCGAGAGAACCAGGGCTCGGGAGACAGTGAGCTTCTGGGGGAAGGAGAGGAAGGGAAGAATACCTCTAAGGAGGTGCAGCTGGTAGTGTGACTTCTTAGAGACGCCAGATATATGAGGAGAGAAGGAGAGTGTGGAGTCAAAGATGACCCCGAGGTTTTTTGCCTTGCAGGTAGGAGCAGGAAGAGGCCCAAGAGAGGCTGGCCAGAGAGCTGCAGGGAAGGAGGGAGTGGGTGTGCCGATGAGTAGAATCTCAGTCTTACTAGCATTAAGGCGGAGGTCGTTGGCAGCACACCATTCCTGGATAGCAGACAGACAGTCAGAAATGAGGGCAGGAGAAGAGGAGGCCGAGGGTAGCCTGAAAATGAGCTGGGTATCGTCCGCATAGCACTGAAAGTTGGGGCAGAGGGCGGTGATGCGGTGGGCAAGAAGTGCCAGATACTGGTTGAAAAGCCAGGGAGAGAGATTAGATCCCTGGGGAACACCACAGGTGGAGAAAAAGATGTCAGAGAGGAAGGACCATGCACTGCTAAGACTAACACCCAGGACATCAAAGATGACATCGCAAATGTCATTGATGAAATCACTGATGACATCACATGTGTATGTACTTTTCATGGAATTTGTGTACTAGGGATTTTTATTATAATGTTCGGAAAAAGTGTGAAGGATATTGCAATAAATATCATACCGTTATTAGTGCTTTGAACGATGCATTGATATAAATAGCATGGTATTATGGGATTCTATGTAGTATACTGAGCTACTAATGGAGAAAGATAGCATTGTGTGCAGAGTACAAGATAAAAGTATAATATTTGTAATGTTAATATGTTGAATAATGAAATAATTGTCCTGAAATGTTCGAAAATTCACAAAATGGGGGTGTTCTGAGGATGTTATTAGTATTGTGTGATTGCTTAGCTGTATGCAATGAGGGAATGGCACAGAGAGTAAAGTGGACGCCGTCCGCGGACACCGCGGCTGTTCGTGGACAGGGCGTGGTACATCCGGGTTTTTCCAGGAAATCCAACATGGAAAGAAGACTGTACGGATCAGCCAATCAGATGTCGAGGTTGTGGATTTGTGTTGAAAGAGACTGTGTGTGGTGAAGATGGCAGAAGTGGAGAAAGTCAGGGTGTTGGTGCTCGGAGATATGTTTGTGCATGGTTTACAGCAGTACGCTGAATGCAGGCATGTTGCAAAGAACTTTGATGTGAAAGGAGTGGAGGTGGTGTGGAGCACTGTGCCTGATTGCAATGTACAGGGAATTGTACAAGTTTGTGCGGATATGGCCACGATGAACAGTCCGCATGTGGTAGTTTTGCACTATGGTGCTTTCCATTTGGGCAACGTCAGTGCCCCTACTTTGTTGGCTGATTTGGAACGCTTGGTTCAAGCCGTAATGAAGATCCTTCCAAATGCGAAAGTCATTTTTTCTGGATTACTACCTAGGGCAATATGGGACAATAGTTCAGTTTTTTGTCCTCAGCAAAACATTGCTAGGTGTGTCATCAACTGAGGCATGTGTGCCTTCATGTTTAGAGCTGGTATGTTCTTCTGTAACAATGAGAATATTGATGCCAGTAATGCTGCTAATTTTAAAGAAGATGGCATTTCTTTATCTTTTACCGGAAATGCCTTTCTATTTTGGAATGTAAGGGTTGCTTTGGAGAAGGTTATGTGGAGATTTTAGGAGTAAAGTAAGAAAAAAAAAACAAGAAAAAAAATATAAAATAACAGGTGTCTGTCAAGCATCTGTAAAAAAAAAAAAAAAAAAAAAAAAAACGGCTCTTTTCAGAGCCAACTTCAAAGGGGAAATGGGGCACACTATTTAAATTTACATTCACCAGCTCAGATTTTCGATGTGTCCGCGGACATGGCGGTAGTCCGCGGACATGAAAATCACTATGAGGGGGTTAGTATGTTCTATGTTCTATGTTACATGTCAGGGATATTATGGTTAAGTTGTGCTACTAAAAACCTATGAAATTCAGTGAAAAAACTTTGTTAAAGGGACGTTATGGTTCAAAGTAAAACCGAAAAACCCCTGAAATTCGGCAGTTATGGTAAAATAAGCAACCATAACTCGCGCCACCGTGCACTGCTAACACTAACACCCAGGACATCAAAGATGACATCACAAATGTCATTGATGACATCACTGATGACATCACATGTGCATTTACTTTTCATGAAAACTCTGTAGGAGGGATTCTTATAATGTTGACCAAGAAGTGTCAAGGATCATTTGAATGCATATCATGAGCTAATTAGTCCATTAAGCAATGCATTGATATAAATAGCATTCTATTATGAAGTTCTATCCAGTATACTAAGCAACTCATGCAGAAACTTAGGCAGTGGGTGCAGTATACATGATGAAGGTGCAATATTCATAATCTTGCCATGTAGAATAATGAAATGATAACTGCTTTCTTATTAGAGTTTTGCGTACTGTGAAACATGTAATAAGTAGCTAATAAAACCCACTTAATACATAATTACATTATTACAGACAAAACACAAAGAGAAAACAACATATACAAATATGAGTATATACAGGGACAGAGAAGTAAGCAAAAAAGCAGAAGTAGTAGCAGAAATAGTTCATAACCTAACTGATTATCTTTATGCAGAGAAATGATTGCTCTGTTTCAAAGCTGCTACTTACTGTATGTATGTGTATCAAATGATGTCAGTGAACCCTAAGTAAAGGAGTGTGAGTACAAAGTATACAAATATGAGCATATACAGGGAAGGTATAGTAATGAAAATAAAACTATGAGAAAGTGCTCATAACTCTAATGATTATCTTCATGCACAGAAAGGATTGCTCTCTTTCAAGCCTGTGTCTTCCGCTATATTTATGTTTCATATGATATGACTTGACCCTAACTCTACAAATATAGTACCTTTTCAATTTTTACTTCCTGACTGTTACTGAAGAAAGCTATGTGGCTTAGATATGTCAGTAAAGGAAAAAAAGGGAGAGCCAGCCATGTGATGTCATCAGTGATGTCATCAATGACATTTGTGATGTCATCTTTGATGTCCTGGGTGTTAGTGTTAGCAGTGCACGGTGGCGCGAGTTATGGTTGCTTATCTTACCATAACTGCCGAATTTCAGGGGTTTTTTGGTTTTACTTTGAACCATAACGTCCCTTTAACAAAGTTTTTTCACTGAATTTCATAGGTTTTTAGTAGCGCAACTTAACCATAACGTCCCTTTAACAAAGTTTTTTCACTGAATATATATATATATTCAGTGAAAAAAAACTTTGTTAAAGGGACGTTATGGTTCCAAGTAAAACCGAAAAACCCCTGAAGCTAAGCAACCATAACTCGCACCACCACCGTGCACTGCTAAGACTAAACACCCAGGACATGCACCCAAGACTCTAGGCCCTGGCCACAACCACTGCAGCATAACACACCCATAGAAACAAAACAAACACCTACCAAATAACCACAACCCAAAAACATAATACATCCACCTCAAAACTATGCACTTCATTTAACATTCTAAAAAATAATTACAACCATTGTACAATCTCTTCAATACATACCCTCTTCACCCAATGCTCTTCTAACAACCCAAAACCAACATCATACTAAACTAAAATAGCCAGTAGTGCGCCCAGTGTATAGTATGTCCGTGGACAACCACAAACACATCACAGCCTTCTCCCACCTAAACAAATACAGCATTTGACCCATCTTACTCCCCTACCCTCTCCAAGCACTCAAACACACCAACACATTCCCCAAAATTGGATTTATGCTCACTTCCAGCGCATGTCCGCACATCCAAAATGGCGGGCGCATCGAAATAATTTGACGCACATCACGCCTCATCCAAGCCAATCGGAGAACACGACACGTGTCCGCGGACATGACGTAAGCCGATTATCCAATCGGAGTCCTGTCCGCGGAGCGAACCGGTAAGTGTGTCCGGAGCGGACATAGATATCACTAATTTTTTTGCCTTATGTTTTGGTCGTTTAAATAACTACTGAACGGATTTACACCAAATTAACAAAAACACGCTTTCGGGACCAGGCCGCCGCTCCTGCTGCAAATTTGGTGAAAATCCGTCCAGCGGTTGGGCAGTAGGCGCGACAGAAATGTTTTCCCATTTTATGTTTTATGGGAAAAAAAGACATTTTGGGACCACCCTTATAACTTTGCCCCCCCCCCTTGACCAAACCTCACCAAACTTTGCAAAAAAAATTCAGAGTGGGCCATATACTTTTTTTGCAAAGTTGGTAAGGATTCGTCCAGGGGGAGAGCAGTTATAAACCGCTCAAAACGTGCTCTTCCTTAGACAGCCTGATTCTGCAGAAGGCAGGCAGACAGAGCTTGTAGCACAGATACAGTGCACACCCTAGCCAAGGGTGAGCAGAGACAGAAAGATTCCAGTTACCAAGACAAAGCGGCACATGCAAGGAATTCAGTCTAACATCCACATAACTGTAAGCAGAAGAGCTCCATTTTGTGGTCAAGAGCAGCACAATGCCTATTCACTCAAGGTAGATGGAGTGAAGCTGTTCCCATCGAAAGATACAATTGTGTGAAAAGTAATAACTGAATGTACTCTCTCAGGCTTAGGTGATCAGAGATGGCAACATGATGGAACACACAGCATCTCCATGCTCGATCGCATCGCCTTGGAAAGTTCCACCCAATCTGGTAGCTGCCCAAGGTCCCGAGGCTGGGAAGACATCCTTGGTTACCTTTAACATTAAGACCTATTTTATTTCTCTGACCAATAGCGTCTCTACTTTCCTGCAACTTTGTATTTGTTGTATGTAGAGGTGGTCCGAGCAGGAGCCACAAGATATGGCGCTGCAATAATCAAACAAACCCCTTTATATCGTATATTTAGTTTCCCTAAACGGACCCATTCGCATTCCTGATAGGTTTTGGCGGATGTAACCTGTTTTGTGATGTCACCCATGGTTAAAACGGGGTGACAGACGTTTGGAGGACAAGAGCTCTGGAAACATTATACTGTTCTAGTGTGATCCCTGTCATTTTTGTTGGCTAATAAAGACAGTAAATGTTGCCCTATGGTTGAGTCTTCCGTTCTTGCATCAGAGAATATTGTTGAGGGCCCAAGTATCCTCTTGCTGGTTGCTAAGACCTTTCAGCATTAAGCCCCCCTCGTCCTGCTGCATGTCTGAAGGGCTGTGCAGTGACCCGCAAGGACCAACGCTCAAGACCAGGTGTGGAAAAAGTGAAGAGGTCGACAGGAGCCGCCTTGGTGGAAATTCCTGCCCAGTTCCCGTAGGACGCCAACCAGATCAGACGGCAAAGTGGCAGATTGTGGTTTGATGAAGCCCCTTGGACACTGACTCTCCCACAAAGAGTAAGTATAGACTGAACTATATTGGAAATATGGGGGAAGGGGAAAGTTCTGTTAGTGTTGGGATTCTATGTTTTTGTGTAAAGGTTACTCAGTCTTTATGCAGTCAGTTTAGGCCGTCAACTTGAATTACAGATGAAAAAGATAAAAAAAAAATTATAAAAAGGTTACATATATTCGAGGCGTCAGAAGAAAAATATTTTAAAAAGACAAAACACAATACCCGTGAGTTAGGCAGTTTAGCTTGGTTCATGGATGATAATGTATGGTTACCTGTGTATACGTATTAACAGGAGAAGCTAGGTCATATCACGGAAGGTGGTTTCCTAATTTATCTCTTGGAGATGTATTCCTATATGCGGCGGTATAGAACACGGAACACGTGATTTTGAGAATAACTTCTTAGGCAGGAAGACGGCTGTGTGTTACATCATGTTTTGTCATTGTTTTTTTGTGATTGAAGCTGACTATATGAATTTATTTTCCCTCTAGGCGATTGGTGACATCACCCGTGAGTTTGTTGAATAGGACTTGAGGTGTGCAGAAGGTGGTGGATTTAATCTGTCGAACTGTTGCTTGAAACAAAGTGTTATGCTGTTTGCGTGGCGCTCGAGAAGCAGATGAGTGGAATTGTGATTTGGGCCTTAAGGAGGAAAAACGCAGCATGGGCAGTGCACGACGCACGCTCTTGTTGATGATGGTGAGCCGAAAAGGCTGGTGGAGAGATTCTTTAGACTGTCATGGTTAGGCAAAATGTGATTAACAGGTGGTGTTAATTAAGTGAATTGTACATCAACAAGGTAAATTGGATGTGTCGAAATCCCTAATTTGAGGTCAGGTATTGACAAGTACTAAATAACGTGACAAAATGAGTGATACATGCATTCAGCATTTGTGCAAGTCCCTCCCGCGATATCAAGGCAAAATACGCAAGTATAGTGCGGAATGGACTTGCGGTACTGATGGCAAATTGGCAAAGTCGTGGACCAAAGACGGGAGCTTTTCAATTGTGTGCAGCAACATATGACCACGTATTTACATGCAGTTTATAAGGGGAAGAAATTACGTAACCGGTTGGCTATATTAGAACTATGGAAAATTTTTCAGGCAAAGGAAAGGGACTCGATCTAAAAGCAATAGATGCTGAGTTAAGGTGAATTAGGTGAAACACCTTTGGCTCCTTCTCCTCAAGCTGCAGACATAGATCCGATAGCAGAAAGTTGGGGATTTTGCCCCTTAAAGGAATGGAGGGCAGCAGCAGGATACACCTACTTTTGCACCTCCAGCGTGTAGCAGCGAAGGCCTACTTAGTGGTGCAAAGCACGCACAGGATAACTGTGGCGAATGTAAGGAGCGCAGCAAACTGCAAGCAAAACTGAAGGAAAATGACTTGTGAAAGACCGGACATAGCGAAGGCCATGAGGCGATCATGCTGACAAATGAATGGGTAGTTGGACAGATATGGCTTAAACTGGACGGGAAAGCCACAAGCGAGATGGGATATACAGGAGAGGAAGCTCCAAACCGTAACGATACAGAGGAGGAAGCTAAGGAATGGGCAGAAATGTAGGATAAGTTGAGAAGAAAACAAGAGGGGGTAAGAGAAGAAAAAGCAGAGAGTTGGAGGGAACATTGAAGAGGAAGACTGAAGAAGAGCAGGAGAGACGATTACAAATAAAGAGGGACAAAAGGGAGGTTGGAAGTCAAGTGTCTCGTCAAAGAGCGCTGACGCAGTGAAGAGGAGCATAGGAGACGTGAGCAGGAAAGAGACGAAAGTAGGGAGAGACGTTTTAAGAAAACTCTGGATTAAGACAGACTTGTCAAGTCTGAATGGCGATGAAGGGGAAGGAATACGAGGAAGACTAGGGGAACTTTACAGGATCAGGAGAGACAGTTTGGCTGCCCCACAGACGAGTAGGGGTTACAATAGGGCCCTCAATTGGGGTGGGGATGCGGTTTTACAGATGGAGCTGAGGGAAAATAACGGGAGAAACCGATGTTGAGGAGCCTTGGATTCGAGGACGAGAGAGATGAGGACAGTGACAATAATATTGGGACCATGGAGTCCCAGATGAAGACCAACGGGAAAGTGATGACAAGAGGGAGATGCTTCACCACTGCTCTATGGAAACCAGCCCTGATGGAGACGCAGTGTGGGGAGAAGATATCGGAAGATAAGGGGGAGAATCCGAGAGACGACTGGAGCGTCCTAGGGACCTGTCACACAGTGCAGATGAAATGACTCTGCATGTGCAGAGGCTCAGCCCTGCCAGGGCGAAAACTGACAAAGGAATGAGACTGGCAGTTTCCATTATTAGAAAAAGATGGCGGAAGACCCCAGTATATACCATGGCAACAGATGGATAAGGATCATTTAGGATGCAAGCTACCTTTTGTTGACTGCAAGGGCTGGGAAATGGATTTACAAACTCGAGACTGACAGCAGGGACGAGACTGGCAGTAGGCGACAAGAGTCTACTTTCAGCTATTCTCAGGGAGTGAGATGTTTGGAAAAGAGCAGGTTACCCAGGACGGACAGTACAAGGCACGGCACACGTGGAGCAACATTAAATAACTGCTGAGCAGCCGTATGGCAAACTCTAAGAGTACAGTATCCAGACATAAGCATGATTATGGGTGTAAAGACCGGTAGGGGGTGTCTGTACTTCCGCTCTCTATATGGTAGAGGAGAGGCACAGAGGACCCCAGCCAAGATTCTCTATTATTGGTAACGTAGTCGAGCAATCAAGGCCTAGCTTCTCAGGAGGTGATGCAGTCTGTTTCTTAAGTACAGTGTAATCCCGAACCCCCACAAAGGAATGTCCACACACTGTATTACTGAAAACAGTCTTTATATAATTAATATTCAAAGGTATGTACACGATCACAATAACGCACTTTGTACTTGGAAGTCAATAATGATAACTATATACACGTCTAGAGTGGTACCACTAATGTTATCAAATCTCATTAAAGTGCATCAACTGTACGTTTAAAATGTCACCCAGATCGATAACGAGTAAACCATCAATAGAGATAGGAAGGAACGCAAGATGGTTGAAACAGTAGGCAGAATACTGGCCCCATACCCCAGACACAGTTCTGTGTGGAGATCACCCCCACCTGGGCAACCTGTAAAATAAGATATATCGTACAAGCCCAGTCCATAGGTTCAATAGTCTCACTTCTTCCTCTTAAGGTTTTACCCCCCCATGTACCTGGTGGAGTAGAGTTCTCCTACGATGCACCGACCGATCCTTCTTGAGTGCCTCCCTTTCAGACGGGAGCCACGGATCGTCGAGAGGTGTCGGGGAACTTGGCGTTCGGTGTCGGGGAATCGACGGCCCTTCTTGAGTGCCCTCCCTTTAAGGCAGGAGTCACGGGTCGTCGAACGTCCGACGGGGAACATGGTAAACTATGGCAGGGAAGTGGCCGCTTCGTTCCTAGCGGTGCTTGTCGACGACAGAGCGTTGGCGTCCTGCAAGGAAGAGGCATGCGGGGCACCTCGATGACAATAGTTCTGGACCGCAAAGAGATGATGAAGAACTGTGGCCCAGCAAGGGGGTCGAGTCGTCGGCGTCTCTGCGGTCTGTAGGTGGCGGGAAACCCACCGGTGGATACTCCTCGGCGCGTCGACGGTCGGGCCTTCTCCAGCGGGAGACAAGCGGGTGACGATGCAGACGAGAGCGTCCGATGATCAGTGAAAGTTCTTAGGCAAACGGGAGCACGGCGGCTCCGGTCGGCGACGGCGGTCGTCGTCAGTGGCGGACAACAGTCCGGGTGCGTCTCCTTGGAGTTCCGCAGCAGTCCCCGTATCGGGTCGGCAGCCTGTTGTAGGTCTGTCTACCAGGGAGCGTTGGCAAAGATCAGCTGTGCACGATGGTCCCTCGTAGCTCGGGAAGAGGGCGCCTTACCAGGTCCTCTCTGGGTCAGTCCTTGGAGGCACAACAGCTTTCAGATTGTGAAGGAGAGCAACAGCAATTCTTCTCGTCCAGCAGGGCTTCAAGGTCAAGCGTCAGTTAATCCAGTTACTCGTTGTAGTGGACTTCAGCTTCTGAACACGAATCCTAGCAGTGAGAGGTCCCCAGATATACTGTTGATCTCCCATTCATTCCGCTGGGTCACACTCAAGCATCCAATCATGACTACGGGCATTCATGCAGGCAGGCAGCCAATCAGGCACACGAGGTATTCAGGCCATTCACTTCTCTCCAGACACTCACAACAAGTTATGTGTATTGGGACAAGTACCGAGCCATTCAACACTCCAAGCTGCATTCATACCGGTTTCGGGCAGGGTTGTCTCAGTCATTGTGTCAACCACCAGATACTAGACACCCACAACACAGAATGCATATTTCTCCAGCATGGGGTCTGGCATGGATTCACATGCTCATGAATATTCCCCGTCGTCAGGCCGGGAATCCTCGGTATAGAAAATAATCAGTATCAGTTTCATTTCTGTCTTTCTTAGTAGTAACCAATCACTGGTGTCTGGGTCATACTGCCCCCTGCCAATGACTGCCCTCTCCCTAAGCCCCGCCTCCGGCAGCCATCCTCAGATTTTTACCGCATGTTCAAGTGTTGGGAGTCCTCGTGCTGTAGCTCTCGAGCTTTTGCTGCGTTTTTGCGCTTTTTCAGGAGATTTTTCTCATTTTTCGGTTAAATAGAGCCTCAAGCTCCACTGTTTCTACATCCGATCAACGGGGATCTGTTTCAGAGTTTTCTACGCCCCTCAAGGGTGAAGATTTTGTCGAGTTACGCTTTTGGAGGATTCCAGACGTTCCGAGGCCTACCCCGGACATGGCCCAGGACAAAGGAAGCTCGACGCCCGGGAAGCTGTTCAGGACCTGCCCTGGATGCCAGCTTCAGAATGTTTTCAAGGAGGACGAGCATTCGTTATGCCTCTACTGTCTCCATGAGGACAAGACGCACAAGAAGGACTGTGCATTTTGTGGGAACATGTCGGAGCGGACCATGAAGGATCGCCACCTCCGTCTCGCCAACTGGCTGGAAGGGAAGAGCCCGTCAGGCGAGAAGAAGAAAAAGAAGTCCGAGCGGTCTTCTAAGTCCTGTGAGGGCGCCCCGGCGACGGGGGCCCAACAAAAGGCTAAGCACCGCAAGTCCGCGGGCACCGGGAGCGCCGAACGGTCGGGCTCCTTGGCTGCCAGGCAGGGCGCATCCTCCCCGGCGCCATCAACCACGAGCCAATGCTCTGGCTCGGGTAAGAGGAAGTCCGAGAACCTGGCGAAGCTTCTGGAGAGGCCCCGGTCGATCTCGAAGATTCCGGCAGAGGGGGAGCGAGGCTCGGACCCTCCCCCCAAGGTGAAGGCCCCAGGCGTCCAGAAGGTGACGATGGCCTTAATTCACCCTGCTAAGACCTTGATTGAGGATGTCGCCGCGGCCCTGGCTCAGCCTGTGGAGGCTACACCAGTGGAGGCGCCCTCAGGACCCAGAGTCTCCCTGCCACCGCGGAGGGAGTCGTCTTTCAGGCCCATTGAGAAGACCCCCACGAAGTCCTCGTTGGAAAAGGTGGGGGGAGGGGCTGGTGGCCATCATGGATACGGGCACAACCTCTGAAGAAGAGCTCATCAAAGTCGTGGAAGAGGCCCAGCCCATCGGGAGGGATCCCGACAAGGGAGACGACGAGAGCGACGGTGTCGCCGACAAGGCTCCTAAAGAGCCCTCGCGCCCGTCGTTTCCGGCGCCGCAGGACACCTCGGCAGCCATTTTGTCAGCGATTCAGTCCTTATGCTCGGAGATAAGGACAAGGTTGCCCCTTCCCCCGACGGAGGTACCTGAGCCAGACTCGACGGGGGAACCGGAGCCAGGACCTTCGGAGAGTCCACCGCATAAGAGGAGGAGGACGCATCCTATGCCACCTCTCCCACCTCTGCGGCCTCCTCTCCCTTCCCCCCGGTCTGCTACCCACAGGTATGATACAGGCACGGACACGGCTACGACAGGTACAGATGACGACGGAGGCGACGACGGGACGTGTCCCCCGTCGCCCCCTGCTCGGGCGTCCCCGCCCGACGAGATTGGATCCTTTCATGCCATGATTTCCAGGGCATCCAAGCTTTTTCAGTTCTGCCCAGAAGAAAAGAAGAAAGAAGGGTTCCTTTACCAAAGGCGCGAGGCTAAAAGGAAGACGGTCCTCGCCGTACCGCTTCTTGATGACATCTGGGATGAGGGGCTCGCCCTCCTCAAGAACCCTGCCACGGCGCCGGCAAAGAGGGACCGGTACGAGAAGTAGTACCGGGTCCCCGACGCTGCCCCTTGTGCCTTCGGGCACAACCTACCCCGGATTCGGTCGTCGCGGCGGCAAAGAAGAAAGCTGGGGGGGCATCGGCCTCGACGTCAACCTCCCCGCTGGACGGCGAGGGCAGGAAGTTGGACACGATGGGACGACGGATCATCTCATACGCAGCGACGACTATTAAGGCGGCCATCGCCCTGGCTATCGTAGCCCGCTACGACAGGGAGTTGTGGTTCAAAATCGCCCCTCTGTTAGACTTCCTTCCGGATGCCAAAAGGGCTGAGGCCCTTGAAATCCTACAGGAGGGGGAGATTGCTTCGGACGACACCATCACGGTGGCAACGGACATCGCCGACACCGGTTTCCGTCAGTTGGGCAACAGCGTTTACTTGAGACGACGAGGATGGCTCAAGGCCACGGATTTCCGCCAGGACGTACAAACCAAGGTTTTGGACATGCCCTTCAACGGGAACAACCTGTTTGGGAAGGCGGTTGATGAGTCCCTTCAGGCCATCAAGACAGACACAGAGACTGCCCGGGCACTGGGAGTGCTGCAACAACGACGGCCGTCCTTTCGGAGCTCCGGAGGCAGACAAGGTGCCTCCAAGGGATCCGGCAGTGGCTCCTCCACTTACCGCCAAGCGGCAAGATCTTCGTCTCAGGAGGCCTACAGGGGACGCGGCAAGTCAGGTGGTGCCCGTCGTCGTCGACAAGGAGGTCAAGGAGGCAAGGCGGCTTCCAAACAAGATTGAACCGACCGTGGGGTCGAGGCCCCGCCGAAGCACCCCGGTGGGAGGCCGGCTGGCGAGATTCGTCAGCGTGTGGGAGTCCATCTCCACCTACCGTTGGGTGCTGGACGCCCTGGCCCAAGGGCACGCCCTCGAGTTTCAGAAGAAGTGCCCTCGCGTTCCACCCGTGGCCAGGAAGGAAAATCACGTCCCTCAACTACTGTTGGAAGTAAGGGTGATGCTAAAGAAGGGTGCCATCGAGCTTGTCCCAAAGAGGCTTCGGGGCTCCGGAGTTTACTCAAGGTGCTTCCTCGTAAAAAAGAAGACAGGAGGATGGCGCCCCATCCTGGACCTACGACGACTGAACAAGTACATCAAGGCACAGAATTTCCGTATGGTCACCCTCCAGCATGTGCTGGGACAGCTGGAGGAGGGCGATTTCCTGTCGTCGTTGGACTTGGAGGATGCCTACTTCCACATCCCCATTCTGAAAAGACACCGAAAGTTCCTCAGGTTCGTGGTCCAAGGGCGGCACTACCAGTTCAAGGCCCTCCCGTTGGGATTGAAGTCGGCACCCAGGGTGTTCACCAAGTGCCTCGCACCAGTGGCGGCGCGGCTGCGCCTACAGGGGATCCACGTCTACCCCTACCTGGACGACTGGCTCATCCGGGCAAGGACAAGGGAGCTCGCCGTGGAGCACACTGCAAATACCGTCCAGCTGCTCACGGACCTGGGATTCTCCATCAACTTTCCAAAATCCCACCTGGTTCCGTCGCAAGTCGCCCTGTTTCTGGGAACCAAGCTCGACACAGTGGCGCGGCTGGCCTCGCCGTCGGAGGAAAGGACCAGGACCATTCTGGGCAAGGTGCAGCGTCTGCTGGCCACGGACATGGCCAGGGTAAGATCTATCAAGTACCTCCTCGGGATGATGTCCTCCTGCATTTATCTGGTGCGCCTTTGCAGGCTTCGGATGAGACCCTTAAAGGAGTTCCTCGACGCCCGCTGGATCCAGTCGACGGGCAGCTTCGAGGACAGGATCCCTCTCAACGAGACGTTCCGTCAGGCGATCCGGTGGTGGGGTACCCGCTCCCATCTGTCGGCGGGCACAGACTTTCAGCCCCCTGCTCACCAGCTGACGGTGACGACGGACGCCTTCCCGGAAGGTTGGGGAGCACACTCCGGAGATCTTCACGCGAGAGGCCTTTGGCTCCCGGAGGAGAAGTCTCTCCTCATCAACATCTTGGAGCTCCGTGCGGTGTTCTGGGCCCTCAGGTCTTTTCTTCCGTCCCTCAAGGGCAAGGTGGTGAGGATCTTCACCGACAACACCACCACGATGTTCTACATCCGGAAGCAGGGCGGAACCAGGTCCCCGGCCCTATCCAAGAAAGCCCAAGATCTGTGGCATTGGGCCGTCACCCAACGGATGTTTCTGGTGCCTCTTCATCTGGCAGGAATAAAAAACACGATCGCCGACTCACTCAGCAGGGAGCTGTGCTCGTGCCACGAGTGGGAACTACACCAGGATCAAGTGGATCGACTCTTCTGGCGATGGGGCGAACCCCAAATCGATCTCTTCGCGACAGCGACGAATTCCAAATGCAGGCCTGGCTCCTGCAGCACTAGAGTTTGGAGGGTACGACATCCCGGCCGACTGCAGAGAGGTTCTTGCAAAGGCCAGGGCGTCCTCAACTCTCAAGTGCTACGGACATAAATGGAAGAGGTTCTCTGTCTGGTGCCGTGCACAGAAGATGAACCCTCTGCGGATTACGGCCCCTCAAGTACTGCCGTACCTACTGTCGCTGGCCGAAGCTGGACTGGCTCACGCCTCCATCAAAATACATCTGGCTGCAATCTCCCGATATACCAGGACGACGGGACGGGCGTCCTTGTGGTCTCATCGCCTGGTGAAAGAATTCATGAAGGGACTATTCCGATCATTCCCGCCGGTTAAGGCTCCTGCCCCGGCGTGGGAGCTTAATGTGGTGCTGACCAAGCTCATAGGGGCCCCATTCGAGCCTATGCATTCGGCGCCTTTTGAAGTTCCTGTCATGGAAGACGGCTTTCCTCGTGGCCATCACCTTCGTACGACGAGTGGGAGAGATCCAGGCCCTATCTTGCAAGCCTCCATACTTGACTTTTCATGACACAAGGCTGGTGCTGAGGACACACCCATCCTTAATGCCCAAGGTGCCGTCGGACTTCCACCTCAACGAGCCCTTGGTGTTGCCAGTTTTCTTCCCGTCGCCTTCGTCACCGGCCGAGAGGACTTTGCACTCGCTGGATGTAGCTAGAGCGCTGAAGTTCTACGTGGACCGCACGAAGGGTTTTCGGAAGAAGTCACAGCTGTTTGTGAACTTTGGGACTGTGAATCAAGGGAAGGCTCTCTCGAAGACTTCCATTTCCAGATGGCTCTCCGGCTGCATCATGCACTGTCACCGGTTGGCAAACCGACAGCTGCCCGGCCGTCCGAGAGCCCATTCGACCAGAGCGATCGCTGCTACCACGGCGTTCCTGCCTGGTGTGCCCCTGCTGGACATCTGCAGGGCTGCGACGTGGAGGTCGACGCACACCTTCACAAGATTCTACTGCGTCGATCGGGACTCCAGGGAGGAGTCCAGGGTCAGCCAAGCAGTGCTGCGCAACCTGTTCGCCTAAGGTGAGCCTGGTGAGGAGGTAAGAGTTGCTTAATGTTGAGTGTTTGTATTGCTTAATGTTGAGCCTGTTGCCACCTCCCGTGGTTGTGCATGTGTGTACCGCTATGTATTCTCTTATTCATGAGCATGTGAATCCATGCCAGACCCCAGTCTGGAGAAGGAACAAGTTACTTACCTGTAACTGTTGTTCTCCAGCATGGGTCTGGCATGGATTCACATGCGAACCCTCCCGCCTACCACTCTGCGGCTCTTCACTTGGTCATACTGCCACTTTACGTGCTACCAAATCTGAGGATGGCTGCCGGAGGCGGGGTTTAGGGAGAGGGCAGTCATTGGCTGGGGGCAGTATGACCCAGAGACTAGTGATTGGTTACTACTAAGAAAGACAGATCAGAAACGAAACTGATACTGATTTATTTTCTATACCGAGGATTCCCGGCCTGACGGGGAATATTCATGAGCATGTGAATCCATGCCAGACCCATGCTGGAGAACAACAGTTAAGGTAAGTAACTTGTTCCTCGTCACACACTCTATTCACCCAGGTCCCACCCACAGGAGGTACCCACAACATACATCACCGGGAAGGCTCCAGCTAGTCTGGCCGGGCCTTCACAACAACACCATATATGGCATTTCCATCCAACAGCCAGTCAGGGGGAAGGGACAGAGTTAGGGCTTCCCAGGACTTTGGGAAAACAAGGTAATGGGTAATAGAAAGCAAGAGGCCACCAGGGCCATCTTGTTTTCCATCAGGAATCAACTGATCCCAATGGCAGGGCCGGGGTATCCCAAAATCGAGGATACTCTGCGCACCTGTCAAATTCAGCATGGAGCTGCCACCAGCCCATACCCTGCTCTGTGGGCCACCCACAGGTGCCCAAAAACATACACTAGGGGCACAGGGTTGTACCCCCCACCCATGGGTGCCATAAGGGTATCCCACGGGTCCGTTCACCAAACCAAAAGAAAGAGAGCTGCACCGCCAGGAGTCCCACATGAACTCCTGCGCGGAAAACACAACAGAACACACGATAAAAAGCAGTAAAGGACAAGGATACGGAGGCCCTGTCCCTCCGATGCATTTCCAGCATCACAATGGGACCATGCGAGAAGATGAAGACCCACTTCAATTTATTCAAGAGGGTTGACCTCTCAAGGTGAGAGAGCCATGGGATAAAACAGTGGGGTTATTTTACCACATATGTCAAGGGCTGCCAGAACAGGTACAGACACAGTGGAAGAAGTAAATGGGGATGGAGGCTAAGCCATGGTCAGAAATCCGACTCCCTATAGTGCAGTATTCTCAGTTAATGCAAGAGAATGCGAGAAAGAAGAGCAAGGAGAGAAGGCAGGGAGAAGCAAAGTTAGTGCAGAAAAACATTATCCAAGTATACGATGCTGACAAGTAGAGCGGGAGTAGTCACCCAGAATATACAAAATCGACCACATGCATTAGGGAGCTGTTTTGTAGGAAGGGGTGACACGAATCACTAGCCACGGGACAGTGCGCCCTGGGGAAGAAGGTTTGGACATCCGATGCAGTCAGGACACAGATGGATTTAATGGAGGGCAGTCAAGAACGATTGGGCATGGGGTTCCAATACAATCCTGGCTATGTGGAAGGATAGGTTGTATAGCTTGAATGTGCAGAGGGGGAATGCAACAGAATGGCACTATGCCGCTTCAAGAGACATATCAGTCAGAGCAAACTGACTATTATGCCCATGATGACATGCAAATCAGCATTTGCACCACAATCGGTGCACACACAAAACATGCAAGTGCAGCCAGATCCTCCCACGACGCATGCACTGCAAGCACAGGAACGCACAGAGCCATCTTAACCAGCAAAGCAAGCCCCGATACAGCAGAACATTGTAGCAACGACACACACAGACTCCCGTGTGAAAACAGGGAGGGATAACTGTAGTGGGGGTGGGGGGCAATCCATTTACAGGGACGGTAATGTTATTTACTCCTACGTCCTGTCCCCTTTCCGCCATACTTATGGGACATCTCTCCGTCCTGTGGGACAGGACCGGAGCACTTTGTAAAAAACATCCCAAAAAATGTTTTAAAAAATGTGTCCTTCCTCTCTTTCTGCGCGGGGCCCGGCATGCGGCCGTAACCCCGCCCACATTGGCTCTGCCCCGCGCATCGCCCATCAGTCCTTTTCTCCGCTCGTTCGGGACTGGACGCACTTGCATCCTCAGAAGATTTTCTTCCCTTTTTCCTCTCCGGCTCTCGCTAGCGATCGTGTACTACTAGTCTGTCTATGTCGTTCAAACTAGACTTTACAGATTGTTGATCGTGTCACCGTCGTTTCGCGAGGGCGGATCCCCATCCTCTTTGTTTAGAGTACTTGGGTCCGGATCACCGTTGGGACTCCTGTTTTTACTGCGACTCCCTTTCGGTCCGGGCACTTCAACATCGGTTGGAGCGGTGGAAGGAGGTGTTTTCCGACGAACTCCTCCTTCACATTTTCAGGCGTTCATCGACGAGAAGAAAAAACGCCCGGTAAGTTCTTTACTTTTCAGAGCACCCCGGCCGGGGGATACCTTTCCGGGTTCCTCTCGGGCCGGGAGGGGCATTGATCGCCCTGTCACCGGGGTTCGCCCTGAGGTGCCCGTTGAGCTTAATAATTGTACCAGAGTTTTCTCTGAGGGTCTCCGTAAGGGGCCTGTGGATACCGGAGCACGCTCCGAGGCCCCTCCTGTGGGGGCTGTTTGTGGACCCAGTTCTTCTGAGTCGTGGAGTAGCGGAGCTAGCTCTCAGGCCTCTCTATCGGCTTCCCTCAAAAATAAGACCGGGGTGCGCCCTGAGGCCTTGGGTGGGCTTGCTGTCACCGAACGGATGTTCGAGGCCCGCGCAGATAGGGCTTTTACCGGACCCAGGTCCGAGGTCCCTCGTCCTGAGGCTAAAGCTACCAACAGTTCCGAGAGGCCTGGCAAGGCCTTGTCGGTGAAAGTTGTTTCTCACCGTTCCCGCTCTTGCGGCGACACCAGACCTGTTGAGTGGGCAAAGAAGCAAAGTTCTTCTTTTACCGGCAGTGCCAAGGTCCTTCCTTCGAAGGCTAATTTGGTGGTTGGTATGTCACAACAACATTCCAGGCTTCACAGTACCGACTCTGCCGAGGTCCCTTTTGTTAAAGCTAAAGTTAAGACCCCTGATCCATCGATGGGGGGGCCCCCTGCCTCACTTCCTCACGTGCCGCAGTTCCCCTCAGAGGGCTTTTTAGGGAGATATGTCCGCAGGAGGGCGTGCTTTCTGGGGCGTTCACCCTGTCTCCCTTACAGCATACCGGCCTGTTCTTGCAGAAGGACGTTCTGGCCGAGGTCCGCAGAGTTTGAGAAAAGCCACACTCTGGACTTTTTGTCAATAAGAAAATTGACGGGAGATACAGGCTGCATTCTTCGGAAGAGGTGGCCCTGTCGTCTTGTCCGCCCCCCTCCTCCACAGTAGTGGCTGCGGCCACTTTGCAGTCCGGGCCTGCAGCATCCTCTTCCACGACGGCTACTCAGGTTTCTCGACTCCCTCGGGAGGAAAATCTTCGCCAACTCGGCCTTGCAGCTCAGGCAGGCCAACTCTGAATTGATATTAGCGGGAGCTAACATGCGTATGTGGAAAGGTCTGTCGGAGTTTGAGGAGTTTATCCCGGTCGAGAAGATGGAAGATTTTAAAGGAGGCCTATCCGACATCAGGGTCTTGGCCCAGGATCTCCTGGAGGCTGCGGCTCATCACGTAGACACCTCGTCTCTGGGCCTTATGCTGGGGGTTGATACCTCACGGCAGGTGTGGCTGCATGCAATTAAATTCTCAAAAGAAGTGCAGGACAAGGTGTTGGACCTTCCGTTCGATGGGAAGGAGCTCTTTCATTCTACAACAGATGTAGAGCTCACCAAGACGAAGGATAGCACTCAGACAGCTAAGTCCTTGTCTGTCTTGGTTAAGGCTCCTTTCAAAACCCAGAGACCGTTGTCACAAAGTCGACCTTCCTCTGGCTTTAGGGGCTTCCTCGACCGAAAATCTCAGAGTGGATACCCCTGCGGGAAATAACCGCTGTAGGCAACAACGGACGTGGTTTTTCTCCCGCTCCTCAGCCTCCTCCTCAGGTTCAGGTGGCACCGCCACTGATAAACCTACTCAATCAGGGTTTTCTGCGCTCGCACGAGACCCCGGTGGGAGGACGCATTGCGTCTCATTGGGAGGCGTGGCAGACCATCACAGAAGACAGATGGGTCTTGTCAATCGTTCGGGCGGGCTTCTGCTATCCTCTACCCCTTACCCCACCCCTCAACCCTCCTTTTCAGCTGTCGGGCTCGACCTCCCTCAAGGCAGAGGTTCAGAAACTTCTGCACCTCAGAACTGTGGAACCGGTTCCCCTTGGGGAGCGAGGGGAGGGCTTCTACTCCCGGCTGTGTACGGTGCCCAAACCCAACCAGGCTGGCCTGTGCACCATCCTAGACCTTTCCCAGTTCAATCTATTCCTACCCCAAGAGAAATTCAAGATGATCACGCCCAGCCAGATACGCTCCTCCTTGCAGATGGGCGATTGGCTCAGCGTGGTGGATCTTCAGGATGCGTACATTCATATCCTGATTTGGAACCCACACAGGAGATATCTCCATTTCTCTTTGGGAGAGGATTCGAGTGCTTCCTTTTGGCCACAGCTTGGCGCCGCGTGTCTTCACAAAGATGATGTCGGTGATTGCGGACCATCTTCGTCTCCAGGGTATTCATGTGTATCCCTATTTGGACGACTGGCTCTTACGCAGCCCTTGTCCGCTGGCAGCAGCGGGCAATCTCCAGTCTCTCCTTCAGCTCCTGTTCCATCTTGGGCTGTCGGTGAACTGACGGAAATCTTCCATGACGGTCTCTCAGGACCAGATTTTTCCTGGGTTTCCGCTGGAACACGATCGACTGCAGAGTGTACCTGACCGGGGACAGAATGGCGGATCTGTTAGCCACGTGTCAGATGTTTGCGCTGTCGGAGAGCCTGTCGGCCTGGTGGTCCAAGAGGCTTCTGAGCCTCATGGCCCCGTGTGTGCTGGCTCTTCCTCTTGCTCGTCTCAAGATGAGATGGACCCAGATGGCTCTTCGGAGTTCCTGGCGTCAGGCGGTGGACCCGGATTCCAAGCTGATAATGATTCCGGATTCCATGAGAGTGAACCTGGAATGGTGGTAATCTCTCGGCAACCTGCCGGTGGGTGCCGGTTTTCAGGACCTGGCTCCTATGGTGACTATCACGACGGACTCCTCCCTCCTGGGGTGGGGTGCAACGTTGGATCTTCTACAAGTATCGGACCTCTGGTCGCCCCAGGACAAGCTCCTGCACATAAATCATTTGGAGCTTCTGGTGATTTTATTTTATTTAATTATTTTCTTGCGCTCAATGCGTTCAGACCGGTCATTGCCAACAAGGTGGTCAGCATACGCATGGAGAATGTGGTGTCAATGTATTACATCGACAAGCAAGGGGGAACGAAGTCTCCTCCCCCCCTCGTGGAACTGTCCATCCAGATTTGGGAGTGGGCCGTGCTTCATGGCGTATGGCTGCTTGCACTACACATTCCGGGCCAACTGAATGTCACAACGGATGCCCTCAGCCGGCGGACAGCGGTCAGCTACGACTGGGAGTTGAAGGCAGAGGTCCTCTCATGGATCTGCTCGCGTTGGGGCACACCGGAGGTGGATCTCTTCGCTACGGCGGTGAACAGGAAGCTTCCTCAGTATGCTTCCAGAGGGGGGCTGGGAGCCTCCTCTCTGGGGGATGCTCTCGAGATTCCATGGCACAACATGAGAGCTTATGCCTTCCCGCCGCTGCCTCAAGTCCATCGAGCAATTTGGAAGCTGAGCAACTCGGTGAACTGCTACCTTCTACTCATAACCCCCTGGTGGCTGTGCCATAAGCCTTTTGAACCCATGGCCACGGTGGACCTCAAGTACCTATCATGGAAAGTGTCCTTTCTGGTCGCCGTTACCTCAGCAAGGTGAGTGAGTGAGCTCCAGGCCATGTCAGTGGAGCATCCCTTCTTGGTTTTTCACAAGGACAGGGTGGTCCTACGGACATACCCTGCCTTTCTACCGAAGGTGGTAACTGAATTCCATCTGAATCAGTCGATCTCCCTGCCGGTCTTTTTTCCAAACCCTACCTCAGAGGCGGAAAGAGTTCTGCACTGTCTTGATGTCAGAAGGGCTCTTAAGTTCTACCTTGCAGGTCTTCCGAGCTTAGTAGTTCTTCTCAGCTTTTTGTGACTTTCGGTAACCCTCAGGGTAAGCAGGCGTCTAAGGTGACTATTTCTCGATGGATCGTCGCCTGCATTACGGAGTCTTTCACCATCCAAGGGCTGAAACCTCCTAAGGGTATTCATACACACCTGGGGCGGGGCAAGGCAGCTGCGGTTGCTTTTCTGAAGTATGTTCCCTGGGAGTCCATCGCTAGGGCAGCTACTTGGGCCTCCTCATCTGCTTTTTCTAAGCATTATTGTCTTGACATGAGCTCGAGAGCTGATGCTCAGTTTGGTCAGGCTGTGCTGAAGAACCTTTTTCAATAAGGGGTATTTCCATCCACCCATGGTTCCAGTTAGGAGTGCTTTGGTATCTCCCAGATGTATGGAGGAAAGGGGACGGGACGTAGGAGTATAACCAAGTTACTCACCGTAGTGACCACCTTACTCCTAGTCCATAGTCCCCTTTCCTCCATGCGCCCGCCCGCCGTCCCCTCTAATAAGGTTCCTCTGTTATTGCTAATAGGTCTCTGACCTGGCGATAGAAAAGGACTGATGGGCGATGCGCGGGTCGGAGCCAAGGTGGCTGGGGTTACGGCCGCGTGACGGGCCCCGCTCAGAAAGAGAGGAAGGACAAATGAGTGAAAACATTTTTTGGGATGCTTTTTATAAAGTGCTCCGGTCCCGTCCCACAGGATGGGGAGATGTCCCATAAGTATGGAGGAAAGGGGACTATGGACTAGGAGTAAGGTGGTCACTACGGTGAGTAACCTGGTTAATATCCGCAGTAGGACAGCTCACAGGCAGAGGTACAAAGACTTAAACATAGTGCAGACGTGATCTTTGACCACGTAAAATCATATTAAACGATTTGGCCCAACTTAGCTTTTAAAGCTATCCCAAATCATAATCTGAGCCCACATTCTCCCTAATGAAAACCTCTATGCATGTCTGAAAACCCTCTACCACTTCTAGATCTTGCAAAATACCCGCTCTAAGACACCACATAACAAAAGCAGACCCCTCTCCACCTATGCATGAATGCAAATACACCAAGGAATAATCTGAAATTTCACGCTTCCTAATGTCCATACAAAGAACCCAGTTAATAATATTTTGTCAGATACCAATGTATAATCTAGCCTAAAAAATGAATCCTGCACCGGAGAGTAACGAGTGTATTCCTTCGCAGAAAGATGCATAACCCTCCATATATCCACCAAATCGAACCTCTTGAACAAAAGATTGCATTCTTTACTCGCACCTAACTTTGTGAACCTACACAAGGCTGAACGGTCCATTTTGTGATCAATGACACAGTTAAAATCTACTCCTAAAATTAATGTCTCCGCATGCATATTGCGTAATAATCAAATGATTTAATCAAAAAACGATTTCCCTGGTGAGCACGGACCATAAATATCTCCTTGCCACTATCTGCAAAAATCATCCGTCCCTCACCATCCATTGCCACTCTTTCAATCTTGATATTCATAGCCTTTTTAAACAAAATACTATCCCCTCTCAAAAAATAACAATTAGATAGCTCACGAGAATATCTTGAACTAGACAGGTAACTTTTTGACGCTAGTAAGTGTTACCTGTAAACAAAAATAACAAATCCGCCTTTGCCTTCCATATCCTCGCCAACGCTTTCTCCTTTTCCGTGGGCAATTCAGACCTTTGACATTCCAAGTTATAAACGCACAACTCTCCCATTTCACATCCATTTCACACTAGCCCTACAAGCACTTGACCAGTGATAGTTACTCAAGAAAAACATTCTTCGAACAAACGGAATAGAAAGAGACTTTTGGAATGTTACAAGCCACAATCCTGGGTCATAACAAATACATCACACAGACTATTCCACATACAAGCAAGACAAGAGAACAAAACAAACACATTATAAAAAAAAAAAAGAAATATCAACAATATAGTCCGGCTAGATCCAGACTGAATATAAGCAATAAACACAATACACACCCCATTTCGAACCATAACCCATTCCCTCCACTGTCCCCCCCCCCTGTGACCATAAGAAAAATATTAAAACCAAATACGCTCCTCTATGCATACAATTCTAACCCATACCCCCTTAATCAATTAGAGCAATAACCAACCTACCCCTGGAAGTATTAACACAATAGTTGACACAAAAAATATCTACACTATGTTTACATGAACAACATATTTGCAAATTGTCTGGAAAACGTCATAACAAAACTCCAAACCCGCGTATTTTCATTCTTTATATAAATGGCTTGTTCAACCTATGCCAATAACAACCATTTAAATAGCGGATCCACCCATGTATTCCTATTGTGGGTCATATAAATTGATGCTCTTACCCCTCCTCATTCTACATCACTAATATGAACACTTGCATAGCATATCCCCATTGGAGAAATATCCACCCCAGGCATATTTCTTAACAATATCCCTCATTCGTGTACTAATCTTTCGTCCCACCCCATCACTCTTCATGCACATTTTCAATTAGCAGATTATAGCCATTGCTCTTGTATACAGAACAACTTAACTAGACATCCACTCAATCACATATATGTGCACATGAAGAAACTCCCAAAAGTGTGCACATCTTAGTACAACCAAGCTCATCCTACATTTTACAATATTATTTATGATGTATTAACCAGTGCCTATCTTGAGCAACTCCAAGTACAGCCAGTCATAGTGCCACGTACTTATGACACTAATTTTAATGAGCCAAACTAGCTATCCTAAAACTAGATGGATGTTTCAGTAAAAAATGTGTCCAAAATTTAAAAAGAGGAAAAGGAACAAAAACGAAAGTTCCAAGTGAATTTTCCTTCAATTGGAACTCCGACATGCAAATAAATAATAAAGAAGAATCATAGTCCTATATTTCCCACTCTCATTCCTTCTCAGTCCCCACAGTGGCTCCTGGGCATTGTGTAGCGAAAAAGGCTCATCAGCGGACTCTCCAGAGTTACTGACGAGAACCTCAAAGTCAAAAGCGTATAATAGCTTCACGTGGATCCTCCGAAAATGAAATGCATTACAGTTGCATGAAATTGGGCCCCCCCGCAGGAAGCCATATACATTTCTTACCAAGCCTGCGCATAGCGCAATGTCCACCAACAGCGCTCGCGTGGGCACTCATGAATAACAATTCTTCAGAGCCTTGATAACATTGAAACTTGTGTTCTCCATCTACGCTGGTCTTTCTCTTCCTATTTTCTTTCTGTTCATAACATCATTGCGCCCTGCAGTGTAGCGTTTCAAAGCTGCAGGGTAAATTTTTCCAAAACTGTTCCGCCGTGCTCACGTCCAAAAATTGAAGAAAATAAAATAAGCAAGAAACTGTTTTAACGATTAAAGAAGCCCACAATCAATGGTATGGTAAAAAACATACAAAATGTACTGCCTAACCTGCTAATAAAATAGAATTACACCATGAAGTCATTTTAAGTCACAGTAGACTTGTGTCGCAAAAGAAAGTATTCATCTCTTTTTCTTTCCAGCTTTTATACTCCTGTGTGGCAGCTGATTCTTCCATAGGTTCCTGATCCAGATCAGACAAAAATGCCTCTGCACCTTGATGGTCTGCGTAAGATTGGACCTGGCCATCTAGCACCACCATAAAAATAGCATGATACACCATGTAATATTTCAGGTTCTTGCTCCTTGCTTTCTCCTTAGCCACATTTAAATGTTTTTCTTCGAAGGGATTGTGTCCTCCGACGTATTCCTTTTTTTTTTTTTTTCATATTTTTATTTTATTCAAACCAAACAACAATACAACAAAACATAAATAAACACATTGAACAACATAAACACTGCAATCCCCATCCCTCCCCCCTATGAGCCTTTATGTTCTTCACATTCAGTATCCGCTTCGTGTGGCAGGGTATCGCCGTCCTCCGATTCAACAGGAGCCGAGACTGCTCCAAACATTTCAGCTATCAATAATTTCCATGCCATGAAGGAGCCCATTTCTTCATTCCCCCCCCGCGTTACTAGCCTCTTGCCACACCACTGTTTCAGCCTCTGCCCATTTTTGTAGGTCCTTCCACCAGACCTCCACCCGTGGCTTATGACACTCCTTCCATCCCATGGCGATCCTTCGTTTCGCAAGCACATATGCCAAATCTCTCAGTTTCCCAACATGTTTGAGTTTTCGCGCTCTGGGATACCCCCCCAGCAAGCAGGCCCAGGCTGAGTCTACTTTAAGCGTGACCCCCTTTCCTGCTAGTTTCTGTGCCACTTCACCCCAGTAGCATGCAATTACTGGGCACGCCCAGAACATGTGTATCATGTCGGCATTCTCCTCGTCACACTTAGGGCACGCCTGGCGCCCAATATTCCGGAACTTTGATATTCTCAGAGGGGTCATGTACGCCCTATGCGTTATATATAACTGTATCTGTTTGAACCTGGCATTTCTCGACACCTTCTTATGATATCCCAAAGCACGTTCCCACATCCCATCTTCCATCGGGGCTCCCATCTCCGTTTCCCATTCTAATCTCAAATGCACCAGGTCCTTCCCGACCTTAGTCATCAACATCTCATACAATCTAGAGACCTCATGCCCACCCTCCGATGTATCATATATTACCCCAACCGTAGCATCCGGTTCATCCACCAAAATAGTTTCAGGCCACCTACTCCGAATCTCCTGCACTACCCTATGACAAGTGACATATTGGCCTCTATGCAATCCCGCCACCTCCTCCAGTTCCTCAAACTCCATAATAGTCCCGTCTTGCCAAATGTCTCCCAAAGTGACTAGTCCCACTGACTCCCAGTATGTCCTGATAATTACCCTCAGCTGCCTGTCTCCCTTCGCCAGTGCGACCAGTGGTATCTGCGGAACACACGGCAAAGGGTCCCCCATCATCCGACAGGCTCGGCACCACATGTTCCGCCCCAAAGCCAGCATTCAAGGGCGCTCCCTCATGTCTGCGCTGGCCACCCAGATCATTTCCCGCAAGTAAAAAGGGGTGCAGTCCCTCCCGAACAACCTGTGTTCAGGGGTCTCTTCATCGGAGAGCCACTTAGCCACATATTGCAGTTGCGCCGCCACATAGTAGGCTTCAAAATTAGGCAGTTTAATACCGCCTTTTTCGTAAAAGTTCTGCAGCTTCCATAATGCAACTCTGTTCCGGGTACCGTGCCACAAAAATTCCCTGCACATACTGTGCAGCTTTACAAAAAACTTCTTAGGTATCATGTATGGGATATTGTTGAAGTAATGCAAAAGCCTAGGTAATACCACCATTTTAAGCATAGCACCTCGGCCCATCATCGCTAAGGGCAATCTCTCCCAGAACCTCATGCGTTTCCCGATCTTCCCAATGGCTATTTCAGTATTGCACCTATGTTCTTCCTCCGTCGTGTGATACACGTCAATTCCTAGGTAGCGGAAAGAGCTCGTCGCCCACGGAATCTGCAACACCGGCAACCTCTCCACAGGAGTCCCCACATAGCTACCCAGGGGAAATAGAACAGATTTCTGGGGGTTCACCGCTATACCGGACAGCCTGGCATATCTCCCCATCACCTCCAAAACATACCGCAGATTTTCTTCCGGGTATCTCAGATATAGTAACAAGTCATCTGCATACAAGGATATAAGGTGACACTCCCCTCCCACCTCGATACCGATCGGGTCATATTGCTGCCTGAGGTAGATTGCTAAGGGTTCCAGGGCCAGTATGTACAGCATCGGGGACCAGGGGCACCCCTGCCTAGTGCCTCTGCCCAGCTGCCCTCTTTCCGACACCACTGCACCCGTGCGGACCCTGGCTAGCGGTGCACTGTATAACATCTCAGCCCACCTAATATAGCCTGGCCCCACTCCATACCCTCCTAGGGCCGCCAACAACCACGGCCACTTAACAGAGTCGAACGCTTTAACCGCGTCCAATGCCACAATCGCCATTTCGCCGTCATCACTGCGCCCCCATTCGACCACCTGGTGGAGTCGTCTATGGTTGTGAGTGATGTTCCTGCTCGGGACATAGCCCGTTTGGTCAGGGTGAATTAACTTGCCGATTACTCTCCGCATTCTGTTGGCCAGGACAGCTGTCAGTATCTTGCTGTCCTGATTCAGCATCAACAAGGGCCTGTAGGAGCCGCAACTGTGTCCCGGTTTATTGGGCTTGGGGAGCGGTATTATGATCGCCTCCCTGAGTGACTCTGGCAACCGTCCCACCTCGAACGCTTCATTAAGCATTTCTAGCATGGGTGGGAGCACCTCCTCTCCATACACTTCATAAAATTCACTAGGGAACCCGTCTGCACCTGGAGCCTTGCTGGTGGGTAACTGCCTTACAATCTCTTTCAATTCCTCCAGAGTGATCGGAGCATCCAGCTCCTCCCTCTCCTCGTCACTGACCTTAGGCAGGCCTATATCTTCCAGTACCTCGTCTATCTCCTCCTGGCTGCTCCCCTCATCATCTTCATATAATGCCTTATAGTATTCCGCAAGTGCCCTATTTACACCTTCCTGGGTGTCCACCTCCTCGCCCTCTTCATTGGTTACAATTCGAATCGGGGATCTCGGGGTTTCGCTCTTGTACAACCACGCTAAGAGTCGGCCCGTTTTATCTCCTCCCGCAGGCTGTCTCTCTATATACTTTTTATAATTTAAGTTACAGAGCCTTTCCCAGTATTCTGCGCACTTCTGTTGTAATTTGAAGACTACCTCCGTATCAGCCCCTCCACCTTCCAACTCTCTTTCCAGCTCAATCTCAGCTCTATGCAGATCAGCTAGAACTCCACCCATCAGTCCCTTTGACTTCGCAATGGCGATCCCCCGCATTACAACCTTAAAAGCCTCCCATAAAGTACCAGCCGACTTTACACTACCAGTATTCACCTCGAAGTAAGCAATAATCTCCTCCCTTATGTCTTCTCTGAAGACTGGGTCCCTGAGCGTCTCCGCCCTGAGGCACCATGTTGGTATGCGCGCCCTTGGGAGGCAATACTGCCACCTCAGGACCAGGGGCGAGTGATCAGAGAGAACTCTTGCTCTGTAGTCTATATGGTCACACTCCGCAACTACGTCCAAAGTGGCGAAGAAGTAATCAAGCCTCGTATGTAGTTGATGCGGAGCCGAATAGTGCGAGTATTGCCTCTCGTCAGGGTGTTTCGCTCTCCACACATCTACCAAGCCAAAGTCCGCTAGCAGCGTCTGCAATACTTTAGCCGCTGGGCTGGGCTTGGCCGTCTTATCATCCGACCTGTCCACCCTAGGATTCAATACACAATTAAAATCCCCACCCCAAATCACCGCACCCCCCACACACGCACTAAGCTTGGTACACAGCGTCCTAAAGTATGTCGCCGTGTTTTGGTTGGGGGCGTATGTATTTACAATGCATACTTCTTTGTTCTCTATCAGCCCCCTCACTATGACCAACCTCCCGTCCGCCTCCACAACCTCCTCAGTCAACTTAAATGGGACATGTGGCGCCACCCAAACAAGTACTCCTCTTGCATAAGCAGAGTACGTTGAACCCACCGCTGTCCCTTTCCATTTCCTCCCCACCAACTCCATTTTCTCTCGCGTCAGATGCGTCTCCTGTAGCAAGGCAACGTCTATCTTCTGTCGCTTCAGATACCGCATGACCTTGTTTCGCTTCAAATAACTGTTGAGCCCTCTAACATTCCACGTTAATATCCTAAGGTCCCCCATGGTTCATCAATAGCTCCCCTTCCCCCTTCGAAGCAGCCCTCCCCCCCACACCAAACAGACACCTGATTTTAGTTCCTCCCCCCAGGCTCATATTTAAACTTACACACCCCAAAACCCCAACCCAACCAACTGCCCAGCTCCATCCCTGGATCTCAGGCATCCCCGCGTTTGGTTCTCCCTTGGAAGCCCAATTAGAGAACCCGACAGGGTGTCACCTCACTAACAGTGACTAAACTGAACTCTAAATGGGGGTAAAAAGATCGGCCCCTGGAGGCTCCTTCCTCTCGCAACAGTATCCGTGCTCACGGATCATGTTTCCTACCAACTAACGCGTACATGTTCTTCAACTGCTTCAATGACTATAATCAAGTCCCACAGTCTGCAGCCCAACCAGGCCCGCAGCTTTACTTATCTCGTCCTACTCCGTCTGCTTTCTGGATATCTGGCTCTTGAGGGCAGTTTTGCACGTCCAGCCACTCCATAGCATCCTCTGGGGTGTCGAAGAACAGCATCTTGCTCTTATAAAAAAACCTTTAGCTTGGCCGGGTAGAGCAGCATTTATTTGTACCCAACTTCCCGCAATCTCCTCTTGACCGATCCAAAGTTCATACGACTTCGCTGTACCTGCAGGGTATAATCAGGGTAGGCAGTTATGTTCGCCGCTCCTCGTTGTATTGTTCCCCCCTTGCGGAAGTGTTCAAGGATTCTTTCCCGGTCCTGGTAATTGAGGATCTTGGCGATCACCGGCCTGGGCAGATTTCCCGGTGGCAGCTTTCTCGTTAAGGCCCTGTGGGCTCTTTCCACCGCAAAACCCTGCGACAGGGTGCCCCCAGTGATCTCCTGCAGCAGCATATTTTCCACGAACTCCGTAGGGTTGTGACCCTCGGCTCCCTCCGGCAGGCCCACAATACGAATGTTGTTCCTCCGGGCGCGTCCTTCCGCCTCCTCCGCCCTACTCTCCAAGTTGCCCACACGTTGCACCAGGGCATGGAGCTCACGCTTCTGTGCGGCGCAGTCTGCCGCAGTAGGGCCCATTTCTTTCTCCAGAGTCTCCGTGCGCTCCGCCAGAGTCCTCACGTCCTGCCTGAGAAGGTTCACGTCTTCCTGCACCGCCCCGACCTGGAGTTCCATTGCCGTCTTCAATTCCGTCACAGCCAGCTGGAGCTTGGTCTCCCAGGCCACCTTCAGATTCGCGATCGCCGCGAGGACCTCCTGATTCGCGCCCCCCATGGCCATTTCCCTTGCTTGGGGTTTGTCTTTACTTCTGGCTCTGTCCGGGCCAGTCGGTGTCTTGGCGTATTCGTCAAGCGTGGGCTGTTTACCCTTCGCTCTCAGGGGCTTATTAGACATTTCTCCCGTCAAAAGCAGCCTCCTGTCGCGCTTGGATCTGCAGCAGGGCGTCCCAGCGCACTTTTTTGCTTTCCCTTCGCTACCGTTGCATTCCTGTCACAAGGCTCCTTTGTTCGCTGGCCCCTCCGGCCATTCTATCTTCTTCCTCTGACTCTCATAGCCCAATAATAGGCGGAACTGCGCTTCTCCTCCCTTTGAAAAGTTCTGAGGGCGCTCCCAGCACTCTCAGAAGTGCCCATGTGTGTTTTCAGCAACCTCTAGGATCTTTATCTGTGCTTTTTTCCCTTCGCCTACCGACAGTTCCGCAATCCAATACTGTACGGCAGGCTCTCACCTCCTGTTAAGCCCGGCCTTCACCTCATTAATCCTCAGCTGTACGCTTATTGAAAGCCGGCGCTTGGGCTACAAAAGGTCAGGGGCCTCGCTCCGTGTCCAGACGCACACTACATTTGTAGCCTTCTAGTCAGACATCCACGTTATTGTACGGGCTCCATGCCCCAGCTGTCCACTGGCCGCACTGCTGCTCCCGCGGCCGATCTTCCCTAACACGAGTTACAATGTATCTCTGGCCAGGCCCGGCTCCCTTTCAGTTACGCTCTGTTCTCCGCAGCGGTGAATCGGGCAGGCTGCATACCCTCGGATCCCGACGCTCCTGCACCAGGCCGCTTCGGCGACTCCCGGGCCTCGGGGCCGCGTCGCACGGAGCCGCCCCACTGCAGAGGCTGCACACCTCGCGGGCCTAGGGCTGGGTGCCGGGTGCCCTTAATGTTTATAGCACACCCGATCCATGCTCCTCCAATGCCGCGCACCTCCGTTGCAATCGCCAGGCGCCCAGGCCAGCCTCTCCTTTGTTCCTTGATTATGCGGCGGCGGCCATCTTCTTCTTCGTTACGCTCTCACCTCCAGATTTTCACTTAGCTTCTGGCAGCGCTCTCACAGTACGGGTCCGTGCTAAATTGTATCCACACGTGCACCCGAGCTTCGTGTACACGATCCTCTTTGTCACAGCCTAATTGCATCAGTCCTTGCACGGTTTTCAGTCGGATAATGTGCGGATCTGCAGGAGCCCCCATATGGACACGTCTTTTCACATGGCTTCCTGGCCACGCCCCCCTCCGACGTATTCCTTATCTTAGATATCTCCTTCCAGCTCTGCTGGCCTCGGAAATTGTTTTCTCTAGAGGGCTCTGCGCGTCGACGTCCTCCAAGTCGATGTCTCTCGACAGCCACCGTATCTACGCCGACATCATCCTGCCTATAAAGGCTGCGCGCAGCGTCCGTTGCTCAGTTCCGTTTTTCCGCGCTTACTCAGTGCCTCGGAATACCGTTGCTCAGTTTTGTCAGGTTAGTCCTATTTACCTCGAGTTATTCGATACCGTACTCGATGGCTTCTTCGTCGGAACCGACAACTCCTCAATCCGGCTTAAAAAAATGCCGAGATTGTGGGAAAAAGATGTCGCTGACTGACCCTCACAGAGTTTGTCTGTGTTGTTTGGGAGCTGAACACCATTGTTCGGAGTGCGAGGACTGTATGTCCATGACAGCTAAGGCCCTGAAGGAGCGTAGGGGGAAGCTGGAGAAAGGTAAGACTTTTAAAGCTTCTTCCTCGACGAAGTCGAGACATTCGTCTCCTCGTCACCATTCGCGCTCCAGGTCTCAGAGTGGGTCCCATCACTCCTCGAGATCGAAGCACTCGAAGAGGAGACGTCGAAGATCCCCTTCTCTGTCTTCCTCTTCCCCTGTTTCTCCAAAGAGAATCCCTTGCCCCACGAAACATAGTTCCCGGGCTGAATGGGAGGAATTCCGCAAAAATATGATGAGCGTCTTCGAGAAAGCGGCCTCGACCCCCTCGAAGACTGCCGAGAGCGATGCTCTGGTCGAAAGACCCGAAGGTCAAAAACGCTGTGAGTCGCAGTACCCGGCGAAGGAAACCTCTCGAGCGCGTCTCGAACCCTCGAGTAGGACTATGACCTCAAAACCTTCATCGAAGGTTCCGTCGACGCCGTCGACGAAGGTTCCGTCGACGCCGAGGTCGGTGTCTTCGACGCCGTTGTCGAAGGGACCTTCGACATACGGGTCTGTCGACTCGACGCCAGCTTCGACACCGGCGTCGACGCCAAGAAAAGTCACGGTTACGACACACCCAGTGACTATCCCCAGGTCCTCGATGTCGATGGCGTCGAGATTGTTGAGCAGAATCCCAATTCTGTCAAAGTCATCGAGGCCTCCGCCTTTGTTTTCGACGCCACGCTCAAAGCCTTCGACGTCGGTGTCCTCGACGTTTTGGAGGCCGATTATGACAAGCTCGGCACCCTCTGCCTTGGAAATGGGGTTTACACCCTTTGAGTTCAGAACAATTGAGAACTATGTCCTCAATTATGGAAGAGGGTGAATTGTCTGAACAGGAAGACACTTTTGAGTTGCAGGGACCTGTAACCCCAATTAGAGAGGAATTTTCCTCTGAAGAACGCAGATTAAAGGATCTTCATGATTCCTTACATGAGGCAAGTGGGTTAAACACTTCCCCAGAGGTAGAGTTTGCTAGGCCAGACCCGGGGGAGCATGCTGAAACCCCTTATAGAGCCTTAATGGCCAGGATCACAGAGTTTATGGGGTGGTCTGCACCTTCACAATCTTTCCAACAAGATGACCTCACGGATATTCTTGACAAAGGCCCACAGGAGGATCCTGTGGTGCCTTTTCATAAAGCTCTTCAGAGGAAGATTATGACGAACTGGGAAACCCCAGATGTCGTCCCTGCAGTAAATAAAAAACTGTCTACAAAATACAGGGTATCTTCTACAGACCCGGAGTTTTTGTCAAAACACCCATCCCCAGAAAGTCTGGTGGTACAGGCAGCATCTTCTACTGATGCCAAGACGGCTTATCCTACCGTCCCGCAGGACAGGGACGATAAAAAATATGATGCTATGGCAAAGAAAGTTTTTTCGGCATGTAGCATGGCGTTAAAATCTGTTAATGCTACTTGCACCCTTGCTAGATTCAGCCATACACTTTGGGAGTGTGCTTCTACAGCGGCTGACTGCATCCCGGAGGGAGAAGAAAGGGAGGCGTTCCTGAATATCATACAGGACGGTAAAGACGCTATGTGCGAATCCCTCCAGACGGGCATTGATTCAGCTGACAGTATCAGCAGAGCAATGGCGGCAAGTACAACAACCAGGAGATTCGCTTGGTTGAGAAAGTCTGGTTTTGGCCCAGATGTGCAAGCCAGACTCTTGAACATGCCATTCGATGGCTCTTCTTTGTTTGGGAAAAAGGCGGATGACAGTTTAGAGAAACTGCAAACTTCAAAAGCAGCAGCAAAATCCCTAGGCGCTGCAATCCGTCAGACACCTTTTCGTCCCACAGGAACCTCTGCGAGGGGCAAGTCCTTTCGCTTCTACTCCGCATTCGGAAGAGGTAGAGGACGACAGGCTCAAAGGGGACAAAGAAGAACTACCCGAGGTGGACGGGGTAGATATTCAAAAGCCGCAGCAACAGCAGGTGCCTCTTTACCATCGGCATCTGCATCAGCCGCCCCAAAACCACTCTGAGGACTTCCCTCACAGGACACCTGTAGGAGGCAGGTTGACTCAACATCTGGCAGAATGGCAGGCTATCACGTCAGATGCTTGGGCATTGGAAACAGTTGCCCAAGGTTACTGCCTGCCTTTCCTACGCATACCTCAGAGTCATCCACCGGGGATCAGCTCTCAAAAAGCTCCAGATCCGCTCCTCTTGCAGGAAATTTTGGACCTGCTAGAGAAAGGTGCCATAGAACCGGTACCTGTAGCGGAGAGGAACAAGGGCTGGTACTCCCCTTACTTTCTCATTCCAAAGAAAGACGGAGGACTGAGACCCATCTTGGACTTGCGGGAATTGAACAAATTCCTCAGGAAAGACAAATTCAAGATGGTCACTCTTTCTCATTTCCTCCAGGCCCTTCAGTTCCAGGACTGGTTGGTATCTCTGGACCTTCAGGACGCTTATTTCCATGTGCCGATCCATCTCAAACACAGGAAATACCTCAGGTTCGCAATTGGCAACTCTCATTATCAATTTCGAGTGCTGCCATTTGGGCTGACCTCCGCCCCGAGGGTCTTCACCAAGCTGATGTCGGTAGTGGCTGCAAGTCTAAGGAGGGAAGGGATTCACGTCTACCCCTACCTGGACGATTGGTTGATCAGGGCTGTATCTTCGCAACAAGCTCAGATCCAGCTAAATCACGTGTGCCACTCCCTTCACAAACTGGGCTTCTCCCTCAATTTAAAGAAGTCACAAATGATACCATCGCAGAGACTCCAGTTCATAGGAGCGATCCTGGACACTTCCCTGGGAAAAGCCTCGCCACCAGAGGTGAGAGCTCAAGATATTCTACAGATGGTTACCAAGTTCCAAAATGCCCAAAGTCTCCCAGCCTTCGACTTTTTGAGGTTGCTAGGCCTCATGGCATCCTGCATTTTCCTAGTGCCAGAGGCTCGCCTGAGAATGAGATCCCTCCAGTGGGCACTGAGGACTCAGTGGTCACAATTCTCAGGAAGAATGACAGATCTTCTTCAGGTTCCCGACAGGGTGGCTCGAGACCTTCAGTGGTGGGCCTGTCAGGAGAACATTCTGAAAGGAGAACAGTTTTGGCAACCCTGGCCGGAGATGACGGTAGTCACGGATGCCTCACTCACGGGGTGGGGAGCCAGCGACTTGACCATCAGCGGTCGTTGGTCTCCATCGGAGTCCAGACTACATATCAACCTGTTAGAGCTGAGAGCCATCAGACTTGCGCTGAAGGCGTTCCTGCCAGCTGTACAAGGGAAAAATGTCCTGATAATGACGGACAACACGGTGGCCATGCATTACCTCAACAAAAGAGGAGGCGTAGGATCACTACCCCTGTGCAGAGAGGCGATGCAGCTCTGGTTTTGGGCAATCCAAGAAGGAATCTCTCTATCGGCAGTTCACCTAGCCGGAGAGAAGAACTTGACAGCGGACGCGCTGAGCAGGCAGAGTACAGTCTCCCACGAGTGGGAACTAGCTCAGGAAGTCCTTCAAGAGATCTTCGCCCTTTGGGGAACCCCTCAGGTGGATCTGTTCGCCACCAGCGTCAACAGGAAGCGCGATCTGTTCTGCTCAAGGGAATTTCCCCCGAGAGGAGCTCTGGGAGACGCGTTCATAGTGGACTGGGAGTTTCCGCTTCTGTACGCGTTCCCACCGGTCCCTGTCATTCCTCAAATGATCAGGAGGTTGAGAAGATTCCGGAGAACCATGATCCTAATTGCCCCGGATTTGGCCAGGAGAACGTGGTACCCGGACCTTCTAGACTTGTCCATCTGTCCTCCAATTCAACTTCCACTCAGAGAGAACCTACTCTCACAGAAGGGAGGTCAGGTTCTCCATCCAGACATCAAAACCCTCAACCTTCACGCTTGGCTTCTGAAAGGTTGAGGTACAAGGATTGGGACCTCCCTGATGATGTTATGGAGGTGTTGCTTTCGGCAAGGAGGCCAGCAACAAAGTCTTTATACCTCTGCCATTGGAACAGATTTTGCAGCTGGTGTAGAGAACAGAATATTGACCCCTTTTCATGTGGTACACCAATGGTTTTGTCCTTCCTACTATATTTGGCGAATTCAGGCCTTCAAGTTGGCACCATTAAGGGCTATCTCGCAGCGCTATCCATCTTTAAGCGCACTGCGGAAGAACCATCCTATTTCAAGTTACCCTTGGTAATACAGTTTCTAAAGGGGTTAACCAATGTTTATCCCCCAAGACCATTCCAAGTTCCCCTGTGGGATTTAAACTTAACTTTCCTGATGGGCTCACCTTTCGAACCACTCCATTCTTCTTCGTTAAGATTCCTTACCCTTAAAACTGTTTTATTAATAGCACTTACATCTGCTAGAAGGGTGAGCGAATTACAAGCTCTTTCTTGTAAACCCCCTCATACCATCTTTCACAAAGACAAAGTTGTCCTGCAAGTGAAGCCTAATTTCCTCCCAAAGGTGGTTTCTGAATTCCATATCACTCAGAAGATTACCCTACCATCTTTCTATCCTCCTCCTCATCCGGGGAAAGAGGAAGAGAGGTTACACAGGCTAGACCCTAGAAGGGCTTTAAGTTTTTACATCAGTAGACTAGCCAGGATAAGACAGGCAGACCAACTGTTTGTAGGTTACACAGGTCACAAGCTGGGGTTACCAATAACTAAGCAGACCATTTCCAGATGGATCATTCTAGCCATTCTGGAATGTTATAAACTGGCAGGGAAAGAGCCCCCTCAAAACCTTAGGGCTCATTCGACCAGAGGTATTGCAGCTTCATCAGCCCTCAAGAGGTGTGCCGGTTAAAGACATCTGTGCGGCCGCTACATGGTCGTCTATCCATACCTTTACACGATTTTACAACTTGGATTCCTCCTCCAGTCAAGAGACTAGGTTTGGAAGGGCTGTACTGCACTCTATTCATCAATAGAAGACAGCGCGAAGTCAGTACTCCCTCCTCTAATGATAGAATACTGCTATTGGAGCCTATCTAAGATAAGGAATACGTCGGAGGACACAATCCCTTCGAAGAACAAGTTACTTCTTACCTTGTAACGTTCTTTTGATGGGATGTTCCTCCGACGTATTCCTTATCGACCCTCCCATCCATCCCCGCAGTTCTACTTCCCTTGTTGTTGCAGCTTACGCTCCTTCAGGGTCATTAGTTTAGTCCAGAAAGAATTATTGTGGGCTACAAAACGGAACTGAGCAACGGACGCTGCGCGCGGCCTTTATAGGCAGGATGACGTCGGCGTCGATACGGCGGCTGTCGAGGGACATCGACTCGGAGGACGTCGACGCGCAGCGCCCTCTAGAGAGAACATTTTCCGAGGCCAGCAGAGCTGGAAGGAGATATCTAAGATAAGGAATACGTCGGAGGAACATCCCGTCGAAAGAACGTTACAAGGTAAGAAGTAACTTGTTCTTTTCTCTGGGACATCCCTGCTCAAGTCTCCAAAGGTCATTATTTTGTGACCTCCCCAAGCAACTTCACCCAATTCACTTGCTCTTTGAAATCAATTCTTTCACAGGGAATCTCAAAAAGGTTACAATTAATGTCTTGGTCTCTGTCCAAGTGCTGATTTTGGCCCCAAGGATCTGCGAGCTCTCCCATTTCCAAGGGCAATTTAGGGTCCAGATCACGTAATTTAATTAAGCTTTTCTCCAAAAAGTCCAGAGGGCAGCCTCTTTCAATATTTTCTGGAAACCCTGCAATGTGAATATTATTCCTCAAAGTTTTCCTGTTCAGAGACTTTAATAGATACCTTCTTTTTTTGAATTAGCAATTCTCTCATCTGTTCAGCCATCTTCTGTGTATCATCCACTGAGTTTAAATGACTCCACTGGGTTAACCTTGGTAGACGGTTCAACATATTTCTCCTCTGAGGCAAACAGTTGTGCTTTGATCTCTGCAATATCAGATGCCACCTTGGTCAGAAATGCAAGTAGTTTGTCCTTCCTTTCATTCTTTGCACTATCATCTCAACCTGTCATCCCTGTAGCTGCTGGTTCTAGAATCCTGAATATCAACTTCTAACTAGCTCTTAAAAATGGCATGCGCTGTCATCCCTGTAGCTGCTGGTTCTAGAATCCTGAATATCAACTTCTAACTAGCTGTTAAAAATGGCATGCGCTGTCATCCCTGTAGCTGCTGGTTCTAGAATCCCGAATATCAACTTCTAACTAGCTGTTAAAAATGGCATGCACATGCCTCTTTTGTGCTGTTTGAACATTCCAACTGTCTTCTGTGTGTCATCCTACTGCCCACAGTCTAGCATGCAGCCACTTCATCGTTTGGTGTTATTCCTCGGCCCTGATTTAAGGTCCCTCCATGTCTGCTTTCATGTGTTTTTATGTGGGTTATTCTGAAATTGCCAGCTGTTTCCACCAGCTGTGCAATATGACTCTCTCGTGTTAACATGTTCTGTTCTCGTGGACCGGTTTGTTTCAAGCAAGTTGATCAATAAAGTATCTCACTAGGTGACACAGAGCTTTGGCTCACTTGCTGTGACTTCCTCAAAGGGCCCTATCATGCAGCAGACCGTCCACTTGAGCGGCCCCATGCAAACCTGGACTATGACAGAGTGTAGTCACTCGCAGATTCTCCTGTATTGGATCTTTCATGGATTCACATGCTTTGAATATTCCTGTCTGGTGGGTAATCCGCATTTACCTTATTACATTTTCTTTATGAAATGTGTCCTCCACTTTAGTAGCCCAGATGTGTCCTTTTGGGTGCCTTCAGCCCCAACCAATGGGATGTTGAGTATCGGCCACCAACCAGGAAGCCCTCTTCAGATTCTAACCCCCGGAGAAGTTGGTTGTATATTAGTTGTTTTGATCCTCTGGGAGGAAGGTGGGTGCCTGTGAATCCATGAAAGATACCAATGCTGGAGAACAGGCATTGCAGGTAATCAACATAATCCTACTCACACAGTTGGTCAAGCATTTTGAATGTTGCATTTCTGCATGATTGAGTTTGTACGGCACATGACATGCACTTTCTGCTGCTGCATGACATCTGAAATGAGAATAGATCTTGAGCACCTCAGCAGGCATATCACAGGTAGGGGAGCAATCTCTGACAAAACATGTCCCTGCAATGTGTAGAACATGTGCAAAGCATAGCACATGCATTGTGCTCCTGTGCTCTACTGCAGCAATGACATTGGATCCATTGTCTGCAGCCAGAAAGACTGATGCGTGTTCCCTGGATTTGGCCACTACTCTACCACTTGTTCCACTTTATCCCAGATGTCTGCTCTTTTGTGGCTCTTATCATAACCTTGCATAAACAAGAGTCACTTGTTAGAAAGCATGCAGCTGCGTGGATGACTTTCCTTTCTCCCCACTAGGGGGGGAAGGTGACCAATGGCTCTGTTACAGCCACGTCCCTGGAGAAGCAGACTTTCCCTGCTTCATACAGTTTAGGTGCAACCATGCATTAAACCTAAATCCAGCTGGGAATTTGCTAGCAAGCATTATCAGTTGCCACCATTTCTCTGAAAACTTTTTCAACAAAGGCATATGGCAAAAGGTGTAATGCCAGCATTGTCGCCAATTTAGCATTGAGCAGCTATACTTGTGGAACTCCGAACCTGGATGGCCATGGGGATTATCAAGGCCATGCGTTGTCCATGAGTGGTTAAAAAGCCAAACACCCACAGCCTCTGCCTGTCCTCAAATCCCATCTGCCTTCTATCTGTCTTCCTATGGCAATAGGTTTGGCTTGTAGGTGGTGCGAGAGTACAACCTAATAATCAAAACTAATAAACTGGTATTTTGTTTCTAGACTCTGGTAGCTGTTGGTTTACTTCCCTGGCTGCAGGTACGTACAAATAGAAGGCTTATGTTGCAGCAAGCTTGTCACGAATGGCTGCTGAGTGCCCAAACACTGCCAACAGCAGTGGACCTGTGTAGGGAGGCAACAGATGTACGTAGGCATTTTATAATGCTCCGCTGCCACGCTCCAGCCAGCTTGTGCTAAGGATCAGCTGCCTCCAGTATTTTGGGGCCATCCCCATCAGTTGCCCTCGAATCTCTTCTCTAGGACCCCACTCCAGGACAGCAAGCCTGCACAAGTGGATCATGCAGCGTGGTCAAAGGCCCAAGTTGACAAGACTCCACAGCAGTCTTCCTTTCCAACCAGAAAGTCTCTTCACACTGTAAGGCAGCTGCCTAATAAGCGGGGAGATGACAGCATGGAGTGGAGACTAGTAGCCACCAGAAAGTGAGCACTCTGCACACCCTGCAGTGATCTGCAGCACAGCCAAGCCCAGGCTCATAGGGTGCAGACTGTCCTAAAGAGGACACCACTTCAATGGTACTGGCACAGCTTGCCAGTCTTGCTGTTTGAGAGCCACCAGGCCTTAGTATCTACAAAAATCTTCAGGGCACACAGCATTCTGCTAAAAACCTTCAGGGATCCAAGGATTCATTAACTGATTTGTTGGTCAATCCTGGAGCACAGTGATTAAGTGCCCCTATTATCCTCCACCCCTTCATGGTGTGTTTTGAATTGCTCTGGTATGAGAAAGCTAATCACCATTTTGCAGAAGAAGCAGGTGAGCCAAGGCAGTCATTAAAAGTAACCTTTATATTGCTGATATGTTGTACCATAACCTAGAATTGTGTTCCAGTGGACCAGATGCACACATTTGTTTTGTCTGAGTTATCCTCATGTCTTTCTCTTGAGGCAGTCATACTGCCTACTGCTCTATAATTAACTGATTATCATTTGTGATGAGCTGGCAGTGGAGATAAATCCCTGTCATCTAAGTTAGCCATTGTGAATGTTGTGATGAGTCTGTCATCACTACTTTCCCTGGGGTGGCCTCTCCTCATGTGGCCAGGGCAGGGCAGCTGCTGCCTGATCGTGACCCTGGGGGTGGCTATATGAGGGAGGATCACATAAGGGAAGGTAACCCTCAGGGAGGGAAACAGATATCGGATGAGACATGGTATCCCCCTTTTCCTTTTAGGGATGTCCCCTCCATTCCTCATGCCTCGATGGCCTCTTGTGATAACCCCCTTCAACAACCAGCAAGACTTGCGGATAGCATCTTTCAAAATGCTGTAATCAATAGAATGGCAAACTGATTTTCAAACCCATGTATATGAAACCTAAGAAAATACTTGGACGAAGAAGAGGAATAGAGTAATAAGGATCACTAGATCATAGAAGCCAATGACACGCTCTAGTTGTTGGAAAGAAGCCAGCAATGCCGGCACATTTAAAACCCTGACACTTGAGGGAAGGGAGAGAGAAGCTGACAAGAGCAGGCGGCTCCTGTTAGCTGGAGAGAAGACCTTGGAAGGGCTGTACTGTAGGGAAGTCCAGATGGAGAATGGGAAGCCCGAGAAGTGCTGCTCAAATGAAGAGGACTGCAGGATCCATTGTTCCCGGTATGCCGGAGAACCGACGGTTGGGCAACGTGAGGCCAGATACAGCGCAAGGCTGTCGGGACATCAACATGACAAGTAGCAAAGCATGAGCGAAGCGCTCCACCAGTCCAGCATGCAGCAGTAGCCGAGCAGCACGAAGGGTGCTGCAGCGACCCAAGCAAACCAGTGAGCACAATGGGAGAGGGTGGTACGCCAGGGAACTTAAAGGCAGATACTGCACAGCCTGGGAAGCCATAAAGGAGTTGATTGAGAGGGTGAGAAACCTTTCATGAGTGGAAAGTAAACCCCTGAACTAAAAGAGGGTTGCAGAACCAACACACTGGCTGAGTGAGTCTGGGACCCGCACCTAAAGTGAACTGCATTCTAAAGTGAATTGCACAAGAAAGTCCTGGCAGCGAGCATACCAGGCAAAGTCAAGTATGGGAAGAGAACTGCATATCGAGTTTCGATTTCTGTTGAATGTAGAAAGAAACCTGGGAGAAGAGTATACCAGGTGTGTTTGCGAGTCTGGGACCCGCACTAAAGTTGTGGTGTTTATGAAAGGAGATTACCAAGGAGGATCCATGCCTTTTATGATTTGAGTAATACTGAATGTCCTAAAAAGCCTGGGAAAGGGAGTAATTTCTCCTGGAGTGAATTGACACCAAGTTATCCTTATGGGCTACTTAGAAACTTTGTTTTGCTGTTAAGAAATCTGGGAAAGGGAGTCATTCCCTGGAACTGTGACCATGATCCACTTTGGTTGGAATTGTAGCTTTTTGTTGAACTTGAACAGTTTGTGATCAAAGACCTATCCTTCACTCCTTAGTTTCTAGAATGCGAGGGCTAGGATAGGATTTTGGATGCAGGACATTTTTGCTTTAGACATCGACACAGGACAGACCCTTAGTTTTGGATGAGGTAGTCAAATACCTTTTTCCCAACCCTTTTATTATTTAAATCAAAGTTTATAGCAACCACTATGAGTCCTCTGTGTCTGTCATATTCATGGTTCCTCACAATGCCCTATTTGAAAGTAGGGTTTATATTTTCTGTATTTCCTTTTTATTCTGCCAGTGTGTTTTCCAGTGCTTTCAAGAACGTTTGGAATCTACATATGTTGGTGTTCAGTTGAGGAATGAGTGGCTGTGGAGGGTAGGTCTGGGCGGTGGTAGAATTTGAAACCCTGCACATGCATGTTTGCTACAGCGTGTGCAGGGATTGCAGCAATAAAAGGCAAATGAGAAACCTGAGCTGTTGCCTTTCCTATAGATAAACTGACCTTTGAGCCTGACTGACCAATGTATTAAAAAAAAGAAAAATGCGTTATGGCACAAATGAATCAGGGTGTGCACTCTGCTGGCTCATTTCTATTGCTGCTGCTGCTGCCAAAAGCCTCTCCTGGTAACAACTGCAAAAATGCAAAGCACAAACAAGCATTAACAATGCCAACAGGATGTGCTTTTGAGAAGGCATGGGGACTGCACTTCATGGGCAAAGACACGGGTGTGGCTGGGGGGAGGGGAGCGAGGGGGCTATAGCCCTTGATCTTTTGGTTGTAGCCCTGGATAGAAGTTCAGGGGCTACAACCAAAAGACTAGCTAGTCCGTACATTAGCGTAGCCCCAGATCTTTTACAAACCTAGCCAACTCCTGGGCACATCCGTAGTGGTATTAACTGGCCGTTGATGCTAGCAGGTACAAAAGGGTGCACATACCCTGTCATCTACTGGTTGTGCCTGTCAAAGGCCTAACACATATACACAAATCAAAACTGTTGGCTTTGTCAATGCTTGTTTTTAACAGGACTTAAGTGAAGGACACATAGTGCTTATAAATCGAGTGGCTGAAGGCAACCTGGCTAACACATTTTTATTACGCCTATAGTGGGTTTACAACTCCAATTAAGTCATTAACTCTCAGAAGACGCTTTGAAAAAACGCTGACCGGCACTTCGAGTGCAAAGTTAGATGGCATGGCTTGATTAAAGTGAGTTCAAAGAGTTCCCATGAGGCAGTGTTTTAGACGGGGTGGGGCAGGAAGTGGGTAGCAATAGCCATAGGGATTAGTATGGCCATGGCATCCAATGGATGGTCAAATAACTAAACACCTACAAACTTTGTGTCCCTCCTCTATGCTATTTCTCCCTATCTATACTATAATGCAATAGTTTAGCTTTCTACGTGCTTCAGGCCACACCTAATTGCCTATACTAGAAATACAGCCAGGCAAGAAAATGGGTCTTCTTGGTTTCCATTGAAAAATAAACATTTGATGTGTGTTTTGTGTCTTGTTTTCAACCTATATCCTGAAATCCTATTCTCCAGCATGGGGTCTGGCATGGATTCACATGCTCATGAATATTCCCCGTCGTCAGGCTGGGAATCCTCGGTAAAGAAAAAACCAGTATCAGTTTCGTTTCTGATCTGTCTTTCGTAGTAATAACCAATCACTGGTCTCTGCGTCATACTGACCACAGCCAATGACTGCCCTCTACCTAAGCACCGCCTCTGGCAGCCATCTTCAGATTTTTACCGCACGTTCATGTGTTGGGATCCTCGTGCTATTTCTCTCGAGCGTTAGTGCTATTTTTTTCACGTTTTTTTCGTTCAAAAGAGCCTCAAGCTCCGCCGACTCTCCATCCGATCAACGGGGACCCGTTTCGGATTCGTCTGCGCCCCTCAAGGGTGAAGATTTCGTCGAGCTACGCTTTTGGAGGACTCCAGAAGTTTCTCAGGCCCGGTCATGGCCCAGGAGAAGGGAAGCTCGATGCCCGGAAAGCTGTTCAGGGTCTGCCCTGGATGCCAGCTGCAGAACGTCTTCAAGGAGGACGAACACTCTTTTTGTCTTTACTGCCTACATGAGGACAAGACGCACGTGGAGAAGGACTGTGCGTTTTGCGGCAACATGTCGGAGCGGACCATGAAGGACCGCCATCAACGTCTCGCCAACTGGCTAGAAGGGAAGAGCCCGTCCGGCGAGAAGAAGAGGAAGAAATCCGAGCGGTCTTCTAAGACCTTTGAGGACGCCACGGCGACGGGGGTCCAACATAAGGCCAAGCACCGCGCGTCCGCTGGCACCGGGAGCGCCGAACGGTCGGGCTCTACGGGTGCCAGGCAGGGCGCACCCTCCCCGGCACCATCAACCACGAGCCAACGCTCTGGGTCGGGTAAGAGGAAGGCCGAGCACCCGGCGAAGCTCCTGGAGAGGCCCCGGTCGAGCTCGAAGTCGGAGGGGGAGCGAGGCAGTGTCCCCCCCCCTCAAGGATAAGGCGGTGAGCGCACCTAAGGTGGTGAAGGCCTTAATCCATCCGGCCAAGCCCTCTATCGAAACTGTCGCGGCGGCCCTGGCTCAGCCTGTGGAGGCTACACCAATGGTGGCGACCTCGGGGCTCAGAGTCTCCCTGCCACCTCGGAGGGAGTCCTCTTTTGTGCTCATCGATAGGACCCCCGTGAAATCCCCCGTGGGGAAGAAAAAGGGGGGGCAGGGCGTCGTCGTAGATTCGGCCTCAACCTCGGAGGAGGAGCTGGTCGAGGTCTTAAGCCACAGCCTTGGCGTGGAAGAAGACCGGCCCGTCGGGATGGATCCCGACGCAGGGGACGACGACATCGTCGAGGGTACCGACGGGGCCCCTAATCGCCCGTCGGATTCCCCTCTGCCAGCGCCGCGAGACGACTCGGCGGCCATTTTGTTGGCTATACAGTCCTTATGCTCAGAGATAAGGACGAGACTACCGTTGCCGACGGAACCTCTCCCGTCGGGGGACCCAGAACCGGGACCTTCTGGTGTTCCCCCTACCAAGAAAAGAAGGATCCACCCTCCACCTCCTTTTCAGCCGTTGCGCCCCTTCCAGCCCTCCTCCCCGTCCACCCGAGGGGATGATACGGGGACTGACAGGGCAGCGACGGGTACAGACGACGAGGTATACGATGAGGATGTACCGTCGTCGCCTCCCACCAGGGCTTCTCCGCCCGACGAGATTGGATCGTTCCACTCAATGATCGCCAGGGCATCCGAGCTTTTCCAACTCTGCCCTGAGGAGAAGAAGAAGGAAGGTTTCCTTTATCAGCGGCGCGAGGCCAAGAGGAAGACGGTCCTCGCTGTGCCTCTATTGGACGACATTTGGGATGAGGGCCTCACCCTCCTCAAGAACCCTTCCACGACGCCAGCTAGAAGAGACCGGTACGAGAAAAAGTACCGGGTCCCGGACACGGCCCCCCTGTGCCTCCGGGCGCAGCCTACCCCGGACTCCGTCGTCTCCGCGGCAGCCAGGAAAAAAGCGGGGGGGGTGCGGCCTCCACATCGACTTCCCCACCGGACGGCGAGGGAAAGAAATTGGACGCTAAAGGGACGCAGAGTCATCTCGTCTGCAGCGACGACGATTAAAGCTGCCAACGCCTTGGCTATCGTGGCCCGATACGACAGGGAGCTCTGGTACAAACTGGCTCCCCTGCTGGACTTCTTGCCGGACGACAAGAGGGCAGAGGCCCTGGAGATCCTGCAGGAAGGTGAGGTGGCTTCGGACCACGCCATTACCGTTGCGACGGACATCGCCGACACTGGGTTCCGCCAGTTGGGCAACGGCGTTTGCCTTAGGCGGCGTGGATGGCTCAAGGCTACGGACTTCCGTCAAGACGTTCAGACCAGAGTCCTGGACATGCCCTTCGATGGGAACAACCTGTTTGGGAAAACAGTGGACGATTCCCTTCAGGCCATTAAAGCGGACACCGAGACGGCCCGGGCCCTTGGAGTTCTGCAACAACGACGGACGCCCTTTTGGAGCAGCGGAGGCAAGGGCGCCTCCAAAGGTTCCGGCGGCGGTTTCTCCTCCTACCGTCAAGCGGCCCGCTCGTCGTCTCAGGAGGCCTACAGAGGACGAGGCAAGTCTGGCGGACCCCGCCGTCGTCGCCAAGGGCAAGGCGCTAAAGCCTCGTCGAAGCAGGATTGAACCGGCCGGGGGGGTCGGGCCCCCACCGAAATACCCCAGTGGGAGGCCGGCTGGCGAGCTTCGTCAGCGTGTGGGAGTCCATCTCCACCGACCGTTGGGTGCTGGACGCCTTGGCCCGGGGCCACGCGCTCGAGTTTCAAAGAAAGTGTCCGCGCGTCCCCCCCGTGGCCAGGAAAGAACTTCACGTCCCTCAACTTCTCCTGGAGGTGAAGGCGATGCTCAAGAAGGGCGCCATCAAACTCGTCCCAAAGAGGCTTCGGGGCTCCGGAGTCTACTCGAGATACTTCCTCGTGAAGAAGAAGACGGGGGGATGGCGCCCCATCCTGGACCTGCGACGTCTGAACAAGTTCATCAAGGCGCAAAAGTTCCGGATGGTCACCCTCCAGCACGTCCTGGGTCAGCTGAAGGAAGGAGACTTCCTGTCGTCGTTGGATTTGGAGGATGCCTACTTCCATATTCCCATCTTGAAGGGGCACCGAAAATTCCTCAGGTTTGTGGTCCAAGGGCGTCATTACCAGTTCAAAGCCCTCCCCTTCGGTCTACGGTCGGCACCCAGGGTGTTCACCAAGTGCCTCGCACCGGTGGCGGCTCAGCTGCGCCGCGAAGGGATCCACGTCTACCCCTACCTGGACGACTGGCTCATCCGAGCCAAGACAAGGGAGCTCGCCGTGGTTCACACGGCAAGGACCGTCCAACTTCTCACGGACCTGGGATTCGCCGTGAACTACGCCAAATCCCACCTGGTACCCGCGCAAGACACTCTGTTTCTGGGAGCGAGGCTCAACACAGTGTCCCTTCTGGCCTCCCCGTCGGAGGAGAGGACCAGGACCATCCTGGGCAAGGTGCAGCAGATGTTGGTGGCCGACGCGGCCAAGGTGAGGTCCATCAAGTCCCTCTTCGGAATGATGTCTTCCTGCATCTACTTCATTCCCATGTGCAGGCTCCGGAGGCGCCCGTTGCAGGAGTTCCTGGACGCGCGCTGGATCCAAACGACGGGCAGCTTCGAGGAAAGGATCACACTCGACGAGAGTTTCCGACGAGCGATCCGGTGGTGGGGCACCCGCGCGCATCTGACGGCGGGCATGGACTTCCAGACCCCAGCCCACCAGGAGACAGTGACCACGGATGCCTCCCTGGAAGGGTGGGGAGCGCACACCGGAAATCTGCACGCAAGAGGCCTTTGGCTCCCGTTGGAGAAATCCTTACATGTCAACGTCCTGGAGCTCCGTGCAGTGTTTTGGGCTCTCAGGTCCTTCCTTCCGTCCCTCAAGGGCAAGGTGGTGAGGATCTTCACCGACAACACCACCATGTTTTACATCAGAAAACAGGGCGGAACCAGGTCCCCAGCACTGTCCAAGGAGGCGCAGGACCTGTGGCATTGGGCAGTCGCCCAAGGGATGTTTTTGGTGCCGTTTCATCTGGCAGGGATAAAAAACACCATCGCCGACTCACTCAGCAGGGAGCTGCGCTCGTGCCACGAGTGGGAACTACGGCAGGATCTAGTGGATCGCCTCTTCCGACGGTGGGGCACACCCCAGATCGACCTGTTCGCGACGGCGACGAACTCCAAGTGCCGGAGGTTCGCCAGCAGGTTTCCCCAGGTGAGGAGCATGGGCGATGCTTTCTCGTTCCCCTGGGAGGGCCTGTTCCTCTACGCGTTCCCTCCTTTGCCACTGCTAATCCGGCTCGTCAACCAGCTCAAGAGGTCACGGTGCAGGATTTTCCTCGTCGCACCTGCGTGGCCGAGGCAGATATGGTTCCCGGACCTTCTGGACTTGTCAGCGTCCCCGCCAATCAAGCTGCCGGTGGACGCGGATCTGCTCTCCAGGGAAGGAGGCGCCATCCTCCACCACGACCCGAAATCGCTGAACTTGCAGGCCTGGCTCCTGCAGCGCTAGAGTTTGGAGGATACGACATACCGGCCGACTGCAGAGAGGTTCTTGCAAAGGCCAGGGCGTCCTCGACTCTTAAATGCTACGGACACAAATGGAAGAGGTTCTCTGTCTGGTGCCATGCACAGAAGATTAACCCTCTACGGATTACGGCTCCCCAAGTACTGCCGTACCTGCTGACGCTGGCCAAAGCTGGACTGGCACACGCGTCCATCAAGAATCATCTTGCTGCGATCTCCCGATACACCAGAACCACGGGGCGGACGTCCTTGTGGTCTCATCGTCTGGTGAAAGAGTTCATGAAGGGACTGTTCAGATCGTTCCCGCCGGTGAAGGCTCCGGCCCCGGCGTGGGAGCTCAACGTGGTGCTGACCAAGCTCATGGGACCTCCGTTCGAGCCTCTGCACTCGGCCCCGTTGAAGTTTCTGTCGTGGAAAACAGCGTTTCTTGTGGCCATCACCTCCGCACGACGGGTGGGAGAGATCCAGGCCCTTTCCTGCAAGGCCCCGTACTTGACTTTTCACGACACGAGGGTAGTGCTCAGGACGCACCCCTCCTTCATGCCCAAGGTACCGTCGGACTTCCACCTCAACGAACCCTTGGTGTTGCCTGTATTCTTCCCGTCGCCTTCGTCGCCGGCTGAGAGAACTTTGCACTTGCTGGATGTGGCTAGAGCGCTGAAGTTCTACGTGGACCGCACGAAGTGTTTTCGGAAGACGTCACAACTCTTTGTGAACTTTGGACCTGTCAATCAGGGGAAGGCTCTCTCGAAGGCTTCCATTTCCAGATGGCTCTCCGGCTGTATCATGTACTGTCATCGGTTGGCAAACCGACCGCTGCCTGGCCGTCCGAGAGCCCATTCCACCAGAGCGATCGCAGCTACCACGGCGTTCCTTTCTGGTGTGCCCCTGCTGGACATATGCAGGGCTGCTACGTGGAGGTCGACGCACACCTTCACGAAGTTCTACTGCGTCGATCGGGATTACAGGGAGGAGTCCAGGGTCGGCCAAGCAGTGCTGCGCAACCTGTTCGCTTGAGGTGAGCCTGGTGAGGAGGTAAGATGCTTAATGTTGAGTTTGATGCAATGCTTAATGTTGAGCCTTTGCCACCTCCCGTGGTTGTGCATGTGTGTACTGCTATGTATTCTTTATTCATGAGGATGTGAATCCATGCCAGACCCCATGCTGGAGAAGGAACAAGTTACTTACCTGTAACTGTTGTTCTCCAGCATGGGTCTGGCATGGATTCACATGCGAACCCTCCCGCCTACCCCTCTGCGGCTCTTCACTTGGTCATACTGCCACTTCACGTGCTTCCAAATCTGAAGATGGCTGCCAGAGGCGGTGCTTAGGTAGAGGGCAGTCGTTGGCTGTGGTCAGTATGACGCAGAGACCAGTGATTGGTTATTACTACGAAAGACAGATCAGAAACGAAACTGATACTGGTTTTTTCTTTACCGAGGATTCCCAGCCTGACGACGGGGAATATTCATGAGCATGTGAATCCATGCCAGACCCATGCTGGAGAACAACAGTTACAGGTAAGTAACTTGTTCCTTATGTAATGAGGATTGGCCGTTGCTCCAGTCCCAGTAACCCGATCTTCTAAATATCCTGGCTAGTGTGCTGACGTTGTGTACCTGCTCAATGCATGGACCCGGGGCTCACTAAGTAGAAGCTTGCTGATTGTGCAGGTGTTGAGCACTTGTTATGTTGCTTTTTCTCCCAGAGAAGTCTAGGTCCTAGGCCCTGGGGCTATGGGAATGGGGTTACATTAGGCAGGATACAGGTGCCTTCCCCTGACCATTAATAATCCATGTGACAAAGTCTGGCAACCACAGTTGACCTGGAATGATCCTGTGTTAATAATTGGTAGGAGTTGCGCTTCTAATGTATGGAAACCTCACTGATAAAATGTGTATGTTTGTAGGTCCAAAAATGGTGAAAGAAACTGGATACTATGACATTCTGGGGGTCAAGCCTCAAGCTAATGCAGATGAAATCAAGAAGGCCTACAGGAAGCTGGCACTAAAATACCATCCTGATAAAAATCCAAATGAAGGAGAAAAGGTAAGCATGTGTTTATTTATTTTTTTCTTCCTCCAATGGCTGTGAGTAGTTTGGCTTATTTCTTCACTGTGTCTGTATCCGTTATTGCAATGGGTAGTCTTCAAGGGATAGCCCTTTATTTTGCCCATAATCCTTTGTTTCTTAAGAAGATGTAAGAAAAGCTTGTTAGAACCAATGCTATCTTGATATTCTCTTGGCTATAGGTAAGTGGAGTACCTACACTTTTACCCGATAAGACCAGTACAATACAAGGGAAATTGGGCATAACTGTCACAGATGTCTGTTTACGCCACCTACACTGACCTGGTGAAGATTCAGACCCATCATGAGCAACACCTTTCTAGAGGGGGCCTTGGCTGTGGTGCTGGCTGATATGAAGATGACCTGTATGATTACAATGTTTTCCTTTCATGGGAATTGCTTGCTACAAAAATATTTTTCTAAACAAATGTCTGTATTGCAGCCAAAAAAAGACACTAATCGGGAACTATATTTTTACACCATTAAAAATATTTTTTCTCCCAACTTTCCTAAATAGGGAGTAACATTTTCTTAATTCAAAAGTGACTGTCTATGCCCATTTGCTTGTTTTTCTGAGTGGTTTTTGAAATTGATATCAAGAGTTCTCATAATTCATGCCCTGCTTGCTCCAGCCGTGCTTCCCTCTGAAGTTCCCATGTAGCCTAACTCTCTGAATTGCCACCCCTCTTCTTTTGCTCTTTACTTCCTAATCTTTAAATGGCCTTTCACTGCATACATCTTTATTTAGCCATTAGAATTTAAGGTGAGATTGTTGGTTGGGGAAGAGTGGGTGTGATTAACATTGGGGAACACCTTCAGTTGGTCTTTAAATTTGATGCCATGTCAGCACCCTTTGTGGACTTCTGTCGTATTGATTCACTGTAGCAAAGCACACAAACCTTCATGTACTGCAATCTGCCATTAAATCATGAAAAGCTGTTTGCAGGGATCAGATATTCAAGCCAAGCGTGCTGTTGGAACAAGCATTCATGAAAAGTGTGATCCTTTCTACTCCACTGAGGCTCGAGTTTGGTATTTATATCCAAATTGAAATATAAGGACCACTTCAGCCCAGAGACCTACGAAAGGTTCTCCAGCACTTCCTTCTGTTTGGGAGTCCTGATCCTTGTCTGGCGGCAGCTCAAAATCTTCTTTCTGTTTAGTAAATGCTTCGCTACACTGAAAATACTTTTCCTCTAGAGTATTAGATTAAGGATAGGCTTCACGCTATGAAAATAAATCTATGGACCGCCCATTTTAGTCACCTTACACTGGTATCTCTGCAGGTTAATGATTTGGCATGTTATGCAGAGCACCTGCAGGTTTTCAGTCTACCAAGTCCCGCCACCCAGTTTTCTTCTAAATCCTAGTGCGTTCACATCTGCAATCCTTCTTTTTGTCTATTGTTCCTCCAGACAATGAGATATTGAGTGTGTTTGCTCTGAGACCTTAGGCCATGCTCGGATTCTAACTGGTGAGTTATTCTGTGGGGAGTCCTAGGCTTCTTTCAGAAGATTTTTCTTAAACATTGCACCCCTACAATTTTGCATTGGAGTTGAAATCCCGAGATATAGTTCGAGGGAGACAAAACCGAAGATTATTTTTCCGAAAATAACCCTCGGTCTTTTCTCCACTGAACATTTCTGCCTTGGCTCCCGCCCCCACAGACACACCCCCACCCCTACTTACCTTGCTGCCGACTCACTATGTCCGGCAATGCCTGTTCCCTTTCACTTCTGTGATCGGGAACCGCACCCTCACTCACAATATAGGGAGCAAGGGTCCGGGGGACGCCCCCGCCACTGAATGGGGATTTGGTTGAACTTTTCGGCTGTTCGGTATTTTCGAGTGGCTGAAATTCAGCCAAAATCTCCCATTCAGTCTTTTAAACTCTTTTTGGCTGATTCAAGAATTTCAACTCTTCAGATTGAGGAACATTAGGACAGATCGGATTTTCTACTTTAGAATGTTTTTCACTGTGGGAGGTGTTACTGCTCTTCCTTAACACCTCCAGTTTCTACACTGCCTCTTCCCGTATGGTAGAAAAGGAGTGGAGTCCAGCAAAGTATGTTTTCAGGGTTTGTCTCTTGTAGCCTCAATGTCAAAACCCTAGTTGTGGACACATGAGACTAATTTGCTGACTATAAGGGGATTTACCCTGTTGCTGAGGCAGCTATCCAAAGGTACTATCTTTGTAGAAGTTCACCCCAGCAATCTACCTTCCACATTTGGCCCAATCTCTGTGTGCGTCTCCGCTGGGTTGAGCTATCCTGTCATAGGTTTCAAGTAGTTCGGTAAGCCCTGCCCAACCTGTCCCTGGATTGGGAAACTCTTGCTCACTTTCTGCACTCTGTGAACCTGGCCCTTGCGCTCCGCTGTGTTCGGTGGGTTGGACCCCAGGCATTGTAAAGCTGGGACTTTCAGTAGTGGGCGTTCGCTGGCAGCTCGTCTAATAATTCAGCAGCTTTGCTATGGTTTTCTTTATTGCTGGGGTGCTTCTGGGAACGGTTCTGCAAGGAAAATGCAAGAGGCCTGGCCAAGACAGAGGCTGGAAAGGTATTGCTTTCGGGACAGTGGTAGCAATATTCTTGAATGTGCTGTAAAAGGTGTCCGCTCATTTGGTCGACTAAATGACTGGTAACCGCTGTAAAACACAGGGTAATCATGGACTGGGATCCCTCACACATCCCTCCTACCAGCTCTGGGGTAGGCAGGCACTGACAGTGCCCTGGTAGGCTGCCTAACCGCTCCCTTCTGACAAGATCTTGACTGTCACTTTCTGAAAAAGGAACACTCGGTCAGTGACAGGAGCTTGGGATGCGGTGAGTTGTGTTGCCCTTGTCCTCATGTTCGAGCAAATGCACTGGTATTGGAATACCTGGCTGTAGATTACAGATGGTTTTGGATGGAAAGCTTGTTGTTTCTTTCATACAGTTGTTTCCAGCTGGCCATAGCTTTAAAGCAGATGGTATCTAGAAACTGAAGGCTCATCTTGGAATAATACATTTTGAGTTTAATGTGATGGTAGCTATTGATTCATTGTATTGTTTAATGGAATCTTCACTTTCTGCTCTAATCCTCAAAATGTCATCAATTTATTGCAGGTATGTTAGAGGTTTCTGTGATTGCTGCAGAAAGTCTACCTTCAAGTTCACCACAAACGGACTTGCATATTGAGGGTGCGCTTTGTATGTCAATGACTGTTTCAGTGTTTTGTAGGAAGTGGTTTTCAATTAACACAGGTTGTGTGAGACTGCATCTAGTGAGCTTGATGATCGCCTTGGTTGAGGTGTCAATTTTTTATAGCAATCTCTGGCAAGAAGCTATTCAATCTTCTGGCAACTAGGATGTAACTTCACTCAAGGAGTTTGAGTCCTAAATGCCCCATCTTCAGTGGTGGAAATGGAAAAAATGTGGTGGGGGGGTCGCACAAGGGGGCGGAGTTTGGAGGAGGGGGCGGAAGGCAGGGGGAGGCAGGGTTTAGAGGGCCAGAGCTGGCAGTTGAACTCCGATCAAAGAAAATGGCCAAAAGAATAGTTTAAAACGGCGCAATTTCTTTCATGGTGCTTCTTTTCCAAACTCCACACTATTTATATCAAATCCACTTTAAACTACTTCCATTGCACTAGTGCACCCAAAATATGATATCATTACCACTTGAAAAAGGCTATTTCGTGCCATTACCGAGCCTGCATAGGGAAGATTAGATGCCCCCACCTTTGCAGGCCAAAGTCCTTCTCCAAATCACACAGGGTCACGAGGAGCTCTACACATTCAAATCTGGCCTCTAAAAAATGCAGCACATCAGATAATAAGTTATATATTATCTAATGTACTGCATTTTCTAGAGGCCAGATTTGAATGTGTGCTGGCTGCGTGTTTATTTGTATATAACCAATTAAGAACAAACACCAGAGAGACAAAGGAAACGGGTGTTAAATAAAAGTTAAAGCACCTGAGGCGAGAGTACAAAATAAGTCAAATGCTCTGTGCACAGTCCGCTTGCACCGTGGGACAGATTAGATTCTAAGCCCACCAGGTGGGGGCTCGGAGATCTAATCTGCCCTGTGCGAGTACTGTGCACGAAGAGTAATCTACGCTGTGTGCACAGAGCGCTTGCACAGGGCAGATTAGATCACTGAGCAGCCGAGCCCCCACCTTCGCGGGCTCTGCAATGTAATCTGTGTGATGTCCTGTTGTGTATACCTTGGGGGCGGAGCCAGAAGAGCACTCATGGGGCCAATGTGCTGCTCTGTACCCCCCCTCCCCACCCCACACTCCATACCGTAGCAGGCATTTTTTTTTAAACTATCCAGCGCAGAACGCTAATGACATGGGTTGTTTGGGGCTGACTCTGGCTGGATCCCGAGATCTGGGCTAAACACATCTGGTGCCGGATCCGTCGAGAACCGGCCCATCACCAGCGCTGCCTATCAATCGATTCCTCCAGAGAAAAGGTGTTATCATGCACAAAGCTTTTTGCGTCCATTACCAAAGATTTCCAAAAGGATTTAATATATCCGGATGTCACTTTGGTTAATCATGATGTATTAATTTCAGAGATAATCAGGTGGTTTAGATGCCCAGTTTCTCAAGCATTGAATCTTACATGGATTCACATGAATATTCCCCATTGTCAGGCTGGGAATCCTTGGTAGTAATAAAGCAGTTTTGCTTCAAAGCCTACAAACTGCTCATCACTTATATAGCTCATTGTTGTTACTTTGGGTTATACTGCCCCAACCAAGACGTTTGTCCTCCTTAGTTCCACTCTTGGTGGCCATCTTCAGGTTTTTACTGCACGTGTACATGTTGGGAGTCCTCATTTATTTGCTCCTCTAATTGTTTTCAATTTCTCAACTATATTGAGTATTTTTGATTGTTTCTTCAACTGCGTCATCTAAGTAACTACCAGTAGCAGGGATACGTGCCAGTGAAGGTCCGGACCATCCAGGGATCTTCTACAAGTGGAGAACTTCTTGGGGGAGTCCTTCTCCACGTGGAGATGGTGGATGCCAGCAAGCAGTCTCTTTAGGCCATGGTCCAGTGCGGGCTAAAGAACGTTTTTGTGGACGATCGCCACACAAAATGCATTAATTGTCTGCATCCGGACCACAAGGACTGTTGCTCCATCTGCCAGGTGTTCTTCTCTAAAACCAGGAATAACTGCCACCGACGGTTGGTCGCGTGGCTGGAGGAAGGTGAAATTGCCTCTATCTGCAGTCTTGAACCAGCAGACCTGTGCAAAAAAACTCCCTCTCCGAAGAGGTTGATCTCAAGAGGATTCTTCCCGGGAGAAGAAACCTAAGAGGGGTCATGCACATATGTCGTACAGCTAGACTACCCCTCCGTCGAGTACGACGGCGGCCAATGCTCAGTCTGCATTAGTGGTCTCGTCGACTATGTTGTCCACGACTAAGAGCTCATCCACGGTCTCCACCACAGCTGCACAGTCTATGCCAATGACCACAACTGTCCCTACTAAATCGTCATCTTTGACGACGAAACACCATTTGATGTTCGACACACCGTTGACGGGTCACTCATCCATGGATCACAAGAAGAGTTCTTCGTCATCAGCGATTCCATTGACGACCTGAAAGTCGGAGACTTCTACCTAATCATCGACTACAGCACCATCCACGACGATCCAATCGTCGATGACATCATCCACAGTCACGACAGAAGTCTCCAGAGTGGCACTGCCCCCCCTCCCCCCCCCCGGCCAGCATCAGCAACATTGTCGACAACGTCTCTGGCTCCAGGAGTAGGTTCTTTTCTGAAACCCATGAAGGATAAGCCTTTGTTCACGTTGGTGCCTGTGGCCGTCACAAACCACCTGTCCAAGTGCTGCAGAGTAGCATCTCCGAAGAGGAGCCTAAGGAAGTTCTATTTTCAAGCCAGGATGAGATGGAAGCAGTTGATCCTCATCGACCACGGCAACCATCAGGCCCCCTGGACCATCTGCTCCAGCCCCAGTACATCCTGCACCCAGGGACTTGTCGCAGGACATGTTATCAACTTTGCAGTCTCTGGTAACAGTTACAGCAACAGCTACCCCCTTCAGTTACCGAAGGTGCTCCTAGAGTGCCCCACACGACCCGCTGAGGCAGGGTTATCTCATCCTCCTGGGTGCAAGATTTCCTGCACCCAGGGGCTGCCCTTATTGCCACCAATACATGTCTGGATATGGACACATCCCAGGGTACCATACAACTGATGAGTATGATGACCTGGTTCCGGCAGATGGAGAGAACCCTGATGCTGATCTACCCTCCATGAGTTCACCGCCATATAATGCCATGTTCTATTAATGCATGATGTGAAGCTCTTCAACCTCATCCCTGAAGTACAGAAGGAGGGTTTCTCGTTTCAGAGGTGGGAGGCCTCCAGGAAATCGGTGGCAGCTATATCTCTGCTTAACAACACCTGGGAGGATGGTCTCTTGGTCGTGCAGAACCCATTTCCAGCTTCACAGAAAAGGGACCGATGGGAGCAAAAATACAGTTAATGAGAGCGCTTCCAAGTGTCTTTGAGTCCAGCCATCTCCTTACACTGTAGTTTCGGTTACAGCCAGGAAGAGGTCAGCTAACCCTTCATCTCAATCCTTGGTTCTATTGGACAAGGATGGAAAACGGCTGGATCCTTTCGGGAAGGGATTACCACAGCGACTAGCACCATCAAGGCTGCAAATTCGTTAACTATTTTTTTCCCAATATGATGGGGACCTGCGGCTTAAGATGGGACCCTGCCTAGGCTTCTTGCCGGACGACAAGGAGAGGAAGCTTTAGCTTTGTGTGGTCTGATGCTATCTCACCCTCGTGCAGCAATCACAGTTGCTCTGGCTGTTTTGGACAAGGGCTTACGCCAGGTGGGAAACTGGGCTGTCCTAGGGTGTCCAAAGTGGTTGAAGGCCACCATTTCCACCCATACATCCAATCTAAATCTACATCCGGTATACGGCTCGGGTGTTAGTCTGTTTTTCTCTCATAGCGGGCTGTCCGTGAGGAAGTGTGTTTGTGTAGCAAAGGGGGGAGGGTAGAGTTCCTATATATCCTACTTGGTATGATGGGCTTAAGGTTTTATATGGAAGGGGATACCGCGTCTCACCATACGGTGTCCCACTCCCCAAAGACCCCTCACCCAGGTGATCCTCCCGCACTGGTCCACCACCAGGAACTGGATCCAAAAGTGATGGCTGTGTCCTGGCCACCTCAATGACAGATCCCCGGGGAGTAGTGGGTGAGACACCTTCTGGATTCTCACTGTTCTCTCAGCCCGGGTGTGTCTGAATTGTACAGGTCATTGTACTTTTAGGGGCCCACGGCCATTTGCCTAGAGTTATGTTGGAAATGTTCATTTTCCAAGATAATCCACTGTTTCTCTTTTTCCATCAGGCGGTCCGCTAATACCCGAAATTGGGCCACACAATAATATTTGTATAGGTCCCACACTCCCTTTATCTTTCGGCATTACTAGAGTGCACTATGCTATGTGTTGCCTCTTGTTGAAACCTAGGAATGCCAAGAACGCCTTCCTTGCCTCAGCAAAAAAAAAGGGGGTAACACTATTTGCAGGGCCTCAAACAGGAAGAAACGCCTTGGTAAAAGGTTCATTTTAATGGTGGTTGGGTGTGCCGCCCAGGAAAGCAAAAGCTTGGACCAGGAACGGAAGATCTTTCTGGATTCTACCCCATAGTGGAGAGAAATTGGCCCTGTGCAGGTCATTGAGGTTTCTGGTAAGAACCACCCCCAAGTATTTAATCCCCTCTAGCCTTAACTGAATGCCATGATGTTGCAGGCATGCAGTCAGCTAGCAGAATGGGGGGTGGGGGCGGTCTCTCTACCAGTGGAAGGGCCATCGTTTTTGACAGGTTGATCTTAAAACCTGAGCGCTGGCCAAATGATTAGTGCGACAAGGGACGATATGGACTGTGTTGGATTCCCAATATACGCAGGGATGTCGTTCGCGCATAGGGCTAATTTATGTTCTGCGTTCAGTCTGAGTTTGTGCCCCTATGTCTTGCGTTGCTGTGCACATATCGTGGTCCGACCAGCTTATCACCCGGACTCCTGCAGCCACAATATTATGCTCTTGTGCCCCCTCTAAAGTGTTGGGGGGGGGGTAAAATGTAGATGCCTGTGTCAGTTGCTGTATGGTTCTCCAAGTGTCCATGAGAAAGTTATCGCGATGAACATGACTCAATTGGTCTTGTGTATCACCGGCGGCGTGGCCCCCACCCTCAGCGATGACCAGTCCAACGACTGATCAATAATTGAGTTAAGATCAACCCTGCATATCGGAGTGCCAGTCTTCCAGTTACTGATTGCTGCCAGGACCTCACTATAGAGATGGAATTTGTGTTGATTAGAAGAATATAGTGCAGAAAGAGTAACCGCCAAGTCATAACCTTCCCATTAAGTGCCAGTAATCAACCCTCTATCCCTTTTTTGACCTGGTGAACTTCAAGACCTAAGGATTTACGTATCAGAATTCACACCCCTGCCTTTTTTGTCATGTTAGATGACCACTAGGCCGCTCCCAGCTACCTGCACCTAAGGGTGTACGCCTCCCCCTTTTTAAGTTTGTTTCTTGCAAAAATGGGATCTCCACCCCCAATTGTTGGAATTCTTGGACCACCATTGATCTCTTCTGCGGGGAGTTCAGGCCCTTCACATTAAGGGAATCCGGCCTCCCTCCCTCCGGAGAGGGCTTTAGCCTTCTCTCCAGACCTACATCCCCCTAAAGGGATGCCTCCACTTACCAGAGTGTCGAAAAACATCATACCCGGTGCCACCCAGCCGTTCAAATCCCGTGCCCCTTCACTGCTTCTTAAAAACCTTCTCATCCCAGTTACCCCTCGTGGGCTTCTCTGCCCCCACAGCCCCCCCAAACCAGTTCAGTAGGGGATGGCCACCCTAGTTGAGTGGAGATACCCTGAAAACAAGGGCCATCACAAAGTGACCCCTAGCCCATATCAACAAACTCCAAATAAGACCACGAGCAACAGGTTCCGGTGATTTCTAAGAAAAATTCAACTTGTGAATTAACAAAAGGATATCTTGGTCCAGGACAGCCGACAGTAGGCCATTGACGCTGTTCCATAAAGAAGAACCTCAGACGATCTATACCATCGTATTAAGAAAAGCTCACAGATCCAGATTCCCTCTCAGAATTGCATTTATGAAATGTCCTGGGAACGGCCCCTATACAGACGTGGGTTCAGTGGGCCTCTAGACGTGTCTGAGGCCTGATCGTTGCCCCTAATCTTGGCGGTAGCTACGGTCCTCGGCCGACAGCTGGATAAGCAATCTATTGACTTCATCTTTGGAAACAATTCTGTAATCTTCACTTCTGTAGGAGAATGAAAGTGAAAAAGGAAACATCCAGCAGTAGTGGATATCCCACTCTAGAAGCCATTGCGTCAGGCGTCGGCAGTCCTTTTGCTTCTGGGTGGTCATCAGTGAGAGACACTGATAGATTTGAATATCTAAGCCCTCAAACAGAATTTCTCCCTTCTCCCTGGCACTCTGGACAATGTCCATTTTATGCTTGAAATAATGGCCCTTGGCGAGCATTGACCACGGACCATTTGGAAGGCTGCCAAACTGCACCCCCCCTTACCTCCCGATGAATCCTGTCAAAGGTGACCTCAGGGGCTGGTGGGTCCGTAAACAAGCTCCCAATAAGGGCCTTACCCTGATGTTCAAGGACCGCAGCTGTTTCCCCTTTCAGGCCCATCATACGAATGTTGGACCTATGCTGCGGTTCTCGAGGTCGTCCACCTTCAGGGTGAGGTCCAGCTCTCTGGTTAAGGTCCAACAAGCCGGCATCTACTCTTATTTCCATCAGGTTAGCGGATAGTTGGTTATTCTCAAGAAACTCTATTTTATCCTCAACTTTGTCCAACCGTCCTTTGAGCTCCGATATTGCCACTGTTATGCCCGACTTCACGGCTCTGATCTCCTCCAAGATCATTTTGATGTTTGCTTTGATAGAGGTTTCCTGATCTTCCCCCGTGGGAGAGGGTGTCTGTTCTAAAGTTGCGGAGGCCACCATGTCGAGAGGTCACTGGAAACTGCAGTTTTGAGGCAGTGTCCTGGTGGACATCTGCTGGTAAGCCTCCCTGAACTGTCAAGCTACCTCCTGCATCACTCTTTGCCACCAGGTGTTGCTGTTCAAAGAAGGCTGGAACTGGCCCGCCGCTCCTCAGAACAGGTTTACCAAAGTTAGGGCAGGCAGCCTCCCAATGTATTGCCCCCTGGGGTGACTGGAATACCAGCAGACCAAACTCCTGATGTAAATAATGGTCACCCCTCTGCATGATGCTGTCACGCGTCTTGGCAAATAACACACCTGGGGAAGGTGGCGCCTCAACAGGCGGCAAAGGGTGCCCCTCGCCTCTGTCCTCTCCTTTACTGCATTCTGATCACTCCAGGGATGTTATCCGACCGGCAGCCCCCGGATGGCACAAAGTCCAGGAGCTTTGCACCCACCCTGGCCATGGTCTGGGATTTCACAGTGTACCCGCTGTGCTGCTCACCTTCCCGGCATGCCCCTCAGCGGGCCGTTGAGCCACGATCTGCCCCTGCCGGGGAGATCAAAGTGGCGATATCCGCTGGCCCACCGGGCAGCCTATATCAGTAGTCCTCCAATGGATTCGGGGGCCCTCTGATGTGCTGGGCTATGGAGCAACACTCCTCTGTGGCGAGGAGCATTAGTTAGGTGCCATCTTGGCTTGAACGGCGGGCTTCGGCAGTAATACTCAAACTAACTTTGCTGGCTGGACTCAAAGAGAGCTATTATTCATCAGGCAGCATCCTAGCACCTTTATCCACCTTTCGCATTGCATCTGCAAAGTTATTGATAACTTTATCGCCCACTGTCTGCCATATCTCATTGTCGGGCCAGGAAGGCAACAGATCAGGCTGCCATGTTGCCTGCGCCCCCCTGGCGCTCTCCCATGGAAAATATTCTTAATGAAAATAGGCCCGCCAGCTAAGCCATACCCCTCTTAAACTCCATCAAAAAAGAGGGTTTCCCATCACGGTCTACCCTGTCCCTTACTAGGGTGGTTAACCCACGGGTAGAGAAGACCTTCAGAACCTCCCCTTCAGATCCCCTCTACATTAGGGACACGTTAAGCCTGACTCCCTAGTAGTTACCACTACACGGAAGAGAGGTGTTCACTCTTGACCTCTGAAACACCTCCAAAAATTGCACACCCTGGGAAAACTTATCACAACTTCTACTGCATACTTTACCATTATAGCAAAGAATACCATGTTGCTTGCCAACTATAGCAACAACCAGTGGCTATACCAGAGCCCACACAGTCCCATCTACTCCAAATAATCACTGAGGGGAAACTGGTTTCGCAGAATGTCTTAGACTCTGCAGACACCTCATGTGGGGTCATTGCAGAGGGGAGCCTCCTTAAGACGCATTCCTGGCTTAGAGAATCAGGATTTAAGCCAGAAACACAGGCAGCATGTATTAACATGCCCATCGAGGAGGGCCTCCTCTTTGGCAAAGCTGTTGATGACCAGTTGGAGATGGCAAAAAAGGAGCATGAAACAATTAAGACTCTTGACCAAATTTCCAGTAAGCCATTCGTCCCAAGGGGAGCGTTTAACACACTCTGAAACTTTTGGCTGCAAGGCTCAGGAAGACGAGTTCAAGCTGGAGCAAGCACATCTAGTGCTCCTTTCTATTCGCCACAAGTCCAAACGTCCTACCAAAGCCGAAAAGTAATGTATTTGGGGCTAACTGGATCAGTGACGTGCTTAGGTAATTCTTATGTGTCAGGGTTTTGGGAAGACGGGGTGCAAGAACTAGACTGGGCATGAGAACATCCAGGCGTAATTGTTTGCATGCAGTAGCAGGGTGTTGAGGACAAAAGATGCTTCCACTCTTCCTTAACCATTTCTTCCAGAGATCAGTAGGTATTGGCTCAAAAGATGTAGGATTGGGCTGTAACCCAGGGCAAGATGGTGCTTTGCTACAGTAACATTCTACAATGGAATTGAATTGAACACCTTTTCCAACTGCCTTTCAGATTTGTCAAGTGTGGACAATCTGGTTTTGAGTCAGCTCCATTGAGGCCTAACTTTTGAACAGAGTTCAGGACAAGATTTAAGAAGGAAACAGGAACAGCAGCTGCAGCAACAATGTACTGGTGGGAGCCCTGCAATTTTAGAGCAAAGCTCATTTCAAATGCAATATTTGTCTTTTGGTAAAGAGACTGCATAGTTCCCAAAAAATTGTCAGTTCCATTAAGTAATTTTAAAAAGTGAAACCGAATTGAGGAATGAGAAATTTAGCGATTTTTAACTAGAGTGCAGTGCTGTGGTAAAATCTTTTAAAGACTTTGAAACTGTTTATTTGGTATTGTTACTGCATCGTGAGAAAGCCACGCAAAGGAAAGAAAGTGTTGCAGGAAAGTTCAAATAAAACGTGAAGCTGGCGAACTTTCGGTAACTGAAACTAAAAGCAAAGAGCATTATCAAGAGATGCGTGCTCGCCACTAGGCGCACCTCTATCCTACGAGGCTCACATAGGAAACGTTACTAATAGACTTGTATTATAAAACACTTACTATCTAGTGAAGATAGCTGGATCCCGCAGAATAAACTAAACTCCACGTTTTGTAGTGTCAAAGTCTAAGGAGCTTGTCAGACTCTGGCAGCCATCTTGTTTGGCATTAGGGTAGTTGTAGTTTTTAGTTTCATTTCTTCAGTAGTTCTAAATGGAAAAAAGAAAAGATATTAAATAGACTTTGAAACGTTTTGGTTAAATAGTACAATCTTTGCGTAAAAGGCAGAGAAAGACTTTTCATTTAAAAGAAGAAATTGTGTTCTGAAAAGTAAGGAAGCCACACATTTTAATCCAAGGCATGCACAGAGGTTAAGACAACCTGAACAGGAAGTAGAGGAAGGTTCTGCTTTGCTAAGACAAGTGTAAATATTAAGAACATTTCAAGAAAGAAAATGGGACAGGAAGAGACGAGCAGAGAGTTCAATACTGTGCTAAGCATTTGCAGAGGATACACAGGTAATTTTGAAAGCAAAGAAAAGGGTGGTTTGGTGTAACAAAATGCATGTAATAACACGATTTAATTCTTGACAAGGAGCCCAGCAGAGAAGCAAGAAGAGCACTTGTATCTTGTTATTTTCTCCAGGTCCCCTTTCCCCCTAGGCTAACCTTGATTGAAAATAAACTCAGTAGGACTCAGAGCAGTCAGTGTGACTGTGGGGGTTCAGCAGCTCCCACAGAGGACAAAATGCAGCGTTATCAGTTTGAGCTTTTTTTTAATCAAATAATGAGTCTGAGAGCTGCAAACCCTTGTGAGCAGGGACTCAACCCCTGCCCCTTTGTTGGCAAGAAAACCAGGTATACCAGAGGTCAGGGAACTCTTCCAACTCCCACGGGCCCAACAACCCTTACCTCAGAATAAACAGCAAGTTAGAACTGTTTATTGCAAAAACCGACAGGGACCAGTGACCATACAGGACAATCTCAATTTTCCAGTACTTCTCAATTTCACAAGGCGCCTTTCACTGTTTAGATGCCACATGGTGTTATCACCTGGGCCCTCCTCAAAAAAACCTATCCCCGTTTCTAGTTGGCTGCTCGGAGTAGTATAACCTATGGATCACCTATAGGTGCCTTAGTCGATTGGCCCCCTCATGTCAGGTGGCTGGTCTACCCCTTCCCCCGTGAAACAATCACGTTGTTGCAGGGTTGCAGACTTACTATTGGACCTTGCCTTTTTTGCTGTGCACTCCCTGGGTTTCTGTCTCCTAATTGGTTGGAACTGGTCTACCCAGGCCCGGGACCCCATGCGTTCTCAGCCCTCAGTCACTTCACATCACCTTGAAGAGGTGCACAATGTGCCCCAAATGTATCTGGTAGTAGACCACCTTTGCCTAGAAGTGTGCTCCAAGTTGCAACATCTGTTTCACTTTTTGTCTGGGTTGCTAAGAATGGCTCGTTGGTTCGGCCACATGTGGTTGTGGACCACAAAATCGAGCTCTTTGGGTCTGCATTTATGAGTGTTTATTCTGTTTTCCTGCAGCTGGCCCCATGTCGTTTGGAGCTTGGAATGCACTTGGTTATCTCTGACCTTGGCTGTGACCTCGGTCTTCCCGCCTTGTGCTGCCTGAGCCTGCTTCCCTCGTCAGGTGTCCTGTAGCTGGAGGCCCTCTGTAATTTTCCTTAGATTTATAATGTGATTGCTACATACTTGTACTGTGCTATGTTACCTAAAGTTAGTTGTTTGTGGTCCTACCAGGCTGTTCCTGTAGTTCCATAGGGTTAATTGCCATACACATCTGCAAGCTTGCTAAGGATCTCTTGCTGCCTTGCGTTTTAGCGTTACTGCATATGGCTAATGAAAAATAAAATAATAAGCTTTGGCAGTACGTATATGTATCTGTCCTCTATCTACAGAACTGTGTAAGCATGTTCTTAGTGTATGCGAGTGAGTGTTTGTGTAAGCTGTGCATGGCTGCAAGTTTTCTTTGTGGCTAACGCAGCTACGTTGTGGCGTCACTAATGGCATCAGCACAGTGGCTGCTCAGCATTTAATCGATACAGTCCACTATGGTGTTTGGATCCATGATAACTGTCGAGTCACCTGTATCGGCGAGGACATGCACTGGATAAGGTTGGAATCGCTGTCTGAGTGAATACCTCTCTGCATACATGCCATCAGTGGTGCACTTGACGGTCGTCCTTAAAAAATGAGTGACTTCGGGCATCCTTAACTCTTCGGGCCGTCATGTTCATGGCGGTGAGGGGCATTCCCTCTCTTCATCCACATGCTAAAATTGAAGCCAACTTGTTCCTTTTGGATACTGCACTTATAACAATATTACAAAAACATTTATTTAATATTTGTTTCTCAGTACTCGGCCAACAAATATTATTGCTTGTTTTGAAGCCAATTTTATTATGTGCTCAATTTCAGCCGACATGTGTTTCGCCCTCTTAAAACAATTGAGAGATGTTCTTCACCTCCCCCTAATGTCCACTGAAGTGTATCTTGAACAGGAAATATTATACGTTGGTTTAAGTAGTTCGCTAATTGTTCCACCTCTTAAACAGATCAAATTTTCTTAACATATGTTCTCGAATGGGGGTCCGGTCAGTATTTGCCCTTGGTAGTGTGAGAAACCTGAAGGTGTCTCCCTGTCTAGTCCCCGGGGAACTATCATCCAGGGGGCCAGGATACGGCCATCACTTTTGTATCCAGTTCCTGGGGGTGGACCAGTGCAGGATCACCTGGATGGGGGTCCTTGGAGTGGGACACAGACGGGAGAGACGCGGTATCCCCCTTCTTTGAACACCTTTTCACCGTCCCGTCCAACAACATAGGTTATTCCAAAGCACTGCCCCCCCCTTTCCAACATAAACAATTTCGCACAACATGAAAGACAACAGACTAACACCAGAGCCGTTTACCTAACATACACAAAGGTCAGGCAATTGACCAGAATCACACACACCTGACAGCCGTTTCCCCTCCACACAGGGATAAAACGTGGAGCACGAGAGCACAGGTTAAGCAAGGCAGACCGCACAACGTGATAGCTAACTCACCCCGGCAATTCAAAAGGAGGAGAAGGGACGGCGTGAGTCGAGAGGATACCAAGGGGAGAAGTGACCTTGCCCTTATCGACAAGAGACCCGTGAAGCCTCAAATGTCACAATCACACTTGACTGGAAAGGAAGAGAGATCGACACTCTTCCCCCAAACCACGGAAGCCGAATTAATTCGACCCTCCCACCGTGGTTGGCACAGGCGCCTGATATAGAAAACAGGTCACCACGTGGCAGCCAATGGGGGGGAAGAGGGGTTAGGGAGAGGTTGTGGATAGGATGGGGGAATTTAGGAACACCAGAGAGAGGGTAAGGAACTCCTAAATTGGATGGGACGGGGGGAAGCACCGGGGAAGAACCCTACCCTGTCTAACATGTAAACCACACAAATATGATGCTGCCTAATCCATAAGTCGCACACCTTAATGCGTGTACTACACACTGCTGGTTCACCAGAAACACATAAAGCAAGCAATATGATGGAAACACACAAAAGGGAAAATTCCCATAATGATCAGACAGTTCACATGGCCCTTCGGGCAGCATAAGCAACATACAAACATAAATGATGCCCCCATTAGTTCACTGCACTAGTGAGGATTAACTTCATGCCCATGTTTCATCTAGAGTCCTGAATCCTTTGTCTGTGTAGTTTTGCCTGTATTTCTTAACACGGAACAACAAATACCATGGTTGCCAAAAAGTTACCACATATGAAGTTTAAACCATAATTCAGCAGGTAATGTAGGTTTTAACCCTGACACACTGTGCCCCCCTCATGGCATTCAAGGAGCGTGCTCCGTTACTTATCTTGAGTCTGGGAGCCCCTTGGGACTTCACAGACGAAGAATGACCAGCTGTAAATTCACTCGTGGCACCCTTCCATGCATATATAATCACGGCACTCCCACAAGTACTTATCTTTGGTTTGGGAGCCCCATGGGACTTCCCAAATGAAGAGCGTAATGCTGTGACTCTGTCTGCCAGCCTCGAGCCCCTCCTGCTCCTTCCGTGAACCGCTGCCGCGTAGCATTCAAACGTTCAAAGCCTGCATCGCTCCTCTCTGCACGCGGCACGCCTGCCTCCGACTGCTTTGCTGGACCAAAATAAGCCACACCTGCCCACTGCCGTTGCCTGCTAATAAGCTGTTTTTAATTCAAGACCGTTGGCAGCGCGTGCACATGCAAAACTACTAAAAGGTGCTGAGGATGCTGGGAACTGTAGTTTTCGGGTCCTTCCAAAGCTCCTTTTGTCTTAATAGGCATATTTTAGCACTCCACGTCTTTGCCAGCCCTTATTCCTGACATTAAGAGAAGGCCACATAAGAGAAGGTTCACATTCTTACGATTGTAAGAATGTGAACAAAAGCCAGCGTGTGTTGCCACAGATGTCAACGGTAGCCGGGTGCCTCCTCTGTTGACTGCCAACCCGGGGAGAGACGCATGGCCCAATGGCACCGGCCTTGACTCTACAGACAAGAAAGCAAAGCAATTCATCACAGCCAGTGAGTTGAGGGGGGAAAGCCGATAGAGAAGCCGAACTGTGTTGAATGAAAAGCAGCAAACTGCTGATTTGAACTGTAAAAGAACTATTGATGAAAGTGGGGGGAAACCAGCAACCGAAGTACAACACCATGTGGGTGCTCAAGTAAGAAACTCTGGGCGATTACCCAATGGTAGAGATTGCCATAACCAGAAAGCCTTAGAAAAAGACGAAAGGGGGTCCAAGTGTTCATACGGGGGTCTTGTCAAATCTTCCATACAGTCGAGTCTTTGATCGACAGATGAATGGGAACCCGACGAGGGATGCTCGGGAGGATAGCTTGGGGGCAACATGCTTGCCTTGGAAGCAAGACGACACGGAGTAACAGGTTCGATCCCATGGTCTGCGCTTAGAAACCTCTGGGTGTTAAGCGCGTTATAAATATCATATCATATGCTAACAAGAAGGGACGAAATCTGAAGTCCCATGAACGTTGTGTTGACAGGAGTGAGCCCGGCATCCAGATGTCCACAGTGAAATTTGTAAAAGGGCATGGCGACTTGTGAATGCAAGAAAAATCCATTGTGAACCCGATGGAGGGAGGCTGACGATTGAAAAGGGGTCTGAACCTGAAGGAGGGAGACCCGGGGGTGGAAGGTCACCCCCAAAGTTTGTTCAGAAAGGAACTGTTTAAATGATTTGTCGAGAGCTTTGTGTTTGAGGTTTGTGCCCGGGAAAGGGGGACTCAAGGTGAAGCTGTCACCCAAAGCCATACATGAAACAGAACTTCATATTTGTCTGTTGAAATTATCAGGCCCTCGAAGGCAAGAGACTTTTTTTATTGCAAAGAGATTTAACCATCAAAGAACCTGATAGCTGGAACGGAACTGTTGGCTCGTGCTGGGAAAGCTCGATTGTGCATTGCTCAGGAGATCCATCTTGTCCCGTGCTTAAAACGTCGGGAAGAGAGGCCCCTAGCAATCACATCCTGACTTATTATTTATGAACATTGTTTTCTTTATTGAAACCCCTATCCCACACTCTTTCTATAATTCGTTGTAAGGAATTGGCAATAGTAATTTAATATATGCCCTTTTTTACTTTAACAGGAGGCCACAAGGACTACCCTATTTTTCATTTCATGTTCGACGCTTGCTCCATCTGATTTAGGTTTAGATTAGGCATTTTTCCAATCTGCATATTGTTTAAATAAACACCCTTGAATCGTGATAACTTGTCTGTCTTTTATTGTTGCCACCATGAGTTCCTTACACCAGTCATAGGAATATCACGTTTTTGTAATGGTGTGATAAGCGCAGTACCCGAATGAGCAGGTTGGTTTCAAGTCCTACCAATACCAACAGTGGGGTTTTTGCAGTGGAAAAGGATGAGGCAGATATGCAGCCTCTAGAGCAGTGGTCTTCAAACTTTTTTGGCCTGGGCCCCCCCTCTGAGCAAAATTTGGGCAGGCCGGGCCCCCCAAAGTGCCAGATGGACGGTATTAGAAATGGCTATGAACTTTTGCGTGCCGTCACCGCACCCTATTCCCAGTACAGACCCTGGGCTCTCCCCCACCATGCTCCCACCACTATCCCAGTGTTCCCGCCCATCCTGCTCCCACCAGTCCCATAACACAAGCATACGCGCATCCATACACATACTTAAATAAAAATTAAATCACCATAAACGTACCTTCTGCAGGGGCCTCCGCGTGGTTGCTAAAATGTCCTGCTCCAGGAGCACCCCCTCGCACATACATACAGTGCCCCAGTCAGCATTTCCAATGAGCTATGCAAGGCTGGCTAAGCAAAACGCCCCCAGCGTTGCATGGCTCAGTGAGCATGTTCGGCTGGGGAACTGAACTATCAAAGGCAAAGAGTGTTTCCCTTTGACAGTTCAGCCAGCCCAGGAGCACTCCCTCAGCTGGAAAAAGCAGCTGAGGGAGCGCTCAGTATTTCACTGGGCTGGCTCCTCGGCCCCTCCATAATGGGTGAGGGGGCCAGTGGGTGGACGCCCCCTCACCCATTATGGAGGAGCCGCCAGGGCAATAGGGCGATGACCGTACCAAAAATGCAAAATTCTAGTGTAGGCCAGTCAAAATGGGCCACTTTTCTGGTCAATGTGGGCCCGGTTGGAGGAGTTACTTCTCTATGCAGCTAGTAGTTTTGACCATTGTTGCTGAATAAATATTCTTTAAATATCACAATTTGTTTACATTTGAACAAAAAACACCCCCTTGGGTACTATTCTGTGACTATTGGGTACAGTCTGTGACTAAAGTATTGAATATCCATTTGCAACTGCTGGCCACTTTTTCATTGGTGCCTAAGGCCGTTTTATGGGCCAGTCTGACCATGTGAGCTGACCCTGCCCATTTCCTCCAACCCAAAAAAAAGTATATATTTTTTTTAATTGTTTTTTACATTTCATGCTGGGCTCTCGGCCCCCTACCCCCCTGGGATGCTGCCGCGCCCCCCTGTGGGGGCACGCCCCACAGTTTGAAGATGTCTGCTCTAGAGGCACAGCGTCCTCTGCCGCCAAATGACGTGCCGATTCACATTCCCTCCCACTCGTCCCCATTGCCAGTTCGCATAACACTCTTCGCCCAGCAATGGGAGGGAATAACATCAGATCGATGGGACTTAGATACAGTGGCCAAAGGATACTCGGTGGAGTTCCTCCCAACACCTCGCCACTATCCGCCTCTTGTAGGAAGCATGTCCTCCGCATATCAGCATCCTGAAGTAGGAGATTCAGATCCTGTTACAAAAAGGAGACATCGAGCTGGTGCCCTTCACAGAACAAAATCAAGTCATCTATTCAATGTACTTCTTTGTTCCAAAGAAAGATCTAACAATGCGCCCGGTGCTGGACCTGTACCCTCGAAACGCGTATGTCAAACCACAAAAGTCCAGGATGAACGTTGCAGGAGGTCATCCCACTATTAAAAATGGGGGATTACATGGCAGCATTGGACATGAAAGATGCATACTTTCATATTTCAATGTTGCCAGCACACAATAAATACCTTTGATTCAAATTGGGAAACAAGCACTACCAATTAAATCTGGTACCATTCGGCATTGCATTGGCCCTTAGGGTATTCACAAAGGCCCTAGCAGTGGTGGGTGCCTACTTGCGCAGGCAGTCCATTTCAGTGTACCCTTATATAGACGACTGGCTAATTTCCGGGGACTCTCCCCACTCAGCAAACAATCTGCTTTTCCAATTGGGCTTCTCCATAAACCAAAAGTCCAGTCTAGTGCCCAGCCAAGTAAAGCAATTTCTAGGGGTACTGATCAAAACAGACATCGGGCTAATTTAGCCCTCTGAGGAATGGGTCCAAAGCATGCTGTTACAAACACCTCAGTACGTAGCTGGTTGTCGGGTAACAGTAGGAAAGTCAATGTGCCTACTGGGAATGATGGGTTCCCTCATCTACCTAGTGCCTCATGCCAGGCTGCGCATGCATTCTATGCAAGGGTGGCTAGCGAAACGGTGACAAGGGGATTGTGGGACGATCTAGTGGTGGTTTCGCAACCTCTGGTTAATTTGCTACGGCGGTGGAACAGAGACAATCTGCTAAAGGGCCAAGCTTTCCACACACCAGCGATCAAAGCCACTCTCACAACAGACGCATCCATGACTTAGTGGGGCGCTCCCTTCCTTCACCATACCGCTCACGGCCGGTGGACACAGGCCCTGACCAAAAAACACATCCACCTTCTGGAAAAGGCACTTCAATCTTTCAAACCTCGGCTAGCTCACAAAAGTCCTAGTCCTCAAGAACAGCACTATGGCCATGCTTTATATTAACAAACCAGGGCTGTCCCACTAACCTAGAACATCTGGCGGTGGCCACATGTTCTAGTTGCTCAACATGTTCCAGAGGAACTCCATTCTCTGGCAGATGTACTAAGCAGGAATACAATGCTACCCTCCGAACATAAATGGCAATTAAACACAAACGTGCTACACAATGTCTTCTCAAACTGGGGGTTCCCAGAAACTCTTTTTTTGCGACCCAAGAAAATGAGCAATGCCAAGATTATGCTTCCAGGTTTCTGATTAACTGGTCAGGGAAATGTGCGTATTTTGCCATCCACTCCAGACACACCTTTGCAACAAAATAGCCCACAAGCTGCACCAGGAACAAGTAACACTGAACCCGATGGCTCCGATGTGGGCCTGCCAGACCTGGTTCTCACACCTACAAATGTCATTGTCCTCTCGTGAAACTACCCTGCACAAACCACCTGTTGACCCAGGATCAGTGAGCAACATTGCACCCATGCCCACAAAAGCTGAATTTAGCAGCTTGGCTCCTGAGGTCATAGAATTTGGCCACCTTAACCTAGACCAGAGGTGCATGGAAATACTCCGAGGCATGCAAGCCTAACACATGGCGCTGCTATTTTAACACATGGAAATGCTTTGTGTTGTGGTGCAAAACACTGACTCGCAATCCAACTGACTGTTCACCGAACCAACATAGTCCACTATCTCCTCTACCTACTTGATTCAGGATTAGTCTTACACCCAGTCAAGGTACACTTAGCTGCTCTCTCCGCTTACACCACGTCTCTCAGTAAAATGTTGTGGTGGAAGGTGCCCATAGTTGAGGCTTTTATGTAGGGTGTCAAGCTTTACCCTCCAATCTCTAACCCTACTCCTGGCTGGGACCTCAATGTCGTACTCGCAAGGCTCACGGGGGGGGGGGGGGGGGCCTCCCAGCCTATGCACAAGGCCAGCCCTAAACCTCTTACATACAAGACAGCTTTCCTTTTATAGCCGCTACCTCGATCGGAAGGGCCAGTGAACTACAAGCTCTATCGGTACAAGATCCCTTTGTAGTTATACACAAAGACAAGGTGGTACTGCCCACACATCCTAGATAGTTCATGCCAAAGTTCCATGTATATCAAACTATAGAACTGCCTGCATTTTTCCAAAATCCAACAAACACAGTGGAAAGAAGCCTTCATACACTGTGTACGCAGAGCTTTCATGTTCTACTTTCAAAAGACAGTCGATCAGAAAAATAAATCGCTTCTTTGTCTCTGTAGCTGCTGGAAGAGAGGGATCCTATCTCTAAAGCAGCAATTTCTAGATGATTGTCAACTGCATCCAACTCTGTTGCTGATTGCTTTTTAAGCCCAGAGCACACTCGACTCAAAGCATCAGGGGCAACTCTAGCCTTCATAGTAAATGTGCCCCTTGATGCCATTTGCAAGGCTGCTACTTGGAGCTCAGTACACACTTTCAGCCAACATTACTGTCTTAGCCTGGGGGGGGGGCTGACTCCCCTCCCCCCACCCACCCCAAAATACCTTTTAAGAAATTTGAACATTTTCATGTTGAAATGCCAGGCTTTAAAATTCCAGCGATGAAATGACATGGAACCGAGCGATCATGGGTACAGGGTACGTCACACTAGGGATAGTATTACAGTCACGCCCTGTTGACGTCCCTTTTCGAACTTCGAAAACTTAATGTGCAGTAATTGGCGACTTCCACTAGATAGTGGCCTATGCAAAGCATGTGAATCTAAGCCAATACAAGCATCAGAAATACAATTACGGTGAGTAATGTATCTACTCCCTCGGAGAAAACAGACATCCATTCTGTGAAACGAGTGAGGGTCAAAATAGACCCAACCAAAGTAAAATGGCCCCAGCAGTCCCCGAAAACCTTGATCGAACTGGGGCTCACATTACCGCAGTCAGTCCCAACAACAATTTTCATTTTGATTTGTTTTACTTTCCATGCACAGGATTCGAACCTGCGCACTGCCAGTGACTAGCCAGTGTCACGTTGCACTGTGCTGTTACTTGGGTGGTAGATTTTGTGTATTTTATTCATAGACTGCTTGACACCTGAAGCCCATAGTGGGCTTTGTGTCGAGCAGTTTATTGCATAAAACAAAAATTGTGCGCCACAGTGTGCTGCAGCAGTTTGTCAGTGGCAGGGCTTGGGTGGGAATTGCTAGCATGGGACAAACTTTTTTTGTTTGTCCCGTGCTGGAGATTCGAACCGGAGCCCTGCTGATGAAGTGTCACAATGCACTGTGCTATTTCGTAGGGGCTGGATTTCATTGGTTTCATTCAATTGACTGCTTGACGCAGCCTATTGAATGAAACAAAATGATTTGAGCACAGATTAAAACAGCATGGCGCAATTCGACACCGACTTAGGGCTCTGGTGAGTCCACAGCACAAGACAATAAAGTAAAAAACAGCTTTTCTTTTTTATTGTCCTGTGATGGGAGCACTTCAGAACATGCCCATAATTTAGGCCACACCCCCTCGTTGCAGCGCCCCTCGATTTCTCACCCCACTTAAAGCACTGGCTTTTACACAAACCACTGCTACCAGCCTAGCCGTATAAACTGTGCGGTTGGGGGCGGAACCCTCTCTGGGACATTAGGGAGGGTACCCCTGCCTTTAACAGTCTTACACATTCTTAAAGCAGAACACCAAAAACGGAGCCTCTCTGTCAGACTCTAGATTAAGCCTGGATGAGGGGGGTGGAGGGGAAATGCAATCCAAAACACAGAAAAGGTAAAACGTAGAGGCTACCACGTCAGGTAAAAAGTGGGCTTTTCATTTAAATTTTTTCGAAAGCATACATCAGGAGGATGTTTGCCAATCAAAGATAATGTGCTTAAGGAAAACCCTAAAGGGAACCTGCAGAAGCGGCATTTAAGGTATGAGATCTCCAAGGATAAAGTGATGTAGGCTAGTATATGGGATCTGAAATAAGTTTTACCCTGCAGCGAAGGAGATGAAATGTATGGCAGGTTACCATTTGGCATGGGAGTATGCACAGGGTCCAGGGAGGGCCTTGGCATGGATGGTGACGGCGAAGGATGGAATTTGTAGAATGGTGGACTGGTTGGAACAGGAGGACCTAGTTGAGGTATGCTGTGTTCTTCAGTAAAGTTTGTATGCCGTGCCAATTTGGGCAGATGCAGGCTTGTATTTAGACCGGTGGAGAAGCTGGATGAACCAATCCACTCCATTTAAATTGATGTCAATATGATGATGAATGTGAAGGGTCCTGCAGGAGCTCTCCTAAGTAACCTTGAAATAGTGCACCAACTCGGGGGTCCCTGTATTCTTAATCAAAGGTGACCAGTCTAAGCTTTCCACCTAACGGCATTCATCTGAGGTGATCCAGAATTGGCCAATACAAATACTGAGACCGGAGATTAAATATTGAGGTATAAGGGGATGGAGCAGTCGAGAATGAGTTTCAAATCCATAGTGAAGGTGCTTCAAACACTAAAAGTGAAGAGGTGGCTAAAAATGCCAGTGGCAATGGCAGGTCGGCTATCTCTGGCTAAAATGCTCCTTTATACTGGGAACCACTACTCTCTGGAGCGGGGAATAGCCAAGTAACAGTTTACGGAAGAGGGAATCTAGAGGACCCCATTTATTTTATATATAAAGGTATCAAAAATATTTATATAAATGATACAAAGTCATGAAACGCAACAGATCATAAATTAATATAAAGAGCGACAATTCAATAAAGGTAAAATCACAATTGTAACAAAGCACAAGGGACTAAGTGCCAACTCCTTCAAACCCATCAGACAAACTATCTTATCTTACTACACTCATCCATATGCAATTCAACATTCATATTTGTGCAACACATTAAATAGAAATACATAATCAAAACATTTCATCTCAACAATGATAAAAGAGAATATTCCACACTTTGTGTATTTCTTCTTTTCTTTGTTTCTCTTTCTGTCTTGGAATTAGTCTAAGTTGTTATCCAATATAGTTCAAACACAATTTCTAAGACTCTAACAGGACCGACCGGTTTAGACGTGTAGGTGTGGTTTCACTACGTCTTTAGGATTTTCGCCCGATGCTGTCAGTAGCACGTCTGTAACTGCCTTAAAATCCAGGAGTCTTGAGTCACATTACTGACTCCCTCATTCATGCTATGCTTGCCCTCGAAGACTATGACGGTAACAAGACCAGGCAATTAACGAAATAAAAGACCAGGTCTGTGGCTTTGTGCATTTTATAGCACACACTCTGCTGTGGTCTCTTGAAGGCCACCTGTAGCAGAATAATCCTTATGTGAATGTGTTGCCTATGCATGCCAAAATACCTTCAGCTATCCATCCGCGAATACCTCCCCTCTCGAGCTCTTCGCTCCTCTACCTCTAACTTCCTCAGGGTCAGTCATTTTCAAAGAAACGAGCTGGAGGTTGATCTCTCTTCAGCTGGGGCCTCCCTCTGGAACAGCCTCCCTGTCACTCTAAAACTTGAGGAGAACCATCTCTGGTTCCGGAAGGACCTCAAGACCTTCCTCTTTTCTCCAGCATTGGATCTTTCATGGATTCACATGCTTAGAATATTCCCTGTCGTCAGGCTGGGAATCCCAGCCTGACGACGGGGAATATTCTAAGCATGTGAATCCATGAAAGATACCAATGCTGGAGAAATGGAGTTACAGGTAAGAAACTATTCCCTTCTTCTGCCTTTGCTCCCCCTCTCCCCTGCTGATCTGTTCTCTCTTGGCACGGTGCACCTGGCCACCCTCTGTCCTCCGGGCCCAGGCACCTGCTCACCCTGCCACCCTCCCGCACTGCCTCCGGGCCACCCCTTGCACTGGGGTCTGTATCTGTACCCATACAGCCCCCCCTTTTTCTTCCTGCACTTATCAGACCTACCCTGTCTGCTGCCTTAAACCTAGCACTTGCAAATTGTCGGCTGCACTACCACTGTTTGTTGCCTTTATTGTTAATTTATTATTTATCTGTTTCTCCTCTGCTTCGCACTTTACACTTCTCCCCCTTCCATGCACTTTTCCCCTCCCCCCTCCCATGCACTTGTGTGTTCTCAATGTCACTGGGCCTAGTAAGATCGCTGTTTTGTTCTCCCCTGTTGCTCTCCCTTGCCTTGTCACGCTCTGAAACACTTGTGTACGAGCACGATAGAAATAAAATGCACGATAGAAATAAAATATCAATATCAATGCCTCGTGGGTGGCTCCATTGGCTAAGAAGAAGCTAGTGCCCAGCTCTGCAGAAACAGCAGCTACACATCAAAATTGTTGCTCTTTAGATTAATGCATGATCTTTTGCGTTTGATGACTTTGTATCAATTTAAATAAATATTTTTATATCATTTTATATATAAAAAATGATGTCCTCTAGATTCCCTCTTCAGTAAACTGTAAAATGCTCCTTTAACCAAAACTGTGTTGCCTGCTCCAAAACATAACCCAGGGGTATGTTTTTAAAAAAGCAGCACAATAATCAAACTGGTATGGGGCAGACACATGTTGAAAATAAGTACTAGTAAGTAGATCTGAAGGGCTTACAACGATTTCTAAATATTGTAGCTACAATATGCAACTGGTCGAGTTGAACCAGATCTGCTTCATCGTCAACTCAGTGTGCCAACTCACCGCGGTCATTTTTGCTGCATTTTCGATGCATTTTTATGCAGCGCAAGCTCACCCCAACTCTTAAATTAAAGAAAAATATCCTAACGCCGCAGCTCCTCTTCCTCCCCGCCACCCCACATACACCCACCCTCACAATGCGGCAAACGGCTGCAGTGTTTTGGCTAGTTGCGCTTCTTAGGAAACCTTTCTTCCTAAAGCTAATCACGTCGATCCTTTCACCCACAGAGATAATTCGGCAGAACAAAAACAAGCACTGGCAATGCCAACAGTTTGGGCTTTTGAGTAGACATGGGGAAAGTAATTTGCCAACCACTGCCACAGTGGTACTGACTGGACATTAATGGTAGCAGTTGCAAAATGGTGAGTAGTTGGACATATAATAGCAGTGTCTGGCAAATGACTAATACTATATATAAGCCAAAACTGTTGGCTTTACCAAATGTTTTTTTTTAACAGTACTCCTGTGAATGACACGCATAATGCTTCTACATCGAGTCGCTGAAGGCAGACGGGGGCAATGTATATCAGCTGTCACTGAATCCTTACAGGCAGCATGGCCCTCCAACACAGTAATGAAAGTGTGAAATCCCAATTTCATTGCTCTGTCGCTGGAAGGCGAATGGACAGCGGCATCAGTTCTGCTCACAGTTCTCATTACATGGACTTTATGAGAAGAGAAACAGAAAGAAGAAAGAATCCCGCGTGCAGTGATATGTAAAATGTTAAACTTGTGCCAAAAGTGGCGTTTTAATTTTTCTTCTAAATAGTTTTAAATGTTTTTTAATAACTAACTTTTTTAGCTAGTAATGAAATGTCTAAACAGTCCTGTGCAACTTTTCACGAAGTAAAAGCTTTAAAAAAAAGCTTTTTGTTTACTAAAAATAATAAAACGACAAGCGCCGAAAGAATGCACTTTGTGCCCGAAGTCACTGGAATGTTTCCCAGCCATCAGTCATCCACGTGAATGGTCCACGGTAAAGTGCTTCTGCTGCGCATCAAGGTCGGCTGAGCTCTAAGGACAGGTCACACACCAGGATATACTGATGTGTGTGAATTTTGAGTAATAATGAATGAATGGAGGTATGCAACCATGCGTATGTGAACGGATGATTGGATGCATGCATTTCATGCATGGGGGAATTGGTGAACATGAACGGACATGCTTTTTTAAGGATTTGTTCGACACAGTTTTCCAGCATGGGGACTGGCATGGATTCACATGCTCATGAATATTCCCTGTCAGGCTGGGAATACTCAGTAAAGAAAAAAGTCAGTTTCAGTTTCGTTTCTGAACTGTCTTTCTACTAATAACCAATCACTGGTCTCTGGGTCATACTGCCCCCAGCCAATGACTGCCCTCTACCTACGCCCCTCCTCTGGCAGTCATTTTTAGATTTTTACCGCACGTTTAAGTGTTGGGAGTAGCTCTTGAGCTTTTACTGTGTATTGCATTTTTTTTCCTGAGAGTTTACTCTTATTTTTCGGTCACTTCAAGCCTCAAGCTCCACCGATTCATCTTCCAATTAACATGGACCTGTTTCAGAATTTTCTATGCCCCTCAAGGGCACATTTTCATCGAATTTCACTTCTTGAAGGATTCTGGGAGATCTTTGAGGCTTACCCCACGTGGACACGGCCGAAGACAAAGGAGACTCGACACCCGTTGGATCCAAGCTATTTAGGATCTGCCCAGGATGTGGACTACAGAACGTCCTCAAGGAGGATGAGCACACCCAGTGCCTCTACTGCCTGCACTCCAACAAGTTGCACGTGGAGGAGGACTGTGCGTTCTGCAAGGTCATGTCTGCCCGTACCATGTAGGACCGTTGCAAACGACTCGCTGCCTGAGTGGAGGCAAAGAGCCCGGCGGCAGTTGAGGCCCGGCAGCGTACTTCGCCCACGAAGAAGTCCCAGTGGTCTTCTAAGACCTTTTGAGGCCGCTCTGGCGACGGTGGCCCAACATAAGGCAAAGAACCGTCAGTCCGCGGGCACAGGGAGCGCCGTTGGTATGGGCTCCTCGGCTGTCAGGCTGGGCACAGCATCGCTGACGCCGTCAACCACGACCCAACGCTCCGGCTCGACGAAAAGGAAGTCGGATAACCCAGGTAAGCTTGGGGAGAGGCCCCAGTTGACCCCGACGGAGAACTCCAAGGGGGAGCGAGGCGGTGACCCCCCCCACGGTGAAGGCCTCTGACGCGCCGAAGGTCATGAAGGCTCAGATTCACCTGGCTAAAGCTTCGATTGAGGGAGTGGCAGCGTCTCTGGCGAATCCCGCAGTTGCGGCCCCGGTGGAGACAACCTCCAAGTCTAGAGTTTCCCTGTCATCCCGAAGGGAATCATCTTTCCAGGCCATCGAAAAGACCCCGGTGAAGCCCCAGGCTGAGAAGAAGGGGGGACGCGATAGTCCTAGCGCATTCACATATCGCCTCCGCGGGCGAGCTGTCAGTCCTTGACAAGAAGTTCGTCTAGGTCAGGGCCTACGGGAAGGACCCCGATGAGGCGGACGTGGAGAGCGACGGTGGAGCCGGCGAATAACGGCAGGTCAACGAGGAACCGGAGGACACCACGTTGCTGCCATCGCAACCGATGCCACCACCGACTGACAGGTTGGAGGACATCTTGTTAGCACTGCACACCCTGTGCACAGAGATGAGGACAAGGATGCCCTGGACCCCGGTGGACGATTCAGCGGCACCTGGATTGTCGGGAAGTCCTCCAGCCAAGCGGAGGAGAGTCCATCCGCCCCCACACTTCCATCGTTCACCTCCATCCCCTCCGCTGAGGGATGAGACAGCGGGGACGGACGACGGCGGTGACGATGGAGCAGATTTCCCGTCGCCCCCACCCCGGGCTTCTCCTCCCGATGAAATGGGCTTGTTTCACGCCATGATCGCCAAGGCCTGCAGAGCTTTTTCAGCTATGAGCAGAAGGAGGGATGCCTTTATCAGCAACGGGAGGCCAAGAGGGAGACCATACTCTCAGTCCTGCTGTTGGACGACATCTGGGACGAAGGACTGTCCCTTCTGGAGAACCCATCCACAGCCCCTGCGAAGAGAGACCGGTACGAGAAGAAGTACCAGGTCCCAGACTCTGCTCCTATGTGCCTCCGGGCGTGGCTGGCTTCACCGTCGGAGGGAGGATAAAATCCATCCTGAGCAAGGTACAACGGCTGTTGACCATGAAAGTTGCCAGGGTGAGGTCCATCAAGTCCCTGCTCGGCATGATGTCGTCATGCATCTACCTCGTTCGGCTGTGCAGGTTGCGGATGCAGCCGCTGCAGGAGTTCCTCGATGCCCATTGGATTCAAATGGCGGGAAGCTCCGATGACAAGATCGTTCAAGTCTTTCCGTCGAGCGATCGGTGGTGGGGCACCCGCGCGCATCTCGCAGCGGGCATGAACTTCCAGACCCCAGCGCATCAGGAAACTGTGACGGCTGACACCTCCCTGGAGAGATGGGGCGTGCACACCAGAGATCTCCACGTAAGAGACCTTTGGCTGCCAGAGGAGAGGTCACTGCACATCAACGTCCTGGAGCTCCGGGCCGTGTTCTGGGCCATCAGGTCCTTCTTCTTTACAGGTGGTACGGGTCTTCACCGACCGCACCACCACAATGTTCTACATTTGGAAGTAGGAAGCAGGGGGCACCAGCTCCCCGGCTCTCTCCAAGGAAGCGCAGGATCTGTGGCACTCGGCCGTCACCCAAGGGATGTTCCTGGTACCCTTTCACCTGGCAGGAGTGAAGAACACTGTCGCTGACTCACCCAGCAGGGAGCTGTGCTCTTGCCACAAGTGGGAGCTTTGGCAAGATCAACTAGATCTCCTATTCCGATGATGGGGCAATCCCCAGAGTGATCTGTTCGCGACGAACACCAAGTGTTGGAGGTTCACCAGCAGGTTTCCCCAGCCGGGGAGCATGGGGTTGCATTCTCCTTCCCCTGGGATGGCCTGTTCCTCTATGCGTTCCCACTGTTGCAGTTGCTTCTGCGACTCATCAGTCAACTCGGCGGTCCCGGTGCAGGATGATCCTTGTCGTACCAGCGTGGTCGAGGCAGATATGGTACGCGGACCTTCTGGACATGTCAGCATCCCCTCCAGTCAAGCTTCTGACGGACGTGGATATTCTCGCATGGGAAGGAGGCGCGATCCTACATCACAACCCAGGATCGCTGAACCTGCAGGCCTGGCTCCTGCAGCACTAGAGTTCAGAGGCTACGATATCCTGGCGGACTGCAAGAAGGTACTTGCCAAGGCCAGGGCTTCCTCTACTCTTAAGTGCTATGGACATAAATGGAAGAGGTTCTCTGTCTGGTGCCATGCACAGAAGATCAACCCTCTATGGATTACTGCCCCTCAAGTGCTGCCGTACTTGCTGTCGCTGGTCAAGGCGGGGCTGGCGCATGCCTCCATCAAGATTCATCTGGCCGCTATCTCCCGCTATACCAGTACTCCGAGGCGGTCGTCGCTGTGGTCTCACCACCTGGTGAAGGAGTTAATGAAAGGACTGTTCCGTTCGTTCCAGCCGGTGAAGGCTCCGGCCCCAGCGTGGGAGCTCAATGTGGTGCTGACCAGGCTCATAGGTCCGCCATTCGAGCCTTTGCATTCGGCGCCTCTGAAATTCCAATTGTGGAACATCACCTCCGCACGAGTGGGAGAGATCCAGGCCCTCTCCTGTAAGCCTCGTACCTGACATTCCATGAGACTAGGGTAGTGCTGAGGACACACCCCACCTTCATGCCCAAGGTGTCATCGGACTTCCATCTCAACGAGCCTTTGGTGTTACCGGTTTTCTTCCCATCGCCGGCTGAGAGGACTTTGCAGTCGCTGGATGTGGCTAGAGCGTTGAAGTTCTACGTGGATCACACAGAGATTTCGGAAGACATCACAGCTGTTTGTGAACTTTGGCCCTGTGAACCAAGGGAAGGCCCCCTCTGAGGCTTCCATTTCCAGATGGCTCTCCGGCTGTATCACGCACTGTCACCAGTTGGCAAACCGACTGTTGCCTGGCCGTCCGAGAGCTCATTCAACCAGAGCAATCGTTGCTAGTACGGCATTCCTGTTTGGTGTGCCCCTGCTGGACATCTGAAGGGCTGCTAAGTGGAGGTCGACGCACATTTTCACGAAATTCTATTGTGTCGACCGGAATTCCACGGAGTCCAAAGTCGGCCAAGCAGTGCTGCGCAAAGTGTTCGCTTGAAGGCGAGCCTGGTGAGGAGGTAAGATGCTTAATGTTGACCCTTGCCACCACCCGTGGTTGTGCATGTGTGTACTGCTTTGTACTCTTGTGTTCATGAGCATGTGAATCCATGTCAGACCCCATGCTGGAGAAGGAACAAGTTACTTACCTGCAACTGTTGTTCTCCAGCATGGGTCTGGCATTGATTCACATGCGAACCCTCCCTCCAACCCCTCTATGGCTCTTCTCTTGTTCCTACTGCCACTTTGTGTGTTATCAAATCTGAAGATGGCTGCCAGAGGAGGGGCTTAGGTAGAGGGCAGTCATTGGCTGGGGGCAGTATGACCCAGAGACCAGTGATTGGTTATTAGTAGAAAGACAGTTCAGAAACTAAACCAACTGATTTATTTTTTTTCTTTACCGAGGATTCCCAGCCTGACTGGAAATATTCATGAGCATGTGAATCCATGCTGGAGAACAACAGTTACAGGTAAGTAACTTGTTCCTTTTAACGCAGAGGTAGCATGGGGGGGGGGGGGGCATAGAAAGTGCTAATATTTTTCATGGGTTCAGGGACGTTTTGTTGATGGGGGTGAGGTGGTCGTGGCTGGGTGGTGTAGATGCCTCGGATGATATGCACAGAGGCTTTGTTGAAATTAGTTTGCAGGCATTTACTCCCTCTGAAAACTGGAGAGACTTCGGCAGCACATCCTCACAACCACCTGGGTGTGCTGTGTGGCAGGAGCTGGAAGAAGGGGGAGCAGAGGACTGGAGACAGCCCCAGCAGGCCATGGGAGAGGCAAAATGTCTAGAGAGAAATCATTTTCATGCACTCAGCGCTGAGAAACATAACTATGTTTATGAAGAACAGGGACGATGCACTTCATTTTCTAGAGATACAGAATGAGTCTGCATAAGCCTGCTTCTCAGGAAACGGAGTCCAGTGGCTAAACTAATGAAGCCGGCGTCGGCAATGAGAACAAATTGTGACATTGTAGGAAAAATCTCTTTAGCTGAATTTGTTGCTGTAAAGTTATCGCTCCTCTTTGTGCTACGTCAACTCTGTATCAAACGCAAATACAAAAAATAACCTTCATACCCAATGTTCATGCTGGAAAAAATGGCTTTCCTGGGTAAACCAACCCAGACTGGAGGACAACTCGCATCACTCAGTGCACAGCCAATCAGGTGCTCCTTACATCAAAAACACTCACCCAATCCCCCACAAAACACTAGATGTACATTTACAGAGCCATTTGAAACCAAAACACTATTACACTACCTACTACTGAATGTGTAACATGACTTGAATGCTGCAATAAATATATTTTAAAGCATCAATCAAGTCAAATAACTTTTAAGTAACATTAACAGATGTGGCCACCATTGTGGAAGTAAAAATGGCTGACAAATTCACCACACAGTAGACATTCAGTCAAAGAGTGCAGAAAGAGATGTGGTTGGATTGAAAATGGGAGGAAAATCATATAGATTTCACTTAGCGATAGGCGTTAAATGGGTGGGACACATAGCCAAACTACATAAATGTATCCTCATATGTCACATCATTGAAAAGCATTACAAACCTACATTTTAAAGCCCCTATTTCAAGCTCTAATGTTAAAGCTATTATTTTCTTGACAATAGTTTCGGCTTTAAAGGTAGCCCATTAAGCACCACCTAATAGCCAAAACTAAAAAGATATTCATGATTACCAGGCATCCACTTTGCTAGACCCTTGCATTTCCACGCGTTTCTATGCATGCCCTAATAATCATCAGATGGTGGGAAGTGGATGTAGTAAGCACGAGCATTAATGCCACCAATGCTCTTTCTTATAAAGATGAGCAGCATGGTGGATACATAAACTCCAGAGCTACACCACATGCCTCAATGAGATGATACCTACATACACCTGAACCATTATGTTGCAGGTTTCTGCTATACAGGTGCATCATTACTAATATTAATTTTCCATCCGTCAATTCTTCTGTACCCCAGGGGACAACAGACACCCTATTACTATATCCCTCGGGTGCCTTAAGAACAACTTGTATACACTGGATATGAGCATGGATGGGTATACAACAAAACATACCTGCACCTCTCATTTAGCCAGAATGCCTTGTTGGTGCTACCCCATTACCACAGTACAGGGTCTGGTAGTCTGAATATGTACCTTGGTGATCCCCTCTTCCATGTTGTCACTATAGGACTTTTGCTTTTTTGTTTGGAATTTAAACTGTACCATAATGGTAAGAACTGTTCAGTGACGCCTGCACTGGGTCAGGCCACTGCACCACTGAGGTTTATTTTTTTTCTGCCCTTGTACCAGGCACAGCCTGTTCATTCGTTGGTTTTCTTGTGTGTACTTTTGGATCAAGCAGCATTTGTTGCACACTGTATGTTTTAAATAATTTGGGTAATGATACCACGTGCGAGCTACAGTCTGACATTATTGTATCGCACTCACTACATCGGTGCCTTTAATACGTTACTTTATCACAATGGGCCAGGCCCGAGGTTTACATACACACACCTACCATAGGCAAATAATCCTCTTTTTCTGGATCCTTAAACATCGTTTTTCCACTCTGCAAGATGGCGGTGAGCATTACATAACTTGAGCAGTCCATGTGCACACTGCGAGTACGAGTCGCAGCCATGGCAACGTTTCTTGTTTCCTAACTAAATGTTATATAACAAAAGGCCTCATCAGACTGTGGTTGCTATTCCAGCAGGGAACCTTGCTGATGCTGCGGCAAAGGTAAGCCGCACAGCACTAAACGGGGCACCCACACCCCCCTTGCCATCGTACAGCCTCTCTGTTTAGTTTACCCATACATCGGTTGTTTTTTGTTGCAGCGAGCGCCGCTCACCCCCCGCTGCATGCCAACAATTCTTTGCTTTGCAGACGAGACACAGCGCCCATTAATTTGGCGCTCTCACAATCCCCGGGGGAACGCCTGGCTGTGTCATTGCTTTTCACACCATCCATTGTGGATACATTTCCCTTTACTCCTACGCCCGTGCCCTTTCCTCCATACTTATGTGACATTCCTCCGTCCTATGGGACGGGACCGGAGCACTTTTTAAAAAGCATCACATTTTTCAAAAATGTGTCCTTCCTCTCTTTTTACGCGGGGTACCGCACACGACCGTAACCCCGCCCTTCTTAGCTCTGCCAAGCGCATCGCCCATCAGTCCTTTTCTCCGCTCGCTCGGGACTGGACGCACTTGTATCTTCAGAAGATTTTTTCCCTTCCAGTTCCTACTCTCTTGCTCTGGTTTGGCGGTCGCGTGGTAGTCCGTCTATGCCGTTTCAGCTATACTTTCCAAATTGTTCTTCTTGTCAGCGACGCTTCGCTAGGGCGGATCCCCATCCTCTGTGCTTAGGGTTTGGGTCTGGACCACCGGTGGGCTCCTGCTTTTATTGCGACTCCCTTTTGGTCCAGGCGCTTCAACGTCGTTTGGAGCGGTGGGAGGTGTTTCAACGTACTCTCCCGGTGCATTTTCAAACTTTCATCAACGAAAAAAAGAAATGCCCGGTGAGTTCTTTATTTTTTAGGGCTCCTCCAGCCCGGAAAACTTAGAAAAAAAAACGCAGCTAGTGCTTATTTTTTTAAAAAAATAAATAGCACTTACCGAGATTCAGCTGCAGCTTTCCTGCTCTGGTCTCCGGTCCCCGTCCTCCGCGTACAGCACTAATGAAGGGAAAGCCACCCAGCGGTAGCTTTTGTTTACTACAGCTGGCTGGCTTTTCCTTCATTAGTGCCGCAAAAGCAAAAGCCAGCACAGGAGGGCATCCATTTCACAAAATGGATGCGCCCATGTGCTTGCTTTTGCGAATTTTGAGCTTGAATAGCTCAAAATTTTACATAGGAAGTTTTAAAAAAAAGAATGCTCGTATTTTTTTTTTTATGTTGCCTATCTATTTTTTAAATACATTTTTTTACTAGACCATGCCTTTAAGAACAATATTACGTAGCTTAGCAGCTGACAACCTACCAATTCTATTGAGACCAATACGGTTCACACATCAAGTCGCCCAGACAAGTGCCTTGAGAATGACCTCTTGGTCGAAACACTTGTCGGCTGAGCACACCATGATTAAATCAAGACTTTAAGAAGACTTGCATTGAACATTGCAATTTATTTCAATCATAGTATCATTTGTGACTATTTAAGAAGGCATTGTGCGAATCCCCTATAGCCAACCTAATCCTTTGCTACCACCTATATATGGCCCCATACAATTTTGTCTTCCAGAGACCAGTATGCAACTAACCTGTCTAGAAGCAGGGGCTCCAATCCAGGATTCTCCCAGCCGGAAGATTCAAGGTTTTTTCACCCCCTTTTACCTAACTTCACCATACTGGTCTCTATCTCTTCTTCCACAAGGAGGTACATTTTTGCTTTGTATTTCACCTTGCAGACCACTTTATCACATGTTGTCCATCCCCACTCAAGTGACGCTATGAGATTTGATCACCTGCGTACAATAAGTTGAAAATGGTTTTCAGGCTTCCCAGGTCACTCCTAATATTGGTTCTCCCATACAATTCTTTTAGAACCTTTATGTATATTTTTTCTGTTACATCAGCAATCATATTCTATAGTAATTACACTGTTTTGGTATTCCCATTCTAGGGGTCCAACAGTCCAATGGTCCAGAAGAAGGCGTAGTCAATCATAAATTGCCGAAACGTCCTGGGGAAGGACAGAAACCCAGCTACTCAACCCTTTCCCCTTCATGTACTGATAATTAGTGACGTCGACCAAAAAGTGGTCGGTCCGGTGGTCTTCACACTTAGCATGAATCCAAATTTTGACACTGACACACAATTCCTCCTATATTAAGGAATATAAGGAGTACAGAGCCATACAAACAAGTAGAAGTAGCTGATACAACTCAAAGTATGGACCCATAGATAGATACATGGACCAGGTGATACACTAAAGATTACTAATGTTTACATGTGATGCTTTGTGCACCGATTGAAAAAGCTTGTAAGTGAATGCCTATCTGTCTAATCATTTAGTGTGTATTTTGCATAGTTCAGGAGTGTTTCCTGTTCGTATTGGTTTTAGGATTTTATATAGGAACGACATTTTTTTCTGTTTCCGCCAACATTTTTTTTTTAATGTTTATCACTACACATATAAACAAAAATGAGAAAAGTATGTCCCTCCCATCTGAAAAAATATGATAAAATATGGAATAAAGAAAATGTCAAAGGTGGGCAAATAAAACCCCCCCTTAACATGTGTTTCTATAAAAGCTGAAGCGATTATGCTTTCTTGGTTGATGAGTTGATAATTGAGACATTCACTGCGAACCTTGAAGGAATGCACAGAATGTGCAAAATAAATGTCTCTATTAGGACACCCCTCTTTTAAATACTAATTGATTGCAAACTATATGGATACACTGTCTGTGCCCACTGCTCTAAACCCCACCTGCCAGATTTCCAAGAGGTAAACAAGGAAGGTAGGAAGTAAGATACGGTTGACTGTCTCCTTGTATTTGTGTGAAAACAAACGAATCTTTTAAAAATGAACAGCATGAAAAACGTATCGTAACACTAAACACACCACCTCGGAAATATCTCTAGCAAACCACCACAAAGGGAGAAGAAAAGCTAATTTCAATAGTTGATTAAAAGGCTTTTGAGAGGGACATAGCTCGACATGTTGTCCAATTGTTATAGCTGTAGTGAAATACTAAAAATAGAGGACGGACAAACTTGGAACAATACAGACGTTTGGTCCCCCCTTCACTGGGCTCCTGCTTGATGCGATGCGTGGTTGCCATGGCGCCACTGAGACGCGCAGTGAATTCAACACCAGAAACGAAATATATTTTTCAAACGCATCCTCCTCCCCCACCAACTGCTGGAGAGAATGGAGGCCAAAAAAGCTGCGCCGTCTAAAATGAAGCAATCTCTACGAGCAACGGGCCGAACTTCTCCAAGAGCAGACTCCAGGAAAACGGTTTTTCACGTTTGATTTTCATTGTAGGCCGAAGACGGTAGTGAGTAGGAAAAGAAAACCGAGCAATATTAGGTCACCCTCATTTTTCGTACGCAGTAAGGTGGATTTGAAAATAAAGTATGTAATCTAATTGGTGATGAAAAACCAAGGAGAATAGTATTTCTAACATATGACTTGCGCACATTATGCACAACGGGGTCAGCATGCAGTCGTCTTGCTAGCAGCCTCGCTAAAATATATCACTCATGATATGCTAAACTTGTTTTGAATACACACCTTTTTGTTAGCACTCTAAATGCACGTGTGCTTACCAAAGGCTGGAGGGAACCTACTGAACGCATCTTGCCCTCACTGATTCCAAGGTTCAGATGGGAAGAAGCCGGGCCAGCTGTATAAAAAATGCGGCTTCTAGGGATGGATATTAGAGGTGTAGTGATTCATTTGTCTACATAGGCAAATAGTTTACAATTTGAAAGCATTGAATCCCGTTTTTCTTTTCATCTTGAATAACCAAGTCTATAGTCTAAAACTGAAGCTATGTAATCAAAGAACACAGTTCCCTGTACGAGCATTTTGCATGCGAATCTACATCAAATGTTGCTTTGGCAAAATGTACCCCCCCCCCCCAGCTAATTAACTTATATTCTTGGGGATTCTACAGGTTGGATAACTGTTCTGGTGTACACTCTTTTCAGTTCCACTACTTTTCAAGATTTAGGTGCAGCACCTGTGAGAGCCTTCTAGTGGACTTGCGGGAGGCTCTCATTCACAAACGGGAATTATACAAGCCCCGACAGGGCCATAAAGTATGCAGACACCAGGGGGTCAGTTACACGTCTTTATTCAATCTTGACAAGTGGCCAACTGCCAAACTGTCTGACCCGTGACCGCTTGGTTCCCGCCCCCTTCCCTAGCCCAACATTTCTTTTCATAACATTTGGCCCAAACTGAGGGCCAGCCATATAACGATGTAGGAAGGTCACAAGAGTCTGCTCCAGGAGTCACGTTACGACGTGACAGCACCAGGCTCAGAACCTGTGAAAACCTTATGTTCGAGGAGCAGCTATGTTATGGTGTACATATATAAACATTGCTGTGGGTCGTTGTTTCCAGATAAAAACCCTACTAATGCTTATTTTGGGGGGTGTTGGAAGGTTGGGAAGGAGTGATTCTGTTGCATTTGTTTAAAAAGACCTTCCGCTACCACTTCTTAGTACCACTGTGAAGGGCAAGGGTAGCTGTTTAGGTGTGCGTTTATGTAAGATTATGTAGGAACCTCGCCCTTGACAAGCGTGCAAGAATTCTTGCCTCCAACAGTTGTTGGTTCCTCAGTGAAGTGGCCAGTGGAGTCAGATGCAATTTTCTTGTGAGGTGAGATATTAGACTTTCCCCTCAACAGAATTAAAGGCTCCATGCAGATTAAATATATTTGGGGTCTGGCTAGGGAAGGTCTTGCTGTGTCCAGGTCGAATAATCTATTTTATATCCTAATAAACAAATCTGCCTCCAAGCCTGCAGCCATGATTCCTGATCTCTGCAGCATGTAGTCCCACAAGGCCTTTGTGTGGCATGAGGTTTCACTGAGGTCCCCAGACAACACCTCTCATGCTTCCTGCCCTAGTTCTTTTTAGCCATTTCTTAGGGTTGGAGGACCAACTGTAACAGGCGTTGTTTACATTGAACTTCACCACGGAAACAGCCTACCACCTTTTTCTTTCCATACTATTATGGGTACAAGTCCCCATCCTATGTAGGGGCTGAAGGTAGATCGTTTACCTAGTTTAGGAGGGACTAATGTAACAGTTTTTAGAACATGGCACACTCCAGCCAGGGACTTCTTCCACTGACAATGAATGTGGCGCAGTAACATAATGCCGTTCTGGAGATCTATTGCCACACTTCTAGGCAATCAGATGAAATGCACGAGGAGGGCTGTGTTTCAATGGAATGCATAACTTTGGAGTGTTTAAATGGAGAAAATGAACAAATTGCAATGCCATCTTGACTGCTGGGTGCAGCTTTTATTCTTCATATGGCTGAACAGCAAATGTAGCCGTTCTGAATGCAGGTCACTTTTCTTATGATTTAAATAAAATAAGGCAAATGCAGCCATTCTTTGGGTAGCCGTGTTTGAAGCTCACTGCACATGTGCCAAGCAGACAAAAGCACAGACGTCGTTGTGGCCTTGTTTAAATGCAGTTTTTGGTTGAAGGGTTTTCTGCTTTGGACTTGTAAATGTACCCCACACTAATATGGTCTTTGCTGTTCTAAACTTTAACTTCCTCATAAGGCGAGTTGTATTCTGCAGTGAAAACACTCATTGCCGAATAATATATTGTAGAATGAGTGGGTGATGTTAATTAATCAGCTGCATAATTATAAATCAAAGGCAACTCCATAAAGGGTTGCCTGGTGGTTGGGAAGGGCTGACGGGTGTGGGCGGGCACACATGCACATTATTTGGTTAGCCTTTAAATTTAAATATGCCGGAGATGGTGTTTCTAATTTTGAGAATTACTTTGTTAAGGATAGGTATGGTGTTTGAACAGGAAGGGTTTTCTTGTTTTTTAGTCTTCTGTTGACTAAAATCAGTGGTTTTCTGAAGTCGTACACCCCTATATATTTGTTACACCATTGTAATGTGCTGATTTGCTCAGCGGTGTAACTTAACAAGGCCTTATGAAAGGAGGAGCCAAGGAAGCCACTACATTTTCGGTTCTGATTCAGGATACAAATTTAGTGATTTGTGGATGGCATACAACTTCTCAACCACTCACACTACTGTTCATCTGTCTCCAAAGTTTAAGCTTATATCGCAGGCCTACGAAGTCCTGTCTGACCCGAAGAAGCGAGACCTCTATGACCAGGGCGGGGAGCAGGCTATTAAAGAAGGAGGCATTGGTGGAGGCGGCTTCTCCGCACCGATGGATATCTTCGATATGTTCTTTGGTGGTGGAAGTCGGATGCATAGAGAAAAACGAGGTATGTCGTTTCAGACTAACCAATAGGTACAAGTGGCTAATCAGTGAGGACCTATTTGGTTCAAGTTCAAAAGTACCTTTGTGTGGATAAAATATGTATATCTATAAAAAACAATACATCCATATTTGGTGTTTTTATTTTGTGCTGCATACCGGAAAATCCAGTTTCAGAGTGCTTGCTAATAAGTGTTGGGCACATTTGTGATGCTCAGTTTGCAACCTTGGCAGGATTAAGGCCTGATAATGGGACAGGCGAACATGTAACTCTTGTGGCAGCTCCTCATCTGAGATGAGTGCTACATGTACAACTGTTCGCTCCTACCCAGACCCCCTCCTCCCAGGTAACAACTGAATAGCCAGTGACTGCGGTTTTATGGTCTAACCTGCTAATTGCACGAACTGCCCAAAACAGTGGTATGGATTAGGTATTGGTTTGAATTTAGGTTTGCCAATATTTAATAGTTTGATTTTCTTTATTACTCAGCCAGGGAGTTCTTGTATCCTTTTGATTTTTATAATTTACATATGTGGGATCAGAATATGTGTATATGGGAACTAAAGCACTCGTTGGTGTTTGACATCAGCTGTAGAGCAGGAACAAACTATGGGGAACTGGAAGCTAATATTTGACATGTGCAAATTTAACTTCGAAGGGATTGTGTCCTCCGACGTATTCCTCATCTTAGATATCTCCTTCCAGCTCTGCTGGCCTCGGAAAATTTTTCTCTAGAGGGCGCTGCGCGTCGACATCCTCCGAGTCGATGTCCCTCGACAGCCGCCGTATCGACGTCGACGTCATCCTGCCTATAAAGGCCGCGCGCAGCGTCCGTTGTTCAGTTCCGTTTTTCCGCGCTTACTCAGTGCCTCGGTATACCGTTGCTCAGTTTTGTCAGGTTAAACCTATTTACCTCGAGTTATTCGATCCGTACTCGATGGCTTCTTCGTCGGAACCGACAACTCCTCGATCCGGCTTCAAAAAATGCCGAGATTGTGGGAAAAAGATGTCGCTGACTGACCCTCACAGAGTTTGTCTGTGGTGTTTGGGAGCTGAACACCATTGTTCGGAGTGCGAGGACTGTATGTCCATGACAGCTAAGGCCCTGAAGGAGCGTAGGGGGAAGCTGGAGAAAGCTTCTTCTTCGTCGACGAAGTCGAGACATTCGTCTCCTCGTCACCATTCGCGCTCCAGGTCTCGGAGTGGGTCCCATCACTCCTCGAGATCGAAGCACTCGAAGAGGAGACGTCGAAGATCCCCTTCTCCGTCTTGCTCTTCCTCTGTTTCGCCAAAGAGAATCCCTTGCCCCACGAAACATAGTTCCCGGGCTGAATGGGAGGAATTCCGCAAAAATATGATGAGCGTCTTCGAGAAAGCAGCCTCGACCCCCTCGAAGACTGCCGAGAGCGATGCTCTGGTCGAAAGACCCGAAGGTCAAAAACACTGCGAGTCGCAGTACCCGGCGAAGGAAACCTCTCGAGCGCGTCTCGAACCCTCGAGTAGGACTATGACCTCCAAACCTTCCTCGAAGGTTCAGTCGACGCCGAGGTCGGTGTCTTCGACGCCGTTGTCGAAGGGACCTTCGACACACGGGTCTGTCGACTCGACGCCAGCTTCGACACCGGCGTCGACGCCAAGAAAAGTCACGGTTACGACACACCCAGTGACTATCCCCAGGTCCTCGATGACGATGGCTTCGAGATTGTCGAGCAGAATCCCAATTCTGTCGAGGTCATCGAGGCCTCTGCCTTTGTTTTCGACGCCACGCTCGAAGCCTTCGACGTCGGCGTCGACGACATCAACGTTTTCGAGGCCGATTATGACAGGTTCGGCACCCTCTGCCTTGGAAATGGGGTTTACACCCTTTATGAGTTCAGAACAATTGAGAACTATGTCCTCAATTATGGAAGAGGGTGAATTGTCTGAACAGGAAGACACATTTGAGTTGCAGGGACCTGCAACCCCAATTAGAGAGGAATTTTCCTCTGAAGAACGCAGGTTAAAGGATCTTCATGATTCCTTACATGAGGCAAGTGGGTTAGACACTTCCCCTGAGGTGGAGTTTGCTAGGCCAGACCCGGGGGAGCATGCTGAAACCCCCTATAGAGCCTTAATGGCCAGGATCACAGAGTTTATGGGGTGGTCTGCACCTTCACAATCTTTCCAACAAGATGACCTAACGGATATTCTTGACAAAGACCCACAGGAGGATCCTGTGGTGCCTTTTCATAAAGCTCTTCAGAGGAAGATTATGACGAACTGGGAAACCCCAGATGTCGTCCCGGCAGTAAATAAAAAAACTGTCTACAAAATACAGGGTATCCTCTACAGACCCAGAGTTTTTGTCAAAACACCCATCCCCAGAAAGTCTGGTGGTACAGGCAGCATCTTCTAGCGATGTCAAGACTGCTTATTCTACCGTCCCACAGGACAGGGGCGATAAAAAAATATGATGCTATGGCAAAGAAAGTTTTTTTCGGCATGTAGCATGGCGTTAAAATCTGTTAATGCTACTTGCACCCTTGCTAGATTCAGCATACACTTTGGGAGTGTGCTTCTACAGCGGCTGACTGCATCCCGGAGGGAGAAGAAAGGGAGGCGTTCCTGAATATCATTCAGGACGGTAAAGACGCTATGTGCGAATCCCTCCAGACGGGCATTGATTCGGCTGACAGTATCAGCAGAGCAATGGCGGCAAGTACAACAACCAGGAGATTCGCTTGGTTGAGAAAGTCTGGTTTTGCCCCAGATGTGCAAGCCAGGCTCTTGAACATGCCATTCGATGGCTCTTCTTTGTTCGGGAAAAAGGCGAATGACAGTTTAGAGAAACTGCAAACTTCAAAAGCAGCAGCAAAATCCCTAGGCGCTGCAATCCGTCAGACACGTTTTCGTCCCACAGGAACCTCTGCGAGGGGCAAGTCCTTTCACTTCTACTCCGCATTCGGAAGAGGTAGAGGATGACCGGCTCAAAGGGGACAAAGACGAACTACCCGAGGTGGACGGGGTAGATATTCAAAAGCCGCAGCAACAGCAGGTGCCTCTTTACCATCGGCATCTGCATCAGCCGCCCCAAAACCACTCTGAGGACTTCCCTCACAGGACACCTGTAGGAGGCAGGTTGACTCAACATCTGGCGGTATGGCAGGCTATCACGTCAGATGCTTGGGCATTGGAAACAGTTGCCCAAGGTTACTGCCTGCCTTTCCTACGCATACCTCAGAGTCATCCACCGGGGATCAGCTCTCAGAAAGCTCCAGATCCGCTCCTCTTGCAGGAAATTTTGGACCTGCTAGAGAAAGGTGCCATAGAACCGGTACCTGTAGCGGAGAGGAACAAGGGCTGGTACTCCCCTTACTTTCTCATTCCAAAGAAAGACGGAGGACTTAGACCCATCTTGGACTTGCGAGAATTGAACAAATTCCTCAGGAAAGACAAATTCAAGATGGTCACTCTTTCTCAGATCCTCCAGGCCCTTCAGTTCCAGGACTGGTTGGTATCTCTGGACCTTCAGGACGCTTATTTCCATGTGCCTATCCATCTCAAACACAGGAAATACCTGAGGTTCGCAATTGGCAACTCTCACTATCAATTTCGAGTGCTGCTATTTGGGCTGACCTCCGCCCCGAGGGTCTTCACCAAGTTATGGTCGGTAGTGGCGGCAAGTCTAAGGAGGGAAGGGATTCACGTCTACCCCTACCTGGACGATTGGTTGATCAGGGCTGTTTCTTCGGAACAAGCTCAGATCCAGCTAAATCACTTGTGCCACTCCCTTCACAAACTGGGCTTCTCCCTCAATTTAAAGAGGTCACAAATGATACCATCGCAGAGACTCCAGTTCATAGGAGTGATCCTGGACACTTCCCTGGGAAAAGCCTCGCCACCAGAGGTGAGGGCTCAAGATATTCTACAGATGGTTACCAAGTTCCAAGATGCCCAACGTCTCCCAGCCTTCGACTTTTTGAGGTTGTTAGGCCTCATGGCATCCTGCATTTTCCTGCATTTTCCTAGTGCCAGAGGCTCGCCTGAGAATGAGATCCCTCCAGTGGGCACTGAGGACTCAGTGGTCATAATTCTTAGGGAGAATGACAGATCTTCTTCAGGTTCCCGACAGGGTGGCTCGAGACCTTCAGTGGTGGGCCTGTCAGGAGAACATTCTGAAAGGAGAACATTTTTGGCAACCCTGGCCCTAGATAACAGTAGTCACGGATGCCTCACTCACGGGGTGGGGAGCCCACGCCAACGACTTGACCATCAGCGGTCGTTGGTCTCCATCGGAGTCCAGACTACATATCAACCTGTTAGAGCTGAGAGACATCAGACTTGCGCTGAAGGCGTTCCTGCCAGCTGTACAAGGGAAAAACGTCCTGATAATGACAGACAACACGGTGGCCATGCATTACCTCAACAAAAGAGGAGGCGTAGGATCACTACCCCTGTGCAGAGAGGCGATGCAGCTCTGGTTTTGGGCAATCCAAGAAGGAATCTCTCTATCGGCTGTTCACCTAGCCGGAGAGAAGAACTTGACAGCGGACGCTCTGAGCAGGCAGAGCACAGTCTCCCACGAGTGGGAGCTAGCTCTGGAAGTCCTTCAAGAGATCTTCGCCCTTTGGGGAACCCCTCAGGTGGATCTGTTCGCCACCAGCCTCAACAGGAAATGCGATCTGTTCTGCTCAAGGGAATTTCCCCCGAGAGGAGCTCTGGGAGACGCGTTCATAGTGGACTGGGAGTTTCCGCTTCTGTACGCGTTCCCACCGGTCCCTGTCATTCCTCAAATGATCAGGAGGTTGAGAAGATTCCGGAGGACCATGATCCTAATTGCCCTGGATTGGGCCAGGAGAACGTGGTACCCGGACCTTCTAGACTTGTCCATCTGCCCTCCAATTCGACTTCCACTCAGAGAGAATCTACTCTCAGAGAAGGAAGGTCAGGTTCTCCATCCAGGCATCAAAACCCTCAACCTTCACGCTTGGCTTCTGAAAGGCTGAGGTACAGGGATTGGGACCTCCCTGATGATGTTATGGAGGTGTTGCTTTCGGCAAGGAGGCCAGCAACAAAGTCTTTATACCGCTGCCGTTGGAACAGATTTTGCAGCTGGTGTAGAGAACAGAATACCGACCCTTTTTCATGTGGTACACCAATGGTTTTGTCCTTCCTACTATACTTGGCGAATTCAGGCCTTCAAGTTGGCACCATTAAGGGCTATCTCGCAGCGCTATCCATCTTTAAGCGCACTGCGGAAGAACCATCCTATTTCAAGTTACCCTTGGTAATACAGTTTCTAAAGGGGTTAACCAATATTTATCCCCCAAGAACATTCCAAGTTCCCCTATGGGATTTAAACTTAGTCCTAACTTTCCTGATGGGCACACCTTTCGAACCACTCCATTCTTGTTCGTTAAGATTCCTTACCCTTAAAACTGTTTTTTATTAATAGCACTTACATCTGCTAGAAGGGTGAGCGAATTTCAAGCTCTTTCTTGTAAACCCCCTCACACAATCTTTCACAAAGACAAAGTTGTCCTGCAAGTGAAGCCTAATTTCCTCCCAAAGGTGGTTTCTGAATTCCATATCACTCAGAAGATTACCCTACCATCTTTCTATCCTCCTCCTCATCCGGGGAAAGAGGAAGAGAGGTTACACAGGCTAGACCCTAGAAGGGCTTTAAGTTTTTACATCAGTAGACTAGCCAGGAGAAGACAGGCAGACAAGCTGTTTGTAGGTTACACGGGTCACAAGCTGGGGTTACCAATAACTAAGCAGACCATTTCCAGATGGATCATTCTAGCCATTCTGGAATGTTATAAACTGACAGGGAAAGAGCCCCCTCAAAACCTTAGGGCTCATTCGACCGGAGGTATTGCAGCTTCATCGGCCCTCAAAAGAGGTGTGCCGGTTAAAGACATCTGCGCGGCCGCTACATGGGCGTCTGTCCATATCTTTACACGATTTTACAACTTGGATTCCTCCTCCAGTCAAGAGACTAGGTTTGGAAGGGCTGTACTGCATTCTATTCATCAATAGAAGACAGCGTGAAGTCAGTACTCCCTCCTCCAATAATAGAATACTGCTGTGGAAGCCTATCTAAGATGAGGAATACGTCGGAGGACACAATCCCTTCGAAGAACAAGTTACTTCTTACCTTGTAACGTTCTTTCTACGGGCTGTTCCTCCGACATATTCCTCATCGACCCTCCCATCCATCCCCGCATTTCTGCTTCAATTGCTGTTGCAGCTTACGCTCCTTCAGGGTGATTATTCTTGTCCAGAAAGAATTATTGTGGGCTACAAAACGGAACTGAGCAACGACGCTGCACGCGGCCTTTATAGGCAGGATGACGTCGACGTCGATACGGCGGCTGTTGAGGGACATCGACTCGGAGGACGTCGACGCGCAGCGCCCTCTAGAGAAAAATTTTCCGAGGCCAGCAGAGCTGGAAGGAGATATCTAAGATGAGGAATACGTCGGAGGAACATCCCGTCGAAAGAACGTTACAAGGTAAGAAGTAACTTGTTCTTCTACGTGGGAAGTAAACTGTAACCTTTTGTCCGTTACACATGGAACTTTGTCATGTTTTTAATGTTTTCTGAGACCTGTTCAGAAACTCGGTTAATACCAGTTAGCATTGTGTTTATGGCTGTAGTTGAAATAGCTTCTAGCAATTTCAATGACTGCATATGATCTGACCCTCTAATCTGCAGTCAATTCATGGATGGACCTTTAGCTTTGCCACAAAGTTTTTCACTTACTGTATCCGAGTCCGCCATAATTTAACAAACCATCTTTTCTGCAAAACTGGGCTTTTAATAGTCTTGGCTGATGGTTAGCCAAACCTAATTTATTCGAGAAAAAGAACTCTGGCATGCCTAAAATGATAGCAGACAGTGCACTGGATTTCATTGGTTTTTCAGTGTCTCCTCCATAAAAGTGTGTATGGCAAGGCAGAACAAGGGAGCCACCCATTTTCATTCTTTGGTGGCTGGCAAACTGCCTTTGCCGAGTGATTCAGCTATCTGTTAGCATGAAGGGCTCGCATTCAGCAAGACTACGTTCCACCAGTGAAGAGGCAGGAGCGGCCCCGTGCTGCTCCTTTGGACCCTCCTGTTTGTGGATCTGACCATTCTAAAATGCCTTTAGTGCCTTTCACCCGGGTTATGGATAGACTAACATTGAAACGTTTAATCACCTTACCGCACCCCATGGACCTAGCCTTAGTCACCTGGATGACTTGCCTGTTTTGGGGTTCATTCTCTGCCGAGATGGCCAGACTGGCACAGGGAATAATCAGTCAAAACAACGTATCCCAGAATGCCACTGAGGAGAATTAAAGTAGGGGCTTCATAGCACAATGGGGAACTGCCAATGCAATAGGATCTCAAAACAGAACGCTGGTACTATGATGGGTACTAGGATAGGACAGTCAGGGAAGGACTGGGGCTCATGAGAGGCTGCAGTGGTCGAAGTGGGCGGGAGCGGTGCTCCTCCTTCTTTTTAATTAAGTTTTACTGTTCCTATACTTTAATTTTAAAAAAGAAACTGTTCCGGAATGGTTTTGTTTTAAAATAAAAGTGTAGGGCGAAGTTGAAACTTGCACTTTCAGTACACTGCGCAGGACGTTTCCTTAAAGATCAGGCACATGTGTTTTGGGGTTTGTATTGTGCATGGGAGGGGGCGTGGTGATGGGGTTTGTGGGGACCAGAGGCAGGCCTGTAGGGAACATAGTTCCACTACTTCTTTTCGTACACTTCGATCACTGAGAGGCTGGAAGTGCCACCTCCGCACTGTTCAACTTGCCTGCATTCTGTCCATCCAATCAGCCTATTGGACCTGAGCTGCAGAGTGAAAACTGCAGAGGCTAAAGTGAGGGCTGGATTTATAAAAAGATACCCTTTACTATTTTGTAATTTTTAATGTTTTCCCTTCACCTTCTTCTGCCCCTCTACTTTAGCCCTGTTATTTTAAGACTGCAGAGTTCTCTCAACTTTGCACAGCCGGTGATCCTTTGTTGATTAATTAACTTGCTGATAAACTGATCAACTAGAAAGGATGTTGGTTCTTAAAAAAAGGAAACCGAAAACACACAAAAAAAGGAAACCGAAAACACGGCCAGAACCTCTTTTGTGACATGTCTCTATTTTAAGAAGAGCTCACAATATGCTTAAAAAAAATAAATCGGGATACATTGGCTTTGTTTTGCAGTGGACACTTTATATTCATCTAAAATGCTCAAAAACATTTACTCAAAACACGTTACTACCTTTTGTCAAAAGGCACTAAATAGTGTGCAGTGTTATCTGGGCCACAGCCCTCTGCAGCGCACCGCTCCGAATTGCAGGAAGCAATGTATTGTCACTGCCTCTTAACCCTCCCCCCTAAAACGTTTGCATTTGTAGCAGCATTCTATAAACTAGCATGAACTACAGTAGGCGTCACGATCAAAATAGAGAGAACGCCCAGTGCGTTAATGCCACAGCGTTGTTTCTGCTTCCTCTCTTCCACTTGCCAATGTGATTTAATACGTGGATGTGGAAATATGGATAACGACCCTGGGCACTTTGCGTTGCAATCTAAATATCCACTGAGAACAAGAGATCACTTTTTATGTTACACTTCCGTTTCTAAGCGCTTAAAACTAGCCAATGTATTGGTGCGGAATGTATCCACCTCAGAAGGATATAAGGCTGCGTTTACCTAGCTGCAGACCGGACTTCTGACCTGCAAGGTGACCACATGATTTGGTAGTGATTAAACTTGCTGAGCCATCTTCCTGACTTGCATCTCAATCGAAACATATGAAGGAAGGCATGTGATAAAGTGACAGTGGCACGCTACATCCACAATCATTAGACCCAAAACTGTTGGCTTTGCCTCCTTTCATACTAGGAGTTGGGTACTAATACCTGTGCATTAGTATTGATGTTTGTGTGTAATCACTTTCGTCATGCACTGGCCTTTATTCCCAAATTGGGGGCAGGGAGGAGTGAATTGTGTGGCTTCAGATTAAACATTGTGTACCTTCGCTACATGCCAACTAGAGTTTTGCACGATTTTCCCCAAAAGCTATTGACGAATGCCACGGGACACCTGCTGACTTAGACACATGTTTTGGACATTTCCTCTGGTTAGCTCCTTTTGCTCAGTAGTGGTGTCCACACTGTGAGAGATCACTTGGGTGCAGGTGCGTTATAAATGCTACATCATATCATATCACTGACATCCCACTAAACCCTAGTCCTAATCAAGTATTTGCTGTGAGACATTGGTAAGGTATCTATAATTGCATGTCGATTCTTCAATTTGGCATATCTCATGGATAAAAAATGTATCCTGAAATACTTGAAATCTAGTAAATGCATTAGGAAAGCCGAATGGCTTCTAGCCCTCACCTTTACTAATGATCGGGAGGAAAACGTCAGTTATGGTTAAGTTGCTTAACTCCTAAAAAGAACACTTTTTGGATGGTTTATAACGTTGCCCCTCCCACCCTCCCGGACGAATCCTCACCAAACTTTGCAAAAATCAGTATATGGCACCTTTTGGAATGATTTTGTGAGAAGTTTGGTGTGGTTTCATCGTGGGGGGTCAAAGTTATAGGGGGTCCCAACATTTTTGAAATCCGAATAAACCCAATGTGGAAAAGAAAATGTGCTCGCACCTACTGCCCAAATCGCTGGACAGATTTTCACCAAACTTGCTTGAGGAGCGGCAGTTTGCTCCCGAAAGCGTGCTTTTGTAAATTTTGCGCAAATCCATCCAATAGTATTTTTTAAAAATGGCCAAAAATGATCAATAAAAAAATTGATTTCTGGGTCATTTCCTGATTCATAGTCCGCGGACACCTCTGTACCAATCGGAGGGCGGTTCGGTGTCCGCGGACATGAAAGACGCACGCTGAGGTTGTTCGAAAACGTGAGCTGCGTCACAGATTTTTTTGAAACTGTGTCCATGTTGGATCCTCGGACAGCCGCCGTAGTCTGCCCGTAGTCGGCGGACAGCGCAGTGAGGAAAGTCTGGAGAACACATATGGGGTTATTTGGTGGCCGAAAGAAGGCCTGAAAAGGGCAGGTGAGTGGAATGTTGACATGGGGCTGTTTTATAGGTGAAAAAAGGTGTGCAGGTTCCACTGAGTCTGGTAAATGTTGCTGTCCGCGCACAGCACAGTGATAAAAGTCTGGAAAACATTCTCCAGGATTGGATCTTTCATAGATTCACATGCTGTGAATATTTCCCGTTGCCAGGCTGGGAATCCTCGGTAACATAGAGCAGTTTATACTTAAACTGAAAACTTTCAGTCACTTTTGTGGTCCGTTAGTCGTTTTGGGTCATAGTATCCACAGCCAATAGGAACAACTCCTTGGCTCCTGCCCTGTAGGCATCTTCATATTTCTTTACCGCACGTTAGTGTAAGGAGTCCTCATAAATCATCCAACATTTCTACGTATAAAACATACATTTCCACATCTTTCTTACAATAATATATATTTTCGACGTCCACTCACGACCGTCGTTGGCGGCGATGGAACAAGCTCCATAGACCATTCCTGCTGCCGGTAATCTTCAACAACGTTCGTCTGTGCAGCTGGGCCTACCTCATGGCGGCTGAATCCATGAGGAAGAGCATGTGCCCGCTGTGGAGTGAAGAATGTCTACATGGAGGATCACCACAACAACTGTCTCTACTGCCTTCATCCACACCATGTTATCAAGGACTGCGAAATCGGCCAGTCGTTTTCAAACACACTGAGAGATCGTCATCTTGTCGCGTGGCTTGGGGATGCCGGCGGGCCTCTGACTCTGCTTCAGTACGGAGGTCTGCCTTGTTACAGCAGGGCAGGACAGCCCAGTGAACCACCTCTGCTGAGAGGTCCAGGTTGCACTAGTTCCAGGCCACCAGCAAAAGGCGACACAAGGATGAACCAAGATCCTCGCACAAGGACCGGTCTTCACCAAAGGTCAGTGCCCAAGAGGAGTTGACAGGGAAGAAAGGCCAAAGCCTTTTCCGTCGGCCCAAGGATGCAGCATCATCAAAGTCCATGTCCAAATCTGGTTGCCACTCTTCACCTTAAGCGTCAAAAGCTGGCCCATCGTCGATCGGTGGCAAGTGCATCATCATCGGCAACCAAGCCTTCCTTCCAGGTAATCTACCCAAAGCAGTCTATGCCATCCACCGGCATCACGTCGACAAAGCTGCCATCGTCCACGACTACAACTGCTACGTCTACAAAACCTACGTCTACAAAACCATCGACAACCACGACTACTGCATCATCAAAAACCTTGTTGACCGCATCTACGTCCACAGCTCCTACTCCCTCATCGACCGGAAAGTGCACCTTCTCATTGGGTGGTTACTACTGCCATTGTGACGAATGTCTCCGACACCGATAACCGCACAGTGTCTGCTTTAACAGCTTGTCCACAGGTTTCATAACCTAACATTGGGGTGGCCGTGTTACCGGGAGGTACTACTGTATCAGATCCCAGTCCTTCCCATTCGGATGCTGTGGAGGAGCCAGAAGAGGAGACCATGTCACCGCCTCAGTAGCCACCACGCGCTACATCGCCACCCAGAAGGCAATCAAATTCACTGCTGGGTGAGGCAAGTCTGATCAAATTGCAACTTTTACCTCCTCAGCATTCATTCCAGGCACAGCACAGTTTGCCTATAATGCAGCCGGCTCCAGTACTGATCCACAAAGAAATATGTCACTGAACATTTTATGTACATTGACCACACTGGTGGCAACCTTAGAACGGCTGCCTGCACCAGCCCAGTTCCAATACCTCATAGATGTCCTTTGGCCCTCCAAGGAGGTGGATAACATCCCCTGCCCCCCCGACCCCCTGAAGGAAGCAAAGGCTGTTGGTCACTGGGACTGACACTGATCCTGACCGGTTGGACGACATGGTTGACACGCAGTCGTCCCACGCAATTGAGTTTGACGATTTCATCACAGGTGATGGGGAACCAGATGACATTCTGCTCATGGACTGACCCCCGGATGAGGTGGGGGCCTTTCACACGCTCATATCCAGAGCGGTCAAGATGTTCGGCTTTGCCCCAGAGGAGCAGCGAAAAGAGTGCTGCATCAGTGAAGGGAGCAGCACAGGAAATCTGTAATGTCCATCCCGCTGTTGGAAGACGTCTCGGAAGATGGACTAGTCACCTTGGCACATCCTGCTACTGCCTGGCTAAAATGGACCAGTTTTTGATAAAGTACCAGGCCCGGAGAGCACTGCCGCCTGCCTCCACATCCGACCCACGCCAGACTCTGTTGTCTCCTCAGCGGCCAGGAAAAGGTCAGCTAACCCATCGTCCTCCTGCTCTGTCCCTCCGGACAAGGAAGGCAAACGCCTTGGCGCCTTCGCAAGAAGTTTATTTCCAATGCAGCCATGACTTTCAAGGCAGCAAATGCAATGGGCCATACCAACACACTATGACCATGAACTATGGTACAAAATGGGTCCCATGCTAGAGTTTCTTCCTCAAGACAAGAAACATGAGGCCATTGACATCTTCCATGAGGGTGAATTGGCATCCGGCCATACCATCACGGTCTCGGTGGTCATCACAGATACTGGGTTTGGCTAGCTAGGGAATGGAGCTGTTCTACGCAGACAGGGTTGGCTAAAGGCCACATACATTAGACCTGATGTCCAGAGTCATTGATTTGCCCTTTTCTGACAGATCTGCCCTTTTTGGAAAAAAGGTGGATGAGGCCCTGCAGTACCATCAAAACGGACACTGAATGATAACTAACTGCTCTACATACTAGTCCTCCTCTTACAAGACCCAATACTCATAAGGGGACCAATACAGAAAGAAGTCCCAGTCCTACAGGGCCTCACACCGTCGCCATGGCTCCCCTCAATCAAGGGGCCAGTCCGGCAAACGGACATGACCAGCCCAGTGCCAGGTCCTCGCGCTTCAGCACCCCTGTGGGAGGACGACTGTCCAGGTTCAAACGAAGAATGGGCAAAAATCGCAACTGTCAAATGGATGCTATCCCTACTCCAGCAGGGCCACTCTCTGGAGTTCGTAGACTATCCACCAGACAATTCACCCGCACACAAACCAGAACAGCTGCAACAACTTTTGTTGCAGGAAGTGAATGCTCTACAACTAAAGGGCACAGTGGAGAAGGTTCCAAAGGAAAAAAAGGGCACAGGCGTCTACTCCCGCTACTACCTGGTAAGGAAAAAATCGCTGCACAGCAAGTCATGGGGATGGAGGCCCATACTCTAAGGGTGCTCAATGAGTTCCTCAAGGCACAGACATTTCCACATGCTCACACTGCAACGGGTGTTTTCCCCACTGCAACACACATTTCTTGGCGTCACTCGACCTTATGCCTACTTTCACATCCCTATTCTCTGCTCACACCGGCGCTACCTACGTTTCGTGGTGGCAGGAGTGCACTATCAATTCAAGACCCTTCCATTTGGCCTCCGGTCTGCTCCGTGGGGGTTTACCAAATGCTTGGCACCAGTGGTGGAGCACCTGGGGTGGAGGGGCTTTCACGTCTACCCATATCTAGACGACTGGTTGGTGAGATCCCCAGTCCTATCCGCTGGCAGAGGCCAACACTGCAACCACCATTCAGTGTCTACAATGGCTGGATTTCTCCATCGCGCCTGGTTCCATCGCAGCAGGCACTCTATCTCGGAGCAAGACTCGACACCCACACCTGCACCGCCATATGGTGGCTCTTCTGGATAAAGATGTGCTATCTCAGTGGCCCAAGTGACACCAGTCCGCAACTACAAATCCCTGCTAGGGATGCTGTTGTCATGCATCCCGTTGATCATCTGCAGGCTACACATGAGTCCAGCAGGCTACACATGAGGCCACTACAGGAATTCCTGGATGCCCGTTGGATCCAGGCCTCGGGGCCCTGGGATGACCGCATTGCCCTAACGCCGGCTTTCAGGCAGAGTCTTCGCTGGTGGTCAGCGAGAGAACATCTGGTGCAGGGTGCACCCTTCAGGTTGCTGGACCATCAGGCCACCGTCACAATGGACGCTTCACTGGAGGGCTGAGGCGCCTACTATCAGGACGAATACACCAGGGGCCTTCATTGGCCTTTGGGCAGAGGAAGAAACGAGCCAGCACATCAACCTGTTGAAGCTACGGGTGATCTTTTGGGCCCTGAAGTCCTTTCTCCCCCTCCTGACAGGGATGGTGGTTCTGATTTACACCGACAACACATCAATGTTTTAGGTCTGCCAGCAGGGAGGGACGAGGTCCACACAGCTTTCCAGGGGTGCTCAAGTTGTGGTACTGGGCTCTACAGCATGGCATGTTTCTCATCCCTACCGGGGATTCAGAACACTCTGGCAGACTCCGTCAGCCTGGAGTTAAGCTCTTGTCACTAGTGGGAGCTGCACGACCATCCGCTTCACCTGTTTCGGATGTGGGGCACTCTAGAAATTGACCTTTTTGCAACCTATGACAACAGTCGCAGCGAGACCTTTGTCAGGCGCTTTGCCCCCATGCGGAGTGCCTGTGTAACATCTTTGTATTTCTATGGGTGGAGATATTTCTGTATGCAGGCCCCCCCACCCCCGATTCCTCGAGTCCTGCACGCCTTCAGACTGTACTGTGTAAACTGACCTTAGTAGCCCCTGCATGGCCGAGACAGTTTTGGTACTTCAACCTCCTTGCCCTCTCGTCAGTGGCACTGATCAAGCTGCGTATGCACTAATTGCTCCTGTCCAGGAACCAGGGTGCAGTGCTGCACCACAACCCAGCCTCTCTCAATCTGACGACCTGGCTCCTGTGTTCTTAGAATTCAGGATTCTGACCCTTCTGCAAGATTCCCTGGAGGTCCTAGCCAGAGCAAGAGCTCTGTCCACCTTGAAGTGCTACAAAAGTAAGTGGAAATGTTTTCAACAGTGGTGCAGGAACCATCGACTGGGACCTCGAACCATTCGTCTGGAAGACCTGTTACCTTATATGTTGGTGCTAGCCCAGTCTGGCTTGACAGATTCTTCCATTAAGGTTCACCTGGCAGTGATCTACAGGTACAACCGCTCTGCAGGGTTGCAAACCCTGTGGTCCCCTCGGCTGGTGAAGGAGTTCCTGCGTGGGCTGTTTCGATCTTTTCCACCTGTCCGTCGCCCTGCTCCAGCATGGAAGCTAAATGTGCTACTTGCAAGGCTCATGAGGCCACCCTTCGAGCCTATGCACCAACCAACCATTATACCCCCTTCATGGAAAACCGCATTCTTGGTAGCCATCACATCTTCCAGGCGAGTGGGTGATATCCAGGTGTTTTCATCCAAGCCGCCCTCCTTGATGCTTCTCCAGGACAAGGCTATTCTGCGTACTAACCCAACCTTTATGCCAAAGGTGCCATCCTCTTTCCATCTTAATCAGCAGGTGGTTTTGCCAGTATTTTTTTGGCACACCAACATCTCCGGCGGAGCGATCCCTGCACACAGTAGATGTTGTGCACGCTCTCAAGTACTATGTGGCACGTAGTAAGTCTTTGCGTACAACAGATCAGCTGTTTCTTTCATTTGGACCTTCCGGGCATGGGAAGGCTCTCCAAGTTTTCCATTTCAAGATGGATTGCAGCCTGCATCCTCTTTGCCATCAATAGGCGGGCAGGCCGCTGCCCGACAGGCCCTGGGCGCACTCCATCAGAGAAGTGGCTGCAACTACTGCTTGTCTCTGGAATCTTGCTGCCTGACATCCGCTGTGCAGCCACTTGGAGACTGGTGCAATTCACAAGGTTCTACCATGTTGACAGATTCCATAGAAGTGTCTAGAGTCGGCCAATCAGTTCTGCAGAACCTTTTTGCGTGAGGTTGGTAGGTCTCCAGTGATAACTTCGGCTGGCAGCTTGACTCCGCACATGTGTATTGGTATAATTCCGCTTTGAAATCTATTCACAGCATGTGTATATATGAATGATCCAATGATGGAGAAGGAATAAGTAACTTACCTTTAACTTCGGTTCTCCAGCATTGGTATCTTTCATAGATTCACATGCGACCCTACCCCGCATGGTTCGTCTTTTGGCACTTACTGACACTCCTGTGCACTTGTGAAAATCTGAAGATGGCCCACAGGGGAGGAGCTAAGGGAGGTGTTCCTATTGGCTGTGGGCAGCATGACACAAAATGACAGTAGTGGAGCACAAAAGTGACACAAGTTTTCAGTCAAAGTGTAAACTGCTGTTACGGAGGATTCGCAGCCTAACGCCGGGGAATATTCACAGCATGTGAATCTATGAAGGATACCAATGCTGGAGAACAGGAGTTACAGGTAGGTAACTCATTCCTTGTGTTATTTGGTGGCTGAAAGAGTACCCGAAAAGGGCGGGGGAGTGGAATAAAGTTAATATGGAGCTCTATTTATAGGTTAAAAAAAAGGTGCAACGGTGAAGTTGAGTCTGTGGTCGATTTTTATTGTCGGCTGACAACATTTGGATTGCAGGGGGTTCTGGGTAAGTCTTGTTGTTTGAAGGTGTATTGTACGTACTTCTTATATGGTTTAATTATATTGTGGCGGTTGTGGCCAGATTCTGGGGGGCATGTCCGCATGCCCCCCAGAATATGGCCACTGGCCACACACACTATAGTAATGTGTATAGTAGTTATAGGTACTGTAGAGGGCGTATACAGCATTTGTAATTTTGTGGAATGATGTATATGGTCAGTATGATTGTACAATTGAGGATAGTGCTTATGAAATATGTATTTGTTTCTTTGAAGATAACAAATAGGATAATACTACTTATGGTTACTTAGTTGCATATGGTGAAAAAGCGGAAATGTCTGGTTCTTTTTCTGTGAAGAAAAAACAGCATAATGTGTTAAGCAAGATAGTTTAAAACCCTTTAATTGCATACAATTTTACATATAGATTTACTTTTTTGACCCATATAAATAGTACATTCCATGTACTGTTTGGTGCCACATTAGTGTGTGCTACACTGTTGTTGTATTGACATGAACAAATCATTGGGTCATTGGAAAATAAAATCCATAGTGCATTAAACTACTGGAATTACATAGTCTTTGGTATGTACATAGTTTTAAAAAATGTACATGTTACAGAATAGAATAGTGTTGTGTGTGTGGTAGCGTGGATATATTATGTGAGTGTAAGTGTGATAGTATAAGTAAAGTAGTAGATACCCATTGGCGTATTCTAACTGTCTTGGATTTTAAAAGTACTATTATAGTATTTTAGATCTAGTTGGATACCAGTTGGTGTATTCTAACTGTTTATTGTACTATACTTTAGTAAGTAAATTTTGGGTGAAATAATATGAAGTAGGCCTTTATTAGATTTGGTGGGAACGTTGGCGTATGAAGTATTGCAGTAACAAGAACTGTGATGGCATTTTTGAAGTGTATTGCAATGAATGGTATTTTTTAAGTAGTTGGATACCTTTTGGCATTTTCTAACAGTGCATTGTGCTATACTTTAGTGACTAAATTTGGTTTGAAGGAATATTAAGTAGGCATTTGTTAGATTTGCTGGTAACTTATGTTTTGGAGTAACTGAAGTGTCATTACATTCAAACAAACCACTTCTATTTTTGACATATGCAGTATAGTAGCCTGAAGTGGTTGTGGCACCAGTGTGGTAGATTATGCCCACTCTTGGGAAGCTTTACTTGCCAAGAAATACTTGGCCGTGTGTGAAGCTAGTAAGCCGTTGGTTGTTTTTGGCGCCATCTCCATTGTACCATTTTAGAAGCGTAATTATCACATATTGGCCATCTGAGTTTATTTGTATGCTGGAACCATTGAACGAATTAGAAAAAGGGCACAATAAACTATGATTTGAATTCTACAGAAGCTGGTGAAGTGGAATGGATTCACAATTTAGTATGGATACAATCACAAATCGTTCATTAGGGATTGTGCTCTTGTGAAACATGGTTGCAAAGAGTGCATGTATGTTTCTACATGTATGTAATTCTGGAAGATTTTATTAATAGGGATTCTTTTTGGTTTCTAGTACCTGTAAGTACATTAGGAATTCTTGTGGATCTTCCTGTGTTTTTATGGTGAATTCTACCATTCCTGTACAGTAGTCCAATTTTGCCTTATACCTGAGACACTGTGTGCTGTCAGGATTATTTGTGGCATTTCTATGAAGGACGAGCATTTGCAAACACAACTGGTCTGAGCCGTGTAAGTAAATGTTGTGAACAATTGGCGGCAATTGAAAGAGAGATTGATTGCTACATTTGTAAAGCAATTTACTGAAGTTGTGTTGCTGAATTTAAATGAACCAGAGAGTTGTACCTCTGTATCCTTTGATGGGCCTGCAGTTGTTGTTTGAGAAGTGAAATGTCTCTTTGTCTTCTGATGGACGTGCAGCTGTTTTTGGACTAGTCAGTTTTCTGGTTGTATTCTTTGATGGAGCAGCAGTTGTTCTTTGTTTCTTTAACTGTATTGCTGGGAGATCTGCTATAGGTTCTGTGTGCATTAGTTTTCTTTTTAAAGGGTTGCTTTTTTTGAGGCATAGGGTACAGATCTAGATGGGGTGTACAGTGCATGTAGCCCTTTGTATTCTAGGATGCAAGGAATGTCAGCGTTGACTTTGTTTGCATCAAAGTTAACTAGGAATAGACCATTGAGTGTACGCAGACGTAAAAGTGCTATGTAACCCATACCTTCTTTAAAGACTCTGCTGCCAATGTCTTTCAATCCATGATCTAGGGTTAGGACCTTATGATTTCTGAATAGTGACCGCATATGCAAGAAAATTCTTCTCTGCATGTACATGTCTTTGAAAAGAAGGAAACATGCTATTGTGCCGCCTATTCTGCAAGTTTGTAAAGGTGGCTGTCAACAACTGTACCAATTGCTCCATTGTCTAAACCTTGTTCTACATCAAGGTTACTTTTTAGAATTACTCTGCAGTTCAGACAGAGGTGATACTTTTTCTAATCCAGCTGTGTTGGAGATACATTTTCTAAGCTATCTAGTCGTGCTGTTGCTTGTTGACACCTTGGGATTGTCATACCGTGTACTTCTAGTTTGTCTGTGGAGCTGATATGCACTATTGGTTGCATTTCTTTTTTCAACATTGTATAGTTGAATTGACTACAGCTTGAAAGGGTTGGCATTAAGGACATGCATTTTATATTTTGTTGAGTTCATTGTTCCATGACCTCAGGAGCAGATGTGTTTTGCCCATATAGCTCATGGATTAGTTTAGTATTTAAGAAGGATTTTGCATCTTTAGGAAGCAGACCAGTTCTAATGCTTAAAATGTTAGCATAGGTGAGATCTGCAGGATGACGCATTTTTTGAGTTAGTTCTCTGCAGCGAAAATGTTGCCTGAGATTTACATTTCCAATGCTGTCAAGTGTTATGGCATTGCTTGTGTCCTAATGTTTTGAAACTGGTTTGACCTTTTATTGGTATTAGCTGTAGGAGGTCTCTGGAAACAGTAATGTGTTTTCCTCGAACAGTTCTTCGTAGTCCGTTTTTAGGACTTCTTACATTCTGAGATGAATTCAATCCAACATGAGTTTGGAAACCATGCTTACTTCATCTATCAGGAGCACTTTCATTTGTTTCATATTTTTGCGTACTTCAGTAGCAGCTTCTGCTGATAATTTGTAGCATTCAAATTTGTTGTGGTGTTTTCACTGGGAGGAGCAGTGGTCAGTGTAAAGTTATGGCTCCTATGTTTTAGGCAGCTAAACCGGTGGGGGCTGTTACAACAGATGAAAGGCTGTTTATGTCTTGTAGAAATGTGCTGATTATTTTAATTAAGAATGTTTTACCAGAACTAGTTTCACTACGTACATGCAGGAGCAGAGGTTTATCATTTTTACAGCTACAAGTTTTAGTTTCATGTTTAAAACCATGTTCAATTTCTTCAGTGACTTCTAGATAAATGGTGAGTGGTTCATCATTTAGCTGTGATTTGAGCACTGACCAAGTCTTCTTCAGATTGCATTGTCCACAAGGCTTTCGGGGGCCTGGGACTGCTCTATTTACAACTTTCTCTTCCTAAAACATCTTCCTTCTCGAGATCTCCGCTCATCCACCTCCAACCTGCTGAGGGTCAAACGCTTCCCCAAGCAGAGAGTTGTAGGCAGATCTTTCTCCTCGGCTGGGACCTCCATCAGGAACAGCTTCCCTGCCTCTCCCAAACTTGAGCAGAACCACCTCCGGTTCCGGAAGCAACTCAAGGCCTTCCTTTTTTGCTTCCGCTTTCTCTCTTCCTCTCCCCTGCTGATGCACCAGACTGCTCCACTCACTGGGCACTTAATCACCCTCTGAACTGCAGCCCAGGCTCCTGCACGTCCACTGCCTATGGGCTCCCTAGCACTTAAGGGTCTATCTATCTACAACCCTACAGTCCCTTCTCTCTGCACTTATGAGCCACCCACTGGCTGCACTTGTGAGTTAACTGCACTTCCCCCTTCCCCCTCCGCCACTTCTCCCCTTCCCTCTTCCCTGCACCTGCACAATCTGAATGACACAAGGCCTAGTAAGATCATTATTATGTCTTACCTTTTGTTTCCCCCTCCTTTTCTTGTCGCGCCTAGAAACGCTTAGGTGCGTTATAAATGCCACATCATATTGTTGCATGGTATTTTCTACCTCCGTCACTGTTATTTCTGCTTCATTTAGAATGAGTGGTTCTCCAAATGGTTCTTGGCTTCCTGTAAGGGAAGGTTAACTGCCCTCAGGAGTGTTTTTATCTAGTAGAGCTTCAATGTCTTCCTTTTGTTGGTTTTCATTGTGCAACATTTGTTTGTATTGTTTGAAATTGACATTTGTTATACTGCTTTCATTGGCTTTGAATGCAGCTTCAAATGAGTCATTTAATAATTCTTCTTTTCTCCAAGGTAAAAAAAGTTGTATTGGGCCATGACATTTTCTCTGTGTTGCGGATATTTAAATGATAGCTTTATATGATTAACTAGGCTGGGTTTGGTGAGTTTTACTAGGCTTCCTTCACAAGTTGAGACTGAATATCTGCCAGTCGTCTCCTCTGGTATGCCATTGTTTTTGCAGAAGTAGTTTTGTGCTATGTTGTACAGGCACTTTTTTCCAAAGCAGTACTTCTGTTTGGGTAGTATGTGTCAATTAAATTGTTTTTAAAAATTCCTGCCTTTTCGGCTCATTTGTGGCTATTGTTTCTTTTGCTTGGTAGGATTTTAGTACCCTTTTTCAGGATGAAGCTGGACCAAGGTTTAGCCAGAAAATGTGTTCAGATTTGCCATATCAGGCTGTACCTGTTAATCGGTCTGCAGCTTTGTAGCATGTGCGTTCTCTATGGGAGAGCATTTTTATACCGAAGCTGTCCAATTTCTGTGATAGTGTTTTGTCAGATGATATGTCTTTCCAGTGGTCTTTAGCTTGGTTTTCTCAGCTTTGGTGAGATAGGCTGTGACGTATCTTGCAACTGCAGTGGAATTGTCTGCAATGTATTGTATGTCTAGATTTGCATTCCACAAGAGGGCAATGATTGCATTGTAATCATTGATTTGTCCCTGTTAAAATTGTATGTGTTTTTACACTGTGTCTAACAGAAGACATCAAGCTATTTACTTGTCCTTTTGCGCAAACTGGTGTAGGGAGGCCAAAGCAACATTTGGTATAGTGTTTACCTTTTTGTTTTAATATCTTCATCAGCAGTATTTGCCACACTTATGTTTTTTATAGTGTAAGGTTTGTGTACAAAGGTCACTATGTGTGGTTTCTGAAGGGAAGTCGCAGGTACAGTATTTTTCGATAAATGTACAACAGGGGCATCGCTGTCATGGCCAAATTTGGGAGCATCTTCATGTTTGGTGCTCCTCTGGATTGATATTTTCTCCAAAAGAATTGTTGCAGAAGTGTAGTTTTATTGCAGATGAAGTGGAGCATGGCAATGAAGCAATGGTGAAAGTACCTTGATGCATTGACGGGGTCAAAAGAACAGAGTTCTCCTGGTGTTTTTATATCTATCCCCCCTTTATTTTGGTTTGTAGCACGTAGGAAGTCGTGCAAGTGCAGAATATGCATCGAATGACAACTTAAAGTAACAAACCATGTTGGTGGGCCTAGGTTCCTTAGCATACAACGTACATCAGCGTGACAATCCGAGCCAGTATTCTTTTGTACGACGCATGTCTGCCAAGAGATTTACGATCCTCGACTGCAAAACTTCATCTTTGTCTTTTATCTTTGAAGTAGTTTGGGAGCGGACATGTTTAAAATAAAACGAGAGCCTGTTTTTAATGTGTTTGCAACTCCATAAAATAGATTTGCTAGTTCACTTTCGAGCAGGAAGTGGAAAATGTATACTGCATTTTGTCTGAATCTGGGTCTTCAGAATACATTTGTGAATAGCGATATTCTGATGCAGTAATTTGTGTAGACCTTTCATCAGATCTTTCTCCTTTTCCTGTAGGAAAGAGTATAGTTAAAGAATGTGCTTATACACTTTTCTCCCATATGCTCATTGGGGATCCTTTAGCTTGGCGCTTTTGATATGTTTCTAATGCATGTTCTATAATGTCTATGGTGTCTTTGAAGTGCAGTGGGTGAATTGTATACTGGTCAAAAATGTTGTCTGCAGTAACAGGATCTAGACGTTGAAATTTACCAGTTTGTGGTGAATCTTGAATTATTTGGGTGGTTTCTCTTAGGTTTTCCTTTGTTTATATCTTGGTAGTATGCAGTGTTTTTTCTTTGAGATATTGTACGGCTTGTCTAACTTTAAGTCGACTAGTTGTTGCCAAATGTTTTGGTCTTTTGTTGGTACACCATTAACGAGTACAAAGATTGATCTTTTTGTCATTGTACTCCTAGAGTTTCTACATTTTCTTTAAGATCTTGCCACAAATGCCTTTCAATAGCTCGGATGGAGGCAATGTGGCTGCGTTCGGTTGAAGAGTGATTTAATGGGTTTAAGCTTGAAATGGGTTTACTTTTTGGATTATAATGCTCTCATACAAATTCAGTTGTTGGAGAGCCTTTGGAAGTGGAAATATTTTTTAGGTTATTAGTGATAGCACATGATGGCATTTGGTTATTGTCAAGCTTTGTATTAGTGTGTGCAAACTATTGAGGGGTCAGTTATTTTGTATTTATTTTCTGTTAGATATAAAGCTAATTGGACCCATTGGGATTCCTCATTGTCCTCTATTTTGTAGCCCAAATATACTATTTATGTGCTCTTATGACAAGTTCTGCAACAGTCACATACTTGGTCTTGTATTTCAACAGATGTGTTTTGAAACTTAGCCATTTCTTTTTTGTATGTTTGTTAGGAGGTTGGTGTTTGAGGTTTTCGCTAATGTTTTCTGAAGTGACTGTATTTTCCTAGTCCACTTAACTTGCACATTTTTTACTTTGGATGTGCTCTATGTGCTCAAATGAGTTATTTGGCTGTTTACCTGTAGGAGAATGTTATTTCAATTTTGGAGCGCTAAAGCAGGACTTTTTTCATAGTACAGTCTATGCACAATATTGTGAACAGCTGAAGGGTGTATTGCTAACATTTTGATGTGGTGGAAGGTTCTTTTGCAAGCAGTTCTGAAATGCAGGCTAATGAATGTCCTCGCAGTTCAGTGTGTCTCGGCACAGAACAGGAGTCTATGGTTTTTGTCTTTTAGTTTCACATAGTGATTGAGTTATTGTCATAAAGATTTGAAGGATTGTTGGCGTACCTTACACATTGAGCTGCATGTCCTTTTGGACGCTGGACGGTTTGTTTGGGCGAATATTTGTTGGGGGGGTGTTTTTTCTATAAGGGTATCTTTTGCCATAATGGTATCTCCTGGACCGACCCTCCGTGGTCCAACTTGGGTCCTTTCTCTCCACCGCCCCTCTCACCACATGTGGTGTTCTGCAGGACTGTAACCTCTCACCCTGGCTCTTCAATGTCTAATTAGCCCCATTGGCCCACCTTATCTCTTCCTAACTTTGTGTTATGCGCATGACACTCAGCTCTGCATCAGGCTCCCCTCAGCCTCCTCTCCTCTCTAGCTCATTCCTGACTGTTTATCCACGATTTAGCATTGGTGCGCATTCAATGTTCTCCAGCATGGGGTCTGGCATGGATTCACATGCTCATGAATATTCCCCGTCGTCAGGCTGGGAATCCTCGGTAAAGAAAAAACCAGTATCAGTTTCGTTTCTGATCTGTCTTTCGTAGTAATAACCAATCACTGGTCTCTGCGTCATACTGACCACAGCCAACGACCGCCCTCTACCCAAGCACCGCCTCTGGCAGCCATCCTCAGATTTTTACCGCACGTTCATGTGTTGGGATCCTCGTGCTATTGCTCTCGAGCGTTAGTGCTATTTTTTTCTCAAAAACTTCGTTTTTTCGGTCAAAAGAGCCTCAAGCTCCACCGACTCTCCATCCGATCAACGGGGACCCGTTTCGGATTCGTCTGGGCCCCTCAAGGGTGAAGATTTCGTCGAGCTACGCTTTTGGAGGACTCCAGAAGTTTCTCAGGCCCGGCCATGGCCCAGGAGAAGGGAAGCTCGACGCCCGGAAAGCTGTTCAGGGTCTGCCCTGGATGCCAGCTGCAGAACGTCTTCAAGGAGGACGAACACTCTTTTTGTCTTTACTGCCTACATGAGGACAAGACGCACGTGGAGAAGAACTGTGCGTTTTGCGGCAACATGTCGGAGCGGACCATGAAGGACCGCCATCAACGTCTCGCCAACTGGCTAGAAGGGAAGAGCCCGTCCGGCGAGAAGAAGAGTAAGAAATCCGAGCGGTCTTCTAAGACCTTTGAGGACGCCCCGGCGACGGGGGTCCAACATAAGGCCAAGAACCGTGAGTCCGCTGGCACCGGGAGCGCCGAACGGTCGGGCTCTACGGGCGCCAGGCAGGGCGCACCCTCCCCGGCACCATCAACCACGAGCCAACGCTCTGGGTCGGGTAAGAGGAAGGCCGAGCACCCGGCGAAGCTCCTGGAGAGGCCTTGGTCGAGCTCGAAGGCGGAAGGGGAGCGAGGCAGTGTTCCCCCCCCCCCTCAAGGATAAGGCGGTGAGCGCACCTAAGGTGGTGAAGGCCTTAATCCATCCGGCCAAGCCCTCTATCGAAACTGTTGCGGCGGCCCTGGCTCAGCCTGTGGAGGCTACACCAGTGGTGGCGACCTCGGGGCTCAGAGTCTCCCTGCCACCTCGGAGGGAGTCCTCTTTTGTGCTCATCGATAGGACCCCCGTGAAATCCCCCGTGGGGAAGAAAAAGGGGGGGCAGGGCGTCGTCGTAGATTCGGCCTCAACCTCGGAGGAGGAGCTGGTCGAGGTCTTAAGCCACGGCCTCGGCGTGGAAGAAGACCGGCCCGTCGGGATGGATCCCGACGCAGGTGACGACGACATCGTCGAGGGTACCGACGGGGCCCCTGATCGCCCGTCGGATTCCCCTCTGCCAGCGCCGCGAGACAACTCGGCGGCCATTTTGTTGGCTATACAGTCCTTATGCTCTGAGATAAGGACGAGACTACCGTTGCCGACGGAACCTCTCCCGTCGGGGGACCCAGAACCGGGACCTTCTGGTGTTCCCCCTACCAAGAAAAGAAGGATCCACCCTCCACCTCCTTTTCAGCCGTCGCGCCCCTTCCAGCCCTCCTCCCCGTCCACCCGAGGGGATGATACAGGGACTGACACGGCAGCGACGGGTACGGACGACGAGGTATACGACGAGGATGTACCGTCGTCGCCTCCCACCAGGGCTTCTCCGCCCGACGAGATTGGATCGTTCCACTCAATGATCGCCAGGGCATCCGAGCTTTTCCAACTCTGCCCTGAGGAGAAGAAGAAGAAGGAAGGTTTCCTTTATCAGCGGCGCGAGGCCAAGAGGAAGACGGTCCTCGCGGTGCCTCTATTGGACGACATTTGGGATGAGGGCCTCACCCTCCTCAAGAACCCGTCCACGACGCCAGCTAGAAGAGACCGGTACGAGAAAAAGTACCGGGTCCCGGACACGGCCCCCCTGTGCCTCCGGGCGCAGCCTACTCCGGACTCCGTCGTCTCCGCGGCGGCCAGGAAAAAAGCGGGGGGGGGGGGTGCGGCCTCCACATCGACTTCCCCACCGGACGGCGAGGGAAAGAAATTGGACGCTATGGGACGCAGTCATCTCGTCTGCAGCAACGACGATTAAAGCTGCCAACGCCTTGGCTATCGTGGCCCGATACGACAGGGAGCTCTGGTACAAACTGGCTCCCCTGCTGGACTTCTTGCCGGACGACAAGAGGGCAGAGGCCCTGGAGATCCTGCAGGAAGGTGAGGTGGCTTCGGACCACGCCATTACCGTTGCGACGGACATCGCCGACACTGGGTTCCGCCAGTTGGGCAACGGCGTTTGCCTTAGGCGGCGTGGATGGCTCAAGGCTACGGACTTCCGTCAAGACGTTCAGACCAGAGTCCTGGACATGCCCTTCGATGGGAACAACCTGTTTGGGAAGACGGTGGACGATTCCCTTCAGGCCATTAAAGCGGACACCGAGACGGCCCGGGCCCTTGGAGTTCTGCAACAACGACGGACGCCCTTTCGGAGCAGCGGAGGCAAGGGCGCCTCCAAAGGTTCCGGCGGCGGTTTCTCCTCCTTCCGTCAAGCGGCCCGCTCGTCATCTCAGGAGGCCTACAGAGGACGAGGCAAGCCTGGCGGACCCCGCCGTCGTCGCCAAGGACAAGGCGCTAAAGCCTCGTCGAAGCAGGATTGAACCGGCCGGGGGGTCGGGCCCCCACCGAAGCACCCCGGTGGGAGGCCGGCTGGCGAGCTTCGTCAGCATGTGGGAGTCCATCTCCACCGACCGTTGGGTGCTGGACGCCTTGGCCCGGGGCCACGCGCTCGAGTTTCAAAGAAAGTGTCCGCGCGTCCCCCCCGTGGCCAGGAAAGAACTTCACGTCCCTCAACTTCTCCTGGAGGTGAAGGCGATGCTCACGAAGGGCGCCATCGAACTCGTCCCAAAGAGGCTTCGGGGCTCCGGAGTCTACTCGAGATACTTCCTCGTGAAGAAGAAGATGGGGGGATGGCGCCCCATCCTGGACCTGCGATGTCTGAACAAGTTCATCAAGACGCAAAAGTTCCGGATGGTCACCCTCCAGCACGTTCTGGGTCAGCTGGAGGAAGGAGACTTCCTGTCGTCGTTGGATTTGGAGGATGCCTACTTCCATATTCCCATTTTGAAGGGGCACCGGAAATTCCTCAGGTTTGTGGTCCAAGGGCGGCATTACCAGTTCAAAGCCCTCCCCTTCGGTCTACGGTCGGCACCCAGGGTGTTCACCAAGTGCCTCGCACCGGTGGCGGCTCAGCTGCGCCGCGAAGGGATCCACGTCTACCCCTACCTGGACGACTGGCTCATCCGAGCCAAGACAAGGGAGCTCGCCGTGGTTCACACGGCAAGGACCGTCCAACTTCTCACGGACCTGGGATTCTCCGTGAACTACGCCAAATCCCACCTGGTACCCGCGCAAGACACTCTGTTTCTGGGAGCGAGGCTCAACACAGTGTCCCTTCTGGCCTCCCCCTCGGAGGAGAGGACCAGGACCATCCTGGGCAAGGTGCAGCGGATGTTGGTGGCCGACGCGGCCAAGGTGAGGTCCATCAAGTCCCTCCTCGGAATGATGTCTTCCTGCATCTACCTCATTCCCATGTGCAGGCTCCGGATGCGCCCGTTGCAGGAGTTCCTGGACGCGCGCTGGATCCAAACGACGGGCAGCTTCGAGGAAAGGATCACACTCGACGAGAGTTTCCGACGAGCGATCCGGTGGTGGGGCACCCGCGCGCATCTGACGGCGGGCATGGACTTCCAGACCCCAGCCCACCAGGAGACAGTGACCACGGATGCCTCCCTGGAAGGGTGGGGAGCGCACACCGAAAATCTGCATGCAAGGGGCCTTTGGCTCCCGACGGAGAAATCCTTACATATCAACGTCCTGGAGCTCCGTGCAGTGTTTTGGGCCCTCAGGTCCTTCCTTCCGTCCTTCAAGGGCAAGGTGGTGAGGATCTTCACCGACAACACCACCACCATGTTTTACATCAGAAAACAGGGCGGAACCAGGTCCCCAGCACTGTCCAAGGAGGCGCAGGACCTGTGGCATTGGGCAGTCTCCCAAGGGATGTTTCTGGTGCCGTTTCATCTGGCAGGGATAAAAAACACCATCGCCGACTCACTCAGCAGGGAGCTGCGCTCGTGCCACGAGTGGGAACTACGGCAGGATCTAGTGGATCGCCTCTTCCGACGGTGGGGCACACCCCAGATCGACCTGTTCGCGACGGCGACGAACTCCAAGTGCCGGAGGTTCGCCAGCAGGTTTCCCCAGGCGAGGAGCATGGGCGATGCTTTCTCATTCCCCTGGGAGGGCCTGTTCCTCTACGCGTTCCCTCCTTTGCCACTGCTAATCCGGCTCGTCAACCAGCTCAAGAGGTCACGGTGCAGGATGATCCTCGTCGCACCTGCGTGGCCGAGGCAGATATGGTTCCCGGACCTTCTAGACTTGTCAGCCATCCTCCACCACGACCCGAAATCGCTGAAATTGCAGGCCTGGCTCCTGCAGCGCTAGAGTTTGGAGGATACGACATACCGGCCGACTGCAGAGAGGTTCTTGCAAAGGCCAGGGCGTCCTCGACTCTTAAATGCTACGGACACAAATGGAAGAGGTTCTCTGTCTGGTGCCACGCACAGAAGATTAACCCTCTACGGATTACGGCTCCCCAAGTTCTGCCGTACCTGCTGACGCTGGCCAAAGCTGGACTGGCACACGCGTCCATCAAGATTCATCTTGCTGCGATCTCCCGATACACCAGAACCACGGGACGGACGTCCTTGTGGTCTCATCGTCTGGTGAAAGAGTTCATGAAGGGACTGTTCAGATCGTTCCCGCCGGTGAAGGCTCCGGCCCCGGCGTGGGAGCTCAACGTGGTGCTGACCAAGCTCATGGGACCTCCGTTCGAGCCTCTGCACTCGGCCCCGTTGAAGTTTCTGTCGTGGAAAACAGCGTTTCTTGTGGCCATCACCTCCGCACGACGGGTGGGAGAGATCCAGGCCCTTTCCTGCAAGGCCCCGTACTTGACTTTTCACGACACGAGGATAGTGCTCAGGACGCACCCCTCCTTCATGCCCAAGGTACCGTCGGACTTCCATCTCAACGAACCCTTGGTGTTGCCTGTATTCTTCCCGTCGCCTTCGTCGCCGGCTGAGAGGACTTTGCACTCGCTGGATGTGGCTAGAGCGCTGAAGTTCTACGTGGACCGCACAAAGTGTTTTCGGAAGACGTCACAACTCTTTGTGAACTTTGGACCTGTCAATCAGGGGAAGGCTCTCTCGAAGGCTTCCATTTCCAGATGGCTCTCCGGCTGTATCATGTACTGTCATCGGTTGGCAAACCGACCGCTGCCTGGCCGTCCGAGAGCCCATTCCACCAGAGCGATCGCAGCTACCACGGCGTTCCTTTCTGGTGTGCCCCTGCTGGACATATGCAGGGCTGCTATGTGGAGGTCGACGCACACCTTCACGAAGTTCTACTGCGTCGATCGGGATTCCAGGGAGGAGTCCAGGGTCGGCCAAGCAGTGCTGCGCAACCTGTTCGCCTGAGGTGAGCCTGGTGAGGAGGTAAGATGCTTAATGTTGAGTTTGATGCAATGCTTAATGTTGAGCCTTTGCCACCTCCCGTGGTTGTGCATGTGTGTACTGCTATGTATTCTTTATTCATGAGCATGTGAATCCATGCCAGACCCCATGCTGGAGAAGGAACAAGTTACTTACCTGTAACTGTTGTTCTCCAGCATGGGTCTGGCATGGATTCACATGCGAACCCTCCCGCCTACCCCTCTGCGGCTCTTCACTTGGTCATACTGCCACTTCACATGCTTCCAAATCTGAGGATGGCTGCCAGAGGCGGTGCTTGGGTAGAGGGCGGTCGTTGGCTGTGGTCAGTATGACGCAGAGACCAGTGATTGGTTATTACTACGAAAGACAGATCAGAAACGAAACTGATACTGGTTTTTTCTTTACCGAGGATTCCCAGCCTGACAACGGGGAATATTCATGAGCATGTGAATCCATGCCAGACCCATGCTGGAGAACAACAGTTACAGGTAAGTAACTTGTTCCATCTCTGCCTTAATGCCAGTAAGACTGAGATCCCTCTCATTGGGACTCCTGCTTACCCACTCTCACTCTGGCGCCCTGCTTGGGCCCTCTTTCTTCGTCTTCCTGTAAGGCAAAAAACCTTGGTATCATCTTCGACTCCACTCTCTCCTCACATTACAGACCTTGCCAAGAAGGCCCACTACCAGCTGCACCAGAAGGTAGTCTTCCTTTTCTCACTTTCCCCCAGAAACTCGCTGTTTCCACAGCCCTGGTTCTCTCTAGGCTGGACCATTGCAACAGCCTCTTTCTCAATCTGCCTTCTTCTACTCTATGCCCTCTGCAATTAATCCAAAACAGGACTGTGAGACGTGTCCTTGGCTTCAAGCCCAGGGACTGTATCTCTCCAGCTCTGAAATCTGTCCACTGGCACCTGGTGGCTGCAAGGATCAAGTTCAAGACCCTATGCATCGTCCACAAGGCCTTCTGGGACCAGGGCCCACACTACATCCAACTCTCTTCCTAAACACCTTCCTTTTCGGGCATTTTGCTCAGGCACCTCCAGCTTTGAGGGTCAGACGCTTCTCCAGGCAGAGAGTGGGGGGTAGATCCCTCTCCTCTGCAGGTGCCTCCCTCTGAAATGGTTTCCCTGCCCCTCTCAAACTTGAGCTGGACCTCCTGAAGTTCCGGAAACAGCTCAAGACATTCCTTTTTGCCTCGGATTTCTCTCTCTCCCCTGCTGACCTACCTGTCTGCTGCACTGACTGGTGGCCGGGCTGGTCAGAGTGTCGCTGGGTACCAGGTTCCTCCATGACCAGTCGCCCCTGCACTGCCTCCGGCCTTCTGCACGCTTAGGGACTGCAACTGTAACCCAACAGTCCCCTGCCTCCCTGCACGAGCCGTGCTGCCCTGATTGCACTTCCCCTTTTCCCTCTCCCTCGCAATTCCCCCATCTCCCACCCACCTTTTTCCCTCTCCGTTGCAGGTCCCCCCATCCTACCTCCCCTGCCCTACCGCACTTGCACGATCTGAATGACACAAGCCTAGTTGTTTTTGTCCTCCCCCTGTTTTCCCCTCCCTTGTCTTGTTGCACCTAGAAACACTTGTGTACAGGCGCTTTATAAATGGCTTATCATATCCTACCATTTCATACCCTCTGCCATTACGGTCTATGGCAATTTTGTTTTTTTGTTCTTGTTTATAAGCCTCTTAATTGAAATATGGTTATGTGCTGCTTGTGTGGATCCATTCACCGTCAAAGAAATTTGAAAAGGTATCTATATTCACATTGCACATGTTTAGAAGTACTTTTTGTAATTTATTCATTAATTTAGTGGTTTAATTCTGTTTAAAATCAATATGAATAACTTTTTCCTTAGTAGAAACGTGGTGTCAATTGGAGCTTCTAGGATTCGTCCTCTGCAGTAGTTTTTAAGGGTAGATTGTGGATTTTAAGCAGCCTTTCTACGATTATAACTCTACGGTGGAAATTCTTTTGTAAAATTAATATTTTGGAATACTTTACTGTGGCTAGGTTAACATTGGTAGATATAGTGTTGGGTTCATTAGTAGGTCTGCTTTTGTTTTACATCCTTTTTTTTACTATTAGATTTTCCCAGAGGTGCCTTAACTTTTTTTAGTGGTGGCTGGTTTAGTTTTGTTTATTGAGGTTACTAGCTGTTTTGTTAATGTTTTCTATGCATTGTTATAGAGGTGGATGACTTCATGGCTTTCTTATATTCGTATCTGCTCTATTTTTTTCTTTGTTTTCACAGAGTTGGTTTGTAGTAGACATTCTGTTGTATCTCTTCGAGGGGGGCATTTTGGGTTTCAAAGTTGTGGAATGTATACGTTTGAGCTGTGTGATTGTGTAGTGGGATGATGGGTGTGGTTGGGAAGGTTGTAAGAATAAGAGTAGTCCAAGTTTTGTAAGGGGAGAAGTGGAGTTACAAGTCAGAGAATGCAAAGAAAAAAACCAAGACTTGATAAGTATCTAGAGTGGAATGGGTCATGTTGGCAAGTATGCGTGAACTGCCAACATCTTGAACTTCCACACACCAAGTCCCACTTAAAAATGTTTTACAAATCTTTTCCATCCAGTTTTCCTTTCTTTGAGAAACCAGTTAGACACAGTGCTGCTATAAATGCACATATGAATTTTTTACTTTCCAAAATGCTCCTAAAAAGAAACATTTTTAAACGCACAGCATTGTTACTGCCACTTGATGTGAGCAGGTGCTGAATGCTGCAATACATGACATTTAATACAGTGGTTAATAAAGAGAATATGCTTATTGAGAAGCTTATTATGAGGTAAGTAGCAGCAACCCTGTACATATATTTATAAAGGTGTTGACCAAAATTATTTTTCAAAATATAACCATACCTGTACTATGCCCTTGTTAGGTGTAGATATTGTTGAATCTGCAAACAGAAATCTTGGAGAGTTTCACAGTAGCTTTTGACGCAGGTGGCTGTGAGGAACAGGAAATATGTTGTAACGCTCACCTGTAACTCTGCGGGTACGCCCTTGAAGATCTTCCCTGACTTCAGAGAATTACAATTTCTGTAAAAAGAATAACAAGGAACAACCCTCCTTAATTAGAATTCCCTTAGTAATCTAATACTTCTAAAAACAGGAAGAGAATAAGTTTAACCAACACCTTAAGAAGCTCACCTTAAGTTCTTTTTTTGTGAGCTCTCCATCCTGCATTCACACAGGGGCGCATGCCCTGAAGAGAAGTGTCGTGTCGATGCCAAAGTTTAATTCTTATTGAAAAAATGACGAGGGGCAAACGAAATGGCAATGAAATAAGGCACCCTTAATATCAAATGACTGAAGTGAATATTAAGCTGTGAGGAAAATAACTTCAATTAAGGGTTTCCTAAAATGAGGAAGCAACTGAAGGCAGAAGTGACCCTTTGAATCAGTCAAGAGGGATTATAAATGGTGAATTAGAAAACCAAACCACTCTAATAGTACTCCGCAATACACTAAAACATAATTCAAGGAAAACTAAATCGGGTACCAGCAGTGTATATAAATATGAGGTGTGACATGAAAACCAACTCAGCAAATGAGCTTAAAACACAAGAGTGCTGAGCGCTATCTCTCACAGCTGAGGCAATGGGGAAAAATGCACTGTAACACGAAACCCACCACAGCTAATGAACATAACACAGGAGTGCGGAGCACTATAAAAGCGCACAACATAGGCAATGGAAGAGGCACAGTAATTGAATGAAAAAATAGTTTGTAGTTAATAATGCTCTCTTACAGAAGTTTCGCTAAACAATCTTGTAATACACAGGAATAACCCGAAACGGTACTTGCGTGAGAGAAGGCAGAATTCTTACGAACCTCTGAAGAAAGGGAAAACAGGAGACTAAAACTTTGAAGTGGAAACGTGGTTACAGGGACAAAACTAACAGGCAAATAACGGACTATGGAAGTAGTACAAAAATACAGAGGCAAGAAAGGGAAAACTATGAAAAATGGGCAGACTGTGGATTCTGACAGGAATTCTTTGGAGACTGCGGTGAGCGTCCGTACTGCAGGGCAGTCAGCAACGCAAAGCGCGAGTCTCCTCAGGAAACGGCTAATTGTAGCAGAGGTAGCTTAAAGGCTAGACCTGCAAGATTAGTTCCTTGTTGGCGCCACCAGACGGCCATTAGGAAACACAAATTTCCAATGTTTTTCTATGAGGATCTAATGGAAACTAGACCCCCTCCCACTAACAGAGTGAGATTTAACCCTTAAGGAACCATAGGTTACTCTGAGAACTGGCTGGGGATCATGATATATGTACTTTGAGGGAACTCTCACTCAAAGTGTTGAACTTGGCTGACAGGGTTACATGTAGAGTTTTTGGATGTGATGGGGTGTGTGTGACTGTTTGAAAGCGGCCGATAAGGGAGTGTAAGAAATCTAAAAGAATAGCGTTGCCCTGTGCTATGGTGTCCGCGGATACCACCATAGTACGTGGACACCGGACGTGCCATCCGAGTCCTTTAAGGATGCCTGGCATGGAAAGGGAACTGCAGTAACCGGGGCTGTCCGAGGACATTGGGGGATCACCCAATTGTGTTTCCTGGTTGTGGTGTACAGGAACACAGGGTTTCAAGAGTTATCTTTGTTGTGTGCAGTGAAGATGGCTATGGCTTTGAGGAAGCAGAGTGTCTGGATGGTTGGTGATTCTGGGATCCATTTGTTGAAGGTGTATTGTGAGCGGTCTAGATTACCTGTGAATCTTGGATTTGAAGAATTGTTTCCTGGTATGGAGTTCGAGAAATGAAGTGGGTGGACTTGCTCCCGTTTTGTGAAGTATGGTTAGTTTGAAGCATCCAGACATAATTGTAGTTCACTATGGAGGCAACAGTTTTGGCTATGTCACCGGAATTTCGTTAGTTTGCAATGAAGGATTCATTTACAAAGTTAATGGAACTGTTTCCAGGTTCGAGTAGCTCAAAGACAAAAGTGGAAATGTTCTAATTTATTTTGTCCACAAAACTGAGAAAGCAAGGCGTAATGTGAACAAAGCTGTGTGTCTTTTTGCAGGATTTTGGAATTGGCATCTTTTCATAATGAAAATATCAAGTTTGATATTGTGAATGTTTTTTTAGAAGGAGTGCATTTGACTGACATTGGAGATCAGATTTTTCTTTTGAATATCCATAATTCACCGATACAACTTTTGTGAACTCGTGATACATTTTTTATTTTTTTTGCAGTTGAATTGAATAAGAAACACAACAGAAAACAATTAGAAGCAGTTTTGTGAGTCAGAAAAAATAAAGTCCAATGGAACATTTCTTCAGTATATAAAATCCCCATCATTTTTTAAAAAAGGTTATTTTAGGAGCCACCATTTTTTTTTTATTTATAAAAAACAAGTTACAGGACATTCATACTGTCCGCGGACTATGCAGACTGCAAAAGGTACTGTGATTTTTATTTTTAGTTCTATTTAACTGTGAAGGGGGCTCCTAAAGTAACCTTTTTTGTAGTATTTTTGATTTAGTATTTTTTTTTCTTCAGGGGAGTAAAGGAGCACCAACCACAGATGCAGAGGGGCAGGTGGACAGGGGAAGATGTTGGGCAGGCCTTAAATTTAAGGTAGGTCGCAATGATTCTCATGCTCCTTGACCGCGGCATCAAAAGCACTCAAACTGTTCTCCCCCCTGCAGATTGGTGTGTGCGCAGTACAGAGTTCTCCAGCATGGGGTCGGGCATGGATTCACATGCTCATGAATATTCCCCGTCGTCAGGCTGGGAATCCTCTGTAAAGAAAAAATCAGTATCAGTTTCGTTTCTGATCTGTCTTTCTTAGTAGTAACCAATCACTGGTCTCTGGGTCATACTGCTCCCAGCCAATGACTGTCCTCTCCCTAAGCCCCACCCCTGGCAGCGATCCTCAGATTCGGTAGCACGTAAAGTGGCAGTATGACCAAGTAAAGAGCTGCAGAGGGGTAGGAGGGAGGGTTTGCATGTGAATCCATGCCAGACCCATGCTGGAGAACAACAGTTACAGGTAAGTAACTTGTTCCTTCTCCAGCATGAGGTCTGGCATGGATTCACATGCTCATGAATATAAGAATAAATAGCAGTATACGCATGCACAACCACGGGAGGTGGCAAGGCTCAACATTAAGCATTACCTAAACTCAACATTAAGCAACACTTACCTCCTAACAAGGCCCACCTCAGGCGGACAGGTTGTGCAGCAATGCTTGGCCGACCCTGGACTCCTCCTTGGAATCCCGGTCGACGCAGTAGAATTTCGTGAAGGTGTGCGTCGACCTCCACGTAGCAGCCCTGCAGATGTCCAGCAGGGGCACACCAGACAAGAACGTCGTAGTAGCAGCAGTTGCTCTGGTCGAATGGGCTCTCGGACGGCCGGGCAATGGTCGGTTTGCCAACCTATGGCGGTGCATGATGCAGTCGGAGAGCCATCTGGAAATGGAAGCCTTTGAGAGGTCCTTCCCTTGATTCACAGGTCCAAAGTTCGCAAAAAGCTGTGATGTCTTCCGAAAACTCTTCGTGCGGTCCACGTAGAACTTCAGCGCTCTAGCTAGATCCAGCGAGTGCAAAGTCCTCTCGGCTGGCGACGAAGGCGACGGGAAGAAAACTGGCAACACCAAGGGCTCATTGAGGTGGAAGTCTGATGGCCCCTTGGGCAGGAAGGAGGGGTGTGTCCTCAGCACCACCCTCGTCTCGTGGAAAGTCAACTATGGAGGCTTGCAGGATAGGGCCTGAATCTCTCCCACTTGTCGTGCGGAGGTGATGGCCACAAGGAACGCTGTTTTCCACAACAAAAATTTCAATGGTGCCGAATGGAGAGGCTGGAATAGCGGCCCCATGAGCCTGGTCAGCACCACGTTGAGCTCCCACGCAGGGGCCGGAGCCTTCACCGGCGGGAACGATCGGAACAGTCCCTTCATAAATTGAGACCACGGGGATGACCGTCCCGTAGATCTGGTGTAACGTGAAATTGCTGCAAGATGGATCTTGATGGAAGCGTGAGCTAGCCCCACCTTGGCCAGCGACAGCAGGTACGGCAGCACTTGAGGGGCCGTAATTCGCAGAGGGTCAATCTTCTGTGCACAGCACCAGACAGAGAACTTCTTCCACTTGTGTCCGTAGCACTTTAGAGTTGAGGACACCCTGGCCTTTACAAGCACCTCCTTGCAGTCCGCCAGGATATTGTATCCTCCAAACTCTAGTGCTGTAGGATCCAGGCCTGCAAGTTCAGAGATGCTGTTGGTACTCTTGTTCAGACGAGAATTGCCTAGCATTTCGGTGCTGGACTGCCCCAGGGCAGGACAAAGACTGATATGTTTGGGATATTTCTTCTCTGTGAAAGATAGTGAGCTAAAGACTCTGGGTAAGTCTCCCGTAACCAGGACTAATGTATGGCAGAGGGACTCCCAGGACCCCCCTTGTTAAACTGAATGCCTGGGAGCATGGGTGGCTGCCTGCATGAATGCCCTTCTGCGTGATTGGTTGACAGAGCCTGGCTCAGCCTGAGTGAATGGGAAACAAATGTGCATAACTAGGGTCCCTGCTCTCAACAATTTTTTCTTAAGCTGAAGTCGAAACCGAAGCTGATCCCTGGAGTGCAGCTGTAGGAGGACGATCACGGCTGCTACTCTTCTTAGAAATCCAAAAGCTGCTGTGCCATTCCAAGGACTGATCAAGAGAGGACCTGCAACGGAGACCTTTCCCTGAGCTACGAAGGACCATCGTGCAACCTGCTGCTCATCATCAGAAGTACACTAGAAGCCAGTCTTGTGTGCCTGTCATCTGGAAAAGGCGTCTTTGTGAATCCAGAAGAGGAGTGCCTGGACATCTCGAATCAAAGAAGTCCAGTGGTGTCACCCAGGGTCTGGAAAAGTGTTTGTGAACGTTGGAAGCCTGTTGCAGTCTACTGCCCAGAAGAGGAGGCACCCTGGCATAGTGCTGCTTGACATCCGGAGCTGCAAAAGTTCCAACTGCTGAAGAATACTTCTAAGGGACATCCTTGCCATCATCACTGACCACTTTTTCCCACCGGAAAAGCTCCAGAGTCGCTGTGTTCCGAGGAAGGTCTGCCGGTGGGTTACCTGCCACCAGAATCGAACAAATGTCCAGACATAGTGTGGGTCCGTGGTCCAGACCAGTGGTGGAGCCCAGGTTTCCAGAAGTCACCCAGAGGTCCATGCTGCAAATGCAACACCAAAGAACCGAAAGTTGGAAGACCACAAAATTCTGAAACCCAAAACCAAAAGTGACCTCTGCACCCCGAAGGTCCCCAGGGGCTTACTCTCATCTGCCAAGCTTTTCGGGAGCCCACATCAACTTTTATCTTCCCAGGACCTCTACAGTCAGAGAAATCATCGACCAACGAGGAGCACTGCAAAAAGCAAAATTGCTGCACTTCCGAAAGACTTTGGTTACATTTTTCTTCTTGGAGTCATCCTAGTGGTTCCTTCTTCCGAGGGATGGGGTCCATCCTCGAAGGGAATAGTCTAATGAAACCGAGAAACTCTGCTGCTTCACCTGCCAAGGCACCTGCCAGGCCTCTTCTAGCCTCAGAAGTTGTCTAGGGGTCCCAGATTCATCTTGGATCCTGTTCTCATGTGGCCTCTCAAGTACATTGGGCTGGTAGAACCTTTAAAAAGAAAGTAGAGGGTTATTGACCATTTTTGGACAGGGCTGTTACACCTCACTTAAGAATTCACATGCATATTTGAAACTGTCCGCAGTTGGTGCATTTGTTAATGAATGGAAGTATTGTGTGGTACCACATAGAATGTATATATTTGGCATTCTTTGAATCATCTAACATTGTGTGGGCACACCTTTGTGGCAGCTTGGGGGTCTCACTGTACTTAAGAACCAACCTGTGTCACTGCCTGAGTGCTTACGCCTTGGTTGCTCGTCCAAGCTACCATATAGAGAACCTTGGCTGGGGCGCTCTGTGCCTTTGACCCAACAACATATAGAGGGCAGCAGTACAGATATCCCTCCAGTCTTTACCACGCCCATACAACATATTCCAGAACCAAGGGGTAACACTACATCCATGCCCTCAGACACTGAATTTAGCAGCTTGGCTCCTGAAGTCATACAGTTTGATCATTCAAACCTAGACCAAAGATGTTTGGACATTCTAAAGGAAGCATGCAAACCTAACCAAGGACACTGCTGTTTCAACAAATGAAAACGTGTTGTCTTGTGTGTAAAGCACTTAACATCAACCCAATTGACTGTTCACCTTCACAAATAGTACACTATTTACTATTTCTCCAGCATTGGATCTTTCATAGATTCAGATGCTTGAATGGAATATTCCCCGTCGTCAGACTGGGAATCCTCGGTGATAAATTAAATAATAATATATTTAAAATATATACTGCCACCTAGCAGTGCATGTACATAGCCCATTATAGCCTATGAGCCACTTCATTGTGTAATCCCTTCACCTCACTTTGGTCCTTTATGGCCCCAGCCAATGAGGTGGCAGGGCTTAAGCTCCGCCCCGGCAGCCATCTTCAGATTTTTCACCGCAGTCTATCAGACACAGGGAATCCTCAAGCTCTCTGAGCTTTTTCAAATTCTTTCTACTTTTGTGTGGTATATATTTGTAAAATATATTCCATCTTGTTCCCCTTCTTAGGGGCTTTCTTTCCAATTAACCTTGGTGGTAAAACTTGTTGTTTTCCTTTCAAAATCGTCAACTGAACTTCTCTTCAGGAATGGAGGCACCTCAGGCTGTCAGGAAGCCTTCCCTGTTCAGGGACTGCACGAGGTGCAAGAAGAAATTGGTTTACTACAAGGACCCCCACGAGCATTGCATTTATTGTCTGTACCCACATGACATTAAAAAATGTGAGATTTGTAAAACTTTTTCCACCAAGACTCTTCATGACAGGCATAGAAGACTCCTTTCATACCTGGAATCCAGGGATCAATCTTCGGACGAAGAGTCTGTCAGAACAGCTCCTGTCCAATCCAGCATTCCATCTGAGAGGCAAACTTCAAAGAGAAGGGCCTCTTCAGTGTAAAGGAGTTCCTCTCCCAAATCCAAAAAGAGGAAGCTGGAATTGATACCCTTTCTGCCTCCAGTTGACCTTTCAAGCCAGAAAGTCAGCAAAATCTGCCTCCAGAGGTAAGGAGGAGTTTGCAAAAAACGGGGGGGGGGGGCAGTCGTCGGCTGGTAAACCGCCCACGAATGAAGGGAAAGGTAAAGGCCCGTCATCGGCCATACTGTCGACGAAACCATCATCGACGATGACGACGCTTAAGACATCGTCGACAGTTAGATCATCGTCATCGGACATGTCGACCGCGAAGCAATCGTCGACGAGCAAGAAACACCACTCCCTCGTCGTCTGGAAAATCTCAGTCGTCGACGGGAAAATCTCAGTCGACAGCGAAGCCCTAGTCGACGGGACAATCTCAGTCGTCGACGGGAAAATCTCGGTCGGCGGCGAAGCCCTCGTCGACGGGAAAATCTCAGTCGTCGACGAGGATAACATCATCCATAACGCCTTCAGAGGCACCGCAAATTTCGGCAGTTACAGAGGAATTACTGCCTATCACTCTTGAAGCTCCTGTCATTACAAGCAATATCATTGAGAAGAATACTGTAACTGAACCTCTGGTACAGCAATTTTCACCTTTGGGGCACATGGCAGAACTTCCGGATATAATTCTTCAGGAAGAATTCTCCGATGCGGAAGTGGTGGAAGAGTCCATCTGTCCCTTACCGAAACAATACAGCCCTCCTTGGCACCCGTCCACGGGAGAATCCGAATATCCTCATGACCCGGTGCTCATGTTATCCGTGCAGAGGATTGTAGAAGAATTTTACAAACGGCAAAGGGAGAAGCAAATTCCGATTAATCCCATTCCTAGAGAGTCATCCCCGATTCCAGGCACATCGGGTTGCTCTCCCTACAGGAGTAGACCGCAAAAACGGATGAGATCACCTGCTCGAAGACCGAGGAGCAGCACCCACAGTGCTTCACCTACAAGAGTCCCGTCACCACAGTCATCGCACAGACTGCGATCTCCGGACGTAGATCCCACCATGGTACCGTCCACCATCTCGGTATCAGACTGGCAGGAGGATCCTTTTGGTGAATTTTCGGAACCACAAGAAGGAGAAATTACTCAGGAGCCAGACGATTGGGATGACTACGTCGTCGAGAAGCCCAGGAGGAGAGACTCGCCGGGCAAGGCCTCACCACCGGATGATCTCGTCTCTTTCCACACCATAATAGGTAAAGCCGCAGAACTGTTTAAAATTCAGGTTTCTTCGGAGGAAAGGCAATCAGTGCTCTACGAGCACAGGGACAAACGAAGGAGGACAGTGACCACAATTCCCCTCCTCGATACCATCTGGGATTCCGGATCCAAGATCCTATCTACGCCCTTATCGACTCCGGCGTTGGTGTCCAGGCCAGAAAAGAAATATAAAGCTCCGGATTCGGCACCGCTTTGTTTAAGGGGTCATACGAAACCGGACTCAGTTATTACAGTGGCGGCCAGAAAGAAACTTGCCAACCCCTCCTCACCGTTGTCGGCCCCACCGGATAAGGACGGACGTAAATTGGAAGCCATGGGCAGGAAAGTATCATCTTCTGCATCACTTACAATCAGAGCGGGTAATGCACTGGCCATGCCCGCAAGATTCGATCGCGAGCTTTGGCTCCGCATGTCTAACTTGGCGAAACAATTACCACCGGAGCTCCAGGAGGAGGCAAAATCCATAATCGCGGATGGTGAAGCAACATCGGATCACATGATCGACGCAGCAGTTGATGTGGCCGAATCAGGCTTCAGACAGATGGCGCACGGCACAGTGCTCAGAAGGCAGGCCTGGATGAAGGCTACTAACTTTAGACCTGAAGTTCAGGCGCAGATACTAGACATGCCATTTGACGGCCAAGATCTCTTTGGGAAAAAGATAGACGACCATTTGAAGGCAATCAAGACAGACACTGACACAGCCAGAGCCATCAGTTCTTTAAAGGACAAAAGTAAGGACCATCGGTCTTTTCGCCTTTTAGAGGTTCATCTTCCAAGTTCAGGGGATACAGTCGTTCCTCCTATAGTCAAAAAGCACAAGGCGGCACGTACCAAGCCAATAAATATCAGTCATCCAACAGATACGCCCATAGAGGCAGACGTGGCTCCGCCCAAGGGAAGTCGCAAGGCAAGCAGAACTGACGACCAATCTCCCCCCCCTTCGCCACGCCCCGGTGGGGGGAAGGGTGAGCCAGTTGTTCCAGCGCTGGCGGTCAATTACATCGGACAAATGGGTGTTACAGGTGATCCGAAAGGGTCACACCTTGGAATTTCTGGACCAACCTCCTTCCCTGCCTCCAACTCCCCGCAGAGTGCATATGCTAAGACATGTCATGTCCGAAGTGCAAAAACTGCTCCAGAAGGCAGCAGTAGAACCAGTACCCTATTCTCAGAGGGGAAAAGGTTTCTACTCCCGATTTTTCCTCGTCAGAAAGAAAAACGGTCAATGGAGGCCCATCTTGGACCTGAGGGCTCTCAACAAGTTCATCAAGCGCATAACTTTCAAGATGGTAGCTCTACAAGGGGTGCTACCTTGGTTAAACAAGCATGACTTCTTGGCCACTTTAGACTTGGAGGATGCATACTTCCACATTCCGATCCATCCAGCACACAGGCAGTTCCTCAGGTTCACAGTGGGAGGGCTCCACTTTCAGTTTCAAGTACTTCCGTTCGGTCTAAAATCGGCACCTGGTACCTGGCACCGGTAGCGGCAAGTCTCAGGAGAGCAGGAACGGACGTTTTTCCATACCTGGACGATTGGCTGATAAAGGCAAGTTCAGCTGCAAAGGCTCGTTCGGCAGTGTTGAGGACGGTCAACCTCCTAAAAGAGTTAGGTTTCTCCATCAACCAGACGAAGTCCTGCCTCGTTCCCAACAAGGTAGCTCTCTTCCTAGGAGCCGAGCTCGACTCCAGCATTCCCAGAGTGAGACCATCCACAGAGAGAATAGCAGCGATTCTACGCTCAACTTCAAACTTCCTACAGAAAGAGACAACATCTGTACGCTCTTACAAATCCCTATTGGGCATGATGTCATCATGCATATTCCTCATACCGAACTGCAGGCTTCGCATGAGGCCGATTCAGGAAGCTCTGGACCACCAATGGAAACAAGCTTTCGGATGCTGGGAAGACATTGTCCAGATTCCATCGACGTTGCACAAGGCCCTTCGATGGTGGAACGCTCCGAGGAATCTTCTACAGGGAATGCCGTTTCAAGCACCGACATCAACCCTCCTGCTGCGGACAGACGCTTCCTTATCAGGCTGGGGCGCTCATCTTGCGGACCATCAAACCAAGGGATCTTGGTCGGCACAAGAGTCCCAGCTCCACATCAACGTGTTGGAGCTCAGGGCCGTAAGGTTGGCGCTGAAAGCCTTCCTACCGGTTATAGCTGGTCAAGTTCTTACGGTCCAGACAGACAACACGACCTCCATGCACTATACAAACAAGCAGGGAGGCACGAGGTCTCAGATTCTGTCGCAAGAATCCCAACAGCTATGGGCATGGGCCTTGCGCTACGGGATACAGATCAGGGCAGAGCACCTTCCAGGAGTAGACAATGTCCTAGCGGACAGATTAAGCAGAGAATACACAGCGTCACACGAGTGGGAGTTGGACGACAGAGAAACCCGACGGATATTTGCCTTATGGGGCAATCCGCAGATCGACCTTTTCGCCACCAGGAACAACAAAAAATGCAAGAGATTTGCGTCAAGATACCCCGAGCACCAATCGCTGGGAGACGCGTTCTCAGTGGATTGGTCGGGGAAGCTCCTCTACGCCTTCCCACCCATTCCCCTCATGTCGAGGGTACTTCGCAGGGTGAAAGAACAGGATTGTTCCTTGATTCTTATTGCACCCGATTGGGCACGGCAAGTCTGGTACCCGACGCTGAGACATCTATCCTGCAAAACCCCGATTCGTCTCAAATCACATCAATATCTACTGACACAACAGAACCGCAAGGTCCTCCACCACGACCCGAGGAGCCTGTCCCTCAAAGCATGGTTCCTGAGCAGCGTAAACTGATGCACCTAAAGTTACCATCAGAATGCTGGGATATCATCAGGGCCGCTAGAGCCCCGTCCACGCAACTCACCTACACCAGAAAATGGACCAGGTTTTCCAAATGGTGCGAGACCTCTGCGATCGATCCCCTCACGGCCTCGGTTGATCAAATTCTGCCTTACTTGTTGCACCTGGCTAAATCAGGGCTCTCACTGTCCTCTATCAAGGTCCATCTGTCAGCCATAGCGGCCTACACAGTAACCGCGGAGACGCAAGCCTTACTCTCCTTACCAGCGATCAAGATCTTCCTGAAAGGGCTAATGCGTACTTATCCGCCTACACCTACACCAGTTCCGGACTGGAGCCTCAACACCGTCTTAACAGCCCTCATGCAACCTCCCTTCGAGCCCATACATAGATGTGATATGAAATTCTTGTCCTGGAAGACATCCTTCCTGGTAGCCATCACATCGGCCAGAAGGATCAGTGAGTTGCAAGCTTTGTCTTCGGAACCTCCATTTACCTTGTTCCAGAAGGACCGCGTCATCTTAAGGCCTCACCCGAAGTTCCTCCCCAAGGTACTTTCGGAGATGTCGTTCACTGAGCGCATTGTTTTACCAACCTTCTTCCAGAATCACGCTTCGGAAGCGGAAAGGACATTACACTCTCTAGACGTTTCTAGGGTGTTGAAGTTTTACTTGTAAAGAACCAAGGAGTTCCGCTCCTCAAACCGGCTATTCATTTCCTTCTCTGGCCGTACCAAGGGCCAACATATATCCAAACAAAGCCTGGCACGCTGGGTATCGTCCTGCATCACCCACTGTCATCAGTTGAAAGGCGACCCTTTAACTAGACCGCCGTCTGCGCACTCCACCAGAGGAAGGGCGGCGTCAACAGCATTCCACGCAAGGGTGGCCTTGAAAGACATATGCAGAGCTGCCACGTGGAGCACTCTGCATACTTTCGCGAAACACTACTGCCTGACTGAAGATACCAACAAAGAAACTGCAGTTGGACAGGCAGTGCTCCGCCATCTCTTTGTGTAAGGTAGGACCAGCCTCTTTTCCCACCTTTCCCGAAGTATGTAACCGTTGTGTTGCTGCATGGTAAAGGTTTGATCAGAAATATGTTTTTCTGTAATTATGCATATCTGTTTATAATGGTGGCATGTTTTAACTGCTTGGTATTCTATTCAAGCATCTGAATCTATGAAAGATCCAATGTAACTGTATTTCTCCAGCATTGGTATCTTTCATAGATTCACATGCGCCCGCCCGCCTCCCCTGAGAGGCTGCTCCTATGCTCGGCATCCATCATACTGTAATCTCTACGGTTCAAAATCTGAAGATGGCTGCCGGGGGCGGAGCTTAAGCCCTGCCACCTCATTGGCTGGGGCCATAAAGGACCAAAGTGAGGTGAAGGGATTACACAATGAAGTGGCTCATAGGCTATAATGGGCTATGTACATGCACTGCTAGGTGGCAGTATATATATATATATATATATATATATATATATATATATATATATATATATATATATATATATATATATATTTCTGAGGCTTGTGGAATCTGCTTAGATCACATGCTGTGCATAGGCCGACATCTAGTGGAAGCTGCGGAGTATTAGTTTGTTTTTCGAAAGTCGAAAATGGGCGTCGACACAGGGCGTGCCAGTAATACTATCCCTAGTGTGACGTCCACTGTACCCATGATCCCTCACGCGTCTAGGATCCCCAGATTGTTTTTTTCCGCCATTCTGGTCGGAAGCACTTCATCGGAGTTCCCTAGCTTTGCCATATTTTCACTTAAAATAATTCTAATTTGCCCCGTTTTGTCAACCTTCGTCGATCAACATCTCGACGCCGAACCGGGGAGGAGATCAACGTCGAATACCGACGGATTGGGCCTTGAGGCTTCCGCCTCGGCTCGGGCCTGGGCCGCTGGCCTCGGCCCTACAAGTAGGGAGAGTGGGGGGTGGTACACTTCCACACTCGGCTATATAGATATATATATATATATAGACACCTTATTACCTACACACACTTGCCCGCTGCCCACAGGCGCGTATGGAGGGTACGCCCTTTCAGTTTTGCCCCAAGTGTAATAAAAAATACCCTTGGGTAGATAAGCACGCTACGTGCAATCTTTGCCTACCCAGAGACCACCCCGAGGCAGGTTGCAGGGCCTGTAGTAGGTTTAAGCCCAAAACTCTCAAGGACCGCTCCACCAAGCGTTGGGCCCACCACGCCAAGCTAGCAGCTATGGAGGCGGAGGGTACCTTCAGCGACGGCAGCGACGCCGAACTTTCGGACGGCGAGGGCACCAAGGCGTCGAAAGACAGCCGAACGCACGTCCCCGGCCTCGGAAGGTCGTCCGTCCCGGCGACTATGGGGAAGTCCCCCGGCGACAAAAGCGTTACACATACACACGCTAAACACAAAAAATCCACCCGAGATGCGACGTCGTCGAAACCTCGGAAAGAGGCACAGAAGGAGCGGTCCGAAAGGACGTCCTCTGGGCGGTCCCGGTCGAGGTCGCCGCACGACGTCAGGCAAGCCTCCACACTTGCACATAGTGCCTCGACCATTAACATCACGGAAGATCAATCGTCCGGAGACGAACACGACTTCCATCCCCAGCCTGCACCCCAAGAAAAGGGTACATCACTTGGGAGTAAAGAGGGCCCAGTTTCGAAGGCTACTTCGAAAGACAGGGATTCCACCTCCGATCCTCGACGCCAGGCGTCGAAAGATAAGGGAAAGGGTAAACACACTTCCACCCACGGGGAAGGGGGTAAACAGCAAAGGAAACAACCCACAACAAAAGAACTGACTTCCCCGTCCAAGTCTTCTCAGGGCCAGTCCATAGAAAGTCCCAGCAAGGTCACCCCAAGCTCCAAACTCTGGTCATGCGAGGACATTGACAGAGTAATGTCAAGGATGTCTTCCTTGGCGAATTTCTTCGAAAGACACCCTGAACAACTCCTAGCTTTAAACCCTCAGGAAGATTCTCCCTCAGGGTCAAGGGACCCTATCCCTCCAAATAAAAGACCCCGGGTCGAGACACCATTAAGGCCTTTAGACCCCATCGAGGTCCAGCCCTATTCTTACCTCTTCCCTACAGACCAAGGAAACTCTTCCCTTATAGAGGGTCAGGAAATTGACATGCCAGAAGATCTCGCAGGATCAGATTATTACGGGGAAGACGAAGACGAGGATGAGCCAGAAAAAAGCCCAGATATTTTCCGAATGGACTCACCAGTCGAAAGGGAAGCCCCAGTGTCTGATTCCCCAATAGATAATCAGCCCCTCCTGAATGAACTGCTCTTTCGGGCAGCTAACCACTTCCACATAGACACACAAGGTGTCCAGGAAGAAAGGGACTTTGCGGAAGAACTAATAGGGGAAAGGAAGCCAATAGCCCAGACCATTCCCATCCTGAAATCTATTCAACGCAGAATAGCACCATCCCTTGTCAACCCAAACCTGACAAGACCTGTGAACCCGAGGGTGGAGAAGCTGTTTAAAGCAGCCCAGTCGGACCCCCTATATATTAGAGGTCAACTTAAGCCAGACTCTCTAGTAGTAACCAACACCCGCAAAAGAGCTGGTACACCATTATCTTCCTCTGAGGCTCCCCCCGACAAAGAAAGTAAAAAACTTTATGGTTTTGGCAGAAAAGTAGCTTCCACGGCAGCCTACCAAGCCAGAATCGCGAATTCCACCACACTGTTGGCTAGCTACAACTGTCATCAGTGGGAAGAAGTGGCAGCACTAATAGATTCTGCTCCCGAACCCCTTAAGAGCCAGCTAGCTCGCATTTGTGCAGAAGGAAGAAACGTCTCAGGCTGCACTTTAAAAGCAACTCTGGACGCCGCAGACAATGCGGGTAGACTTATAGCAGAGGGGACTGTCATCAAAAGACATGCTTGGTTGAGGCAGTCGGGATTCAAAGCAGAAACACAAGCTGCACTCTTAGACAAACCAGTGGAAAGTGATCTCCTGTTTGGGAAGGCAGTCGAGGACGCTCTAAAAAACGCTAAGGAAGAATTCGACACCCTCAAATCCCTTGGCCAGTTAACTACCAAACCACCTAACCAAAGAGGGAACGGCAATTTTTGTCGCCCCCGCGGCCAAAATTCCAATAGAGGAAATAGCTACTCCCACACCCAGGGTACACAGTGGAACACCAACTCACAACAGTCTACCCAGGGGTATGGTAGGGCTAGTAGAAGAGGACGTGGTAGAGGCAGAGGCAGCCCCAGTAGAGGAGGAGGCACGCCTCCACCAAAGCAGTGACGCTCAGTTCAGGGTCCCTTCCCATGCAACCCCAGTAGGGGGACGAATATCCAGCTTCACCCAGGCATGGGAAGGGATAACATCCGACAGATGGGTGCTGTCAACGGTATCCAATGGGTACTGTATAGAACTACTGCAACGTCCCCTAAACCATCCTCCAAGACAAAAAGTCCACTCTTTACAACATCAGAAGATCCTCCTCGAGGAGATCGCCATTCTGCTAGAAAAGGACGCGATAGAACTCGTCCCGGGACACCAGGTAAACAAGGGTATCTATTCAACTTACTTCCTTGTTCCAAAGAAAGATTTAACAATGCGCCCAGTTTTGGACTTACGGCCTGCCAACAAGTATGTCAAGCCCCAAAAATTCCGTATGACCACGCTACAAGAGGTAATCCCACTCCTAAAAAAGGGGGATTACATGGCAACCTTGGATATGAAAGATGCCTATTTTCATATTTCCATGCTCCCGGCGCACAGAAAATACTTGCGCTTCAAGGTGGACAGTCGCCACTACCAATTCAAGGTACTGCCCTTCGGGATAGCTTCAGCACCAAGGGTATTCACCAAGGTACTGGCGGTGGCAGCTGCACACCTACGCAGGGAGGCAATCCCAGTGTACCCTTATCTGGACGACTGGCTCATAACGGGGGAGACCCCAGGAATCTGCAGGTCAAACATTCAGAGGACTATCGACCTCCTCTACGAATTAGGCTTCTCCATCAACGAGAAAAAGTCAAGTCTGGTGCCAAGCACCTCAAAACAGTTTCTAGGAGCTATCCTAGATACTCAGAAAGGATTGACCTTCCCTTCGGAAGAAAGAATTCGGAATATACTTCTGCAAATTCCGCATTATCAGTCAGGTCAACAGATAACAGTACGCAAAGCTATGCGGTTATTGGGCATTATGGCGTCATGCATTTACCTGGTCCAACACGGGCGTCTGCGCATGCGTCCCATGCAGGAATGGTTAGCGAAACAGTGGTCTCAGGCAAGTGGTCAGTGGGACGATCTAGTGGTCGTTTCGCCAACACTCGTACAGAACCTACACTGGTGGACAAGAGAGAATCTCGCAAAGGGGAAACCCTTTTACAGTGGTGACTACAGATGCATGCCTGACGGGGTGGGGAGCTCACCATCTCCACCACACAGCTCAGGGTCTCTGGTCTCACTCAGTAGCCAAGAACCACATCAATCTGCTAGAGCTTCTGGCAGTATTCCGAGCGCTGCAGGCGTTCGAGCCCCATCTACTGAACTTGTCGGTGCAGATCAGGACGGACAGCCCGACAGCCATGTTCTATCTGAACAAACAAGGAGGGACTCGTTCGCCAAATCTGTCCAAGCTTGCCCAGAAAATATGGATATGGGCACTCAGACGGAACATCTTCCTGTCATCGCAACATGTTCCAGGGGAGCTCAATTCCCTAGCGGATGCTCTAAGCAGAGACTCCCTCCCAGAAGAACACGAATGGGTCCTTCACAGAGACGTAGTAGAAGATCTCTTCTCTCAGTGGGGTTTCCCCACTATAGACCTATTCGCCACAAGCGAAAACAAACAATGCCCAGGATTTGCATCCAGGTTCCCCCAACCGGACTCCCAGGGGAATGCCCTGTGGATGAACTGGTCAGGGATGTTTGCGTACGCTTTTCCACCAACTCCTCTCATCAGGAAGGTGGTGTACAAGATGAACAAGGAATCGATGACGCTCATCCTAGTTGCTCCCATGTGGGCGAGACAACCATGGTTTCCACACCTACGCAGGATGGCGGTGTGCGAGCCCATCAGACTCCCAGCCTGGTACAACCTTCTGTCCCAGCAACAAGGTCAAACAGTGCATCAGGAACCCAACTCTATGAACCTAGCAGCATGGCTCCTGAAGTCATAGAGTTTGGACATCTCAAATTACCACAGAGGTGTATGGACATTCTAAAAGAGTCCAGGAAACCAAATACAAGGCACTGTTACTTTGACAAGTGGAAAAGATTCGTTATCTGGTGCCAGAATAAACAAATCAACCCAGTTGATTGCACTCCTTCCAACGTTGTAACATACATGCTCCACCTGCTGGATGCAGGGTTGGTTTTTAACTCTCTGAAAGTACACCTGGCAGCCCTCTCGGCTTACACCACATCCCATAACAAGGTCTCGTGGTGGAAAGTACCAGTGGTTAAAGCCTTCATGGAAGGAGTAAAGAGACTTCACCCTCCTATTTCGAACCCACCGCCAGGATGGGACCTCAACGTGGTGCTATCTAAGCTCATGGGCCCCCCCTTCGAACCCATGCATAAAAGTAGTCTCAAACACCTGACTTATAAAACGGCCTTCTTAGTAGCCATTACCTCCATAAGAAGGGTCAGTGAAATTCAGGCTCTGTCAGTGCAAGATCCTTTCTTTACTATCCACAAGGACAAACTGGTTTTACGCACACACCCTAGGTTCTCACCAAAATTCATATCCAAGTTCCACGTAAACCAGTCCATCGAGCTTCCGGCTTTCTTCCAAAACCCACAAAGCTCGGCTGAGGTGAAACTACACACCCTAGATGTGCGTAGGGCGGTCCTATACTATGTAAATAAAACCAGACCGCTAAGGAAAACAGATCAACTGTTTGTCTCCGTAGCTACAGGCAGAGAGGGGGATCGCGTCTCTAAGGGCGCTATCTCGAAGTGGATTATCAACTGTATAAAGCTGTGTTACTCTCTTTCTGAAAAGACTCTGCCTTTTACGCCAAGGGCCCACTCTACTAGAGGCATGGGGGCCACTCTGGCTTTCATTGCAAATGTTCCCCTCGACACCATTTGCAAAGCAGCTACTTGGAGCTCTATTCACACTTTTACTCAGCATTACTGCATTGACACTCATTCCAAGACAGATACACAAGTGGGACAAGCGGTTCTAAGACACCTGTTTGCTCATGACCCTTCTCACATCCCACCTCCTTCTTCTGGTACTGCTCGCTAATCTATGCACAGCATGTGATCTAAGCAGATTCCACAAGCCTCAGAAGGGATACATTACTCACCGTAATCGTATTTCTGATGCTTGTATCTGCTTAGATTCACATGCGACCCACCCTTCCTCCCCTCCGAGAGAAGGCGCATGGTTGCTTGTAGTCTTACCTTTGTCTATCTGCTTGGACTATCTGTACTCGCGCTACTCCTCATGCTACCTCATGTCAGGAAAAACACAATCTGGGGATCCTAGACGCGTGAGGGATCATGGGTACAGTGGACGTCACACTAGGGATAGTATTACTGGCACGCCCTGTGTCGACGCCCATTTTCGACTTTCGAAAAACAAACTAATACTCCGCAGCTTCCACTAGATGTCGGCCTATGCACAGCATGTGAATCTAAGCAGATACAAGCATCAGAAATACGATTACGGTGAGTAATGTATCATATATATATATATATATATATATATATAAAAATTATTATTATTTAATTTATCACCGAGGATTCCCAGTCTGACGACGGGGAATATTCCATTCAAGCATCTGAATCTATGAAAGATACCAATGCTGGAGAAATACAGTTTACAGGTAAGTAACTAAGACATCTTTTAGATTCCGCCTTAGTCTTTTAATTTGAATTTCTTACGAGTTCACATAGCTGCACTCTCGGCCTACACCACGTCACAAAGCAAAGTTTTCTGGTGGAAAGTGCCTCCAATTAAAGCATTCATGGAGTTTTCAGGAGTTAGACCCACCAATTTCTGATCCAACTCAAGGGGGGGGGGGCTTAGGGCCAATGCACAAAGCTGATCTTAAAAATCTAATGTATAAAACTGACAATTTCATCAATAAGGAGAGTGGACTACAAGCCCTTTCAGTGCAAGATCCTTTTGTTCTTATTCACAAAGAGAGACAAAGACTCCGCGCACATCAGCATTTCTCCTAAATTAATCTAAAAGCTCCATGAAACCAATCCATAAATGCAGCAGAAAAAAGCCTACACACCTTAGATGTCAGAAGGGCTGACCTGTATTACCTACATAAACAACTCAGAAAAACAGTTTTTCTTTGTGTCTATATCCGCAGGGAGAGCAGGGGATCCTGTCTCTGAATCGGTTGGCTCTAAATGGATTGTCAGATGCATCCAACTTTATTCTTTTGCAAAGAGAACTTTACCTTTCAAACCCAGAGCACACTCAACTTGGGATATGGGGGGCTACTCTAGCTTTCATTGCAAATGTGCCCTTGGATGCCACTTTGAAAGCTGCCACATGGAGTCCATTTATACCTTCACAACACTACTGTTTCTAAGCGCATATCCGAGATCCGAACCTCTGTTGCTCTGCGTGGTCTTGCTTCCAAGACCAGCGCGTTGCCCCTGTGCTATTGTCATGGTCATGAAGTCAGTGGCACAGGCATGCAGGGGTCGCATGCACAGGAGACCTGGGTGGACACTGTCCTGGCGCCTTTGGCGCCAGGTTCATGAATAAAAGTAAACATAACACCAAAAAGCTTTTGTTATGGACATAGCACTTCAGATGCATTAACCTTGAACATTCCATCCATTATGCAGGATGCATTAATCTTGAACATTCCATCCATTAAGCAGCCCCAACTGTATTCTTGGGTGTGGTTGCCAATGGATTGCCTTTGCATGTTCTCACTCTCTAGGAGTGGCAGGGTGTGGCTGGTAAATCGGCCCTAATGGGCATGCCCACGATCTCAGCTATATAAGCTGCCCCGATCCTCAAGACAGGCGCTTCCCATTATTCTGCGCTTCTAAGCAGTGTAACGCTCACCGTCGCCTGAGGTCAGACTTACCTTTTGAAGATCCTGCTTCCTGCCAACATACTTACCCACTGGGGAAAGCTGTTCTTACCTGTACATCTCTTCGGCGTACCAAGTATTCATTTTTACACTTTCCGGAACGCCGAAATCTTCATCTTGGCACCGCAGCACGACACACTCCATCTTCAACAGCAGCGCCTGCAAGGAAAAACGGAAGACAAGGTTAGACATCGAAAAAACAGTCAGTTTAAGGTTGTGCTTCGCCATACTGCGCGCTTTTCCTTAAACCCTCACTGAACTGCTGTCGTAAAATGCGGTTGCATCCATCTTTCATCCGACGCGTCTCGTGTCTCACAGCTGCATTGAGGCCGCATTTCCATCTAAGGGAAGAAAACAGAAGAGAGACATTATTGCGGTCATAAATGGGAGCAACATATAAAGACCTTAAACGGAACAAACGGGCGCGTCGAATGGGATCAGTGAAGGAACTAGATCCCATTCGACGCGCCCCTGCCAGAAGTAGCAGGACAGAGAGCTTATCTTCCATAAGTCATAGGTAAGCTTTATGGGCCGGCATATGCTCACAGAAAGCGTACTTTGGGGTGAAGGGTTCGAGAGGTACAACAATCACAGATTGGCGCACTCACACACTCTTATCTCCACGCACGAGCAGTATCACTACGTACCACCCCTCACAGCTTTTCTACTGAGGGAGAGGCCTGAAGGCGGGTGATTAAAGTTCAGGGAGGGCTGCAACAGTGCTCTAACTAACGCCTCCGCAGAGACCAGGTGAGAGTAACAGCTATCCACTGTTCACTTAGATAAAACTTAAAGAGGTGACATGCAAATGGTTCAAGCAGTGTTAAAATATCTTTTTGCCGCTCTACCTTTCGAACAACCCACCACATTCTCCAAGTGCTGCTTGCTAATCTATGCAAAGCATGTGATTCTACGCATATTCACAAGCTTCAGAAGGCATACATTACTTAACGTAATCCATATTTCTGATGCTTGTATCTGCTTAGATTCACATGCACCCAACTTTCCTCACTGTTTGGAGTTGAAGGCTTTGGAGCAAGTCATAGATATTTCACATATCAGAACTATCTATGCTTCATGCATACACTTCATACTCCCTCATGTCAGAAACAAATAATCTGAGGGACCTCGACACGTGAGGGATCATGGATGCAGTTGACATCACAATAGGGATAATATTACAAACCCGGCCAGTCGACGTCCCTTTTCGAACTTTGAAAACATGTGCAATACTCTGCACCTACCACTAGATGTCGGCCTATGCAAATCATGTGAACCTAAGCAGATGCAAACATCAGAAATACGATTATGATAAGTAATGCATGCCATATATTTTATATATTATTCCTAATGCGATCTATTTGATCAATTATTGTATTTGTTATGCATGTATTAAGTCCGGCATTTTAATAATCCTTGTTTATTAATCCACAAACCTGATGTAAGGCTCCTTCTGTAATACGCTGCAAGTACTGACTTGTCATGCTTTCAGACTCGCCCAATCACGACCGGATGATATGCAGGCAGCGGAGAGAAACATGGACCCCTCCCGCGATCACCTCTGCTCGATCGTTAGTGGGACGCTACACTCTGAGGCATCCCTGGCGCAGATTTGCGCGCCTGCAGTGGGGATTGCCTTGGAGACTGCAAGCGCGGAGGAGATCACCACTCCATACTGCGGTCCTCCGCTCGACGCGGATCATCACGAAGAAGGGGTCATGTGACATGGCTTTCAGGAAACAGGCACCAAATGAACCACTGGATCATGTGACCAAGTGAAAGATCACGTGACCAGGAAAATGGATCATGTGACCAGGTGAAAGATCATGTGACCAGGAAATCGTCCCAGATTGGCCAACGAATCAGGAAGACTGCAATAAAAGGGGCTTGGCCTTTGCACACATTGCTTCTCAGCTGATCTCTCGGCGTTTAGCGATTTCCTGTGTTTTGAACTTCATGCTTATCGAATTTCTTGGATTTTGGACTTCGTTTTTCTTCTGGATTGCCCTCAAATTTTGGCGCTTGGATTTCTTCTGACCTGTATAACTGGATTATCTGAACCTTGAACTGCTTTCTTGGATTGATTATGGATTGACCTTTGGATTTGGCGCTTGATAAACCTTCAGCTAACTTTTGTTTGAACTCTTGGAACTTTGTCAAGAACTGTGCACCTAAAATCAAACCCTCTCCTCTCCCTTCAGATCTTGTGGTCCCGTTATCCCCTCTGCACTACTCATCTGACCCTTGGGGGAAAACTCACTTAGGTTTATGTCACTCATCATTCACCCCCAGGGTAGGTCTTTCTTATTATTTGTTTATGCTTGTTGTGAATACCGTGTAGCCATTAGCTAACCTGGTATTTTCTTTGCAGCCACCCGGGACCTGGAGTTTCCTGTTTTCCCCCACCTGTGGCTCCAATAACCGGTCAGCGAGTACTTTGCCCCTCTCTGATTGGTGCTTGGGGACGGAGGTATACTAATCCACGTGGCCCTCAGGATTTGACATGACTATTGTCACTACCATTATTTAAATGCATTGTATTTTCCTTGTCAACTTAAAGAAAAAAAAAACTTTTAAAAAAGTTCAAAAGAAAGTTCTAGACTTTTTTGCTCTTTTGGACCTATTTTCTTCCACTGTGAACAGGAAATTGGAGTTCTGCTCCAGGACATTTTCTCAGTAGGTAGCTCTGGTGGGCGCATTTGTTGTTCAATGATTGTGTTCCAGATGGAGATTGGGGCAGTTGTGGTCCGTGTTGATTTTGACCGCTCAGACTGGGCTTGGGAGACTTGGTTTCTGGAGCTTCTAGACATGTCAATTTTCCTTGAAGAGTTGGGGGTACGTTCCTATATCTGAGCCTAAGCAGCCAGAAGTTGTGTGCTTGGCTCTCTGAGACTGAGCTAAGGAGTGGGCCTTGTCAGACAACATTATGTATGTTTGTTCTGCTCAAAGGCATGCAACCAAGTCGATCTACATATTTAGGTGGCACACGTTTTCAGCTTGGTGTTAAGTGGGGTATGGGTGCTTTCACATGTCCAACTTTCATCTGTTCTAGATTCCCTGCTTTCGTTGGCCTGGGTGAGTGTGCAGTTTGGGACTGTGGCTGGGCACCTGGCCACCATTTCGGTCTCCAACAGAATGCCTGCAAAGAACTTATTAAACGCTGTTGCAGTGGTTGTGTAATCTGTTTCCTTCGTGCCACTTTGTTCATGCTTCAGATTTGAATTTTTTTTTACCTTTCTTATGGTGGCTCTGTTTGAGCTGCTACATTAACATTCTTTATCTTTTTAACCTTAGGGTGATTTTCCCTGGTAGCCATCACTTCCTCATAACTGCTATGGGCCTGGCTTGCTCTGCTAAACCCCCTTTTTGATGTTTTCAAACGAGGACGCTACTTTGCGAGTTAAGCCGTCCTTCCAAAGTCGTGTCAAGACTTTAATCTCTTGGACAATATCTATCTTCAGGTTTTTTTGCCTGCTGCCACATCTTTCAAAGACTGAGGTGAGGTTCTATCAGCTGGACCATGTTCAGGCTCACAACTATCTCTCCTAGATGCTGGACATGAGGAAAGATGTCAATGTCTTTGTTGGTTACTCTGGTGCCCATGTGGGCAAGGCTGTCACAAAGCGAACCTTTTCCTTATCGATCATCTGCATCTCTGAATGCTACGATTTGGATTGGAAGGAGGTGCCTGATTGTCTATGCTCTTTCCACTAAGGTCCTGGTTACCACCTTTACCCTGCAGATGGTAGTCCCCGGTTTGGACACGTCTCAAGCAGCTCTTTGGATTTGTTGCACTTGTTTGCAGAACTTTACTGTCTTGATTCCTTAGCCTGGCAGGATGCTTGCTTTGGGTGAGTGGTTCTCCTGAATTTTCTTCTTGCTGCCCTCCCTCGCTCCCTCCTGAGTTACATATTGCTATGGGAGTTGTGACGAATCCCAGGATGTCGTCCCTGCTTCCCCAGGGGAGCCCCTTCAATGAGTTCAGGGATTTGAGGCGCTACCCAATAGTATCCCTGGGGGTGGCACTCAGTGGATGGCTCTCATTGGAGGGGAAGCCCCCTATGGGACCAGTGATGGCTATTGTGGGGGGAACGCAGTATCTACCCAACACTTACACCTCTCCTTCACCCCCACTCTCTCCATCCCTACCTTACTATCTCATGTACTTCTTTAAGATTACAGAAGTAGAAAGGACTGAGACAATGACAAATAGAGGTGACTGTCATGAAGATCCAAGCCAAGAAACCTAAGAGCGAGGAAGAGGAGGAGGAACAGGAGGAGGAGGAAGAGGAGGCAGGGATCACTCGGATGAATTATATGAACGGTCTGGTCTTTAACTACAGACCTCACTGGATACCAACATGAAAACTGACGGACTCTCCCAAATGCCAGATGCTCCGGAGAGAAACCGGTGCTCACCGAGGGCAGCAGAAGGGGCAGGCATGGAGATGCTGAAGTGGTAATCTCCACCGGACACACTGAGCTCACCGAGAGGCTGGCTAAGAAAAGCACCAGCAGCGCAGCACTGCCGAACTACGCAGTCCGGCTCGAAGAAAGACACCGAACAGGGCCAGAAGCCGCAGAGCCGCTGCTGCAAGCCGAGAAGAGCCCCAGAGTGCTGGCGAACAGAGAACGGCACAGGGAGGCCTGCGACCAACCGCAAGGGGTGCAGCCAAGACACTAAAAGTAAAAGTATTTGGGTGGCTGAGCCTATGGTTGGGGGTTCCCGGGCGGTAGAGGAAAACCTGAAACCAACAGTGTATAGAAAGTGGATGCCCCTACGGGGCACTACATTATCACCATACCGTAATAAGGGAAATGGGGTCTAGGACCCTTGCAAGAAAAGATAATCTCAAGAATACCTCATCTTCTTTGTGACAGTGCTTGGAGAGAATGCTACCCAGTACTGTCCAGTAAGAGAGGAGAAGGTGAAGAGAACTGCGAGAGTAAGACCTACAAAGGCAATACTTGGCAGGCAAGTAAACCAAGTTTGTGTTTGGGACTAGAGACCTGATAGAAAAGGGAACCAGGTCTGTCAGCGGGCGGATCACCTGGGTGGAGGGTTCTTAGGGAGAGGGAAGGAAATATCCTCAGGTGAGATGCAGTATGATCCCTTTTCACTCCATGATGAAATCCTAGTCCCAGAAGCTTTTGTGGGATATTGTTATCCCATTCCCGTTGATCAAAATAACATCAGGAGAAAAGATAAATATCGAAATCCTAGAAAGAGGGGCATGACCTTGCGAGAGACACAGTATACCTCTTTCCCTAATAATGACCAAGCCACCCCATCCCCCGACTTTACTGGTCCATTACGAAACACCTCCCCTGAATTATGCACACATGACTACAAAAAATACTGAGACAAGGAAGAGGCAACAGAGAGCAGTGAATACTAGTTGCTTTCACCACTTCGGTACTGGGACGAAGAGGCCTGCACCGAGCAGTAGAGGTCTGGCATGTCCCTTTAATGATGGTCAGGCAGGGCTAATTGTGAACTCGCACCTGCTGCCTATTACAGGGCTGCAGGTGTATAAAAAGACCCACCAAATGAGTCTAAGGGAGGGAATAGTGACAGGAGCAGTGGTCGTTAATTTGCAGCAATACAGAGGCCAAGAAGAACAGCGAGGTGCTGTCTGTGTGCATCACGCTTATGGTTAATGGAAGAGCGACCCGGGAGCTGGGGCTCTGTGTAACCAAAGGAAGCGTGTAAGGGGAGCCGTGCTGCAAGGCTAACCCTTTTTCTATTGCTCAGGGTGCTCGTTCTCCTGGGGCCAGAAGCTGACCCAGGAGTGCCTGGGGAGCAGGAGGTGGAGCACAGAAGCAAAGACGAGAAGGCTGGAAAGTCTGCACTCTAGACACTTGCATAAAAACAACCAGTGAGTTTGTAGGCAAACAGAAACCCGGTATGTGACTATTTGATGTTGCACTTAAGGATACTTTGTTACAGAATGGTTGCGTGATGTTGTCTGAAGTCTCTGATTTAGAATCTTTATGAACCAGCAAATACATGAAAGCCGAATTAATACTTTGTTACCGAGTGGTTGTGTGCAAATTGAATGAGGACCAAAAAAGTTATTTACCTTTTTAAAACGTTTACACGTGGTGCCGAACGGCAGAGAATATTTAAATCCTAAATAGCTTTCTCCATATAATTAAATACACTGTATAATTCCTGAAGTGAATGAAATGTTACATTGCGAGCAACTTCAACTGTTATTTCTACAGAACAATTGAATATAACTACAAAGAGGCCAACAAATAAGGAACCATACAGTGAGTGCAGAGGCCAGCAAACGTAATGTGTATTATTTCTCCAAGTGAAGGGAACTTTAAAAAGGTGAACTGAATTGATCTACCAATTTCAACCAAAACCTTTTGTGATGCAAAGACCACTTATATACAGAAGGCCCCAGTGTGGCACAGAACATTAAAGAAATTGGGAAACACCCTTGTATGAATACACCACTGAAAATGGTGTCTTGAGGAAGAGATCCCTGAGGTTGGAATTGTTTTTGGAAATTGGGGAAGGGAACTCGGAGTATTGGTCAAACTTATATTACTTTGGAACTCAAGGCAATTTTAAGACTTTTTGTGGGAACTGCTTTATGCTTGGGGAAAGCAGCTGAAGGAAAGCTGCAAGTTGAACACATCTCTAAACTTTATACTGAACACTATTTTGTTGGTAACTGTCATCCCTACATATTGTATAAGATTAGGTGTGAGGGCAAGTATAGGTTTTGGAAACGCAGATTCTTCAGGTGAACTTTGATATAGAAATCCCACAGTATAGGGCAAGATGGGCTTTTCCCATCATGACATTTAAGTTATTAAAAGTGTTTGTTGAGAACTTTGAATCTCTTGTCTGTCGTACTCCAGGATGCCCTCACAACATCCAAACTCCTCTTATTCCCATCTCCTGATACAAGGAAACCAGAGCAGCCAACCAGAGTCAGGGAACCACTGCAGCTTGGAGGAGCATCCAAGCCTCTTCTTCGTCACAGTGCCTGGTAGAAGGAAACCAGTTCTGCCAACCATGGTCTGGGACCCCCAAAGACAGAAGAAGCCTGGGAAGGGCTGGTTAAGGAAGGGAGCCATTTCCCTACCAATTGCTGAACTGCGTTATAAGCCTAAGGAAGGCTGGGGAAAGTTAGACGTTCCTCCCAATACCTAAACTTGTAAACCAATAACTGCCCTTTTGCCCAGGGGAAGGGAGTCATTCCTCTGGACTTAGAAAATCTCCTTTTTATTTAGTTTAACATAGAATGTGAGGGACAGATCGGACTGTGGACTCTTGCTTTCGACATCCTGACATTAGTAATATTGGTTTAGGTAGGGTTTTCTTTTCATTTTTCACTTTGAATAAAAGTATATGGCAACCACGATGACCCCTCTGTGTCCGTCTTAATTCTGCAGCCTTGCAGAGTCTAAAGTGGTAAATCTGAGAGTAAGGAATCCATTAGGACAAATTACTTATCATTACTAATGTACTTTCCGATAGTAATCCCTGTTTACTCATTGCCCTACCTGCCTGCCCCCTCTGTGAATTGCCTGTACACCATATCTGTTCCGCTGTCAGGTAGCTGCTACATGCCAGGGAAAGGGTAGAACAGAGGTCATGGTGTCAAAGCGACTCCATATATGGTGGCCCAGATAGCACGTCCAGTGTCTAGGTGCGCAGTGACAACAGGAGGAGCCAACGTGCAGACGAGCTGCCGTCACTCCGCAGGATAGGAATGTTTTGGAGGACGTCTATTGCTGGAATACAATATCTAGCATGAGGAATCGGTGGGAGGAACATCCATCAGAAGAGAATTCTAGAAGGTAAGACATTGGTTCTTCTGGTGAAATTGTTCTCTTACCTCCTCCTGCTGAATCTTGACTCTGCTGCCCTGGTACCCTGGACCCTTTGATCTTTCTCTCCAGGGGTACCTGTTCTCCTCCCACTTAGTTGTATCTCTGATTCTAGTGTTTCTCTTTACCGCGCATGGATTTCACCAGCTTCCCCTCGTAGTCTATCTTCTAGCTGGTAGTTGGCCAATCTCGCCACTCTTATGATCTTCATTCCTCCAACCACAACTCTTCTCCTGACTGCAACTCCCATTTTCCTTGTAAGCTTCTTTCTCCGCTCCAACCTTTATTGACTTCCTCTAACCTCCTATCTTTACCTTTCTCCTATGATCTGCATCCTTCACTCTCCAACAAGGATATACGTAAACATTTTGCATGCAGAAATTACACCATCTTTTTTTTCTTTTTCATTTATAATTTGGGGGATTGAGCACCCACTCCCATCTACCCCGCACCTTGACTATTCCCCTTACCGTGTTCTTTTGCTCTCTTCTCAATATTCCTCTCCACCAAACTCCTAATTCTAGTCGCTGCTCCTAAGTCTGGTTTCTCCTCCCTTTTGGTGGTCCTCAAGGTTTCTGAGGACACCTGTGCAGTGAAGGTTGTGCTGTTTGTTTTTTGATTTGGCCAGTTGATGTCATGGGGCTTGTCTGAGGTTACATGAAGGCCTGCTGCTATTTTGGAATCCGGAAGGGTCATGGACCGGTACTGAATCTCCTTCCCTTCTTCCACTTGGAGCTTCTGCTGGCCTGGCCTGTTCTTAATATCTGTCCATGTGCTGGCCCAATATGTTAATCTGGGTTATAGAAATCCTTTAAACCTGTGAAGCAATTTAAACTTAATTTTTCTACACAATTTGCAAGTTTGTACTCCCTGTGGCATGGGTAGAATGGGGCTCGTTTCCTTGCTTGCACAATTCACTTCCTCATTGGTTGAGTGAAACGTTGTAACCCTGGAGCTTCTTTGTGCTGCAGTAAAGTCACAATGTGAAAGGGATCCTTCGGCAAGCGTGCTGACGAGAAGAAAGTATTTGCTCAATTTCAGGAACTTTGAAATGTTGTAACAGGCTTACTTTCCTGCTCTAAATGTTTGTTCTGGCCAGGGAGCTTGAATGGATTGGGAAGGAGATCTACGTTATGGACACTCCTGCCCCTTCCTGTTGTGGTTACTGATATTTACGAGTGATGAGAGCATGAGGGCCACTTGACTAGAACCTTTATTTTAGTGCTAATTGGTATTAGTGTGGATATCCATGCCCATGCGACCATCCCTTTGGTTGTCTGCCTACCAGTTTGTTTGGAGTGACCCGTGACCATTCCTATCTCCTTGATCATCCTGCAAGTCGACATGAGTGGTGGGTTGGTGAATGTCCCTGTGACTATCACATTGGTGTTGCTGTGTCTCAGTATGAGCAGTGGTGGTGTGAAAGCGCTTGTTACTATGCCATAAGAGGCCATGGTCATAAGCTCCTGTCACTACCCCCTGGATATCATCATGGTTATCAGTAGGGTTGGAAAGATGCATATAATCCTGTGACTGTCTCCTACATTACTGTTAGTACGCAATTGCGGTAGTTAGGGAATTTGTGGTCTCGCCCTGCTGCCCCCCTTAACTCCCAGTATAACTCCTCTGTGGTCCAGCATTAATTTTCCCGGGATGGCCCCTTTAACCACCTCACTGTCACTCCCAAAGGTGAGGCAGGGGTCTCGGCACCACCTCTTGCTCGTAATTCCTATATCAGTCTTTCCGAGACCAAGAATTTGAGGGGAAACTTGTGATACTGGGTTCTAGTGTAATGACCCTACTAGGACATGCTTCCCCACTCCTTGCTGGTCCCCAATAATAAATTGATGTTTTCTGTAGTTGGGCTCTAAATGGTTTGGTTTTCTAGGATGGGGACTGGATTTGCCTCTTCAGTCTCTTGTTGCAAAGGCTCTAGGCCGTCCCAAGTACAGGAGTGACTAGAACTTTACACTTCATTTGATATTCATGGTTCTGTGCCTTCTGCAATGTCTGGAACGTCTGTCCGAATTATAACATCATAGCTCTCAACTCACCCGCCAAAGCATCTACACACCCGCCCACCCGCCAGCTCATCTGTTTCACCCGCCTTGGCAAAGGTGGGAGCTACGATTCATATTTTTGCCGGGACCCGATTTCGAGATCCCAAAATCGGGTCCAGGCGCGACTCTTCCTGCGCGAATGAAGGCGTGAAAAGCAAGTGTCATGCTTTTCACGCCCCCATTTCCTCCCCCTTCCCCTCCCTGGCGCTCTCCTCCAATGAAAGGATTGTGCCTGGGAGCATTCCTCCCCACCCCCCTCCCGTAAAAGGTCAGCGACATAGAAGTAGGACTGCCGTTTCATGTTGTTATGGCAGTCCTACTTTTATGTTTATGGCCTTTCTGGGTTTTCACCCGCCTTGGTATCAAAAAAGGTTGAGAGGTATGTAACATGTTATGCTGGGCTAGGAAGTACTGCTACATGTATGGTGTGGTCTCTGTCCAGAGTGTGAAAGATAACACAGGCCTTTTGGGTGAATGTCCTATTACCCATGAATGCAGAGAGGCACCAACTTGCCGGGGTTAATTTCTTCTGGTTACACAAGGTCCGCCATGATTGCAGAATGCCAACTACCTGAATCGGGGGGAGGGGGGACAACATTCCTTTGCCCATGATCTTCTCTATGTAATGGGCCTGCCCAGTAGTTTCTCAGACCAGCATCCCAGGATTGTTTCCAAATACCATGTTGGTTCGTCCTCCTGTGTTTCCATGGTGCCGCAGTAACTACTGGGTTCTGGGTGTGGTATGCTCTGTCCAAATGTCCCAGCTTTCTGCAGGTGTGTAGCATTGTACTTTTGGTCGCTCTGGTAGGCTGGATCCTGGTTTCATCCATTTCATCATCTTGACCTGCCCTACCTTTATTTGCAATCATGTGTCCCCCCACCAGAGTGCTCTCTCCCATTGTTTATCTTCTAGTCCATCAACCTCCCCGCCCCCTCTTCAATTGTGCTTGCCCTCCGAGATCTTACTTCAATGCTAAACAAATTCACAAATTCCTTCTTTGCTCTTTGCAAGTTCTTGTACTTCCTTTAAGGGTATTTTAAGTGGATGTATACAAATTGACTTTCTGACAATTGATTGCGGGAGATTCGATCAAATTTAATAGGTGAATTGGGACATTTGCAGACATATACCGGGGAACCCCCCTCACAAGCCCACACCCAATTCAAAAGCCCCCGTTCATACTTCCCAATTACTACCCCTGCTTATCGGCAGTTCTGGCCCCTCCAGTCGCACATGGTCTTACCTCTTTCACTGATGGGTCCTATTTCTCTGATTTCGAAGTTCCTGCTACCACACACTCACCTCTTACATTGCCCAATTCTTACCTTGCATTCAGGTTCCTAATACTTCTGTTTCCTATTGTCCGGACTCTTCTCCTAATGTGTGGCTGTTACCACCCTCTCTATATTGCACTGCTCTCATTCCTTGTGCAGGTAGGTACTTGATCTTCCTTTCCCTCTACAGTTTCAATTTGCCTCTCTTCTGCTGTTGCAGCCCTTTTTCTTCTTGTATTTTTTTTGTTTCTCTTTCCCTGATTGGGTTTCTATTAAGTCCATGGTTGGTTACTATATCACCCTAAGAGTCAATTGGCTCAGGCCTTTTTGTCACATCTTGGGGTAATTGGCGGATTTGGGGCCAATGGAAGCTGCGTCCGCCATTGCAGGTTCCATCACATTCTGTACAACGTAGGGTGCCGGTCTAGTCTTTGGTTGCAGCACGTCCGACGCCGGTTGTTTTCTTTCGGCACTTCCGGCATTCAGATGTGTTGCAACGTCCTGTGTTCCAATTCGTCTGCTGTTGCTTGCGCTCCCCTTGCTTTTCGTAGCTACTTCCCTTGCCTCCTTTTACTCCCTTTCAGTCTGTTTCTCTGCCGCTTCTTTTTCTGCCTTTCTGTGCTGCTTCCTTCCCCTTCTGTTCTCGTTCCCCTCTCGTCTCTCCTCCCGTTGTCCGCCCGTCTTCAGTGGTTTCCCTTTTGCTCCTACTCTCGCCTTCCTGGCCTCTTTCCTTTCAGTCTCATTCCTTCCCGTTCTGTTTACATTCTGACTTCCCGGTTGCCTAACCTGCCTGCCTTTGGATTGCCCTGCTCTTGCCCTGTGTCGAGTTATTCGCATCTAGGTTACTAGACCTTTGCCTGTCCCCGGACTGCCTCTTGTATTCGTCCAGAACTGCACTTACCCGCTCTCTCCGGGTCTTCCTCTGCAACTTACCGTCCCGAGGAATTCTCACGTGGATTTCGTCCCTCTCTGTATCCTGTTCACTCCTCTCGGAACTTCTGCAAGATTACTGGATCCCATTAATTACATACTCTGTGTGGACTTCCTTGGGGTTTTTTGTGCCACCGGCTTTTTCGCCACGTTCAGGCGGCCGTGGAGGAAGGCCACAGTTTACCTGTAAGGGGACACTGTGGCGTCTTTCCACGGTCGCCCATACCTACATTAAAAAAAAGGAGAAGACCAGACCCAAAGGAAGAAAGAAGCCTGCACTCCAGTGGAAAGACAGAGGTAGGTGGAAGGGGAGGTGAGAGAGACAGAATCTTCTGTGGATGAAGAAGATATAACTGACCTTTCTGACACTTTTACAGTTTGAGATATTTGCATAAGGCTTTATGGGCCTCCAGCATTTTTCACCCAGACATTAGCAGTTGCACATTTTATATGGCTTCCCAGGAGAATAAGGCAGAAAGTTGTGAAAGGGTAGTTATTACTTGTATTGCTCATTTTTGAAGGCAGGGCGCAACAGGAGCATACTCTTTATTTCATTTTTTTTTGTTTTCTAGAGGAATGCTTCTTCCCTCTTTTATATGTTTTATGACTGACCTTGGTGGTGTAATTTAAGTTTTATGGAAATTATTTGTATTCTGGATATGCCTTTTTATGACTAACTTTATGTACGATGTTCAGAATAAAGGTGTTTACTTCCGACCACTGATGAAGTAGAAGAGGTTGAAGGCACCATGATGAGTGTTAAATGTTTCCTTGAAAGGCTCATTGTTTATGTCCAGGGAGTTAAATAAGGATGAGGAGAAAACCACAGTTTCTGGACATCACCTATAACTCGGGAAGCAGGATCTCCCTTTTGTGAACAACAAGCTAGAATGTAGGCAGTTCTAACTTCCACATGAGTCTAACGGAACATGTTGGCACTTGTAGTTGACCTGTTTATAGATGTTTCCCAATGCTTCATTGGGCACATTCTCAAGAGTTAATACCAGATGGGTATGTTTCTTTGGCAGCAGTTGACTTGGGTATTCGAATGTAGTGTGTGGTAAACTTTTCTAACCATGCTCTGTGGCTACAAGCAGGGGCTAAATGTCTCACAGCTCCTGACCATTTCTAATCCTATTAGTCAGACCAAAGAGGAATCCTGCTTCAGCGGATGTAGTGAATGAAGCTAAGATAACATGCCCTTCCACTCCCTCATTGCCCTTGGAAACAAAGGTTTTTGCCTCCTGCATCCTTATCAGGAATTAAGGAGAAGGTGCAGACCTTCTAATGAAATGGAATACCTCCAACAGTGTCTTCCAATTTCTGCCACGTTAACTTCTTAAATGGATGAGGTCTAGGGCGTGTCTTAACATTTTAGGTTTGAGACCTATTGGTAATGCTAATACTCCTACGCCCTGTCCCCTTTCCTCCATACTTTTGGAACATTCATCCTTCACGACGGGACTGGAGCACTTTGAAGCATCAAAACATTTTTTGTCCTTTTATTTTGATGCCAGGCCAACGCATGTGACCGTAACACCGCCCTGCTGAGCTCCACCCCGTGCATCGCTCTTCAGTCTTTTTGCATTGTGGGAAATTATTTATTTTTTCCCACTTGTCCTTCATCTTCCTGCTCCGGTTCCACGGTCATCTTCTCCTTGGTCTATGCCGGAGCATCATGGATTTGTGTCCTATTCTTCGTGTGAACGTTGTTTCGCGAGGGCGGATCCCCATTCTCTGTCTGGAGTGCTTGGGCCCAGAACTTCGGTGGGACCTTTGCCTCTACGGCGACTCTCTCCATCCGGGCACTCCAGCGTAGGCTCGTCAGGTTGGAGGAGGTGATCCAACGGCTTCCTCCTCCACATTTGCAACAGTTCATCAGCGAAAAAAGGAAGCGTCCGGTAAGTTCTTTCCTTTTTTGGGGTGCCCTGTCCAGGGGACTCCTTCTCAGGGTCTTCTGGTTCCGGGACCGGTCCAAGTGGCTCTTGTACCAGCGTTCTTCCTGAGGTGTCCCGAAAAGGATCTAACCTGGATTCCAGAGTTTTCTCCGAAGCCCCGTGTCAAGGGGCTAAAAAGATTGGATTTTCCTGCGAGGTTCCCCATCTGAGTGCTAAGGGCAAGCCAAACGTTTCTGGGGCTCCATCAACCGGGGTTAATCCGGAGGTTTCCCAGTCTGGGACTAAACGTACCAAGCCTAGTATCAAGGTTTCCTGTAAAGTGACTAAAAGTACTGGGTCTAATCCTGAGGATCCGCAAACGGGGGCTATAATCAAACCCAGCAGGATAGAGGGGCCCTGTTTAGGGCTCTGGCTACCAGGTGTGATCCTAAGCTTTCCCACAAACAATCTTTTGGTCGTACCGGTCCTGCTGAGAGGGCAAACGAGGGTAAGGGCCCTAAGTCTTCAAGCACCAGCCCTTCCAAGGTTCCCTCACTGAGGACTAATTCTTCTGCAGAAACTAAATGGGCTGAAAAGCTCTCCAGGTCTGTTTAGTAACAGCTGTGCCGAGGTTCCCTGTCAGAGGGCTAAAACTGATCTCAATGCCCTTACAGTCCCTGTGGTGACAATGGCCTCAAAAAAACCTGTGACTCAGATCACTTCAGGCAGTGACAAAATGGCGGTTCAACCTACGTGGTGTGAAGCGGCCATTTTGACAAGCTCTTCCAAACCAACATTCTCAACGGCTGGTATAGAGGAGCCTATTTTTGGGGCTCAGCAGCCTTTTCCATGAAACCTGGATAATAGAAACCCTTTTCGCCCGCCAATGGACTGGCATGCAAGGTTTCCACTGCTACACACGGTCTCGCTGCCTCCTACGTTCGCTCCCTTAGTTTATGTGGATCCAGCTGGTGGAGGGCCATCTTGGAAACCAGCCTCAATACAGTCTTTAGGGTATGCCCTTCCAGAGCAGCCTCTACCCACTCCTCTGCCTAGACCTTCCTCTGAGGACACGTTATTTGGCAAATTCCAGGCCCTCATGCACTCAGACCTGATGAAGGCTTACTTTTAAGGATCTGTTCAACAAAATATATCCTAAGCCTCTTGAGCCACAGCCTGCTCTGCCTACTCCTCAGCAGAATTTGGTAGTGCCTCCTCCGCTTCCAGTGGGCCCCCTCCTACACTGCCACCACTGCCTCTACTTTGACCAGTGCTTGCGACGCCAGTTGTGCAAATGAATATGCACAAGGTGTTCCGAGGTACCACATGCCATGAATTTTTTTTCTGTTCTTGCCACAACTGTTCCTGCCACAACTGATGAGGAGCACGCACACCAGGATGGTAAGGACCCGCCCCACTCCGTCAGAGCTTTCATGACCGGGTCTTGGATATGATGGCGTTGCTGGAAATTCCAATACCCGAGCCTCCGATGCCACAAGGAGTACTCTCAGGAGCGTTAACTCTTACTGCACAGGAGCGCACAGGTCTTTTTCTTCAAAATGATGTGCTACCTGAAGCCTGTAATGTCTGGGAGAAACCTTATTCCGAGCAACATATAAATAGAAAAATAGACGTGTGCTACAAGCTCCGCTCATCAGATGACATACCTGTGGCTGCATGTCCTCTCCCTTAATCAACTGTAGTGGCAGCAGCTATGCTCCAGGCTACGCCGACTTCAACACCCTCCACGGCTGCCTCTCGGGTCCTTTCCAAGGAGGACAAAATTCTTGATGGCATCGGGGAAAAACGTTTTTTCCAAATGCAGGTCTTCAGCTGCATCAAATACTGAAGTCAGTCTTGCAGCGGCGAACCTCAACCTCTGGAAATAGCTTTTCAGAATTTCAGGAATGTATCCCACATGACAGGCTGGAAGATTTTAAAAAAGGCATATCTGATGCCAGAGTTCTGGTTCAGGACCTGCTGAAGGCCGCAGGCCATCATGTAGATACGTCTGCTCAGGGCCTTATGGTTGGAATAGACGATGTAAGCAGCAAAGGCAAAGTCGCTGGTTTGTCTCTCGGGCATCAGCCTCCTCCTCTGCAAGAGGAGGCCTCACCCCGATAAATCATTCAAATTATTTTTTCCATCAGTCGCACAAGACTTTGTTGGGAGCGCGTATATCGTCTCATCTGGAGGCGTGGCAGACCATCACAGAAGACCGATGGGTTTTGTCTGTCGCCCGAGCGGGCTTCCGCTTGCCCATCACCCTCCTCTTCAGCAGACTGGGTCTCCCTCCCTCAGAGCCGAGGTACAGAAACTTCTGAACCTCAAAGCGGTGGAACCTGTTCCTGTGCAGGAGCAAGGGGAGGGCTATTACACCGTCTGTTTACAGTGCCCACACTCAACCAAACTGGCCTGTGCACTATCCTCGACTTCTCCAACGTCAACCTTTTTCTTCCCCAAGAGAAATTCAAGATGATCAAGCCCAGCCAGACCAGATACAGTCCTCTCTCAAGAAGGGTGATTGGCTCAGTTTGGTAGCTCTCCAGGACACTTGTATGCACATCCTGATGTGTCCCACATCAGAAATACTGTCAGTTTTCTGTGGGAACAGAACATTTCCAATATCGAGTGCTGCCGTTTCGTCTCAACTTGGCACCGCGTGTCTTCACAAAGATGATGGCGGTCATCGAAGCATTCCTCAGACTGCAGGGAGTTAATGTCTATCCATATTTGGACAGTTGGCTTCTACGGAGTCCTTTTCCCCCAGACTGCAGCAGCAAATCTTCAGTCACTCCTCCAGCTCATGTTCCAACTTGGGCTATTGGTGAAGCAGCGGAAATCTATGACGGTTGCTCAAAACCTGATATTTCTAGGTTTCCGTTGGGATACTGTTATTGGCGGAGGTGGCCTAACAGAGTACAAAATTGCAGATTTATTACTGAACTCCTCACACAGGACAGCCTGGTGGTTCCAGAGACTTCTTGGCCTGATGGGTTCATGTGTTCTAGCTCTGCCTCATGCAAGACTGAAAATGACGCGCAAACAGCTAGCGCTGCGTAGCTGCTGGTCCCAAGTTTTGGACCCAGACTCCAAAATGAAACCAATCCCATCTTCCATGACGTCTGATCTTCAATGATAGTTAACCTCTCAGTGAGAACCTCCTTACAGGAACCCTTACCACAGGTCATTTATAACAGACTCCTCCCTCCTAGGGTGGGGAGCAACGTTGGGTCATCTTGAGGTCTACGATCTGTGGACACCCCAAGACAGGATGGCTACTATCAACTACCTAGAAATTATGGCGTTCTTCTTGGCATTGAAAGCTTTCCAGCCTTCTATCATTAAGGTGGTGCAAATTTGCATAGACTATTCTGTAGCTGTGTTCTACATCAAGAAACCGGGGACAGCAGTGCCCTCCTCTGGTGGGTCTAGCTATCCAGATTTGGAATTGGGCAGTTCAACACAATGTCTGGCTTCTGGCTGTACACATTCCGAACAGATCACTGTTGCAGCAGATTCCCTGAGCTGCTAGTCTGTGGCGAATTACGAGTGGGAAATGAACAACAATGTTCTTACCAAGCTTTTCCAGCAATGGGGTTCTCCAACAGTGGACCTCTTTGTGACTGCAACCAACCAGAAACTACCACTCTATGCTTCCTGGGAAGGTCTTGGAGCATCTCCCATGGGGAATGCGCTCGAGATTGCGTGGTACAACATGAAAGCTTATGACTTTCCTCCTCTGCTGTTGATTCATCGTTCGCTCTGGAAGCTCATGAGTGCCTCAAACTGCACACTCCTGTTCATAGCTCCTTGGTGGCCAGCCAGGTTCTGGTTCTCAGTTTCAGCACCTATCGATATACGGCCCAATCAAGTTATCACAGATCCACAGTCTCCTATACCAGAGCAATCGCCAGGTGTGGCACCACTTCCACAATCTTTCAACTTGGGGGCCTGGTGCCTGAGTTCAGAGCCTTAGCGGAATGTAACCTTTCAGAGAATATGCGCATAATCCAGGTGGCACATACGCCCTCTACAAGAGTCCAGTACAAAAGTAAATGATTTTGCTTTTGTCATGGGTGTCTTGCTAAACAGCTTGATCCTTGACATGCTTCTGTTGACTGTGTCTTGTCTTTTGTATCGGACCTTGCAGCCTCTGGCATCTCAGAAGCTTATATAATTCAAGACGTTCAGCCCCCAAAGGGCGTTCATTCACATTTGGTCTGTGACAAAGTGGCTGCTGTTGCCTTCCAGAAATGTCCCTTGGAAGTCCATAGCCAAGGCTGCTAGGTGGGCTTCTCCCTCTACTTTTTGTAGGCACTATTGTCTTGACCTGAGCTGCTGTGCTTATGCCCAGTTTGGCCAGGCATTTCTATCCTCTCCTTTTCTTTGGTAGTGCTTGGGAATCTCCCAAAAGTATGGTGGAAGGGGGATGGGACGTTGGAGTATAACAAAGTTACTCACCTTAGTGACTACCTTACTCCTATTCCATAGTCCACTTTCCTCCATACGCCCGCCCGCCGTCCCCTCTAAAAGTTTCCTTTATTTTGGTAATGGTACTTTTGGCAATAGAAAAGAACTGAAGGGTTATGTGTGGGGCGGAAGCTCAGGAAGGCGGGGTTACGGTCCCGTGCGGTGGCCCTGTGTAAAAATAAAAGGATAAGCAATCATTTGATGGTTCAAAGTGCACCGGTCCCGCCCCGGAGGACGGAATGGCCCAAAAGTATGGAGGAAAGGGGGACTATGGACTAGGAGTAAGGTAGTCGCTATGGTGAGTAACTTTGTTATTCACAACTGCTACAGTACTTCCATCCTCTCTTTTCCTGGGGTGCTTTGAAATCTTGTATTATTATGAAGGAAAGGAGACTGGGTTTCACAAGTAAATTAATCACTGTAGTGACTTATGTACTGCTAGCCCACAGTTCCTTTTGCGCCGTAGTCCGGCCCACTGTAATTAAAGGTGTTGGGTCCAGGATCAGGACATGTCACTTGGGCAGGGCCACACATGTACCCTGCACCGTTCATTTAATGCAGATATGCATGATGCGCCGGTCCTGTCCCCGAAAGATGGAATGTCCCATTCATATGGAGGTGTGGGGACAATTTGGCTAGAAGTGCAATAGTCACTATGGGGAGAAACCTTCTGGTACACGAATACTAAGTACATTGAAAATGAGGCCTCTGTAACAGTGTGCTGGAGTTGCACTTACAGGTGTAATATTTCTGGGTGTGTCCTAGTTGTAATAACCAAGGGGGTTGTTGTTTATATATTTGAACATGTATTTCTCTTGCAGGCAAGGATGTTGTTCATCAGTTATCTGTATCACTGGGAGATCTGTATAATGGAGTTACTCGGAAGTTGGCACTTCAGAAGAATGTGATCTGCGAAAAATGTGAAGGTAAAGTGGGGTCTGAAATATAATGGAATCCTTTGCGTATTAATGTTTTTTCAATGATTTAAACCTCTTCCTAGCTACAATCATTAGGTCCCTTCAGTATAGCAGTGTTGCTACACCACTTGTGGGTGCTGGATCTGTATCTCTGCCAACAATTTTAATTTGTTCTCCAAACTGCTATTTCATAGCGAGTGGCAATGAAGATTACCCAGGTTTACAGTGCAGGGAGTCTTGATTCTATTAAAGACCGAGAGGCGAGCATTGTGCTTAACTCTTTAATGCTTACTCCTTAGCAGTCTTTCAAAATGCCCACATTTCTTTTATTTTGTATTTCTTTTTTTTTCTTTCTACAACAGTAACTTAAGTTGTGCCCTGATGCCTCCAGGCCTGATGGTGCGTGTTACAAGTAAAACAAATACAAAAAATACAAAATTAAGCAAACCTTTCAACATCAGGGACTACAAATTCCCAGAAGTCCACTGCATTCTAGTAGTTGTGTCTGCTTCAAAATCAACCAATCCAGACTCAGCAAGTCTCCCTTATGTCAGTTTGTCTGGGTCCCTTCCTCTTTCGTTTGTTGATCTGTTCGCTACATCCACTGAACATGAACACCAAGAACCTCGAATTGCACAGCATGACACCTCACTCTTCGAGGCAACCAGGAGACCATAACCCACAGACTAACTTGGATATCCTCTGAAACACACCAACTCTGAGCACCAATGTAGCCATTCTTATGCTTATCACCTGCAAACAAAAGGAAACAGACATACAGTAAGGGCCGGCTTGGATACGCCAAAGACATCTCTTCTATAATCCCATCAAGCATAAACACATTGTTCCAACATCCCCACGCCCTGCGTATCATCTGTGTTGAGATAATGCTCATCTCAGTTTCTTTCACAGAATCCAGTCTCACTGCGCTGTATGCCTGGGTAATCTTCATTAATGTCAAGACCGGAGGCGACCATTGTTTGTTCAAAGCTACTTAGCATTATTGTAGCCACGGAAGAAACTTGTTTAAAATAGAAAGTCTTAATGGTTGCTTTCATTGATGAACGCTGATTTCAAAAATCCTGCAAAGAAACCCTGGCTGAGAAAGCTTTAGAGGCCACGGCTCCCCTCACTGAATGGGCCCCAAAAATCCCCAAATCAATGCCTGGCAGTTGTGTAACTTCTCCAACCAACCTGGCTACGGTAACGGATGCTACCGTGTGAAGCAGCTTTCTCCTAGCTATCAACAGCTGATGCATTCCCACCAGCCTGACACACTCTGTAGCCTTCTCATAAGTTTTAATACACTGTGCCACACACAATTTCGGTTTGTTTAGGAAGTAAGGGTATGACATCACAGATGACCCGCTCTTCGTCTGTTTTGCAATATTAAATGCTACCACCACAGGATAAAATATCTTCCTGTTAATTTCCAAAGCCCTGACGTTGGACATGCTCCTTCAGGACACCAAACAAAGCAACATTGCCAACTTGTACAACAATCTGTGTACTGACAAACACTTGTTCCCCAGCCATAGCTTGAACAGCTGAAACCCTGCCTCAACGTCCCAGGGGAACGAAAATATTGTAGCGAGCGGCTTGCAGAGCTTGATACCCCAAAGTAACCGGACTACAGCTGGATGGACGCCAACAGCTAAGCAGTCTACTTTCTCGTGCCCTGCCGAAATGGCCAACCTCTATGTACCTGCGGTCCGCAAAGCTCATCCGCCCGCCAGAAATTTGAGAACCTGCACTAAAGGAGCAGAAACGGGATGACCACTCGGCTGACCGAGATAGTCCTCACATTTGTTCCTTGCAGCGCCATAGCTCCTAAGCATGGAGGAGAGCCCACGAGTCTCTGATGCACTCTCGACTTCCAAAAGCCCCGGGAAATCACTTAATTGCCTGTAACTCTGCAAGCTAGAAGTTGCAGGGACCCTGCTAGCCCTAGCGAGTGTTCTTGGGCACCAGACTTCACCAACAGATGCAGCTGAAAGGGAATCATCCTTGGAAAATCCTAAGAAAATTCCATGAGAACTGGGAACCATGCCTGGGATTTCCACAACGGCACCACCATCACTATTACTACTTATGCACTCTCCTTGCCGACCTTCACTAACGTCTGAGCTAGCATGATAAATGGGGGGGGGGAGGCGTAATGTATCACCCATCCAGCTGTGCAGGAAAGCGTCAGCAAAACCCCCCGCCTCCTCCCCCAACTCCCCGCGCCGGGTCCATCCTCCAACTGCAATACATGGGCGTCTGAGCATTCAACCTGAAGGCAAAAAGATTGATGTCCAGAAGCCCCCATACTTCTGCAACCACAAAAACACTGTGCTGTTTACTTCCAATCGCTGTCATCTTCCAGGTAAGGGGAGTTCCAATCCGCTGCCACATTCTGCTTTCCTGGAAGATACTCTGCGGCTACCGCCATCCTGTTCTCCAGACAGTCCTGTCAAGTCTTTCGCAAGCTCCACCAATAACTTCAAATGCGTGCCGCCTAGGCGGTTTATTTACCAAACCGCTGAGATGTTGTCCATCTTGCGTAGAATGCAGCAATTCGCCCTATCCTCAATCCTCACAGCAAATGAACCTGCTAACCGCTCCAAACAGTTTATGTGGAGGTTTAGCTCCTTTCGGACCATTTTCCCCTTGTCTCCAGCAGTTGGCACCTTGCGCCACAACCGGATCTTCTTGCGTCTGACTCTATCACCAACTCTGGAACATCTCCAAAGTTCTGTAACCACCATCTTGACTCCATCTTCCTGTCCTCGTCCAAAGTCACCAACTGATGATGCACCGGCCTTGAAGGTGTCTGATTTTTTTAGTCTCTGTAATGCAGTGGCCCTGAGAATGTAGCTTGAATCAATGAAGTTTACCGCCCCATTACGCTAGCTAGACTCCGAAGCGAAATATGCATCTTCTTGAGAGGCCCTCGCAATTCCTTCTTGATCGCTCTCATTCATTGTAGCCTTCCTGGTGTCGTTCACAAACTCCAGAAACTCCACCCGTTGACTCTGCATTAGCTCCGACTTCTCTTGATTGATAAGTAAAGCTAGTGATGTCAGTAACGCACTTACCTATTGCACTTAGTCTATCAGTGCTACTTTTATCCTGCGTAAGAATAATGCGATTGGGATTGTCAGATATGCGTCATTCAAGTCCAGCCTTGCTAGCCAGTCTGCCTTCATGAGTACTTTTCACTCTGTGCAATTACCGCCTGCGGCACTCTGCTGTCTTTAACTGCTCCGGTCTCTGCGCCCTCTCTAATTCCTCCCTCTACTGGGGAAGGTGGTGTCCTGCTGCCTTGATATCCAGTACTGCGCCCTGGGTCCTAGAGGCCTTCAGGTGGAACGCAGCCTCTATATTAACCGGTCCCGGCAAAAACTCACCCAGGGAAAATCTTTCTTATGAATGACTGGGCCTTCTCCAATGCAGAGTACGTCCCCACAAATTTAGTCATTTCTTTAGCAAAGGCTTCTCCGAAAAGCATGCCTTGCACTGCCTCCCCTCCTTCATATATGGCGATCGCCTAACTTGCTATCAATTTTTAGCAGCAAACTTTGAGAAGAGTGCACCGTTGATGTTAGAGGAGGCAGACCGCCCTCTGAGCCCAGCTAGCTATGGTGTGGGCATCCACTGGCTCCCCGGTATCCTTTGACCTCTCTGCTAGGTCTAAATCTTTGCTATCCGTCCTACCAGGTCCAACAACTTGTCCTGACGGCCTTTCCATGCAAGGTTGACACCTTTCCTGACATCCTTGGTCATCTTGGTTATGAATGTAACTGTCTTGGACTCCAGCTCGGGTGAATCCATAACCTTACTAGGAAGATCTGGCCTTGGACACGGCGGTCTCATTGTAAACCGTACCTCCCTTTTCCAGTAGTTTCCTAATACGCTTGGCCTTGTATTCCACCACCTTAGGCAAAGGCAACCAGTTTGTGGACATGGGGTGCTGAATGGCTTCCGGCGCAAACATGTTCTGAATACTGTCAGGCTCTTCTAGTTTGATGCCTGCTGTGCTTGGCCCTGTATGCTCATTCGCACCCTTGCTGGTACAGTCAAAACCACTATAATCATCTTAATTGATATCCACATCATTCTTATCCACATTATCCTCAAATACTGTATAAACTCTGAGATAAACTTTTATTTTTTTCGCCCCTGGAGCAGGGGGAGTAAGAGTGCCGTTTTACTCAGAGGTGATCTTTAATTTGGTTAAGGCATTGGAAATCTCACATGGCTTATTCTTTACCCCTACATCTTGACCTGGGGGAGTGGAAGAGGGGTGTGGGGCTCTTCTGGGTCTTCTTGCTCCCCTGAATATCAACCCCATTCTTGATGTGTCTGGCAGTTGTCCCTTCTCCAGGGCTGTGTGCTCTTTCTCTTCCCTGAGCCCCCTGTCTCTAGCTGTAGTCGGCTGCTCCATTACCTGCAGGCGGTCCTGCAATGGCTTGACTCCCTGCGTCCCTGCTATAGTAAGGAAGTCTCCCAACACTTTCTCTAAGCTTATCTATAGGTCTTTATCAATTTGAGGCATATCCTGCTCCAAACTGTCCTCACTTCACACTGGGGCGGTGCTTTCTGTCTCCGATCAGACCATTTTGTTGTCTTTCATTGTGCCTGGACCCGAACAAAAGCAGGTTGCAAGGACTTGTGATATGGGACTCCTGCTTAATCTTGAGCTACGTGTGCGCTTTAGTAACGCTGCAGTGCTACTGTTCCTCTTGTGTTGACTGAAAGTGTGTTCGCTTCCGTGCCGGCAATATTCGTAATTAGCGTTTTGCCTTGGTCTCGCAAGCACGATTGCGCTAAGCGCAGGTTTCTCCTATAAAGAAAGGACGTGCCTGATGTCTGCGTCAGTGTGTTCTCGTTGAGCACGAGATTGCCCCCTTTAAACCAGTAATGTCCCTGACCTCTGCCTCAGCACGCTCGCGTTGCACGAGAGGGATCCCAGACGGGAAAGATAAACAAAACTAAATTGAAAGGGGGAAGCACGAACCGGTCATCTACTTATGGGTATTTGTAGTCTCGGATGTTGAAAGTTTTCTCAAGTTACTGATTTTAAATTTTTTTTGATTAATTCAATAATAAATAGTGAGAAATGTTGGCGTTTTGAAAGGCTTTTAAGGAGGAAGCATTAAAGAGTTTAAGCATAATGCTTGCCTCCGGGCCTGACATAGAATTGTAATTTTAGGGTAGGGGTCTGAAACCTTTGGCTCTCCAGATATTAAGACTACAACTGCCATCAGTCCTAGTCATTGGTGAAGGTTCATCAGAGTGGTAGTCAAACATTTGGAGAACCACAGGTTTCAGAACCCTGCTTTAGGGGTTAAAGGCACAAGAATGCTCACTAACTACTGGTAATTCTCCAGTTAGCGCAGTTGTTGTGCGGAAGAGCATTGTGGCAGTACCTTCCTGCTGGAGCCTTGACATATTCATTCTGATCAGAGAGTGAGAAGCGCAGTAGTCAGTTAGCGCAGAGGCGCACCCCATTTTATCATCACTTAAAAGGAGTTTTTGTTCCCTGAATTGTCAGGATTGGCGAGTGCTGCTGGTTTTCCATTCGAACCGCCACTCGAACAGCAATAGATATCGCACATTTTTATACTATCGAACATTGTCCCCCCCCCCCCGTTCATTTCCTTTTATTAAAACTCACAATAATAGACTCCGGTTCGCATCTACCACTTGGTGGTAGTTGCGACACACGGTTATCTCGATAAATCCTTGTAATCGTAAATCAACCAAATTGAGTACTGAGCTTAAATTGTTACATTTTGAGCAGTGTTTCATCAATGAAATTGGAATTTGGAACGAAGAGGCAATGTGAGCGGGTCGACCTCTGGTGAGACAATCTAGTATTGTAGCCTTAGGTAGAGCATGTAGCTCGCGGTATCCATGAGGAATGCCCACTACCTACATTTGAAGACTTCATAACTGTCAAGGGCGCATTTGGCAATATTTGTAATCATGGTTCAGTTGACTGTGGAAAAATGGGCGCGATCATCAACCTATTGCCATCTAGTACCAATGGTTTCTTAGTTATCTACTGAAATGGCTTCATGTAAAGAATGACTTGGTGAATCCGGAACCTTTAATACTTCACCTGGCGAGGGTCATGCAGTGGATGCAATTGTGGCCAATGAAGGTCTACACGCCTCATTTGCAAATTCTACATTCAATTTCTAAACCTTTGCAAGTTCTTCCCCTCTCTTCCCTGCCTGTGTTACCGGTGGGCATTGCATGCCAAACGGATCCATATGATGTGACTCTTACTCTATACATGGAGACGACTCCTAAATCAAGGGTCACTTTTGAAGATGACTCCTTTTTGGAATTTTGTGACTCTTTAGATGTCATGCATGGTAGACATATTACCTCTGGACCTGGAACACCGTCTTCACACAGAACGGGTTATGCTCATAGAACTGCTAAGCTTTTCTATTCTAAATGGAGGTTGTTTGATATCTTGCCTGGAAAATGACGTTTGCATTATTCACGTCGTTGAATTCACGTGATTTAAGGTAGTCACATCTGTTACTGCATTAAGTTCATAAGCAGCGTGGAGACGTCGCTCGCTGCTTCTGATTGAACCAACATGGCGTTTGGTAGTTGAAACCTTGATCTGCGTCCTCGCATCTCTTCAGTTACATCTTTGGCTTACTCCTGCGTGTTCCTTCCACACGCGAACTCCTGGAGCTGTATTCAAGAAGTTAGGGCAGCTTTTCCTGTTCATGTGTATCTTTCTACACGCTACCTTCGGCAGCCGTCCATTAGAAGACCAGCGGACGGTTTTTCCTTCACACGCGAGTTCTGGCAGCCTTGTCTGCATGTACTTCAGTTGCGTGTATAAACACACGCGGATGTCTGATATCTTCACGTGCTGCTTTCCTGGCTGCGTGTAAGTGTGTCGTGTGTAAAACCTCACGCGGTTTCCTGAACTCTTAAAGTGCGGCTGTCCTGGCTGCGTGTACTTTGGTGCTTGTAAAAACACACGCTTGTTCTTGAACTCTTAACGTGCGGCTTTACTGGCTGCGTGGAAATTGGTCGCATGTAAAACTGCATGCGGTTTTCTGAACTCTTAAACGTGCAATTCCACACGCAAGTTGTGCTTCGCTTTGGATTTAATCCATGGCACCTGTTATGAGATAACAGGTGGACTTCAATTAATCATTTCTGTTCTATGTGGGAAAGGAAGTATTGCCAACAACTGTTTATTTGAAAGGTGATTGTGCACAGTACTTTGGACGCTATCCTGTGGTGCACCAACCCAGTATGTAGCGTGAGCCTCGTGCCATTTGGGATAAGTTTCCCTTACTAACCTTCCCTCCTTTTTGTCGTTGTTCAATTCTTGGATTTCTTTAGAGACTGGTAGGTGGAGCCTCCAGTTCTAAGTCTACATGTAAGTGTTGTACTAGCCGCTATAACTGTGCTATTAGTGAGAGTTTAAGTTGGGACACTTTCTCATTATACTTTATTATAACCTAGGCTGACTTCCAATGATGTTCCCATGCCCTTTCCAGTGATCCCTCTCTCTGCCTGTTTTGTTAGTCAGAGAGTTGTATCATTTGGAAGGTCTATTTTTGACTTCACTACTGTCAAGTCGTGTGATTCATCAAGGATCCGGAAGAGCCCTACCAATTGTATCCTTTATGGTTACCTGTATCCTTTTTCATAAGATACTTGGGTGATTTATGACATTAGACAAGGTTGATATGCTAGATGCTAAACAGGACACTAATGTCACCAATGACATCAGGTGTGGTAATTCTGAGTGGCCCTTGGTTTTACCATATCAGTGAGGCTTCGTGATAACATCAGATTGGAAACTATGAAGCGCACAGCTCGTATCTGCTAAAATTACTGCATTGCACAAATTATGTGGAGCATGCCCTTTTAAATGAATGAATACTATAATCACCATGGAATCATGCTAGCGAGGAGCACGGCAAGCAGAAAAAGGCTCCAGAAAATGCTGAGTGTATCGTTGACATTTCTACTGTTGCTGCTTCCGCAGCTAACTATAGTAATCTGACAGCTACTGCACATTCAATCAATGAACAACAGACAACAGTTTTGGATCAACTTAACCGATAAAAACCAGATTGCAGACAAGCCAGATTCTCAAACTGTCCACCTCGTTGTAAAAAAACCCAAAAAGGACAGAAGTTAAAGCGAATGAGTGGGAAAAATTCTATGAAATGCCTCAGATCCCTTAACGGAGATAACCATGAATACTCCTACGTCCCGTCCCCTTTCCTCCATACTTGTGGGACATCTCTCCGTCCTGTGGGACGGGACTGGAGCACTTTGTAAAAAGCATCCACATTTTTCCCAAAATGTGTCCCTCCTCTCTTTCCTGCGCGGGGCCCAGCACACGGCCGTAACCCCACCCACCATGGCTCCGCCCCGTGCATCGCCCATCAGTCCTTTTCTCCGCACGATCGGGCCGGACGCACTTGCATCCTCAGAAGATTTTCTTTCCTGTTTTCCTCTCTGGCTCTCGCTAGCGTTCGTTTACTAGTCTCTCTATGTCCTTTAAATTAGATTTTCCAGACTGTTCATCGTGTCACCGTCGCTTCGCGAGGGCGGATCCCCATCCTCTTTGTTTAGAGTGTTTGGGTCCGGATCACCGTTGGGACTCCTGTTTTTACTCTGACTCCCTTTCGGTCTGGGCACTTCAACGTCGGTTGGAGCGGTGGGAGGAGGTGTTCCGACAAACTCCTCCTTCTCATTTTCAGGCGTTCATCGACGAGAAGAAGAAACACCCGGTAAGTTCTTTACTTTTCAGAGCACCCCGACCGGGGGATAACTTCCCAGGTTCCTGTCGGGCCGGGAGGGGCGTTGATCGCTCTGTTACCGGTGGTTCGCCCTGAGGTGCCTGTCGGGCCTAATAATTCTACCAGAGTTTTCTACGAGGGTCTCCGTAAGGGGCCTGAGTACACCGGAGTACGCTCCGAGGCCCCTCCTGTGGGGGCTGTTTGTAGGCCCAGTTCTACTGAGTCGTAGGGTACCGGAGCTTGCTCTGAGGCCTCTCTTTTGGCTTCCCTCAAAAACAAAACCGGGGTGCGCCCCGAGGCCTTGGCTGGGCTTGTGGTTACCGAACGGATGTTCGAGGCCCGTGCCGATAAGGCTCTTACCGGGCCTAGGTCCAAGGTCCCTCGTACAGAGGCTAAGGCTACCAACAGTTCTGAGGGGCCGGGCAAGGCCCTGTTGGGGAAAGCAGTTGCGCACCGTTCCCGCTCTTGTGGTGACACCAGATCTGTTGAGGGGGCAAAGAAGCAAGGTTCTTCTTTTACCGGCATTGCCGAGGCCCTTCCTTCGAAGGCTCAGTTGGCGGTTGGTATGTCGCAGAAACATTCCAGGCCTCATAGTACCGGCTCTGCCAAAGTTCCTTACGTTAAGGCTAAAATTAAGACCAATGACCCATCGACGGGGACCCCTGCCTCACTTCCTCACGTGCCGCAGTTCCCCTCAGATGAGGACAAAATGGCGGCCGTTCCCGCCACGAACACGGCGGCCATTTTAGGTACTACCCCTACAACTACGCCATCGGCCCCTGGTGTAGGGTTCGGTCCTTTGGGTGAACCTAAGGTCCCTTGAGCGCATCCTTACCGGCCGGTTTATGATTGGAACGCCCGGATGCCTCTTCCGCACAATGTTTTGTTGCCCACGCGGGTGGCTCCTTTGATTTATGTGGCTACGTCAGTGGAGGGGCAGGTGTGGCACCCTTCTCCGTTACGTCCCTGGATTTGTCCACCTCATGAGAGGCCTCCTCAGGTTCCGAAACAATCTCCTGAGGACGCCTTTTTCGGTAAATTTCAAGTGCTTATGCGCACCGACCCCATAAGGGAATATTTCAAAGGGCTTTTCAAGGAGATATGTCCACCTGCGCCTCCGGCTCCACCTGTTCCTCCGGTGGTTCCGCCGGCACCTCCCTTGCCCGTGGTGCCTCCCCCTGCTCTTCCGCCTTTGCCACCATTGTCCCCAGTGGACAAGGCAGTGCCTGACACGGCTCAGCAGGATCCTGACCTGTCGGATGACCCTCAAGGCGACCAGGACAACGAGGACCTTCCCCGCTCTATCAGAGCCTTTCATGACCGGGTACTGGACATGAGTTTCTTAGATGGTCTGGTGCCCGAGGAACCCGCTCCGCAGGAGGGCGTGCTTTCTGGGGCGTTCACCTTGTCTCCCTTGGAGCATACCGGCCTGTTCCTGCAGAAGGACCTTCTGGCCGAGGTCCGAAGAGTTTGGGAAAAGCCACACTCAGGACTTTTTGTCAATAAAAAGATTGACGCGAGGTACAGGCTGCATTCTTCGGAAGTCTTGTCGTCTTGTCAGCCTCCCTCCTCCACAGTGGTGGCTGCGGCTACGTTGCAATCCAGACCTGCAGCATCCTCTTCCGCGACGGCTACTCAGGTCTTGGGGAAAGGAGGACAAGCTCCAGGACTCCCTAGGCAGGAAAATCTTTGCCGATTCGGTCTTGCAGCTCAGGCAGGCCAATGCAGATTTGATTTTGGCAGGAGCTAACATGCGGATGTGGAAAGGTCTGTCGGAGTTTGAGGAGCACATTCCGGTCGAGAAGTTGGAAGACTTCAGAGGTGGCCTTTCCAATGCCAGGGTCTTGGCCCAGGATCTCCTGGAGGCTGCGGCTCATCACGTAGACACCTCAGCTCGGGGCCTGATGCTTGGGGTTGATGCCTCACGGCAAGCGTGGCTGCAGGCCACTAAGTTTTCGAAGGAAGTTCAAGACAAGGTACTGGACCTTCCATTCGATGGTAAGGAGCTTTTTCACTCTTCTACTGATGTAGAGCTCACCAAAACCATGGATAATACTCAGACGGCTAAATCATTGTCTGTTCTGGTTAAAGCTCCTTTCAAATCCCAGACACCGTTGTCGCAAAGTCGACCTTCCTCTGGTTTTAGGGGCTTCCTCGACCGCAAATCTCAGAGTGGATACTCCTGCGGGGAATAACCGCTGTAGACAACAGCGTACGCAGTTTTTCTCCCACTCCTCAGCCTCCTCATCAGGTTCAGGTGGCATCACCACCGATAAGCCTGCCAAATGAGGGTTTTCCGTGCTCGCACGAGACCCCGGTGGGAGGATGCATTGCGTCTCATTGGGAGGCGTGGCAGACCATCACAGAAGACAGATGGGTCTTGTCAGTCGCTCGAGCGGGCTTCCGCTTACCTTGACCCCCCCATACCCCACCCCTCAACCCTCTTTTTCTGCTGTCGGGCTCACCCACCCTAAAGGCCGAGGATCAGAAACTTCTGGACCTCAGAGCTGTGGAACCCGTTCCCCTTGGGGAGCGAGGGGAGGGTTGTTTACGGTGCCCAAACCCAACCAGGCTGGGCTGCGCACCATCCTAGACCTTTCCCAGTTCAATCTTTTCCTACCCCAAGAGAAATTCAAGATGATCACGGCCGGCCCGATTTGCTCCTCTTTGCAGATGGGAGATTGGCTCAGCGTGGTGGATCTTCAGGATGCGTACATGCATATCCTGATTTGGAATCCACACAGGAGATACCTCCGCTTCTCTTTGGGAGAGGAGAACTTCCAGTTTCGGGTGCTTCCTTTTGGCCTCAGCTCGGCGCCACGTGTCTTCACGAAGATGATGTCGGTGATTGCGGCCTATCTTCGTCTCCAGGATATCCATGTGTATCCTTATTTGGACGACTGGCTCTTACGTTGGCAGTAGCGGGCAACCTCCAGTCTCTCCTTCAGCTCCTGTTCCATCTTGGGCTGTCTGTGAACTGGCGGAAATCCTCCACGTTGGTCTCACAGGACCTGATCTTCCTGGGTTTTCGTTGGAACACGATCGACTGCTGAGTGTATCTGACCGGGGACAGAATGGCGGATCTGTTGGCCACGTGTCAAATGTTTGCGCAGTCGGAGAGCATGTCGGCCTGGTGGTTCCAGAGGCTTCTGGGCCTCATGGCCTCGTGTGTACTGGTTCTTCCTCTTGCTCGTCTCAAAATGAGACGGACCCAGATGGCTCTTCGGAGTTCCTGGCGTCAGGCTATGGACCCGGATTCCAAGCGGATAATGATTCCGGATTCCATGAGAGTGGACCTGGAATGGTGGTCATCTCTCAGCAACCTGTCGGTGGGCGCGAGGTTTCAGGACCCAGCCCCCATGGTGACGATCATGACAGACTCCTCCCTTTTGGGGTGTGGTGCGACGTTAGATCTTCTTCAGGTCTCGGACCTCTGGTCACCTCAGGACAAGCTCCTGCACATAAATCATTTGGAGCTTCTGGCGATCTTTCTGGCGCTCAAGGCGTTCAGACCGCTCATTGTCAACAAGGTGGTCCACATAAGAACGGGCAATGTGGTATCAATGTATTACATAAACAAGCAAGGGGGAACAAAGTCTCCCCCTCTCGTGGACCTGTCCATCCAGATTTGGGAGTGGGCAGTGCTTCATGGGGTCTGGCTGCTTGCAGTGCACGTTGCGGGCCAGCTGAACAGCTGAATGTCACAGCGGATGCCCTCAGCCGGCGGACAGTGGTCACTAGTGGGAGTTGAATGCGGAGGTCCTCTCATGGATTTTCTCGCGTTGGGGCACACCGTAGGTGGACCTCTTTGCCACAGCGGTAAACAAGAAGCTTCCTCAGTACGCCTCCAGAGGGGGGCTGGGAGCCTCCTCTCTGGGGGATGCTCTCGCCATTCCATGGCACGACATGAGAGCTTGCGCCTTCCCACCTCTGCCTCTAGTTCATCGAGCAATTTGGAAGTTGAAGAACTCTGTGAACTGTTCTCTTCTACTGATAGCCCCGTGGTGGCCGGCCAGGTTTTGGTTCTCAGAACTTGCAACACCTGTCGGTGTATCCGCTGATCAGGTTACCAGTAACTCCCGATCTTCTTCACCAAGGGGAACAGATGTGGCACCCCTCCCCACAATCACTCAGCTTGGCGGCATGGTGCCTGAGTTCAAGTCTTTAGAGCATTTGAGGTTGTCTGCGGATAACATGCGCATTATCCAGGCAGCCAGGAAACTTCGATTAGATCTCAATACAAGAGTAAATGGCTCAGGTTCTGTCATTGGCGTTTGGAGAAAGAGTTGGATCCGACGCTGGCAACGATTGACACGGTGCTGTCCTTCGTATCCTCCCTAGCAGAGTCAGGGGTTCATGTTCTGTCTTGCAGGACTTATCTCTCAGCGGTTTCCGCTTACCTTTCTACAGACCTGTGTTCTTATTCTCTAACTAACCCGGTGGTGAAGAGACATTTTGCTGGCTTGACACGCCTCTACCCTCCGGTTCGTAGTCCACACCCCCCTTGGGATCTAAATGTAGTCCTGACGGCGCTGTGCCATAAATCCTTTGAGCCAATGGCTACGGTTGACCTCAAGTACGTGTCCTGGAAAGTGTCCTTTCTGGTCGCCGTTACCTCAGCGAGGAGAGTGAATGAGCTCCAGGCATTGTCGGTGGAGCATCCTTTCTTGGTCTTTCACAAGGACAAGGTAGCCCTTCGGACAAACCCGGCTTTCCTACCGAAGGTAGTTACCGAATTCCATCTGAATCAGTCGATCTCCCTTCCGGTCTTTTTTCCGAACCCTGCCTCAGAGGCTGAAAGGGTTCTACACTGTCTTGACGTCCGAAGAGCTCTTAAATTCTATTTGGACAGGACTTCCGAGCTTCAGAGTTCTTCTCAACTTTTTGTGACCTTCGGTAACCCTCAGGGCAGGCCGGCGTGTAAGGCATCTATTTCCAGATGGATTGCCGCCTGCATCACAGAGTCTTTCACCGTCCAAAAGCTGAAACCTCCTAAAGGTATCCATGCACACCTGGTGTGGGGCAAGGCAGCCGCGGTTGCTTTTCAGAAATAGTTCCCTGGGAGTCCATCGCTAAGGCAGCTACTTGGGCCTCCCCATCTGCTTTCTGTAAGCATTACTGCCTCGATATGAGCTCTAGAGCTGACGCTCAGTTTGGTCAGGCTGTGCTAAAGAACCTGTTTCAGTAAGGTGTATTTCCATCCACCCATAGTTCCTGTAAGAATGGGAATCTCCCACAAGTATGGAGGAAAGGGGACGGGACGTAGGAGTATTACCAGGTTACTCACCGTAGTGACAACCTTACTCCTAGTCCATAGTCCCCTTTCCTCCATACGCCCGCCCGCCTCCCCTCTAATAATGTTCCTCTGTTATTGCTAATGGGTCTTTGATCCTGCGATAGAAAAGGACTGATGAGCGATGCGCGGGGCGGAGCCAAGGTGGGCGGGGTTATGGCCGCGTGCCGGGCCCCGTGCAGGAAAGAGAGGAGGGACACATTTTTGGAAAAACTTGGATGCTTTTTACAAAGTGCTCCGGTCCCGTCCCACAGGACGGAGAGATGTCCCACAAGTGTGGAGGAAAGGGGACTATGGACTAAGAGTAAGGTGGTCACTACGGTGAGTAACCTGGTAAATCTTTGCGATACCTGGGGAGAATGATTCGGCTATTACCAACAAGCCCATTGAGAATGCGACCAAAAGAGCTAAAACCAACAGAAGAACAAAAAAAGCAACTGAACTTTTTGAGCTTTTGAACACTGTCTATTGTTCCCTTTTTAAAGAAAATGCAGCAAATGGCAACCCCGCTAGAGGGTGTGGAAGACTGGTTATTATCAACATTGACAGTCGACCTAATGAATCTTACCACACACAGTATTGAGGATGCTGCAGAAATAGAACTGTTTGAACAACTGGCATTTCGAATAGTCCGAATAGTCGAATAGTCCTCGAGATCCCAAGTTAAATGGCTGGGATGCAAGACCTGATTACAGGATGAAGAAACCATCTACATATCTGAAGTGTATATCCTGTAACTGGCAGTCTAGGTATTTGCCAGCAAGAATTGATGCTGCAACATGGATGCTGGGCATTAAAAGTATTTTTAACAATCCAGACTGTAAAATACTAAACCATTCTACGATACTATTTGATCTAGTACCTGCTCGAAGGTTGATGGAGTCACACGACTTGGAACAAATAAGAGTTTACGAGTGAATCAAGTTCACTCATAACGAAGTTGGACTCTGTAATTTTACATTTGAAATCAAGACTGATTTAGAACTTAATTCTCACTCAAACCGATGTTCTATTGTCAATGTGGATTGGTGTCTTTCCTTCGTCAGTCACCAATCAAATGAGACATATTGAGCAGGTAGGGCACGTGCGAAAGGTGCAGTGTGCCAATCTTGTAGATTTAAAAACAATGAAATGTACTTGGAAAATTATGGTAAAAGGATTGTTTCAATTGCCCCTTCATTTAATGCAGAGGACGGTTCAAATTTGAAAATAAGAGACTGGTTTGGTTGCCTGGGGTACTGACCAAGGAATGTGAAATCAGTTCAGTGCGACCAATGGGTCATCTTTGATCTTGCTGAATTGACTATGTTGTCATGGAACACTTACAGCTACAACAGCTTCATTGACACAAATAATTTAGATTTTAGTATTGGTCATTATCCAATACTAGCTGAGGTACCCAGCGTTGCCCTTGTCCTGACCAAATGGTGTCTCATGTGCCCTGGAGGATGTTGCTCTTGTCCTCTTGTCGGCAAGTCTTGCTTCAGTTTGCTTTGGTGTCTCATGTGCCGTGGAGGATGTTGCGCTTGTCCTCATGTCAGCAAAGCTTACTTCCGTCTGCTTTGGAATCTAATTTGCCCTGGAGAAAGTTGCTCTTGTCCTCATGTCAGCAAATCTTGCTTCAGTTTGCTCTGGTATCTCATTTGCCCTTGAGAAAGTTGCTCTTGTCGTCTGGTCGGCAACTCATGCTGCTGTTTGTTGTTGTGTTTCAGAAGCTCTTGATATTCGCTTTGCATTAAATGGAACTTTTCCAAGTGATGTTTGTTATTTTTGTGTGGCATGTCAGTCACTCAATGGCTTCAGCACATGTAAGAAAATGTCCAAGAAAGATTCATTGTGCTCTCCTCTTGTGAATGAACTTAAGTAAACTGTAACCCTGCCATTTCCCATATTTAGAGTGGCGCGATTTGTGTTTTTATTTTTTTTTGCAAATTGCTTTTGTATTTAAGATTGTTGTATCCAAACAGACTATGATCTTGCACCAGACAAAAGAGGAATCCATGCAAAATGTGATAGACGTGGGTTCAATGTGTGGATTTGTAAAGCCGGACAAACATCCACACATACATACATTCCGCTTTATATATAAAGATTTCTTTTACAAGAAGTCTGGCACACTGACTAGTTTATAATGGATGGGTATTCAACAGTCTTAAATGCTGTCAAAGGGCAGAAGGGCTATCCAGCCGTGGGTCTCTTAATTGGATTCTACAAGTACTGGGTTGATGTTAAGGAATGGCTCACTCAGTGTGAGGCGGTTGTGGCAGCAAGTGCATCATGGAACTGTATACTAGTATTGCTTGTAAATGTTAACAGGAGCCTGCTTAGGATTATGCAATCACAGTTATCTATGTAAATTACAGAATTATTCAATTAAAGGTCTGACTGCATTAGTCCAAAATAGATAATAGGGGGAGATCTTAACTTCCACTGGATGGAGTATTGCAGTTCGATGAACCAAAAAGGTGCCAGCAAAAGAGGGTTAACTTGGAATGATATGGTGGCCAAGTGGAATTTACAGAGCTAACAGCAATTAGGCGGGGGGCATTCACAGCTCTTATACTTCTCTAGCATAAGGTCTTGCAGGGATTCACATGCTCATGAAAATACCCTGTCGTCAGGCAGGGAATCTTTGGTAAAAAGAAAGCAGTTTCACTTTAAAACTGAAAACTGCTTGTCTCCTCTTACAACCACTGTACTGGGTCCTACTGCCTCTAGCCAATCGCACTCATCCTCCTAAGCAACACCCCTGGTGACCATCTTCAGATTTTTACTGCCTGTTTCAGTGTTTGGAGTCCTCTTGCTTTTCTCAAGAATTAGTTTGCTAGTTTTCGATATGTTTTCTTCAACCTTTCCCTCGTCAACCACGACGCATTGACTACTGGCAGTGGGGATCCGCTGTCGGCGAAGTTCGGGTTCCATCGCTGGATCTTCTCTCCACGAGTTTCGGCATGCCTATGGTTGGGTTTACTTCTCACCTCTGCGATGTTTGAAGCGGGCAAGACAAGTCTCTTCATGGCCTGTAAAAACCTGTGCCCTGAAGAGGTGCCGATCCTCAACATAAACGTTCAAGTGTTTATATGGTCTACCCTCGTACCACGATGAAGACGGATGTGAGATCTGCCATGGTTTCGTTTCGTTTAAAGACCAAGAGATCGCTATCGCAGGTTGGTGGCATGGCTCAAGGAGGAGGACGACTCTGGCGCAGCTTCCGGGTACAGTGATGCCTCGTCGAGGACCGGCAGGTCCCATGAGCATGCTCCCGCTGAGAAAAAAGCGGTTGAGGTCTTTTGAGGATGCTCCTTCCAAGGGGATCCAAAAGAAGGCGAAACGTCACGCATCTGATAACACGAAGGTCGCTGCTGTTGCGGGATCTGGTTCGGGAAGGGCTTGTTTCCAGTCGCCAGCACAATCGACGGTAAGCCGACCAGCTGGTGGGTTGCCTTCTGCAAGAAAATCACTTACCCATATGTCCACTTCAAAGGATAAGTCTTCACAGGAGAGACCTGCGGGGGAGGTCCTTCGTCGGCTCCCTCGTCTTCGTCAGCTTTGGTCCCAAATACCCCATCAACCATGCCCTCGTCTGTCAGGGCCACAGCCTCGTTGACTACCACTTTGTCGACCAAGACCTCCACCTCGTTGACGGCTCCTTCATCAATGACCACGACTCCGTCGACTAATGACACTTTGGAAACCACATCTTCGACATCTACCGTTACTTAGTCAACGAGAAATTCAGCAGTGACCATCATTTCCACAGTCACGACAACGCAAAGGGTGTCTTTGCCTCCATGACTTTTGTCGGCTGTACCGACTATTTGCAAATTGCGATAATCCCCTCCTTCCTGAAGGAGTTTGGTAGAGTAAAGGAGTTGCTGCCCCATCCGATTTTTCTGCTGGCACCCACAAGAGTATCTCCGCCGGCACCAGTGGGGTCTCTAAGGGATTCTCCCCACATCTACAGTAGCTTGGAGGCTGAGCATCTGCCTGCAGGGTTTTACCCAGACCATGAGGGGGGCGAAGAGCCTATGTCAAAGGAAGCTTCTCCATACCTTCCTTTTGCTCCTCCAAGATGTTTCAGCCCTGATCCATTCTCGTTTCCACCCAGGCCAGCCGCTGGACATTCTCACCGCATTGCACACTTAAAGGAGGAGATTTAGCAAAAGCTCCATACTGCCCAGGCTGCTGGCCTCCTGCCAGGAGTCTTCCCCCTCCCCCCCAAACCAAGTCCTCCCAGAACACAGCGCAAGCCAAGTCCTCCTTTGCCGAAGCCCCCGCCCCCTAGGGCCTTGACACCAGTGGAGGAGGAACCATGTGCAGAAACTGGCACGGCCACCGATACCATGGCAACTCATACAGACTGTTTGATGATTATGACCCTGCTCGACGAGCCCGCCAGGGCTTCGCCACCGGATGCCATTTGGCTCCTTCCACGCCATGATCTCACGGGCATCCAAACGTTTTGGCATGGTGCTGGAGGAGAAGGAGGGATTTCTCTTTCAACACCTTCAGTCCTCGAGAAAGACAGTCATGTCAGTCCCATAGTTGGACGACTTCTGGGCGGAAGGATTGGCATTAGGACAGTTTTCTAAAGTCCAACTAAGGGCTTAGCAAAACCATTCTACTGAGACAATATAAGACTCCACTCTTAATATAAGGCTGTACCACCTGAGTATATGGTAGCATAGACAGTGCAGCCAGGCTTATTTTAGGAGGGAGAGAGGACTGTAGGAAAGTATACCGAACCTTTAGTAAACCGATGATTCAATAGAAACATTGACAAACAGAAATATTATTAAAAAATGAATTTTTATTATAAATACAAATAGGCCAATTTAAGTCTTGGGGTAAGTACTGGTCAGAGTCATAAACACAATGCTAGAAGGTACACAGACCAAAGCATAAACCTTCTTTAGAATTTTTAACAGTAATTCTAGGGAAGTCGAACCTCATTATACACATTTGGTATAGGCCACATCTATTCATGGGGAGTGTAAACCATGTTACTTTACAGTAAGTCAAGGGTAGTAGACTGTCAGTTATGCAGTGACGCTCAACAAAGTAATCACACAGTAAACCAACCTGCAAATATACTTTTCTGAATAGTGGAACACTCATTCAAGGAGCAGTAGAAACCTATAACTATTATTCAAGATAACGCACAGTTATACTAGGTTAGTAAGACCTTTTGGTGTAATATATATAATTATAGTTGCTTTGCAGATCAGTGGAACACACACCAAGGTCAGCCTGACGTATTTTAGGATGGCACAAAGCTAACTCAAGGATAGTAAAACCCATATACTTTCTTAAAGGAGCTACCAGCAACTTAAAGGTGAGTATAACCTAAGGCAGACATTTTGTAGACCGGCTAATAGGCTAATAGCAAGTCATGGGAACCAAGACCCAATTGAGGCACTCATACATTTATATCCTAACAGGAATAGTAAAGTGAAGCCAGCAGAACAGCATTATTTTTGGGGAAGAGGAACAAGCACTTCACAGGTGAGTAAAGATTGTGTGTGTGTGTTTGTGTGCATATATAATTACTTTCTAGAATGGCACAACACACATTCAAGGTAAGTAAAAACCTTTGTAATGGTCCACTGAGTTACAGTTACCAAGCAACTCTTTCACAAGTAAGTACTTAGCACTTGTTATACTTTTCCAGACAGAATCCTTTACTTATCCATTCCTATTCTATTGCATGAGTTCACTCAGGAGCAGAAGAGGGACCCTAGTGGTCTAGGAGCCAGCTGTAGGCATGATGAGATAGGCTTCTATTGCAGACAAAAGTTAGAGTTCCTTTGGAGACTGTTCAACAAGTAAGTAGTTCACTTTAAAGTTAGTTAGGGTCAGAGACTTCAGAGAAGTCACCCCCGGGAGGATTCCAGCAGGGGCCTGGGTGCACTGGATGAGAGGGCTCCCAATCACAAAAACACCCCAAAGCTTTACAGAAATCGCACAGGCTTAAGGTAAGTAAATACCCCAACCAACACACTACCTTAGCACGGAAGAAGAGTTCGAGCAAGAAGACTTCGGGATCTGCAGCCAAAAAAAACAGGTTGCTAAATTCCTTTATCACGAAGACAGAAGGTAGGACCCTGGAAGGGCTTTTGCAGCAGGGATCAATGGGGAAGGCTCCTGGCAAGAGTTTTTTTCACGGCTGGATGTGGCTCTGATTTTGGCGCCCTTTTCAGGAACCAGAGGAAAAAGGCTGAAATCGTTGTTTGGATTTGCGTCTCTAATCTTGTCCAGCACTCTGATGAGGGGACTTCAAGGACTGGAATCACGCCTCTGGAGGTCCAGCAGGATGCCCACAAAGTTTCAGCAAGATTCCGAATTTGGAAGACTGTGCAACGCCCGATGGCTCGAGGTCCCAGGGTATTGTATTGCATCCCCGCAATGTCACATCACGACGTGGGATGGCTCAAGATGCAGGTTTTCTGGAGTCTAGTGGATCTCACCAGCCTCTGGATCAGGGTCATCGTTTTTGGAGTCCCCAGGTCGATTGGAAGGAGGGCTACAGCAGGCTCCGGTTACACAGCAGACTCTGTCACTGGAAATCCCCTGAGCCGTGTTTTCTTAATCTTCCTCTTCAGGTTCAGCTCCAGTGGTCGACTAACTATTCAGCTTCCAGGATCGGTCTTTTATGCAGAAACCTAGCCAATCAAACATAATTGCAACATTCAAACTAGGGGTGGGGTGATTAGCAGTCTTTTCAGGACAGCCAGCCTCCCAGTTTGAACTGAATTCTCGCTGGCGGGCTGGAAGACAAAGGGCTCCAGAGTTTTGGTCTCAACCCTCGCATCATGCCTACAGTCTGGAGCCTGGGCAGGCTTGACTGAGGTTTCTTGCTGAACATAAAATTGACACAAAGGATTTTCCCACCCTGTAGGTCAGGGGAAGGAAAAAGAAAGGACAAGGAACACTAAAATGGTGAAAATGAAGACGCAGGCCATTTTGGTAAAATAAGCACCAATGGGTGCTTTCAACCGTGGAAGCAGAAGTACAGGGTCCCAGACTCTGCTCCCAGGTGCCTGAAGTCGCAGCGCTCTCCGGGCTCAGTGGTGTCAGCTGCCTCCTAGGAAGTGCTCGTCCAATCCTTTGTCCTCTTCCATAGTGCCCCCGGACCAGGAGAGCAAGAAGCTTGATGCAGTGGGCAAACGCATCATCTACACCGCAGATTCCACTATCTAGGCTGCCAATTCTCTCGCGATTCTTTCGCATTACGACAGGGAGCTTTGGTACAAGCTTGGTCGAATATTGGATTTTACTGGCAGACCAGGCAGAGGCCATGGCGCTGTTCCAGTAAGGTGAGGTGGCGTCCAATCACGGTGGTGCTGGACGTAGCAGACTCTGGGTTATGCCATATGGTCAATCGAGTGTCACTTCGATGCCAGGGTTGACTGAAGGCTACAAACTTCTGGGCGAACGTTGAGTCCAAGGTCGTGAACATGCCTTTTGATGGGGACAACCTATTTGGGAAGGCGTTAATGAGATGCTCTAAGCTATCAAGACTTAACGCAGATGGCGTGCTCTCTGTTGACCCTGCAGCAAAGATGGTTGTTGTGTTTTAGTTCCCCATGAGGAAGGGTCTCTAAGTCCTCCATATGGGGGATGCGCCCACATATCGCGCAAGAAGCTCCCTTTCAAACCACACCATACCAGGCCAGTCACCATGAATGCCTCTCTGGATGGGGTGGCGGCCCACCCAGGCACAGATGCACGCCAGAGGCCTCTGGCTCCCTGGAGGAAGAGAACTTCAACATAAACGTCCTGGAGTTCCGGGCAGTCGTCTTGGCCCTCAAATCGTACCAACCTCAGCTGTTGGGGAAGGTGGTGCGGATCTTCACGGACAACACCACCATGTTCTACATCTGGAAGCAGGACGGGACGTGCTCTCCCTGTAAGCCCAGTCCCTATGGAACTGGGCCATTCTTCTGAGCCCTCAAATCGTTCCAGCCTCATCTGCAGGGGAAGGTGGTGCAGATCTTCACGGACACCACCATGTTCTACATCCAGAAGCAGGCTGGCAAGCGCTCCCCTGTGCTCTCCCTGGAAGCCCAGTTTCTGTGGCACTGAGCCATTCTTCAGGGCATGTTCCACATCCCCTTTCTCCTGGCAGGCACCAAGAACACCATTGCAGACTCGTTCAACAGGGAGCTGCGGTCATGCCACGAATGGGAGCTTCGGTAGGCACAAGTATCCCTTGTCTTCCGCAACTGGGGTCCACCCCAGAGCCACCTGTTGGCAACGGTGGCCAACTCGAGGTGCCAGAGGTATCCACAGCCAAAGAGCCTGGTAGGTGCCTTTTCGTTCCCGTGGGGCGGGCTCTCCCTGTACGCCTTCCCGTCAGACTTTGCATGGTCACAGCAGATCTGGTACCCAGACCTGCTCTCCTCTGTCAGTGGCTCCATCCATTTGGCTACCTCCACTTCCCGATCTTCTCTCCAGAGAAAGCGGAACAACTCTGCACCACGACCCAGTATCGCTGAACCTCCCGGCCTGGCTCCTGCAGCCCTAGAGTTTGGGCATTATTCTGTGCTGCGTGTGTGCATCGAAGATCCTGGCCAAAGCCAGAGCTTCCTCTACGCTGTCTTGTTATGACCACAAATGGAAAGACTTCTGTGTGGTGCAGGACTCTCGAACCTTTTGTTTTTGGTCCTTTTGATTCGACCCTATTTGATTCGAACCTTTAACCATTTCGTTTCAATATCATTCTCCCAGCCACTAGACTGCCGACGGTGTTTTGCATTAGGTGTAATCCTCATTGCTCCTTGCCTCTTCCTCTTCTTAGTTTATGTTCCTTTTATTTGCTATCTGATATTGAGCAATACTGTCAGTAAAATAAGTTTTTGACGGGTGTGATGGCACTATGCCACTTGTGCATGGGTAATGGTCCAGTTGTTGAAGGTTGTGATGGCATTATGCCGTTTGTGCATGGGGAATGGAGGGAATCTTTTAGGGATCTAAAAGGGAAAGGGGAATACTGTGTATCACCCGATGTCATGTCATCCCCCCCAAAGGTTACCTCCTTCCATGTAGTTCTCCCTCAAATAGCTGCCCCTCCAGGGTCGCAATCAGGTAGCGGCTGCCTCCTGGCCATATGAGAGGCTATCTCAGAAAGGAGTGATAACACTCTGTAGGATGAGACATCTACATTCCTACCTCAACGATTTCCATGTACAGGGGGTGGAAGGTACTATAAAGGGGGATGGGTAGACATCCCTGAACAAGACAGCACATCTACACTTGCTAGGATTCTCAATTTCTGAGTTAATTTCTCTCGGTCCGTGTAAAATATAATGATATGATATGATATGATGGGTTATTTATAACGTGCTTAATAACCAGAGGTTTCTAAGCACGGACCCGGGGATCGAAACTGTGTTGCTCCGTGTCATTTTGCTTCCAAAGCGTGCATGTTGCTTCTGAGCTATCCTCCTGAGACAGTGAGTACATCCACCACTTGTCTCACCAGTGGAAGAGTGTATAATTGCAGGCTCTGCATGCCACATATCCAAGAATACTTGGACTGCAGGTGTGAACAGAAGAAAGGAAGGAGTGCTGGTGTGGGGAGGTATAGCTTTTTCTGAGCTATAACATTCCTTTGCCATGTTATTTGGTGGATGCAGGAAGCCAATCTGATGTGTGTAGCCCTGCTCCAGACTAGACCTCATTCTCACCTCAAGGTGGTGGGACGCCTTACTAGACCTCTGGGTGCATGTACACCTTAGACCCAGGGACCTAGGTCAACAACTGTAAGCCACTGCTATCTTGAATACACAATGCTGGGTCCTTAACTCCTTGATGCCATTGGTCCAGGGCAAGGTGGTTTGCATTTTCAGACCACACTGAGATGGGTATCCGGATCCACCCAGTCATCCGAGGCTGGTACAGTGCCACACATCTAACTTTTTCAAAATCAATTTTATGACCAATTATGCTTTAAATGTCTTCTAGATATGTCCTAGTGCACCTTTTTTATACAGTTGCAAACTCAGTTAACGGTCCCATAGTTACATTTGTATGCACTGATGTATTTACAATCAGGCCAACTAGGCCCAGGCCTAGGGTGGCAGATTGCCAATAAACTGGCTTCTTATAGCTGTTTATTTACAAAATACCGTCCTTTTTTAAATGTTTTATTTTTTATTTCTCAGTCTAGCTGAATACTAAATTCCCTTTCTGACAATCCAAGGATTAGCTGTTCAAACTTTGATATATGCTTGATATTCGCAAAAGCTTTGTTAGTGTGATCCAGTATGCATAGCATGCATAGCAACCTGCATGTAGCATGTATGAGGGGTGAATATTGTGAGGGAGCATGGAACATTATTCAGAGGTGGCAAAATCACCCATCAATCTGGTACATGCAGGATCTTCTCTGTTTTAAAGCCCAGGGCCCCACGTGAATGCTTTCATTGGCTGAACCACTCTCAAATGCATTTCCTCCTGCTCATCCTGATCTCAACATTTCGAGTAGTGTCCTATAAGCTTTTGTTCTCCAGCATGGGGTCTGGCATGGATTCACATGCTCATGAATATTCCCCGTCGTCAGGCTGGGAATCCTTGGTAAAGAAAAAACCAGTATCAGTTTCGTTTCTGATCTGTCTTTCGTAGTAATAACCAATCACTGGTCTCTGCGTCATACTGACCACAGCCAATGACTGCCCGCTACCTAAGCACCGCCTCCGGCAGCCATCTTCAGATTTTTACCGCACGTTCATGTGTTGGGATCCTCGTGCTATTGCTCTCGAGCGTTAGTGCTATTTTTTTCACGTTTTTTCTCAAAACTTCGTTTTTTCCGGTCAAAAGAGCCTCAAGCTCCACCGACTCTCCATCCGATCAACGGGGACCCGTGTCGGATTCGTCTGCGCCCCTCAAGGGTGAAGATTTCGTCGAGCTACGTTTTGGAGGACTCCAGAAGCTTCTCAGGCCCGGACATGGCCCAGGAGAAGGGAAGCTCGACGCCCGGAAAGCTGTTCAGGGTCTGTCCTGGATGCCAGCTGCAGAACGTCTTTAAGGAGGACGAACACTCCTTTTGTCTCTACTGCTTACACGAGGACAAGACGCACGTGGAGAAGGACTGTGCGTTTTGCGGCAATATGTCAGAGCGGACCATGAAGGACCGCCACCAACGCCTCGCCAACTGGCTGGAAGGGAAGAGCCCGTCAGGCGAGAAGAAGAGGAAGAAATCCGAGCGGTCTTCTAAGACCTTTGAGGACGCCCCGGCGACGGGGGTCCAACACAAGGCCAAGCACCGCGAGTCCGCTGGCACCGGGAGCGCCGAACGGTCGGGCTCTACGGGCGCCAGGCAGGGCGCACCCTCCCCGGCACCTTCAGCCACGAGCCAACGCTCTGGGTCGGCTAAGAGGAAGGGCGAGCACCCGGCGAAGCTCCTGGAGAGGCCCCGGTCGAGCTCGAAGGCCCCATCGGAGGGGGAGCGAGGCAGTGTCCCCCCCCTCAAGGATAAGGCGGTGAGCGCACCTAAGGTGGTGAAGGCCTTAATCCATCCGGCCAAGCCCTCTATCGATACTGTCGCGGCGGCCCTGGCTCAGCCTGTGGAGGCTACACCAGTGGTGGCGACCTCGGGGCTCAGAGTCTCCCTGCCACCTCGGAGGGAGTCCTCTTTTGTGCCCATCGATAGGACCCCCGTGAAATCCCCGGCGGGGAAGAAAAAGGGGGGGCAGGGCGTCGTCGTAGATTCGGCTTCAGAGGAAGAGCTGATCGAGGTCTTAAGCCACGGCCTTGGCGTGGATGAAGACCGGCCCGTCGGGATGGATCCCGACGCAGGTGACGACGACATTGTCGAGGGTGCCGACGGGGCCCCTGATCGCCCGTCGGATCCCCCTCTGCCAGCGCCGCAAGACAACTCGGCGGCCATTTTGTTGGCTATACAGTCCTTATGCTCAGAGATAAGGACGAGACTACCGTTGCCGACGGAGGAACCTCTCCCGTCGTGGGATCCTGAACCGGGACCTTCTGGTGTTCCCCCGCCCAAGAAAAGAAGGATTCACCCTCCACCTCCTTTTCAGCCGTCGCGACCCGTCCAGCCCTCCTCCCCGTCCACCCGAGGGGATGATACGGGGACTGACACGGCAGCGACGGGTACGGACGACGAGGTATACGACGAGGATCTCCCGTCATCACCTCCCATCAGGGCTTCTCCGCCCGACGAGATTGGATCGTTCCACTCCATGATCGCCAGGGCATCCGAGCTTTTCCAACTCTGCCCTGAGGAGAAGAAAAAGGAAGGATTCCTTTATCAACGGCGCGAGGCCAAGAGGAAGACGGTCCTCGCGGTGCCTTTACTGGACGATATTTGGGATGAGGGCCTCGCCCTCCTCAAGAACCCTTCCACGACGCCAGCTAGAAGAGACCGGTACGAGAAGAAGTACCGGGTCCCGGACGCGGCCCCCCTGTGTCTCCGGGCGCAGCCTACCCTGGACTCCGTCGTCTCCGCGGCGGCCAGGAAGAAAGCGGGGGGGTGCGGCCTCCACATCGACTTCCCCACCGGATGGCGAGGGAAAGAAATTGGACGCTATGGGACGCAGGGTCATCTCGTCTGCAGCAACGACGATTAAAGCGGCCAGCGCCTTGGCTATCGTGGCCCGCTACGACAGGGAGCTATGGTACAAACTGGCTCCCCTGCTGGACTTCCTACCGGACGACAAGAGGGCGGATGCCCTGGAGATCCTACAGGAAGGTGAGGTGGCGTCGGACCACGCCATCACTATTGCCACGGACATCGCCGACACTGGGTTTCGCCAGTTGGGCAACGGCGTGTGCCTTAGGCGGCGTGGATGGCTCAAGGCTACGGACTTCCGTCAAGACGTACAGACCAGAGTCCTGGACATGCCGTTCGATGGGAACAACCTGTTTGGGAAAACAGTGGACGATTCCCTTCAGGCCATTAAAGCGGACACTGAGACGGCCCGGGCCCTTGGGGTTCTACAGCAACGACGGACGCCCTTTCGGAGCAGCGGAGGCAAGGGCGCCTCCAAAGGTTCCGGCGGCGGTTTCTCTACCTACCGTCAAGCGGCCCGCTCGTCGTCTCAGGAGGCCTACAGAGGACAAGGCAAGTCTGGCGGACCCCGCCGTCATCGCCAAGGAGGTCAAGGCGGCAAAGCCTCGTCGAAACAGGATTGAACCGGCCGTGGGGTCGGGCCCCCACCGAAGCACCCCGGTGGGAGGCCGGCTGGCGAGCTTCGTCAGCGTGTGGGAGTCCATCTCCACCGACCGTTGGGTGCTGGACGCCTTAGCCCGGGGCCACGCGCTCGAGTTTCAAAGAAGGTGCCCGCGCGTCCCCCCCGTGGCCAGGAAAGAGCTTCACGTCCCTCAGCTTCTCCTGGAGGTAAAGGCGTTGCTCAGGAAGGGCGCCATCGAACTCGTCCCAAAGAGGCTTCGGGGCTCCGGAGTTTACTCGAGATACTTCCTCGTGAAGAAGAAGACAGGAGGATGGCGCCCCATCCTAGACCTGCGACGTCTGAAAAAGTTCATCAAGGCGCAGAAGTTCCGGATGGTCACCCTCCAGCACGTCCTGGGTCAGCTGGAGGAAGGAGACTTCCTGTCGTCGTTGGATTTGGAGGATGCCTACTTCCATATTCCCATCCTAAAGGGGCACCGAAAATTCCTCAGGTTTGTGGTCCAAGGGCGTCACTACCAGTTCAAAGCCCTCCCCTTCGGACTACGGTTGGCACCCAGGGTATTTACCAAGTGCCTTGCACCGGTGGCGGTGCAGCTGCGCCGCGAGGGGAATCCACGTCTACCCCTACCTGGACGACTGGCTCATCCGAGCCAAGACGAGGGAGCTCGCCGTGGAGCACACGGCAAGGACCGTCCAACTTCTCACAGACCTGGGATTCTCCGTGAACTACGCCAAGTCCCACCTGGTACCCGCGCAAAACGCACTGTTTCTGGGAGCGAAGCTCGACACAGTGTCCCTTCTGGCCTCCCCGTCGGAGGAAAGGACCAGGTCCATCCTGGGCAAGGTACAGCGGATGTTGGTTTCCGACGCGGCCAAGGTGAGGTCCATCAAGTCCCTCCTCGGAATGATGTCTTCTTGCATCTACCTCATTCCCATGTGCAGGCTCCGGATGCGCCCGTTGCAGGAGTTCCTGGACGCGCGCTGGATCCAAACGACGGGCGGCTTCGAGGAGAGGATCACACTCGACGAGAGTTTCCGCCGAGCGGTCCGGTGGTGGGGCACCCGCGCGCATCTGACGGCGGGCATGGACTTCCAGACCCCAGACCACCAGGAGACAGTGACCACGGATGCCTCCCTGGAAGGGTGGGGAGCGCACACCGAAAATCTGCACGCGAGAGGCCTTTGGCTCCCGACGGAGAAGTCCCTCCATATCAACGTCCTGGAGCTCCGTGCAGTGTTCTGGGCCCTCAGGTCCTTCCTTCCGTCCCTCAAGGGCAAGGTGGTGAGGATCTTCACCGACAACACCACCACCATGTTTTACATCAGGAAACAGGGCGGAACCAGGTCCCCAGCACTGTCCAAGGAGGCGCAGGACCTGTGGCATTGGGCTGTCGCCCAAAGGATGTTTCTGGTGCCGTTTCATCTGGCAGGGATAAAAAACACCATCGCCGACTCACTCAGCAGGGAGCTGCGCTCGTGCCACGAGTGGGAACTACGGCAGGATCTAGTGGATCGCCTCTTCCGACGGTGGGGCACACCCCAGATCGACCTGTTCGCGACGGCGACGAACTCCAAATGCCGGAGGTTCGCCAGCAGGTTTCCCCAGGCGAGGAGCATGGGCGATGCTTTCTCGTTCCCCTGGGAGGGCCTGTTCCTCTACGCGTTCCCTCCTTTGCCACTGCTAATCCGGCTCGTCAACCAGCTCAAGAGGTCACGGTGCAGGATGATCCTCGTCGCACCTGCGTGGCCGAGGCAGATATGGTTCCCGGACCTTCTGGACTTATCAGCGTCCCCGCCAATCAAGCTGCCGGTGGACGCGGATCTACTCTCCAGGGAAGGAGGCGCCATCCTCCACCACGACCCGAAATCGCTGAGCTTGCAGGCCTGGCTCCTGCAGCGCTAGAGTTTGGAGGATACGACATACCGGCCGACTGCAGAGAGGTTCTTGCAAAGGCCAGGGCGTCCTCGACTCTTAAATGCTACGGACACAAATGGAAGAGGTTCTCTGTCTAGTGCCACGCACAGAAGATTAACCCTCTACGGATTACGGCTCCCCAGGTACTGCCGTACCTGCTGACGCTGGCCAAAGCTGGACTGGCACACGCGTCCATCAAGATTCATCTTGCTGCGATCTCCCGATACACCAGAACCACGGGCCGGACGTCCTTGTGGTCTCATCATCTGGTGAAAGAGTTCATGAAGGGACTGTTCAGATCGTTCCCGCCGGTGAAGGCTCCGGCCCCGGCGTGGGAGCTCAACGTGGTGCTGACCAAGCTCATGGGACCTCCGTTCGAGCCTCTGCACTCGGCCCCGTTGAAGTTTCTGTCGTGGAAAACAGTGTTTCTTGTGGCCATCACCTCCGCACGACGGGTGGGAGAGATCCAGGCCCTTTCCTGCAAGGCCCCGTACTTGACTTTTCACGACACGAGGGTAGTGCTCAGGTCACACCCCTCCTTCATGCCCAAGGTACCGTCGGACTTCCATCTCAACGAACCCTTGGTGTTGCCTGTGTTCTTCCCGTCGCCGGCTGAGAGGACTTTGCACTCGCTGGATGTGGCTAGAGCGCTGAAGTTCTACGTGGACCGCACAAAGTGTTTTCGGAAGACGTCACAACTCTTTGTGAATTTTGGACCTGTCAATCAGGGGAAGGCTCTCTCGAAGGCTTCCATTTCCAGATGGCTCTCCGGCTGTATCATGTACTGTCATCGGTTGGCAAACCGACCGCTGCCTGGCCGTCCGAGAGCCCATTCCACCAGAGCGATCGCAGCCACCACGGCGTTCCTTTCTGGTGTGCCCCTGCTGGACATATGCAGGGCTGCTACGTGGAGGTCGACGCACACCTTCACGAAATTCTACTGCGTCGATCGGGATTCCAGGGAGGAGTCCAGGGTCGGCCAAGCAGTGCTGCGCAACCTGTTCGCCTGAGGTGAGCCTGGTGAGGAGGTAAGATGCTTAATGTTGGGTTTGATGTAAAGCTTAATGTTGAGCCTTTGCCACCTCCCGTGGTTGTGCATGTGTGTACTGCTATGTATTCTTTATTCATGAGCATGTGAATCCATGCCAGACCCCATGCTGGAGAAGGAACAAGTTACTTACCTGTAACTGTTGTTCTCCAGCATGGGTCTGGCATGGATTCACATGCGAACCCTCCCGCCTACCCCTCTGCGGCTCTTCACTTGGTCATACTGCCACTTCACGTGCTTCCAAATCTGAAGATGGCTGCCGGAGGCGGTGCTTAGGTAGCGGGCATTCATTGGCTGTGGTCAGTATGACGCAGAGACCAGTGATTGGTTATTACTACGAAAGACAGATCAGAAACAAAACTGATACTGGTTTTTTCTTTACCGAGGATTCCCAGCCTGACGACGGGGAATATTCATGAGCATGTGAATCCATGCCAGACCCATGCTGGAGAACAACAGTTACAGGTAAGTAACTTGTTCCTTTTTTTTTAAACATTGCATCATTTTAGATTAAATAAACTAGCAACTGGTTTGACCTGAAAGTTGAATTTTCAGATTGTGAGGTTACCCCATTGGGCAAATAATTCTTCAGGTAAGTTTTTTTTTCATTAGGGTCTAATAATTGTAGTATGCTCTAATTGTACCATGCGAGAAGGTGATGAGAAAATGGCTTGAAATGGTACAGCAGTGATTTTAATCTTTATTTTGGAGTGGCATCTGGATTGACTACTGTCTGTTTCTCCGCAGGGCGTGGAGGGAAAAAGGGAGCAGTGGAAAAGTGCAGCACTTGCAAAGGTCGAGGCATTCAGGTTCATATCCAGCAGCTGGGACCAGGCATGGTGCAGCAAATTCAGACCATGTGTTCAGAATGCCAAGGGCAAGGGGAGCGGATTAATCCAAAGGACAAGTGTAAAGTTTGCAATGGCAAGAAGGTTAACCGGGAAAAGAAGATTCTTGAAGTGCACATAGACAAAGGTAGTGCATGGTTGCTCTATGCAAAATGTGACTTTTCTTTGGGTGACTTTTCTTTCTGTGAGCTTGGATGATGTGCTTGAGTGTACTCCTAGAATTGGATTGTCAAATATTCTGGACTAACAGCTGCATCTATGGGGAAGGATAGCGTGTTTTATCAATGGCTATGCTCTGAAGTTCGTGGCATACCCACATTTGAAACGGGCTGGAGGTTTGGCTTCAGGAGACAAAGCATGTGCTAAGACAGTTAAATATGTCAGTCTTAAGAAACCTTACAAGAAGACAAACGTCCACAAAGATACAAGGAGACAGTATAAGCGCTAGTTTCATTTGGAACAATCTCCTCTCATCTTTCAAGAAAACCTTGCTCATGGCTACAAAAATACCATATTAACGGAGCAGTGCCACTGCTCACTTCCTTTGTCCCATCAACCCACCTCTGCACCAGTGGCACATTGAGTTTGCAACGCTCAGTTCCAATTGGTCATTCGAGGGCTCTCGCCAGTGTAAAACATAAAGGTTAAAAAAAAAGCTATTTGCATACAGGGGGGTGGGGGGAACTGCCAACATTGACACTCATGTAGTGTTGAGTCCCCTGCATAGAGTTGCCAACTTCTACAAAACGTCGAGTTCAAAAGTAGCGTGAAACAAGCCAAAAACCGCATTAGCAATCATGCCTGTGGTATACACCTGCCTTTAGTAAGTGCTAAATGCAGGCGAATTACATGGGACTCCATTTCATGCCAGCATGAAAATCTCGTGTAGACGTGAAAGCCTGTGCCCCTTTCTTTAAGCCTGAGGAGGAGTACCCAGTGGAGATGTTAATTCAGGTTCACGTTTTCTCGTCAATTGGCTGTACAATGCCCATGCAAATTGTCATGGCCACTAACCACTGTTTGATATGGTACAAACATTGAAAGCCTCACAGACGCTGAGAGGTTTTTCTTAATATTTCATTTGTCCCTATGGCTGTCCCTTTCTTTAATCTCTAAAAGGACACCTACCTAACCCACGCTGCAGGGGGCTCTAAACCAGATTCGTTTATATAGTTTGACCGCTACTCTCTGGGTTCACGTTTATACTGGAGGTAAGCACCCAAAGGCTGGATGCCTCAGGAACTTCATAGACTGCCCTTTCACTCTCCAGTGGTAAGTAATCTAAAGGGGTATTTGAATTGCAACGTTCAGACACGCTGCCTGACTGTCTAATTTCCACCATGCCAACACATTCCTCTCCTTCTATTTCCTATGTTCTGCTCCCACTACTTTCCTCCTCCACACACCTACTTTGTCTTCCTCTTTTGTCCTTCTGTCGCTCGCTGTTTCTACGCCACGACACTTTGATATTCTATGTTCTGTTTGATACAACTAAGCCCTCCTTCACACGACTGCACCCTACACATTCGCTGGCAACGCAGTACGGCTTGTACTCGCCAACCAATACCTCACCTGCTCCAGAAATCACCAGCGCACAATGATTCGCCTTCCTTCCTCCTGTTGGTCTCATGGTCTGCCACCATCTCCTCTGACCCCACAAGAACAACCCACAACTTCCTTGGCTCTCTTAACGTCCACACTGTGCTCTGGTTGGTTGCCTGGCCCTGTTTTCTCCACCTGAGAGGTGTTCAACTCAGAAAATCCTTAAATACTGCTAGGGCCTGCTCTGTTTTCCCAGTGCAGAGCCGGGGTCGGTAAATACAGTGTCCCAGTTCGTGCTAGAGGGACCTTGGTTTGGGCTCCTGTAAGATGAATACATTCTGGTTGTGGGTCTGTAACCCCTGGCTTGGTCACTGGGGATCGAGGGCGGCTGCCGCTGCTTGAAAGGGATTCCTGCATGCTAGGTATAATTGTGTGGCCTGTTTCACAACTGGTTCAGTTGGTTGGCGTTTGAAGGCAAAGTGGTCCCGTGCACTAACTGGTAAAGTTAGTTTGAACTTGAGATACAGCCTGCGTCCTGGCACATGATTTATCTGGGAACCAAAACTCCAATGTTCCCAAGGGGTAAAATATTGGATGATTTGACTAACCTTGTTGTTTACTGGCACTGGCGGTGGTTGTCCACCCCTAGTTATGCACAACAGGTGTAGCCGTTAGGACGTTAGTTCCTGGATTTTTCTACGCCCCTCAAGGGTGAAGATTTTGTCGAGTTATGCTTCTTGGAGGATTCCAGAAGCTTCTGCGGCCTACCCGAACATGGCCCAAGAGAAAGGAAGCTCGATGCCCAGAAAGCTGTTCAGGGTCTGCCCTGATGCCAGCTACAGAATGTGTTCAACGAGGACGAGCATTCGAAATGTCTCTACTGCCTTCATGAGGACAAAACGCACGTGGAGAAGGACTGTGCGTTTTGCAAGAACATGTCGGAACGGACCATCAGCTACTGACACCTTTGTGTCTCCAACTGGCTGGAAGGAAGGAGTCCGTCAGGTGAGAAGAAGAAGCGATGGGGGCCCAAAAGAAGGCAAAGCACCGCGGGCACCGGGAGCGGTGAACGGTCAGGCTCTTCGGCTGCCAGGCAGGGCGTGCCTTCCCCGCCACCATCAACCACGAGCCAACGCTCTGATTCGGGGAAGAGGAAATCCGAGAACCCGGGTAAGCCTCTGGAGAGGCCCCGGTCGATCTTGAAGGATTCGGCCGAGGGGGAGCGAGGCGGTGACCCTCCCCCCCCCCCAAGGTGAAGGCCTCAAGCGCTCCTAAGGCGGTAAAGGCCTTGATTCACCCGGGCAAGGCCTCTATCAAGGGAGTCGTGGCGGCCCTGTCGCAGCCTGTGGAGGCTACACCAGTGGAGGCGACCTCGGGGCCCAGAGTCTCCCTGCCTCCGCGGAGGGAAGCCTCTTTCAGACCCATCGAATAGATCTCCGTGAAGACCCCGGCGGAAAAAGAGGGGGGGGGGCGGTGGCCATTGTGGACACGGACACAACATCCGAGGACGAGGTTGGCTCAAGGCGACGGATTTCCACCAGGATGTGCAAGCCAAGGTGCTGGACATGCCGTTCGACAGGAACAACCTGTTCGGAAAAATGGTAGATGAGTCCCTCCAAGCCATCAAGGCGGACACAGAGACTGCTAGGGTCCTAGGCGTTCTCCGGCAACGGAGGCCGTCCTTTCGGAGCGCCGGAGGCAAGCAGGGTGCCTCCAAGGGATTCGGCGGTGGCTCCTCTATGTACCGCCAAGCGGCCTGCTCCTCGTTGCAGGAAGAGAAGTCTTAGAGGGCCTCGACGAGGGCGTCGAGGAGGCCCGTTCCCACGGGAGGGATCCCGACGAGGGTGACGATGAGAGTGACGGCGGCACTGGCGAGGGTCCTAGTTAGCCGTCGCTTCCGGAGCCGCAGGATAACTCGGCGGCCATTTTTTGCCAATACAATCCTTATGTTCAGCGATAAGGATGAGATTGCCCTTACCACCGACAGAGGACCCGGTACCAGGTCCGACGGAGGAACCAGAGCCGGTCCCGGCGGAAGCCCCCCAAACAAGAGAAGACGGATCCACCCAGCCCCGCCTTCTCAACCCTCGTGGCCTGCTCGGCCTTTACCCACGTCCCTCGTCCCTGGGGATGACACTGGAACAGACACGGCGACGACGGGTACCGACGACGACAGCGGTGATGACGGGACGGAGCTCCCACCACCAGCCCGGGCCTCCCCGTCCGATGAGATCGGATCTTTCCATGCAATGATCGCCAGGTCATCCGAGCTTTTTCAGCTCTGCCCCGAAGAGAAGAATGAAGGTTTCCTTTACCAACGGCGCAAGGCCAGGAGGAAGTCAGTCCTCGCCGTGCCTCTGCTGAATGACATCTGGGACGAGGGTCTCTCCCTTCTCAAGAACCCGTCTACGATGCCTGCCAAGAAGGATCGGTATGAGAAGAAGTACCGGGTCCCCGATGCGGCCCCTTTGTGCCTTAGGGCACAACCTACCCCGGACTCGGTCGTCTCAGCGGCGGCCAAGAATAAAGCGGGGGGGGGTGTTGGTCTCAACGTCAACTTCCCCGCCAGACGGCGAAGGGAAGAAGCTGGACGCAATGGGACGACGAGTTATCTCGTCAGCGGCAACAACGATTAAGGCGGCCAACGCCCTCGCGATCGTGGCCCGCTACGACAGGGAGTTATGGTACAAGATCGCCCCCCTTTTGGACTTCCTACCGGATGACAAGAGGGCCGAGGCCCTGGAGATCTTGCAAGAAGGCAAAGTGGCGTCGGACCACGCCATTACGGTGGCAACGGACATTGCCGACACCGGTTTCCGCCAGCTAGGCAACGGCGTTTGCCTTAGACGCAAGGTGTCCGGCCAAACAAGATTGAACCGACAGCGGGGTCGGGTGCCCACCTAAGCACCCCGGTGGGAGGCTGGCTGGCGAACTTCATCAGCGTGTGGGATTCCATCTCCACCGACCGTTGGGTGCTGGACGCCCTGGCCCAGGGGCACGCCCTCGAATTTCTAAAAAAGTGCCCCCGCATTCCACTCGTGGTCAGGAAGCAAAATCACGTCCCTAAACTACTCTTGGAGGTGAGGGTGTTGCTCAGAAAAGGTGCCATCAAGCTCGTCCCAAAGAGGCTCCGGGGCTCTTGAGTATACTCAAGGTACTTCCTAGTAAAAAAGTAGACAGGAGGATGGCGCCCCATCCTGGACCTGCAACGGCTGAACAAATACATCCAGGCACAGAAATTCCAGATGGTCACCCTCCACCACGTGGTGGGACAACTGGAGGAGGGCGATTTCCTGTCGTCGTTGGATTTGGAGGATGCGTACTTCAACATCCCCATTCTGAAAGGTCACCGAAAGTTCCTCAGGTTCGTGGTCCAAGGACGGCACTACCAGTTCAAGGCCCTCCCGTTCGGATTGAAGTCGGCACCCAGGGTGTTCACCAAGTGCCTCGCACCGGTGGCGGCGCAGCTGCGCCTGCAGGAGATCCACGTCTACCCCTAACTGAACGACTGGCTCATCCGAGCTGGGACAAGGAAGCTCGCCGTGGATCATACAGCAAAGACCGTCCAGCTGCTCTCGGACCTGGGATTCTCCATCAACTTTCCCAAATCCCACCTGGTCCCGTCGCAAGTCGCACTGTTTCTGGGAGCAAAGCTCGACACAGTGGCACGCCTGGCCTCACCGTCGGAAGAAAGGAAGAAGGCCATCCTGGGCAAGGTGCAGCGCCTGCTGGCCACGGACTTGGCCAGGGTGAGGTCCATCAAGTCCCACCTCGGGATGATGTCCTCCTGCATAGATCTCGTGCGCCTGTGCAGGCTTTGGATGCTCCCTCTGCAAGAGTTCCTCGACTCCCGCTGGATCCAAGCGATGGGCAGCTTCGAGGACGGGATTCCGCTCGACGAGACTTTCCAACGAGCGATCTGGTGGTGGGGCACCCGCGCTCATCTGATGGCGGGCACAGACTTTCAGACCCCATCCCACCAGATAACGGTGACAACGGATGCCTCCCTGGAAGGGTGGGGAGCACACACCGGAGATCTTCATGCAAGAGGCCTTTGGCTCCCGGAGGAGAAGAAGCTCCACATCAACATCCTGGAGCGCCGTGCAGTGTTCTGGGCCCTTAGGTCCTTTCTCCTGTCCCTCAAGGGCAAGGTGGTGAGAATTTTCACCGACAACACCACCACGATGTTCTACATCCGGAAGCAGGGAGGAACCAGATCCCCAGCCCTCTCCAAGGAAGCCCAGGATCTGTGGCATTGGGCCGTCACCCAAGGGATGTTTCTGGTGCCCTTTCATCTGGCAGGGATAAAAAATACCATCACCGACTCACTCAGCAGGGAGCTGCGCTTGTGGCAACTACCCGAGATCGACCTGTTCGCGACGGCGACGAACTCCAAATGCCAGAGGTTCGCCAGCAGGTTTCCCGAGCCGAGGAGCATGGGCGATGCTTTCTCGTTCCCCTGGGAAGGCCTGTTCCTTTATGCGTTCCCTCCGTTGCCGCTCCGACTCGTCAACCAGCTCAAGAGGTCCCGGTGCAGGATGATCCTGGTCGCACTGGCGTGGCCAAGGCAGATCTGGTTCCCGGACCTTCTGGACTTGTCACCGTCCCCACCAGTCAAGCTGCCGACGGACGCGGATCTTCTCTCCAGAGAAGGAGGTGCCATACTTCATCACGACCCGGAGTTGCTGAACTTGCAGGCCTGGCTCCTGCAGCGCTAGAGTTTGGAGGGTACCATATCCCGGCTGACTGCAGAGAGGTCCTTGCAAAAGCCAGGGCGTCCTCAACTCTCAAGTGCTACGGACATAAGTGGAAGAGGTTCTCTGTCTGGTGCCGTGCACAGAAGATTAACCCTCTACGGATTACGGCCCCTCAAGTGCTGCCGTATCTACTGTCGCTAGCCAAGGCTGGACTGGCTCACGCCACCATCAAGATACATCTGGCTGTGATCTCCCGATACACCAGAACCACAGGACGGGCGTCCTTGTGGTCCCATCGCCTGGTGAAGGAATTTATGAAGGGACTGTTCCAATTGTTCCCGCCCGTGAAGGCCCCCGCCCCGGCGTGGGAACTCAACGTGGTGCTGACCAGGCTCAGGGGGGGCCATTTGAGTCCCTGCATTCAGCGCCGCTGAAAATCCTGTCATGGAAGACTGCGTTTCTTGTGGCCATCACCTCCGCACGGCGAGTGGAAGAGATCCAGGCCCTATCCTGCAAGCCTCTGTTAGGCAGAAACCTCTGCAGTTCCCTTAGGGAACACTGCAAAAGATTTAAGACTACAGGTGTTGGCAGTAAACCCACTTGGTAGCAGTCTGTACCACCTAGATTTACCTGGTAGCTGTGGCTGAGCAGTCAGACTTCCCTCAAGAAGAGTTAGGCAGTATGCAAAGTATACACAATAGGCACCGAGATACAATAATACCAGCAAACACTGACCAGAGCTTTGGTATCAAAGTATATAATTATTTATTTAAAAACACACGGTTTGAAACACTCCAGCACTCTTGTTGTTAAATATTCTAAACACAGTTACTATTGTAATATATACACCCCTTTTCCCTTACAAGATAACTCGCAGTAAAACACCACTTATTTTCATACAGAGGTGAGCGCTTAACTAGATGGCACTCCAATAAGTTTGTGAGAAAGCGAGGGAGAAAGACAGACTATGGAAAGGTACACCACTCTAAGATTCAGGAACACTGTTAGCAAGGCAGAAGAGCAAAAGGTCACTGGTGAGCCAAAGGCCAAAGGCTGGGCCCACTCTTAGAGAGAGCAGAGCACAAATGCGCCCAAGATCACACAGTTACACTAGGCTTTGAAAGTCTTGCAGAGGGTTCAAAAAGAGTTTAGAGAGGCTTAGGAAAGTTTAGCCAGGGTGTCCCAGGCTAACCCAGGTTCGAAAGCCGGGGACTAATCTACCCCGTACAGTCGGTAGCAAGGGAAGCCAGGCGGGACATGGTACCTTAAGTGGGAAGGATCCTCCAGCGGTGGCAGTTGTTCCTGGTAGTGGGTGCAAGTTGCGTTGTCGTCCAGGGGAAGAGAAGATCTCGACTTGGAGGAAAGATGAAGGTCGTTGCACTACCAGGGAAGAAACCAGTCGCAGAGTTTTCCGGTTAAAGGTGGTACCTTTTGTTTCGCGGTCGTGGTAAAACGTGGTATCCCGGTTGCCGGGGTGCTTGGCACAGTCAAGGCGGCCACGAGGTACGTCGGTAAGGCAAAAAGACGGTGAAACTGGTTATCCCCACCAGTCAAAGGAAGAAGACTCTCCGGCGGGAGATCTCCTCTGTCGTTGGGAAAAGTGGTGAGACGGTCCAGCAGGGTTCCACTGGTGGTGGTGTCGTGACAGGTCGGCTCAGCTTCTCCCTCGATGGATTCTTAGCTCCTGTGGCGACTTCTGAAGTTCCAGTTCCCAAAGCTCCGCTTTTATGCAGAAAACCCCCATTCACTCAGCCTAGCTGTCACTCAAACATGCTAAGTGGTGAGCCGGCCGGCTAATCAGGACGGAGTGCGACATGAGTTGCCTAGGCAACTCAGTCCAGGGTGCCTAAATCCCCCACCCCTCCTAAGTACCCCAGACAGAGTGGCACCACTTTGGAGGGCTTCTGTGGAGAAGCCTGCCAAAAAGTGGAACAAAGGGCTCGACTTGGGTTTGTATTCACAGAAGAGAACACAAACGCCATTTTAGAATCAAGTTTTGGCAAAAAATACCAACCGGAGAATTAATATTAATTAAATAAACCGGCGGTATGTTCGAGGCTACCGTAAATAATTAAATAGAGATAGTAGCCTAAAACAATGGGAAATCCCATAGGAAAATATTCGCGGTTGAATATAAAAAGTAGAATCCACTGCCACCAGCCAAAACTCGATCAGGGGGGACGGAGACGTGCCCCCTCGACTAACAGACCCTGGGGCAATCAAATTGCCCCAGCCAGTACTTCCACAATATGATGGTTTGTACTGGTTCTGTTCAGAATTTAAGACTAGTAAAGTCAATGGTGACTTTACCTGCCCTGGGAGACAGTAGTCAGTCCGAGGGTATGGAGTCTGTACTGGGGGGTCACTATGACACCCCTGTGTCACTGCACTGAGGGTGCTGTGTAACACATCACAAAACACATGAAGCCTTATGGAGTAAAAGACCCCATAGCCCATTAAACACTAGATTCAAAGAAACACACTCAAATCATGCCCAAGAGTGAGGGTAAAAGAGTCTCACTCTTGGCAGGAGAAAAAAATAAACCCCAAAAATCCAGCAAAGCTGCTGGGGCACTCACTAGGTTAGGAAATTCAGACTAAACAGAGAATTCTCCCTAACAGCCTCCATACTTAACTTTTCACGACACAAGGGTGGTGCTGAGGACGCACCCCTCGTTTATGGCCAAGGTACCGTCGGACTTCCACCTCAACGAGCCCTTGGTGTTACCTGTTTTCTTCCCGTCGCCTTCGTCTCTGGCCGAGAGGACTTTGCACTCGCTGGATGTGGCTAGAGCGCTGGAGTTCTACTTGGACCGAACAAAGAGTTTTCCGGAAGACATCACAGCTGTTTGTGAACTTTGGATCTGTGAACCAAGGGAAGGCTCTCTCGAAGGTTTCCATTTCCAGATGGCTCTCCGGCTGCATCATGCATTGTCATCGGTTGGCAAACCGACCGTTGCCCGGTCGCCCGAGAGCCCACTCGACCAGAGCGATCGCTGCTACCACGGCGTTCTTGTCTGGTGTGCCCCTGCTGGATATCTGCAGGGCTGCTACGTGGAGGTCGACGCACACCTTCACGAGATTCTACTGCGTCGACCGGGATTCCAGGGAGGAGTCCAGAGTCGGCCAGGCATTGCTGCGCAACCTGTTCGCTTAAGGTGAGCCTGGTGAGGAGGTAAGAGATGCTTAATGTTGAGTTTTATGTAATGCTTAATGTTGAGCCTTGCCACCTCCCGTGGTTGTGCATGTGTACTGCTATGTATTCTTCTATTCATGAGCATTTGAATCCATGCCAGACCCCATGCTGGAGAAGGAACAAGTTACTTACCTGTAACTCTTGTTCTCCAGCATGGGTCTGGCATGGATTCACATGCGAACCCTCCCTCCTGCCCCTCTACGGCTCTTCACTTGGTCATACTGCCACTTTGCGTGCTACCAAATCTGAAGATGGCTGCCAGAGGCGGGGCTTAGGGAGAGGGCAGTCATTGGCTGGGGGGCAGTATGACCCAGAGATCAGTGATTAGTTACTACTGAGAAAGACCGATCAGAAACGAAACTGATACTGATTTTTTTCTTTACCGAGGATTCCCAGCCTGACAACGGGGAATATTCATGAGCATGTGAATCCATGCCAGACCCATGCTGGAGAACAACAGTTACAGGTAAGTTACTTGTTCCTTATTTATTTAGTTGGTATTTACAATGCACCTATACATGATGTGCAAAATAAATATGTTCCTATTCAGGCCCGCAATGTTCCAAGACACGATCTGCACCACTGACTCCCATGGGCCATCCAATCCCTCTCCCTGGGCTGCCAAGTTCGGCCTATGGTGCAGACTGTCACATTGCAGTCCCTCCATAGCCATGGTCTACATCTTGCGGCATTCCTGCCGTGGTTCCCCGGTTTAACGTTGACCTAAGTGTAAAGCTTCTCATGGTTGTATTATCTGCTGCGATGGGGCCATTATGGGTCGGAGTAGAATTACAATTTGATTGAGTAGATCCCGGAGCTGCACAGCTAAGGGGCCTGAATCTGCCTGAGATTGTACTGCCCAATGTTGCTGTTACCGATGGAGCAGAGCATAGCACTTCCCAGCGATATAATACCTTCTGAAGATGGACCCTGCTCACCAATCATCCCCAATCCATCAGGTTGTTTTGGGACGCTAAAAGTAATGGATATCTCTACCCAAGAAGGGTCTAGAGATCTCTGCTCTATTGTTAATAGGCCTTCCGTTGAGCGCTTCTCTCTGCGTTCTACCGGGATGTAATCTCTCTTCTGATTGAGGGGACAAGGATGTCAAGAGCAGTTGATTAGATCTCTCCTTATGACCGAAAGACATCTCCTTTTGGATCTAAGCCAATGGATGGTTTTATTTGTCACTGATTCTAGCGTTTGCGGGCCTTTCTGGGGCACTCTCGGGATAAACCAGGTAAACTAAGGGCCTGGTTCATGGAACGTTTTCCTTTTGGATTGCGCCATTATAAAACACTTCCATGAATCAGGCCCTACGTTTGTAGGCTTGGAAGATGAAGCTGCGGATGTCCCCAGTAGGAGAAGGTGCTAGGTGTTGGTCAGATTCAGGTGCACCACCCCCCACGGGAGCAGGGGTACTGCCTGAGGACAATCGTCTTAACATGGCATCCAGGTCCCCTAGCAGTGACGTAATGACCATGTGCCACGAGAACAGTAGCAGGGCTCGTGAATATAGGTTGAATCTGAAAAGCGACAATATGGCACATAGTGGAGTATTTTTTTATTATTTTTTGCTCTTTATTTTTTTACGAAACAGGTAGTGATTGCATTAGGACATATTGCTTTTGCCAGCATTGTGGCACATAACATTGCCATGGAGGGAGTGCAGCATATCCCATTTTGTGTAGCACATTGCCCCACGATTGAGCATGACGAACAGCATGACACTATATTTCTCGCCCCTATGTGTGCACAAGATTGCAAAAAACACCTGGTTCATGATACCACATTCCCGCATACATCATACTCGATAGAGAGATCACAGAACATTGGGTGTCGCACCTACCTGCAGTCCAGTGCATGACATCAACTTTTTCCGAGTGGCATTGCAGCTGGAAAAAAAGCTGCACAGAACGTACACACCCATACAACTCGCCATGTTTTATTTTTGCACAGCTTACCATGTTTTTATTTTTCCACACATGAGGGCATGTGCAACTTTTATTTTTTTTTATGTTTAGAACACATAGGATAAAATATGACACGGCGTAGTTAGGCCTTGTGTTTTTAAGGATGTTAGCTGCTATGTGCAATAACTCAAGCAGGGGCACTAAGCTGTTTGTGTAGTGTATTGGGCCATAGTTGTTAGCTGGAAGCACTTGATTGAATTTGGTCTCGCCCTGCAAACAGGCTAAAAGTCCAAGCGTAGGTGGGGAAGGGTGTGCGGTAGTTGCCAGCTCTTTAGTGCAAGGGAAGCGTTTCTCATGTGATGAATGCCTGGAGCCAGGCAACAAGTACTGCCACATCAGATTGGGATGAAATACGGAATGTTTGTGAAGGTTGTAGCAAGCATTCTCAGGCAGCCACAATAAGAAATCTACAGGATAATATGGGTAAATGAGCAGAAATGATGGTCCAGGAACCGTGACCAGCAGTGGACCAGTCATGTTTTATCTAGAGTGCTAGAAGGCAGTGTACCAGGGCTGGCAACATGTTACCAGATGGGGTGGCTATGTGCTGAGCAGACAGTGGGTACAGGGAATTAATACAGGAGGTGTCATGTAGCTTTGTTGCCTGTTGGTTCAGTTTGGTGGAACGCTGCAGCCTCAATTGTCTAGGGTACTATGGCCCAATCGAAAAGAAGAACTATTTTCCTGAGATGGGATTTGTCTATTTTTTTGGGCTGATCCAGGGGGGTGTAACTATGTGGGGTGCGGCTTCTATGACTAAATGGAAACTGCCAGCAGTTCTTTAACAATGTAAAGAGATGTTTAGGTGGCTGGTGACGACCAGCCACTCACCTTGCTAGAATAACATTTTTGTTAAACTTTAATTAACATATGCTAACGTTCCCATTGTGGCTATGGGCACGCAAGGGGCGGGTTGAAGTTGGCTTGTCTTGTTCATCTTTCCACCCGCGATGTACCAATACATTTTGGTGCTCTTCTTTTTCAGTTTTTGTTGATTGCTTTTTAACCCTGATTTCTGGATCTGAGTTGGGCGGACCCTTAGGTCTACAGTGTAATACTGGCATTACTACAATGTCTAACCGGAGGGTTATTGGTCACAAATTCATCTAGAACTCTACCAACTGTATTACAATGTCATGGACAACCCTAGGGGTAGTCCCAGTGTTTTTACAGTTCCCAGGTTATTTGCCAGTAGTACTCCTGGTGTTTTGCGATACGCAGATTGTTTGCCTATGGTAACCTTGCCCTGTAGTGCCTCCCTCCAGGGCATTACAAATGATGCCTACTACAGCCTTGAGCTCACCAAGCTCCTTGTGAATGGCTGCATTGTCACTAGTAAGATGGTGTATTGCTAACCTCAGCTCCTTACAGGTTTTGCAAAAGTGATGTGCTATCTCCTCTACACCAGACTCCAACACAGCGCCCTCCCTGTTTTCAACCCCTAACATATCGGTTATTAACAGTGGGTAGAATCTCCCCTCTATGTTTTGAAGATGACTGGCTATTTCGTTGAGCATCACGTTAGCTTTGTCCAGTTTTTTTGTAGACTGTGTTGACCGCCTTTTTGATTGTTTTAGTACTATGGGGTTTGCGAGTTGGGGGTAGGCTTTTTTTAGTCATTTCGCCCCTCACCCCCTCTACAGACCACCAATAAATGGGCAAAATTAAAACTGGCAAAAGCACACCAACTAGCCTTAACAGTATATATTCACACAGCTTCCAAAAAAGCACAAGAATACACATAGACCTAAAACCTAGGAAATAAAAAATCGCATACATATTGTCATTTGGATAAAAAAACTAGGAGGGAGTGCTGTGCGGTGGGACAGCATGCAATACATAAAGTGCAATTGTTTGCTTAAAATCAGTTAACGGAAACTGGATCAACTCTAGATCAATTCCGGGCATGTCCAACAAAAATCCAGAGTCTGACTCCCTGCCCTGGAGCGATCCATAATAAGCAAAGTAAGGCTTTAACAGAAATTGAGCAGCAAAAGTCTAGAAATTACAGAGCCACTTTATCGGGGCACTTTAAACTGCCCTGTGCATGCTGACAAAACCAGTGTCCAGTAACCAGAGGCACCCCCTTTAACAGCCTGAGGCAAAAGGCAAAGCAATAAAAGTGAGGCACTATGCTTAAGGAGGGGCTGTGCTTAACAAAAGGACGAAGTGCACCAGTACCTCCAGGTGCAGCTTGCAACAGTGCCTTGACTCTGCTTTTCCCAGCCAGTTCACACGTAGGCTCAGCCTCCACTTCGCAGCCACAACCTCCAGCTGCCCCAACGGCAGTGCCGCTGCGAGCGTCCAGTGCAGCAGAATGATGGAGCAACCCCATGAAGCTAAAGGGCACGGGCCCTTGAGCTCGGGGAGCTGCCCGCATGGGCTCAGAGGAGGGAAGGGCGCATAGAAAGGTGGCCATAAGGAGCGGCTCCCCCACCCCCTCCAAACCCCCTTTTCTCTCGCTTGCTACATGCATCACAAAGGTGTGCCTGATGGGGAAGGGACCGAGACATCAAAAGGTGCTAAATGGCAGGGATCGCCAGCACCAGTAGCAACTAGGATCCCTTCCCCCACACCCCTTTTCAAGGGGGAGAGAACAATAAAACAAAAGGTGAGGGAAAAGGCTGGAAGCCACGCACATTGGTGCCTAGTGGCTTTCAGCACTGGCTGGTCTTTGGGTGGCCAGGAGCCATGTACATGACATAGCCCCAGGACATATTTTACCTATAAAGACAGGACTGCTGGAGCAGCCCTACAGAATTAACACTCTGGCCTGAGCCTACCTGTACTCTGCTTTTGCTAACTCAGCTTCTCGTGGTTTGTGCTGGATTTACTTTTGAAGTGGTTTACACCCCATCCGGGGTGGGAGCACTAGAGAGAGAGAACATTTTAGCATTTTAATTCCATAAAGTATCTTCGCTGCAAGTAGAGCAAGGGTCTTTTGGGGGAACCCGAGTGGCCGTGGACCCACTCGGATATGGCAGCATGGGTCTGGAAGGAATCTGCCAACAGCAACAGGAGGGCTCACCAGACAATGTACAGGTCCCAAACACACGTACCTGGGAGCCCATGCTGGGTAGCACACTGAGTAAAGAAGGGCAATTTCCAGTTCCTGGGCCAAGTGCCCAAAAGTACAGAACTATCATAACACTGCACACCTATTTGTTGGGAAATGCGCATAATACTCATTTTGTTTTTAGTATTATGTTTAATAAAAAGCCACAGCCTTTTTATTGCCAACACAAAACCAGTTTCTGCGTATTGTTTTATGTATATACTGTATGATTTGTATGACCCATAAGGATAGCGGTTCCATAGCTTATGGCTTTGCACTAGATAATGTAAGGAGACCGAGCCAAGTAACGCTACCTTCCACTCAGGTAGCAGACTACCTCAGGCTCCAATAAGCTCCCAAATGTAGCTGCCCCAGAGCTGTGTCTTGCTTTTTGCTCTGCTGACGCCATCTGATCACTGTGGCATCATGATTGTAAATTGAGGTCTCTTCGCACTTTTCGCTGATAAACATGACTGCACAGAATTCTCCAGAAGCAACAATCCGCAGCGGTCACTCATGAGTAAGGGTGCAACTTGGAGCCACTGTGGAGTGCATAATAAGCAGCATTCTCCAGCATGGGGTCTGGCATGGATTCACATGCTCATGAATATTCCCCGTGGTCAGGCTGGGAATCCTCGGTACAGAAAAAAATCAGTATCAGTTTCGTTTCTGATCTGTCTTTCCTAGTAGTAGCCAATCACTGATCTCTGGGTCATACTGCCCACAGCCAATGACTGCCCTCTCCCTAAACCCCGCCTCCGGCAGCCATCCTCATATTTTTACCGCGCATTCAAGTGTTGGGCATCCTCGTGCTGTAGCTCTCAAGCTCCACCGTCTTTACATCCGATCAACGGGGACCCGTTTCGGAAGTTTCTACGCCCCTCAAGGGTGAAGATTTCGTCGAACGACGCTTTTGGAGGATTCCAGAAGTTTCTGAGGCCTACCCCAGACATGGCCCAGGAGAAAGGGAGCTCTTCGCCCGGGAAGCTGTTCAGGGCCTGCTCTGGATGCCAGCTGCAGAACGTGTTCAAGGAAGTCGAGCATTCCTTATGTTTCTACTGTCTTCACAAGGACAAAACGCAAGTGGAGGAAGACTGTGCGTTTTGCGGGAACATGTCGTAGCGGACCATGAGGGACCGCCATCTTCGTCTCGACAACTGGCTGGAGGGAAAGAGCCCGTCAGGTGAGAAGAAAAAGAAGAAATCCGAGCGGTCTAAGTCCTGTGAGGGCGCCCCGACGACGGGGGCCCAACAGAAGGCTAAGCACCGCGAGTCCGCGGGCACCGCGAATGCCGAACGGTCGGGCTCCTCGGCTGCCAGGCAGCATCCTCCCCGGCGCCATCGACCACGAGCCAACGCTCTGGCTCTGGTAAGAGGAAATCCGAGAACCTGGCCAAGCTTCTGGGGAGGCCCCGGTCGATCCCGAAGATTTCGGCTGAGGGGGAGCAAGGCGGGGAGCCCTCCCCCAAGGTGAAGGCTACAAGCACGCAGTCGGTGACTAAGACCTTGATTCACCCAGCCAAGGCCTCTATCGAGGAGGTCGCGGCAACCCTGGCGCAACCTGCAGAGGTTACACCTGTGATAGCGGCCCTGGGGCCCAGAGTCGCCCTGCCACCTCGGAGGGAGGCATCTTTCAAGCCCATCGAAAGAACCCCCACGAAGCCCCCGGCGGAGAAAGGGGGGGGCAGTGGCCGTCGTGGATTCAGACACAACCTCCGAGGAGTAACTTGTCGAAGTCCCTGAGAGCCACGACGCAGGCATGGAGGAGGACCAGCCCGTCGAGAGGCATCCCGATGAGGGGGACGATGGAAGCGACGGCGGTGCTGACGGGACCCCAGACCAACCGTCGTGCCTGTCGCAGCCAGTGCCGCAGGACAACTCGGCGGCCATTTTGATGGCAATTCAATCCTTATGCTCTGAAACTTTGTGGTCAGTGGCTGAAGAGTTTAGTATTCTGACCTACTGGCTCCGGTGCCTCCTCTCCATAGCCCTTTTTTGGCAGGCAGACCTTCTATGACCGCAGCAGTGGCATGGTTCTATATCCTTTTCTTCATTTTCTGAACTTCTTAGCTTGGCTCCTGAGGAGGACTTTCCCAGGGCAACATGAGGGTGATTAGTGTCTAGAAAGTTATCCACCAGATCATAATACGCTAGTAAATTGACCTCATTATGCTAATGCAGGGTTTGAAATTGCCAGGAGCTGGGTGCTATTTAGCTCCTGCTACCAGCTTCGAAGCATAGTAAGTTTGATGCTAGCTACTACTATTTACTCCCATGACCATCTGGTGCCATACAAACATACCTACCGGACATGAGCTGTATTGGGGATTGTGGGATTGTGTTTAAAGGAGCATTGGAACACCTGTATAAGATATTTAAAGCACAACAGATCAAACATAATGTACAAAAGGTTATAGTGTGCAACTGTTGTGGAAGTTAATTTGCATCACACTATGTACTATCTCCTGCTACCTGGTACCCAGGAGCTGCCATTAGCTCCTCATCACATCCTTATTTCCATGACTGAGTATCAGTTAATTCCACTGAAAGCTGGTTTCACGGAATGTCTCGCCTTCATTACTGAACTGGATTTCTGGTATCAAATTGGATTCCTGCAAACGTACTGTTCCTTGCACTTTCTGCATTATGTTTTAGACTTCTGCTTCAGAACTTTTGGAGTTTGGTCATGCCCTTAATTCTTTTTATTTTTTTTTATTTTTTTAAGCCAATGACCCCTTCTGTACTTGGTACAAAATAGTATTTCTATTACTCTTCAAATTATGCTCTGGAAATGTTTAGGATTAACGAGGATACCCTGTGAGACTAAATGAGCTAATCATTTTAGTAACTAAATTCTTTGAACTTTTGCTGCGTAAGGCATAGGTCCTGTCTTCTAACATTTTGACTGCTGCATTTCTTTAAATCTTCCCTTTTGTGAGTGAAAAAGTTGAAACTCCCTCTACCGCAGTTTGACTGGGTAAAAGGCATAGCATGGAATTGGGAAGAGCTTCAAATATGAGCTTAAGCTCTAATTTGGAAGTAAGAGGGCACCCGCTCCTATTGAATCCTACAGCAGGATATCACATGTGTACAGTAGTTACATTGGTGATTTGTCCAAAGAAGCAGGTGGTACCTAAGCGCACGCCTTCATCAAGTCTCTATGATGCACATCCGGGGCAATTGCTACACCTGCAGGAGAGTCTGGACTGTGGCCCCATTCTAAACATTGCTTGAGTTTTGGCATGGTTCTCAATAGGACTATATTTTTTGAGGTAATGTAACCACCCCAGCGAACTGGTGTTTTCTTCATTACTGATGCATCCTTCCACCCTGGATGTTCTAAACCATCGAAACTGCAATTTTGTGTACTGCTGAGATGCAGGCTTCTACAGTGCTTTCATATATTTATAGCACGGAGGCAAGCCCTTCCCATTTGAACCCTTCAGCACCTCACCCCCACCAACCGCAATGTTGGTTGTAGGCAAAATCTGCTTCAAAAGGTTGAAGTTGTCTTTTTCAAAGTATTTTCAGAAAATCTGTCAGCTTGGATTGTCCTGAAGATTAATACGATGCCAATCTTGAAGACATAATGTCATTGGTAGGTTTATTTCTTTGCGTTTAACTCTGGGGTTAAAATCACTATAACTGAAATCATAGTCTGTATTTATGATGCCTTCCTGGCAACAGTCCACACTCTTTAAAATGTTTTACTGCAATCTTAATGGGCTTTTGTTTATTTGTATTGTGCTGTAGGTATGAAAGATGGGCAGCGAATTACCTTCCATGGTGAAGGGGATCAGGAGCCGGGTCTGGAATCTGGAGATGTTATCATAGTGTTGGATCAACAAGATCATGCTGTCTTTCGTCGGCAGGAAGACAACCTGATAATGAAATTGGATATTGAACTGGTTGAAGCACTGTGTGGATTCAAAAGAACAATTCAGACACTGGATAACCGTGTTCTTATAATCACATCACATCCAGGTATGTTGTGTGAGCTTTTTGGTATCTCTGTGACTGCTCTCAGTTAATCTACTTGATTTAAATAAGACCAAAATCTATGAGTAGATTGGTGAGAAAGAGAGAGTGTAGAAAGCAATGAAATCCACACACACCCCATAAAAGCAAATAAACTGAGAGGATAGCTTTCCGAATCCAACTACTACTTGCAGCCATTATTAATCAACTTTGGGTTATTTCCTTGGCATGCTCACATTTGAAAATCTACATTTGTACATGGAAGCTTCATTTGGGCATTTGTAATCCTAGAGTTGCGTAGCCATCAGGCACATAATGCAGTCCCGAATCAAGCTTCCGAGTTGCCGCCCTGATCTATACAAGCTTCGTGTACTTTCTGGTTTTCCTTAGCCCAATTAGGGTAGCTCTTCTCCAGAGAGGTGTGGGGCGACCGATGCATTATAACAGGCTATGTGTTTAAACAATATGGTTAATGGTTATTTTGTATTATTACGGGTAAGTAGGACTTGTACATAGTTGCTATTACGATCTTTTTAAATATCATAGTCTCTGATATATGAATGGTCAGTACTTTTGCCCAAGAGCTTTAGCTCACCTAGGCTGAGCCTGCAGTTGCAACCGGTTTACTTCAAGTAGGTCTCAGAACTTGTGCCCCCTACTGCAATTGTTTCTTATGGGGAAATAGTTTGCCACTAATTAGTTGTACAAGATACGGTTCCTAGTACTGTGGATGTCTCAATGTTAAGCAATGTCAGTGTTGGAGTATATGAACCATGTCTTCACAAAGTTCTCTTTCTGAAAACTTCCGCCTGTTTCTTGCTCATCAGAGGCCTCTGGTTACTGCTTTGGCTTCTTGGCATACTGGTTGCAGCTGAGTGGTGTTTAAGTCCCAAGATGCTGCAGTAAGGTGTTGGGCTAAGGAAAGAAGACTGAAGAAAGGGAAGAGTGTGATCTAAAGGAAGCAGTGGCTATGATGGATGTCCAGTGGCTGAAACAGGAAAGCCAAAGTACCATCCAACACGTAGATAATCCTATGTCTGGTCCCTTTTCCCTATACTATGTGGAAGTCTTCCCCCACCCTTCTTCCGCCCACAACCGCACCCATTGGGAATGGGAGCGGAGCCATTTCCATCGCAAGAGTACTATACCCTATACATTTCACAGGCATGTTTGGACAATGCTCTGCCCTGGCAGACCCACCCTCTGGTGCCTCCCATCAGTCCCTTTTTCTACATGAACCGGAAAAGTTGCATTACCCAACCACTCCTTCTTTATTTATCTTTTATTTATTTTTTTAACATTATTTCCCTGAACATGTTGCATTCTCCATTAACTTCACCTGGCCTTTGCCACACAGGCCCACCTTGGCTAGGTCTGTGTCTGCCAGGTTTTTGCCATCTGACATACATGCCCTCTCCATGGAGTGCCTCGAAGGTCCGATCACCAATCGGACACGTGTGATGTACTTAGTATCAGAGTGCTCAGTGCTAGAGGGAGGTTTTTTTTCTGGATCCCTTTCAGAAAATTTAAAGGGTTTTGCATCACTTTAGCAATATTTCGATATTAAAGATCAATGAACATCTAGACGGAAGACCTTCTCGACTGCCGAAACAGACGATCGTTTCGGTGGCGGCCTTCGGCCTATTGGCTTTGACCAAGCAGTAGGGAGAGTGGGGGGGACTGATTACTTTTTTTTTACAAAGAATGCATACCCCCAATTCTCAGACTTACTGCTTCAGTTCTGCCCTTTGAATTTTCACGCACCATTAAATTCTGTTCAAATTGCTACAAAATGCATCAGTGGAAGGAGTATAGCCACTGCCTTCCTTGTGATCACCGGGAGACTTGTTGCGCTTCCTGCAAACCTTTTACTCCTAAGACCTTAAAGGAGCATCGAACAAAGCAGTGGGTGGCACATGCTATGATGGCCAAGTCTGAAATGGCTGTCGGTCTCTGAGTCTGATCAATAAGGACCGGGCAGTGGAGGCTCAGGATTGGAGCCCGAAGACACCACAAGGAACCATCAGGCTCCTTTGTGTCAGTCCCCAGCCCTAAAAGGCAGTCGCAGCACGCTGCTATGCAGAAGAGCCTCTAGCGACAAAAAAACACACGCCCAAATGCATAGCCCAAGGCCGCTCTTTGACTGAACCGTCAAAAGAAGGCTGCATGCCGGTGGAAGGCGCTTAGCGACCTAATGACTTAATGCAAAAAAAGCCTGCTGCAGTTCCGCAACCGTGTTTATTGCAAGGCAATAAAGAATTATCAGCAGCTATAGGCGTGCATACAACACACTCGACGGATGGTTCAGTCATGTTTCGACGGAGAAACGGCACAAAATCAAATGGCTTTAAACCTCGCACTACTGCTGCCCATGAAGAGGTACAACACTATGAAGAGGCCCATTTCTACCAGAATGATCCAAAATGTCACAATCCTACACACCTGAGACTTTGCAGCACCTGATGGTGGACCTACATCTGCAATACAGAGCAGTGATGGGAAAAGTCACTGAATATCTGGGCTTGGGAAAGCCAGTGGCTATATTAGAAAACGATTATCTAAGTGACTTCCTCGATAGTGGATCCCCAAGAGAGCCAGTATTGCCATTCCACACCGCCTTAAGGAGTAGGGTTTCAGGAAACTGGCTAAAACTTGACACTACACCGGCAGTCAACAAGAACTTGAAAAAAATACATAGCTTCCTCTATTAACTCTGAGTTTTTGACTAGACCCCCCACTCCAGGGAGTTTGGTGGTATAGGCAGCAACGTCAACTTCAAATGCGCCGACCTATCCAACTATTGCCCCCGGATAGCGACGACAAAAGGGTTGACACCCTCTGTAAAAGGGTATTTAGTGCAGGCAGCATAGCCCCCAAATCCATAAACGCAACTTGTGCCCTAGCTAAGTACACTCACACCTTGTGAGATCTTATTGCTTTCTCGTTGCACCATATCCCTGAGGGCGAAGAGGGGAAAGGTTTTCTAAACCCGGTGCAGGAAGGCGAAGATGCCATGTGCCAGTCTCTCCAATGTGGCCTGAATTCAGAAGATTCTGTGAGCACAGCTATGATGGCGAGCACTTTCGCCAAGAGATTTGCATGGCTCAGGAAGTCCGGGTTTGCACCTGACATTCTGTCACGTTTGTTAGACACCCTATTCTATGGCTCCCAGCTTTTCGGCGCAAAGCTGAGAATGTCTAGAAAACTTGCAGGCATCTAAGGCTGCAGCAATGTCGCTGGGGCCGACAATTCATCAGCCTATTCAATCCCAGGGGTCTTCCCATGGATGGAGAGATCCGCCCTTCCATTTTTTACTCCTCTATTACCAGAGGAAAGGGACAATTTGCGCAGAGAGGTCAAAGAAGACCGACCTGTGGTTCCAAAGGACAAGGAGGAAAAGCTTCTCTTTCAGCCTCCACTTCTTTGCCTCGGCAAGAACTCCAAACCCCCTCTGAGTCAATTGTTCACAGAACTGTGGTGGGAGGCAGGCTAATTCAGCATCTGGAGCATCCTCCGATGATGGGCACTGCTGACAGTGGCCCATGGCTACTATCTCCCCTTTTTAACAAGGCCTCCAGATTGTCCTCGTAAATAAAAATCCTTGAGGGATCCGTATCCACTCCTCTTACAGGAGATCTTTACCCTGTTGGAGAAAGGTTCGATCAAGTCGGTACCTGCAGCGGTATCAGGGTTGGTACTCTCCTTGTTTTCTGATCCCCAAGAAGGACGAAGGACTGTGATCCAGCTTGGATTTGAGATGCTTCAACAAGTTCCTCAGGAAGGACAAGTTCAAGATGTAACTCTTTTGCTGATCCTTCAGGCCCTTCGACTCCAGGATTGGTTGGTGTCCTTGGACCTTCAGGATGCTTACTTTCATGTGCCAATTAATCACAAACACCTGAGGTTCACGATTGACTGTTCTCATTATTAGTTTGAAGTTCTGCCATTCGGGCTCACTACTGCCCCAAGGGCTTTCAACAAGCTTATGGCGGTGGTGGCAGCAAGTCTAAGGAGTAAAGGGATTCACATCTACCCTTACCTGGACAGCTGGCTGATCAGGGCTTGTTCTCCCGAGCTAGCTCAGGATCATACCAGTCATACTTGCCACTTACTCCACGGGCTGGGCTTCTCTCTGAATTTCTAGAAGTCCCACTTGACACCATCACAGAGGCTTCAGTTTATTGGAGCGGTCCTGAACTTGTCCTCGGGGGTGGGGGGGGAGCCTTGCATCCAGAGTTGAGAGCTCAACATCTTTCACAGATGTTACAAAAGTTTCACAGTGCCCACTATCTTCTGTCCTTCGACTTCTTAAGGTTGCTCGCCTGATGGCATCCTGCATTTTCCTGATGCCAGAAGCCAATCTTGGGCATGAGGTCCTTTCAGTGGACTCTCTTCTTCATAATATTTATTCAGATTTCTCCATTAACATAGAATACATTAAATCCCAATAAATTACATAATACAACTAAACCATAAAATATAACTCAATCCAATTAAAACTGCGTCCTTTAAAGTATTTAAAATCACCAGCAGACCTTCCCTTAAATTAAACTACCCCACCCACCCCACCGAACCCCCCCCCCCCTAACATTTATTATACAAAACCTCTTTTCCAAAGACTGGCCTAGGTAATTGATCAAATCGTAAAGAAATTGGGAATTATTACAGTTACAAAATGAAAACATCCTCTCCCTTTTGTAAAATGGGCATAGCAAAATAAAGTGCGCCAGATCTTCATCCACAGTGGCATTTTGTTGAAGCCTTTAGCCAGGTAGTTCTTTTCAGAAGTGGTAACGGGTTTAGCCTAGCGTTAAGTAGGAATCCTCATCCCTCTGGGAAAGATAAATCTAATATTGACCCCGGGTCCCACAGGCTCCCCTTATACTGTGCATAAGCTGTGAGGGAATGTAGAGCATGCATCCCACCCCCCCCCCACCCACAGCCAATTTCCTCTGGACCAAAAGAGAATGGATGTGAGAACAGAATAACTGTAACATCAATAGCAGCCTCTGTACGTTCCTTTTACCCTTTCCCTTCCTCAGAACATGCTGGGTGCCCCCTTCCCATTTAGACAGTTCTCTTCGTACAGTCTATCATTGGATCTTTCCAATGCTTCCAAAGTGGCTCGATCTGATGTGTCCCCTGTAGTAGTGGAGAAGCATTTGGCCTTTGATGGAGCATTTGCTCGGGCAGGACGCCTACTTCATGCTTATCCTTTTGTCCCGTTGTCTCCCAAGTGGTGCACTTCTACTTCTCCTTGTACTAGGGGAGCTCACAGGTGAGGGATCAGAGGGTTTCAAATGATGGTTAGGCCAATTGGTGTCATTATCCCTATTGTTCCCTTGCGAGTTCCCTGTCTTACAGTGCAAAGTTGTCAGCAGCTGAAAATTAAATTGTGACTCACATTGGTGCAATATGGAAATGGTGGAGTCTGTAGAGACAGGTGAAGCTGCTGATATCAATATAGGTATCGAAACAAGATGGGCCTCGCAAGTACCTTTGCAGATTTCCAAAGTCACCATGCTCCTATCCTGTCGCAAACCTACAGAAAGGCCAAGCGGATAACCCTTAGCTAACAGCCGATCCTCCAAGCAGCTACCACCCTCAGTTTGAACCTTGCTTAGTGAACTCTCAGATCCCAGTGGTCTCAGTTCTCCGGCAGAATGACAGACCTTCAGGTCCCAAACAAGGTCACTCACGATCTCATGTGGTGGGCCTGTCGAGTGAACGTGAGGAAAGGAGAACATTTAAAAAAAAAAAAAAAAAAATTTCAACCGTATTCAGAGATTACAATTGTCAGATGCATCCCTCAGAGGGTGGGGAGCTCATATGAAGGACCTTTCAGTCAGCAGGCATTGGCTTTGGTCTGGGCCCAGACATCACATCAACCTGTTAGAGCAAAGAGCAATCGGACTAGCGCCAATGGCTTTTCTGCCCTCTGTGCGGGGGAATAATGTCCTGATAATTAAGAACTATACAGTGGCCACGTACTACCTCAACAAACAGAGGGGTGTAGGGTCACTGCCTCTGCGCCAAGAAGCAATGCAGCTCTGGTTTTGGGCACTAAGAAAAGGAATCTCTCTGCTGGCAGTTCATCTAGCTGGAGAAGAAAACCATGCACGCAGATGCTCAGCGCAGGCGCAGACCACTATCGCCCACGAGTGTGAGTTGGCTCAGGAAGTCCTTCTGGAGATCTTTGCCCTTTGAGGAACCCCTCAGGTGTATCTGTTTGCATCCAGCGTCAACAGGAAGTGCGACCTATTCTGCTGAAGGGAATGTTCCCAGAGAGGAGCTCTAGGGGACACATTTGTATACTGTGAATGTCCACTTCGGTATGCATTTCCACCAGTCCCTGTCATTCCTCATGACCTCAGGAGGTTGAGAAAGTTCGGAAAGGTCATGATACTGATTGCTCTGGATTGGGCCAGGAGAACATGTTATCCGGACCTTCTAGAGATGTTTGTCTGCCCTCCAATTAACCTTTCTCAAAGAGAGGTCTTGCTCTTGCAAGAGGGGGGGATCTCCTTCATCCAGAAAGCAGTACTCTCTTCATGCCTGGTTTCTGAAAGGGTAAGCTACAAAGATTGGGACCTTCCGGAAGACGTAATGGAGGTGTTGCTTTCATCCAGAAGGCCTTCAACAAGATCTCTGTACTGCTGCCGTTGGAACACATTTTGCAGCTGGTGCAGAGAAAATAATTTTGATCCTTTTAGATGTAACACTACTGCAGAATTTAGGGCTTCAGGTCTCCACAGTAAAAAGTTACTTAGCAGTGCTTTCTATTTTTAAGCGTTCACCTTTTCAGGGTTATTTCAAGGTCCCTATTGTAATTCAATTCTTGAAAGGGTTAACAAACATCTTTTCTGCTGGTTCCTTTTGATTTGAAAGGGTCTGGGACCTGAACTTGTAGCTGTCATGGGGGCACCTTTTGAACCCTTGCTTTCGTGTCCTCTCAGAATGCTAACGCTAAAGACTATCTTTTTGACGGCAATAATTTCAGTCCACAGTCAGTGAACCTCTGGCTCTTTCTGCTAAACTACCTTTTTGAGGGTAAAAGTGGTATATTAATTCCACTTAACACTGAACATTTGTGTTACCTGCCTTCTGTCCAACGCATCATCCTTCTAAGGAGGAAGAGTGATTACATCGCTTTGACCCTAAAAGGGCCCTAAGATTTTACATTTCCAAGGTTAGTCAAGATGGCCAGCTTTTCGTGGGCTACTCGGGTCATAAATTGGGGCTAGCTGTCACCAAGCAAACATGTCACGCTGGATAATACTATCCATTTCAGAATGCTACTTATTAGCTGGCAAATAATTGCCCAAAGGTTTAAGGGTGCATTCCACCCGAGGAGTGGCTGCTTCTTCGGCTCTTCAAAGAGGGGTGTCCAGACAAGACCTCTGTAGTGAAGCAACTTGTTCCTCTTTACATACCTTCAGCAAATATGACTGTCTGGACTCTGTCAGGTTGGAGGCCAGATTTGGAAAGGCTGTACCTCACAGCATTAATAATAATTCTCTATGCCCACCTCCTTATACTTACCGTTTTGGGAGTGTATCAAAGATGAGGAATACATGGAAGGACCAAAGCCATTCGAAGAACAAATTACTTACCCCTGGTAATGCTCTTTCGACTGGATGTTCCTCCCACCCGTGTGTTCCTCATCGTCCTCCTTCCCCTCTTACTTTCCGAGAATTTCTGTGATTTTACACTGTCCTCTCAACGTCTGGGTCATTCCTTAAGACGGCTGAGCATTGGAAGGGGAAAAAACAAAATGAGGCAATGGTCCCCGCGCAAGCTACTTATACCAGCGTCAATGTCACAGCGGAAGTCACAACGGCGGGCTTCGAGGGACCCGACTCGACGACCATGGCGCCCGATACTATGGTAAATATTATTCCATAACTGCCAGCAGACTTGTAGATCAAAGATAGGAATACATGGTAGGAACATCCAGTCGAAAGAACATTACTAGGGTTAAGTCATTTGCTCTCCTCTTCCGAACCCTCCCGTTACAATCGTCCTTGGGATCTTTCCTTTAATCTTGCACGCAGAAGAACACGCTAAAGGATACTTGGTCTCACCACTATCTCGCTCTTCCCGGCTCTCTTTTGCACAAACAGCGACTCTGTGCCTGGCATACCTTTGCCTCAGCTGTACCCGCTGTGCTGCTAATTCGTTGACTCACGCTGTGACGACGAACCTCTGTGCATTAAGCAAATCCATTGCTGACAGTCATAATTCACAAACTCTTGGTAATCTCTTCTGACTCATTTGGTTCCACATCGGAGTTTCTTCATTAACCAAAGTGACTACACTATCATAACTTGTAAACTTTGAAAGCTTTTAAAACCGTTCTCTCCCACTAGTTTCACTAACATGTCCCACAAAGGTTACATGTTTTCTCCAAGATTGTCTTCACAAATTTGGCCCCAAAAGAAGCCAACACCAAGCTAGGACAGTCTTGCTTCAAGTGTAAGGATTAAAGGCAGTTGGGAACGCTCATCAGAGTTCCATCACTCTTCACTAGAGAAATAAACACCAATCATTGTTGAAGTCCTCCACCATCTTGGAAAGGGTTCATAGTCTTGTTTTTTCTAAGGCGGTAGTGGTTAAGGAAAAGAGAAATGTATTGCAGAGCACCCCAATCTAAAGCATTTTCACACTCCTCACCCCCACTCTGTGCACCACAGACCTGCTGGACCTGGCAATGGGGGAAGATAATTGCATGCAAGTGGAGCAAAAAGAGAAAAAGGGCGGAAGCACAGGGAGGGCGAGGAGCCACGAGGGGGCAGAGTAGGGATTACAAGAAGGTGTGTAGAGGGAGAGCATTTGGCAAGGATGTAGAGCACCTCTGTTTTGGTAGAATTTAACATCAGAACACAAAACCATCCAATATCTAATAGCAGAGAGCCAGTTGGAAATTTAGATGGAGATCAGAGGAGAGTTCAAGAAAAGAGACTATTTGGGTGTTTTCCACGAAGAGTTGGTGCGAGAAAGGAGATTAGTGCCCCAAGAGAAGAGGTGTATAGTGTAAAGAGGAGCGGACCCAAGACAGATACTTGTGGAACACTAACAGTTGGAGTGAGTTCAGAGTTAGTGTTGATCCAGGAGACCGAGAATTGCTGAGTTGCCAGGTAGGGTCCAATCCAGGCAAGGGCTTGATCGCAAATCCCAAGAAGGAGTATTCAGAAGATGAGTGATCAACGATGTCAAAGGCAGCAGGCGGGTGAAAGAATTAGGATAGAGGATGGATTGGAGTGCTTGGCAGAGACTATGAAGTTGGACACATTACCGAGAGAAGTTTCCATGGAGTGACTTGAGCGGAGTTCTCGAAGGTTGTGGATGTCTAACAAATTGGTTAGACGGTTGAACACAGCCATTTCAAGCACTTTGGAGTAGTGCCAAAGGGGAGAGACAGGGCAAAAGTTAGCTTTAGGTTCGGGTCAGCCCTTTGCTTTTTTATGAGAAGTATGCCTGTGGCTCTTTTGGAAATAGAGGGAAAAGCAAGCAGAGTCGAAGGACAGGTTGAAGAGTTTAGTGAGGTGAGATGTCACAAAGGGTCAATGGACTTAACTAGCTAAGGAGCAAGAGGGTGTGATGGGGCACAAGAGGGTTTAGCCTACATCGGTATTGATCGGACTTCAGTATTAGGGTGACTAAAGTGGGAGATGGAGACAGAGGTTATTGGTAGAGTAGGTAAAGAGTAAAATGTAGGAAGAGGATGTGAGGAAGGTCAGGATAGACTTGTTTGCAGCAAAGTATTCAGCTAGGTTATTATCTGTGAGAGCAGTGTTTATAGTCGTAGACTTGGGAGGAGTGAGTTTAGCGTGCCCTGTAGCTGGTAACATTATTTTCCTCCCTTTCAAGAGAGGACTTGAGAGAGTTCAGGGCAGAGAGGTAGCGTTGCAGGTGCCTCATCCGAGTGAGTCCGCCTGATTTTGCGAAGTAGCCGGCGCATGGCTGTGCAGTGTGAATGGGGTGACTCATGGCTGAGGATGCTGAGACTTGTGCATGAAAATAAGCAGTGGGAAATGAGAGGCAAATGAATAGTATAGTATGGATTGAAAGTTGGAGAAAGCAGGCAGTGTTCGTGGAAGAGGCAAGAGAATTAGATTTTTAGTGGAAAGCGAATCAAGGAGTTTCCCAAGATCATCAAAGAGGGCGAAAGATGGAGATGTGAACTGAGTAAGGTGGAGCAATAGTGGAGATGGTGAATTGAGAGGTAGGATGTGGCATTGTAGATTTGTGAGGCATTGCAGCAAGAAGACAGTAGGTGTACGCTGCCTCCACCTCTGCCAGTCAGTCAAAGAGAGTGAGTGAAGGATAGTTTGGAGTTGTGTGGGACTTCCATATTGGCAGAGGCAGATGGAGAAATCGATGGTTCAGTGATAGCAAGAAGGTCTAGGGTAGGAGAGCTGGAGTAAAAGTAGTCCGTGATAAAGGAAGTGTTTCAGAGGAAGAGAGGTGAGATGGATAGGTGTTAGAGGAGGTATGGTTAGCTTGTCGGCTTTGTTTGTTGGAAAGAGGTGGAAGAGAGATGGAGTAGTGGGGAGTTTGCGTTTTATAATGGGGATAGGAAAGGGGGAAGTTGTAGCGTGATTGGAGAAAGCGTAGGAAGAGGTGAGTGGGTGCTGGGCAGATGAGCATTGGAGTGACAGCACAGTAATTGTGAATATTGGAGTACTCCGATGTGCAACAAGGAGAAAGGCAAAGGCTCATATGCAGAGAGGCGGGTCAATGGCTGGACTTCACCCTTTACAGTTCCGCCCTTAACTGGGACGGCCCTGGCTGGACGCCCCTAGGGAGTTCTGGTGGGATGACACTCTCTCGTCACCTGATTACCTAGTTAATCAATGGTTGGTCTCTCTGCTATTGTCCCTGGTGTTGCTGGGAACTGGTCTTTTTTCTACTTTTTCATTTTTCCTGATTGTTGTTCCCAGGGGAGCCTCTTGTGGCCTTCAGCTGTACATAGGGCTGATCCTGATATGTCCTGCATCTCAGCCAGTAGTAACGTGTCTGAGAACCCAAGGCAACACCCTAAGGAGGAGAGCGAGGTGACAGAAATGCAGTATAAAAATGTAATGTTCAGACTATGGCTTTCACCCCTGCTGTGGGGGAGGGCATGGCCTTTAACAGCCCCCAGCCCGAACCTAGGTAGGACTGAGCGAAGTGAGGTCCTCAGTGAGGGCTGGGGGCTGGTAAAGGCCATGTCCTCTCCCCACACCGGGGGTAGTGTGAATGGTTTTTTATTTATTTTTCCACTCAGAAGATTTGCGCCTCCCAGGGAAGGGCATTGGGTGGCTGGAACAGCGGGCTGAGAAGGTATATTAATTATGTATAAGTTGGGGAGATAGCTGAGCGAATTGTGCGCTCGCTGCGATCTGAGCGTGATCTGCAGGTCGCAGGTTCGAATCCCGGCATGGCCAACTCAGCCTTTCATCCTTCCAAGGTCAATAAATGAGTACCAATTTCGGTTGGGTAATATTGTATGTAAATATGTGCTCTGTAAAGCGCTTTGGATTAAAGCGCTATATAGATAACACATCATTATTATATACTCGCCCGTTGTTCCAGCCACCTGATTGGCTAATGGCACTTCCCTGGGTGCAAATAAAGATTTGTCCATACAGTTTGACGTGGCAGTGAAGCAAGATAGAGCACCACTTGCAGGAAAAGGTGCAGAGAGAGCTAAAGATGGAGATGTGGAGGTAGCTGAAGGCGGCAGACGCAGTGGAGGGTAGTGAAGAGATGGCTAAGGGGTGCATGTGGTGCACAAGGAGCTGAGGTAGGAGGAGAGTAAGCATGATAGCATGAGACTATCAAGGAAGAGTCGGATTAGAGGAACCATACTAGGAAGAGAAAAGGCTTGATGGCATCTGTCAAGGACCAAGAGAGCACAGAAGTGGCAAAGGGTGCTTAAGCAAAGAAAATACAGAAGTTTGTCGGAGGGGAATACCAAGGAAGCAGGTGGGGAGGGATACGGGGGGGGACAAAAAAGTTAAAACGAGGGAACAAATCAGAAAGGAAGGAAAAAAAACAAGGAGTGAAAATGGAAAGTGTGGACACTTTTAGAAGTCGTCAGATTACTAGTTGTCTGCAGGATCGGACTGGCATGTAGGGTAATAGGCCCATGGCTGAACCAAAAACACAAAATGCTGGTGTGGGCCAGTTTTTTGGGTCAGTGTGCTACTTTTGTTGGCCAATTTAGGCCAGTTTGATTAATTAAATCACTCAGCGGCTAGTAGTTGTGACCTGCGTTGCTCATTTAAAATGCACAAATTGCATCACGCTTTATCAAAAAACTCCCTCTTGGATACTATTTAAACAGCGTCACTAAAGGAATAAATAGCCATATGCGACTGTGGGCTACTTTTTCATTGGTGCCCGAGACAATGTTATGGCCCAGTCCGACCCTGGTTGTCTGAGGTGTAACGAGCTTAAGTAACAACAGCCAGGTTAGCCGGCATAAAGCATGCGGGTTAATGTGGCGACCTGGACCCAAGCCCAGACATGAAGGCGTTGGTTGGAGAAGAGGAAAGTGAGTGAGCCTGCATTACAGATCCAATCCCTGGTGATGGGGAAGAACCACAGCTCCAGTTGATACATTATTACACGTCCTCAGCGGCAGTGAAAATAAAAGTTAATTTACCTTCTTGGTTCTTCTAGAAGTCTCAAATCTCTTGAGCATGGGCAAACCTAAACACCTGGCCAAACACGCAGTGTTCCTCCTAGCCTACAATCCATCTGGGAGATTTTGCAGACCTTGTTACATTAAAGCCTGAAGGCCTCCAAGTATGTGTTGTGTATGCGCCATCAGAAATCGGGACGCTGTTTAATCCAACCAACGTGTGCCCAGGAGATTGAGTGATGGCCTAGAGAGAGATACTGGCGATAAGGAATGTGGTTAGTTTTCTTCTTTACTGAGCCAGAGAAGGACTAACTGATCAATTGTTCAACTTTGGCTTGTCCTCCATCTCTATCAGGCAGTAACAAGACTGTTAAAACCTGGGCACCCTATTGCCGCAGTAGAAAAGCACCGGGGGTCCCTCACAGCTGGCCGACTCCTTAAAAGCCAACACTTGGCAGGACCCAGAGGAGGGAACCTGGGAAAGACTTTGTATCAACCCCACTGAGCCCCCGTATACCTACCATGTATAAGGTTGTTAGGTTGCATCCTTAAGGTTGACTAATTACCTTTATTTCTAAATCCAAGCCTTGGGAAAGACTTACCGTATGAAGACCCTTTTTGTTGTGAAATCAACACATTTGGAATCTGTCTCCACCGCTCCCCTTCTAAAAGTCATGCTAGGAGACTACAGTTTGCTAGGAGACTACAGTTGGGCTAAGGCTCAGGATTACATTTCAGAAAACATTAAAATGAAGGAGCTCTCAGAGCCACAAATTTGACTGCTTCACATCCCAGATGACCTGATAGATTGCAAAAAAACAGACAGCCATGTAGTGATGCATTGACAAAGAAAAAAATCCTTCCTCATGGATGCAGTAGGGACTTTCACCATTACATATTTCTGGTCACCACCATCTCTGCTATGAAAGGGTTCCACGCTCATTCATTTTAATGCTTTCTGAAAGATCGGTCTCTATTTCTATGCATATTCTTATAGTGATATCTGTGATTGTGTCCACCTCACCTTGCATTGTTAAGCATGGGCATGTTTTGATTCTTAAGCCTAAAATTCATGACCATAAGATAGACGGACACCCCTCTGATAATGCGCAAGCTGTTTTGGATCTGTATCGATTTCGGCCAAGGCTGTTTTAGTAATTGTGCTGTCTGCAGTCCTACACACATGCAAGCTGCATGACTTAGTTGAACAACATGGGTTAGATTTGTTTGTATTTCTCTCGCTAGTTATTTATTAATGGTCCTATGGAATGAGGGTGAGGTTTTGCAGTCATTTAGAAGTCCAGTTTGAAGGTCTCGCATTTGATATCACTATGATGCGATGAGGTTTCTCAATGTGGGCATTTGATTCTGTGGCTCTCTCCTACTACTTCCATTAAGGTTATACTCTGTTATAGACCACCAGACCCAGCCAAAACGGTTCTGGCCAATCTTGACCCCTTCCTTTCAACCACAGGAATTAAACATCCCCAATTGGCTTGTATCAAAATTTTCAATATTTGGCAGGAAGATCCTACATTCTCCAGCATGGGGTCTGGCATGGATTCACATGCTCATGAATATTCCCCGTCGTCAGGCTGGGAATCCTCGGTAAAGAAAAAACCAGTATCAGTTTCGTTTCTGATCTGTCTTTCGTAGTAATAACCAATCACTGGTCTCTGCGTCATACTGACCACAGCCAATGACTGCCCTCTACCTAAGCACCGCCTCTGGCAGCCATCTTCAGATTTTTACTGCACGTTCATGTGTTGGGATCCTCGTGCTATTGCTCTCGAGCGTTAGTGCTATTTTTCGCGCTTTTTCACAAAAAACTTCGATTCTTTCGGTCAAAAGAGCCTCAAGCTCCACCGATCCTACATCCGATCATCGGGGACCCGTGTCGGATTCATCTGTGCCCCTCAAGGGTGAAGATTTCGTCGAGCTACACTTCGGAGGACTCCAGAAGCTTCTCAGGCCCGGTCTCGGAGATGGCCCAGGAGAAGGGAAGCTCGACGCCCGGAAAGCTGTTCAGGGTCTGCCCTGGATGCCAGCTGCAGAACGTCTTTAAGGAGGACGAACACTCTTTCTGTCAGGATTAGTCAGGCGAGTACAAAGGCAGCGAATATGGCAAGGGAAATGTGCACCCAGGAACTACGACTCAGGTATGCTAGAACCCAGGAGTGCAAAATAGAGTGTGACATCAAAACCAATATATGAAAAGGGATGTGGGGTAAGCACCTGACCGCGAGGAAAGTCGGCAAGCGCCTTACCCCCAATTGCTGTTACAGGTACTGACAGCGCTAAACCCACGTGGAGGGCAAGCAATGACAGGATCTGTGTACTAACACTCTTGATGGTATTACATAAGGGGACTTAAGAACTGTACTCACGAGGACGAGATAAACCTCTTGAATGTCAGCTAGCCCACGAATCCTGTTGAAGAAACTGGGACCCCGAAAGGCTAGAACAGCAATGGAAGGAAAACTAAATACCTAAGTGGGAATAGTGTTTACAAAATAGTGAGGAAAACATAAGCATTCACACAGGAGCTAGCTACTACCGCACACCACACCTAATAATCAAAGGGAAAATAAATGCAGAAGTGCAGTGGAAAACATGGAATGGATCCTCTAGAAAGTAAGGATCAGGAGCAGGGAAAAACGAAATAACCTATGCAAACTTCTCCCTACCCCTCCAAGGAAAAGACAGGAAACTAAACTAAGAGGAAGGCTAAGGCAAATGGGTAACAGCAGCAAAGGACAGAGTCAAAGAAATATAGAACACAGACAAACTGGGCTGCATCTAAAAGGGGAAAGCACTGAGAAATGCTGCCTGCAAACAGAGGAAGACAAAAAGGGAAATCAAGGGAGCAGAAATCAATTAGCGCATGAATCTGAAATTCAGGGCGGAGGAAACAAGAAAACAGGAACAAGGAAGTAGGTACAAAGGCAAGGAACCAGGAACCAGGGACTAGTCAAAAACAGGAACACTGCAATCGATGACCAGCGCTGGACTGAAGTAAGACTGAGGCTTTTAAAGCTGCTTAACGAGCACACGCCTCGGGTGTGCTGATTGCTGCACCTGCCGCCACAGCTGTTACCTATCCTCCACCCAACCTTGTGTTGCAAGGGTGGAGGTGGAGCAGTGGGCCAGGCATTCTGGGAAGCATAGTCATTTGGTTAAAGAAGCATGCTGGCTGCCAAAAACCTGGAATGGATCCGGAAGGGAAGTAGCTGGGAAAATAGGGATTTAGCGCTCCCAAATCATCACAGCACTGTAGCATAAGGTTCGGAGGAAAGGTCCAGTAGGGAATAAACCCCAAATCATGCCCCCAAGTGGTGGGAACGGGAGCGAAGGGAGCGAGTCGTGACAGTATACCCCCTCCTACGGCCGGCTTCGGGTGCCCGCCACCCGCACGAGACATCTTCTTTCCATGATGGGAGTGCTTTTTCTTTGGAGGTGGCACTGATGGAAATGGTGGCCTGTGGGCAAAGGCAGATGGACTTCCATGATAGGAGTGCTTTGTCTTTGGAGGTGGTGCTGATGGAAACGGTGGCTTCTGGTAAGGAAGAGACTCATGGTTCGAAGAAAGGCATGAAGGACTTGCAGGACCAGAAGCAGAGTTGGAAGGTCCAGGAAGCTCAGTCACTGGGAGTGGACCCTTATAAGTCTTTGAGGAGGGAGGCAGGCTGGTGCAACATGCCTTAGGCAATGGGAGAAGCTCTGTTAGCCTTTCTGCCGAGAGTGGACATGCGGGAGGTGTGGAAAATGCTGGCTTCAGGAAAGGTTTATGCTCAGCCATTAGAGAAGGTGATGGCTGAGGTAGAGGTTCAGATTTCCTTCTGTCTTCCATCTGGGAAAAGGCTTTTGGTTGAAAGTGACTTAGGTTTGACTGCACATGTTCTACGCCTTGGAGACCTGAAAGTCCAATGGGTTGTACAAGGCTAGTACTCCTGGTGACAGTCGTGTAGCCACTTTGTTTCACGTGGGATACCACAGCAGGGATGTTTGGCATCCTGATAGGAGTGATAGACGCAGTACTTGGTATTTCAGGCAGACTCGCAGAAGGAGCAATAACAGACACATCTTGAACTGCAGCAGTCATTCCCTTCCTTTGGCTACTAGCACCCGACTGGTGCTTCTTGGCGGAATTCTGTTGCACAAGTCCTGTAGGTAATACGCCGGTCTGCACCACCCCTTGTGCACACCCAAGTGAGTGGTTCTGACTCACCACTTGGTCCAGCTTGATGACTCTGAAGCGGGAGCTGGCAAAAGTCTCAAACTCTGATGCTGCATCTTTAGGAGGCTCTGATGCTAAAGTGAAGCAGTTGGGAGAATCGTCTTGTGGAAAAGGCAGGCATTCTGATGCTCCTCCTGAAGCAAAAGAAAGGCAGGCTAGACGTTCATCGACTGTAAATGGTTGGGATTCAGGAGGAATCGCTGGAGCAGAAGAAAATACAGCAGAATCTGATGGTGTAGACAGGTATACCTCTGATATTGGCAGCGAGGCTATGCAGGATACAGGCGTCTCATGAACTGAAGGCAAATACTCAGTATACTCCGGGACTGAAGACATGCTCTTGTGATGGATTTCCGGAGGCTCTAAAGCTGAAGGATGATCTGCAGGATGAGTCACTGTAGCTGAAGACAGGCAGGTCAGGGGAAACCTTGAGGCTGAAGGCATGCAAGCTGGAGCAATCTCGGTTGCTGGATACAAGCATGTCCAGGTCTTTGGGACTGGCTCTTGAGTAAATGGCAGACATGGCAGCGGTTCATTGGTTGAAGACAGGTGTGCCAAAGATGACTGCAGGGCTGTGGATTGAATCATAGAAGAGTCAATGGTTGTAGGAGGACAGACAGAAGTCTCAGAAGTTGACAGACCCATCGGTGGCTCAGGAATGAAGGGCACCTTTAGGGCAGTAGACTCCTTGGCACCAGTAACCAAAGACTGAGCTGTACCCTTGCAGTCCCTTTCTTTAGTGGGTGACACAGAGTCTTTTTCTTTGTAGAAGTCAAAATCAATCAGTGGAATCACCATAGTAAAGTCTCTGTTAATCAGGATTTCGTCTATTGTCCATTCCTCTGTTTTAGCTTCTGAAAGAGGTAGATTAACAATCAACAGTTCAGGAACCGCCTGACGGTTCTTTGGTTCAGTATACTGTGGAATGAGTCCATCAGAACATGAAATCTGTACTGTCTCTGACTGTTCGTATTGATCAGAAGTGGCAGAAGGAAGAGTGAACCCAGAGGTAACATTGTTTTCCACATCAGCTTTAACATCTACTTCAGTCTCAGCAGCTGTATCAAGAGCAGGGCCTAAGCCTACGGTAGTGACTGAATCTGTGTATGCCACCATTGTGGATTGTGTTTGGAAATCAGAAGTTTGTATGTGTGCTAGCTCAGAATTATGACAAACTGCTACACAGGGTATTTTTGGTAAAGGAGTGGCTTGTAACTCTTCAGCTAACTGCAATCCCTGATAAACAGCAGAACAATGGTTAGAACCTGTGCCTAGATTAAGCGCTGTGCTAGTCGTAAGACCTTCACTCCCAATAGATCTAACATATCGACAAATATCATGGTTTACCAACGTCTCTGCACTCAGGGGCTGAACAGTGTTCACTTCCTCCACATCAACAGATAAAGTCTGAGGTGTATTCAATAAAGAGTGTAAGGTTTCATTTTCCTCTTGTGCAGAAATGAGTTCTTGTCTTAACTCCTCAAGTTTAGCTCTTAGCATGCCCTGCATTAACTGTAAATCACTATCAGTAGACACAGGGGGAAGCATAGTGGCATCAGGGCTGGATCCTGCACTAGCAATCTGGATGTGCATCGATTGTACATTGTCCTCTACTGCTTGCAGGTTCTGTGATTTATAGTTTATCTTTCCAACTTGGTCTGTGTTTCCCTTAAACAAACTATTGACATTAGACCTCTTGGCATTAGGGACTACAGTATGTACCTGTGCAACGGAGTATGCGTTAGACTGAGGGTAGAAAACAGAAGTTATGTAAGAAACCCCTCCATTCTTTATGTTGGTATCATGAAACTGTTCTATCTGAGGTGAAGCACAACTGGAATCATGGGGTTCAACAACAGAGGTACTCTCGTATAATAAGTCTAACAGTGTGTTGTTTTCTGCGGCTAAGGCTTGTGCTGACATAGAATCGGGATCAAAACCAAAGATAGAACTAGGATCAGGCCATGTAGGATGTGCCATCCTATGGGAAAAATATTTTGCACGTAAATGCCCATTTGTGACAAGGAGTTCATTGGAGTCAGGACTAGTGATTTGATTGTCACAGGTAAATGTAGGGGAAGCTTTCTGTACAAACTTGTTAGAGGCCTTGCTGCCTTTCTTTCTTAAACTTGCCATATTCAATGGGAATTTTGGGCTGGTCATACTGTCAGGATTAGTCAGGCGAGTACAAAGGCAGCGAATATGGCAAGGGAAATGTGCACCCAGGAACTACGACTCAGGTATGCTAGAACCCAGGAGTGCAAAATAGAGTGTGACATCAAAACCAATATATGAAAAGGGATGTGGGGTAAGCACCTGACCGCGAGGAAAGTCGGCAAGCGCCTTACCCCCAATTGCTGTTACAGGTACTGACAGCGCTAAACCCACGTGGAGGGCAAGCAATGACAGGATCTGTGTACTAACACTCTTGATGGTATTACATAAGGGGACTTAAGAACTGTACTCACGAGGACGAGATAAACCTCTTGAATGTCAGCTAGCCCACGAATCCTGTTGAAGAAACTGGGACCCCGAAAGGCTAGAACAGCAATGGAAGGAAAACTAAATACCTAAGTGGGAATAGTGTTTACAAAATAGTGAGGAAAACATAAGCATTCACACAGGAGCTAGCTACTACCGCACACCACACCTAATAATCAAAGGGAAAATAAATGCAGAAGTGCAGTGGAAAACATGGAATGGATCCTCTAGAAAGTAAGGATCAGGAGCAGGGAAAAACGAAATAACCTATGCAAACTTCTCCCTACCCCTCCAAGGAAAAGACAGGAAACTAAACTAAGAGGAAGGCTAAGGCAAATGGGTAACAGCAGCAAAGGACAGAGTCAAAGAAATATAGAACACAGACAAACTGGGCTGCATCTAAAAGGGGAAAGCACTGAGAAATGCTGCCTGCAAACAGAGGAAGACAAAAAGGGAAATCAAGGGAGCAGAAATCAATTAGCGCATGAATCTGAAATTCAGGGCGGAGGAAACAAGAAAACAGGAACAAGGAAGTAGGTACAAAGGCAAGGAACCAGGAACCAGGGACTAGTCAAAAACAGGAACACTGCAATCGATGACCAGCGCTGGACTGAAGTAAGACTGAGGCTTTTAAAGCTGCTTAACGAGCACACGCCTCGGGTGTGCTGATTGCTGCACCTGCCGCCACAGCTGTTACCTATCCTCCACCCAACCTTGTGTTGCAAGGGTGGAGGTGGAGCAGTGGGCCAGGCATTCTGGGAAGCATAGTCATTTGGTTAAAGAAGCATGCTGGCTGCCAAAAACCTGGAATGGATCCGGAAGGGAAGTAGCTGGGAAAATAGGGATTTAGCGCTCCCAAATCATCACAGCACTGTAGCATAAGGTTCGGAGGAAAGGTCCAGTAGGGAATAAACCCCAAATCATGCCCCCAAGTGGTGGGAACGGGAGCGAAGGGAGCGAGTCGTGACACTTTCTGCCTTTACTGCCTTCATGAGGACAAGACGCACGTGGAGAAGGACTGTGCGTTTTGCGGCAACATGTCGGAACGGACCATGAAGGACCGCCATCAACGTCTCGCCAACTGGCTGGAGGGTAAGAGCCCGTCTGGCGAGAAGAAGAAGAAATCCGAGCGGTCTTCTAAGACCTTTGAGGGCGCCCCGGCGACGGGGGCCCAACATAAGGCCAAGCACTGCGAGTCCGCTGGCACCGGGAGCGCCGAACGGTCGGGCTCTACGGGCGCCAGGCAGGGCGCACCCTCCCCGGCACCATCAACCACGAGCCAACGCTCTGGGTCGGGTAAGAGGAAGGCCGAGCACCCGGCGAAGCTCCTGGAGAGGCCCCGGTCGAGCTCTAAGGCAGAGGAGGAGCGTGGCAGTGCCCCCTCCCTCAAGGATAAGGCGGTGAGCGCACCTAAGGTGGTGAAGGCCTTGATCCATCCGACCAAGCCCTCTATCGAAACGGTCGCGGCGGCCCTGGCTCAGCCTGTGGTGGCTGCACCAGTGGTGGCGACCTCAGGGCCCAGAATCTCCCTGCCTCCTCGGAGGGAGTCTTCTTTTGTGCCCATCGATAGGACCCCCGTGAAACCCTCCGTGGGGAAGAAGAAGGGGGGGCAGGGCGTCGTCGTAGATTCGGCCTCAACCTCAGAAGAGGAGCTGATCGAGGTCTTAAGCCACGGCCTAGGCGTGGAAGAAGGCCAGCCCGTCGGAATGGACCCCGACGCAGGTGACGACGACGACATCGTCGAGGATACCGACGGGGCCCCTGCTCGCCCGTCGGATTCCCCTCTGCCAGCGCCGCAAGACAACTCGGCGGCCATTTTGTTGGCCATACAGTCCTTATGCTCCGAGATAAGGACGAGGCTACCGTTACCGACGGAGGAACCTCTCCCATCGGGGGACCCAGAACCGGGACCTTCTGGTGTTCCCCCTACCAAGAAAAGAAGGATCCACCCTCCGCCTCTGTTTCAGCTGTCGCGCCCCTTCCAGCCCTCCTCCCCGTCCACCCGAGGGGATGATACGGGGACTGACACGGCAGCGACGGGTACGGACGACGAGGCATACGACGAGGATTTTCCGTCGTCGCCTCCCACCAGGGCTTCTCCGCCCGACGAGATCGGATCTTTCCACTCCATGATCTCCAGGGCTTCCGAGCTTTTCCAACTCTGCCCTGAGGAGAAGAAAAAGGAAGGCTTCCTTTATCAGCGGCGCGAGGCCAAGAGGAAGACGGTCCTCGCAGTGCCTCTGTTGGACGACATTTGGGATGAGGGCCTTTCCCTCCTCAAGAACCCTTCCACGACGCCACCTAGAAGAGACCGGTACGAGAAAAAGTACCGGGTCCCGGACACGGCCCCCCTATGCCTCCGGGCGCAGCCTACCCCGGATTCCGTCGTCTCCGCGGCAGCCAGGAAGAAAGCGGGGGGGGTGCGGCCTCCACATCGACTTCCCCGCCGGACGGCGAGGGAAAGAAATTGGATGCTATGGGACGTAGAGTCATCTCGTCGGCAGCGACGACGATTAAAGCGGCCAACGCCTTGGCTATCGTGGCCCGCTACGACAGGGAGCTCTGGTACAAGATAGCTCCCCTGCTGGATTTTCTGCCGGACGACAAGAGGGCGGAGGCCCTGGAGATCCTGCAGGAAGGTGAGGTGGCCTCGGACCACGCCATCACCGTGGCGACGGACATCGCCGACACTGGGTTCCGCCAGCTGGGCAACGGCGTTTGCCTTCGACGTCGTGGATGGCTCAAAGCTACGGACTTCCGGCAGGACGTCCAGACCAGAGTCCTGGACATGCCCTTCGACGGGAACAACCTGTTTGGGAAGACAGTGGACGACTCCCTTCAGGCCATCAAGGCGGATACTGAGACGGCCCGGGCCCTTGGAGTCCTGCAGCAACGGCGGACGCCCTTTCGGAGCGGCGGAGGCAAGGGCGCCTCCAAAGGTTCCGGCGGCGGTTTCGCTTCCTACCGTCAAGCGGCCCGCTCGTCGTCGCAAGAGGCCTACAGAGGACGAGGCAAGTCTAGCGGACCCCGCCGTCGTCGCCAAGGAGGTCAAGGTGGCAAGGCCGCGTCCAAGCAGGATTGAACCGGCCGTGGGGTCGGGCCCCCACCGAAGCACCCCGGTGGGAGGCCGGCTGGCGGGCTTCGTCAGCGTGTGGGAGTCCATCTCCACCGACCGTTGGGTGCTGGACGCCCTGGCCCGGGGCCACGCGCTCGAGTTTCAAAGAAGGTGCCCGCGCGTCCCCCCCGATGGCCAGGAAAGAACTTCACGTCCCTCAACTTCTCCTGGAGGTAAAGGCGATGCTCAGAAAGGGCGCCATCGAACTCGTCCCAAAGAGGCTTCGGGGCTCCGGAGTCTACTCGAGATACTTCCTCGTGAAGAAGAAGACGGGAGGATGGCCCCCCATCCTAGACCTGCGACGTCTGAACAAGTTCATCAAGGCGCAGAAGTTCCGGATGGTCACCCTCCAGCACGTCCTGGGTCAGCTGGAGGAAGGAGACTTCCTATCGTCGCTGGATTTGGAGGATGCCTACTTCCACATTCCCATCCTAAAGGGGCACCGAAAATTCCTCAGATTCGTGGTCCAAGGGCGTCATTACCAATTCAAAGCCCTTCCCTTCGGACTACGGTCGGCACCCAGGGTATCCACCAAGTGCCTCGCACCGGTGGCGGCGCAGCTGCGCCGCGAGGGGATTCACGTCTACCCTTACCTGGACGACTGGCTCATCCGCGCCAAGACGAGGGAGCTCGCCGTGGTCCACACGGCAAGGACCGTCCAACTCCTCACGGACCTGGGATTCTCCGGTAACTACGCCAAATCCCACCTGGTGCCCGCGCAAGTCGCACTGTTTCTGGGAGCGAGGCTCGACACAGTGTCCCTTCTGGCCTCCCCGTCGGAGGAGAGGACCAGGACCATCTTGGGCAAGGTGCAACGGATGTTGGTGGCCGACGCGGCCAAAGTGAGGTCCATCAAGTCCCTCCTCGGGATGATGTCTTCCTGCATCTACCTCATTCCCATGTGCAGGCTCCGGATGCGCCCGTTGCAAGAATTCCTGGATGCGCGCTGGATCCAGACGACGGGCAGCTTCGAGGAAAGGATCAAGCTCGACGAGAGTTTCCGACGAGCGATACGGTGGTGGGGCACCCGCGCGCATCTGACGGCGGGCATGGACTTCCAGACCCCAGCCCACCAGGAGACTGTGACCACGGATGCCTCCCTGGAAGGGTGGGGAGCGCACACCGAAAATCTGCACGCAAGGGGACTCTGGCTCCCGACGGAGAAGTCCCTGCATATCAACGTCCTGGAGCTCCGTGCAGTGTTTTGGGCCCTCAGGTCCTTCCTTCCGTCCCTCAAGGGCAAGGTGGTGAGGATCTTCACCGACAACACCACCACCATGTTTTACATCAGGAAACAGGGCGGAACCAGGTCCCCAGCGCTGTCCAAGGAGGCGCAGGACCTGTGGCATTGGGCCGTCGCCCAAGGGATTTTTCTGGTGCCGTTTCATCTGGCAGGGACAAAAAACACCATCGCCGACTCACTCAGCAGGGAGCTGCGCTCGTGCCACGAGTGGGAACTACGGCAGGATCTGGTGGATCGCCTCTTCCGACGGTGGGGCACACCCCAGATCGACCTGTTCGCGACGGCGACGAACACCAAGTGCCGGAGGTTCGCCAGCAGGTTTCCCCAGACGAGGAGCATGGGCGATGCTTTCTCGTTCCCCTGGGAGGGCCTGTTCCTCTACGCGTTCCCTCCCTTGCCTCTGCTAATCCGGCTCGTCAACCAGCTCAAGAGGTCACGGTGCAGGATGATCCTCGTCGCACCTGCGTGGCCGAGGCAGATATGGTTCCCGGACCTTCTGGACTTATCAGCGTCCCCGCCAATCAAGCTGCCGGCGGACGCGGATCTACTCTCCAGGGAAGGAGGCGCCATCCTCCACCACGACCCGAAGTCGCTGAACTTGCAGGCCTGACTCCTGCAGCGCTAGAGTTTGGAGGATACGACATACCGGCCGATTGCAGAGAGGTTCTTGCAAAGGCCAGGGCGTCCTCGACTCTTAAATGCTACGGACACAAATGAAAGAGGTTCTCTGTCTGGTGCCACGCACAGAAGATTAACCCTCTACGGATTACGGCTCCCCAAGTACTGCCGTACCTGCTGACGCTGGCCAAAGCTGGTCTGGCACACGCGTCCATCAAGATTCATCTTGCTGCGATCTCCCGATACACCAGAACCACGGGGCGGGCGTCCTTGTGGTCTCATCGTCTGGTGAAAGAGTTCATGAAGGGACTGTTCAGATCGTTCCCGCCGGTGAAGGCTCCGGCCCCGGCGTGGGAGCTCAACGTGGTGCTGACCAAGCTCATGGGACCTCCGTTCGAGCCTCTGCACTCGGCCCCGTTGAAGTTTCTATCGTGGAAAACAGCTTTTCTTGTGGCCATCACCTCCGCACGACGAGTGGGAGAGATCCAGGCCCTTTCCTGCAAGGCCCCGTACTTGATTTTCCACGACACGAGGGTAGTGCTCAGGACGCACCCCTCCTTCATGCCCAAGGTACCGTCGGACTTCCATCTCAACGAACCGTTGGTGTTACCTGTGTTCTTCCCGTCGCCTTCGTCGCCGGCTGAGAGGACTTTGCACTCGCTGGATGTAGCTAGAGCGCTGAAGTTCTACGTGGACCGCACGAAGGGTTTTCGGAAGACGTCACAACTCTTTGTGAACTTTGGACCTGTCAATCAGGGGAAGGCTCTCTCGAAGGCTTCCATCTCCAGATGGCTCTCCGGCTGTATCATGTGCTGTCACCGGTTGGCAAACCGACCGCTGCCTGGCCGTCCGAGAGCCCATTCCACCAGAGCGATCGCAGCTACCACGGCGTTCCTATCTGGTGTGCCCCTGCTGGACATATGCAGGGCTGCTACGTGGAGGTCGACGCACACCTTCACGAAATTCTACTGCGTCGACCGGGATTCCAGGGAGGAGTCCAGGGTCGGCCAAGCAGTGCTGCGCAACCTGTTCGCCTGAGGTGAGCCTGGTGAGGAGGTAAGATGCTTAATGTTGAGTTGATGTGATGCTTAATGTTGAGCCTTTGCCACCTCCCGTGGTTGTGCATGTGTGTACTGCTATGTATTCTTTATTCATGAGCATGTGAATCCATGCCAGACCCCATGCTGGAGAAGGAACAAGTTACTTACCTGTAACTGTTGTTCTCCAGCATGGGTCTGGCATGGATTCACATGCGAACCCTCCCGCCTACCCCTCTGCGGCTCTTCACTTGGTCATACTGCCACTTCACGTGCTTCCAAATATGAAGATGGCTGCCAGAGGCGGTGCTTAGGTAGAGGGCAGTCATTGGCTGTGGTCAGTATGACGCAGAGACCAGTGATTGGTTATTACTACGAAAGACAGATCAGAAACGAAACTGATACTGGTTTTTTCTTTACCGAGGATTCCCAGCCTGACGACGGGGAATATTCATGAGCATGTGAATCCATGCCAGACCCATGCTGGAGAACAACAGTTACAGGTAAGTAACTTGTTCCTTATCTGATTTAGCCGAGCTGTGCGAGACGGTGAAAAATCACGACATGCAACTCCTTACCCTGTGCCCTCCAATCAGCATGGCCACTGTATTGACCTTATCTTTGTGCAAGGCTCAGGAACTATTATGTCTGATACCCCGGCCGTCTCTTGGTCAGACCATTTTATTAGATTTCTTTCTTTTAAACGGGTCAAGGGACTACCGACCGTCAAACGGGGACTCTTATTAGATACTGTAGGAAGAAAGCTATTCAGGCAATCCCAGGCCCTCAACTAGTTGATGCTCTGGTGTCCATCAATACCCCATTGGACTGTACTGAGTTGTTCAAACGTGGGTCTAAGGTGTTGAATTCCTTCTGCAAAGACTATACTCCACACCAACTCACAGCACCGAAAAAACACTCTCACCCTCTGTTTTTTTTCCTTTGTCAGCCTTATTGAAAAAATATATTGGCAAATAGAAAGCATATGGAGAAAATGCAGCAACCCCTCCGTTATCAATGTTAAACCGTCATAAAAAGCTATACAATCGCAATTTTTGAGACTAAATGGAAATGTTTGCATAATGAAACTCAAACATTGTGCAACAATCCCAGATAACTTCCCCTGTTGCCAATTTCCTCCATCCTGGCTGGATCTCAGCGGCCATCACCCCATCGGCAACCCAAGCCAATGCTTTTAACGACTTTCATGAACAAAATTGTAAATGGTCAGACTTTGGCACAGTCAGAGCCTAATATGCTCACCATGACCTCTACCCCCATGGTGCCCCACAATTCAATTTTGATCTAGTTTCCCAGGAGAATATCACTGCCTTGATAAAGGAGTTAAATCCCACCAATGATGCGCTTTTTGTTCTTCCCGCCTGCGCAGCACAATCTCATGCCGAAGGCTGGGTGGATTCTATGACTACTTTAATCAACCACTTGCTAGCACAAGGCCTAGTCCCCCTCCCCCGAACTCCCAACCCCCAGCTTAAACTCTCTACAGTGTCACTTTTGTTGTTTAAAAAAGCCCATGCAGGAACATGTTGAAAAAATGATCACTGCTGGAACCACCAGTCAATCAGGCTTTCGTCCAATGCATGGAACTGAGACTGCATTGATGGCAGTCTGAACGATTTACTAACATTGTCTGATAATGGAGAATTAATCCTAGCGGTGAGCTGGATCTCTCAGTGGATCATAGTATCCTATTGTCGCGTCTGAAGTCAGTAGCGGGGTGTATCAGATCATGCTTTGCAATGGTTTAATTCTTTTTTGCCCGACTGTTTTCAACACGTGGAACTAGGTGTGCATCATTCTGATACATTACAACAGCACCGCAGTGTCCCCCATTCCCCCCTCGCTCCCGCCCCTTCTGTATAATCTCTATATTCAACCTTTTCATGAATATCTTTAGGAAATAATGACTTTCATTTCTACGCTGATGACACTCAGATTGCGTAGTTTGATGCACTGAGGAAGTGGGACAGTGGGTGTCCCATAATGGACCAGCTAAGCCCAAACTCAACAGTGGTGAGTCTGTTTGGACCTGAACATCTCTTAGCAGAGCAATCTAAGTGCCCCCCACTACCCTGCTTGCTCGGTTCTATACTCGTCTATGCCCCCTAAATAAAGAATCTGGGCTATATTTGGCAATCAGTGTTTCATTCTCTTCTCCTCTTGCGCCTGCTCTTCCTTTTATCCCTTAAAGACCATTCTACGGTGGCGGGTCAACTAATCAATTCCTGGCTTGATTTTTGGCAATAGCATGTTAGCAGGCATTCCTAATGGAGAATTCACTAGGCTTCAGATGCCTTAGTATGCTGCAGTGCGAATGTTTTTAACTTCCTTAAATAGGTTGTGATTTCACCACCAGCGCCAAACTCTCCTTTACCTGCTAAGCAGAGGATCGAAATCCTCTGCCTGGTTTTGAAGTTCTTAGACAATCTTGCACCAACATACCTCGCAGATAAACTGACAAGTTAAGAAATCACTCTGGCCCTCATATAAACTGCTTCTGGTGATTCCATCCTCCAGATGGGTTTCCAAGAGGGACCAGCGTTTTGCGCTCCATGGCCCCAGACTGTGGAATTCTCTGCCCTGGGAGCTCCGGAGTGTTCCATTGTTCTTACAATGCTGTTTACCTCTAAAAACCCACCTGTTAAAAAAACGGACCGTTTAAGGGCTGCCTTCTTAGATTGCAGTTATGTTAATGTTGTTGTATACAGCCCTGCAGATAATGGCTATCGGCCACATTTACTCCCTGAACATGGGCAAATACTCCCCGATAATAAAAATAGGTAGTAAAAATACTCCCAACAAAAAATAAGAAACGGGCACATGGGAACTTGTGCCCCTATTTTCATCCACGTAGCTCCATGGATGTGTTTCGACCAGTTGTGTACATAGTTGCACAGAAAGGAACTACAATTACTACTGTCTGCTACACAGAGGTAAACATGCCTCTTTTAATGTGTATGAAAAACAAGGTATGATATGATTGTGTATAGGCGCTATATAAATGCCCCTCGTTATAACCCTTTAAGTGTCAATGGGCCTCATTAAGAGTTTGGTGGTATCTTGCCAGTAAATCCGGCGGGATACCGCCAAACGGTAATGGTCTGGTGGAATTACTGGCAGGTTACAAGTGGCGAGAAGGGTTGTTAATCCCCATTCCATGGGAGGGATTGTCGGTATTACCGGCACCAGTGATACTGGTGCCAGTTATGCCAGCTGTTTTTTGGCAGTGGGTTACCTGACTTAATTCCAGCTCTTGGCTGTAGGTAAATCAGATCACACCACTGGCAAATGTGTAGTTTGCCGGTCTGGAAGAATACATTGCTAGCATGTTAATTTTGGACAGCCAAACTTGTAATGAGGCCCAATGGGTTGACATCAGGGCTGAAAGACAAAGCATGTGGTTAAGATGTTATTCATTGTTGAAGAATAATTGGGTACAAGTTATGAATTTGCTTGTTAGCGAGCATTGTTTCTTGTGCAATGGTGGAGCTGTCAAAATTAGAATTCTATCCTCGTGTGAGAATGATCTTGAGTGTGGCGTTTACTCTTTAAGATTTGTTTATTTTAGTGGGTGGAGATGGAGGTGGTACTTGTATATCAGACACATTGTCTTTTTCCCCCCACAGGAGAAGTGGTGAAACACGGAAGTCTTAAGAGTGTATTTAATGAAGGTATGCCCATCTACAGGGATCCTTTCCAAAAGGGAAATTTGATCATACAGTTCATGGTAAGTAAATTGTGTGCTTGCTCAGCCTTGCATGTTGGACTGCACCTTGCAGACGTTTGGGCTTCCCCTACCAAGAATTGCGATTGCTTACCACGATTGACGAGAAGAATGTTGACTGGGTTGAAACTATGCTGGGCACTTGATGTATGTAATGTTAGGTTGTCGATGTGACTTTATTACACTGTTGTGACTACGCCTGGTGCTTGTAAACCTAAATAATGAACATCAAGCAATGTTAATGGCTTCCGTTTCTACTGACAACAGGTTAATTTTCCCAACAAGTTCTGGCTTCCCGCTTCCAAACTGCCGCTCCTGGAATCTCTCCTCCCTCCAAGAGAAGAGATGTCGATGATGACGGACGACATGGAAGAGGTGGAACTGACGGAATACACTCCCAACGACAGGCGCTATGGCAACAGCAGTGAAGCCTACGAGGAAGACGGGCCTAGAGGAGGGGTGCAATGCCAGACCTCCTAGTGCGCAGAGGACCCGAAGCTCTGCGTCAACTTATGTTTTTTTAAAAAAATCAATTTGAATTATTTGTATATATGAGAATGTATGTTAAACTCTCCTTTCAGTTTCAAACGAGAGATGCTATTTAAAGTGATAGTAGAAACTATATACTTTTTTGCTTCAGCAAATAAACTACTTTATGAAGGTGGCAAGGTTTTCAGATGTTTGTTTTTATGTTCGTATTCCGTTCTTGTCATCATGCAGTGGCTCTTACCATTGATCAAAATGTAATGCAAAGTTTTCTACACAAAAAAGACAGAAAAATGTCTTGCACACATCTCCATTCGAACTATGCTCAGCACGGCAAGTAATGTGAAAAATGTCGCTTTGTCTGTGCTTGCTTTCTAATCATCAAGCAAAGTGTCCTGCTCTCAGATGAGGCATGAATACAGACCTAATATTTGAAGCTGCAATATTTTGACATTACATTTTGCTATGCAAAGAAAACTGACCCTCGACTTAGACACCAACTAACTATCCTGGTGATGGCAAGCCCCTCCCCGCCCCCAATATTTTTAAGTACTACAGCCCACCACCCAGAGAAAATAGCACATGGAGTAAACTTGGATAGGGAAGACAGTGGCATTGGATGACGCCTAACCTCTCAAGGCGCTAAACTTAGTCTCCAGGTTATTATTGTGCTAGCGCACTTGCTCTGGTGTGTCCGGGGGCTAACTCCTTTAGATTGAGGAGTAGGGTGCAATTTTTTTGTTTGTTTTCACTGTCGTCCTGTTCTACATACTTCCCACCCTGTTGGGGAAATGCGTTTCCATCGTCGAAACCCTGAAGGATTTCTACAAAATGTGCTGTCATTTTTTATTTTTTTTTATTTTATTTTTTTATTGTTGCATGATTAGTTTACATAAAACCTTATACAACATAAAGTACATTCCAAAATGTGCTGTCATTTGTAAAGCTATTAGAATGGGCTATGTGGTCTATGTGCCCCTGTGCCCCTGTAGAGCACCAAACCGCTGCCTATAGAGTTCCTAATTTTGTGTTGCAGTCCCCTTCCTTTTGTGTTCTTTTTTTATTTGTTTTACTACTACTGCAGTTTCTTCTCAAGTTGGTTGTCGACATTTTCTTTGTATGCTATTCCAGCAATTCTGCCTTCCCTGCTGCAGGTTGAAGAGTTGTATTTGGTGTGGCTGACACTTTTCTGAGGCTGACCTTCTCTGAATCAGTGTCTTAAACTTCAGTTTATTGCTTTTTGCCGTGTTTGCTGCCGAAGTGAGGAAAAGGTTCCAGCTCCTGCCCTAAATTGGACCTGTACTGAAGTCCAATGTTGCAATTGTAAAACTTAGCAGGCTATGAGACTTCGATTAGCGCTCTTGGGTGTCGGGCATGTTGAAGTCTGTGGCTGCCTTTCAGTGTTTACTTGACTTTCCCCTACTCTGCGCTGGCATCTTTTGACTCCCCCTTTTAAGGGGCGCGACCCCAGATATAGAAGCCAGTTCGTACCTTTGGAAAGGAACACTTTAAGATTCTTGGAGCAGAATTACAAAATAGGCATTGGGTTTCTTGGAGTCGTTTGCCTATGTGTGGTTAATGAGTATTCTCAAACTTTGCGTTTCTTGTCATAGCTGGGGTCATCTCTGTGAGCTTGGTGTTTACATGATTTTTATTGCATGCTTTGATGGTCCAAACAAATCTGTCATCACTGCGCCGCCCGTAATTCCGCTGATGAAAATGTTGACAACCATTACGGCGTGGTGCAGTGATCAGACCACTGTGGCCTCCATCCACCTACCCCACTCCCACGCCCCCCAGTCACTTACCTTAATGGAGGCACACTTCCATGTATACCGCCGACTTCCCTCAATCCCTGCAGCGTCAGTTGCCACCCACTTAAGTGGGTCGACGCTGCCGCTGGAGGGTGCTTTTTTTTCTTTATTTTTTTTACTCTTTCGTGTCTCCCGCTACCATGTAATGGATGGGGGGACACCCCCGAACCCCCCAATACCCCATCTAACGGGAACGGGGGACGAACCCGCAACCCTCGCTTCCATTAGTCTGAGTAATATGGGTTGGGATATGGTATAAGCGACATTTTGGATTCTCAGTATTTGTATGATTCCGTTCTAACAAAAACAAATGTGTTTCCTACTGTTCTGGTTACTTATCCATACCTAAAGTGGCATGCTTCTTTAGGGCTTATTTTATTTGGTTGTGAAAAGACCAACCTCGTTCATGGACTTAATATCACAATTTTGGTTGCTGTTAACTAATAATGACACAGTAAAAAAAAATATACAGAAGAAAACCTAAATTGTATCTGTATTCATTGATATCAATTTAAAGAACTGGTTTCTTACTACGTTGTGAGCATCTGTAAAATAAAATGGATATGATGGTCTGAAGTTCATATAGGCAAAATTAATAATGGTATTGTTGAGCAATTGGTACATTTATTAACCAATATGAGTGTGGTCCGCCAAATTTAAATCAATACTTGTTGATAACATTATGTAGTCTTCCTTTCTATATGTCTAACTCTTATCAGTCAGATACATGATTTTGATTGTAGAGTTGTGACTCTACATAAACAAAATGATGTATGCTGGTAGATTTATTTGGATCCATTCATTTGTATAAGCCTTACCTGGTTTTGTGATTTCACTAAGCTAATGCTTCACAGCTAGAAGTGGCTTGTGTTTGTTGTATTATGTAAATGCAGCCGTAATTCATTTTATTTCTCAAACGATATAAAGGTTTGGATAATGAACTAAGAATATATGTTTATTTTGCTGCCATCTTGGAATAGTAGAAGCTTGTTCTTAGTAGTCAAAGACACATTGATACCACTGGTATTGAATATAATGAACTATTAATCATATCAAGGACAAAGTTATTTAACAGGTTCAAGTTTCACTCTAGTCAATTACTGAGTAATTTCAAATAGCTTGTTTCGAAGGGATTGTCCCCTGCGACGTATTCCTTATCTTTGATAATACGTTTCCAGCTTGCTGGCCTCGGAAATATTTTCTGTATAGGGCGCTGCGCGTCGATGTCCGCCGAGTCGATGTCCCTCGAGGGCCACCGTATCGGCGCCAACGTCACCATGCCCATAAATAGCCACGCGCTGCGTCCGTTGCTCAGTTCCGTTTTTCCGCGCTTTGTGGGGCCTCGGAACGTCGTTGCTCAGTTCAGTCAGGATAACCCTATATCTACTCGAATAAATACCTACTCGTTCTCAATGGCATCTTCATCGGAATCGACGAGGCCGCGATCCGGCTTCAAGAAATGTCGAGACTACGGTAAAAAAATGTCAATAACGGATCCACACAGGATCTGTTTGTGGTGCTTGGGAGCCGAGCACCATTGTTCGGAGTGTGAGGACTGCATGTCCATGACTGCGAAAGCCTTGAAGGAGCGCAAGGGGAAGCTCGAGAGAGGTAAGTCAGTCAAAACCTCCTCGAAGGTTTCTTCGGCTGAGTCGTGGCATTTGTCTCCTCGCCATCAAAAACATTCCCATTCTAGATCTCGAAGTAGCTCCCACCATTCGTCGAGGTCAAGACACTCAAAAAAGAGACGTCGAAGATCCCCTTCCTCGTTGTCTTCTGTTTCCCCAGAAAGGGTCTCCTGTCCCACAAAACACAGCTCTCAGGCTGAGTGGGAGGAATTCAGAAATAAAATGTTAAGCAGCCTCGACCCCCTCGAAGACAGCTGAGGGTGATACCCCGGGTGAAAAACCCAGAAAATCAAAACGCTGTGAGTCGCAGCACCCGGCGAAACATTCCACCCGAGAGCGCCACGAGCCATCGGGTAAGAAGGCACCATCTTCGCCGTCGTCGAAGATTCCTTCGACGCATGGATCGGCGCCATCGACGCCGTTGTCGAAGGGTTCCTCGACGCATCGGTCGATCGACTCGACGTCGACGCCGACATAGACGCCGATGAAAGAGAAGACCAAGGCTACTCCACAGCCAACGGTGATTCCAAGGGCCTCCGGCACGACGCCGAGACCGTCATCGATGTCCTCGAGTAGGATCCCGATCCTCTCGAGTTCTTTGAGACCCCTTCCAGTTTTTTTGAGGCCGTTTTCAGCGCCTTTGAAGCCTGTCACATCGTCGTCGACAACATTGACGTTTTCTCGCCCAATAATGACGAGTTTGGCTCCTTCTGCCTTAGAGATGGGTTTTACACCATTTCAGAGGTCCGAGTACCCTGGACTATCTTTATGAAGAGGGGGAATATTCTGACCAGGAAACATTTGGGTTACAGAGGACCACACTGCCTATTTCAGAGGATTTCACCTCTGAGGAAAGAAGGCTGAAGGACCTACAGGAGTCCATACATGAGGCAAGTGGGCTGGACACTTCCCCAGAAGTGGAATTTGTTAAGCCAGACCCAGGGGAACATGCCGAAACACCCTATAGAACCCTTATGGCAAGAATTATTGAATTTATGGGTTGGTCTGCACCTTCGCCTGTTTTTCAACAGGATGACCTAACAGACATATTAGACAAAGGTCCACAGGAGGACCCTGTGGTCCCCTTCCATGCAGCCTTACAAAGGAAAATTGCATCTAATTGGGAAACTCCTGAAGTTATCCCTGCGGTCAATAAAAGATTGTCAGCCAAGTATAGGGTAGCGGCTGCTGACCCTGAATACTTATCAAAACACCCGACTCCAGAGAGCCTGGTGGTTCAAGCGGCAACTCTATCTAGCAGTAGGACCGCTTACCCTACTGTCCCACAGGATAGAGATGACAAGAGGTACGATTCTATGGCGAAGAAAGCCTTCTCTGCTTGTAGTATGGTGTTGAAGTTCATCAATGCCACCTGTGCGCTCTCCAGGTTCAGTCACACACTGTGGGAGTGTGCTTCATCAGCGGCTGACTGCATACCCGAAGGAGAGGAAAAGGGAGCCTTCCTTAACATTATTAAAGATGGCAAAGATGCCATGTGCGAATCACTTCAAACTGGCATCGATTCCGCTGACAGTATCAGCAGGGCCATGGCGGCAAGTACAACAATCCGCAGGCATGCGTGGTTGCGAAGTCTGGCTTTGCTCCAGATGTGCAGGCCAGACTTTTGAATATGCCCTTTGACGGCTCTTCACTATTTGGAAAAAAGGCTGATGACAGTCTGGAAAAGTTGCAGACTTCTAAAGCAGCAGCAAAATCTTTAGGAGCTGCTATCCGCCAAACTCCTTTTCGCCCCTCAGGAACCTCTGGGAGAGGAAAGTCCTTTCGCTATTATTCCACATTCGGGAAAGGCAGAGGACAGCTGGCTCAAAGAGGCCAAAGGAGATCCACCCGAAGTGGACGGGTCAAAGGTACTAAGGCCGCAGCAGCAGCACGTGCCTCTTTACCTTCGGCATCTGCATCAGCCGCCCCCAAACCCCTCGGAGGCCTTTCCACACAATACACCTGTAGGGGGCAGGTAAACTCACCATCTGACGGAATGGCAGGCTATAACGTCAGATGCTTGGGCATTGGAGACAGTTGCCCAGGGTTACTGCCTACCCTTTCTACACATCCCTCGGAGTCATCCACTGGGGAACAGCTCTCTAAAAGTTCCAGATCCGCTCCTCTTGCAGAAAATTATAGACCTGCTAGAGAAAGGTGCCATAGAACCGGTACCTGTAGCGGACAGGAACAAGGGCTGGTACTCCCCCCTACTTTCTCATACCAAAGAAGGACAGAGGACTGAGACCCATCCTGGACTTACGAGAATTGAACAAGTTCCTCAGGAAAGACAAGTTCAAGATGGTAGCTCTCTCTCAGATCATTCAGGCCTTCAGCTCCAGGACTGGCTGGTATCTCTGGACCGTCAGGGTGCTTATTTCCATGTGCCAATCCATCTCAAACACAGGAAATACCTGAGGTTTGCAATTGGCGACTCTCATTATCAATTTCGAGTTCTGCCATTTGGGCTGACCTCCGCCCCGAGGGTCTTCACCAAGCTGATGTCGGTAGTGGCGGCGACTCTAAGGAGGGAAGGGATCCACGTTTACCCCTACCTGGACGATTGGCTGATCAGGGCTATATCTTCGGAACAAGCCCAGGCCCAGCTAGATTATGTCCGCCACTTCCTTCACAAACTGGGCTTCTCCCTCAATTTAAAGAAGTCACAGATGATACCATCACAGAGACTCCAGTTCATTGGAGCGGTCCTGGACACTTCTCTGGGAAAAGCCTCGCCACCAGAGGTGAGGGCTCATGATATTCTACAGATGGTCACCAAGTTTCAAAATGCCCAACGTCTCCCAGCCTTCGACTTTTTGAGGTTGCTAGGCCTCATAGCATCCTGCATCTTCCTTGTGCCAGAGGCTCGCCTGAGAATGAGATCTCTTCAGTGGGCACTGAGAAGTCAGTGGTCGCAATTCTCAGGGAGAATGACAGATCTCCTCTGGATTCCGGACAAGGTAGCCCACGACCTTCAATGGTGGGCCTATCCAGAGAACATCTTGAAAGGAGAACTGTTTTGGCAACCATGGCCGGAGATAACACTAGTCACAGACGCCTCACTCACGGGGTGGGGAGCCCATGCCAACGACTTGACCATCAGTGGTCGTTGGTCTCCATTGGAGTCCAGACTACACATCAACCTATTGGAGCTGAGAGCGATCAGACTAGCGCTGAAAGCTTTCCTGCCATCAGTACAGGGGAGAAATGTCCTGATAATGACGGGCAATACGGTGGCCATGCACTACCTCAACAAAAGAGGAGGCGTAGGATCACTGCCACTGTGCAGAGAGGTGATGCAGCTCTGGTTTTATGCAATTCAAGAAGGAATCTCTCTATCGAAAGTCCACCTAGCCGGAGAGAAGAACTTGACAGCAGACGCTCTGAGCAGGCAGAGCACAGTCTCCCACGAGTGGGAGATAGCTCAGGAAGTCCTTCAAGAGATCTTCGCCCTTTGGGGAACCCCTCAGGTGGATCTGTTCGCCACAAGCACCAACAGGAAGTGCTATCTGTTCTGTTCAAGGGAATTTCCCCCGAGAGGAGCTCTAGTAGACGCATTCGTAGTGAACTGGGAGTTTCCACTCCTTTAAGCGTTCCCACCAGTCCGTTATTCCTCAAATGATCAGGAAGTTGAGAAGATTCCGGATAACCATGATCCTAATTGCCCCGGAATGGGCCAGGAGAACGTGGTACCCGGACCTTCTAGATATGTCCATCTGTCCTCCAGTCCGTCTTCCACTCAAAGAGAATCTTCTCTCGCAGAAGGGAGGTCCGGTTCTCCATCCAGACACCATAACCCTCAACCTTCACGCTTGGCTTCTGAAAGGGTGAGGTACAAGGATTGGTATCTCCCTGATGACGTCATGGAGGTGTTGCTTTCGGCCAGAAGTCCAGCAACAAAGTCTTTATACCGCTGCCGTTGGAACAAATTTTGCAGCTGGTGTAGGGAAGAGAAAATCAACCCTTTTTCATGTGGTACACCAACAGTGTTATCGTTTCTACTCTACTTGGCAAACTCAGGCCTTCAAGTTGGCACTGTAAAAGGTTATCTCGCAGCACTTTCTATCTTCAAGCGCACTGCGGAGGAACCATCGCATTTCAAACTTCCTCTAGTGATACAATTTCTCAAGGGATTAACTAATGTTTATCCTCCAAAACCATTCCAGGTTCCCTTATGGGACTTAAATTTAGTCTTAAACTTCCTAATGGGCACTCCATTCGAACCACTTCACTCTTGTTCGCTGAGATTTCTCACGCTTAAAACTGTCCTATTGATAGCACTAACATCTGCTAGGAGGGTGAGCGAGCTACAAGCTCTCTCCTGAAAACCCCCACATACAATTTTCACAAGGACAAAGTTGTCCTACAGGTGAAGTCTAATTTCCTCCCAAAGGTGGTTTCTGAATTTCATATTACTCAGAAAATAGCCTTACCTTCGTTCTACCCTCCTCCCCATCCGGGGAAAGAGGAAGAAAGGCTACATAGGCTGGACCCAAGGCGAGCTCTCAGCTTTTACATCAGCAGAATGGCTAGGATCAGGCAAGCAGACCAACTGTTTGTAGGATACTCAGTCACAAGTTGGGAATACCCATAACAAAACAAACCATCTCCAGGTGGCTTATTTTGGCCATTCTGGAATGTTACAAACTGGCAGGGAAAGAGCCACCCCAAAATCTCAGGGCTCATTCAACCAAGGGTATTGCAGCGTCTTCGGCTCTCCAAAGAGGGGTACCAGTCCGAGACATATGTGCGGCTGCCACCTGGTCGTCCGCACATACATTCACAAAATTTTACAATCTGGATTCCTCCACTAGTCAAGAGACCAGATTTGGCAAGGCCATATTACATTTGGTCCATCCCTAAAGGGATACATAACATTCTCACTCCCACCTCCAATTACATGCCACTGCTATGGGAGTCTATCAAAGTTAAGGAATACGTCGGAGGACATAATCCCTTTGAAGAACAAGTTACTTCTTACCTTGTAACGTTCTTTCGACGGGATGTTCCTCTGACGTATTCCTTATCGCCCCTCCCATCCATCCCCGCAGTGATACTTCCCTTGTGGTTGCAGCTTATGCTCTTTCAAGGTCAATAACCAATTCAGGCATGACTTTTCTTATGCTACAAAACGGAACTGAGCAACGGACGCAGCGCGTGGCTATTTATGGGCATGGTGACGTCGGCGCCGATACGGTGGCCGTCGAGGGACATCGAATCGGCGGACGTCGACACGCAGTGCCCTCTACAGAAAAAATTTCCAAGGCCAGCAAGCTGGAAACGATAATAATAAAAGATAAGGAATACGTCGGAGGAACATCCCGTCGAAAGAACGTTACAAGGTAAGAAGTAACTTGTTCTTCTAACAGGACCTAAACTGTTAAGTGTGCATGGTTTGCTCTATGTATAAATCAATTTTATTTTATACTTAATATTATTTTAGTATTTATATTGGCATTTTTAAATGAAACCATTTCCTCCCTCCCCCCCACCCCCCATACCCTCCTCTCATCCCCAGGCAGGGTTGTGTTACCATATATTATATATTCCACATCGCAAGCCATCAATACAACATTATAAAATGTACATAATATTCAATATTCTTTTTTTATTTTTTTATTGTTATAGCTTGCAACAGCAAGCCTTTCACAAATAGCAACAATTTACACAATTGGAAAAACAATTAGAACACAATCACATTCAAAGCATATCTAAAGTTCATCCAATTTCTTTAAAACAACACATCAAATCAAAGGGACCCCATTTATCCACATCAACCTGATCCAAAACATTTCAGATATACTTAAGACCCCTTAGATAGCGGCATCTAGCCCCCTCAAAGCCACACATTGTGATACTATGTGTTTTAGGGTCTCTACGGTTTTCTCCTGGCAGAATCTACAGTCGGCACTCATTACTAATTCATCCCACTTGATCCTCCTCTCTAGAGTAGAGCATATATTTATACGAAAATGCATATATTTACTGTGAATTTTAGGACATGCAAACAACGACGCATACATTTGTGTTTCTGTATTTTTACCTCCAAAAATGAGCATATTCCGCATAGAGTGAGTAAGTAGGAAGCAAGTCAGACGTTTCGGCCCAATCCGCGACAAACCGGTTCCTATTGAGCGCCGATCCGGTGCAAGATGCAACCCATGTTCTGCTTGAATTCTAATTGCAAATGCCGACTGGAGAGTCAATGTTTCCCCCAAACATTGCTAAATGGAATTGGGAGGCGGTTTTAAAAATGTTGCATATTCCGCCAGCTTTTTCCAAACTGCCCTGGCTGCTAGGGACGTAAACTTGGTGCCTCACCACTGAATTTGGCACCAAGTTATTTAACCAATATTCAATAATTCAATATTAAGTTGTGATGGCACCACTGCCATACATAGTCCTCTTTTAGAAAAGCCAGAACAGTTGCCCAGTCACTTTCCCCTTGCAGTTTATAAGTCATCCATTCCATAGCCATAAACGCCCAAAATTTAAACAGCCAGTCCTGTATCGTGGGTGATCGCCTCTGTTTCCTGCAATACGCTATCACCATCCATGCTGCAATTACCCTTCACATGAAAGCTTTGCTAAGTGCCGTTGTGGGCAAGCAAATCCCTGGATCTAACAATCCACATAGCCATTCCCTAGGTGTCAGGGTTTACCATTGTCTTTATCTGGGCAGTGACGTCTTCCCAGAATTAACCCAAGTTCGGGCATTCCGACCAAGTATGCCTCCAATCCCCTTTCATACCACATGCCCTCCAGCACTCTTCTATGGATGCAGGAAACCTGTTATGCAATCTCTCTGGGGTATAATGCCACTGAACCATTATTTTATACCAATCTTCCCTAACCTGGATCAACCTTGTCAGTTTGGGGATATTCGCCCATAAATGTTCCCAGTGCTGCTTTGGGAGGTCCATCCCAATGTATTTTCCAACCTGTGCATATAGCCCCAAATCTGTCCCAACTCCCCTTCCATCAAAATCGCATATAGTTAAGACACCCTTTGTTTGTTACCTGAATGTGTGGTTATACATTTTTCAAACGCCGTAAGGTCTCTCTCCACCACTGCTTTCCCCCCCTAAGCTAGCTAGCCAATGACTCACTTGATAATACTCCAATCTGTCCTGCTCAGACAGACCCACAAGCTGTTTACATTCTTCAAATGTACAAATATCATTTCCTTGCAACATATGTCACAACTTTGTACGCCCCACTTTCCGTCATTGCCTAAACGCTCCCTGTATCATCCCTGGTTGAAACTGAAGATTCCCAAAGAGTGGGGTAAATGGAGACGGGCGGATGGACAGAGATCCTTTTTCTAATAATCAGTCCCATACATCACAAACCACTGCCAGAACCTGACTGATCCGCGTATTCTGGGGCCTATCCTGTCGATGCTGCCAAAAACCCTCTCCAATGGGCATCCCGCTACCGCCCTATCATCCTTACCCAGGGATTCGAGGTATCTCCTGTAAACCATTCCTGAAGCACCCCCAACTGTGCCGCTTCATAATATTTTATAAAATGCAGATGTCCTACCCCGTCCCCACCTCTCGGTGCCATACTTTTGGAGTTTTATTGCGCCATTTAAATCTCAAGGCTACTTTCTTCAATGCCACAAAGAACAAGCGTGGGACCAGTATCGGGAGAGCTTGGAAAGTGTAAAGTACTCTCGGAAGGGATACCATCTTAATGGTGGCCACCCTTCCTAGCCATGAAATACGGAGTGAGGTCCATCTCCCCAAATCCTCTTTCACCTGTTGGAGCACTCGTGGGTAATTATTATCAAACATTTGCCATACCACCTTGGTTACATTTACTCCAAAGTATCTAATGCAGTTCTCCGCAACCGCACACAGAGAATAGGAAGGTAAAGTTCCTCCTGCTCTGGATTAAGACCCAAATCTAAGAATTCTGACCTTGAGGCCCGCCACTTGTTCTGTCAATTCGGCCACAAATGCTGGTATGGACAATTGCGGATGTGTCAGAGTTTTAAGCATATCATCCGCCAGGGCCACTATCTTATGCTCCTCCCCACCAAAAGATATGCCCTGTATCGCCGACCTCTGTCTAATTTTTACCCAAAATGGCTCCAGGTATAGTGCATATAGAAGGGGTGATAAGGGACATCCCTGCTTTGTTCCCCAACCTATTGCTGTGCTATGGGACATTTGCTTATTTATCAACAAACTGATCTTGGGAGCCTGGTAATTTGCCAGTACCATAGGTATACAGTTAGTTCCCATTCCCATTTGCTCCATAGCAGCAAAAAAAAGAGCCACTCCACCCGATCAAATGCCTTCTCGCCATCCAACGACACAAGCCCTGATGGAATCCCATGCGCGGGCACTGCATTCCTATCGGTCACTGACCGAGGGGCGTGGTGAGACAATGAAATGGAGCCCAGATCTATTTCCTTTACCTCGCCCATTAACCTAGCTGTTACCCCACAATCAATTCTAGACTGGGATTGATGTACATCAAAAAACACGTATAGCCCCTTTCATCTCCCCTCTTAGTCCACCAAACATCTCAAAATGTCATCGCCTTCAGTGTCCGTGTTGATAGCACTGTGATCACTTCCCCGCACCCACCTTCCATCTATAGTAGGGTCCCATGCCAAATTAAAATCGCCTGTGAGTATAATTTCCCCTACTGCAAAATCCTCCAGCTTCGCTACCATCTCCCGCAAAAACCCAACTTGCCCTGTGTTAGGTGTATATATCGTTACCAGAGTGATTTGTCTAAGTTCCATTTGCTCTAATATAAATAGATACCTCCCCTCAGCATCCACCAGAGACTGCACAATCGTAGCCCTTAATGAGTCTCTGAGCCCTATCAAAACCCCAGATGTCTTTCCCATCACATTGGACTTGTCGCAGACCTGTAAGCCTTCTTACTATGTGTCTCCTGCAGCATAATAACATCTGCACGGTCCTTTCTCATTGGGGCTTCCCCTTTTTATGCTTTACTGGGGAGTTTAACCCCTTCACATTATATGACACAAACTTGAATGCCTATTTAAAATTGAATGCCTGTTTAAAATTGATCTGCTTATTCCATGCTTACATCTATCACCTAACTCCAATACTGACCATTTTCCAGCAACCTCTGTCCCTCTTCACCCCCTCCAATGCCCACAACTTCCCCAATCAACTTCCCCCCTCTCCCCCAAGAAGCCATCTCAGGACTAAGCCAAAGAACCTATGATACCCTCTGAGACCATCCCCAAAGCTTTGGCCTAAGAAGATAACCTGAGGTCACCTCCACTGGGAAGTATCCCAATACCTCCCCTTGGTCCGATAACATTACCCAATAGCCCTCCGCTCACAGCCCCATACTATTATCCATTCCTATACTCAATTTCCGCATATACTACTATGAGGCACCATCCATACCCCCATTTGCTCCTGCCCCTTGACCTCTCCCTAGAGGACCTTTTATCTTAAACCCCCCCCGTCACCCCTCCTTCCTGCACCGTAGACCAGTTCCATTGTCGCATCCCATGTTGGGAGGAGGGCCTCATTCGTCTCTCTCTCCATGCCCCACTTCATCCTCATATTCAGAGGTGCCAGCCCCTCCGCACATGTGATTCGTTGCTGTACACCCTCCAGGTTGAAGAGTAAGCCAAACGGAAATCTCCATTTATGAGATCTGTTTCGCAATTAAAGCCTGTGTCACTTGGCCCATGTCTCTACGCTGTTAGTGTCACTAAAGCCAGGTCCTGGAACTGCTGCACCTGTGTCCCATTCACTGAAATGTTCCCATCAATTCTTGCGGCTCGCAAAATGTTGTTTTTAACCATATGAGGTTAGGGCAACCAGTAGGTCGCTCGGTCTAGCTCCGGACTCCCTTCTCCTTGGTCCCACTCGGTGCACACGGTCCATACCGGTATCTTCCAGCTGTATGTCTGTCAATAAGTTCCCAAAACGTTGTTGGATCTTGATCTCTAAAACCGTATCTTGTATGGACTCACTTAAGCCCTTCACGCAAATGTTGGACCTGCGCAAACGGTTCTCCAATTCCTCAGTCTGCTATTCCAAATTATGTGTGACCCTGGCTAACTGATCCAAAAGCTCACTGTTCTGCCGTACCCCATCTGACATTTCTGCAAGGCCCTGTTCCATGACATCCACCCTTCGCCCAGCACTTTCATCTCCCCTTTATCTTCAGACAGGGAGTTCCTCCGTTCGTCCCATAGCGAAGTAAGCTGGTCCTGCAAGGTATTCGTAACTCTCCCTTCCATGGCGCTGAGGCCTTCCTTAAGATCATCCTTACTAAGAGCCATCTCCCCCATCTTGGGAAGCCACTTTTTCCTCCTCACAGTCCTTGTTTTAAACACTTGTTGTGCCCTCAACACGCTGCTGCCAAAAGCGATCCAATAGTCCTTGCACAATTTGAGTTTGCCTTCTTCCGGCCGAGGAGACTTTCTCTTTGGGTTTAGGCATCTGGGTGGTGCCCCCCAACAATATTATACCTTCTTGTGTAAGGGGGCAACCTCCCGTCCTATTCGTGGGCCCTTTCCGGACTTCCCGTTTTATGTGTATGTATAGTCTATATTGTAGTCTCGACAATCCTCTGTGCCCGAACGCCCGCGTTCACATCCCACGAAGATCCACCTAATTTGCACACCCTTGCACTTCCACAGAGGCCCACCCCATCCTGCAACCCTCACACACCAGGAAAGGTACACTTCACATCTCAGAGCGCTCCATGCCTTTCTTCCTTCACACTCCTTTTGTATATACCGGCGGTGCCACCTGGCCCTCAGCTCACCTCCCCTCAACCCCCCCGCCCCCGCCTCCAGCTATCATTCAAGTAACCGGCCCAGCAGGGAAAAGCCACAGTCAATTCCAATCTGGCAGCACTTATATGAATCCCTCGCGGGGCCGTGTGCCTTACCAGGAGTGTAATTTCTTAGTCCAACCAAGGAGCCCTGGATCACTGTTCCTTGCTGTAGCGCTGCATCATGCATTGGGGCCACCTCCTCATGCAAGGCCACACCCCAGGGCTGTACCACACCGGCTAACTGCTTCTCTTTGTCGGCATCCACGTGCGGCTGACTCCGGCCCCTGCAGCCCCTCAGATCCTTCCTCGCACCATAGGCAGGGGGAAGGGAGCAACTGCCTCTGTGGGACACCACCACAGTATCAGGTTCTGTGGGTATTTCAATCGTCCAGCCCGCCTCTGGAATCGCAAGGTCATTTTGGAATCTATACTTCATATTTTAATATGAAACCTTGATAGTGGTGGTTCCCAATGTGCTACAGTATTTTCGTGGGTTGTGCTAGTTTGTAAATCAAGGTGACAATGGACTGCTTTACCTACAAGCATTGCCACTATCTCTATGTAATATTGAGACCATTTGTTAACTTAACCTGTTGTATATAATTTGACATGTTCAGTTTAATAATCATTATTTCTTTTTTCGAAAGAGCTCAAGATAAGGTAAAATCATGTTAAAAGGAAGCACACAGATGACACTGAGAAATTGGTTGTAATATTTATGCCTTTAAATATAGGTGTTTTTCAGGTGATTCTTGCTCTGTTGCTTTTCCATTGAATAAAATATTTTAATCAGCTACTATAAAATACTATGGTACAGCAATTCCCACTAGCCACCTGTAAATAGCTGTGGGATCAACTGAGAACTTGAAGCAATATTCCATAGGCTTAGGGTTGACTAGAGCACCTTCATTCACACTAGAAACAAAACTGACAGTGGTTAATTACTGTCTAGGGGTTTTATAGTATCCCAACCAATTGTTTTTGTGTTCTTGAATGGCACTGTGGTTGCTCCCTTAAGTTCTTTTGATGATAAGGCATCCGATCTTGCATCACCCGATAATACCGAGCCATTTCCTTCCCATTCGCTTTTTTTGTATTCCTTCTCTTACCTTGGGTGGTCATAGTTGTCACTTTTAAGACTCTGAACCTAGGCCTAACCTTGGCTCTTAGTCTTGGTGTCTAAACTTTGCTCTTAGTCTGGGTGCTTTACACAAGCTAAGGAACACCCTATTGGCCAAGAGATTGATGGCTTCACACAAGCTAAGGAACACCCTTTTGGCCAAGAGATTGATGGCTTCTATGCCCTTTGCAAAACTCAGTCTCTGCTGATTTCTTTTGAGGGCCTGTCCTCCTGCTGACGGCTCACACACCTTCAACTCCATCTTTCTACACATCTCTCCTCTCCCTGTTCTCTGGTGTTCGCCTTTCACTGGTCTTTAGCACTTTGCTCGGCTTCCCCCTTTTTGGGTCTTCTTTGTCACCTTGCTTGCGCTTTCCTTTCTCTGCTCTCCGCTGTTGGTTATCAAACTCCTCCTCTCAAAAGTTTTTCCCCCTGCTTTTTTCTGTCTGTTTCAGTGGTGAAAGTGGAAAAAAGGAACTAGTGCTAATCTGGCTGCATCCAAAACGAAGGGAGTGGGATGGCCGGACAGATGGGGGTGGGTGGAGGAGTGCGGGTAGGAGGAGGGACCATGATCTCAAACCTTGGCTGAACAGTGAAGCAGGGATTTTAATTCACTCTGCAGATTGAACCACATACTTCCCAAACTTTACTCGGTACAAATGGTTTGGATTTCCAGGCCTCCAATAATAATGTCTCATAATAAAGCCACATGACATGTAAATCCTTATAGCAACATGTTAAGCCAACGAAATATCATTATGGCTTTAATTTTCACATCCTGAATGGCAAACTATAAGTCCCAGAATGCAAGATAATGTTAACCTGAGAAATCGAGTTGATCCCACTGTACTTTCACTGATTTAAGTTCTCCAGCATGGGGTCTGGCATGGATTCACATGCTCATGAATATTCCCCGTCGTCAGCCCAGGAATCCTCGGTATAGAAAAAAATCAGTATCAGTTTCGTTTCTGATCTGTCTTTCTTAGTAGTAACCAATCACTGGTCTCTGGGTCATACTGCCCCAGCCAATGACTGCCCTCTCCCTAAGCCCCGCCTCTGGCAGCCATCCTCAGATTTTTACTGCACGTTCAAGTGTTGGGAGTCCTCGTGCTGTAGCTCTCGAGCTTTTGCTGCGTTTTCGCGCTTTTTCAGGAGATTTTTCTCATTTTTCGGTTAAATAGAGCCTCAAGCTCCACCGTTTCTACATCCGATCAACGGGGATCCATTTCGGAGTTTTCTACACCCCTCAAGGGTGAAGATTTCGTCGAATTACGCTTTTGGACGATTCCAGAAGTTCCGAGTCCTACCCCGGACATGGCCCAGGAGAAAGGAAGCTCGACGCCCGGGAAGCTGTTCAGGACCTGCCCTGGATGCCAGCTTCAGAATGTTTTCAAGGAGGACGAGCATTCGTTATGCCTCCACTGTCTCCATGAGGACAAGACGCACACGGAGAAGGACTGTGCGTTTTGTGGGAACATGTCGGAGCGGACCATGAAGGATCGCCACCTCCGTCTCGCCAACTGGCTGGAAGGGAAGAGCCCGTCAGGCGAGAAGAAGAAAAAGAAGTCTGAGCGGTCTTCTAAATCCTGTGAGGGTGCCCCAGCGACGGGGGCCCAACAAAAGGCTAAGCACTGCGAGTCCGCGGGCACCGGGAGCACCGAACGGTCAGTCTCCTTGGCTGCTAGGCAGGGCGCATCCTCCCCGGCGCCATCAACCAGGAGCCAATGCTCTGGCTCGGGTAAGAGGAAGTCCGAGAACCCGGCGAAGCTTCTGGAGAGGCCCCGGTTGATCTCGAAGATTCCGACAGAGGGGGAGCGAGGCTCGGACCCCCCCCCCCCAAGGGAAGGCCCCTGGCGTCCAGAAGGTGACGATGGCCTTAATTCACCCTGCTAAGACCTCGATTGAGGATGTCGCCGCGGCCCTGGCTCAGCCTGTGGAGGCTACACCAGTGGAGGCGCCTTCAGGACCCAGAGTCTCCCTGCCACCGCGGAGAGAGTCGTCTTTCAGGCCCATTGAGAAGACCCCCATGAAGTCCTCGTTGGAAAAGGTGGGGAAGGGCTGGCGGCCATCGTGGATACGGACACGACCTCTGAGCTCATCGAAGTCTTGGAAGAGGCCCAGCCCATCGGGAGGGATCCCGACGAGGGCGATGACGAGAGCGACGGTGTCGCCGACAAGGCTCCTCAAGAACCCTCACGCCTGTTGTTTCCGGCACCGCAGGACACCTCGGCAGCCATTTTGTCAGCGATTCAGTCCTTATGCTCGGCGATAAGGACAAGGTTGCCCCTTCCCCCGATGGAGGTACCTGAGCCAGACCCAACGGGGGAACCGGAGCCAGGACCTTCGAGAGTCCACTGCATAAGAGGAGGAGGATGCATCCTACACCACCTCTCCCACCTCTGCGGCCTGCTCTGCCTTCCCCCCCCGGTCTACTACCCACAGGGATGATACAGGCACGGACACGGCTAGGACCGGTACAGATGACGATGGAGGCGACGACGGGACGTGTCCCCCGTCGCCCCCTGCTCGGGCGTCCCCGCCCAACGAGATTGGATCCTTTCATGCCATGATTTCCAGGGCATCCAAGCTTTTTCAGCTCTGCCCAGAAGAGAAGAAGAAAGAAGGGTTCCTTTACCAAAGGCGCGAGGCTAAGAGGAAGACGGTCCTCGCCGTACCGCTTCTTGATATCTGGGATGAGGGGCTCGCCCTCCTCAAGAACCCTGCCACGGTGCTAGCAAAGAGGGACCGGTACGAGAAGAAGTACCGGGTCCCCAACGCTGCCCCCTTGTGCCTTCGGGCACAACCTACCTCGGATTCGGTCGCCTCGGCGGCAGCAAAGAAGAAAGCTGGGGGGGATTGGACATCAACTTCCCCGCCGGACGGCGAGGGCAGGAAGTTGGACACGATGGGACGACGGATCATCTCATCCGCAGCGACGACTATCAAGGCGGCCAACGCCCTGGCTATCGTAGCCTGCTACGACAGGGAGTTGTGGTTCAAAATCGCCCCTCTGTTAGACTTCCTTCCGGACGACAAAAGGGCTGAGGCCCTTGAAATCCTACAGGAGGGGGAGATTGCTTTGGACCACGCCATCACGGTGGCAACGGACATCGCCGACACCGGTTTCCGTCAGTTGGGCAACGGCGTTTGCTTGAGACGACGAGGATGGCTCAAGGCCACAGATTTCCACCAGGACGTACAAACCAAGGTTTTGGACATGCCCTTCGACGGGAACAACCTGTTTGGGAAGGCGGTTGATGAGTCCCTTCAGGCCATCAAGACAGACACTGAGACTGCCCGGGACTGGGAGTGCTCCAACAACGACGGCCGTCCTTTCGGAGCTCCGGAGGCAGACAAGGTGCCTCCAAGGGATCCGGCAGTAGCTCCTCCACTTACCGCCAAGCGGCAATATCTTTGTCCCAGGAAGCCTACACGGGACGCGGCAAGTCAGGTGGTGCCCGTCGTCAACAAGGAAGTCAAGGAGGCAAGGCAGCCTCCAAACAAGATTGAACCGACCGTGGGGTCGGGCCCCTGCCGAAGCACCCCGGTCGGAGGCCGGCTGGCGAGGTTCGTCATCGTGTGGGAGTCCATCTCCACCGACCGTTGGTTGCTAGATGCCCTGGCCCAAGGGCACGCCCTCGAGTTTCAGAAGAAGTGCCCTCGCGTTCCACCCGTGGCCAGGAAGGAAAATCACGTCCCTCAACTACTGTTGGAAGTAAGGGCGATGCTCAAGAAGGGTGCCATCGAGCTCGTCCCAAAGAGGCTTCGGGGCTCCGGAGTTTACTCAAGGTACTTCCTCGTAAAAAAGAAGACGGGTGTCAGGAATAAGGGCAAGCATGTGTACACTGGGCTCAGAGGGCTAAAACACTGAAAAAGTCCAACAAAACTACAATTCCCAGCAGTACTTGGGAGGCTGGGTAGTTTACTGCCGTGCGCGCGTGGGGCCAGCTGATCATGATTGCTAACGGTTTATGAGCGGCCCACGCCGCGCGGCAGGTGTGGCTTATTTTGTTTGGAGGTCGAAGCTGCGTCGGTCGGAGCAGCATTCGGAGAAGTCAGGAGCCGCCCCCTATGAAATTGGCAGGAACACGGAGGCGGCGGGCGTGAGCACTTTGCAGCGGGGAGAGGAGTGATCTTCACGGCTGCTACGGGCAACAGCATTCAACGTCCGGGAAGGCTCAGGAGCTTCCCGGACACAAGATAAGTGCGGAAAGGGTTTATTGGTCATTGATGAAATGCACATGTGATTACGAGCATGCTCATAGAAGTACCCAGCGTATGCTTTGCGAAAACACAAGATGGTGGGCAGTACGCAGCGGTGTCGATAGAATTTGCATTGTACCCCCTATTTCCAACCCAGTAGAGGTTGCTACGGGGTCTTTATGGTGACAACGACCTACTGAGAGACTGTGCACATTTTTTCTGTTATGCTGCAAGGAAGCATTCGACAAATCTTTATGTTCTACACGTTTAATTACTTGTCGTGCTTGTTGTACTTGTTAGTTGCTATAAGTGTTGCATATACCAGCCCAGGGGGCCATGTGTCATGTCTTCATCTTGGGAGTATTCCCATCGTATGTTTCATCTGCTAATCATGCTTTGTTTGTTTCAAATCAATGACATACAGTGTGTGAGATACATGTATTAAGATGTTCTCAAGGTATGGGTTATCAGGTAACAGGCAGTAATACCACATATGAAATCAAGTAATCAGAGTATTGCAGAGTATGATGTTATAAGTATTACTAAGTGTAGGATTTTTCCCTGTACTTCCCCCAGTCCTATCCAAACTAGGTTTTCCTCTACCCTCTATCCGGTGTTCCTAAAACCCCTCACCCTGTCCACAACCTCTCCCTAACCCTCTTCCCCCCACTGGCTGCCACGTGGTGTCCTGTCTATATATATAAATCAGGTACCTGTGCCAACCACGGTGGGAGGGTCGACTTCATTCGGCTTCTGTGGTTCGGGGGAGAGTGTCGACCTCTCCTCCTATTATTGTGTATTGTGACATAATAAGCCACCCCCATATTGGGATACTCAAACCACCCAAGCCAAATGGAAGCGACTCCTCCGCCTTTGGCCGATGTGCTAAAGGCCCTACAAGATATGCAGTTAGAATTAGCTCAGACAAGACAAGAAGCTGATAATTTGAAGACTCAAGTCCAAAGTTTGGTTGCTCAGAGAACTCCTTTGGAGGGGGTAGGTGCAATGGGAGTTGCCTCTTCTAGTCAGAATTCCACGGTAATTGTCCACCCTCCCAGTAGTGTCCCCTTGGCAGCCCCCGAGCGTTTTTCGGGGGATCCCAGAAAGTACATGATGTTCCTTACATAGTGTAGATTACATTTCCTGTGTAAACCTACGGCCTTCGAGACTATTCAAGCTAGAACGGCTTTTGTCGTTTCCTATTTAACCGGGGATGCTGCAGCATGGGCAATGCCCTTGGTACAAAAGGATGATCCCCTATTATATAACTGGGATGGGTTTTTGACGGAATTTGGCCAGCTATTTGATCGCCGAAAGGTATCTCTAGCTCAGGATAAGGAATTGTTGGGATTAAAACAAGGAGTGCGGGACCTAGTAACGTATGTAACTCAGTTTAACAGGCTAGTCATAGAGACAGACTGGCCAACAGCCAAACAAACAGTATTGTTTTACCAAGGATTACGGGAGGAATTAAAAGATGCCATTGCACAAGTGGAGCCTCAACCGAGCACATGTACTGCTATGATAGATTTAGCGCTGAGGTTGGATCATGGCATGAATGAAAGGAAAAGAGACCGGAAGTAGCACCTTTTGTACGACTAGACAGAAGTAGAGGAGGAAGGGCAAGTGAAGCAGAACCAATGCAGATTGGAAGTGTCAGAGGTCCATTATCGGCGGCAGAAAAGGAACAACGTAGGTCCAATAAGTTGTGTTTGTATTGTGGGCAAGCAGGGCATTTTATACGAACATGTCCCAATACTCCTCAGAAGAGTGGTGAAAAGAGTTCAAAGGAGGCGGGAAAAGAATTGGGCCGGCCTTGAGGGGAACACAGGTGTCAGGCCCATTAGAAGTAAGATTCCCCAGGTGGATTGCAAACACGATGGGTGGGAAAACTTCCCATTTTTACATTCTTGTTACATTATGTTTTGCTTTGACGAAACAGGAGGTTAGGGCGATGGTGGACTCAGGGGCCACAGGTAACTTTGTAGACATATCACTGGCTACTCAGTTAGGGTTACCTGTAGTTGACAAGCAGCAGGTAGAAGGAGTCCAGTCGGTAGATGGATCAACATTAATATCAGGTCCCATACGACAACAGACTGAGGAATTGGAAATGATTTGTGAAGGAGGTCATCAAGAACTAATTACCTTTGACCTTATAGCAGCCCCGCAATTTGGTTTGATTCTGGGAATGCCATGGTTAAGATTACATAACCCGCAAATTGATTGGGTACTACGGACAGTAAGGTTTGATGAACAACGGTGTCAAGAACACATGCTACTTGAAACAGGCCCCACAGCATTGTTAATTGAGAAGGTAGTAGGGCCCCAAGTGGTGGGAGCAGTGGAAAAAGGAATTCCCTCACAGTACATGGAATTTGCAAAAGTGTTTGACAAAAGAGTGGCGGAGCAGTTGCCTCCTCATAGGACCTATGATTGTGTTATTGAACTAGAAGAAGGGGCGAAATTACCTTGTAGTAGAATATATGCCCTTACAGAGAAGGAAAATGAACACTTACGAGAGTATCTTGATGAAATGTTGGCTAAAGGATTTATTAGGCACTCTACTTCTCCAGTTTCTTCTCCATTATTTTTTGTCCCTAAAAAGGAAGGGACGCTACGCACATGCATAGACTATCGGGCATTAAACAAGGTGACCATCAAGAATCGATTCCCTTTACCTTTGATTTCGGTTCTATTGGACCAAGTAAAGAATGCAAAGATTTATACCAAATTGGATTTAAGGGGAGCCTATCATTTGATACGGGTAAAGGAGGGAGATGAGTGGAAGACGGCATTCAGAACAAAGTTTGGATTATTTGAGTATCTTGTCATGCCGTTTGGTTTGTGTAATGCCCCTGCTGCTTTTCAGTTTTTTATGCAAGAAGTATTGCATGAGTATATTGATCTCTTTGTAATTGTGTACATTGATGATATATTGATTTATTCAGATTCCCCAGAACAACATGTAAAACATGTAACAGCAGTGTTGAAAAGGTTACAAGAATATCAATTATGTGTGAAATCAGAGAAATGCGCATTTCATGTAAGTCAGGTGGAATTTCTGGGTTTTATATTGACAAACACCGGGATTGTGATGGACCCAAGGAAGGTGCAAGCAGTAGTGAATTGGCCTTCTCCACAATGTATAAAAGATATACAATCCTTCTTGGGGTTTGCTAATTTCTACAGACGTTTTATTGGCAATTTCTCCAAGATCGTTAGTCCGATTACACAACTACTAAAAAGGGCAGTGAGATTTACATGGAGTGTGGAGGCAGAGCAAGTATTTCAACAACTAAAAACAGCATTTACTACCGCTCCTATGTTAAGGCATCCTAAACTAGAGAGAGCCTTTCAGGTGGAAACTGATGCTAGTAATGTGGCAGTAGGAGCTATTCTATCACAGAAGGATGAAGAGGGAATTTTGCATCCTGTGGCTTTTTTTTCTAAGAAATTGTCAGGGTGTGAGCAAAACTATTCTATTACGGATAAAGAATTATTGGCCATTCGATTAGCATTTGTGGAATGGAGACATTATTTGATGGGTGCAAGACATCAGGTGGTGGTGGTAACAGACCACAAAAACTTGCAATACTTCACAACGGCACAATCGCTAAGCCCTAGGCAACTACGTTGGTCTCAATAATTTAATGAATTTGACTTTGTGGTTACATTCAGACCAGGTAGTAAGAATGGAAAAGCGGATGCTTTGTCTAGACAACAAAATGTGGATAATTCAGTAGGGGAAATTAAAACTGTTATTTCACCTGAAAGAATTGTCAGGGCTATTACACAGAAAATCATTGAGCAGGTCAAGAAGGCTTTACCAGTTAGACAACTGCAGGAATGGTGTAAAACACATCCCGCACGTACCCTACGAGAAGGCTTACCCTATCATCAGGGTAGACTGTACTTGCCCACCAAGGAATTACAGAAGCAAGCATTATACTGGTGCCATAATTCTCCATTGGCAGGGCATGCAGGGTTGAGAAAAATGCAAGAGATGCTAGGGAAATATTTCTGGTGGCCACAGTAAAACAAGACTCGGAGAAGTACTTAAGGTTGTGTGAGAATTGTGCACGTAACAAGGCAGAGCATGGGAAGAAGAGAGGGTTGTTACAGCCCTTACCAACCCCAAGTCAGCTATGGACTTCCATTTCGATGGATTTCATTACGGATTTACCTCCTGATAATGGTTATGATACCATTTGGGTAGTAGTGGACTTCATGTCTAAGCAGGCTCACTTTGTTCCATGTGCAGGAATACCAGGAGCAGGAAAGTTGGCAGAGTTATTCTTGCAACATGTGGTCAGATTGCATGGGTTACCAAAGTGTATAATATCGGATAGAGGTTCACAATTCACCTCCAGGTTTTGGCGTGCCTTTTGTCAGATGCTGGGAATCAACTGTGCGCTCTCTACCAGCTATCATCCTCAAACTGATGGGCAAACAGAGCGCGTTAATCAGACCCTAGAGCAATATTTAAGAGGGTACTTGGGAGATGGCAGAGATTCTTGGGTACAAGCGTTATGGTTGGCAGAATTCACATACAATAATACCTATCACACTTCCCTGGGAATGGCACCAAATGAATGTTTATATGGACAAGTGCAGAATATGCTACCCGAACATTTGCCAGAAGTGGGACAAATCCCCGCGTTACAAGAGCGAAAGCAGTTGCTTCTGGAGATCAGGCAAAAGGCACGGGCAAATTTAGAACAAGCCAAAAGACAATATAAAATTCAAGCTGACAGACATAGACAAGCAGGTCCTAAATATGCAGTGGGAGATAAGGTGTGGTTATCCACAAGAAATTTAGCCTTGATAGGCTCGCGAAAATTTCTGCCTCGTTTCATTGGGCCCTACGTGATAATTAAATGTGTGTCAGCCGCTGCAATGAAATTACGTTTGCCAAAAAATGTACCTATCCATCCGGTATTCCATGTCTCTTTACTTAAACCCGCAGCTCCGGGGATGACTGCTAAGAAACCACCAGCCATCATGAAAGAAGGTCAGATGGAGTATGAAGTGAAAAGTATTCTGGATGCAAAAATAAGGAATCAACGGTTATGGTACCTGATTAACTGGACAGGTTATGGGCTGGAGGACTGTTCCTGGGAGCTGGCGGAATCAGTACATGCTCCAAGGTTGGTTAAACAATTTCATCGACAACATCCGGGTAAACCAGGTCCTGGGAAGGGCCCTCGGAGAGGAGGTAATGTCAGGAATAAGGGCAAGCATGTGTACACTGGGCTCAGAGGGCTAAAACACTGAAAAAGTCCAACAAAACTACAATTCCCAGCAGTACTTGGGAGGCTGGGTAGTTTACTGCGGTGCGCGCGTGGGGCCAGCTGATCATGATTGCTAACGGTTTATGAGCGGCCCACGCCGCGCGGCAGGTGTGGCTTATTTTGTTTGGAGGTCGAAGCTGCGTCGGTCGGAGCAGCATTCAGAGAAGTCAGGAGCCGCCCGCTATGAAATTGGCAGGAACACAGAGGCGGCGGGCGTGAGCACTTTGCAGCGGGGAGAGGAGTGATCTTCACGGCTGCTACGGGCAACAGCATTCAACGTCCGGGAAGGCTCAGGAGCTTCCCGGACACAAGATAAGTGCGGAAAGGGTTTATTGGTCATTGATGAAATGCACATGTGATTACGAGCATGCTCATAGAAGTACCCAGCGTATGCTTTGCGAAAACACAAGATGGTGGGCAGTACGCAGTGGTGTCGATAGAATTTGCATGGTACCACCTATTTCCAACCCAGTAGGGGTTGCTACGGGGTCTTTATGGTGACAACGACCTACTGAGAGACTGTGCACATTTTTTCTGTTATGCTGCAAGGAAGCATTCGACAAATCTTTATGTTCTACACGTTTAATTACTTGTCGTGCTTGTTGTACTTGTTAGTTGCTATAAGTGTTGCATATACCAGCCCAGGGGGCCATGTGTCATGTCTTCATCTTGGGAGTATTCCCATCGTATGTTTCATCTGCTAATCATGCTTTGTTTGTTTCAAATCAATGACATACAGTGTGTGAGATATATGTATTAAGATGTTCTCAAGGTATGGGTTATCAGGTAACAGGCAGTAATACCACATATGAAATCAAGTAATCGGAGTATTGCAGAGTATGATGTTCTAAGTATTACTAAGTGTAGGATTTTTCCCTTTACTTCCCCCAGTCCTATCCAAACTAGGTTTTCCTCTACCCTCTATCCGGTGTTCCTAAAACCCCTCACCCTGTCCACAACCTCTCCCTAACCCTCTCCCCCCCCCACTGGCTGCCACGTGGTGTCCTGTCTATATATATAAATCAGGTACCTGTGCCAACCACGGTGGGAGGGTCGACTTCATTCGGCTTCTGTGGTTCGGGGGAGAGTGTCGACCTCTCCTCCTATTATTGTGTATTGTGACAACGGGAGGATGGGGCCCCATCCTGGTCCTACGACGACTGAACAAGTACATCGAGGCACAGTAGTTCTGTATGGTCACCCTCCAGCATGTGCTTGGAGGGCGATTTCCTGTCGTCGTTGGACTTGGAGGATGCGTACTTCCACATCCCCATTCTAAAAAGACACCGAAAGTTCCTCAGATTTGTGTCCAAGGGCGGCACTACCAGTTCAAGGCCCTCCCGTTCGGATTGAAGTCGGCACCCAGGGTGCTCACCAAGTGCCTCGCACCGGTGGCAGCGCGGCTGCGCCTACAGGGGATCCACGTCTACCCCTACCTGAACGACTGGCTCATCCGGGCAAGGACAAGGGAGCTCGCCGTGGAGCACACTGCGAAGACCGTCCAGCTGCTCACGGACCTGGGATTCTCCATCAACTTTCCAAAATCCCACCTGGTCCCGTCGCAAGTCGCCCTGTTTCTAGGAGCCAAGCTCGACACAGTGGCTTGGCTGGCCTCGCCATCGGAGGAAAGGACCAGGACCATATTTATTTATTTATTTCACATTTATAAAGCGCTCACACAGCCCGCAGGCATCGAGGCGCTGTTACAGGAATTGTCTTTTTTGTTTTTCTTAGTTGCGTAATTGTGTGTTTTTTTTTTTTTTTTTTTTTTACTTAGTTACGTATTTATAACGCGCTTAAACACCCAAAGGTTTCTAAGCGCGGACCCGGGGATCGAACCTGTTGTTGCTCCGTGTCGTCTTGCTTCCAAGACGCGCACGCTGCCGCTGAGCTATCCTCCCGGGACATACTGGGCAAGGTGCAGCATCTGCTGGCCACGGACATGGCCAGGGTAAGATCTATCAAGTCCCTCCTCGGGATGATGTCCTCCTGCATTTATCTGGTGCGCCTTTGCAGGCTTCGGAATAGACCTTTACAGGAGTTCCTCGACGCCCGCTGGATCCAGTCAACAGGTAGCTTCGAGGACAGGATCCCTCTCAATGAGACATTCAGTCAGGCGATCCGGTGGTGGGGTACCCGCTCCCATCTGTCATCCATCCAGCTCATTGTTATTCATGATATTGAAAACATTTGATTAGTGACATAAAGCAACTTTGTTTGCATGTCAAGATAATAGTCATCATGGATATAAACAAAACTTTGTGTTGCTCACTTTAACTAACAGATTTGCAAGGTAACTGGTGCTTTACGAGCTCCTTGAGTTGAAAATGTTCAATCATGAATTTGAAAGGTTGTGCTACTGATAAAAGAAATGTTTGCAACCTCAGTGCCTTAAAAAGAGAGAGAGAGAGAGAGAGAGGGAGAGAGAGAGAGACTCTCTCTCTCTCACTGCCTCTTGCTGGCTGTTCCTTATTTGATCCTTTCTGGAAAGACAATAGACTCTTGGAGTGAGTGATTGGTGACAGGTGTGCCAGAGGATGGGGCTTCCAATTGCTTGGTGGCTCCTGAACTGCAATTCTCTCATATGCATAATAGTGCGGTGGAACACGTTGCAGATATGTGCACTCATGTTACAGATGTGCACTAAAGTCGCACAATGACTGGCCACCTTTTTTGAAATAGACTTGACTCTGCACCTGTGCTCCTCATTGTGGTTAGACCTAAGTGGGGTGGTCGGGACAGTTTGGTGCAGCTGATACTTAAGATTCCCCCGCCCAACCCCCCTGTAGGTTCTCGGGTGCTCTGATCTCCATGGCCCTCTTCAAAGTCAGATTCCCGAACCGGTCTGACAACTCGCTTATTTGTCAACCTTCATGCTAACTGTGCCTTGCTTAAAGAATGTTCCAGGTCATTGATACTACGGGTGTACTGAAATTCGGTTTTGAGTAAGTATTCAGATGAATTCTCAATGAAAAGGAGATTTCAAATGGATTGTCCTCCCACGTATTCCTCATCTTATGATATAGCTTTCAGCTTCAGCTGGTTCGTAAATTTATTTTGACAGTGGGCGCTGTGCTCCGATGCGGTCGACTCAATGTCCCTTGAAGGCTTCCATCCCTGAGTCAATTTCATTGTTGCCATATATAGCACATGCAGCGCCCATTGGCTTCAGTTTTGTTTTTCCACAATAGCTAACTCTTCGTAGAATTACAACGCGCTTCCGTTTTTTTCTGTGAGAACTTCATTCGGTACAATGGCCTCACCTTCAGCATCTTCAACCGCAAAGACTGGTTTCAAAAGTGCTACAACTGCGGCACTGAGATGTCGCTCACTGACCCCCATCAGGTATCTCTGTGGTGCCTTTGTGTTCATCATAGGATAGCAGACTTTGAATCCTGTCAGTCGATCACCCGTAAGGCTCTGAAAGAGCGTAAAGGGAAAATAGAGGTAGTTAGGCCCACTACTGAATCCCCTTTGCTGACTTCATCGAAGAAACGATCAACCGAGTTGAGAGGTTACTCTCCTTAAAGGAAAAGGTTAAAAAAAAAAATGCTCACGCTCCAGGAGCGGGTCGCATAGTACCTCGTCATCTCTGAGGAAGCAGAAGAAAAGGCATTATAAATCGTTGAATTCGAGTTAATCTTATTCTCCCCCAAGAGGGGTATTCACTGTCCGACTAAATCCTCTACTCCAGCACAGTGGGAACATTTCAGGCAGGAAATGCTGAAAATCTTCACGAGAGAGGGAGGCTCTGACCCCCTCGAAGGAGAAGGTAAAAAGCCATGCTCCTGTGGAGCCAACTAAGGCAGACAAGGAAAGGCCAAAGGCTACATAGTGTGTGCCCTCAAGCCCAGGACGTAAGCTGGAAACCCCTCGAGGTCACGACACAACAAGAATTCGGTAGACTCTTTTGAGTCGAGGGTCAAGCGCTTTGAGGGCTTAGTCAGAGATGAGATCGCCATCAATGCCAAAGTCGTCAACTGCGTTAGTGTCGAGGTCATTGGTGCTCTCTCCTTTCGCCTCTTCTCCCATTAATGGTGGCACACGGTGGGAGGCCCTTCTGGCCTCCTTCCACTCCTATAAGGTCATCATTAATGTTTACTTAATTGGTACCGTCTTGGTCCAAGGCCCTCAAGCCAACCTTCTCCTCTTTAATAGACGCTTCCCGCGCCTCATCAATTTCCTTTCTTCTCCTGCTGTCCCCTCTCTTCCCTCCACGGCTTCCTCGCCTCCCCCTGCTGTCTCCTCCTTGGCTACCTTGCCCTCTCCTACTCCCCTTTCTGCCCCCCCCCCTCGGGCTTCCTCTAAACCTCCGCAGGGCGTATGTAATTGATTTCAATCCGGCACACACCCTAGTCAACGCCTAGCATGTAGTGCACAACTGAAATCCTTATTTATTTTTGTCTAAAAGTTCTTTATTCTGAACGATATACCACTCATCACACCCTTCTCCTGGAACCCCCCCAGTCACTCTGAACCAGGAATCAGGCTGGTTTGCAAAGGTAAATATTTATTTATGTATTTAGATTTCGAAGGGATTGTGTCCTCTGACGTATTCCTTACCTTTGATAATACGGTTCCAGCTTGCTGGCCTCGGAACTTTTTTCTGTAGAGGGCGCTGCGCGTCGATGTCCGCCGAGTCGATGTCCTTCGACGGCCACCGTATCGGCGCCGACATCACCATGCCCATAAATAGCCACGCGCTGCGTCCGTTGCTCAGTTCCGTTTTTACGCGCTTCGTGGGGCCTCGGAACATCGTTGCTCAGTTCAGTCAGGATAACTATCTATTTCTACTCGAACATACCTTATCGTTCTCGATGGCTTCTTCATCAGAACCGACGATGCCGCGATCCGGCTTCAAGAAATGTCGAGACTGCGGTAAAAAAATTTCAATAACAGATCCACACAGGATCTGGTGCTTGGGATCCGAGCACCATTGTTCTCAGTGTGAGGACTGCATGTCCATGACGGCGAAAGCCTTGAAGGAGCGCAAGGGGAAGCTCGAAAGAGGTAAGTCAGCCAAAACCTCCTCAAAAGTTTCGTCGGCTGATTCGAGGCATTCGTCTCCTCGCCGTTGAAAACATTCCCATTCTAGATCTCGAAGCAGCTCCCACCGTTCGTCGAGATCAAAACACTCAAAAAAGAGACGTCGAAGGTCCCATTCCTCGTCGTCTTCTGTGTCCCCAGAAAGGGTCTCCTGTTCCACTAAACACAGTTCTCAAGCTGAGTGGGAGGAATTCAGAAGGAAAATGTTAAGCGTCTTCGAGAACGCGGCCTCGACCCCCTCGAAGACAGCTGAGGGTGATACCCCGGGTGAAATAATCAAAACGCTGCGAGTCGCAGCACCCGGCGAAACAATCCACCCGAGAGCGCCACGAGCCATCGGGTAAGAAGGCACCGTCTTCGACACCGTCGTCGAAGATTCCTTCGGCGCACGGATCGGCGCCATCGATGCCGTTGTCGAAGGGTTCCTCGACGCATCGGTCGATCGACTCGACGCCATCGTCAACGCCGATGAGAGGACCAAGGCCACTCCACAGCCAACAGTGATTTCAAGGGCCTCCGGCACGACGCCGAGACCGTTGTCGATGCCCTCGAGTAGGATCCCGATCCTCTCGAATTCTTCGAGACCCCTTCCAGTTTTTTCGACGCCATTTTCGGCGCCTTCAAAGCCTGTTACATCGGCATCAACGGCATCGACGTTTTCTCGTCCAATAACGACGAGTTTGGCTCCTTCTGCCTTAGAGATGGGTTTTTACTCCATTTCAAAGGTCAGAGTAGCCTGGACTTTCTTCAATTTATGAAGAGGGGGAAGATTCTGACCAGGAAACATTCGGGTTACAGAGGACCACACTGCCTATTGCAGAGGATTTCACCTCTGAGGAAAGAAGGCTGAAGGACCTACAGGAGTCACTACATGAGGCAAGTGGGCTGGACACTTCCCCAGAAGTGGCATTTGTTAAGCCAGACCCAGGGGAACATGCCGAAACACCCTATAGAACCCTGATGGCAAGAATTATTGAGTTTATGGGTTGGTCTGCGCCTTCACCTGTTTTTCAACAGGACGACCTAACAGATATATTAGACAAAGGCCCACAGGAGGACCCGGTGGTCCCCTTCCATGCAGCCTTACAAAGGAAAATTGCATCAAATTGGGAAACTTCCGAAGCTATCTCTGCAGTCAATAAAAGATTGTCAACCAAGTATAGGGTAGCGGCTGCTGACCCTGAATACTTATCAAAACACCCGACTCCAGAGAGCCTGGTGGCTCAAGCGGCAATTCATCAAGCAGCAGATCTGCTTACCCTACTGTCCCACAGGATAGAGATGACAAAAGGTACGATCCCATGGCAAAAATGTCTTTTCTGCTTGTAGTATGGCACTGAAGTCCATCAACGCCACCTGTACGCTCGCCAGGTTCAGTGACACACTGTGGGAGTGTGCTTCATCAGCGGCTGACTGCATACCCCAAGGAGAGGAAAAGGAAGCCTTCCTTAACATTATTAAAGATGGCAAGGATGTCATGTGCGAATCACTTCAAACTGGCATTGATTCCGCTGACAGTATCAGCAGGGCCATGGCGACAAGTACAACAATCCGCGGGCATGCGTGGTTGCGAAAGTCGGGCTTTGCTCCAGATGTGCAGGCCAGACTTTTGAATATGCCCTTTGAAGGCTCTTCGTTATTCGGGAAAAAGGCTGATGACAGTCTGGAAAAGTTACAGACTTCTAAAGCAGCAGCAAAATCTTTAGGAGCTGCTATCCGCCAACCTTCTTTTCGCCCCTCAGGAACCTCTGGAAGAGGAAAGTCCTTTCGCTATTATTCCGCATTCAGGAAAGGCAGAGGACAGCCGGCTCAAAGAGGCCAAATGAGATCCACCCGAGGTGGACGGGTCAAAAGTACTAAGGCCGCAGCAGCAGCAGGTGCCTCTTTACCCTCGGCATCTGCATCAGCCGCCCCCAAACCAATCCGAGGCCTTTCCACACAATACACCTGTAGGAGGCAGGTTAACTCACCATCTGACGGAATGGCAGGCTATAACGTCAGATGCTTGGGCATTGGAAACAGTTGCCCAAGGTTACTGCCTACCCTTTCTACACATTCCTCAGAGTCATCCACCGGGTAACAGCTCTCTGAAAGTTTCAGATCTGCTCCTCTTGCAGGAAATTATAGACCTGCTAGAGAAAGGTGCCATAGAACCGGTACCTGTAGCGGAAAGGAACAAGGGCTGGTACTCCCCCTACTTTCTCATACCAAAGAAGGACGGAGGACTGAGACCCATCCTGGATTTACGAGAATTGAACAAGTTCCTCAGGAAGGACACGTTCAAGATGGTAACTCTCTCTCAGATCCTTCAGGCCCTCCAGCTCTAGGACTGGCTTGTATCTCTGGACCTTCAGGATGCTTATTTCCATGTGCCAATCCATCTCAAACACAGGAAATACCTGAGGTTCGCAATTGGCGACTCTCATTATCAATTTCGAGTTCTGCCATTTGGGCTGACCTCCGCCCCAAGTGTCTTCACCAAGCTGATGTCGGTAGTGGCGGTGAGTCTAAGGAGGGAAGGGATCCACGTCTACCCCTACCTGGACGACTAGCTGATCAGGGCCGTATCTTCGGAACAGGCCCAGGGCCAGCTAGATTATGTCTGCCACTTCCTTCACAGACTGGGCTTCTCCCTCAATTTAAAGAAGTCACAGATGATACCATCACAGAGACTCCAGTTCATTGGAGCGGTCCTGGACACTTCCCTGGGAAAAGCCTCGCCACCAGAGGTGAGGGCTCAAGATATTCTACAGATGGTCACCAAGTTTCAAAATGCCCAACGTCTCCCAGCCTTCGACTTTTTGAGGTTGCTAGGCCTCATGGCATCCTGCATCTTCCTTGTACCAGAGGCTCGCCTGAGAATGAGATCTCTTCAGTGGGCACTGAGAAGTCAGTGGTCGCAATTCTCAGGGAGAATGACAGATCTCCTCCGGATTCCGGACAAGGTAGCCCGCGACCTTCAATGGTGGGCCTATTCAGAGAACATCTTGAAAGGAGAACTGTTTTGGCAACCATGGCCGGATATAACAGTAGTCACAGACGCCTCACTCACGGGGTGGGGAGCCAACGACTGGACCATCAGCGGTCGTTGGTCTGCATCGGAGTCCAGACTACACATCAACCTATTAGAGCTGAGAGCAATCAGACTAGCGCTGAAAGCTTTCCTGCCATCAGTACAGAGGAGAAATGTCCTGATAATGACGGACAACACGGTGGCCATGCACTACCTCAACAAAAGAGGTGGCGTAGGATCACTGCCACTGTGCAGAAAGGCGATGCAGCTCTGGTTTTGGGCAATCCAAGAAGGAATCTCTCTATCGGCTGTCTACCTAGCCGGAGAGAAGAACTTGACAGCGGACACTCTGAGCAGGCAGAGCACAGTCTCCCACGAGTGGGAGCTAGCTCAGGAAGTCCTTCAAGAGATCTTCACCCTTTGGGGAACCCCTCAGGTGGATCTGTTCGCCACAAGCAACAACAAGAAGTGCGATCTGTTCTGTTCAAGGGAATTTCCCCCGAGAGGAGCTCTAGGAGATGCGTTCGTAGTGGACTGGGAGTTTCCACTCCTCTATGCGTTCCCTCCAGTCCCTGTTATTCCTCAAATGATCAGGAGGTTGAGAAGATTCCGGAAAACCATGATCCTAATTATCCCGGATTGGGTCAGGAGAATGTGGTACCCGGACCTTCTAGATATGTCCATCTGTCCTCTAATCCGTCTTCCACTCAAAGAGAATCTTCTCTCGCAGAAGGGAGGTCAGGTTCTCCATCCAGACACCAGAACCCTTAACCTTCACGCTTGGCTTCTGAAAGGTTGAGGTACAAGGATTGGGTTCTCCCTGATGACGTCATGGAGGTGTTGCTTTCGGCCAGAAGACCGGCAACAAAGTCTTCATACCGCTGCCGTTGGAACAAATTTTGCAGCTGGTGTAGGGAAGAGAATATCGACCCTTTTTCATGTGGTACACCAACGGTGTTATCGTTTCTACTCTACTTGGCAAACTCAGGCCTTCAAGTGGGCACTGTAAAAGGCTATCTTGCAGCGCTTTCTATCTTCAAGCGCACTGCGGAGGAACCATCGTATTTCAAAATTCCTCTAGTGGTACAATTTCTCAAGGGACTAACTAATGTTTACCCTCCAAAACCATTCCAGGTTCCCTTATTGGACTTAAATTTAGTCTTAAACCTCTTAATGGGCACTCCATTCGAACCACTTCACTCTTGTGCGCTGAGATTTCTCACGCTTAAAACTGTCCAATTGGTAGCACTAACATCTGCTAGGAGGGTGAGCGAGCTACAAGCTCTCTCCTGTAAACCCCCACATACAATCTTCCACAAGGACAAGGTTGTCCTACAGGTGAAGCCTAATTTCCTCCCAAAGGTGGTTTCTGAATTTCATATTACTCAGAAAATTACCTTGCCTTCGTTCTACCCTCCTCCCCATCCGGGGAAAGACGAGGAAAGGCTACATTGGCTGGACCCTAGGCGAGTTCTCAGCTTTTACATCAGCAGAATGGCTAGGATCAGGCAAGCAGACCAACTGTTTGTAGGGTACTCAGGTCACAAGTTGGGACTACCCATAACAAAACAAACCATATCCAGGTGGATTATTTTGGCCATCCTGGAATGTTATAGACTAGCAGGGAAAGAGCCACCCCAAAATCTCAGGGCTTATTCAACCAGGGGTATCGCAGCCTCTTCGGCTCTCCAAAGAGGGGTACCGGTCCGTAACATATGTGCGGCTGCCACATGGTCGTCCGCACATACATTCACAAAATTTTACAATCTGGATTCCTCCACTGCTCAAGAGACCAGATTTGGCAAGGCCGTATTACATTCGGTCCATCCCTAAAGGGATACATAACACTCTCACTCTCGCCTCCAATTACATGCCACTGCTATGGGAGTCTATCAATGATAAGGAATACGTTGGAGGACACAATCCCTTCGAAGAACAAATTACTTCTTACCTGGTAACGTTCTTTCGACGGGATGTTCCTCCGACGTATTCCTTATCGCCCCTCCCAACCATCCCCGTAGTGATAACTTCCCTTGTGGTTGCAGCTTACGCTCCTTCAAGGTCACTAACCAATTCAGGCATGACTTTTCTTATGCTACAAAACGGAACTGAGCAACGGACGCAGCGCGTGGCTATTTATGGGCATGGTGACGTCGGCGCCGATACTGTGGCCGTCGAAGGACATCGACTCGGCGGACGTCGACGCGCAGCGCCCTCTACAGAAAACATTTCCGAGGCCAGCAAGCTGGAAACGTATTATCAAAGATAAGGAATACGTTGGAGGAACATCCCGTCGAAAGAACGTTACCAGGTAAGAAGTAACTTGTTCTTTTATCACAATATGTTTTAATAGCTACACAACAATCACCAATGGGGTGATGTAACACTAGATAATCTCTTTAATACACAAGGAAAAGTAGTGAGCGAAACAATTCAGCACAGAAAATAATACTTTTATGTTGGTTCAGATCAGATAGCACTGTGGTTAGAGGTTCCCCCTGCACACCCCTCAATCACTTAAAGGTAATGTTAAGAGGTAGGAGGAGAGAACATGTTTCAGGAATGGCAGAATTCAAACAGAATATCAATCCCACTTTCCCCCAGCAAGCACAAGAGAGAAACAGAATTTACTGTCAAGCTGTCAGAATGGCTTTTAAAGTTATCTTAAAATGGACTAGGCAAAAACACCAAATATGATCAAAAATTGTTATAAATTGTTATGGGAGCCACTTTGGATAGTTGCACACAAACACAAGCAATGATTTAATCCCAAGAAAACATTTGAAAACTTAAAATTCAAGTCTGAAGCAATGAAAAGCTGTTGAACACATGTAGTAATTTCCCAAAAATAGATTTTGCGGCAAACTTTTCTCTGCGCGATAACCGGAGAATCGCATGGATTTGGAATGTGGTTTTAGGTGCGATGTATAGATATGAATGTTGGCTAAAAAAAATTGTTTCTAGCACAAAAACTGAGGGAGTTAGACGTTTTAGTAGAGGTCGTTTTTTCGCGATAGGCGCAGGAAGGGAAAACAGGAATGCACTTTTAAAATGACAAATGGGTTTCTTACACTAGAGGATGACTATGAACAAAAAGAATACCACACAGGAACACAGTCACTTGATTAGGGTGGCTGCCTGCTTAGGAAATTCGCCTTCTTCAGATGAGGAAAAGATCAGCGCAGGGATAGTTTTAACAATACTAGTTCTGAAGTAAGATAGGATGGGTTGGAGAGAGGTTTCAGACAATGCAAAGGTACTCCTAACAATACAGGTCCTGAATACGAGATAGGATGGGCCTATGATAGGGCTAAGACTATGCAAAGTACAGATGCTAGTGACACACTTATTCTTATTGCTACTCACTGGATATGTTTTTAAATGGAACCGTCAGTTATGGTCAGGGGATGGAATCTGGTTTAGGAAAGACGGCTGGGCACATAGGACGGGCTGCGTCAGCAAGGCGCTCTGGTCACAGCACGGCACCAAACTGGATTGGATCTGCCCTTCTTGGTTCTGAGGATATTTATTTTCAGGAGGCAAGCAGTAACAGCACAGCCCGGCTGTATTATGATGCTTCCCCTTAGGCTTGTGTGGTTCTGTTCTGGAATTTGAGGCCCATCTGAGAATGGTTCAGCTATGCAGTGGGCCTTTCACTTTGCCAAGTTTCTGGAGTCTGGAGCACGGAAGATGTAGAGTTCAGCAGCAGGGTGTTTCGCAAGCATCGGGATAGTGAGTGAATCTGTCTGTCCTTATGTGTGGTGAGCTGTCCCTATTTATGCTGTGGACTGACATCATAACCGGGGGGTGTGAGCCGGTTTAGCATAAGCTTGCCCCTTTGACAGGTGATTGGGTCAGAGTCTGCTCTTTGCCTTGATAGGAGGAGAGAAACAGAGAGTCATCTTTATGGTGTGATTTTTATGAGGCTGAGAATCCACCCCTAGCCCCTGGAACACAAAATCTATTTTTGGCAAAATACATATTTCCACATTTGCAACCTCTCCAAAAATCACATATACAGACTACATATTTTACCTAGCAGCTACTCCTCAAAACCCTGTGGCTGTGGGATGTGGTCCCTGCTTTTCACAGAATTTTGCCCTTTCCACTAGGAACACAATGTCCAATTTGTAAACAAATTTCCACAAGTGTTCGTGTTTAACATGGGAATACGTGTATACAGTTTCACAGTTCTAGCAGAAATACATTTTGTGTAAAATCATATTTCTTGCCATTTCTGTCCAGAACATGTCACACGGTTCTGGCGCCTCTCCACCCGTGTATCTAGAAATTACATTAACAATGCTGTTATTTTTATATTTTTCACAATTCTACATAGTAAGTTATCAGTCTTTTTAAAATGTGTTGTTTGTCCTTGTTAAGCAACAAATGGTGGTTTTGGCTCCACCTCTTTGGTCTCTCCCTGGAAGCCCAGGAGCCATCCCCCATGTTTGCTCCTTGCAGAGGCCATTTACGACGGTCCTCACACGTTGCATTTCCTGAGTTGCAGCTGGTCATTGTTCCTTGTGCTCGGTAGACCAGGTTCTTTCCTGCCCTGTAATTGACACTTCTCCGTGATTTCCTGCTGAGGGGAAAGACCTTCCTTCTGTGAGAAAACCTGCTATTCCAGTTTGGCAGCTTCAGCCAGGTTTACTTTAATTGTTAACTTTGTTGAATTTTCCTTAGCACAAACAAACTTGTATCAAATCACAGCGAGAATTCTCATTCAAGATTTTAAACCATCGGATCAAAACAATTACCATATGGGTTACTATCAGTAACAGGCCTCTTAGATTGCAAACATTTAATTTTCAGTTTATACATGTTAAAGTCTAATCAGGCAGGCCACTGACAGCGGTCTTCCCAGCAGCCCTCTGCTGCACAGAGATTTTTGACAGATCCGCAGACAGGCCACTTTTGCTGTGAAAATCTCTTTATGCTTTTGTCTTTTCAGGACCTTGTAAGTTCACACTGATTTCTTAAACTAAGTGAATTGTTGCACCAAGCAAGAATTTTGAATATTTAAAAGTGTTCTGGACCGGCATTCTGAAGTTTCAGCAACAAAGAAAGATGATTTCAAGCAAGATTTGGGGTTTTATTTAGCAAAGCACTGCTTTTTCCTTCTGCACTCCACTTTCAATTGTTTTGGGGCCCATTGACACATTCCGGTAGTGAGAGCTCTGTTCCACCACTGACAACATGCGTGGCAGATTGGGCAGCCATCTTTTTGTGCGTTGAAAAGAGTGATTTTCAGGGATTTTGGCACGCACAAGGGTTTTGCAGCTATTTTGCTGTTTCTGGCCCCATCATAGCAGAGCGATGCAGCATAGCAGAGTAAAAGCGGGTCAATACATCCCACAGAGCCCCCCCTCACGACTTGTGTTTGACCGCCCGTCTAGGGGAAGTCGGGAGATTGGGATGTTTTCTTTTGTTTCTTTGGTCAAGGTGGAGAAATTGTTAAGGTGGACGTCACATGGTCGTTGCGTACCTGTATTCCCTGAAGACGGCCGAACTGGAGAAGCCAGACTGTAGCTGCAGGAAGTCAAATGAAGAAAAGATGACGTAAGAAAGCAACCTCCACCCAGCCCTGATAGAACAGGTATGGATGGGGATCCGCTCCTGACGCCACGGAGACACTTCCCTGCGGATTATCGTGACGCCAGGACAGTGCAAGCACTGACAGGGAAGGTAGATGATTCAGGAATGTCCAGATCTGAAGACTGAAGATGGATACTCCAAGGTACGATGAAACTAGCCAGTGAACTCTGTCCAGAAGAAGTCGCAGAAGTATCCTGGAGCTCTGATGATAAACAGCTGAAGACAGGAGCTGGTACCCCGGCAGGAAGACACAGGCAGAGAATGGTGGGGGGAACCAAAACAGGAGGAACAGGGAACAGTAAGTACAATGAAGGCAGGATCCTCAGGTGAACTATTTCAGAAGGGAAACTGATGCCAGAAGGGGATGGCCAGGAGACAAGGAAAGGGAACCCAAGGGCGATGGCTCCAAGGGAGAGACTGGAACCTAGGGAAATAGGAGCCCCAAAGGAACTCAGGGGGCTGAGAGAAGACCAGAGGTCAGGGAATCCAAGGAGGGAAAGAAACGGGACTCTACAGGGACTCAGGACTGGAGACCAGGCAGGACGCCAAAAACAGGGAACCCAGACCAAGGCCACAAGCTTTAACAGGGAAAATCAGGGTGGAGAGTGCAGCGGCGAGTCAAGAACGAACCGCGTTGAGACGCGATTCGTTCCCGTACTCGAGCGCAATAAAAAGCCCTCGGCATGGAACCGAGGCTTGAAGCGCATGCCGCACCGCGCATGCGCCGACGTCCCCTGACAGTAGAACGAGGCTTGAAACGCAAGCCCAAGCTGCCAGGGTCTGGTTTCCCCGGCATGCATCCGCGTCTCTTAGGAACGAGCAAGGATGGGCGTCGGGGAACCAATCTGCCCGCCAGCCCGAATCTGGGGTAAAACCACCAGGATTGGAAGCGTTTACCCGAGGTAAGTATCCTAACACCATGACTCCCCTCAGAAAGACCTGGAGCACCCGGTTTCCAAGGATGACGAGAATAAAATTCTCGCACCAAGCGAGGAACATGCACATTACCCGCTGGTTCCCAGGTACGATCACAGGCCGGATAACCGTTCCAATCTACCAAGAACTGCAAACATCCCCGCCGGTAACGGGAGTCGCAAATCTCTTGGACCTCAAACTCAGGGGCCCCGTCTATAGTAATGGCAGCAGGCCGGGAGCAGGAACGACCATAGGGGTCATGAAGGTGGGGTTTCAACAGGGAAACGTGGAATACTGGATGGACGAGCCAAGACACGGGTAAAGCTAGCCTAAAGGCCACTGGGGACACCCGTTTGGTGATACGGAAAGGCCCTAAAAACCTGGGGGCAAGCTTGACAGGAAGATTCTGAGCCGGTAAGTTCTTGGAAGATAACCAAACCAAATCTCCCACCTGAAAAGGAGGTTCAAGACTCCGAAACTTATCGGCAGTCTTTTTCATACTCTCCCGTGTCTGAGCTACGGTACCAGCAGCCCGTTGGTGGAGTTCTTGGATCGTAGAAATCAAATGATCAGCTGAAGGAACCATGCTGGGATTCACAGGCGGAAGTGGAAATAACTTTGGATGAAGACCAGAAGAACAGAAAAAGGGACTCAGTCCAGTTGCAGAGTGAACAGAATTATTGTATGCTACTTCAGCCAATGTAAGATGCGAGACCCAGTCAGATTGAGAAGCATTAGTGAAGCAGCGTAAATATTGTTCCATGGTTTGATTCGTTCTCTTGGTTTGACCATTGGTTTGTGGGTGATAGCCAGAGCTGAGGGCCCGATGAACACCTAAATGCTGGCAAAGCTGACTCCAGAAGGATGAAACAAACTGAGACCCACAATCTGATATTATCTTTTCCGGAAGACCATGCAGACGAAAGACGTTACACAGGAAGGATTGTGCCATCTGGAGGGCTGTGGGTATCCTTTCAAAAGGAACAAAATGAGCCATCTTGGTGAAACAGTCTATTACCACCATAATACAGGTGTACCCATCAGAAGGTGGAAGGTCAACTACATGGTATGCCAAGGATATGGTGGTTCTTCAGTAGGTTGCAAAAAGCCGATGGGTTTCTTACGTGGATTCTTGACTTGAGCACAAACAAGACAGACTTCTTGGGTGTTACGAATACCACGGTGACCGCCAATCTTGGAATCATGGAAACTTTGCAAAATGATCCTGCGGAGATCTTCAGTGGGAAGATACAATCTGCTTCGATAAAATAGCAATCCATCCTTTTCTCTCATCTGAGGAAGTTTGATCAATACAGGTCTTGTGGGATCAGCTATGGTTTCCTGTGCCACTCTCTGTAGATAGGTTACGAGAGCAAAATGAAAATGCTTAGGGGCCAACAGAGGCTGGTCCCGTCCCTCCAGCTTGATGTCATCTTTCAGAGAGCGGGATAAATCATCTGCTTTCACATTTCTGGAACTGGGAATGTAGGTGATGTTGAAGTCGAAGTGTGAAAAGAAGAAGGCCCACCGAGCCTGTCTAGCAGTTCTGCACTGAAGAGAACACAAATATTCTCCAGCATTGGATCTTTCATGGATTCACATGCTTAGAATATTCCCCGTCGTCAGGCTGGGAATCCCCGGTACATTATATAGACCCTTTCCCGTAGGAAAACTTTTTCGACGCTTATGCGTCCTATCGACCTCGTTTTTGTATCATGCGTGCCCGCACCGTCAGGACGTCATGATATAAATACAGGACCTGCCCCCGCGCTCCCTCAGATTTCAACCGTCTTTCAAAGTAGTGGGATCCTCGTGATTACTGCTAGTGGAAACTAGGTTGTTTTTTCTGTTTCGATTCGGCGACGTTCATATTCTGGAGAATTATGTCTGGAAAAGTGTTATTTCGCCCTTGTGCGACATGTGGCCTCAAAAAAGTTTATGAAGGAGATGCCCACATGGATTGTATCTACTGTCTCCACCCGCACCACACGGCGGATACATGTGAGATATGCCAGGGTTTCTCCCAAAAAAACCTTAAGGACCGTAAAAGAAGGCTGGTCGACTGGCTTAATGACGGAGCGGGTGCCTACCCGGCTTCGGAAGTTGGCTCCACGGCCTCCAGGAGCAAGTCGGAACCTCCATCAAAAAAGGTACGGCCAGCAGAAAACCGCGCTGAGGACAAGCATAAGGGGAAGCATGCTGGGTCTTCCTCATCACATAAAAAGCCCTCCTCCTCCTCATCATCTAAGACGGAGAGGCAGGCGCTGTCAAAATCCTCCTCAGGGGACCGTCCCAGGTCTTCCGTGAGTCGAGACGCTTCAGCCGGGAAGTCGGCATCGAAATCGGCGACTAAGTCTAAGGGCTCGACGACGACTACTTGCTCGTCGACCTCGGTGTCATTGACGATGCCTATTACCGTCCAGGCAGCAGCGGTTGGGATTCCTTCGTCGACGGAGACTCAGTCTATGGCTTGGCTGCCAGAGGTCTATGATCCGATCCCCCCTGAGGTCTTACTGCAGCCAGACACGGCCTGCTCGGTGGAAGGAGAAGGTGGCACGGTTCTGCAGCCATCGGATTTAGGCTTACGGCCTTCCACGTCGGCGACGATGACGAGTGCGAGTGGGGGTATGGTACCTATATCATCGACGTTACTGACCCCTCAGACAGTTTTGTCTCTGGATGTGCTTAATACTCTTCAGAAGCTCCTGCAGCGGCTGGATACGCAGATCCCTCAACCTGGGACTTCATCGTCACCTTTTTCGGTACCTTCCGTCGACGAGCAAACTTGTGCGGCTCGATCGACGACTAAAAACCCATCGACTCCTCAGGCGGTAAAAGATCGTCCTCGAGCGCAGGAGGAGGGTGAGTTATCGGAGTCCGATTCTATACTGGGTGACTCAGGGTCAGACATCTCCCTGTCACCTTCGAGGGACCCAACATGGAATTCGGATGTAGCGGTAGAGTCTACGAGGAGCCAGTCACAGCCATCTCCTCCGGATGATGTGGGAGCCTTCCATGCAATGATGGGAAAAGCTTGTTCCGAGTTCGGCTTGATTCCTGAGGAGCAGAAGAAAGACTGTTTCCTTTTTGACCATATGGGTCAAAGGAGGAAATCGGTATTTGCCATCCCAATTCTGGACCACGTGTGGCAAGAAGGTCTCAAGACGATGCGCCATCCGTTCTCGGAGCCAGCTATAAAGGGGCGGATTGAGAAAAAGTTTAAAGCTCCGGAGTCCACTCCAAAATGTCTAACATCACAACCTCTGTCTGCCTCGGTGGTGTCGGCGGCAGTGGCTAGGAAGGCCAGGGTGCATCAAAAATGCTCAACTCCAACGGAAAGCGAGGCTAGGAGGCAAGACGCCTTTGGAAAAAAGGTGCTCTCGGTCGGTGCGACGACAGTAAGAGCAGCCAATTCCTTAGCGATCGTGTCACGATACGATAGAGAAATGTGGCACAAACTAGCCCCTATCCTAGAACACCTGCCAGATGAACACCGGAAAGCAGCCATGTTACTGTTGCGGGATGGCGAAGAGGCCTCGAACCACGCAATTAATATTGCAGTTGACCTAGCAGAGTCTGGCTTCAAACAAATCAACCATGGCGTAGTACTTCGTCGACAAGCATGGCTCAAATGTACTACGTTCCGTCCTGAAGTCCAGTACAAAGTCCTTGACATGCCATGTGAAGGGGAACACCTGTTTGGCGAAAAGGTTGATGAAGCGTTGAAGGGGATGAAGGAAGACACGGATACTGCTAGGTCCCTCGGCGCCCTCCAAACGGGTAGAAACTTTCGCTCTTTTCGCCCCTTTAGGGGTGCTTCTGGAAACTCCCGCTTTGGAGCCTCGAGGGACCATGGATTTAACAGGCCCTCGTACTCTTCACAAGGGTTCAGACGAGCGTCCCAGTCAGCACGTAGAAGCAGAGACTATCAAGCTTCCAGGCGGCGAGGCTCGGGTCCCTCGTCGACGAAGAACAAGCAAACCAGCAACCAATGACGGCCTTCGGAACGTCCTGGGGGGCAGAGTCTCATCACTTCGACCAATGGAAATGCATCACCAGAGATCGATGGGTTCTGGACACGATTCACATGGGTCATGCGCTACAATTCAAAGACAAGCCTCCACGTCTTCCGCCTGTATTTTCGACCCAGCCCCACCTCCGAATCCTACGACAAGGGGCGGCGCTTATGTTGCGAAAAGGAGCGGTAGAGAGAGTTCCTGTGGCACAGGAAGGACACGGAGTTTATTCCCGGTTCTTCGTTGTCAAGAAGCCAAATGGAAAATGGAGGCCCATTCTCGACCTGAGGGTTCTCAACAAATGGCTAAAGAGCCTAAAATTCAAAATGCTAAAGCTCCAGGAGGTTATCAGGTCGGTGCAACCGATGGATTATCTATCGTCACTAGACCTTCAAGACGCCTATTTTCACATCCCAATACGTCCACAACACAGGAGATATTTAAGGTTCGTCGTCGGGAGAAAGCATTTTCAGTTCAAGGTCCTCCCGTTCGGGCTCAAGTCCTCCCCCAGGACGTTCACCAAGTGCTTGGCCCCTATAGCGGCCCATTTAAGGAAGGATGGTCACCATGTCTATCCATATCTAGACGACTGGCTGGTCAGAGGTTCGTCCAGGGAACAAACACGAAACAGTCTAAGGGCCACAATGTCCCTCTTACAGGAACTGGGCTTCGCAATAAACTTCAACAAGTCCTCCGTAGAGCCTTCGAGGACCTTGGTCTTTCTAGGAGCGGAGTTTCATACACACACAAGCCTGGTGAGACCATCCAGCGAAAGAATTCAGAAACTCCAAGGCAAGGCGTCGGAATGGAGATGCGGTACCAAGGTGTCGGTGCGCAAATACATGTCCCTGCTAGGGACCATGTCGTCCTGCATTCCGTTGATAAGCAACTGCCGTCTGTTTATGAGGCCTTGCCAGGAATTTCTAGCGGACCGTTGGGCGCAGAGCCGAGGTCGCTGGTCCGACAGACTGGTCATCGACGAACAACTAGTACAAGCACTCTGCTGGTGGAGAGTGTCTACTCATCTAACGAAAGATATGCCTCTACTGGAACCGGAGTTCCAAAAGACGGTGGTGACGGATGCATCGCTGAGCGGATGGGGAGCTCATCTGGATACGTTACAGGTACAAGGCCAGTGGTCGTTGCAGGAGTCCTCCCTGCATATCAACCTGCTAGAACTGAGAGCAGTGCGATGGGCTCTAAAATCTTTTCTTCCTCAACTGAGGGACTCAGTGGTCCGTGTCATGACGGACAACACCACTACGATGTTCTACTTGAGGAAACAAGGAGGGGCACGTTCCAGGTCCCTATCGACGGAGGCACAGAAAATCTGGCATTGGGCCCTACAACACAACATGCAAATCTTGGCGTTCCACCTGCCAGGCGTGAGAAATGTGGAAGCCGATGCCCTCAGCAGAGAAATGAACGCAGTTCACGAATGGGTGCTGAACGGCCAACAACTACAGCAAGTATTCAAGAAATGGGGACATCCTTCCATAGATTTGTTCGCGACGAAGAACAACAGGAAATGCCATCAGTATGCAAGCAGATGGCCTCAGCAGGGCTCATTGGGGGATGCGTTCTCCTTCCCATGGTCGAACAAATTCCTGTACGCATTCCCTCCTTTTCCCCTTGTACGGCGGACGTTGCAATGGATCCTCAGGTACCCATGTCGGGTAATTCTGGTGGCCCCGTACTGGGCCAGGCAGGTGTGGTTTTCAGACCTACTACACTTGGCGGTGGCGGAACCGATGAGATTCCAGAAGACCCCCGACCTTCTGTCTCGACAGGAGGGTGTCGTTTGGCATCACGACCCGGACAGCCTCAAGTTGACGGCCTGGCTCCTGACTTCGCCGAATTCGGTTGGCTAACGATTCCGGAGGACTGTCGGCGTATCCTGCAAGCGGCAAGAGCGCCTTCCACAAACGCCTCATACACGTACAAATGGAGAAGTTTCTGTCAGTGGTGTGAGGATCAACCAGGTTTGGCCCCGCAATCGATTAAGCCGGAACAGCTCCTTCCATACTTGCTGTTCTTAGCTCAAAAGGGCCTATCGGTATCGTCAATAAAAGTACACCTGGCCGCCATTTCCAGGTTTACTCGTCGACGGCATTCGGCACCATTGTTCAGCGACTGCCTGATTAAGCACTTCCTTAAAGGCCTCTTTCGGATTTTTCCTCCAGAGAAGAAATTTCCGCCGGAGTGGAGCCTCAATCTGGTCTTAACGTCTCTTATGAAGCCTCCTTTTGAGCCAATGTCATCTGCGTCTCTAAAGTTTTTGTCGTGGAAATTGGCCTTCCTGGTGGCCATCACTTCAGCCCGACGTATTTCAGAAGTTCAGGCTCTAATGGTAGACCCACCATACTTACGATTTTTCAAGAACAAGGTAACCCTTGCTACTAACCCACAGTTCATACCGAAAGCTCCTTCGGTGTTCCATAAACACTCCTCTATTGTGTTGCCTATGTTTTTTCCGGAGCCATGCTCGGGAGCGGAGCGCATGTTACACACATTGGATGTAAAAAGGGCTCTCAAGTTTTATCTTCATCGTACGCAACCATTCAGAGAAACGAGACAACTGTTCGTGGCCTATGGTTTGGGTGCTAGAGGAAAAGCCATTTCAAAGCAAGGACTGTCAAGATGGGTGTCATCTGCCATTCCAGGGCAGGGAAGCCTCTTCTACGATGGCCAAGAGCTCATTCAACTAGAGCAGCGGCATCGTTGACGGCACTGTGGGCCGGAGTCCCTCTGGGGGACATCTGCATGGCGGCTACCTGGGCGGCTACACACACCTTTACCCGCCATTACTGCCTGTCGCAGCAACATGCCGAAGATACCCGGATGGGACAGGTGGTGCTCCGACACCTATTCCAATAAGGTAAGTCCCGACTGAGGGGTTGCATCCTGTGGAATTTGACTGTATGTGGTTCGTTTTCCTATGTTAACGATTACTAATGTATACATGATCATAGGGAACGGGCTTTGCGAAGAAAGTATATGGGTTTGCATGCACGCCTCCTCTCTTGGGGGTGAACTGCTATGTAATCTATTCTAAGCATGTGAATCCATGAAAGATCCAATGCTGGAGAAGGGAATAGTTTCTTACCTGTAACTCCATTTCTCCAGCATTGGTATCTTTCATGGATTCACATGCGCCCACCTGCCTCCCCTGAACATGCAAACCGGTTCCCCCACTACTTTGGGGGCCGAAATCTGAGGGAGCGCGGGGCGGGTCCTGTATTTATATCATGACGTCCTGACGGTGCGGGCACGCATGATACAAAAACGAGGTGGATAGGACGCATAAGCGTCGAAAAAGTTTTCCTACGGGAAAGGGTCTATATAATGTACCGGGGATTCCCAGCCTGACGACGGGGAATATTCTAAGCATGTGAATCCATGAAAGATACCAATGCTGGAGAAATGGAGTTACAGGTAAGAAACTATTCCCTTGTAAGTTACGATGATCTGTGCGTACCTCCACAGGAAAACGGCCCCCTAGGAGATGGTGTCGCCATTCTTCAAAAGCTGTCTTGATGGCTAAGAGCTCCTTCTCGATAATTGGATAGTTCCGTTCACTAGCAGAGAGTTTCCTAGAATAATAAGCCACGGGAAAGTCCATTTCCAAACTTGGATCATACTGCAACAAAACCGCTCCAACTGCGAAATCAGAAGAACCTGCTTCCACAATGTAGGGATTGTCATCCTGTGGGTGGTGAAGTAAGGGCGAAGTACTAAAAGCCTTCTTAAGTATTTCAAAGGATGCTTCAGCTTCTGGTCCCCAAACAAAAGGTTTCTTGGTACTAGTTAAACTGGACAAAGCTGCTGTTAACCGTGAAACAGATGGAATAAAGCGGCGATAAAAGTTAATGAAACCCAGGAAGCGTTGGAGAGACCGCAGATTACTGGGATGTTTCCACTCCAGAATGGCACGAATCTTAGCCGGATCCATATGTACACCTGAGGCGCTGATTACATAACCCAGAAATTCAATGTGTTCTTGGTGAAAAAGACATTTCTCTGCTTTGGTGTATAAATTAATTTGCTGCAAACGTCTGAGAACCTCCTTCACATGAACAATATGGTCTCCTAGATCCTTGGAGAACACCAGGATATCATCCAGATAAACCCAGACGGATATTCCAATGAGATCAGCAAAAATATGATCCATGAACCGTTGGAAGACGGAAGGGGCGTTGCACAAGCCAAATGGCATAACTCGATATTCGTAATGTCCTGTAGGAGTCTTGAATGCCGTCTTCCATTCATCTCCAGGCGTTATGCGCACCAAATGGTAGGCGCCTCGCAGGTCGAACTTGGTAAATATGCGGGCGTCATGTAAGGACTCCAAAATTGTCCATATTAAAGGGAGTGGATATCTGTCCTTCCTAGTTATATCATTTAATTGCCTATAATCAACACATGGACGTAGGGTCCCCTCCTTCTTCTTGACAAAAAATAAAGGGAAACCTGCAGGCGAGTTGGAAGGAGTAATATATCCTTTCTGAAGGAAATCCTCAAGATACTCCTCCTGAGTAGTTAGAGAATACACCTTGCCATGTGGTATCACTGAATCAGGGAGCAAATCGATTGAACAATCAAATGTTCTGTGAGGCGGCAACGGAATATCCTTTGGCTCGGAAAAGACCCCTCGGAACTCCGAATACTCATATGGTACTGTAGTTACTGCATAAAGACAGGGAGTAACACCTCCCTCTGTTTGGGTTGAGACAGACAGTGTCTTTGAAGAGGCTTCAGTAACACAACACTCCCGTAAACAACGATCGGAACAAAACATTACTTTCCGAGTAATCCAATTGATATTCAGATTATGGTGCAATAACCATGGTAATCCCAAAATGATAGGGTACAAAGGGGTCTTGATGACATCCAAAGATATCCCTTCCAGATGTCCTTCAATCTGTAACTTTAAAGCCCCAGTATGTTGATGGACAGGGCCAGAAGATAAGGGTGTTCCATCTATTACCTCTACCATGGACGCACAATTCTTTTCCAACAAAGGGATTCCATTCCTTAAGGCAAAATCGACGTTGATTGTAATTGCCAGAGGCGCCGCAATCCAACAACCCCAATACCTCAATGGCTTCCTTGCCTGGCCAAGATACCTTGATAGTTAAGGCCATAAGAACCGCTGGTTGCATTGGTTGCTGGACTGGTGTGGAATCTGGAAGGACTGTGGAAGAGGTTAGGCCCATCGTTGCCTTCCCAACACACGACAGGCCATTTAGTTTTCCGACCTTCGAAGTGGCCGCAGAGGGCAAGTACTAAGTTAATGGCCCGACGCCCCACAATACAAACACAGCCGAAGATCCCTTCTTCGTTTCCTCTCAGCATCGGATAAAGGACGCCTGATTGCTCCCAATTGCATGGGTTTGGAAACTGTTTCAGAAGGACCTGGAGTTCTGACTGGTGCGGGAAAAAACCTTGGAGTCGATCTTTCCTGTCGGCGTTTCTCACTCCGTCTCTCCACCAGTCTATGGTCGATACGCAATACTTGTTCTTGTAGGGATTGCAGGGACTCGGGTTCAGGGATGTGCAATAATTCGTCCTTGTACTCCTCCCTCAGTCCTCTTCGGAAAAGGGTCATTTGGGTAACTTCTGGCCATTGGGAGTCTGTGGCCAATTGACGGAAACAACTGATATATGTGATTATGTCGCTTGATCCCTGTCTCAAATCCATGAGCTGATTCTGGGCCATCGCAGCGAGATTCGGTGACTGGAATACTTCTAGGAAAGCCTTCTCGAATGCAGCAAAATCCTCCAGGATTGGACTCTTAGCCACCACGAACGGGGTAGCCCAAGCCAATGCATTACCAGTCAGATTCCCCAAAATGTATCCAATCTTGGCCTTGTCCTGGTTAAAGTGCATAGGGCGGCACAAGAAATGGATCCTGCAGTGATTACAAAACTCAGCTACCCTTAGAGGATCACCATCGAATTTCACTGGGCTGGTCTGAGCCATCGCAGTTTCCACAGCAGTACTTGACCCGGTTCCTTGTGCTACCATCTGACGTAGAGTGAGATTTTCTTGATGTAATGCCGTCATCTCAGTGCGCAACACCCTGATCTCGTCCTTTAATTCTTGCACATCCTCCATCTGGTTGGTAGGCGTCTTAATCTGTTAAGGTGGACGTTGCGTACCTGTATTTCCTGAAGACGGCCAAACTGGAGAAGCCAGACTGTAGCTGCAGGAAGTCAAATGAAGAAAAGATAACGTAAGGAAGCAACCTCCACCCAGCCCTGATAGAACAGGTATGGATGGGGATCCGCTCCTGACGCCACAGAGACACTTCCCTGCGGATTATCGTGACGCCAGGACAGTGCAAGCACTGACAGGGAAGGTAGATGATTCAGGAATGTCCAGATCTGAAGACTGAAGATGGATACTCCAAGGTACGATGAAACTAGCCAGTGAACTCTGTCCAGAAGAAGTTGCAGAAGTATCCTGGAGCTCTGATGATAAACAGCTGAAGATAGGAGCTGGTACCCCAGCAGGAAGACACAGGCAGAGAATGGTGGGGGGAACCAAAACAGGAGGAACAGGAAACAGTAAGTACAATGAAGGCAGGATCCTCAGGTGAACTGGTACAGAAGGGAAACTGATGCCAGAAGGGGATGGCCAGGAGACAAGGAAAGGGAACCCAAGGGAGATGGCTCCAAGAGAGAGACTGGAACCTAGGGAAATAGGAGCCCCAAAGGAACTCAGGGGGCTGAGAGAAGACCAGAGGTTAGGGAATCTAAGGAGGAAAAAAACGGGACTCCACAGGGACTCAGGACTGGAGACCAGGCAGGACGCCAAAAATAGGGAACCCAGACCAAGGCTACAAGCTTTAACAGGGAAAATCAGGGTGGAGAGCGCAGCAGCGAGTCAGGAACGAACCGCGTTAAGACGCGATTCGTTCCCGTACTCGAGCGCAATAAAAAGCCCTCGGCATGGAACCGAGGCTTGAAGCGCATGCCGCACCGCGCATGCGCCGACGTCCCCTGACAGCAGAACGAGGCTTGAAACGCAAGCCCAAGCTGCCAGGGTCTGGTTTCCCCAGCGTGCATCCGCGTCTCTTAGGAACGAGCAAGGACGGGCGTCGGGGAACCAATCCACCCGCCAGCCGGAATCTGGGGTAAAACCGCCAGGATCGGAAGCATTTACCCGAGGTAAGTATCCTAACAGAAATTCAGCTGCTTCTCTCATCAGTGCTGGATAGACACGCTTTCCTCGCCGGTTCTGGTTAGGAGTATGGAGCGATACTCCGGGCTCCCTGGGTGTTTCCTCCCGGTCCCCGAGTGGTCCTCCTTGGTGATTAGAAATTCTTGCTTCCAATGCTATGAGACAGAACAGAGCATGGTTATGGAAATTTCCCCACTACTACTCCCCAAGGGTGTAGTGAGGCAGATACATACATTGAATACAATTTACAATATTCCCTGCCTATTTGCTAATGGTTTTGGCAGGTGGATTCTTCTAGGGATCCAGAATTTCCCCCTCTGGCTTTCCGGTTGGCTCCTCTATTTGCTGCAAAGTATGCCTGGGGTGGCAACTCTTCAGCTGATTTATGTGGATCCACTTATCTTCCCCTTCTGCCAATCTGCCCTTGGGGATGCGGATTCTGTCGGCGACTGGTGAGATTCTGTCCACAATTTCAAAAGGACCCCGCCAACTTGGGAGGAATTTGCGCTCTTTGGCTTGGTTCCTTTGGAAATTGAACACGTAGACACGGTCTCCTACTCGATATTCTTTTCTAGTTGTCTTAAGATCATAGTGGGTCTCCATACTGTCTGCAGATCTTTCTAGATTCCGCTGAGCATAGGCAAAAGCATGTTGAAGGTGTTTTCTCAGATTCTCAACATACTCATGAGTTGTGGAGGCATTTATCAAGGTCTGCTCCTGAGTTCTGTAGAGCAGATGCTGGGGTAGCACCATCCTTCGTCCAGTCATCATCTCAAATGGAGACATTTTTGTTGCAGCAGAGGGGGTAGATCTGATGGCCATCAGGAGAAGGGGTAATTGTCCCAACTTGGCCCAGAATCTGCCACAAACTTTTTTAATATACTCACAATAGTTTTGTTGTATCTCTCAACTCCACGACTAGAGTATGCCGGTAGGCAATGTGTAGTTTCCTTTTGACCCCAAGTATCTCCCACATCTTTGTCATCACTTCACTAGTGAAGTGACTCCCTCGGTCTGACTCAATCCGTTGGGGTAGTCCAAAACGCAAGAAGATGTGATTGATCATCAGGGCAGCTGCTGTTTCTGCCTTGCAATTTGGGGCCGGGAGACATTCCACCCATTTAGTGAACAAGCATGTTACGGTCAACATGTACTTGTTCCCCCTCGAGGAGCGAATCACGGGCCCGATAAATCGACTTGTAAATCTGACCAAGGCAGTGTCATCCCCCTCTTTTGGAGGGGAGCACGGTGTGTGAGTGATGTTGGCTAAAATTGTGAACACACAAGACACCCCTTCAAGTATTGGTTGAGGTCCTGCCCCATGTGTGGCCAGTATGCAACCTCTCGCAAGATTTCTAGTGTCGTATGAAACCCCCTATGACCGGCTGTGGCCGCATCATGGGTGTGACTTAGCATCAGGCTTAGGAATGAGGTAGGGACCACCCACTGGTCATGGCCAGCTATGGATCTCCTCACCAACAAAGTGTCTTGGATTTGGAAAATATTTGGACATTTCATCAACACTCTGAGGACCTCTTTCCCAATGTAATCGGTATCCGTCAGGGGAAGTTCTCAGGGTCCTCAATGTGTTGATAAAATTTGTCAATTATTGGATCCCCCTTTTGACCCGTAATCAAATCAGCATCTGGGGTCTCATTACTCCATTGTGCATTTTAGAGTTCATTGTGAGCATTTGTCTGGGACCTAGTGATAGCAGTGACCTGGATTTCCCCCAACAGGGACTCTATCTCAAGTAGATCCCCTTGGATGGCTCCGGTTTTGGCCAGCTGATCAGCTAGATCATTTCCAGTTTTGTCTGGTCCCTCTACTTTAGAATGACCCTTGATCGTTTTCCAGTAGATTGTCATCCCATTCGAGGTGACCAGATCATCAATATTTTGTATTAATTTCCCATGTTTTAAAGGTTTATTATTAGCACCTAGCATGCCTCTGGTTTTCCAGTTAACCAGGTGCTCCACTAACCCGTTCCATACATAATCTGATTCAGTGATTATGACCAGTTCGTGGAGTTGGTATTGGACAGCAGTGAGGATGGCTTGATGCACAGCCATCAGCTCTGCCACTTGACTACTTTGGAGACCGATTTTGTACCCGGCAGAGGGTTCTGGGGTATCATTCACCCATGCATTCCCTACGCCGACCACAAGTTCCTTTAGGAGCACCCATCCACATAGACGGTGGGCATTCCCTCACACTGGTCTTCTTCATAGACTTTGTGTGGGGAATTAAGGTATTCCTCCACGTTGTCCTTGATTTTAAGACTTTAGTCCTCGAGACAGTTTTCTCTGGCACAATCCTGCAAGTCAGCCAGACTTTGCGTGAGGGGACTCTTCTTGTTTTGGCCATATCTGACTCCACAGGAAAGCTTTGCATTGGCAGAATACAGGTAGTAATTCGGGAATTACTCCCATTTTTGTCCCAGATTCTGTCACTCTGAAGATATTGCAAAGGTTGGTGTGGAGTCTCCACTATGATGCGTTCCCCAGGGATAAACGGGTAGTAATTCTTCAATGCCCACACCGTTGCCACAAGTGCCTTCTCACAATCGTTGAATTTTTCCTCCACAGAGGATAAAGGGCCTCATTCAGAGTATGGCGGTAAGGGATAGCGGCCACCGGGAACGAGACCGGTGGCGGTATTCCCTTACCACCATACTCCGAGTTCCCTCTGCGCCCTCGCCTTTAACGCCTGCTTTGAGCAGGTGTTAAAGTCGAGGGCGCAAAGGGGCCTCCAAGCCAATAACGGTGACCGTAATGAACGGTCACCGTTATTTGCATCTTCCCCATTCCCATTGAGCCCTATTGGGGCTCATTTGGGAATGGGGAAGAGCCTTGGTGAATGGGGAATTACCGCCCCGCCAACCTTGGAATGGGGCGGTGATTCTGCCATCCACCAAGGCGCTGCCGTTCCGGGTACGGCGTCAACCAAGGCGTTAATAGCGCCATTGGTTAGCACCGTACTCGGAATGAGGCCCAAAGTCTTACTCGCATAGGAGATTACTTTATTGACCTTGTCATGCTTTTGATATAATACTGCCGTCAAGCATGTATTTGAGAACCCCGTCACCAAGAAGAACTCCTTGTTTTTGACAGGGTAAACTAGGCAAGACGCTTGTGAGAGGCTTTTTTTGAGTTGTTTTACTGCCTCGGTTTGTTCTGGACCCCACTCCCACCTGCCCACCCCCCCTTCAAAAGATGGATCAGGGGTCTTGTGATCTCTGCGTAATCTTCAATGAACTTTCTGCTGTAATTAGTTAGTCCAAAGAGGCTCCTTAGTTCCCGCAGGGTTGTGGGGTCTTTTATTTTCTGGAGTGCTTCTACCTTCTTTTCCTGGGGACAGAGACCCTGAGGAGTTAACTCATGCCCCAAGAAATTGACACTGGTTCTGCACCACTGTGCCTTTTGGAAAGAGTTTTGCTACGGCAGCCCTCAACTGTGTCAGAACATAACGGATCTCCGCTATGTGTTCCTCCACAGTTGAGCTTTTGACTAGAACATCGTCTACATAGGCCAGGTTACCCCTTTCACCCAAGTTGGGCATGGCCTTATGTAGAAAGATGTTAAATTCATTGCCGGAGTTGATGTATCCGAAGGGAGTCCGGGTCCAAGTGTACTGCTGTCCGCCAAGGTAAAGGCCAGCTTGTATTGGTCCTCCCTACTGACTGGTACAGTCCAGTACCCATTGGTCAGGTCAATAGCAGTTAATACCTTTGACCCCTGGATCTGGGCCAGCCCTTGGTCAATGTAGGGAAGAGGCCATCGGGAAGTTTGGACCCGTTTGTTGAGCTCCCTCAGGTCAGCACATAGTCTCCACTGGCCGTTTGGTTTCAAAATCCCCAGCATCGGATTATTGAGGGTGCTGTGGACTGGACGAATTATCCCACGGGACTCAAGGTTCTTAATTATTTCAGTAAGGGACTCCATTGATGCGAGAGACCAGCGATATTGCTTCACAAACACTGGAGTCATGCCAGGGTCCATGGGAATAATTGTTGTGTGGATGTCTGTGCGACCACAGTCCTATGAGTCCACTGCAAAGAGAAAATCTTGAAAATCTAAGAAAACTTGTTTCAATGTTTGCTTTTGCTCCAGAGTCTCGCAGGCATCTGCTAGGTTGACTCTCTTCCACCATCTGCCTGAAGCCTGGAAAGACTTCTGGTTTGGCTATCTCAGCGGCCTCTTCCAGCTGGGTGAATTCCCTGGTCAGACTACTGACTTGGACTGATGGCTTCAGGTGGGGGAGGCAGTCCTTGTGGTCTTGAAAGATCACCTCATCCCTCCTGAAGTTACAGGTCACATCTTTCTTACCATAAGGGCAGGAAGAGTACACCAGTAAATTCCGCCCATGCCGGGTGAAGATCCTGTCTGGTGTTGTGTCATCGTCGCTATCGCTGTCAAAACAGTCCTTGGGGAATGGTCCTAACAGTTCATTACCTAAATCTATAGAAAAATGTCGGTCATCAACCGCCATTCTAATAATGGTGCCTGCGCCCAGAGTGATAGTCTTTAGGTCGCTCTTATCCACCACTATTGGAATGGTGTTGTGTTCTATGTTGACTAGTGGTGTTGTGTTTACCCCCAACCCTTGCTGTTGGAAATGAGCATTGAGATGAACATAGGCATCAGTATTTTTCAGTTTCTGTCCTCTTAATTTTTACTTCCAGTGAGTATTGTCGGGTCTCTTCTGGGATGGTGACTCCCTCTCCAACCTGAATTTCAACTGCATACGGCAGCAGTTGAGCTGACCGAAATGCTTTCTCTGGGTCATCAAAGTCCATTGGATTACCCGCTAATCGGGACCAAGCTTTGAAGTTTATTAGGTCCAAACTAATGGCAAAGCGATTGAGAATGTCACTGCCTAAATAAAATGCAGCTAGGGCATCTCGCACAACCCAACAATTATCGACTATGCTCTTGTTGCCTATTGACATTTTGAGCATACACCTGCTAGGCAGGAGATGTTTGGAATTGGGTGTTTCCAGGTCCATTTCCCATTTGTCTAACAGTTTAAATGTGGGAATGGCTGGATCTTTTGGGAGTTCGCGGAACATGGCCTTGCTGAAGAAGCTCTTACCGTTGTTCACACACACTCGGGTGAGAACAGAGTCCTCCCCTCATTTAACTGAATAGGGATGAACAACTGCTTTCCAATTTTGGAGGCAGTCACCAGAATGGGTTTGAACAAGGGGATTTTCCTGCTGGTCATTCTGGGGTTTGATGATGGGCAGTTTTAACTCGGTCCTCACATCAACCCAGTCTGGATTGGGATCCTTTGGGACCCATTTTTCTTAGGGAGGAGTTCCCCCATGTCTGAAGGAGAAGATCCTTTTCCCAGAATCCTCTGAGGACCCCTCTCCTTCAAACTGGAAGATTTGCACCTCCTCCACAAAATGGACCTTTTTAGGCTCTTTATTTCTCCTACCCACCCTCTGTTCCTTGGGTTGCAGACTTTCGGGGGCAGGAGATTTTGGTTCCGGATTTTCCAGGGGCTTTCCACAAGTGGGGAAGGAAGCTTCCTCTAAGGCTTTACACCCCCTCCCCCTGTGCCTCCTCCCTGGGAACCGGTGGGTTGTCGGGGTTCTTCCCCCATCATTGTTCTGGAGCACCAGACCCTGGATTTGAGGAGTTCTGAGCCGCCATGCTCATCTGAGGGTTCTGTTGAGCCCTCAGCATGCGACCCAGATCCTGTGCCATGTTCTGGACCTGGTGCTCCAGTTGTGACACCTGTTCTGGCTGGTACGGGGTCCTCTGGTCTACCCTGGGTTGATCCCGGGAAGGGTAACCATCCCTTCTCGCATAATACCCCTGGTTAGGATAGTTTGGGTACCCCTCCACCCTTGGCCTCCCCTCTCACGGATTGGGCTGTCTGGGCTCAGGAAAGTGAGGAAAGAAGGGTGGGTTGTTTTGGGGATTGAAGTTTGGCGGGTACCTGGGAAAGAAAGTTGGTCCGGCATTTGGGGGATTACTGCCCTCCTGGGGAAAGTGAGGAGGGAGATTTCCTGGGTTTCTAGCTGTCTGGTTGGACCCCTCATCCCCTTTGGGCTGGGGGACTCCACATATAGCCCAGGATTGGTCTGTTGCCCTTGTAGCGTGGGCTGATGTAGTCAGGGGAGTTAGGGGTCCCATTTGTGGGGTTACCTCCCTGACTCCCTGTTTGGGATTGGCCTGAGGGCCTTCTGGGTCTGGGTTTGATCGGATTCTGCGCGGAAAGGTTTTTAGGCCCCCCCACCTTCAGATCTAAAATGGGGGCAACCTTCACCTCCGCCACCTTAGCAGCAGCAGGGGTGTTGGTTGGTTTAGCGCTTTTGCTAATAATTTTACTTTCTAGTGGCTTCTGTACTTCACAGATGCGCGTTGCTTGTTCAATGACCCAGTCTAGTGATCTTTTCTCATGAAAGTCCCTCACTAGCTGGGTCATAATGTATTTAGGGAGAGCATGAAAGAAGGTGTTCACAAATTCCTTACTGTCAGTGTGCACCCTTCTAGTGGTCTGCGCAAAGGCACGTTTCAATTCTTGGACAAATTCTTGTGGGGCCTGGTCTTCCCCACATTGTAGGTTGTAGGCTGACTTGCGGGCCTCTTGAGGGTTCCTATGAATAGAAAAATGTTTCAGGATGCCTGCCCTATAGGTGGACCATCTGGAATGGTTCTGATCCTCCAGCCCCGCAAAGGAGCTGGAGTACTCAGGTGAAAATGTCCACTTTACATACTGAATACAGCTTTGGCTGTCCTTCAGGTGGAAAGTCTCCATCATCTGCTCAAATAATTCAAGGTGCTCCCAAACTGAATATTTGGCATTCTTGTGGTGGGGCGTGATGACGCTCCTAATAGCTTTTATTTGCTTCAGGGGATCCTTGAGTAAAGCTCTCTTAACTTTGTTAGCCTTTTTAGTTATGGTCACCCTGGTCCACTCATCCTCTGTCTCAGAGGCACTGCTACCAGAGGTGGCTTTCTGATTTTGTAGACTCTCCCGGATTCTGTGAGCTTGGGAATGGCTGGCAGAATCTGGGGGCCTAGTTTCTTGGGATCTGTGGCGCTCAGAAGAGTCTCTTCTAGCTCGTCCTTGCTACCAAGATTGGTTGAGTACCCCCCTCCTCACCCCCACTGTCCTAGTCTCATGGATTTCCCCACCAATTTTCACTGCCTAGTCTCTTTGTAAGTTATATTTCCGAGGATCCAGTTCTCTGATTCTCCCCTCACTGGAGTCTCCCTGATCAGAGAAGATGGTCCTAGTATTTGGGAACCTGTACATAGACGCCGGCCCATCCATTTCTGGGAGGTGCTGACCTATCAGTTCCATACGTCCCATTGGGTTGAAGTCTACCATCCCTGTGGCCCTTGGTTCATATGAGCCAGTGGACATGGGGGGTGGCAGAGTCCATGGAATTGAAGGGATTAAAGTCTCTGATGCCAGGGTTCCTGAGGTTATGCTCGGGGGTTTCCCTCTCTCATTTGACCTCATCTCTTTCAGCCCCTACTCCCTGATGACCCTTTTGTTCCTCTAAGGCCTTACTGGTCTCGGAGTTGTTCATGCATGGCTATCTGTCTATGGAGCCTGTCATTCTTCTCACAGATAGCCACATTGTCCCTCTGTGCTCCCTGCCTGCATTGGGAGTATTGGGCCAATTTTTGCTGCAGGAGACTCACCTCCTGAGTTTGGTCTTTACTGGCCTGACTTTTCTTTGCCAGAACATCTTCCACCCTCCTGGTATGCTCTAACAGCTTTTCATTGTCCATTTTGAGTTCATCCAGTCCCTGAAGGGCCAGGTGATTTTCTTCTAGCTCGGTTTTTAAATGGCTGACCTCTTGGCCTAAGGCATCCCTTTCCTGAGTTAGAGTGCCCCTCTGTGCAGCCAGGTCGTCCCTTTGTTTTCTAATGGCACATAATTTCTGGCGCTCCTCATCAAAATCTGTTTGAGTGTGGAGATCCTTCACTATTTATTATTTTCCTCCTTTAGTTCATCAATCTGCCTTTCTAGGGCAATTATCTGCCCTGTGCAGGCTCTATTATAATTTAATTGCTGTTCCAGCTTTGGTTGGCTCTGTTGTAGCAAATCCAACCTTTCTTGACAAACTTTTTGCAGTGTCAGTAATGTGGTGTCTTGCTCTACCTTCTCTTGTTGCAGGAGATCCAGATCTTACTTTACTTTTGTCTGGTACCTTCTGGTTTCTCTCTGATTCCTGGCTCTTTTGTAGCCTTTGCTCTGCAGAGTCCAGATCAGTTTGGGTCTAGGGATTGTACTTGCCTCTTTGCCAGTTGTAGGTTTTCGGCATATTTTTCCTGTATTACTCCAATGTGGAGGTACAGGTAAGCCGCTATTTTGGCAATTTTACTTTGCTCTTCTTTTACTTTTGGGGACATATATAATTCACTAAGTGCATGGTGTAATGGACCCTGGTCCTGCCATGTATCTAATTCTGTGGCAGTGACTTGTTTGATTTCCCGCAACCAGACTTTCTCATCCTGCTCTACCCATTCACCCCTGACAAACAATTTGTGCAGTAGGTGTTCCTTTGCAATATTAACTTCCACTGGGATCGCCATTCCGGAAATATTAATTTCCTTCTGATTTATCTCAGGGTTACGTTTACTTTTGCAAAACAGGCCCAACTCCTTTGAGTATTTCTTTTGAAGGGTGTTTTTACAGTGTAGTACAGTATGGTAGCCCAACAAGGTATATGTACCCTGTCAGTTAGCATGCTGTGTTAGACTGTCACAAGTGGTATGTCTAATTCAGGATCTCGTGACGAGCCCCCAAGCTGTAAGTGATTTCAATCCGGCACGCACCCAAGTCAACGCCTAGCATGTAGTGCACAACTCAAATCCATATTTATTTTTGTCTAAATATTCTTTATTCTGAACGATATGCCACTCATATCACCCCCTTCTCCTGGACGCCCCCCCACTGAACCAGGAATCGGGCTTTTTTGCAAAGGTAAATATTTATTTATATATTTAAATTTTGATCACAATATGTTTTAATAGGTACACAACAATCACCAATGGGGTGATAAAACACTGAATAATCTCTTTAATACACAAGGAGTAAGTAGTGAGTGAAACAATTCAGCACAGAAAATAATACTTTTTTGTTGGTTCAGATCAGATAGCACTGTTGTTAGAGGTTCCCCCTGCACACCCCTCAACCCCCAATAGGTAATGTAAAGAGGTAGGAGGAGAGAACAGGTTTCATGAATGGCAGAATTCAAATGGAACATCAATCCCACTTTCCCCCAGCAAGCACAAGAGAGAAACGGAATTTACTGTCAAGCTATCAGAATGGCTTTTAAAGTCATCTTAGAATGGACTAGGCAAAAACACCGAATATGATCAAAAATTGCTGAAATTGTTATAAATTCTTATGGCAGCCGCTTTGGATAGTTGCACACAAACACAAGCAATGATTTAATCCCAAGAAAACATTTGAAAACTTAAAATTCAAGTCGGAAGCAATTAAAAGCTGTTTTACACGTGTACAAATTTCCCAAAACAAAATTTTGCGGCAAACTTTTCACTGCGCGATATTCGCAATAACGGGCGAATCGCATGGATGTGGAATGCGGTTTTAGGTGCGATGGATAGATATAAATGTTAGCTACAAGCAGAAGTTGAAAATTGCGAAAGGCTGATGGGGCGATTGGCGCAAGAAGGGAAAACAGGAATGGACTTTTAAAATGACAAATGGGTTTCTTACACTAGAGGATGACTATGAACAAAATGAATACCACACAGGAACACAATCACTTGATCAGGGTGGCTGCCTGCTAAGGAAATTCGCCTTCTTCAGATGAGGAAAAGATCAGCCCTTGGATAGTTTTAACAATACTAGTTCTGAAGTAAGATAGGATGGGTTGGAGAGAGGTTTCAGACAATGCAAAGGTACTCCTAACAATACAGGCTCTGAATACGAGATATGATGGGTCTATGATCGGGCTAAGACTATGCAAAGTACAGATGCTAGTGACACAATTATTCCTATTGCTACTCACTGGATATGTTTTTAAATGGAACCGTCAGTTCTGGTCAGGGGATGGGATCTGGTTTAGGAAAAACGGCTGGGCACATCGGACGGGCTGGGTCAGCAAGGCACTCTGGTCACAGCACAGCACAGGACAGAACATGATCGGCAAGATGCTCTGGTCCCAGCACGGCACCCGAGTGGATCGGATCTGCCCTTCTTGGTTCTGAGGATATTTATTTTCAGCAGGCAAGCAGTAACCGCACACCCCGGCTGTATTATGATGCTTCCCCTTATGCTTGTGGGGTTCTGTTCTGGAATTTGTGGCCTATCTGAGAATGGTTCAGCTATGCAGTGGGCCTTTTGCTTTGCCAAGTTTCTGGAGTCTGGAGCAAGGAAGATGTAGAGTTCAGCAGCAGGGTGCTCCGCCAGCATTTGGATAGTGAGTGAATCGGTCTGTCCTTATGTGTGGTGAGCTGTCCCTATTTATGCTATGGACTCACATCATCACGGAGGGTATGGGCCGGTTTAGCCTAAGCTTGCCCCTTTGACAGGTGATTGGGTCAGAGTCTGCTCTCTGCCTTGATAGGAGGAAAGAAACAGAGAGTCATCTTTATGGTGTGATTTTATGAGGCTGAGAATCCACCCCTAGCCCCTGGAAAACAATCAATTTTGGCAAAATACATATTTTCACATGTGCAACCTCTCTAAAAATCACATATACAGATTACATATTTTACCTAGCAACTACTCCTCAAAACCCTGTGGCTGTGGGATCTTATCTCTGCTTTTCACAGAATTTTGCCCTTTTCACTAGGAACACAATTTCCAATTTTTAAGCAAATTTCCACACGTGCGTGTTTAACATGGGAATAAGTGTATACAGTTTCACAGTTCTAGCGGAAATACATAAAGCGTAAAATCATATTTCTTGCCATTTCTGTCCAGAACGTGTCACACAGTTCTGGCGCCTCTTCACCTGTGCAGCCAGAAATTACATTAACAATGCTGTTATTTTTATATTTTTCACAATTGTACATAGTAAATTAACATTCTTTTTAAAATGTGTTCTTTGTCCTTCTTAAGCAACAAATGGTTGTTTTGGCTCCACCCCTTTGGTCTCTCTCTGCAAGTCCAGGAGCCATACCCCATGTTTGCTCCTTGCAGAGGCCATTTACGGCTCACACTTCGCATTTCCTGAGTTGCAGCTGGTCATTGTTCCTTGTGTCTCTGTAGACAAGGTTCTTTCCTGCCCTGTAATTAACACTTCTCTGTGATTTCCTGCTTGGGGGGGGAAGGGGGGGCCTTCCTTCTGTGAGAAAACCTGCTATTCCAGTTTGGCAGCTTCAGCCAGGTTTACTTTGTTAACTCTGTTAAATTTTCCTTAGCACAAACCCACTTGTATCAAATCACAGCAAGAATTCTCATTCAAGATTTTAAACCATGGGATCAAAATAATTACCATATGGGTTACTATCAGTAACAGGCCTCTTAGATTGCAAACATTTGATTTTCAGTTTATACATGTTAAAGTTTAATCAGGCAGGCCACTGACAGCTGTCATCACAGCAGCCCTCTGCTGCACAGAGATTTTTGACAGATCCACAGACAGGCCACTTTTGCTCTGAAAATCTCTTTATGCCCTTGTCTTTTCAGGACCTTGTAAGTTCACACTGATATCTTAAACTAAGTGAATTGTAGCACCCAGCAAGAATTTTGAATATTTGAAAGTGTTCTGTACCAGCATTCTGAAGTTTCAGCAACAAAGAATAAGAAGATTTAAAGCAAGATTTGGGGTTTCACATAGCAAAGCACTGCTTTTTCCTTCTGCACTCCACTTTCAATTGTTTTGGGGCCCAGTGACACATTCCGGTAGTGATGGCTGTGTTCACACCACTGACAACATGAGTGACAGATTGGGCAGCCATCTTTTTGTGCGTTGAAAAGCGCGATTTTCGGGGATATTGGCGCGTGTTTCGCTGACTTTTTGCTGTTTCTGGCCCCATCATAGCAGAGCGATGCAGCATAGCAGAGCAAAAGTGTGTCAATACATCCCACCTCTGATTTGTACCCCTCCCTGGAAGTCTTTCAAGGATGGCAACCTTCTCCATTTTGCCACTCTTAACTCTCACTCAGCTGTCTTCTGACATCTGCCGCCTTCTGGAGGAACTTGACTTTTATGTCCTCGGTCTCACTGACAAACAAGATTACATTGACATGGGCTTAGAACACCTACACTCCCCTGGCTGTTATGAAGAACTTTCAGCCAACCCCTTGCCTCAACTTCGCAAAACAGTGAGTGAACTATTATTTAACTGGCACTCACACGGCTTATTAACAGACGTTGAAAAACAATTTCTACTTGTCAACGGTCCTGTCATGCCAACTGCATATTTTTTGCCTAAGATACACAAACAATTCATACATATACCTGAAGGGAGACCCATCCTGAGTGGCGGTGGGGGGACCATGGAGCCCATTTCAATCTATATCAATGAATGTCTAGCACATTTAGTTAATTCAATCCCCACCTTTCTGCGGGATACAATGCATATACTGCAAATTCTATCAGAAATGGCAGTCATTCCTGGGATGTAGCTGGTCACGCTCGATGTCAAAGCTTTGTATACTTCTATTAATCATGCAAAAGCAATTGCAGGTGTTGACTTTAATTACCGTAAACACACTGCATCCTATTTTGAACATATTTTAATTGTCAAAGAGATGTTGTCTTGTGCTCTAACTAATAATGTATTCTTGTTTAATAATTGCTACTACAAACAGAAAATCAGTGTAGCCATAGGGGCTAGCTATGCCCGGCACTTGCCAACATTTTCATGCATCAATTTGAGGAACAATTTGCATTTGCACATAACCCGTTTGTTGAATTTCTCCAGCATGGGGTCTGGCATGGATTCACATGCTCATGAATATTCCCCGTCGTCAGGCTGGGAATCCTCGGTAAAGAAAAAACCAGTATCAGTTTCGTTTCTGATCTGTCTTTCGTAGTAGTAACCAATCACTGGTCTCTGCGTCATACTGACCACAGCCAATGACTGCCCTCTACCTAAGCACCGCCTCTGGCAGCCATCTTCAGATTTTTACCGCACGTTCATGTGTTGGGATCCTCGTGCTATTGCTCTCGAGCGTTAGTGCTTCTTTTTCACGTTTTTTGCTCAAAAACTTCGTTTTTTCGGTCAAAAGAGCCTCAAGCTCCACCGACTCTCCATCCGATCAACGGGGACCCGTGTCGGATTCGTCTGCGCCCCTCAAGGGTGAAGATTTCGTCGAGCTACGCTTTGGAGGACTCCAGAAGCTTCTCAGGCCCGGACATGGCCCAGGAGAAGGGAAGCTCGACGCCCGGAAAGCTGTTCAGGGTCTGCCCTGGATGCCAGCTGCAGAACGTCTTTAAGGAGGACGAACACTCCTTTTGTCTCTACTGCTTACATGAGGACAAGACGCACGTGGAGAAGGACTGTGCGTTTTGCGGCAATATGTCGGAGCGGACCATGAAGGACCGCCATCAACGTCTCGCCAACTGGCTGGAAGGGAAGAGCCCGTCTGGCGAGAAGAAGAGGAAGAAATCCAAGCGGTCTTCTACGACCTTTGAGGACGCCCCGGCGACGGGGGTCCAACACAAGGCCAAGCACCGCGAGTCCGCTGGCACCGGGAGCGCCGAACGGTCGGGCTCTACGGGCGCCAGGCAGGGCGCACCCTCCCCGGCACCTTCAACTACGAGCCAACGCTCTGGGTCGGGTAAGAGGAAGGGCGAGCACCCGGCGAAGCTCCTGGAGAGGCCCCGGTCGAGCTCGAAGGCCCCATCGGAGGGGGAGCGAGGCAGTGTCCCCCCCCCTCAAGGATAAGGCGGTGAGCGCACCTAAGGTGGTGAAGGCCTTAATCCATCCGGCCAAGCCCTCTATCGATACTGTCGCGGCGACCCTGGCTCAGCCTGTGGAGGCTACACCAGTGGTGGCGACCTCAGGGCTCAGAGTCTCCCTGCCACCTCGGAGGGAGTCCTCTTTTGTGCCCATCAATAGGACCCCCATGAAATCCCCGGCGGGGAAGAAAAAGGGGGGCAGGGCGTCGTTGTAGATTCGGCTTCAACCTCAGAGGAAGAGCTGATCGAGGTCTTAAGCCACGGCCCTGGCGTGGAAGAAGACCGGCCCGTCGGGATGGATCCCGACGCGGGTGACGACGACATCGTCGAGGGTGCCGACGGGGCCCCTGATCGCCCGTCGGATTCCCCTCTGCCAGCGCCGCAAGACAACTCGGCGGCCATTTTGTTGGCTATACAGTCCTTATGCTCAGAGATAAGGACGAGACTACTGTTGCCGACGGAGGAACCTCTCCCGTCGGGGGATCCTGAACCGGGACCTTCTGGCGTTCCCCCGCCCAAGAAAAGAAGGATTCACCTTCCACCTCCTTTTCAGCCATCGCGCACCGTCCAGCCCTCCTCCCCGTCCACCCGGGGGGATGACACGGGGACTGACACGGCAGCGACGGGTACGGACGACGAGGTATACGACGAGGATCTACCGTCGTCACCTCCCACCAGGGCTTCTCCGCCCGACGAGATTGGTTCGTTCCACTCCATGATCGCCAGGGCATCCGAGCTTTTCCAACTCTGCCCTGAGGAGAAGAAAAAGGAAGGATTCCTTTATCAACGGCGCGAGGCCAAGAGGAAGACGGTCCTCGCGGTGCCTCTACTGGACGACATTTGGGATGAGGGCCTCGCCCTCCTCAAGAACCCTTCCACTACGCCAGCTAGAAGAGACCGGTACGAGAAGAAGTACCGGGTCCCGGACGCGGCCCCCCTGTGCCTCCGGGCGCAGCCTACCCCGGACTCCGTCGTCTCCGCGGCGGCCAGGAAGAAAGCGGGGGGGGTGCGGCCTCCACATCGACTTCCCCACCGGACGGCGAGGGAAAGAAATTGGACACTATGGGTCGCAGGGTCATCTCGTCTGCAGCGACGACGATTAAAGCGGCCAACGCCTTGGCTATCGTGGCCCGCTACGACAGGGAGCTATGGTACAAACTGGCTCCCCTACTGGACTTCCTACCGGACGACAAGAGGGCGCCGATGCCCTGGAGATCCTACAGGAAGGTGAGGTGGCGTCGGACCACGCCATCACTATTGCGACGGACATCGCCGACACTGGGTTTCGCCAGTTGGGCAACGGCATGTGCCTTAGGCGGCGTGGATGGCTCAAGGCTACGGACTTCCGTCAAGACGTACAGACCAGAGTCCTGGACATGCCGTTCGATGGGAACAACCTGTTTGGGAAAACGGTGGACGATTCCCTTCAGGCCATTAAAGCGGACACTGAGACGGCCCGGGCCCTTGGGGTTCTGCAGCAACGACGGACGCCCTTTCGGAGCAGCGGAGGCAAGGGCGCCTCCAAAGGTTCCGGCGGCGGTTTCTCCACCTACCGTCAAGCGGCCCGCTCGTCGTCTCAGGAGGCCTACAGAGGACGAGGCAAGTCTGGCGGACCCCGCCGTCGTCGCCAAGGAGGTCAAGGCGGCAAAGCCTCGTCGAAACAGGATTGAACCGACCGTGGGGTCGGGCTCCCACCGATGCACCCCCATGGGAGGCCGGTTGGCGAGCTTCGACAGCGTGTGGGAGTCCATCTCCACCGACCGTTGGGTGCTGGACGCTTTAGCCCGGGGCCACGCGCTCGAGTTTCAAAGAAGGTGCCCGCGCGTCCCCCCCCGTGGCCAGAAAAGAGCTTCATGTCCCTCAGCTTCTCTTGCAGGTAAGGGCGATGCTCAGGAAGGGCGCCATCGAACTCGTCCCAAAGAGGCTTCGGGGCTCCGGAGTTTACTCAAGATACTTCCTCGTGAAGAAGAAGACGGGAGGATGGCGCCCCATCCTAGACCTGCGACGTCTGAACAAATTCATCAAGGCGCAGAAGTTCCGGATGGTCACCCTCCAGCACGTCCTGGGTCAGCTGGAGGAAGGAGACTTCCTGTCGTCGTTGGATTTGGAGGAGGCCTACTTCCATATTCCCATCCTAAAGGGGCACCGAAAATTCCTCAGGTTTGTGGTCCAAGGGCGTCACTACCAGTTCAAAGCCCTCCCCTTCGGACTACGGTCGGCACCCAGGGTATTCACCAAGTGCCTTGCACCGGTGGCGGCGCAGCTGCGCCGCGAGGGGATCCACGTCTACCCCTACCTGGACGACTGGCTCATCCGGGCCAAGACGAGGGAGCTCGCCGTGGAGCACACGGCAAGGACCGTCCAACTTCTCACGGACCTGGGATTCTCCGTGAACTACGCCAAGTCCCACCTGGTACCCACGCAAAATGCACTGTTTCTGGGAGCGAAGCTCGACACAGTGTCCCTTCTGGCCTCCCCGTCGGAGGAAAGGACCAGGTCCATCCTGGGCAAGGTACAGCGGATGTTGGCTTCCGACGCGGCCAAGGTGAGGTCCATCAAGTCCCTCCTCGGAATGATGTCTTCTTGCATCTACCTCATTCCCATGTGCAGGCTCCGGATGCGCCCATTGCAGGAGTTCCTGGACGCGCGCTGGATCCAAACGACGGGCGGCTTCGTGGAGAGGATCACACTCGACGAGAGTTTCCGCCGCGCGGTCCGGTGGTGGGGCACCCGCGCGCATCTGACGGCGGGCATGGACTTCCAGACCCCAGACCATCAGGAGACAGTGACCACGGATGCCTCCCTGGAAGGGTGGGGAGCGCACACCGAAAATCTACACGCGAGAGGCCTTTGGCTCCCGACGGAGAAGTCCCTCCATATCAACGTCCTGGAGCTCCGTGCAGTGTTCTGGGCCCTCAGGTCCTTCCTTCCGTCCCTCAAGGGCAAGGTGGTGAGGATCTTCACCGACAACACCACCACCATGTTTTACATCAGGAAACAGGGCGGAACCAGGTCCCCAGCACTGTCCAAGGAGGCGCAGGACCTGTGGCATTGGGCCGTCGCCCAAAGGATGTTTCTGGTGCCGTTTCATCTGGCAGGGATAAAAAACACCATCGCCGACTCACTCAGCAGGGAGCTGCGCTTGTGCCACGAGTGGGAACTACGGCAGGATCTAGTGGATCGCCTCTTCCGACGGTGGGGCACACCCCAGATTGACCTGTTCGCGACGGCGACGAACTCCAAGTGCCGGAGGTTCGCCAGCAGGTTTCCCCAGGCGAGGAGCATGGGCGATGCTTTCTCGTTCCCCTGGGAGGGCCTGTTCCTCTACGCGTTCCCTCCTTTGCCACTGCTAATCCGGCTCGTCAAACAGCTAAAGAGGTCACGGTGCAGGATGATCCCCGTCGCACCTGCGTGGCCGAGGCAGATATGGTTCCCGGACCTTCTGGACTTGTCACCGTCCCCGCCAATCAAGCTGCCGGTGGACGCGGATCTACTCTCCAGGGAAGGAGGCGCCATCCTCCACCACGACCCGAAATCACTGAACTTGCAGGCCTGGCTCCTGCAGCGCTAGAGTTTGGAGGATACGACATAGCGGCCGACTGCAGAGAGGTTCTTGCAAAGGCCAGGGCGTCCTCGACTCTTAAATGCTACGTACACAAATGGAAGAGGTTCTCTGTCTGGTGCCACGCACAGAAGATTAACCCTCTACGGATTACGGCTCCCCAGGTACTGCCGTACCTGCTGACGCTGGCCAAAGCTGGACTGGCACACGCGTCCATCAAGATTAATCTTGCTGCGATCTCCCGATACACCAGAACCACGGGGCGGGCGTCCTTGTGGTCTCATCGTCTGGTGAAAGAGTTCATGAAGGGACTGTTCAGATCGTTCCCGCCGGTGAAGGCTCCGACCCCGGCGTGGGAGCTCAACGTGGTGCTGACCAAGCTCATGGGACCTCCGTTCGAGCCTCTGCACTCGGCCCCGTTGAAGTTTCTGTCGTGGAAAACAGCGTTTCTTGTGGCCATCACCTCCGCACGACGGGTGGGAGAGATCCAGGCCCTTTCCTGCAAGGCCCCGTACTTGACTTTTCACGACACAAGGGTAGTGCTCAGGACGCACCCCTCCTTCATGCCCAAAGTACCGTCGGACTTCCATCTCAACGAACCCTTGGTGTTGCCTGTGTTCTTCCCGTCGCCTTCGTCGCCGGCTGAGAGGACTTTGCACTCGCTGGATGTGGCTAGAGCACTGAAGTTCTACGTGGACCGCACGAAGTGTTTTCGGAAGACGTCACAACTCTTTGTGAACTTTGGACCTGTCAATCAGGGGAAGGCTCTCTCGAAGGCTTCCATTTCCAGATGGCTCTCTGGCTGTATCATGTACTGTCATCGGTTGGCAAACCGACCGCTGCCTGGCCGTCCGAGAGCCCATTCCACCAGAGCGATCGCAGCTACCATGGTGTTCCTTTCTGGTGTGCCCCTGCTGGACATATGTAGGGCTGCTATGTGGAGGTCGACGCACACCTTCACGAAATTCTACTCCGTCGATCGGGATTACAGGGAGTAGTCCAGGGTCGGCCAAGCAGTGCTGCGCAACCTGTTCGCCTGAGGTGAGCCTGGTGAGGAGGTAAGATGCTTAATGTTGAGTTTGATGTAATGCTTAATGTTGAGCCTTTGCCACCTCCCGTGGTTGTGCATGTGTGTACTGCTATGTATTCTTTATTCATGAGCATGTGAATCCATGCCAGACCCCATGCTGGAGAAGGAACAAGTTACTTACCTGTAACTGTTGTTCTCCAGCATGGGTCTGGCATGGATTCACATGCGAACCCTCCCGCCTACCCCTCTGCGGCTCTTCACTTGGTCATACTGCCACTTCACGTGCTTCCAAAATCTGAAGATGGCTGCCAGAGGCGGTGCTTAGGTAGAGGGCAGTCATTGGCTGTGGTCAGTATGACGCAGAGACCAGTGATTGGTTACTACTACGAAAGACAGATCAGAAACGAAACTGATACTGGTTTTTTCTTTACCGAGGATTCCCAGCCTGACGACGGGGAATATTCATGAGCATGTGAATCCATGCCAGACCCATGCTGGAGAACAACAGTTACAGGTAAGTAACTTGTTCCTTATCCATGTCTGGAAATGCTACATAGATGATGTGTTTTTGGTTTGGACAGGTACAGTAGATGGTCTGTTGGGCTTTGTAAACCACTTGAATAACAATGATTGGGGTATCTCATTTACACATGAATTCAGTGCCAGCAGTATCAACTTTTTAGATCTAACTATCACTTTGGTAGATAATTCAATTGTCACTAAAACATTTCGCAAGGCAACCTCAGTCAATGCAATCTTACAGGCCTCTAGTTGTCATAAAAAATCTGTTATTAAGAATATACCGAAACGTGAATTTATTCGAGCTCGTAGGAATTGTTCAAATGATATGGACTTTCTACAAGAATGTGCATTCCTGCGTGAGAAATTCCAAACAAGAGGTTATGACCGCAGTATAGTAACTCGAGCTCAACAAACTGCACATAACATGAAGAGGGTGGATCTACTCACCCCTAAAATTAGGCACAACTCTACTCATACGAATAAATTGAAATTTATTACAAGGAATAACAGATAGCTCAAAGCTGTACAAAATTGTTTGACGCCATTGGCATTTATTACAGCTAGACCATGAGATTTCACCATGGTTGGATGAAACTCCAAATTTTATTTACAGCAAAGCAAGCAACCTCAAAAACATCCTGTCACCTTCATTTATGTCTAACCGTCAACCTGCCACAAACTGGGCTCTCTCAGAAAGCTAACCACGGTTTCCACAAATGTGGAAGATGTTCAATGTGTTGTTATGAACTCGAGACTTCAAATATTGACTTTGGTAAACTTGGAATGTTCAAAGTGAATTCTTTCATTAATTGTAATACAAAATTCGGTGTCTTCTGCATTCTATGCCTATGTGGAAAACACTACATTGGTAGTACTATCAGACCTCTCAAAATGAGAATACCCGAACATCTATCTTCTATTTCAAACCAGGAGTCTAAATATCCACTTGCCATGCACTGGCAAAAATCCCATCAGCTTGATGACAAGTCACATATCAAATTTGTGGGCATGGCCAAAGTGTCCATACCACAACGTGGAGGGAACCTTACCCTCAAATTGAGACAATTGGAAGCACGGTTAATTTGTCAATATCGAACCGTATCCAATGGCCTCAACAGCGATCATGAACTATCTGTGTTTCTCTGAAGTCTGTGTGTATTCCCTACATCAGACTAGTATGGGGCTCCATACATACTTATAGATAAATGATGATGGGAACTGTCCGGTATTTACAATACTGATCACTTCTAAACAAACTGTGGCTTGACCACTGTTTAGTGTAATTTTCCTACTTCTATTGGGTTGCAAGTACGCAGCATTGAGAAGTGGGGGACATTGGGACCACTAATCATGGCCAATTATATCTTCCTTATTTGTTAATCAGGCTTATCACTGGCACTGGCCGGATTTATTAGGTCTCTCTCAGGTGACTTCTAACCAAATTTTTTGAATTTATAACAAGACTTCATTGCTAACGCTTCGTGTGAACCCTGCCGGGTACTAGTTAAATATAGGCCCCTTCCCCGAATTACACTTCGGCGGCATCCCAATGTACATGGAATTCGTCCCTTAATTTAACTTTAATGATATTACTGGTTTCTGAACTTTAACTTAGCCGCACACCCGTGCATGTAGAATAGGTCTTTGACCTACACCCAACATGGCCGCCACAAGCTCACGATGTAGCTCTAGTTGTTCACATGGCGATGGGCGCATTGTAAATACGAGCTCAGACATCACAGTCGAGGCTCCTTCTCATCAGTCGGGTGGAAACGCCGGTAAGTGCAGGTCTTTCGCGCCAACCCCTACGGACTATTCGCCCTGGGGCTATGCGCATGTGACCGTCTCGCTTTCGCGAGTGTCAATTAATTGACTAATCAGATATTTCCTCTCCTGTCTCCCCCTCTACCAGATGCCGCGTGCCTGCTCAATTCTTACTCCATTATATCGCAATGGGTCTGCTTGACAGCTACGTTTGGATACGCACATGCGTTTATATAGTTATGCTTTTACAATTTCTATACTATCCTCTCTCATGTGCTATTTAATTCTTCATACGCTAAGCGGCTAATGTAGTTCTCTTCCGCTTACAGCGGAGCCGCAATTGCAAATTTATTGGATATCTACCTACCATAAATAAAGGTAAGAATAGATGCAAGTTAATTTGGGTAAACCTGCCTTAGGCAAGCAATTTATTTTGACAAATTTATGAAAGCCAATTAATTAGGGCTTTTACAAACATCCAAATTGTCCACTGAATTACAAACACCTTGTGTCTCTGGTTCTTTGTTTTTTCCCATGCATTAGAACTAGTGCCAAGTCTTCTCAGGTAAAAATACTTTACTTTTAACTGTAATGCATTTAGACACAAGCGTGACGAGCTTTGTATTTACGGGGCCGTTCCCATCATTCATGCACATTTATCTCTTTCCTTCCTTTTTACACATGGCATTGATTCGACGGTTCGATTAACTTCAATGATCAATGGACTATATATCCTTTCATGTTTAATTTTATTGTGCCATGTTATATTATTATACTCTGCAATGTTAATCAATGTGTCATATCTTGTTGGGAAATTTTGTGACGTTTAATTTATATGCCACCCTAATGCCTACTGTATGGTCTTTGGTTCTGTCTCATGTCCAATTGTTGCTCATCCTAACACTTTGTCAAAAATGTACAAAGTATGTTCATAATTTTGCAGCCTTGGAAGAAGAGCTCTTGCTCGAAATACGTGTCGGCTGTTGTTTGAATTGCATTAAACTACGCCCAACTGAGCACTTTAATTTTTTGGTTGTGTGCGCAATTCTTGGGAGCAAAACAACCCTTATCACACTCACTGAGACATGGTTCACTGCCAGCTCTGTCACAAGCTTTGACACTCTCCTCCCTGGCGGCTACAAGAGCCTCTCTGTCCCCAGGTCCAACCGTTCCGGAGGGGGTGTAGCACTGATCTTCCCCAAGTGGATTTCTGCCTCTGCCATTACCACGCAGGCCTACTCCTCTTTCGAATGCCTCGTCTTCAGGCTCTCTCTCCTAGCCATTCCTTTATCGTGGTGACTATCTATCGGCCACCTGGTCAGATCTTCTCCTTCCTCTCTCTAAGTGGGCGGACCTCTCCTCCTCACTCCTGGTCTCGACCACCACCTTCTTGGAGACTTCAACATCCACCTGGATGCCTCCTGTCCTTCCTCTGGACTCTTTCGCAACCTCTGCGACTCTCACTCTCTATTCTCCCCTCTGGCCCGACTCACGCTGCAGGGCAGACTCTGGATGTTCTGATCTCCTCAGACCTTCTCCTTTCTGTCCCTCTCACCACTCCTCTCTCCTGGAGTGATCACTTTCTCCTCTCCTCCCAGCTCACCCTCTCTACCCTCCAGACCAGGCCAACCCCATTCCTGCCACCCACCTTCCCGGTTATCTGACCCATTAAGCATGTGTCAGTTGAGGCTTTCGCTGCCAATTTCTCACCGCCCTCCCCCCTTTGGCTGACTCTTTCCCTGACACAGCCCTTTTCATGCTCCACTCTGCTATTTCTGATACTCTTGATATTCTTGTCCCTGCCATGAGGATCCGCCTGAAGCCCAAAGCCAAATGCAACTCCTGGTATGGCTCAGACCTAGTCACCCTTAAACGCAAGTGCACGGTGGCAGCGAGGAAATGGTGTGCTTCTTGTACATCCTCTGACAAACTGGCCTGCCGCCTTCTCCAAAGGAAATACCGTCTCTCTGTCCTCACCAAGAACAGAGCTCACATCTAAGCCTGCGTCTCTGCGGCATCCAACAACTCGGCTGAACTCTTTAAAATCTGCAAGGAACTGGCCAATCCTGCTGCAGTCTCTACCTCTCAGTCCCTCCCCAGGCCTTCTGCACGGCACTTGGCTTCTCGTTTCATCTCTAAAACTCAGGACATCCTGTCCTCTCTCTCTCTTTATCCCGCTACTCCCTGCTCTTTCTCTGGCCCTTCTGCAGCCCCCTCTCCTCCCTCCATCTCTGCCTTTCCCCTGTTCTCCCCAGACAAGGTTTCTAAACAAGTCCGATCTATGAAAGTCTCTGCAAAACAGGTTCACCCCTGTTCCTCCAAAACAATCAAGGACCACATTGACTCCTGACTCCTGCCCTGGCCGACTTCTGCAACCACTCCTTCGCCACTGCAGTCTTCCTGTCCCCCCTGAAGCACTCCCTTGTGTACCCCCTTCTTAAAAAAACCCTCTGCTGACCCTTCCTGCCCGGCTTTCGCCCAATCTCTTTCTCTCCATTCCTGGGCCTACTCCTGGAAAAGCTGGCCATCTCCCAGCTCAACCTTTATTCTGAATCTGTTGGTTGTCTCCATGACCATCAGTCTGGCTGCCGAGCCGCCAAAACCACGGAAACTGCTCTCCTGAACATCCGTGAAGACCTGATCTTCAACCTTGACTCCAACACCCCCTTTGTCCTCACATGGTTAACCATGCCATCCTGCAGAACAGTTTCAGTGACAACCTGGGGATCACTGTTTAGGCCCTGGCGTGGCTGACTTCTTTCCTTTCTGACCGACCCACCCAGGTTCAACATGGGTCCTTCCTCTCCTCCATCTTTACCTCTACCTGCGGTGCTCCCCAGGGGTCTAACCTCTCTCCCTGGCTGTTCAATCAATAGCTGGCACCTCTTGCCCACTGCATTGCTGCGCTCTGCCCCAACTTCCAGTGCTATGCGGATGACACTCAGCTCATTTTCAGGCTACCCTAAGCCACCTCTTCTCCCTCTCTCATCTCTGAATGTCTGTATGTTATCGAGGAGTGGTGAGCCACCAATGGTCTGTGTCTTAATGCCACTAAGACCGAGATTCTCCTCATTGGGACACACCCGCTCCCTCCTTTCCTGTCACTCTCTGGCCGGCCTCTCTTGGCCCCCTTCCTGCTCCCACCTGTGAGGCTTAAAACTTGGGGTCATCTTTGACTCCACGCTCTCCTTCGCTCCTCACATCTCTGACATCTCTAAGAAGTCACACTACCAGCTGCACCTCTTCATAGGTATTCTTCCTTTTCCTCTACTTCCCCCAAAAGCTCACTGTCTCCAGAGCTCTGGTTCTCTCTAGGCTGGACTATTGCAGAAGCCTCTTTCTAAATCTGCCTGCTACTACTCTCCACCCTCTGCAAATCATCCAGAACAGGACTGTGAGACTTGTCCTTGGCCTCTAGCCCAGGGATCGTATCTCTCCAGGACTGTAATCTCTGCCCTGGTTCCCAGTGGCTGCAAGGATTAAGTTCAAAACCCTCTACATTGTCCACAAGGATTTCTGGGGCCTCAATACCTTCAACTCTCCCTTCCATAATATCTTCCTTCTCTACCTCTTTGCTCAGCCGCCTCCAACTCCCTCAGGGTCAGTTGCTTCTCCAAGCAACGAGTTGGTGGTAGATCTTTCTTCGGCTGGGGCCTCCCTCTTGAACCTCCCTGCCTCTCTGAAACTTGAGGAGAATCATCTCTGGTTCAGGAAGCAACTCCAAAACCTTTCTCTTTGATTCTGCTTTTTCTCCTCCTCTCCCCTGCTGACCTCCTGGCTGAAACTGACAGCTACCGTCCCAGAAAGCCTTATTGCAGAAGAATCCAAGCAAAAGGGTTTATATGAATATTTGCAATCAACTAGTTGGGTTGACACTTCACCTGCGATGGAATTTGGCAAGCTGGATCCGGCAGACCATGCTGATGCCTCTTATAGACATCTGATGACTGGAGTCATTGACTTTCTGAGCTGGAGCAGCCCTGCTCCACCGTTTCAGCAAGACACCCTAACAGATATCCTGGATAAAGGTCCTAAAAAGGATCCCATACTTTCCTTTCATGTAGCTTTCCAGAAAATGGTTATGGCAAATTGGGAGGTTCTTGAGTCAAGCCCAGCAGTGTACTAAAACCGCCCCAAAAAATAGACCATCTAATAGCGACCCTAGCTACCTGGCAAAACATCCAACACCTGAAAGCCTAGTAGGCAGCACTGTCAACCTCGAAACAGACTGCATACACTACCATCCCAACAGATGGGGATAAGTGGTTCGACACTTGGGCAAGAAAGGTATTTTCTGACGGAAGCCTGCCACTCAAATACGCAAATTCCAGTTGCACTTTAGCAAAATTTACATTCACCCTGTGGGACTGTGTATGGCGGAAGAGAGAGACGGCTCCCTGAGCATTGTAAGAGACGGCAAGGAGGCTATGTGTGAGTCTCTGCAATCAGGATTGGGCTCAGCTGATGGCATCAGCAGATCCATGGCGGCAGGCACGGTAAAACACATATTTGCCTGGTTGAGAAAGTTGGGTTTTGCACCGGACGTGCAGTCCAGTCTCCTCAACATGCCCTTTGATGGGACCCAGCTGTTTGGCAGCAAAGCTGACGAAAGCTAAGAGTAGTTGCAGACCTTGCCACAATCCTCTCATCCCAGTGTATCATCCTGGAGGGGTAAGTCCTTTTAGCTTCTACTCCTCAGTTGGAAGAGCGAGAGGATTGGCTAGTCAAAGGGGTCCGAGAAGATTCACTTGTGGTGGACGAAGGAGAGGTGCAAAGTCTGCCCAAGCAACAGCTACTTTACCTTCAGCCGCCTCAAAACCTCTCTGAGGCCTTATCCCACAAGACCCCGGTTGGAGGCAGACTCTCATTGCATCAGAAAGAATGGCGAGGCATTACTTCAAATGCATGGGCATTAGAAACAGTAGCCCAGGGTTACTGCCTTCTCTTTCTAAAGAGGCCTCAGGATCATTCATCAGAGAGACACTCATTCAAGGTTCCAGATCCGTTCCATGTGCAGGAAATGTTTAGGCTGCTCGAGAAAGGTACTATAGAACCAGTACCTGTGACGGAGAGGAACAAAAGGGTGGTACTCTCCCTACTTCCTGATCCCCAAGAAGGATGGAGGATTGAGACCCATTTTGGACTTGAGACGCTTGAACAAGTTCCGCAGGAACGACAAGTTCAAAATGGTCACATTTTCTCAGATTCTTCAGGCCCTCCAGCAACAGGATTGGATGGTGTCATTGGACCTTCAGGATGCTTACTTTCATGTACCGATCCATCACAAGCACAGAAAGTACCTGAGGTTCGCAGTTGGTGATACTCCTGATCAGTTTTTTGTTCTGCCATTTGGGCTGATCTATGCCCCAAGGGTGTTCACTAAGTTGATGACAGTGGTGGCAGCGAGTTTCAGGAGATGGGGGATTCACGTCTACCCCTACCTGGACGATTGGCTGATCAGGGCTTGTTCTGCCGAAGAGGTCCTGCAAAATCTCCGCATAACCTGCCACTCTTTGCATCGTCTGGGCTTCTCCCTCAATTACAAAAAGTCCCACATGATACCATCTCAAAGACCCCAATTCATATGAGCAGTCCTGGATGCATCCTTGGGAAAGGCTTGCAACCGGAGGTGAGGGCTCAACACATTCTGCAAACGGTCAACAAATTCCAGAGTGCCCAGCGTCTTCTGGCCTTCAAATATTTGAGGTTGCTTGTCCTCATAGCATCCTACATTTTCCTGGTGCCAGAGGCTTGCCTGATAATGAGATCTGTGAGCAACCTTCGGGTATTCTCACAGTAAAGCCTCAACAGGCCCTTATTCCGGTGTCCAGGACACAGCCATTGCTGTTGGATCCAGTTCCTGGGGGTGGACCAAGTGGGTAGTATCACCTGAGTAGGGGAACCCGGGGTTATGCTAGGGGGAATGCCCAAGGTGAGACGCTGTACTATACCGGAGAAAGGGACGAGGAGGAAGAGGTCTCTGAGGCTTTTATAGGCTGTAGTAAATTGACCTCCCTTCCGATAAACTTCCCTTTCGAAGAAATTGATCATCCCCGCTACTTCTGCAAAATCTATTATACACCCCGTTGTATTCAAAAAGCATAATTCCCAGAATCCATATTTCAATGGTCTCCATTTAAATTTTTCTCATATGCATATTTTCCCTATCATTCTCCTACACATCCCTCTAATTATTCTTTCCTTAAACACTGGTGTGCTATATTGACAAAACACTATGATTCCCAGACTCCCCTTGGTTCATTTTCAGATTCAGACCATTCCTGTTTACCCTGCAAACCCTACCAATACTGCCCTGTCCTTCTGATTATCATTTTCCGAGATCCCAATCCACTGGAACAGAGTACCACCATTCCCACCATCCCTTAAACTCTGTTCTTTATCCCGATCATTCCCGTCCATTGTACAACACTTTCGCATCACATAATAGACTACAGACTAATGTTGAACTTGTATACCTGATATGTCCCAACCCGAGGGTCAGGCAGAGTTAGGCAATTGATCATAATCACACACACCTGACGGCCCTTCCTTTCCCCCACAGGGATAAAAGGTGGAGCAGAAGAGTGCAGCACAAGAAAGGAGAACACGGCAGACAGCACGTTGAGGTGGCTAATACGCTGCAGTTCAGGATGACGGAAGAAGGATGACGGAAAGCGAGAGGGTGACGAGGAGGGTAGTGACCTTCCCCTTTTGTCCCAGGCCCGTGGAAGCTTTGTGGAGGAGAATCAAAGACTGTGAACAATAGCACAAGTCTCCTGCTGCAGATGTCAACGGGCCACTGGGCAAGCATATGCTGATGAGGAGGAGCAGAGGAGACTCCTGCTCCCGAGGTACCAGCCTTGACTGCAAAAGAAGCTAAAGCCAAGCGGTTCATCACAGCTGGTGTCATGATCCCATTTAGTGGAATAATCCTCATTCAGTCTTTCAGGCTACATTACATAAACCAGCAGGTCAAAGGTCGGGGTTAGCCTGGCACACATGACATTTACATCATTCTTAGCATACACTTCCATAGACTTTTGTGATGTTTTACAGTAAATTCCATACAGTTAACAGGGCCGCAGCAAGATCCATTCATAAATTGCAGCACATTCTATCCATATTGCAGAGGGAGTTATTTAAGCCCCGCCTCTGCTGGAATGCGAGCTTTGCATCTGATCCGCTAACAGCGGGTAACGCTACCAGCGTTTCTCCTCACAGAACCTATAAAAGGAGATAATAGAGACATTAGCTTTACAGCCATTTACAGAGTTTAATAGTTAATAGAAAAGACTTACCTGACCAAAGTTATCTCTCAAGCGATTATCTTCCATCAGAAGTTTCACTCACTGCTTCAGTATCTTCAATCAGCAGTCTCCTATTGTAGTCGCTGCACCTTCCGTTAGTAGTTTCACTCACCGCCACAGCATCTTCAGTCAGCATTTTCGTTCATAGTCTCAGCATCTTCAGTCAGAAGTTTCTCCCACAGCCACCGCATCTTCCGAAGGTATTTTTCCTCAGCTTTCCGAAAACCTACAGACAAAGAGGTATTTAATTAACAATAAAATTACTAAATAGTTAAAAGAAAAAGACGTTTAATAAGCATTACAAGTTTTCACCTCACAGTTGGTTCCGCGCTCATCCCTGAAGTCTGCAGTTACTCCGTATAGGTGAACTCACGTTTTAAAAATGTTTTCTCATTCTGGGTAACTCTGCAGCCCTTCTCGGCCATAAGCCCTTTTTCTAAATTCCGAGAACCTGCAAAAGAAAGAGGAAAAAGAGCAAGTTATTACAAAGAGATCTCTCCAACATAGGAATCTATTTAAGCTCTAAATTATTACAGTATTTTCACCAGCTACTTACCCCAGGACTCATTATTAAAAGTGAAGACATTTTTTTTACAAGAAGTTATAGAGTACAACAGCTACCCAAGTTAACATTGTTTCTTCACCTCAACCCGCCCCGAAAGAAAAGCAGGATGGAGAGCGCCACAAAAAATAAACCCAGGTGAGAAGGAAGGGATTAAAGGAGCACACATGTCTTGCAGTAGTATTTTAGTTAATAGATGTTATAGTGTTCTATTGTTGTTTTTCTTGTTTAGAATAGAAAGAGAATCCAAAAGGTGTCAAGTACCAGGTCCACAGGTTGAGAAGGCATTACGCTCCCGAGGAGTCCAGGTAAATGTTACAGAACACGAAGCCGGTACTTAAAATACTCCACCTGAGTGTAATGGCAAACACAGAAATAGACAATTTATCCCAGAATTTGGGAGAGTTAAGGGCAGAAATCCATGCAGCTAGGTCAGAAACCAATTCTCTCAGGAGAGAGTTGGTAGGTAACAGAGAACGCACTGATGAATTGGGTGGCCAGTTACTACAGTCCCAAGCAGGACAAGCACCACTTCCAGGTGGAGCTCCACAGGGTCAAGTTTACGCTTCCAGTCCTCCTCTACAGGTGGTTTTACCAGGGAACATTCCACTAGCAGCCCCAGAAAGGTTTACAGGGAAACCAAGGCATTTTGCAGTTTTTATGAACCAATGTAATTTGCACTTTCTGTGTAGACCAGGGGTCTTTCCTTCTGATCAGGCTAAGGTGGCATTTGTGTTATCATATCTGGGTGGACATGCTGCTGACTGGTCCATACCCTTAGTTAACCGAGATGACCCATTATTGAGAAACTACCCTGGTTTTCAGCAGGAGTTGGAGAAAATCTTTGCCCACCATGCTCAGGGACAGGCCTTGGATAATGAGCTGCTCTCTTTACGCCAAGGTAACCAAAAACTATTAGCTTACATAGCTTCCTTTAATTGACTAGTAACAGAGACTAATTGGCCTGAGGAGAAGAGAACAACACTCTTTTATCGAGGATTACGAGGGGAACTCAACAACATATTGGCGCAAGTAGTGAACCCTCCTACAGGTTGTGCCGAATTCATTGATCTAACTATACAATTGGATCATCGACTGCAGGACCGGCGCTCTGATCGGGCCAGATCAGAGACTAGATCAATCTATGTTAGTTCAAAAGACAGTGACTCGTCGAGTGACTGAAAGTCACTCTGAGCCAATGCAGATAGGTGTACGGGTCCCATTTCTAAAGAAGAAAGAAACAAAAGAAAACAGAATGTATGCCTCCATTGTGTTTCAGCTGGTCATCACTTGTGTAATTGTCCAGTGACGCCGCCGTGGAAAATAGGGGGAGCCGTAGACAAAGCAGACAATAATATAATAAAGAATGAACTGACGGAAAACTTCAATGGCTGACAAGTCTAGAGGTCGGTCTTGTCGAGCCAGAAGAAGGAAATTCAGATCTATCATTTTGTTGTTCCCGCTATCTTAAGTAGTGACCTTCAACCTTCCAAGATATATGCTCTTGAAGCATATGTGGACAGAGGTGCGATTGGGATCTACATGGATTACGAACTAGCAGGCAAGATGGGTATAGGTATGCACCCAAAGGCTGTGGTGGAAAATGTCACTGCAGTGGATGGTACTCAACTGATATCCGGACCAGTGACTAAGTGTACTGAAATTTGCACCTTGCTTTGCCAGGAGGGACATCGAGAAAAGAACTTGTTTAACCTAATTAGTGCTCCACAAATTAAAGTAATCTTAGGCATTCCATGGCTAGAGAAACATAATCCACAGATTGACTGGCGTGCCAGAACCTTAGTATTTGCAGAAGAATGCAAGAACTCCTGCTATGTTCAAGGCGGAACCTTTAGAAAAGCAGTTCAAGCGATTACAAGAGAGGAACCCACTTTAGGATTAGTAGGAACCCTTCCAGAGAGTATCGAGATTTTAAAGAAGTATTTGAAGAACAGGCCAACCTGTTGCCTCCAAATCGGCCATATGATTGTCAAATTGATTTAATCCCTGGTTCAAAAATCCCATGCAGTAGAATATATGCCTTAACCGAACAAGAAAATATTAATTTGAAGACATATTTCGATAACTATGTTGCCAATGGTTTTATTCGGCCCTCTAAGTCCCCCCATGGCGTCTCCTCTGTCTTCGTGCCCAAGAAGGAAGGGGACTTTCGTACTTGTATAGACTATCATGCCCTAAACCAGATCACAGTTAAGAACAAATACCCCCTTCCACTCATCCCAGTGTTAATGGACCAAGTTAAGGATGCCAAAGTTTTTACCAAACTGGACCTTTGAGGAGCTTACCACCTAGTGAGAATCAAAGAAGGGGATGAATGGAAAACGGCCTCCCGCTTATACGAGTACCAAGTTATGCCTTTCGGCTTATGCAACGCTCCAGCAGCTTTTCAGAACTTTATGAATGATGTCCTACGCAAATTGCTAGATGTCTGTGCTGTAGTGTACCTCAATGACATTCTAATTTACTCTCCGAATAACAAAAGAAAGAATCTGGGGAAATTTTTAATGGCCCCGAGATTTGTCCCAAAGGTTAGGCTTGCGACAGCTTCTAAACTAGAGAATCTCATTGCCTCTATGTTGTTACCCCTTTTGGAATGAAACACACCACTCTACAAACAATTATGACACTTAAAACAAATATACCATAGAATATAACAATCAATTGTAGTACTTTATTATATAAACATTTATTCACATAATTCATACAGTTTTAAACTAAGTGTAGAACACTTTTCTGTCATAAAACACATTTTTTTCTCTTTTTTCTTTTTTCCGATGTGCAATTTACTCTAACTCGGTCCAAGAGCACATAACCCATGTAAGGGCGGTACTTATGAAACTACGGCAGCACAAGTTATTTGTCAAACTGGAGAAATGCTCCTTTCATACGACCTCAGTGGAATTTCTGGGATTCATCCTGTCACCAATGGGAATTAAATGATAATCAAAAAGTTGAAGCCTTTTGAATTGGCCTTCCCCAACGTCAGTGAAAGGAGTCTGTTTCTTAGGATTTGTAAATTTTTAAAGACGCTTTGTTGCAGGATTTTCCCAACTAGTCCATCCAATAACTTAATTATTGCGAAAGCACAAGACATTACCCTGGAACAAAGAACCAGAAGAGGCTTTCCAAAACTTAAAAACATTTTTACCACTGCTCCCATTTTGAGACACCCACAACCTGCGCTACCATTCGTAGTAGAAACTGACGTGTCCAGTGCAGCAATGGGAGCTGTATTATCTCCGAAAGATACCGAAACCGGACAACTGCATCCAGTGGCTTTCTGGTCTAAGAAGTTCTCAACCACAGAACTAAATTACAGTATCACAGATAAGGAATTACTAGCAATAAAACACGCTTTCAAGGAATGGAGACACCATTTATTGGGGGCCCGGCATACCGTCAGTTTTCACAGACCACCGTAACCTGCAATATTTACGCAATGCAAAAGCTCAATCATCCCGACAACTCCGCTGGGCATTGTTTTTTGTGGAATACGATTTTGTTATAACTTACCGGCCAGGAGTAAGGAATGGTAAAGTGGATGCCTTGTCACGGATTGGAGAGAAAGAAGAGGTTCAAAGTACTTCAGATCCAGTAAACATAATTGTGAGTCACTGGATCCTCAGAAGAAGACCCAAAGTCACAGATTCAACTCAGCATGACCACTCAGAATTAGAGGCATGGAATTCAAAAGGACCAAAGTTTAGCATTCAACAAATTTACCTTATTTCCAGAGTTGTCTTTACTTACCAAATCAGGAGCTACAAAGGAAGGTCATGGCAGATTACCATGGAGCCCCACTAGAATGCCACCCTGGAATCGCTAAGACCACAGCCAAGATCAAAAGACATTTCTGGTGGCCAACATGGCGCAAGGATATCAAAGATTTCATCCAAACTTGTGGAATTTGTGCCCAAAACAAGAGCTCAAAGCAGAAACCAGCAGGACTTCTTCAACCATTACCTGTCCCTCCAGCGCCATGTCATACCATTCCTATGGACTTTATTACTGAGTTACCCCCTTGTTTCAGGCTATAACACAATCCTTGTAGTGGTGGACTTGTTCTCCAAAATGGCTCATTCCATTGCCCTCAAGGGGCTTCCCACGTCATCAGTTGTAGTAAAGGTGTTCCTAGAACAAATTGTGTGTCTTCATGGATTTCCATCTGCAGGGATCTCTGATAGAGGGAGTCAGTTTGTCTCTCAACTTTGGAGGAAATGTTGTGAGTTGGCTAAAGCTGAAGTATGTTTATCTACTAGCCACCACCCACAAACTGACAGTCAGACTGAGAGAACCAATCAAACTCTAGAACACTACCTTTGTCTTCTCCACCAGATTGTTCTTGGGTGGATGTCCTTTGGGTAGCAGAGTATGCTTATAATCACTCCGAACACACTTCCACAGGTTATACCCCTTTTTACATCCATAACGGTTCGCACCCTGAACCTCTACCTTCGATCCAACAGAATCCTTAGAAATGCCAGCAGTACGGAATCTTCATGAGAACATTACCCAGGTACAAAAAGAGGTCCAGAGACATTTGACTACAGCACAAAGGAAAGCCAAAAGAAATTTGCAGATAAACTTCGAAGAAAAACTCCAGAGTATAAAGTAGGAGACAAGGTATGGTTGTCTTCTAAACAAATTTCACTTAAGGGCCCACGTAAATTCCAGCCTGGATTTCTGGGCCCATTCTCTGTGGAAGCCATTTTTAACCCTATAACAGTATGATTGCACCTACCAGAAATTATACTACTTTTTTAGTTAATAGATGTTATAGTGTTTTATTGTTTCAAACAGAAAGAGAATCCAAAAAGTGTTGAGTACCAGGTCCACAGGTTGAGAAGGCATTATGCTCCCGAGGAGTCCAGGTTAGCGTTGCAGCTGGTGAGTCGATGGGAGAATCGGTAAGCACCGGGCTGTATTGAGTAGGAATTGCCAAGTGGCAACTTTTGAAACAGAGGGTCAAGATGACAACTGAAGGCTACAATTGAACTGTTAAAAGTGTGAAGGGGTGACCAGCTGGAGAGGGAACACGGCGACCTGTGGGTGCTAATTTGAGAGACTTTGGTTGATCCCCATATGAGAAACTACAAGTACCAGAAGGCCGTAGGAAGGCCCGTGAAATAGGTCAAAGTGGTCATACAAAGTGTCAAGCTAAATCCCCGCACTATCAAAAGACTTTAATCTACAAGCACTGTGAAAGAAAGTGAAGTGAAACCCATAGCAAAACTGAACATTGAAAAACCCAGGGAATTTACTCCCTTTTAAAGTCAAGAAGAGTCTAAGACTGGACGAGGGAGATCCGGTGTGAAGCTAAACTCAACACTGACAGTCGAGAGAGGTCCTAGCCCGAGCGAGGGAGATCCAAGAAGTTAATCTATCACCCAAAGTTAATAAATACTATTCAGAAAGAGATTAAGCTTCACACAAGTTGTTACGCTCACCTGATTCCCACGGGGGCGTCGATCTGGACTGGCCCACTGTTGCTTCCACCAGAGTAACACGTAGAGCCGAGATGACAGACTGGACAGACCCACTTAGCTTCGTTTGTTGGACTTGTACGAATATCTTTCTGCAATGGAGAAAGGGAATTAACCTCCGGTAATCTGAGCGTTAACCCGCCTTCCCACTCCCCTTGTCTGCCCACAGAACACTCCTGAAGTTCCCTCTTAATCTCACCTGAAGATTTGGAAAGATGAGCTCTCCATCCTGCGTCGAGCGGAGGGGCGCGTAGACGACCAGTTACTTCACTTGCGTGTAGGAATTGGTGAGTTCCAGTATTGACTCTAAGTCCAATTGTTCGTAAGAGTTCAAAAGTCTGATCTTCACTCTGCCAGATTCCTTGCAGGTTGTGGATTTAAACCACCAGAAGAGTTCCAAGTGGCAATTGGTAAGATCCTGGTAAGTCTATTGTGGTTCTCCCCTTTGGGGCCGGGGTACAGCGATGATGCAGAATTAACTGCGCCGACCCGAAATGAGGTGAGTACCCCCCTGTGGTAAATCAGGTAAGTCTTTGGGGTTGGTTTGTATTGTCCTTGCTCACCTATCTGTTCTTGTCTCCCCCAGGTGTTGAAGAATGGCCTGGAGATGCTGGATTTGCGATGGAGTAAAGGAATGCAGCCTCGGTTGGTGAGTTCAGCGCGGCTCTGCGAGGTGCGTGGCAATGCACCTGAGAAGGTCTCTCTCTTCCAGATCGACGATGTGCTGGATCAAGGATTCAGGTAAGGGTTTTGTTCTGACCTCTTCTCCTTCTGCTTTTCTTGTTTCAGGTGTTCCAGGGCTGAAGCGGGCGTGGCTGAAGACTGGAGCTGCTGAAGACACGGTGAGCGTTGCGCTGCAGCAAGCAGAATAATGCAAAGCACGTGTGGCTGTCCGGGTGTGGCTTAAATAGCCTTGGAAGAAGTCCCAGGTAAGTATTCTTCCACAGCCCCACCCGAGAGGAAAGGAGTCCCTGAGGTAAAGTAGACCCTTTAAGCCTCATTTGGTTTGTGGCTTCGTGCAGCATGGTCTGCAACAGGTAAGATTTCTTTAATGAGCCTGGTGCCCATGGCGCCAGGACTGACTTTATTCTTATGAGCCTGGCGCCATAGGCACCAGGACTGTAGCCAAAGAGCCCCTAACTGGGGTTTTTGGGCATGCTTCAAGTGGCATGATGCCTGCTTCCGGGGTTGCTGGGCCTGGTCTGGCTTTCCGGGGGCAGGCATCGTGCAGCACTCCCCCCTCAAGGCCCCTCCTAAAGCTGTTCTCCCTCTCGGCCTTGGTTTGTCTGGAAATTCTTGGTGGAACCTTTTCATTAATTGAGGTGCATGCACATGGTCACTAGGCTCCCAAGATCTTTCTTGTGGACCATACCCTTTCCAATCAATGAGATAGAAGAGTTTTGATCTCACCTTTTTAGAGTCCAAAATATTCTTGACTTCGAATTCGGGTTCCCCGTCTATGAGGAGAGGTTCAGGTGGGGTGGTTAGTCTAGTTCCTGGTTGCACAGGCTTCAAAAGAGACACGTGAAAAACAGGATGAACACGCATATGACCAGGCAGGTCCAACTTGACGGCCACTGGGTTAATAATAGCCTTAATAGAATAAGGTCCCAAGTACCTGGGGTTAAAAGTCAGTGTTCCCTTGAGTGGTAAGTAGTTGGTGGCTAACCATACTTGGTCCTCTACTTGGTATTGCGGTGCTTCACTCCTGTGTTGATCAGTATCCTTCTTGTATTTATCCTTAGCCTTTTGTAAATGTGCAGTCGCTTCTTTAAAGGCTTGTGTGATAACAGCGTCGAGATGGGCCACCACAGGCATCTCTAAATGCTGGGGAGAATCTAAGTCTGAGGTTCGAGGATGGTGACCATATATGGTAAAAAAAGGGCTTTGTTTAGTTCCTGAGTGTACAGAATTATTGTATGCACACTCAGCGATCCAAAGAATGTCTTTCCAATCCTCCTCAGATTGATGTAGCATACAACGTAGGTATTGCTCAAGAGTCTGGTTGGTTTTCTCAGTTTGACCGTCGGTCTGGGGATGGTGGCTGGTTGAAAGCCTAACATCAATTTGTGCCAGCTGGCAGCACTTCCTCCAAAAATGTGAAATAAATTGACTTCCCCGGTCTGAAATTAACACGGAAGGAAAACCATGTAGACGGACAACATTTTCAAGGAACTCCTTGGCCAGGATTGAAGCTGAAGGTATTCCTTTTAAAGGAATGAAATGGGCCATTTTAGAAAAAAGATCTACAATAACTAGAATGGTGTTATAACCTTTGCACAGGGGTAAATCCGTGATAAAGTCTAATGACAAGGTATGCCAAGGAGTAGGTGGTATGTCTAACGGTTGTAATAATCCAGCGGGTTTTTTCTTTTCCCCTTTATTTTGAGCGCAAATGCCACAAGACATGACAAACAAATTGCCATCTTTTCGCCAGGTGGGCCACCAAAACTGTTTCTTGATTTTGGCTTCAGTTTTAGCAATGCCAGGATGTCCTTCCATCAAGGTGTCGTGGTAATGAGAAATGACAAGTTTCTGTAGTTCCTCTAGTGGCAATAATAGCCGGCCGTGGTAATAAGGTAGATTGTTGGTGACAGAATACTCTGGGCTTTTCCTTGCCCAGCCCTGGAAGGCATCGGAATCAAAGAGTTGATGGACCTTTTCTTGAATGTCCTCCAGAGAGTGTATGGATGTCAGACCAAGGATCCTCTGTTCAGGAATTATGGGTATAGGTTATAAAGCTCTTTCTGTTTCTCCCATTCCTATTCGGGACAGGGCGTCAGATTTTCCATTTTTACAACCTGGTCAATAGGTTATTACAAAATCAAACTCGGCGAAGAACAATGCCCAACGGAGTTGGTGTGAAGATTGGGCCTTGGCTACCTTTAGGTATTGTAAGTTGCGGTGATCAGTGATGACCGTAATGGTATGCCTGGCGCCCAGCAGATAGTGCCGCCAAGCCTTGAAGGCGGACTTGATGGCCAACAGTTCCTTGTCGGTTATAGCATAATTTAATTCGGGAGCCGAAAACTTTCTTGACCAAAATGCCACTGGGTGCAGCTGGTTAGTTTCAGGATCCTTTTGAGAGAGCACTGCTCCCATAGCTGAACTGGATGCATCTGTTTCCACTATGTAGGAAACTCTGGGCGCGGGTGTCGTAATACAGGAGCGGACGTGAATTTCTTTTTTAACTCTTGGAAGGCGTTCTCGGCTTCTTCTGTCCATGTAAAGCGTTTATTCTTTCGCAATAGTGTTGTAATGGGATGTACAATGTGTGAGAAGTCCGGGATAAACCTACGGTAGAAATTGGCAAAGCCGAGCATGCTTTGCACTCCTTTGACTGAGCTTGGCGAAGGCCAATTAAGAATTGCGTCCACCTTCCGTGTATCCATCCGGATTCCTTTCGGGGTCAGAATAAATCCAAGAAACTCTACTTCCGTAGTGTGAAAGATGCACTTTTCCAGTTTAGCGTATAACTTATACTGGCGTAACTTTTCTAGGACTGCTCGGACGTGCTTTACATGATCGCATTCTGATAGGGAGTATACTAAGATATCGTCGATGTAAACGACTACACAAACATCGATGAGCTCTCGGAAGACATTGTTCATGAAAAACTGGAAGGCTGCTGGTGCGTTACACAGTCCGAAAGGCATCACCTGGTACTCAAATAATCCGTACTTGGTGTGAAAAGCAGTCTTCCATTCGTCACCCTCTTTGACGCGTACCAGATGATATGCCCCCCGAAGGTCTAGTTTTGTGTATATACAAGCATTCTTTACCTGGTCTAGTAGTTCAGGGATCAAAGACAATGGGTACCGATTCTTGATAGTTATCTGATTCAGCGCGCGGTAGTCAATGCATGTTCTAAGGTTGCCTTCCTTTTTTGGCACGAAGAACAAAGCAGAAGATGCAGGGGACTTGGACGGGCAGATGAAGCCATTAGCAAGATACTGGTCTAGGTACTGGCGCAAGTGGAGATTTTCAGGTTCCGTGAGGGCATCGATTCTGCTGCAAGGTGGTTGTGCTCCTGGTATGAGATCTATTTGACAATCATACGATCTGTGCGGCGGTAAGGTGTTTGCCTGCTCCTCTTGAAAGACATCCTGGAAGTCTTGGTATTCAGCAGGTAATTGTATGGCAGCTGGGATTATTGGGGCCAGTACTGAATTTAGAGTTCTCTTTGGGTATCAGGTGTTAGCACATACTGGGAAGGTTAGTCTCTTCTCTCGCTAATCAATACAGGGATTGTGTTTTTCCAACCAAGGGATTCCCAGTACCAGTTGAAACTGTGGAGCCTTGATTAAATCAAACACCATAACCTCTCGGTGTCCATCCTGACCCAGCAAAGTCATCTCTGCAGTGGAATGAGTTACGGGCCCAGAGGCAATTTCAGTTCCATCAACAGTGGTGACGACATCGGTAGTGGTCTTTTGGGTGAGAGGTAGATTCATCCTGGAAGCCAATCCGTAGTCCAAATAGTTTCCTATGCCTCCACTATCTAGGTACGCCTTTACCGCGTGCATGCGTGATGGCTGCACTGGATCTATAAGGACCATGGGTAAGGTGAAATGCGAGGTCAGAGTGTCCTTCTTTAAGCTTGGCAAGCTGACCTATACGCTTGCCGGGCGTGATCGTTTCCCGAGTCAGGTTTCAAGTGGTTTTCGTCTGCTGCTCCTATAGTTTTCTTGGGTGGTTTTACAGGGCAGTTCCGAAGGAAATGACCAGTAGCTCCGCAATATAAACATAATTGCTGTTGCCGTCTTCTTTCCCTTTCCTTCTGGGTTAAGGATCTTCTAACCCCCCCGATTTGCATGGGTTCTGAGGCATCTACCCCCTTCGAGGGTACGTAGGTTTAAACCAAGACCTTGTTTTCAAACTTGGTTCGATCAGCCTTTCTGGTTTGAAGTCTGTGATCTAACTGGACCACAAAATCTATATATTCAGCACAGTCTAAAGGCGGGTTCACGACTTGGGCTAAAACATCCTTGAGTTCTCCCCGAAGCCCTCGATGGAATAATGTAATTCGCTTGGCTTCAGGCCATTCGGTTTCCACAACTAATCTATTGAAAGTTGCAATGTAAGATAAAAGATCCTGATTACCTTGCCGTAAGGATAAAAGTTTGTTATCCAAAGCCTGTCCTTGGGAATGTCAGGCGAAAACAGTCTTTCCATGCTAGTTCGAAAACCTTGGAAATCTCGAAGAATCGGGTCATCCTGATTTACTAGCGGAATGGACCAGTCCGCTGCACTGCCGCTGAGATATGACAGTACAAAAGCTACCTTGGCTTGATCATTTGGGAAAGCTCCAGGTCTACATAAAAAGTGTAAGCGACATTGATTCATGAATATAGCAAACCTTTTAGGGTCTCCGGCAAAGCGTTCAGGCGGAGCCAAGGGAACGGCTCCAGGAAGGTTTATCTGCACAGGGTTACTCGGTGGCACCGGAGCTGGGCTGGCCCCGAGTCCAGGTAGAGGTGTTTGTCCAGCCTGGTTTTGTAATAGCTGTCTGGCCAATTCATCTGCTCGTTCTCTTGACACTATCAATTCCCTCCTGAGGGCATTGGTTTCCTGGCGGGCGGAATGCACTTCGGCCCTTAGTTCCCCTAATAATTGGGCCAACTGATCGGTTTCCGAGGTCTCCATGACGCCCAGGTGGGTATTTGTGGGTAGGCTTCGCGTTCTGTTACGCTCACCTGATTCCCACGGGGGCCTCGATCTGGACTGGCCCGTTGTTGCTTCCACCAGAGTAACACGTAGAGCCAAGATGACAGACTGGACAGACCCACTTAGCTTTGTTTGTTGGACTCGTACGAATATCTTTCTGCAATGGAGAAAGGGAATTAACTTCCCTAATCTGAGCGTTAACCCGCCTTCCCACTCCCCTTGTCTGCCCACAGAACACTCCTGAAGTTCCCTCTTAATCTCACCTGAAGATTTGGAAAGATGAGCTCTCCATCCTGCGTCGAGCGCAAGGGCGCGTAGACGACCAGTTACTTCACTGGCGTGGAGGAATTGGTGAGTTCCAGTATTGACTCTAAGTCCAATTGTTTGTAAGATTTCAAAAGTCTGATCTTCACTCTGCCAGATTCCTTGCAGGTTGCGGATTTAAACCACCAGAAGAGTTCCAAGTGGCAATTGGTAAGATCCTGGTAAGTCTATTGTGGTTCTCCCCTTTGGGGCCGGGGTACAGCGATGATGCAGAATTAACTGCGCCGACCCGAAATGAGGTGAGTACTCCCCTGTGGTAAATCAGGTAAGTCTTTGGGGTTGGTTTGTATTGCCCTTGCTCACCTATCTGTTCTTGTCTCCCCCAGGTGTTGAAGAATGGCCTGGAGATGCTGGATTTGCGATGGAGTAAAGGAATGCAGCCTCGGTTGGTGAGTTCAGCGCGACTCTGCGAGGTGTGTGGCAATGCACCTGAGAAGGCCTCTCTCTTCCAGATCGACGATGTGCTGGATCAAGGATTCAGGTAAGGGGTTTTTTCTGACCTCTTCTCCTTCTCCTTTTCTTGTTTCAGGTGTTCCAGGGCTGAAGCGGGCGTGGCTGAAGACTGGAGCTGCTGAAGACACGGTGAGCGTTACGCTGCAGCAAGCAGAATAACGCGAAGCACGTGTGGCTGTCCGGGTGTGGCTTAAATAGCCTTGGAAGAAGTCCCAGGTAAGTATTCTTCCACAGCTCCACCCGAGAGGAAAGGAGTCCCTGAGGTAAAGTAGTCCCTTTAAGCCTAATTTGGCTTGTGGCTTTGTGCAGCATGGTCTGCATCAGGTAGGTATTCAGCATGGTCTGCAACAGGTAAGATTTCTGTAATGAGCCTGGCGCCCATGGCGCCAGGACTGACTTTATTCTTATGAGCCTGGCGCCATAGGCGCCAGGACTGTTCCAAAGAGCCCCTAACTGGGGTTTTTGGGCATGCTTCAAGTGGCATGATGCCTGCTTCCGGGGTTGCTGGGCTTGGTCTGGCTTTCCGGGGGCAGGCATCGTGACACAAGTACTGATGGTCAAGAGGTGTCAGCCCAGAAGAGGGGGACCCAGAGGTGAAGCCATCACCCTATTTGGACTGTGGATTGCAATTAAGAAAGGTCAGTCCCGAAGAGGGGGACCTGGGGGTGAAACCATCACCCATATGGAACTTTGATAACAAACTTTAATTTGTTAAAGGAACATTTGTTTTTGATTATCTGAACACATCTGGCCCGAAGGCAGGAGGCTTTCTAGGGAAACGTGACTCGGCCATCGACGGTCCTGAGAGAAGTCATTGGAACTGTCATCTCGTGCTAGAGAAGTCCTAGACTGTACTGTGCCCGCAAACTCCCATCCTATCCTGGGTCTAAAACGTGGGGAAGGGAGACCAAAGCCACCTCATCCATACGAACTGCCTTTGGAATTGTCTCGTGCTGTAGAAGCTCGAGATCATACTGTGCTCCAAGCTCCAACCTTATCCCATGCTCAAACCTTGGGCAACAGAGTCTCAGGCACTCAACTCATGTCTTATCATTTGAGAACACTACTTTCTTTCTTGGAACTTAACCCCACACCCTTTGTATTTAGTGTAAGGAATTGGCAATAGGTTTTCTTAGTATAGGGCCTTTTATTTGACTTGGCGCCACTAGGACTGCCTTATTTTCATTTGATGGTCGACACCTGTCCCTGTCTGAGATTTAGGTTTAGATTAGGCGTTTTCCAACTCGCATACCACTTTCAATTTTCAAATAAACACCCTTGAACTGTGATAATTTGTGTCTGTCTTACTTGTTGTCACCATGAGTTTCTCATAGCCCTCAGGAAGCAGTGGTCTCAATTCTCGGGCCTGATGTCGGAGCTACTTCAGGTTCCAAACAGGGTCGCACAGGATCTTCTGTGGTGGGCCTGCAAGGACAATTTTCAGAAGGGAGAACCTTTTTGGCAACCATGGCCAGAGATTACAGTAGTTACGAATGCCTCAATGACGGTGTCGGGAGCTCAGACCAATGATCTGACAGTCAGCAGTTGTTTGTCTCCATCGGAGTCCTAACTCCATATCAACCTTTTTGGAGCTGAGGGCCCTCTGTACCGGGAAATAATGTCCTGATAATGATGCACAACACAGTGGCCATGTACTACCTCAACAGGAGAGGAGGTGTAGGGTCACTACCACTGTGCAGAGAGGTAATGCAGCTCTGGTTCTGGGCAATTCAAGAAGGAGTCTCCATATCGGCAGTTCACCTAGCCGGAGAGGAGAAACACGGTGGCAGATGCTCTGAGCAGGCAGAGCACAGTCTCTTATGAGTGGGAACTAGCTCAGGAAGTCCTCAAGAGATCTTTACCCTTTGGGGGACCCCTTGGGTTCACCTTTTTGTGACAAGTGTCAACCGGAAGTGCGAACTGTTCTGCTCTAGGGAATTTCCACCCAAGAGAAGCTCTAGGAGACGCGTTTGTAGTGAACTAGGAGTTTCCACTCCTGTATGTGTTTCCTCCAGCCCCTGTCATTCCTCACGTGATCAGGAGGTTAATGGGAAATCTATGATCACAATTGCTCTGTATTGGGCCAGAAAGACGTGATACCCGGTTCTTCTGGACATGTCCATCTGCCCTCCAATAGGTATTCCACGAAGAGAGAACCTTCTCTCGCAAGAGGAGGGCCAGGTTCTCCATTAAGAGGTCAAGACACTCAACATTCACGCATGGTTTCTGAGAGGTTGAGATACAAGTATTGGGACCTTCCGGATGATATAATGCTCCCGAAATCCTTATGCTGTTGCCGTTGGAACAAATTCTGCAGCTGGTATAGGGAAAAGAATGCAGACCCTTTTCAATGCAAACCACTGATGGTGTTTTCTTTATTTATTTTGTTGCATTTGGCTCACCTGGGGCTGCAGATTGGGACCATTAAAGGATACTTGGCAGCGCTTTCAATCTTTAAGCGCACTTCAGAAGCGGAATCATATTTCAAAATACCATTGATTATACCATTTCTTAAAAGGCTCACTAATGTGTCCTCCTCCTACACCTTTTCAAGTCCCAATTTAGGATCTTAATCTGGTATTACAATTTTTGATGTGTGCTCTTTGAGCCACTCCACTCGTGTACATTAAGACTGCTAAGATTGAAAACCATTTTGTTAACATCAGCCTTCAGGCTGAGTGAGTTGCAGGCCCTATCTAGTAAGCCTCCATTTACCAATTTTTTTACAAAGAGAAAGTTGTCCTTATGGTTTATCCAGGGGAAAGTAACTAGTTCATTCGGCTTTGGCAGAATACTTCATTAATTATTACTTAAAGCTGAATAGTTTCCCCGTCCAAAATACATTGAGTACTGCTTTGACTGAGCGCCTGAAACCATTTTCAGGCGTGTCATTTTTATCCTTTAAAAGGATCATTAAACAAATGCTGCTGTCACTTTTTTGATTGAGTACATTCAGAGCACAGGTGTGAAAGTGCAAACAAAGTCCCTGCCCATCATGTGCTGCACAGACTCATTAGACGATTTGCTGGCGAGGGGTGATGTGAAGAAAACTCAGTATTTTGAATGCATCTCAGGTCTTCCTTGTATTTTGGAGTTGAAAACCATTGAGCTGGAACATTAGTTTCTAAAGTGGCTATTAAAAAATTGCATTTTCCTTAGGCGCTTGCTGATTTGCTGATGACCTGAGTGAGAAAACTGAAAGTTACAGGTTGCACCAATTCTCAATACAAATAATATAATTAAGTGGATTAATCTAGATGTTGCAGACATCCCAGTAAGTCCCAAACCCGGAGTCTGCAGGCCAAAGCTATAAAGCAAATAAGATGGCTCAGTGAGAAGTGTGACTGCAGCAGAGATGTGCTTGTAACATCGTGATATGCACGTTAACAAAATGAGTCCCTTTGAATTGAGTAAATAATGTGACTATATATATCATGGAATCTGACAAAGCCCGTTTTGGGTGAAGCATGTTGTTCTGTCTTGTCATGTCCTCTATGTCCATAAACATGGAAAATAAAGAATGTAATTAACCACAGGTACGTCTGGAGAATTCCTTGCCTATTATCACATGTGGAGTGAGTGCCGCTGCCTGATCGCCGGGGAGAATTCCTTGGCTGTCTTTACAATAGATATACATAATAACCAAAATGCCCCCATCTATGGCAGTATAAATATTCCTCCCCACATTAGAGTGAACAAAATAGAGGGTTTTTTGTGTAATAATGGGAGATAATAGAAACATTGGACCAAGTGAAACAAGTAAAATAAACATGCACTTGGAAATTAAAGACCTGAAAATCGGCACTTTCCTTTCCCTATAGGGTCAGCTGAGAACCATGGAGGAATCAGAATTCCCTATATATTTTTGTCTGGTGTCTTTTATCATGCCCTAAAACACCATAAACACACCCTAGCCGAAAAAGAAAGAAAACTACTATCTCTTAATGGAAAGACATTTTTCAGATGCCTCATCCCCACTAGGAAGCATGGCTTTAGCATCCAAAACATTTGTATTCAGTAGCACTTCACCAGTCAACAGGGTGATAATTGATACAGTCACTCTTTGTGTTTCAGTGCCTTGCTGGAGCCAGAAGGCTAACTATGGACAGGCCCAAAGGGAAGATTAGAAAGTACACGAATACACATCCCAGTCTCGTCCCGCAGTGATTGCATAGATACATACATAATCTACTTTTGGGCTATTCTTGTTACTTGGGCCCTTCCCAACAATCGAAATCTAGGAATGCACAAAAATACAAACAGTTCTGTTACTGAACAATTAATTTTCTAATAATGTATTGCTTTCATGGTTTAAACATCTTCTGTAGACTACAAAGAAAATAAATGCAATAAAGAATGGGTATGTATATTTATATGTGTTAATTTACAAAGGGCCTCATTACGACCCTGGCGGAAATCGAAAAACGATGGCGGAAATGCAATACCGCCATCGAATAGCGCTCGGTGCGATTATGACCCGTCACCGCAAAGTACGATGCCATTAGCGACACCGTAGTGAACGCCAACGCTAACTGCACCAAGTACGCGCGCGCGCGCCATGCCAAACCGTAAATACCACCATGGCGCAACGGTACGCGAATTCTGACCCTAGCGGACATGCACCTAACGCCATCAAGCACGGCGGAAAGTACCATTCCGCCATGGTGAGAAGTACGGCATCGTGAACCAACCGTAAACGGCCCCACTGAGTGCCTGTACACCGCTCCCTGGCCACATTGTACAACTCCCCGTAGGTGCAATGAAGTCACAATGCAACCAGTGAAATGTACAAGTCACCCATGCATGCCAACGAACAAAAGAATCTCAAGAGGGGCCAATGGGAGCTGCAGGGCACAGATGGCACGAATACAGAAGCTATTCCAATGGACATGACCTCAGTCTCCCACCAAGAAACGCACGCAAACACAGGCACCTGTGACCAGCAATATTCAGAAAATCACATCATTCCACCAATCCACCTGGCTGACCGGCATCTGTTACACAAAACCTAATCCCCCGCCCCTGAGCATGACATCATTCAAACAGTCATATTGGCAGCCCTTATCCCTGACCTCACTGGGCTTCGTAGGCAAACGCGCCCAGCACAGTACCACGCAACTATACTCCGAAGCTGGAACCCAATGCAGATCTCCTCACAATACATCGCTCCCCAAATAGGAATATGCCACATCACTTGCAAAGAAGAACGCTACACGGCCCATATCAGAATAGAAATTTAATGCACAACAAATTCACCAAGCCCATACAGCCATTAGGCCATGAACTCCAAAACACATTTCACCATTGTGGGCTGCATCCGCAATAAATGACCAGCTACTTCTTGTGTGACGCCCTGTTCCTTCATGGTACACTGGGCCACATTCTCGTACGAAAAGGCAACATGGAAGCGCCCAGAACCGCAGGGCCGACCCAATGGGGAGGCACTAGTCCAGCTGAAAGGCCGAAATGTTGCTCCGAGCCACTAGTACTGCGTAAGGGCATGTGGCCCATTGGCGATCGTCCCATAAGATCGTAATGCTGCTCCACTGATTAACACGAAGCAGCAGGTGTCGGGAGTAAAATCCATCTGCAAGAGTGGCATACAGATGGCAGTGGCAAAAGGGGAGGAGATACCTGTCAACCAAATGAAAAGAAAAAGAATAGAATGGCCATCAGAACTACATTTGAATTACTCACTTCAATGATCACACCAAATCCACAGCCATATGCATGCTAGCCCACTCCAAAGGATCATCACCACCCAAAAACCACTTGCGACTCATAACTATCTATATCGAGGTGAAAACACCATCACAAACGAGTGTACCTGTGCATGCGTCTGTTAAAACAGAATCCATCAGATGGGATTGGTAACGTGCATGGACACAAGTGTCTGAAGGCGCGTCGAGACAGGGAGGGCTCAACAAGGCCAGATAGACGATGGTCCCACTATGGCAGCCCTGCATCACATAGCGCAGGGGAGGCGGACAGATTCCAAGAAGCCCTGTACATGGCAAACTCTGTATCAAATCATCTGTCCATGCATTCATTCATCATTCCCTCATCCCGTAATGATAACGCCTGTTTCCATACTCACATAACATGTGAAAATTCCATTGAGTCTGTGCGTTATGCAGCCTGCATAATCCACTGTGCCCCAGCCCGTAATTCCAGTGTTGTGAAGTAACATGTATTTGGGAACGTCCGGCCTCATCGTCCACTTCGCTATTGCGCATCCCAAACTATTCATATCAATCATTGCATCCTCGCCATGGCCCCTGTCCCAAGGACATTGAACAATAGAACGTTATATTTGCAGTCAGACCTGTGGGCATCTCCTCGCCGCTAGCTGAAAACCGAAAGCGCCGCCCTTCGAATTCCTCATTTGCAACATCACGTCGAAAAGGCATCTGTGGCCGCTTGAAATCACAAATTAATCCATCTAGTGCGGCTGTGTGTGTAAATGGCAACTGCCTTCACTCACAAATGGGACGCCCCGCCCGTCGTTGAAACTCGGTACAGTGATGCATGAGGGTCCACCGTTACTCGAGTACTACGTTCCACTGACCCTTCACAAGTCTGTTCGCGACTGCTAAGATAGTATGTGAAACAATGGGACCATAGCCGAATGAACATATCAACCAATGTTACACTGCCATCGGGTACAAATACATGATTGTAATAGCAAGATGCCATTCCTCGAATTGCAGCGTTGTGTGCGGGACGTGCTCGCCCAAAGGGGAGAGCAGCTTGCACAGGTGGAATGAATCTCCACAGGTGGAGGCCATACAGCCTGAAAACACATAAATAGCACACCCAGTCTCCTCCCACAACCACACCCACTCCGAAATGCTACCGGCAGGACTCGCGATGTTGGCCCTGGGGGGCCTGATAGCACTGCAAGTACTCCAACTCCAAGAAGAAGACGAACACCAACTACAACCGGCCGCACGGAGGAGACGCAGGAGGAGGAGGAGGGCAAGGCAGGGCCAGCAAGGGCCGCCAGCACAGCCACTACCACCACGCAGGCAGCCCGCAATCCCACGCCTCCGAGCACATCCGTTCAACCTCACTGATGAGCAGATCCACACCCTCTACCGTTTGGACCGGGACACCATAGCCGCCATTGTGGACATGACACAGGCTGACCTTGTCAGCATGATAGATAGCCCAACCGCCATCCCACCCCTACTGAAGGTGGTGTCTGTACTCCACTTCCTGGCCACAGGCACCTACCAGCACACAGTCGGACAGTTGCATGGCATCTCACAGCCACTGTTCTCACGGACACTATTGCAAGTGCTCGATGCCCTCCTGCAGCACGCAGACGACTACATCTCTCTACCACGCTCGGAGCAGGAAATTACCAACACAAAAGTGGGATTCCATGCACTTGCCGGCATACCGGGTTGCATTGGTGCCATCGACTGCACCCATGTGGAATTGGTCGTCCCACATGCCATGGAGGCCCAGTACCGCAACCGAAAACAATTTCATTCACTGAATGTACAAATGGTGTGTGACTCCAACAGGATCATTACACATTGTTGTGCCCGATTCCCTGGATCAACCCATGATTCTATGGTCTTGAGGAACTCAACAATACCACGCTACATGGAGCGACACGCAGGGAACAGATCCTGGCTACTCGGTGAGTCTCATTACATGCATGCTGATGTGGGGTATGTGATGCGGCAATGACCTGGCAGGAAGGGGGAGGGGGGTGCGTACGTAGCAATGGCATTCCACATTATTTGTTTATCGTCCACATACAGGTAATGCCGGATATCCACTGAAGAGATGGCTCCTCACACCAGTCCGGAACCCACGGGACCAGCATGAGGAGGACTACAACCATGCCCACTCACGTACCCGTGTAGTCATTGAACAGGCATTCGGCCTACTGAAGACTCGTTTCCGGTGCCTCAGCAGGTCTGGCGGGGCACTCCTGTACCGCCATGTGAAGGTTGCAAAGATGGTGATGGCATGTGTCATGCTACACAACATGTGCGTACGTAGAAATGTGCCCATGCCCCCTGACGCAGAACTGCAAGCACCTGAAGATGGTCATGATGAGGGTGGGGATGTGGCAGCACCTCAAGGAGTCTGCGAGGCACAGGAGGGCCGTGACATTCGTCAGCATCTCATAGATGCATGCTTCTAGCACTCACGCCTGGTGGCTGATACATGGACACGGGACTCGTGGCACTGTGTGTGTCTGGTACATGCACAATATGGACTGTACGCCTATGATGGCCTCGTACACAAAGATCAATGTCCACACATCTCATTGGTTGATCGTGCATTGTTTATGGCATATGTGATATCATGTTGAACACCCTATCGACCCGCCACCCAAGTGAGCCCAACACACCCCCTCCACCCTCCTACCTCCCCCCCGAACACCAGTGTCCAAAGATGCTCATTGTCAGTGGGCAGTCGCTATTGCAAGCCCCCTCTGCGGGTATCAGGGGCACCCCTGCCTGTGGAGCGCAGGTTCCTCCCAGATCTACGTTGGGGGCTGCCCTGGACGGAACTTGCAACGGATGATGTCTCTGCCTGCTCACGTCCATGCATGTCCCTAAGGGTTTGTGAGAGCTCAGTGAGCACACGGCGCACTGCGGCAAGTTCGGCACATACATCTTTGGACGTCGCATGCAGTTCCCCCCTCAGGCTCTCGGTGCTTCTCTCCATTTGGACTCTCAGGCTCTCGGTGCTACTCTCCATTTGGACTCTCAGGCTCTCGGTGCTACTCTCCATTTGGACTCTCAGGCTCTCGGTGCTACTCTCCATTTGGACTCTCAGGCTCTCGGTGCTACTCTCCATTTGTGCCCTTAGTGTCTCTGTACTTCTCTCCATTTCTGCCCTAAGTGTCTCAGTTGATGTTTCTATGTCTGCCTTAGTGCCCCCACATTCATCGGCATGGTCCTTGAGGAGCGTGGCCAGTTGCTGCTGTTGCACGATTAACTGGTCGAGGGACTGTTGCCTCTGCTGGGCCATGGCCATTTGCGGTGGTGTCACAGAGTGGCTGTTCGCCTCATGTTGCCCTGCCACAGGGCTTGTGGGGGATGGCCAGTCGTCGTCTTGTGGGTGCCCCTGCGTGGTATCCTCATGGTGTACGGGATGGAACAGACAGGGGGATTGGGACAGGTCATGGATGGATCTGACTTCGACATCCCCGTCTTCTGTGTCGGAGCATGCTGCCATTAATGGAGTGTCACCTATGGTGCTGCTGCCACCAGAGGCAGTGCCTTCTGTGGCATCCATTGGGGGGACCTGTGGTGGTGCTGTTGTGGGCATGCTGGTTGCTGGGGTGCCTGTTGGAGTTCCCTCCTCTGTGCTGCCACTTGATTTGTGCTGCTGCCGTGTCTTGATGCGTGCAGCTGAGGTGGAGGGTCTTTGGCCGTTGGTCTTGGCCCTCTTTGCAGGTGTGCTGGTAGGGGTGTCCTGAAGCTCGTCGTTTGGATCGGACCCTGTGGTGGAGTAAAGGAGGGCGAGCGTTATTAATGGGTCTGTGGGAATTGGAATGGCAATGTATCACATGCATTGGGGTGGTACCTGAGGGTGATTTGGGTCGGGGCCTTGGAGGTGCTTTCATTTGTGTGTGGAGTGAGGGTGCAGTTGTTTGGCAGCCTGCAGTTAGGGTGTGCCTGCTGCACGTGTAGAGGGTGTTTTTGGGGTTTTTAATTATTTATGTATTTATTGTGAGTTTTGAAGTGCGCTGTCAGGCCAATGTGTGTGGACGTTCTCCTGGACATGTGTTACTGTTGCGCTATGTGGACACATGGTGATTCACATGATTGGACATTGTGGATTTGGCATGGTTTTATTTGGGCCACCTCCCGGATTCTTCGGATGTCTGCACTCCTTTCTCCATCCCTCCGACTCCCTCTATACTCTCCATTCCAATGGTGGAGGCACAGATTTCTTCCCAGGGGGTCAACTTGATGGGTGATTCCGATCCTCCCCCGGTGGCTGTGGCAATGTTGCGGTTGGCAGAAAGTATGCTACGGACGCGTATCCGCAGGTCGTCCCATCGCTTTCTGCATTGCTGTGGGTTGCGGGGTGCGGTCCCCACCGCACTTACCCGCTGTGCCACCAGGGCCCATATGGCCTTCTTGTTCGCAAGTGCCGTCCTGGTCATTTGCGTGGAGAAGACGGCGGCAGCATTCTCCTGGAGGGTCTCTGTGAGCACGGTGAGTTCCTCACGGGAGAAGTGGACCTGCCGCTTGCGGTCGCACGCTTTCTTCGCTACTTTTCCCATTTTTCTTGGTTATACTAGGGTGGATGACGGGTTGGGATGTGTCTCAGGGTAGTGTTTTTAGTGGTTGTGTGGATTTTGTGGTTTTATAGGTGTACGGTGTGATGTTTCCCGTTCTGGGACCATGTTTTTACTTCCGTTTCCGTATATTTACGGTCACCGTACTTTCCGGTTGGCGCTCACTGCGGTGTCCGCTAAGATGGGTGGCGGTATTGCACCTAGGGCGCCGTACGGTGGCGGTGTGGGCCGTTTTGGGGTCATTTCCGCCATCGCGGACTTTGCACTTCCGCCATGGCGTGGTGCTCGTGCCCGATGGGTCGGAATGGGCCGCACTTTGCTCCATCGTGCAATGGCGGAAACGCTATTTACGCTGTGGCGGTCCGGTCAGTCACTTTCCGCCAGGGTCGTAATGAGGGCCAAAGTGTTTTTCTTGTCTACATAACTATTAAAAAGACAACTATTCGGCTCTGGCTGAATATTTGTCCAACTATCCATTATTCGTCCAAATACTTAAATCTACTATTCGGTACACCCCTTATTGACACTAATGGCAGAGCCGCCTTCTGCACTAGTTTTCAATTCTAAGTCTACAAAGGTTACGAAAAGCAACAAAGACGAAGGGATGCACCAAAATCTCATCTAAACTAGTAATTTCTCTTCAGTTCACAAATCCTCATTTCCGCTGGATGGTCTTTGTTCTTTCGGATCTTGTTAAACAGATTTGGGCGCTTCACATTACTTTGCTATTGCCATGAGACAGCAGTTTGTTTGCTAATTTTCTGTTTTCTCAACCAAGCTGATCTCCAATTTGAGGATTTATCTACCCTGTACCCAAATACTCCTTGACAGGATTCTTTAGGGCATTTGGGTACCAAGGTTGCTTTCAATCAGCATCTGCCAGTGTTCTAGCTGATACTTGTGTGTTATTTAGGTCTTTCACCTATACCAATGGAACAAGCACCAGTTTGAGGATCTCTACTCAGCTGTTTTGTGGGGCTGACTGTTGCAGACCGTGGTCCATGACCATTTCTTGTACTCCAGTAGCTCATAGAACCTCTGTGTTTTGGTGCTGACTCAGAAATGCCAATCTCCGAATTCATCTCAAACCTCAATGGGATTGTGGAAGGAGACTGATTTGGATGTAGAAATGTTGTCTTCACGTGCTCGTAAGCTGTGGAACCTGGTCCTAGATAAAGGCACTTAAACCCAGAGAAGTCCCAGAATCTGGCCCTTTTTGGAACAAAGACTAGTACAAGGAGTCTCTTTTGAGGATGGCTCCATAACCGGATAGACGTTAAAGATTGATTCTTCTTCTATTGAGTAGGGCATGTTCAATTGATTAATTGTGTTTCACCTATCTATATCTTTGTACCTGAAATGTAAAGTCCTAAAGAGGAGACTCTTCTCTGTGCTCGCCACTAGGTAGCTGCAACTTTGAGATGCAAACAAGGGTCATAGAATGGGAAGATTACTTAAAACGTCAAAATCGGTAATTTCAAACTTTTTAAATCCTAATAAAACACGTGCAAGTGTATATTTGGGATTTTCTTTTTACAAAAAGAATAAAGAGGAGGAAGTATAGTCATGGGACCATCTTTAACACATGTACATTAGAACAATGCTAGATTAGCTAGATTAGCTTTAGTGGTCAGTGACTTGGAAAATTGCTGGACTGGATAGCAGTGTTTGCCCAGAAGATTCTTGAGCAATTGAATTTTCAAGTCATATTTTATACCCCTTGCCTGCCATGTACATGGGAAGTGTGAGTGTGTACTGATGGACAGGCTTCCCTTTGGGTGTTTTTTTTTATTTTTTGTTTGACTGGTCCACGTTTGACTTGCCAGATACATGGACACATTGTGGAATCCAGTTCAATGGAATCAAAAAGTCACAGGACATGATAAAGAGTACATGGTATCGAAATAGGCAAATTGGCTCCTTCGAATACTTGTACAATATTCTGATAATACCACACAATGGTGGTGCATCCTGTTGAATTCAATATGCAAGGGCCATTGCTTATGGGCGTCCCTTGACTCAGGTGGCATTTTGGCAGAGACCTCATGCTCTTTTCCTGTACACTTTGGTATATTTGCCCTTTGTTTTTGCACTGCAAGACACACTGTGGGGCAGATGTTTTCATGTTCTTAAAGTGTGTATCCCCCTGAATTCTCCACTAAAATATCGCACTAGTAGCACACCCCAGTTCAACATCCTGACAAATTCAAATAGCTTCTGCTATTGAGTGTTTACGGTGGTCTCTTGATGACAACCTTTGGCCTGAGCTGGATACAGAAGGGTTTGTACCAATATGTTTGTGTATTTAAGAGCATCTGCATTTGACCAGCAAGGCGCACTGTGTCTGGGGGGCAGATATTTGCATGTCAAGGAAGATTGTATCCCCTTGCTAAGTACACATTATGGGAGAAATGAGGGCTGTTGTTCCATCTAGTAAGACTTGCTTAATTCAATTAGGAAATGCTAATGTGTGGAGTGGTATATTAGTGGTTTAAAGTCTGATCAAAAACGTTCTCTTTCCTTTCTACAGCGGCTGTAGAAGATCATGTTTTAAAAATCTATTAATTGATTAATGCAAATGTTTTAAAAAAAAATATTGGCATTGTTATGAAAAACGTAGGTGTAGACTGGATACTCTTTTAGGTGGTGTTGGAATAGTTTGACCATCCACGTTTGTATAGCAAGGTGGACCAGCAGACTGTGAAATGACTCTGAAGAATGTTGAACTTTGGCAAGCTAATAGAATGAAGAACACAATGTACGTACATTATTACATTACCAGATCAAGCTAAACTGGTGCTTGAATTGGCATAGTGCTGTCTGTAAAGAGTTGTCTAACGGCCAGGCGGGATTGCTTGGACATTCTCAATTTCCAGTGCTATGATTTGACAATAAAGGAACCATATGGTAATTGAAGATTATAGTCCAAGGCATTTAGTTCTAGCAAATAATGTTCGTCTTTGTCTAAACAATGGAAAATCCACTGACATGGCAATAACATGGAGATAAATCACAGGAGCGTCAGCTATTGGATTATTCTGATATTTGTTATTTCATTGCAATAGTGTGAAATCACAGTTATGTTGGCGACATGGTTTAAAATTGCCATATGTAACAATTTAAAATAATGTGTGTATATATAGCTAAAAATGTGTAGTCAAAGCATGTATTTGCGAAACTGGCTATACATTGTCTAACAATGGTAAAGTGGGCTGTGTGGCAACAATGCAAAATGCACAAGTTTCAAAATGATGAGATATTCAGATAAACGCAGCCAGGACAGCGGAACATACTTTCATTGTTGAAAATAGTTCAAACCGATAACTAAGATGTTTTTTTTTTTATTTATTTGTAATTTGTAGTTTCTTACAAACTTTTATTACGATTTCCTAAAAAATCACATATCCTTATTCAGATCATCCTCATCAACAACATTGCAACAGCACCAAAACTGACATGAAAAAGCAAGCAAATTAAACAAAAGCAGCCTCCACTCTATTCGCTAATCATATTCTCCGATGTAGATAGAACACTGTCCAACAAGTTTATAGCTGCACAAATTAGATGTACTGAGTTCCCACTTAGGATTCACACCCATATGTCATCTGGATTTCCAGTTATTGGTGCAAACTGGCCCATAAATAAGGATCTGGAGTCCTTAAGTGGTTGACATTCCGTTAATAAGTGCTTTACTGTTTCCGGGCAGAGCCCGCAGAGCCTACAGGAATCATCTGTAGTATTTTCCATGTGTCTCACAAACAACATATTCCGCGACTTATAGATGTTAGTTCGTAGGCGGAAAAAATTATCTCTATGGAGTCGAGATGGAAATTGACAGAGATATTTAGGTAGATTGTCCAATTTGTTCATTGTCAGCCCCAAATCCATTGCAGTTGCAAACTCGTAATATTTGTCTAGGTTGTGTGTCCATAGCCACTGCCTCAGTTTTTTTTTTAGCAATTTGGGGCCATTTCAATAGCATCTCCATTGTGATATTTGCAGACCGCATATAGACTTTTATTCTTTGAGACCATTCTTTCAAGAGGTTGTCCTGATTTGTTTTTCCATGGAGAACGAAGATTTTATATGCAGGTTCCACATTATTGAGTTCCATCTTTCTTGGCAAGGCCATGGATTTCCAAATTACTATGCCGTACAGAGGCTCCACTGCTAGTTCATGACGAATTATTGTCATTGATAGGTATTTTGGCAGTTGTAGCACACGTCGCCAAAAAATTCCTTCAAGTTTTGTCCAAATTTTAGGTCAATATTCCAGCCTGCCTCTGCACCGAATGTAATTGCTGGGATAACTTTTTGAAGGTAGAATGAGCAGACTGCAACAAGCGTGAATTTCCCATATAACGTGTGGATTCTTGCTCCTTGTAGTGCAAGGGTTCATGTTCGCTTGTCAAGCTCGTTCACCCAGCTCCGTTCTCTGATTGAGGTATTTATTGAGATTCTTAAATAACGCATCACATTAACTTCGTCGATCGGAACCTTGTTGATGTACCACTTGAAGTTCTTATTTCTTGCTCCCTCTGTGTGACCAAACTTGATGATTTTCGTCTTTTTTACATTGATCTTAAGGTCATTGGCTTCCATGTACCCTTCCAAGGCGCTTAGGAGTCACTGTAGGCCGATTGGTGTTCTATCGGCCAGCACCAGGTTGTCAGCATAAATCAAGCAACGTATATGGTGTCCATTTACTTTTGGGCCAAATGAATGTGTACTAGCTAAGGCTTTCGAGACATCAGCAATGTACAGTTTGAATAGGACTGCAGCCAAGGGGCAACCTTGCTTCACTCCTTTATTTTTTGCGATTGATTCTGAAAGATCACCATTTTCATTTAGCCTTATTCTTATTGTGGTGGATTCATGTAAGGCTTGTATTGGATTTAACAGAGAGAGAGGGCATTTCCATTTCTTGAATTTTTCCCAGAGCTTCTCTCGGTTTATGGTGTCGAACGCTTGTTGCATATCAATAAAGGCGAAGTACAAGTTTTCCCTCTTCTGAATGGCTTCAAGCTTCAAAATGTTTACTATAGCGAGGTTGTTTTCCGTACCCACTCCTTTCGTGAAGCCGGTTTGTCTTTCGCCATCAATTTCGGACCTCCGAGTCCAGGCTGTGATTTTTTGTTGTAAAAACATTGAAAATACCTTCCCAATAGTGTCCAATAAAGCAATTGGGCGATAATTTACAGGATCTTCTCTGTCGCCCTTCTTGTGTATTGGTACAATAATTGCTTCGGACCAGGATGATGGAATTTTCCTGGATTTTGCAATCTTCCTAAACAGCTCCAAAATGAAAACTGACCATCTTGTTTGTGTTGTTTTAACATCACATTTGTGATGCCATCAGGGCCGGCTGCTCTCGAATTTTTTAACTTTGATACTGCACTTGCTATGTCCTCTTTAGACTCAGTTGTGTCCCAGGCAATTAAAGATGGCTCATTTGCTACTTCCAACTTGCTTGGTTGTGACGTGAATAATTGTTCGAAATGCTTCACCCAATTGGCTTTAGATACACCGTTTGCCATTGTGCTTGCATGCTTTATATTGCCTTTGTTCAAGATGTTACAGATGTCTCTGGTGTTATTTGTTTTAATTAGAGCTAGCATTGCCTCACCGCGTTCTTGATCACGCTGAAAGTTGAACGCCTTTAACCAGTTACAATAGACTTGTTTTCGATGTTTTATCATGGTAGCTGCATTTATGTTACTTCCAGATCTCAGCTCTCGTAGGTCTTTTCTTAATTTCAGTTTTTCGTTTCTCAAGATGTTACTCCATGTGTGCAAATGATCATGTTCTTGATAGTATTGCCTTTTATTTGGCAGGTTTGTGCACGGCAGTAATGCGGTGTAGTTTGATGGATCCAGGCTATCATTGGTTTTTAATTGAAAAGCAGACGTGAGTTTCAGGATCTGATTTGCTTTTATCCTGAGTCTGTTACGCCCAGAGTTCACTTCCAGCTGTGTACATGCCGAGCCCGCCAATGTCTTGCATCTTGGTTGCCAGGACATGATCAAAAGAGAGTGATCACTGTTGTTTGACGGAATTATCGCCAGGTTGTGAATTAGCTTTGTCACATTATTAGATGTCCAGATGTAGTCTAAAGTTTTTTCATACCCCATGTTTCGCCAGGTGACTTGTGGCAGGATGTCTCCCTTCACGTTTCCGTTAACCATTATGCAGTCTCGTGCCTCCATTGCATCGTTCCATCTTGTTCGTCTAGAGCCGGCCTTGCGTTCTTCTAGTTGGGATACTTCAATTAATTGTTTTTTCCCATTGAACCATGCTAGATTTAAATCTCCGCATACGATGATCCACAGATTTTGATGGGACGACTGGTTCTTGTCTATTAACGTTGTTATGGAAGTAATGAATTTGCTGCCAGAGATCTTTCTTGGATTCCAATAGACATTCAGCAGCAAGTACCTTTGGACTTTGTCTTTTTCTCTGCTCTTTCTTTCAAGTAGAGTCGCTTGTACGTGCCGGTTTGGATTAATTGTTTCAGTCTCTTCCCAATTTGTTCCTATTTTTATCAACGTTAAAAGACCAGAAAAGGGACGTCCTGTTATGTTTTTATCAGCAGGGTTGATCAATATATGATAGCCGTCCTTTACTGGTGGTTGCCGCATCCAAGTTTCCTGCAAGCAGATTGCAAAGTTGTTTGTTCGGTCCACTGGGAAGTCGTTGTATAAATGACTGAATCCCCTGGTATTCATAACTAAGATGTGTACGTGCGTTCCTATAAAAAAAATAACATTGTGCATGGATTACATAATAATGTAAAGCACTTACTCTGACTGATTTAATGGCTATTCGAGTAAGTTATAGCTTCACCAAGATGTAGAGTGATTTGCCAAAGCAAAAAAGAAAAACAGCACAACAAAAACTCGACTATAAAGTGAAAACTGAGAAAAGCTGCCTTAATATTTTTGTTCCAGTGGCCTGATGTCACCATTAGGGTTGTTTGCTCTGGGTAATGTCTCCCAAGGCATTCAACTGAACGCGACCATGCCAGAGTTTACCTTACCACAAGATGGCCATAGCGAACACATAACGGTAATAGTGGTAAATTCGTTGTAATACTCTGTAGAAAATATAATTTCCATTCATTGCAATGAGGTATGGAGCAGGTGTTATGACGATTCATGGGGGAAAAGGAACAGGGGATGTCCATTCCATTAAAACCAAAATGAGTGCTTGCTAAATTGTAGTATTTGTTTCTCTTCTTGTATTGTGAAAACAAGAACATCCCCATCAAGATTAAGTGTGGGGGCGTGGATACTCTCGGATTATCCTTTTACATGTGTATATAGTTATATTTGCAATGAATGCACACTAAGGAAATAGAACTGGTCAGCCAGACCAATTTTGAGATGAGCTGTTGGATTGCAAAGTTTGTTATATTCAATGTCCATTTTTCAAAAAACAATGTTATACTATGAGAAACAGAGCTAGCCGGCGAGAACTAGTCAAATCTGTTGATTTGCAAATAATGCCCATAATTCCAGATGGGCAAACCTGCCCACTAATCATAATTGTCTGGCTGGGAAACAAGGGTGGTTTGAGATGGGTAGAGTGATACTCTATATAACTAGTTACACAAAACACAATGATCAGATTCCAGACACAGCTATCGGCCAGGCCAGCGAATAGAAAGATGGTGGCAGATTTTGGAGGACCCAGCTGATTCCACAAGACTTTGCTGCCTAGGAAAAGGAGAGCAAGCTGCTAACTTTAATTTGTAGGCCAGGAATATAGTTCTATTCTATGAGTATAGAATTTGCGATTTGCCAATTTCTTTAATAATTTGTAAACACAACTAAATTAGAGCCAAACTGCTTTGATAAGAAGAAAATGGCTTTCAGATACTTTCCCCCTGAGACGGTAAACTGCTCATGGGGATAAAAGCTGGTTCAAATTCTATTATTTTTTTTACTATTGCATAATTCGGGGACTAGGGGGCTGAAAAAGCAATTTTTAGCCATTTTGCAACATTCTCTTTTCCATGGTAACACCATTAAGAGACACCCTAATGTATTTTTGTTAAGTAGCCTTTCAACTTTGAATGTGCTAGTGACGCACTGAATTTATCGTGGTACTGACTTTTGGCACAGTGCATAATTCCAGCCTGTGCTGCCCATCTTTGGCCAGGATGAGCGGATGCATCCAAGCACATAGGGCAGAAGAGAGGAATCCTTATCGGGCATTTAAAGTGCTTTACCTGTCATTTTTTCCATGGCTTTGGAATGTTTTTAGGTTGTTCTTAGGTAACAGTGATAGAAAGCAAGAGAGTTGTGAACCCTTTCCATTTGATGGGTTGCATAACTTCCACCCCCCTCTTCTCCTGGCCCACCGTCCTGACAGCCACACTATTGTGAGTATGATTTTTAGCTGTACTGTGACACAGTGGTTACACACACATTGCTGATTGGTTGTAGGGTGCTTTAACATTTTAGAAGTGAATAGAAGGCTAATATGCTAGGCATCTAATCAGCTGTGTTATTGCTCATATTGCAAACTTTATATTTTACTATGCTATTTATTTTAATGATCAGATCGTTAACTAAGTTCTAGATAATCTACATACTTCTTTTGTTTAGTGATAAAACTATGAATAGGGGATGTTTCTAAACATATTACGTGTATCATACACACAAGGGTAATAAGCATTGATTGCTACATATTTTAGAGGTAGACCAGCGATAATATTGTTCTCCAGCATAGGATTTTATATGGATTGACATGCTTCTGAATATTTCCTGTCATCGGGCGGGAATCCTCTGTAAAATTAAAGCACTTTTGCGTTAAAGCTTAAACTGCTTGTCACTTATATTGCCCATTGCTATCATTTTGGGTCATACTGCCCCCAACCAATGCCGTTCGTCCTCCTTAGTACAACTACTAGTAGCCATATCCAGATTATTTACTGCACGTCTACATGTTGGGAGTCCTCATTATTCACTCAAATGTTTCTATTTTTTTTCGATCAATGATTATGGTTCTTCGTTAGTCACATCAGTGACTACTGGTAGCAGGAATCCATTGCAGGTGAAGATATGAACCATCAGAGGATCTTTTGGCCATGGAGAACTTCATTGCTTAGACCTTCTCCACATGACGATGGCAGATGCCAGTGAGAAGATGCTGTTTATGCCTTGCACCAAGTGCGGCCTCAGGAATGTACGAAATGTCTTCATTGTCTGCATCCGGACCACAAAATAGAGAGCTGCTCCATCTGCCAGAAGTTCATTGAAAACCTGGAAAGACTGCCACCAACAGTTAGTCACATATTTGGAAGAAGGTGAGAAGGCCTCTGACTCAGTACAAAGTCTTGACTCGGCAAGGGTTGGCAGGCCCCAGCACAAAACCCCCTCCAAGAGGTCCCTGAGGAAGAAACCTAAAAGGTGCCATGGACATGAGTCACACACTTTGACTACCCCTCCGTCGACGGCTGCCAAGGCTCTGTCTAAATATTCAACCTTGTTGGCTGCCCTAGCATCGATGAAGGTCACATCATCTAGCACCATCCTCGACCACTGCGAAGGCTACTCAGATGAGCGTGGTCACCTCTAAGTCATCATCAGTGACGAGAGCACTGTCGTCCAGCCGCTCATCCATGAGCAAGCACAGTTCTTCCACGGAACACAGCTCATCTGCTTCCATTATGACAGTTACTTCGTTGACGACCCTGTTGACCACCCAGTCGACCACTTTGCTGACGAGCCGTATGACCAAAACAAGCCCCTCCAGGCTAACTAGGCCACATTAGGTGCCTCAGCCACCTCGACCAGTGCTTGAGGAGTTCTTGCTCCCAGTGGATCTCACAGACACAGATGCATCTCGAAGTACCCAGGCTACTGATGAGTTAGATGGCTTGGTACTGGCAGATGGGGAAAACCCTGATGCAGATCTACCCTCCACAAGTACACCCCTGATGAGATTTGGTCTTTTCACGCTTTGTTGATGCATGCTGTGAAACGTTCTAACCTTGTTCCTGAGGAACAGACGGAGGGGTTCCTGTTCCAAAGGAAGGAAGCGTCCCCTCCGGGAAATCAGTGGTGGCAATTCCTCTGTTGGCCGACATCTGGGAGGGTGGTCTCATGGTAATGTAGAACCTGTTTTCACCACCACCAAAGAAGGACCGCCTGGAAAGAAATGCAGGGTTCCATAGGGCGCACGCAAGTGTCTGCATTCGCAACCATCACCTAATTCAGTGGTTTCAGCAACAGCCGGAAAGAGCTGCTAACCCATTGTCCCAGTCTCTGGTTCTGGCAGACAACTATGGGAAGCAGCTGGATGCATTTCAGAAAATGCATTATTATTAAGACTGCAAATTCCCTGGCCTTTCTCTCCAGGTAAGATAGAGCGCTATGGTACAAAATGGGGCCCCTCCTGGATTTCTTACCTGACGACAAGGAGGTGGGATTTGCCTTGCTGCACGACAGGGAGATAGTGGCTGACCACTGTGGCACTGAATTTGTCAGACACAGGTTTCTGCCAAATTGAGATCTGCGCTGTCCTACACCATCAAGGCTTGTTAAAAGCCACCAATTTCTGCCCAATGTACAATCAAAGGTCATTGATATGCCCTTTGGTGGTGATGACCTCTTCGGTAAGAAGGCTGATGAAACCCTTTAAGCGATTAAGACTGACACAGACACTGCTCGCTCCTTTAGGTACCGTGCAGCAGAGGAGGCAAACCTTTAGTTCTGGAAAGTAGAGACTCTCCAGAACCTGCAGGGGTTAACAACAGCTGTCATATCGGCATGAAAGATAAAAAATATCGAGGCTTAATACTACATAATATAAATACACGAGCCACGAGTCCTAAGGTACCATGTACATTTATATACAGGCAGCTGTCTGGTCTCTCAACACCCCGCAATGTGTGCAAGCAGACACCGCGAGATGAGAGAGTCCTGGACATTTCAAAAACACAAGTATTTATACAAGTTTCCCACAATCCCGGACACATCGTCCAGATCCTCTTAGTGTAATACATTTACCTAGGGTTCATAGCCTTTCCACATAACTAATTAATGTCAAAACATCTTTGAATAGTTCGTTGTTTTCCATTAAACACTTCATATGTTTTCCAAATATAGGACAGAAAGATAACAGTCCTTATTTTACTCGCTTATATTTGTCTAGCGTTTGATCTTGAGCTTAAAGCCAACTTAGTTTCAAGGAGCGAAAACAAAGATTTCTGCAAGAAGCACATATTCAGCTATTCAACATTCTACTTGGCTGTTTGAATGGAGAAGGTGCTGTTGGTACAGATGGTATCTAAATTACTGATTAGTACAGCTTTTGTTTAGCTCCAAGGTTTCTCAGTGTAGCCTTTCTCTCCAGGTAAGATAGAGCGCTATGGTACAAAATGGGGCCCCTCCTGGATTTCTTACCTGACGACAAGGAGGTGGGATTTGCCTTGCTGCACGACAGGGAGATAGTGGCTGACCACTGTGGCACTGAATTTGTCAGACACAGGTTTCTGCCAAATTGAGATCTGCGCTGTCCTACACCATCAAGGCTTGTTAAAAGCCACCAATTTCTGCCCAATGTACAATCAAAGGTCATTGATATGCCCTTTGGTGGTGATGACCTCTTCGGTAAGAAGGCTGATGAAACCCTTTAAGCGATTAAGACTGACACAGACACTGCTCGCTTCTTTAGGTACCGTGCAGCAGAGGAGGCAAACCTTTAGTTCTGGAAAGTAGAGACTCTCCAGAACCTGCAGGGGTTAACAACAGCTGTCATATCGGCATGAAAGATAAAAAATATCGAGGCTTAATACTACATAATATAAATACACGAGCCACGAGTCCTAAGGTACCATGTACATTTATATACAGGCAGCTGTCTGGTCTCTCAACACCCCGCAATGTGTACAAGCAGACACCGCGAGATGAGAGAGTCCTGGACATTTCAAAAACACAAGTATTTATACAAGTTTCCCACAATCCCGGACACATCGTCCAGATCCTCTTAGTGTAATACATTTACCTAGGGTTCATAGCCTTTCCACATAACTAATTAATGTCAAAACATCTTTGAATAGTTCGTTGTTTTCCATTAAACACTTCATATGTTTTCCAAATATAGGACAGAAAGATAACAGTCCTTATTTTACTCGCTTATATTTGTCTAGCGTTTGATCTTGAGCTTAAAGCCAACTTAGTTTCAAGGAGCGAAAACAAAGATTTCTGCAAGAAGCACATATTCAGCTATTCAACATTCTACTTGGCTGTTTGAACGGAGAAGGTGCTGTTGGTACAGATGGTATCTAAATTACTGATTAGTACAGCTTTTGTTTAGCTCCAAGGTTTCTCAGTGTAGGACAGAGGGTGTCTCCGCTCCTGCCATCCTGCCAGAGGAGGAGGAATAAGTCTTTGAAGACGTTGGTCCATGCCCTATGGAGGGTGGTGTTGGCCTGCTTCCACAGCCAGCCCTGTGGCCTGCAAAACCGCTTCAACCTGCGTGCCCTACAAGCCCTAGGCCTCATTCCCCAATCTTGATGCCCCAGAGTCCGAGAGATCCATTACCAAGTGATGTTTCTTCAGACATTTTGTCAACTCTCTACTGTAGGGAAGGCATGGTATCACAAGTATGACACTGACACAATGCATACAATTTGTAAAACCTTTATTGAAAATGTTGGGGTTGGAGAAACTCCTATTTTACCCTACAACTAAGATGGGAGTAATCTCGACCATCAAACGATAAACAAAACAGTCCTAGTGGATTCTGTCAAATCAAAATTGGCCTATTCTAACAAAAACCTAATCCCTGCCCTATCTCTTGTACAAAAAGTGTAAAAAGGAGAAATTTATGCAAAGGAAAAATCAGTGTAAAAAGAATAAAGGTAGTTAAACCAGCTCTCCTCCTCACGTTAAACCTCACAGAGTATGGCTATCCTTGGATATGATATGATATGATAAGGCATTTGTAACGCGCCTATACACAAGTGTTTCAAGGCGCGACGAGGCAGGGGGGGGAACAAGGGGAGACGGACAACGATCTTACTAGGCCAGGTGTCATTCAGATCGCGCAAGTGCAAGGGTAGAGGGGAAGGGAAAAGTGCATGGGGGAAAGGGAGAGGGGAAAGTGCAGTACAGGGTTATTAGCATACAGCATACAGGATAAATAACAAGGGCCAGCTGGTGGCAAGTGCGAGGTAAGTGCAGACAAGTGCTGGGAAGGGGGGCTGTATGGATACAGACACAGTCCCGCAGTGGAGGGGTTGCCGTGGAGGCAGTGCAGGGGAGAGTGGCTGGGCCGAGAACGGTGAATGGCCCAGTTGCAGATTCAGTGCAGTTTCAGTAGTATTAGCAGGGGAGAGGGGGAGAGAAAGCAGAGGCAAAGAGGAAGGTTTTGAGGTGCTTCCGGAACCGGAGGTGGTTCTCCTCAAGTTTCAGGGAGGCTGTTCCAGAGGGAGGCCCCTGCAGTGGAAAGAGATCTGCCCCCAACTTGTTGTTTGGAGAAGCGGCTGACCCTGAGGGAGTTGGAGGTGGATGAGCGAAGAGCTCGAGAAGGAAGATATTTAGGAAGAGAGAGTTGAAGGTATTTTGACCCAAGGCCCCAGACGGCCTTGTGGACAATGCAGAGGGTTTTGAACTTGATCCTCGCAGTCACTGGGAGCCAGTGTAGTGATTTCAGTCCTGGAGAGATACGGTCCCTGGGCTTGAGGCCAAGGACAAGTCTTGCAGTCCTGTTCTGGATGAGTTGCAAAGGGCGGAGAGTAGAGGCGGGCAGATTAAGATAGAGGCTGTTACAGTAGTCCAGCTTAGAGAGAACCAGGGCTCTAGAGACAGTGAGCTTCTGGGGGAAGGAGAGGAAAGGAAGGATACCTCTGAGGAGGTGTAGCTGGTAGTGTGACTTCTCAGATACGTCGGATATGTGAGGAGAGAAGGAGAGTGTGGAGTCGAAGATGACCCCAATGTTTTTTGCCTTGCAGGTAGGAGCATGAAGAGGGCCCAGAGGAGCCGGCCAGAGAGCAGCAGGGAAGGAGGGAGTGGGAGTGCCGATGAGTAGAATCTCAGTCTTACTGGCATTAAGGCAGAGGTCGTTGGCGGCACACCATTCCTGGATAGCAGAAAGACAGTCAGAGATGAGGGAAGGAGTAGAGGAGGCCGAGGGTAGCCTGAAAATGAGTTGGGTATCATCCGCATAGCACTGAAAGTAGGGGCAGAGAGCGGCGATGTGGTGGGCGAGAAGTGCCAGATACTGGTTAAACAGCCGGGGAGAGAGGTTAGATCCCTGGGGGACACTACAGGTAGAGAAGAAGATGTCAGAGAGGAAAGACCCCAGTTGGACCTGGGAGGGTGGATTTGAGAGGAAAGAGGTCAGCCACGCCAGAGCCTGACCAGTGATCCCGAGGTTATCACGGAGACGGTTGTGCAGGATGGTATGGTTGATAGTATCAAAGGCAGAAGAGAGATCGAGCAAAATGAGAACACATGGAATGTTAGAGTCAAGGTTCGAGAGCAGGTCCTCACGGATGTTCAGGAGAGCAGTTTCCGTGCTTCTGGCAGCTCTGAAGCCAGACTGATGGTCATGAAGACTACCAACACATTCAGCATGGAGATTAAGCTGGGAGATGGCCAGTTTCTCCAGGAGCTTGCCCAGGAAGGGAGTGATAGAGATTGGGCGATAGTTAGCTGGGCAGGAAGGGTCGGAAGAGGGTTTCTTAAGAAGGGGGTGCACAAGGGAGTGCTTGAGAGGGGATGGGAAAACTCCAGAGGTGAAGGAGTGATTGCAGAAGTCAGCAAGGGCAGGAGCCAAGGAGTCAATGTGGTCCTTGATAGTTTTGGAGGAACAGGGGTGGACCTGTTTTGACAAGACTTTCATAGACCGGACTTGTCTTGAAACCTCGTCAGCAGAAAAAAGGGGAAAGGAAGAGAAGGAGAGAGGAGGGGTGGCTGCAGAAGATCCAGAGGAAGGGCAGGGAATAGAGGGGGGGAGGTTATAGGAGGAGAGTGAGGACAGGATGTCCTGAGTTTTTTAAATGAAGTGAGAGGCCAGAGCCGTGCAGAGGGCCTGGGAGGGGACAGGAGAGGTAGAGACTGCAGCAGGGTTGGCCAGCTCCTTGCAGATTTTAAAGAGTTCGGCCGAATTGTTAGATGCCGCAGAGAAGCGGGCTTGGATAAGGGCTCTCTTCTTGGTGAGAACGGAGAGCCGGTATTGCCTTTGGAGCAGGCGACAGGCCAGTTTGTCAGAGGATGAACATGAAGCACGCCATTTCCTCTCTGCCACCCTGCACTTGCGTTTAAGGGTGACGAGATCCGAGTCATACCAGGAGTTACATTTGGCTTTGGGCTTCCGGCAGATTCTCATGACAGGGGCAAGGATATCAAGAGTATCAGATATAGCAGAGTGGAGAGTGGAGAGGGCTGTGTCAGAGTGGGAGTCAGCCGAAGGGGGAGGAGGGGGCAAGAAGGTGGCAGCGAAAGCCTCAACTGACACACACTTCATGGGTCGGATGACCGAGAAGGAAGGTGGCAGTGATGGGTGGCTTTGCCTGTGGGGTAGGGAGGGTTAGGTGGGAGGAGAGGAGAAAGTGATCACTCCAGGAGAGAGGAGTGGAGAGAGGGACAGAGAGGGGAAGGTCAGAGGAGATCAGGGCATCAAGAGTGTGCCCTGCAGAATGAGTCGGCCCATACGGGAGAATACAGAGTGAGAGAGAGTCGCAGAGGTTGCGAAAGAGTCCAGAGGGGGGACAGGAGGCATCCAGGTGGATGTTGAAGTCTCCAAGAAAGAGGAGTTGAGTGATTGAGGACAGGAGTGAGGAGGAGAGGCCGCCCACTCGGAGAGGAAGGAGGAAATTTGACCAGGTGGCCGATAGATAGTAGCCACGGTAAGGGAATGGCTAGGAGAGAGAGAGAGTCGGCAGACAAGACATTCAAAAGAGGAGTCGGTCTGCGTGGGAGTAACAGTGGCAGGAATCCACTCAGGGAAGATAAGGGCCACACCTCTCTCCGCACGGTTGGGCCTGGGCACAGAGAGGATCTTGTAACCGTCGGGTAGGAGTGTGTCAAAGCTGGTGACAGAGCTGGCCGTGAACCATGTCTCAGTGAGACCGAGTACATCAAGGTCAAGTTCCTCAAGAAGGCGGCAGATATCAGAGGAATGTTTGACGGCAGAGCGAGAGTTAAGAGTGGCAATGTGGAGAAGTTTGCCATCTTTGAAGGACTTCCGGGGAGGGGTACAGATCAGAGGTACGCCATGCGGAGGTGAAGAAGGAGCACGAGAGGGGGTGGGGAGGGTGGGAAGAGGCAAGTTAGTCGAGGACAGAGGAGGGGGCACAGCAGGAGAGGAAAGGACATTGATGAGGCGTGGGAAGAGTCTATCGAAGAGGTGAAGGTTGGTCTGAGGGCCTTGGACCAAGACGGTCCCATTAGCATAGACATTAATGATGGCCTTAGAGGAGTGGAAGGAAGCCAAGAGGACATCCCAACGGGTGCCACCATTAATGGGAGAAGAGGAGAAAGGAGAGAGCACAGAGACCATATGAAGGGTCCATAGGTCAGGAGAAGGCACGAAAAAGAGGATGTCAGTGAGAGTTTCCTTGGAGGAGGCACTAGTGTAGGTGTCAGCGATAGGGAGGCCTGGGTTGGAGACCAGGATGTCCTTTTTAAACTTTTTCCTACCAGATTTAGTGAGGAGAGCAGGATAGTTAATGGAGAAGCAGTTAGAAAAGATTGGTGAGATAGAGAGCACCATAGAATAGGAGGGAGTGGGTGGGGGAAGACAGGACAAGCGCAAGCGGACAGGAAAAGAGCGGCAGGCGTTAGTTTACCACAAATTCAGAACATAGTAAGCGTATCAGGTACACAGTGGAGAGGCCACCTAAGTTTGTAAATCCTGCGGGGGGAGAAAAAACCCTAGTTTACCACAAATTCGGAACACGGTGAACACAGTAAGGTGTATCAGGTACACAGTGGAGAGGCCACCTAAGTTTGAAAATCCTGCAGAGGGAGAAAAACCCTAGTTTACCACAAATTCGGAACACGGTGAACACAGAAAGGGGTATCAGGTACACAGTGGAGAGGCCACCTAAGTTTGAAAATCCTGCAGAGGGAGAAAAACCCTAGTTTACCACAAATTCGGAACACGGTGAACACAGTAAGGGGTATCAGGTACACAGTGGAGAGGCAACCTAAGTTTGAAAATCCTGCAGAGGGAGAAAAACCCTAGCTTACCACAAATTCAGAACACAAAGAAGTGTAGCCACACTGCGAGGAAGTGAACAGGTAGGGGTGGGGTGGACCGAGGGAGCAGGTGGAGCTCACAAGATGAAGCGGTGGAATGGCCCTGGCGTCCCCTGCGGACACCTGCAGACACACCGGGAGCCGCAAAGGAGGGAGCTGCCCTTTGCCTAAGGGGGCCCTTAGCCGCTGGGGCTGCCAGGCAGGGGCTGCCCTGGTAGCACCAATAAGAGGAGGAGGAGACACAGGCCGGCAGCCAATCAGGGGGGAGCTGGGAGGATTGGAGGCGGGCGGGAGGGAGGGAGGGGACCAAGGAGAAACACGGAAGGGGAGAGAGGATGACACACTCTGGCTCGGTTTCTAACACTCTAAGCAGTTCCAAACCATGGATTGAGGTCCACCTGGCCTTCCATGTTAGTCTCTTTCTTGACTTTCAAAATTCTATTCCAATGTAAAGTTCACAAAGGTCCCCCTCTGCCTGGCTCAGGCCTTACAGCACACAGTTCACGTAGGTCCCCCTCAGTTGGCTCTGACCAATCACGTCACAGTTAACCACAAACTTGCAAGGGGGCTCCCCTGCCCAAGCTCATAGTACTTTGGGTCTCCCTCAATTGGCCTCGGATCCCTTTCGGATGTCGAAGACTTTCAAATGTGCGTGGCTCTCTTTACTGACTACCGCATGACCACTTCGACTCAAAGTTCATGTTTACTGTGGCTTAATTGACTTTTGCTGTTTGTTCGCTTTTTTTTTTGCTTCAAAGAATGTACCTTTAACAGAGACTTTCGAATGGGCTATTGCCTTTTGCTGGACGACTCAGTTACTTAGTATCGCTGATCTCACGTCTGCCATTTACTTCAAAGTTCATTCATAGGTCTGCCTTCCTTTGCGTCTCATCCACACGTGTGCGGCCTTCACTTGTGATTTAATGTTGCTATATAATTTGCTTTAACACACACCATTCTCTTAGGTCGCTTTCTAACTCACTGGCTGCGTGTGCTTCTTTCTTGTTTTGCTATTTCAAATTCACAAGTCAAGGTTAGTAGCACAGGCTTGGCCGCATCTCCCCAACTCTGCCGTTCACCCGGGAGGGTCGCTGGCGTCATTGAAGCACAATGCAATCTTCACTTGTGGGATCTGGCTTTCTCCACGTGTCTTTTGCGGCTGTCGGAGGCAACAAACTCCAGTAGGGAACCCTTGGGGTTTTCAGCCTGCTGCGTTTGTCCCTTGGTCCGTTGCTCTGCTCCACTAGGTGTGCCTTCGTCACGGAATTTCTGCTCATACTCGTGTTTCCACTTTGCTCAGAGTGTGTCTTTAGGTGGTGCCTTTTATTTTTGTGAGAGAGAGCAAACTGGTATCAGAGCTAACTGGTATCAGGAGTATGTACTTAGTGTAAAGTGCCCGACTTTGCCTGACCCAAACAATGGGACATGTCCAGTATGATGTGAGAGAGTTAGTCTGGTTACTCTCAGCCACCCTCTTCCTCAGCCGAGTGGTTGTGTAAAAAGTGGGTGTGGGGTGTTGGGACTTCGGGGAACAAAATAGGATGGGGTAGATGAACAGAAAAGGGGGGAATACTGTGTCTCACTAGCGGCTGTCTCACCTCCACTCCCCGAAGACCCTTCACCCAGGTGATCCTCACACACTGGTCAACCCCCAGGGTCTGGATCCAAAGGCGATTGCTGTGTCCTGGCCACCTAAGAGATCCCCGGGGACTAGCGGGTGAGACACCCTCTGGTTTCTCACACCACATTCTGGTCTCAGAGATTCAGCAGTGACTACCGCCTGTGGCTCCTGGTCCTCCTGTATTTCTGGGCCCAGCTCCTGTGGCCAGTCCATCAAGGTCGCCTAAACCCCACCTGGGGTCACCTCCCGTGTCTGCGATCCTGCAGTCACCTCCTGTACCAAGGCCCTCTACTGTGGAGGAGCTGGTACTGATGGGAACATAGACTAATACAGATACCAAATGGTGCCCAGTGTATGGATGAGTTTGATGACTACGCCCCTGCAGAAGGTGAGCCGCCAGATGTACACACCATCTAGGGACTCTCCCTGGATGAAGTTGGATCTTTGATTTCCCGAACATTCAAGCTTTCCAACCTCGTTCCAGAGGGTCCTTTTCCAGCATCGTGGATCCTCCAGAAAGACCATTGGTATCGGTCCTGCTTCTGGATGACATCTGGGAGGACGGGTTGCTTGTTATGCAAAAGCCCCCTTCCACACCTACTAAAAAGTAAACGCTGAAAAATAAATATAGGGTCCCAGATTAAGCTCCTAAATGCCTCAGAGGCCATCCAACACTGGACTCAGTAGTCTTGGCTGCTGAGAGGAAGAGGTAGTCTAATCCTTCATCGGCTTGCTCAGTCCCGCCTGACCAGCAGGGAAGGAAGCTGGTTGCGGCTGGAAAGTGCATAACCACCATTGTGGCCTCTACAGTCAAGGCCGCCAATGCCCTAGCCATCCTTGCACGCTTTGACAGAGAACTCTGGTACAAGTTAGGATTCAGCCTCGATTTCCGGACAGAGGACAAGAAAGCAGAGGCCATGGCCATCTTTCAGGAGGGGGAAGTGGCATCTGACCATGCAATCATGGTTGCCCTTGGCATTGCCAACTCCAGTGTCCAGCAGATGGCCAACTGGGTCACCCTACGCCGTCAAGGTTGGCTGAGGGCCACACATTTCAGGCAGGACATCCAAGCCAAGGTGGTCGACACGTCTTTCAACAGGGATACCTTTTCGGCAAGGCAGTGGCCGCATTATGACATTGGCGGTAGCCGTGCCTGTAATACTGCTGCTGGTGACATTTTTCCGGCGCCCGCGAATAGGCAATTACTGGGTCATTACGGCACTGCCGGAGCCTGTAATTGCCCATTTGCGGGTGCTGGAAAAAAGATGCTCCCCCATTCGGCCCCCTAGGGCTAAATGGGAAAGGGGAGGTCAGATGCACCGGCACCGTTTATAACGGTGCTGGTGCATCCGACATGTTGTGCTCGTGGGTGCCTTTCTGTCCTCCAGGTCCAACCTGGCAGGCAGAATGGCACCCGTGAGCAAAACTCGTAGTTTGCTGGTCCGGGAACTACTTACCGGCATGCTTACCAGTACCGTAGTTTCCAGACTAGCAAATTTATAATGTATGAGTCTCTTTTTACCATCAAGACAGACAAGGACGGCACGCTCTCTGGACATGCTGCAACAGAGGAGGCAGAGCTTTTGCTCCCAAAAAGGGAAGGCTTCCTGAACTTCCAAGATGGTCAGCCCTTCCTTCCATCAGGCCCCACCCCGCTCCACTTCTCAGGAGGCATATAGAGGCCGGTCCCAGTCTTCTAGGGGAGGTACACAGTGTCCTCACTCATCCGCAAGCCTCCAGGACACAGATGCAGAAAGAAGCCTGACCAGGCCTAACCCCGACCCACCACTTCAGCACCCCAGTGGGAGGCTGGCTATCTCAGTTTGCAGACATGTGGTGCAACATCTCCACAGACAAATGGATGCTCGATGCCGGCGAGCAGTGACAAGTGCCCCTGCATTCCTCCCGTCTTCAGACAAGAACAGGCCAAATCATCAAGGAAATTGAGGCCATGCTGCTGAAACGGGCAATAGAACCTGTCACCATGCTCCTCCCAGGCTCCAGAGTATACTCCAGATACTTTCTGGTTTGCAAGAAGTCAGGTGTGTAGAGGCCCATCCTGGACTTGCGTTGTCTCAACAAGTTCCTGACATCCCAGAAATTCAGGGCGGTCACGTTGCAGCACATGCTCATGTTGAGGGGGTCTCAAACCCCCCAAGCATACCCCCAAGATAACAGATGCCACCCGCTGAAGCTACCCCACGGACCATACCCGGATGACATCACCAAAGTAATCATGAAAAGGCGACATGGCTGAACACACCCACAGAGACATTAGCCAGATGCAAAACAACACACATAAACCTTTTGGCCAGCACCTATGCTATATTGTGCAGAAGAATCCTTTTGGGACATGTGCCTGGGGTCGGATCTCCTTTGTGGTCCTGACTTGGCTACATGACAAGGTTGTCTTAAAACACAAGCACGTGCTTATTTTGATACTTCTATCACCCTCTTCTGTTACTCCCCTTCCTCCTTGCCTGCTGAGGGGCTCCCACTAATCAGCTTGGTCGGGGTTATTTTGTTGTCCTCTTGCTAACGTCCAGTAGGTTTCTTACCCTAGTGCATATTTCACTTGCTTCTTTAGACGCAATTATAATTATGAAAAGTGGCTCCTCTGTGTCTGTCATATAGTTTTTGAATGTTAAGCTGTCATGCAAAGAGGGTATCCAGAAGAGAAAGAGCCCAGTTATGCATCACTCTGGGTTTACTTCCTGCATGGTTGCTTTTGCTGGATCCGGCAAGCTGCCTTATGATTGATACACTGCGAGACTAGGTAGGCTGCATCTCTAATTCATGGGCACAGTGCATAAACATGTCAACCTCAATGCCTTTTCTTTCATTATTATCCATATATAGCACTGGTACTCTTCTCTCCGTGTCCTTCTAGCTTGTCCATTACCTCATTCAGATGGGGGACAAAAGTGAACCCCATTGCTGTGACTCCCTATCTCATGCAACTTTGGGGGCTGGTGTGTTGTCCAGCTGTTCTGGGGCTAAAGGATTCACCTACAACTCTGAATTCTGAAACTCTTAAGACACTGAGGCCTCCAATCATAGCATAGACGATCATGCTTCAAGCTCCTCCTATGTTTGGCTGCTATATTGAGACTCTCCTCTGTGCTCTCATCCTTTTTTTTTTACATCTTCCCCTACCCACAACCCATCTCTTCTTCATATGACCAGACTAGACACCCTTCAAACATCTGCACAAAAAACTCCACTGGAGTCGATTGATACCTGGCTGCCCTCACTAGCACAACTACCACATATCCTAATTGCTCTAGAAAATTATAAAGTGACATTCAGAGGCTCCCCGCCCCTGTTACAGTAAATGAACCTTGCCACATGCGTGCTTGAACCACAAATCGGACCTGGGGATGAAGAGCTCAATACAGTCAGCCACAACTTCACTTGTATTTAAAAGTGTTGAATGCAGCTTTAATGAAAAGAATTGAGTAATGGTGATTGGTCGAAAATATTTTTCATCCATTTAAGTCTATAACTGTTCAATACATTGACATTGGACAGTGCAATACTGGAAGGTAAGAATTACAAAGCTACCAAACAATGTGTGTGATGCTTTGTCTGTGGGTGGCACGGGGAGGCTCCCCGGGGTGCGCTCACCATGCCAAGTGAGGGAGGCAGGTCTTATCCAAATGCCACATTAGAAGCTTCTGTCCCTTAAGGGAATCAATGAGGGGTTGCCCCACTGAGCAGTAGCACCTGCACGCCCAGCTCCCCTCATGCAGGTACAGACATCCTACCCAAAACCATAGGGCAGGAGAAGAGTGGGACTTGAACAAGGCCTGAGAACTCAAGCAGTGAACCAGTCACCTCACAAGGTCTCCATATTCATACACATAAGACCTGTTAGGGGAGTCGTCTGCAACCTTTGCTCCACAGATGTTTTGGACTACAGATGCTTTCAGCCCTATGCTCTATAGTCAATTGTGCGGAATCATGGTAGTTGTAGTCCAAAACATCTAAGAGCCATAGGTTGTAGACCATTGTGTAAGGCTAAGAGTCCACTCTGAGGGCTGGGGCAGGGTGTGGTAAGAGGAGCGGATCGACCAAGACGAGGGATTAACCAATACCAAGTCCCACATCAAAACTGTAATGCATCCTAAGAGGCAGGACCATCAGCCAGTCTCCATACCAATTGAACAGAGAGACTGACCAAAGTTGTGTTAGGCCAGAGAGAGGCTGGAATGCGGGGTCAAGGTCTCATAAAAGGAAGGGCCTGTTGCAGAAGGCTGTGGGAGTCTGGAGAACGAGCTCATTTAGAGATAGAATAGATATTGAAGAGTGAATAAAGACCTGGGGCAGGGGACAGGAATCCACAGGAGAGGCACAGGAGGCAAAAGAGAGAAGGGCCCAGGGGACTTGGATAAGGAGGAGAAAGCAAGCTCTACGTAGGAGAGAGGGTACTATGGAGAGAAAGATGTAAATACCCAGAGGTCTGGGGAGAGAAAGACAGAGGAGGCTGTGGAAAGGGAGACTGCGGAATTTTGGAAGGCAAACACCCAGAAAATAGGGGAGAGAAATACACAGGAGGAAAGTTTGGGAAAGACCAGAAGGGTGGGAGAGAGAAAGAGACCCAGAATGATGGGAAGAGAGACCCAATAGTTTTGGAGGAAAGGAAGACCCAGGAGGTTACAGTGAGTACTCCAGAAGGTTGGGGGGAGAGATAGGGTGACCTAGGAAGCTAGAGAGAAAGCGAGGGAGCTGGGAAGGCAGAGATCCACGAAGCTGGGATGGTAGACACAAGAAGAGAGAGAGAGCGAGAGAGCGAGAGAGAGAGAGAGAGAGAGAGAGAGAGAGAGAGAGAGAGAAAGGAATTTGGGAAGGGAGACCCAAGAGGTTGGAGGGAAAGATAGTCCCAGGAAGCTGGGGGGAGAATTACTGAGGAGGTTGAGGAGAGAGAAGATCAGGATGCTAGGGAAAGAAAGGGACCCAGGAACTTGGGTAGAGAGACCCGGGAGGATGGGAAAAGGGAGATTCAGAGATCTAGGCAGGGAAAGACCCAAACGTTTTGGGAGATAAAACAAGAAGGCAGGGAGAGAAAATAGCCGGTAAACTGTAAGAGGGAGACTTCTAAGTTAGCCATGGTTAAACAGTTGGGTAAGGAGGAGGTGGCGAGAGAAGGAGGAGATGGTGAGAGGAACCGCAGAGGAGAGAGTGAATATTCCTGCCCTTAATATTGAGGTGCCTAATGAGAATTAAGTACTTAATGAGAAGATAGTGAGCAATATGGAGAAGATTAAAGATAAAGGTGGAAAGACTGGAGCGGTGACGTAGAGAATCATCAGGAGCAGCAGAGAAGAGGAGGGGGAAAGTACAATTGGGAAGTATAGAAGAACAGGGGGAGGAGACTAAAATAAGATGCAATGGCAAGCCAAGACAGGCGCAGGAACAAGCCCAAGGCGAAGAGTCATGGAAGTGCAGGAGAAACACAAGGACAAAGTTAGAAGGAAGGAACACGAGAAGGTCTCCCAGGTAATGGCAGAACATTGAAGAGGAAAGAGGCTGGAGTTGAAGGCCACAGAACCCCTGAAGACTTAGGTGGTGAGAGGCCTGGAGAGGTTAGGGTAGCCTTGTGACTACCTATGTGTTTGGGCCTTAGTTTAAGGACAGCTGCAGCATGACCCCCCCCCTACACAATGAACCACTGGGCTCCAGTACAGACATGAGACCTGGCAGAAGGACTCCCCAATGTATGCTAGCAACGCAAGAACATCCACAAGGAGCGTACCGGGGAGCAAGACTTTGCTCTGACTGAAGTGACCCGATTGTGAGAGACATTGTCCCGGGAAACCTGTGTTTTGTTTGGGATACTAAGATAACAAAATCAAATGGGGGGGCTTGTGCTCAAACTGCTGTGAAGGACTAGCACCCAACACTAACCAGAACTGAAAGAACTGTTGCTTGGACCTTTTGAACCACCCTTACTCGTACTTTATTGCAATGACCATCCTGAGTAGGTTTGAGTTACTTCTATGCACATTCTTTGCCTGTAAGGGGGTTGTTCTTATTGGTCCTTATAACCCCAATGACGGCCTGCTTGGAAACATTTCCCATGTCTGTCCCATGTCTGATCCCTGTATGCTTCGTGATGGACTGGGGCCTCCGCCTCTCCCACTTACTTTGGCCTGTGCCATCCAACACAGAGCAGCTCCTCTTTTGCAAGTAATTTCCATCAGTGAAGCTGTACCCAACTGCCCACCACACTTCAGTTCAGGGGATGGTTCCCGGTCAGAAATGTCCTTCTGCCGCTGCCACTCAAGCTCGTGGGCTCTGAATCTCTGCCTGCCAACAAATGTCACCATCCCACAGTCCTGTGCAACATCAGCCGTTGTGTCATCACTCCTGGCCCCGGATCACTTCTCACCCTCTGCATCTTCTCACGACAGCTCCGAACACAGCACCGCGCATCACTTGCAGCCTCAGGAGTCATATAGGTGCACGCAGCCGTGCTTTTTAATTACAGTTTTTATTTTGGCGACATGAGAGATATATACATGAGTGTTCAATTTGATATGCAGTATGTGTACATATCACATTTCAAAAGTATATAAAGTTTAGAAAGTTAGTCCATTTCATCTTGCAGCCCATGTTATTTTATCTTATGTGCATATAGAAAAATATGAACAGGTAAGAAAGGTGTAGTCCAACTAAAAACAAATCCTGTGTGGAGTTGTCTGTTCTTTGTAACAGATGCATACAAATTCTTACACATTCCTTAAGGGAACATCCGAAGTAAAACAATGTGATTCTGCACCCATCAGAAAACAATGGATTTTGTGCTCAAGCTATAGGAATCCCTTACAAATACCTATAAACATGGCGACTCCAGGGACCAGGCATTTAAGCTGGAGTTCCACATTCAAGCCTGGGCAAGAAGACCCCTGACTGTGGAAGGGCCCCAGGCGACATCTAGGACAGCTGGGGCTTGGTAGGGGACACCTTACATAGCACCCTTGTTTGTTGCAAGAAGTATTGGTACAAGCACTAGTCAAACAAAGAGTTCCCATCCCCCTCCCTTACCGGATAACTTACTGCTTGTGTGAAACGGGCCTCGTGCGTCACACACCTCCCATGCACTGCACCGGCACAGCCCACTCAGAACTAAGCGTCTCCCTCACACGGCATGGGCTGTCTCACAGGTGGGTCTCTTTAGTACAGTCAGATTTTCCTGCGCAGGGCTGGGCTCTCTCTCACAGCAAGATCGCCTACCCTGAATTAGGGTTCAGACACACGAGTTAGATCCTGCCCGAGACTGATCACTTTCACAGTGTATCTACTTGCTCCTTTGGGTGGATTTCATTTAGAGTATGATTGTCTGTGTACTACTACTCCCATGATCCCTTCTCCTTGATTTGGCTGTTTAGGACTGATGGGAGTTGTAGTCCAAAACCTCTGGAGAGACAAAGGTTGCCTACCTCAGTGGCGGTGGAAGCTTTTGGTTTGGGAGGGTAGGTAATTGGGTACCAGTGGGAGGCTGGGGGACGCCCTGGGCACCAGGAGGGACCCATGGGTGTGGCCGCCCCCCTCTGTTCCCCCCTGTCCCCCTCCACCACTGCCTACCTAGGGCCTGGGCCTCTGTCAGGGCCAAAGCCAAGACCAGACCAAGACAAGGGGTGCAGAGGGACGTGGTGGGGGCTGTGATGAGCGTACGAGTTGTGTCCAGAAAGTTGTATCCACTTAAAAGGTTGCTGTGCCCCTTCTGCAGAAAAGCAGCCTTCAAAAACTACAGCTCCCAGCAGAAGCAGTCTCCTGCCTACAACTCCCAGCATGCCCGGGGGCGCCGTGGGCCAATCAGGAGTCCAGCAGGGTGTGGCTCGTCTACGCGCATGCGCAAGCCCCGAGGCACGGGGCTTGCGCTTGAGACTTCGGAAGGAGAGGACGTGCAGAGCCCAGCTCCTTCAGAATCATTCGCGAGGGGCCCCGCCGGAGAAGCAGTTCGGCCCCTCGCTCCCGCAAGATAAGTCCTTAAACCCATCTTGGGGATCAGAGGGATCGGGGGAGAAGCGCAGGGGGCTTTAGCCCGCCCATTCCTAGCCCCTGCGCCTACTGAAAAGATAAGTGGGCGTGTATCGTAGGCGCGTCGCCAATCCGCGCTGTTATTTGTTGTGGGGAAGTGAAGCGTACGAAAGGCTTGTACGTGTGTTCCCGCCTCCTGGGACCAGGGAGAACAAGGCGCACGGGAGGCGAAAACACATGTGGCAAAAGTTTCCGCGGCGGTCTGAAGGAAGACCCCTGTGGAAGTTAACACTGGCAGTTTCCACATCAGGAACAAGTGGAAAAGCCTCAGAAGAGTGGCGAACTTTGGCACACTCAAAAGCCCATGATCGGAGCTCGGGTGGCAGCAAGGAATGTTGTGTGTTTGTATGTGTGTGAGAAATGAATGAGAAGGTTATTGGAATGCAGAGGCAAAACCCTAACTCGTGTTATTTCTTTTAGCTTCTTGGACCAGCACTGAACACTACGGACCTGCCACAAGACTTGACGGCTTCATCACGGACAGGACACTGAAAACCAGAGCTAAGTGTGCATGCTGAAAAAATGCTAATTAGTTGTGGACTGAACTAGGTGCATGGCTTAGACTTGTACGTTAGATTAATCAGAGAGGGGGCCTAAGTCTGACTATGTGGAAGTGGAGTGTAAATAGCTACTTGGTACCAAGTACAATTTAAAGTGTGCAACAATCAACCCTTTTCCCTAAAATTCCCCGTCCTATCCACAACCACTACCCAATCCTCAATCCGGTTTTCCTAAAACCCCCCAACCCATCCAATCAACGAGACCCTAACCCTCCTTCCCTGCTCTGGTCCGGGTAGCCTGCGTAAGCTTCGACTTGCAGGCTCCACGACCATAGTGGGGGTGGTTGATACTGCGTCGCTCCTGCGCCTAGGGCCAGAGTGTTGTGACAGCCTCTTTCTCAGGAACATGAGTTGCATGTGGGTGCAATGGGTGAGGGTATCTGTCATCGTGTGCCTGCCTGATCAGGTTGGAGATCTCTCACGGGGAATCTGCTGCTCGGGCACAAAGATCTATCCACCGAGAGAACTGATTGTTCATAAATTGGTCTCAAAGGGTTCCTTGAATGTCCGAGGGCGAGGATCCCCCTCTCACGATGTGACTGACGGTTTGGCACCCAGGTCCTCTCTCTCACCAAGTGACTATCAATATAGGGGCTTCATTTCGAATGCAAGTGCTGCATATTTAGGGGTGCTGCTCAGCCACATGGAAAATAGAGAAGGAAGTCTGTTTAGAAAGTGTCTTTAACATTCCAAACAATGCTGCACAGTGCTGGGCCCTGTAACTTTCCAAACAATGCTGCACAGTTCTGGGCCCTGTAACTTTCCAAACAATGCTGCACAGTGCTGGGCCCTGTAACTTTCCAAACAATGATGCACGGTGCTGGGCCCTGTGAATGCAGATCCCAGGGGTGTAATAGGCATACCTGTGTGGTGGGGACCCTTGTTTTTCATGGCACCTACCTTTGGCCCTAGCCCTGTGTATGTGTGTCTGCCAGGAGTATCGAAGGCCCTTCACTGCCTTTTGCATTCCTGCTTACTTTGAATTAGGCCACTGATCGCCCTGAAGAATGTTTTGAAATTGCTGAAACGTGCAATGATGCTTGCTCTCAAGATGTGGTCTATGCTTAATAGGTTGTTTTGCAAATTGCATTCATAAATAGACTCCATTTTGGTAGCACGTCCTGCAACAAATACATACATGCCAACATTATAGCTTCCATTCAGGAGACAGTAGCCAAATCCCGGTTTTAATTTTGCATTCTGGGACTTGTAGTCCTGAATTTATACTGCGGAAATCCAGGTATACAAGTCTCGGAATGCAAAGTGAAAAAAAACAGGACAGGACTAGCATCTCACAAATGGAATGTATAATGTCGGCATGCATGAAAACATCTGTTGGGGTGAATGCATGGAAAGGTAAGGCAGAATCACCCAAGGATACTCCGATGAGACCACCAGAGTCGAGGGTCACACCAGTGTTCAAGATGGCCACGGAGAAGCGACTCCTGTTAAGTTTCCCTACATTTCATGCATTTTCTTTGGGCGGGGGCGTACTTTCGGACCCCTGTTCTAGAGTCAAGACACGTTAGCGTCACATAGCTCTCACGTAATCCTAATATGGAGGGTCAGACTCCACTGTTACTCTGATAAATTAACATTTTAGCAGATACAATCCAACAACCCTCAGAAATACTAATCTGGCCCAATGCATTCAAATGAAAGGTTCCTGTTGGAGGAGCACTTTGCACTTAAGGCAGGGATATCATGCTCAGCAAGTTGAGAGCTGTGCTTATACCAGTGAAAGACATGTACCCCCATCCTTTAAGCGGATCCCGGTGAATAAACATACGCTGTCCCGCATGACAGGGGCGTGGCCAGACTCTTGACTGGGGTGGCCCAAGTGGGGCACGGACTTATGCAGGAGTGGCATGAAGTACGAGGATAATGGGGTGTAGTGGTAACATGTGATGATAATGCGGGGGCCAGTCTGATGCCAGGGGTAGCAGGTGCCAGCCCAGGCCACTCCCTGGGCACGCCTATGCCGCCTGGCTTCGTATTTTGCCACGGAAACCGGATGGACGGTTCTGCGACTGCATTCCCAATCATTCCCAGGACGTGCAGCTTTTCTTTGCTAACCTTTCAATATTCCAGTGCCATTCATAAGTGGTGATATCTGCAACGTATAACCTCGATGGACTCAGCAAGCAGCTTTAAAATGGCATGAACAAATGTACTTCTTTTTGAGTAGGAACACTGTAATAAAATGGAACTTTTGGTCGGAGCAAGGGGCAGCCCTGCACAGAATTGCTTTTGATGTTTGTACATAAATCTGCCATGTTTTTCGTCCAGCCAAATGCCATTATTAGGCAATAGGCAGGAGCAGACAACAAAGCTGAAGAGGGGTGCATGGAAAGTGTGGGGGGGGGGATCAACCATTAGGCATTATTGTGGGCACCCCTTTAAACCACTGCTTTTAAGAATGACTTTCTATTATGGAGGGTGGAATGCTATGCACATGAAACCCTAACGTATGTAAAACTACAGCCTGATTTGCATATGGTCTTTCCCTTCTATAATGACATGGAAGGCTGGAAAAGGTGGTTTGTAGGGTTGCCCAGGGCAGCTCCCTGGGGATCTGATGTGTTCAGAAATGTGTATTTCTCACTCATTAGTTCTGCATGAGTCACCCTAAATGAGCTGGGTAAGCCCAGAGGTGGGTCCTAAGCTTGCAGGTCGAGAGTACACCTAATGAATGATGCCAACACCTGTGTGCCTGGGTGTATGGTTCAGAACTAGCAGTGTGAGCTGGGCAGTTCCTTTTGGGGTGGTACCAAGTCAGATTTGCATGTGTTTGCTCATGTCAGTAGCAAGGCCAAAATAACAATGCTTGGGAGTCAGGGTGGACCTGAGCAATGCCAGTGGCTGTGGTTTATTCACAACCTTCTCTCCACTAGGAAGTCATGTTGTATTCAGGGCTGGACTGGGAACTAAAAGAGGCCCTGGAAATAATTACTAGGGACCAAAAGAGGCCCTGGAAATAAAGTTCAAAGTGGCCCTATATGACACATTTTCAGCAAGCCCAATGCTTTTCCTATGAGAAAATTTGGAAATACCACAGAAAAGAGGCCCAGGGTGCAGAAGCCCGCCGGGAAATCTCCAGAGTTCCCTAAAGGCCAGTCCACCCCTGGTTGTATTTTAAAAATGTCCAATGCTTGCATTCGTTTCCAGTACATGTTCAACTGCCAGATAATAATGGCATCATGAATACCATTTTACAACCTTCTGCTAAAGAAATAAAACGTGTACATTTCTGAATATATGTGACTGCATTCATAAAAGCAATCTGTTTGGCTCAGTTTATGTTTCTACTGTCAGGACGTGGACCAGAGCTGACGGAAGTTGACGATCTTCCTCCCTGGCCTGGGGAGCTTTGATTAGGCCATACAGGAGGGAGGAGCGTTGGTTGTCTTGACAGCCGGAAATTGCATCAGATCAGAACTTCTCGATCTCCTCGTAGGAGGGCAGCGCTGCACTTACGTTGGGAGGCGTTTGATTTGTAGATGTCGTTTGATACACCACCACAGCCTGAAAGAGATGAAAGATTCCAGATCAACAATTAACGGAGTCAGCAACTACATGAGACAGGCAGGGACTGAAGGTAGCAGTGAGGCATTCGCAATGATTATGTGAGCCAGTGACGGACTAAATACACAAGTGTTTCAGTGGCTAAATATATGACTGGCAGTGACTGAATGCATAAGTGACACAATCACTAAACGTATGAGTGAATGATTACTGAATGAGGTGAGGGTGTCACTAAACAGGAGGGAGACAAAACGTCAGTGTTAGTCCCCTAAATATTCTATACTTCCATTTTAACAGTCACGTATCTGGGCAAATGCTAGTTCTTTTTAACTTTCCTGGGAGCACAACTCGAGAATAGGGCTGGGTGAAATTTTTAGACTGCGTTCCGCTGGCTGCAGAAGCCAAATCGGTACGATTTCGTTCCGCTTAACTACAGTCCGCCGTTCCACCACCCCAGTGTATCGAAATGAGCAACACAAAGTTTCTCATGCCACTGCGCGAACCCAGCACAAATCGATTAAAAGAGCTGGGTGAAGTTTTTTGTGCTGTTGCACGAACCCAGCACGAATTGAAGAGTCGCCAGAAGTTTCTCATGCTGCAGCGTGAACCTAGTACGAAACGAAAAAAAAAACTGTGCAAAGTTTCTCGTACCACTGCACAAACCTAGCCCTGATCGAAAAACGGTGCAAAGTTTGTGGTGCTGCAGTGTAAAATTAGTACAGCTCAAACAAAGACCTGCGCAAAGCAGGGGCGTAATTTCACCAAAATGAAAGGAGTAGCCGAAGTGACATCACTCAGCCCTTGACCTCTGATGGCATCACAGGAAGGGATGTCATTTGACTCCACCCCAATGTCGCATCACGGGAAGTGAAGGAACACAGCCTTTCACCCCTTGACAAAACAGGAATTGGCATCACATAGCATTGTTCCTAAGTACACTACAAAAAATATGGTTAAGATATGACTATATTGTGATATAAATTACATACAAGAATAGATCACCATATGTATCACTAACATAAGTGTGCATTGGCCCATATTACCAAATTACTGTGAATGCAAGCAGATGTCCAAGGTGAAATGATAATGACGTGTTATGATATAGCCCTTACGCTTAATCGCTTTATATAGAACAAATATACACACAATATCATCCAACCTGTGTTGGTACTCATTTATCGACCTCAGAAGGATGAAAGGCTGAGTTGAGGTTTTTAAGAACAGACTAAATAATTGGCTCGCTCCCTGAAGTGTGCCTGAAATAAACCTTTAATGAGTCTAGCAATTATTGTATAGAATTCCAGAAAGAGATTATTTGTTATTCATATTCTTTGTTATTTAGGTCACTGCTCAAAGTGTTACACTTGTGGAACCCCCTGTTTTTTTAAGAGGCCTGAACAACCACTCTAGAAACAGAGAGCCACATGGCACAGGCCACAGCCCAGGAGCTTACATTTTAAAATAAAATGGTTCACCTCCCCTTTTTTTAGGGGTAGCAAGGGAGACCACAGGGGTAGAAAGGGAGACCTCAGGGGTCTTAACTGCGACCCCTGGTGACCCCCAAATGAAATCCCTGGTGCAAAGTATCTCATGCTGCTGCAAAAAACTAACATGGTTCAGAAAAGAACCGCACAAAGTGTCTTGTGCCACTGCGTGAAACTAGCATGGACCAAAAATAAACCTGCACAAAGTTTCTCATATCGCGATCGTGGCACGGATAAAAAAAAGGACCTGTGCAAAATTTCTCGTCTCGCTACACAAAACCAACATGGAAACGAATCAACACAATCTGCATGAAGACTGCACAAAACCGGGTGATCTTTCAGTCACGGCGGAAACATAATTTTGATTTCATGCAATGGGCGGAATCTGATTCAAGTGCGATATTTTGCACTTTTCGCTTTGCAGGCAGAGATTTTACCCACCCCTCCTCGAGAAGGAGCAACAATTTCAAAGAATTTCCTACTAAACCTCTACCAGGTTGAAACACATTTTAGACCGTTTTTGGGGAACACAGTACAAACAGTACATTCAATGAATTGTATACATCTCAAATTGACCCTGCATAAACAAGTCCGGGACCCTTTCATTGAGAATATGGTGAGAACAGTTGGAAAGGATCAAGCTGTTTGCTTGTTCACCGACTCGCCGTCCCCTCGACTCACCCACAGATCCTGTGCCAGGACCAAGATGGCGACAACATGGAGCAAGATTCATCCAGCAAGTAGCATCCCATCATTATGCAATACACTCACCAGGGAATCAAGCTGGGGTAACTTGGGAAATAAATATCACCACCCAAACCGCCTCAAACCTGCTAGTGCCTCCAATGAATGTTACAGATTCTGATCACTGCGCTTCCAGACGTGCACTTGTCCTTCCCTTCTATGTGAATAACCAGGGCATCACAGCATTCCTGGGGTACTCGTCTGCTTCACTTCACCAAAGAACCAAGAGAGCGAAGGAAGCCAGACGCGGGGGCAGCCAGGTAAACGGCACAGCCTGATATTGGGGTCTCCTCTATATATTATGTTTGCCTTCCACTGTACAGCCCATGGTCACACATGCCTTCACTCTACATAAAGCACTGTACTAACCCAAAAATTGTTCACACAGATATTGTCAATCGCAGTGACCTATATATTAAAGCTCTGCTTTTGCCTAGTTCCTCCTTAGGACCACTCTGGCTTTTCTCAATAGTAGGAGCTGCCCGATAAACATATGCCTTAGCTCACTCATATTTAGTACCCCTATATAGTCTCCTTCAACATAGAAACACATACGTTTCTTTGAAATCAAATTCCCATCTGATATAGGCTCTGAAAATAAGTGTAAATTAAAAAAAGGTTTGCTGTAAGCACATCCAGAGACACCCACCGCCGACACCTATAAGAATTTGAAAACAGAATTTGTTTTCAAACCTTACACCCATGAAATCCATCCTTAAAGCAAAGCTTCCTTTAATAGACAGGTTCAAGTCTAATGCAATGAGCCAAACAATGAACGCCCCCAACCTAAAGAACACGAAATTCACCTTCAATTCATCTAGTAATGGCAACCTAATACTCCATGCAGGTAGCAGAGATTTAGACAAATTCCTCACCACTCTAAAATCCCTCCTAGATTGCACGGTTCGAAAATAAGATTGGATTAGCGGGAGCTAAAAGCAGCTCCTGGGTGTCCAGCAGTGACCAGTCACCAGAGCTAGCACTGGGAAAACGAGGCAGTAGTAAAAAGCGCTCTGCAACTTCCGTTATTTGGGACCCCTTATTTATTTATTTTATTTGTCTCCTAATGTTTATTTAAAGATTGTCCTAAATGCACATGGGTGTGCTTGTTCAGCATCAGTTGGCGTGAGGAGCCAAAATTAGCTCTTCGTAGCTGTTGGTATCAAGCTAACCAGGCTTTTCTGGTCTACAAACATGAGCTAAATAGCTCCCAGCTCCACTTACTTTCGAACCTTGCATTGCCTTGATTCACCTACAAAAACCTTCAGAAATCCAAGTTGTCTATCCACCAAACCCCATCTTCACTGAGCCTCCCAATAGGAAACGTGAATCCGAAAGTAAACAGCCCAATAAGGATGCTCAAGACCATACTACCATGCTACCATGCCCTATACCGGACATTGCCATGTAGCCATTCCCTCCCAACCCAGAACAGCGCACACAAATACCACAGTACAGGGAATAGACCAGAGGGCCCAAGAAAAATCCCAGAACAAGGCCAACCGACATATGACCCCTCTCCAGGACTCTTCCAAGGACACTTCCTAGGACACAGGATTGACCCTGACTCGACCATTGTAGAGTAAAATTGACACTGACTACAAAATGACAAAACACAAAATCTCACACCAACTTTAATAGATCTATAAAAAGCAGATAAGTTATTAAAACTCATCCAGAGTAAACAGGCTGATCGGATCACAGAAAATTAATTCCTGTCAAACTACAAACTGCTACCGCCAACACCAATGGGCTATAAAATACTGGTAAACAAAAGAGAAACTAGAACTAGCCTTAATAATCCCCAACAAACATCAATGTTCTTGTCGCTCTCCCTTTGGAGCCCTGGGAGTGAAATTCTTCCTAGACACGAGTAAGTTGAATGCATAACGACAGTCTACGATGCATCGGGAAATGGTAATACGTTGCCGGACAATGGATGGAGCTACTCTCCAACCTGCAAAACTCAGCCACTAAAATACTCCTCATGATGACTTTAATATGTGGTTGGAAACCGCAGACAATAAAACGGCACAACTATTATTCAGCAATGTCAGCGTTGGGATTCATGGATGAGGCAACAGGCCCCAGTCATTGAGCTGGCTGCGCCCTGGGTCCTTTTTTTTCATGGAAGTTTATCACTAAACAGACTGGCCTGACTGCACGATTCTAGATGGACCGTTTTCTAGTCGCTAGCGAAACAATAGGTCCAAGAATGTCTACAAACCTCAAACCCTCCAGAGGCAAGGTCTACCCTTGCAAAAACCTCAACAGATGTGTCAACCTGCCTGTTTTAACTAATTAACTGATAAATACTTTGTGTGCACTGTAGAGTGGGCAGGAACAAAGATTAACATTTTAGTCCCACACATTATCAAGAAACAAAAATCATGACCAAGAAAGTCAAACAAATGGTGACACCTCTACTTAGTCATAGTAAATAAAATGGGCAACAATGGAGAGGAAACGGCAGCACTCCTGATGCACAGGAAGATGCTGCTGCCTCCCAAATACATGCAGGGGGTAGAGACAGGCTGCCCAGGGAAGGAACCAAGGATATTATTCAACGAGGCTTCTAGATACCAAGAACAAGACTAAAGAACTCTTTTCACATCCAAGGAACTAACAAACCGTGCTAAAGTAAACTTTTAAATACAGCAGTCATTTTGTTTTTATTAAAATGTTTTGGTTTGTCTTTCAAACCTTTCATTTTGTCTGTTTTTCATTGTTCTCTCTCTTTCTTTCGTTAGTAGAATTCGGGCATTGTGTCCAGTACTGTTGCCCTTTAAAAGTTATTTTCTTTCTTTCTTATTTCTTAGCCCATTTGAGCATACTCCATGATGTTGTTCCAGTATGAGACAACCGCATATATCCATTTTTTTTCTTTTCCTGCTAGAATTGATGCCCACCGGTCTTCTTGCGAGAGCGATGTGTGGTTTTGTATAAACCATCCTACAGCTAAGTCTCTTTTCTTGCTTAGAGCGGGGCATATCATTATTATGTGGTGCAAGGTTTCTATTATCGCTCTGTCTCCACAGAACCTGCAGAATTTTTCTTGGGCAGATGTTATTTTCCTGGCAGCCATAATTTCTCGGTATGAAGGATGTTCAGTCTCATTTGCATACAAGTATCTCTGATTTTCACTGACGGGAAGCACTTGAGATATTCTGGTAATTTGTTGATTGGTCTGATGTCTAGGGTACAGAGAACGTGCAATGCGTATGTAGACTTGATCTCGTTTGTCTTTATCCAGTCGTTTTTTTTTGCCCTCTGAGGTCTATTAATGAGCTGGTATCTCGATATACCTTCAGCTTCACATTTTGCTTCGATACATTTTTTCCAGATTTCAAGTGGTTGAGCATTCATCCTGTTTGTTGTTTTTTGGAAGATTTCTAGTGGCGGAGCATAGTTTTCACTCATGATCTTTCTGTACAGATCCATTTGTTTCCAGGTGACAAGAGATTCTAGTGACTGTAGCGCTAATTCTGCTTGTAAGCGTGGCATGGGAAATGATGTTGGCAAGTTTAAATCTTTCCTCCAAAATTGTCCTTCAATCTGTTGCCATATGTTGTTTTCTACGTTTAGCGGAGCTTCTGAGCCATATGTGAGTATAGCCGTCACTTTCTGCTTATAGAAAGTTATCACTGGTATCAAGGAAAATTTCTGTATTTTGCGTGTAGCACCTTTTCTTGCCGCGCTAGTGCCAGTGCTTTATCTTTGAGGAGCAGTGTCTTATCCGTCTCGACAACAGATTGATTCAGTCATATTCCAAGGTACTTGACTCTAGCTACTTCCTCGATTTTTTCTTTTCCAATCTCGAAGTTGCTGACAGGCCCTTTCTTACTTATTTGCTTCTTCAATGTCATGATTTTGGTTTTCTTTACATTTATTTCGAGTTGGTTTTTGACCATGTTTGTCTGTATATTTTCAAGAGCTATCTGCAATCCCCGTGGTTTTTTTGCGAGTACGACGATGTCATCTGCATACATAATGCATGTCAGTATTGTGCCATTCAATTTTGGTGGATTGATTCGGGGTGTGTATATGCATTCTTCTAAATCAGCTGTGTAAAGGCGGAATAGCATGGCAGCTAGAGGGCATCCCTGTTTCAGGCCTTTGGTTCTTTTTATCTTGTCTGATAGCATGCCTTCTTTGGACATTCTTATCCTTATGGTGGTATTCTGGTACAATAGCATGATTGGTTCCAGGATGTTACTTGGACAATTCAAATCTCTCAGTTTCTTCCAAAGGAGGTCTCTATTGACTGAGTCGAATGCTAGTTTGAGGTCTATGAATCCTGCATAGATTTGTGTCTTTGATTGTATTGCTTGATGTTTTAGCAAGTTCAGAATGAAAAGGTTGATGTTTGTTCCTATGTTTTTTATGAATCCTGTCTGCATCCTGGCATATTTTTTTTCCTTAGTAACCCAGTTGTTCAAGCCACTTAATAGGATTTTCGTGAATACTTTCCCTAACGGGTCCAGTAAGGCCAGTGGGCGGTAGTTGCTCAGCTCTTCAGTTTTCCCACTTTTGTATATAGGGAATATTGTGGCTTGCTGCCACGTTTCTGGTATTTTTTTCGTTTTCTGTATAAGGTCAAAAATGCTGTTGCATATTAGACCCCAGGGCTCCGGATTTTGTTTGATGATCATGTTGGTGAGTCCATCAGGCCCTGGTGCTCTTGACGCATTCAAGCTCTTTATTGCGTCAGTAATGTCATCTAGATCCCACTCAAGGTGCCATGAAGGAATCTTTGTGCACTTTTTGTTCTCCTTCCGCCATGTCTTTTCACCATATAGATCCATGAAATATTTTGTCCAGCTTGCCTCCGGGACATTTGCTGTCATGGTGTCTTGTGTCTCTGGCTTTGCATTCAGCAGTGATCATAGCTGCCTTGTGTTCTGGTTTCTTGTGGCATGTAGCATGCTCTCAGCATCGTCTTGCAGTATCATTGCTTTGTTGTTTTTCATCCAGTTTCTGTGTTGCTGCTTGGCCCACTTCACTTTTTTTACCAAATCTCATGAGTTCTCTTTCGTTAGTGCGTTTATTGCATGTCGCAGATCTTTCTTCTTTTGTACTACTTTGTGATTGTACGCATGTTGATGTCTCTGCATTGTTTTTTGGGTTCTTTCGGTCTCTTCCCTGTATGGGTGTAGGAGCCACGCATAATTCAGCTTTTGTTTCTCCTCCAGATTTGAATTGGACATTATGCTTGGTAGCTTTCCCACTTTGTGCTGGCTAATCCTTAATCTGTTCATTCCTTCGTTGATCTCCATACCAGGTAGGGAACAGGTGGCTTTCTTCATGGCCACGGTATTCAGGACTCTTTTCAATATGTAGTGGTCACTGTTTGGGTTTTTGAGGTTGGTAGCAAACTTTGTCTCTTCATGTAGTCCTTTGGACATGTAAATATAGCCTATTATTGTAGTTTTGTACCGTTTGCCCAGGTTTCAATCATTCGGCTTCCTGTAGTATCCCTGCAATCTGATCTGAGCAGTTGTCTATTTGCTATCTCTTTGTTCCATTTTCTCGCACGATTTTCTAGTGCAAGATCGTTTAGTTTGTTACCTTCTTTATTGTATAATTGTATGTTTAAGTCGCCACAGATGATACATTCTGAGTCTGGGTGTTTGATTTTGGCTTGGTCAATTGTTGTGAACACATTGGCCCTCATTACGACCCAGGCGGTAAGGGGTTTACGCCGGCGTAAACATCTCCAACCCTTACCGCCTGAGTACGAGTTCCCTTAGCACTATGGCGGATTTAACACCTGCTTTTAGCAGGTGTTAAAATCCATGGCGCTAAGGGACCATGGAGTTAATTACGCCACCGTAATTTACGGTGGCGTAATTAACGCCTTCCCCACTCCCATTATGCCCTATGGGGCAAAAATGGGAATGGGGAAGGGTAAATGGGGATTGGGGACTTACCGCCCCGCCAAGGTCGGAATGGGGCGGTAAGTCCGCCAACCACCATGGCGGAATTGCACCCTTAGCGGCATGGACCATGGTGCTAATAGCACCATGGTTCTCCGCCAAGGTCGTAATGAGGGCCATTGTCTATGAAAGTGTCTTCTTTTATTGCGGTACGGTTCCAGTATACGTTGAGAATGCACCATATGTGGTCTTTCTCGACGTCTTTGTTGGAATTGGTCCCAGCTTGTGTATTCCTTAATTTAAGCATAGTTGCTTGGACCCAGGGAGTGATATTTTCCGACTCAATTATTTCTATGTTTGCTATGCACTTTATCATAGTCAAGAGTCCAGCTGAAGTCTGGCCCTTTTTCCTTTTTATCGCAGGGTTCATCAGTACAATGCATCCATCACATATTGGTTGGTTTATTAGCCAGGATTCCTGTTTGCAAACAACGTCGCCCCCATGTAGAATTTGGCCTGTTTCTCTAAAAAGATGGCTATGGCCACGGGTGTTCCAGGAGCATATTGAGAGTGATGTCATCTTCACATTCTTTAGTTGTTATCTTTGGTTGGTGTAGTAGTCCTGTTCACTTAAGTCTCAATCTTCAAGTTGTCGCCATATTCCTTGTTTACTCCGCGATTCCTGCCACTTTCTCTGTATTTCTTTCTCTGTCGGTTCCAACCGCTGTGCTTCTTTCTCTAGTCTTCTACCCTCTGTCTCTCTTGATGTATGCACCATCTCCTTGGGTGTATTTTGGATTTCATTTCCATTGTAGCAATATTTGTTTTTCTGTTGCGTCCTTTCTTGCATGTCAGACTTCGATCTTTGTTCTCTAATTCCTTGTTTCTTCCGGGTCTGGAAACGGTAGGCTGAATCCCAGTTGTTTTAAAGTCGTCATATTTTCAGTCATCCTTGTTAGTACTTCTTTGTTGGTAAATTCAATCCAGACTTGATCTGTTGTTACTTCGTCCAAGAATTCTATGGTGTTAATATCCTTAGTCTTATGTCTTTCATATCTGGTATTGCATGTAGCAGTCTTAGTACATTTGTTCGATTCAGTATCAAGTTATCTTTTTGCTTCATTATTCTTTGCAGTTTTATCTTGTATTGCTGTCTTTTTACTTTTTCAAGTGGGTCAATGAATATCGGCAGTTGTGGTTTTGTTTTCGCTTCTAGTTTGAGCAAATCTCGCTGTTCCTTTTTCTTTCTATTTTTCTCAGTGAAGGTTTCATGTTCCTTGGATCTGCTTTTTCTATAGGACTTTTCGTTCCTTTCATCTGTTCTGTATTCTTTTTCAGAGTCTTCTTGAGTGTATGTTGTATGTTGTATTTCTTCATTTGATATGTCTTCGAGTGAAAAATCATATCCTGTGGAATCCTGCAAATGGATTTCCTCGTAATGACCTAAGGTAATCATGGAGGCTTGGCTCATTTGGATTTGTGCCTCTTCTGATAGATCAATAATTTCGTCTTCATGTACTGACATCTCCATCAGTTCTTCCATTAATCTTTCTTCTGAATCTCCTTCACATCTTGGGGGTTCTATTTTCTCCTTATTTTCGCCATTTGCGGAGATTAAAGGAGTTTTTGCCTTCCGCGTTTTGTTTTTGTTTTTTTCTGCGTTATCTTTTTCTGGAATTTTTTAATTTCTCAGAAATGCTTGTGAACCAGTTTTTCTTTTGTTCTTCGGATTGGTGCCATTTTTTTGCTTCTCTTCTTCAGCCTTCATTTTATTTCCTTTGATAAAGATGTCATAATTTTCTGGTTTTTCTGATTTTTTTTTTTGTCGGAATCACCGATGGATTCGAAGGCTCAGTTAGATCAATTAAATTGTCCACTGGGGTGTTGTGTATTGTTTTTTGTGCAGCCTGTTCCACCTCTTCAGCAGCATCGTTCTCTGTCCCTTTTGGGTCTTTGTTGCTCGGCTGAATGTTTGTTTTTCCTTTTGTCATCTCTATCTTGGGCTGGTTGCTCTGGTAGTTTCTTTCAGTCATCATCGTGATCAGCGCGTGCGTTAGATCTGATTTTTCAGCATGTTCGCTCCTTGCAATATCAATCAGTCTTGATTGCCATAGATGGCTGGCGGTTGCTTCTGTGTCGAGTCGTTCCTGCAATTTCTTCATATGTGTATCTTGGTAAGTTTGTTTTGAGTGTATTAATGCTAATAAGGTGGCTTGATCTTTTATTGTTTCAATTACAGCTTCTTGCAATTTCATATATGGAATGAGAGATTGTGATGTTGTCGTGATTAGCATGTTTTGGAGATCCAGCATCGATGTTGGTATTGATGCCATTTCACGATTATGCCCCTTCTCGCATCCACATATGTTTGGCATTGATGATTCTTCTGGATTAAATGATATATTGCTTTTTTTAGCTGATTCATCTGCAAAAGGATTGCCTTTGGTTGGCCTTATCTGTCTTTCTTTGTGTTCTCTCTCAGTTAGTTTTCTGCTTTCTTGTGTATCTTGGGCATTAATGTACTTCCCATCTGTTGTGTTAGGAGGTTGTTTGTTGCCAAATACCTCTTTCCTTTTTTCATGGCTTTTCATGAGGTTTTCTATTTCAGCTATGTCTAGCGATAGACGCGCTGTATTGGGGTTTGCATGTTGATCCATTTTATTTGATGGCACTTGAGATTGTCTTCTACTCTTGTAGAGTGATTGCCATTTTCTTCTTGCCTTTTTGGCTTTCTGCTGCTGGGTTAGTCCCTTTTCTTCATCCTCATGTGCTATCTGGTATTTCCATGTTTCTTTTTCATGCTTCAGTTCATTTATTGTGATATTTGTTTCGCTTTCTTGTCTATCTTTTTTTGTGTCCATTTTGGCAGCATTGCTTTTTTTCATTGGCTTATTTTGTTTGTCAGTTGTTCTGGGGGTAGTGTTATTCCCAGTTTTTTGTAATCTGTCGCAATTTCCTCTCTCGTCTCTTTTCTGTCGCTTCTTTCCTCTGTATTTACCAAGTCCTGTTCCTCGTCCTTAGTTTTTCGATGATTTGGAACGCTGTTGTTTTTTTCTGGTGATGCAGGTAAAGGGAGGGTTTTCTCTAGCATATATTGTGCGCTGTTAGCATTGCATTCCTTTGATGAGTTTTTTTCCCACTCCTTACCACATGATTTTGGTGGTTCACTTTGTGTCATGTCTATGCTTCCCCCTTCCTTTGGAGTTTCGCCATTATCTGTTGTTAGATGGGCGCTTTCTACTGCACTGTTTATGCCCAGCTTCTTCGGGCCTTTGTTCTTGGTATTGGGAGTCCCTGTGTTCTTTGTCTGAAGTCTTGTTTGTGGTGGGGTCATTTCCAAGTTTGCCGTTGGTCGAGATGCTGTATTGGATGCTCCTACTTTTATTCGTGGGGTAGTGCAGATCGCAGTTACCACCAGGGAGCCTGTATGCTGGGTGGTGAAATCTGCAGATACTGGGTTGCGCGTAACTTGTTGAAACTGTTGGGAAAAGGGTGGATCAAAGTCCAAAGGCCCGCAGTCTCCACCAATATGCAGGCGTAGATCTTAGCCGTCTAAGTCAGTGCTAGCACGCCCTTGTAGTAGGTCTCGCTTGGAGTGCAGTGGATCAAAGGCCAGGGGGCCCGCAGTCTCCACCGATGTACAGGTGTGTTTCTTGGCTGGTTGGATTTGGGATTGTCCACACGTAAAGGTGTGCGCCGTTATGGGTGCTGTGGATCAAAGGCCAGACAGGCCCGCAGTCTCCGCCGATTCACTGGCCTATTTCTTTGTTTATTGAGGCGGAGCTAGTCAGCCCATTGGTACCTAACCTGCAATGGATCAAAGCCAGGTGAATCTGCAGTCTCTTTATTTATTTGTGGAGTGCAAATTGCACATTGACTTCAGAGCAGCTTGATAGGTGGTGAGATAACAATGACTGGCAGACGCTCAGCGAACCCTAAAGTGTTGTCATATTATGTAGTCGTATTCTTCATTGCTGTGCTTACACGTTTAAATTGTTGCTGTTAAAGGGCAGTATATCGGGTAGATCCCCAGTCTATGCCCGTCTGCTTTCTCCGCTCTGGGATAAGTTCCTTTGCGCTTTGTGTCTTGTAGTCGTGATTTCGAACCAGTGCATTCGCATCTAGCACTCAACAGTATCAGCAGCGGGTGGGCGTACAGCGCGTGTGCAGATCAGCAGGATGATGACTGAGCCTCTTCAGATGGATTTCGGACCGCCTCTAGGGGTAAGCCTGGCTGCTTATCAAAAAAAAAGTATGTTTACCTTCCTCTGGCGCCGGCCTCCAGGCAAACAGAGAAAACAGCAGCGTGCCCTTCACTTGCTGTGGGTTTATCAGCAGTCATTGGAGAGAGGAACATTGCAACGCCTTGTATGTTGGTACTAAGATGCAAAACATTAAAAAAAAACAAGTCCTGCAAAATAATACCTTATGGGCGGCTCTTGGCATTCCAAAAACTTCTCACATCTCCCAGCTTAGACCAGATGCACACTGGCTATCGATACAGGAACGCATTAAATCCAAAACCCTCACACTCGCGCACAAATGTTTAAATAATATGGTACCCACTTAAATTACTGCAAAAATAGCCAGATCCCAGACTTGCAGGCAAACTCGCTCTGCCAAACAGAACTTGCAAGCCAAACCCAGATTTAACTTACACAAAGCAGGTGGAAGCAGTTTCCCGACACTAGCTACACATTTCTGGAATGCCCTACCATTTCACCTCAGAGCGGAAAACTCATTCTGGAAATTCCGCAAGCAATTTAAGACTCACCTCTTCACACAAGGCTTAGACACCAGCCTATGTAATCATGCCACATAACCTTGAACACCTGTAACTGTAACAAAGATGGTAACTTAAACAAAGAATGTAATGTAACCTAAGATACCACTTAGCAATCACCTTGTATAATTGTGTACTACTATGTAAGTAAAGCACTAGATGCCTCCAGATTAGGTGTGCTGTATAAATGAATAAATAAATAAATAAATAGATAAACCATTAGCAATGCTCTTCAGAGATAAAATGAATTCAGAAACCAACACCCACATAAAACATAATAAGCCAAGAAGCAGTATTAAGACCTTCACACCAGATAATGAATCTAATCATCAACCTGGTTACCTGTGACCGTGATTGACCTCAGTCTCCCGAAACAAGCAAAAATTATCAACCTTATGAACCATTGCTGAGTGATTAGGAACTTCACAACTTCAGAGAGACAGAGACTCAAGAAACCTCTTTCATGAAAATCAGGACAGAACTAACCGAAACACCACCACAACGCTACTAGATATCAAAGACAGCTACCAAAAGGCATTTCTCATACTCCTAGACCTCTCAGCAGTTTATGATATAGCAGATGTTTCAACATAACTAAAAGACAACATCAGTCACTAGGAATTTACAACACTAACTAAACGACTACATCAGTCACTCGGAATTCAAGACACAGCCCTAAAGTGGACGGCCTCATTCCTTACGGGTTGGGCGTCCCAAGTAAAACTTGGAAACTTCCTGTCCTCCTCATCGCCGTCCAGCTACAGAATGCCACGAGAATCAGTGTTATAGCTGTGGATGTTAAATCCATATAATCCACCCACCCCCATTCCCTGTGACCATGCTGCAGGAACAACAGGTTGCTTCCAATGCTAAACAGACAGCACAATGTCCACAATGTAGGCACCGAAAATACTAAGATCTCAGAAGGTCTAGGCACAATCCACAACTGGTTCCATCCGATAAAACCCTAAAGAAAAACAGAAATAGTCAACTTCATGTCTACAAATCTACCACACATCCCTTTCCCCTGGCCAGCCAACCTTGGTACATAAGCTAGACCACACCCTATGGTAAAAACGTGGACTCCAATTTGACAATACTCTAGTAGAATGCAAATCAATGCCCGGATCAAAACCGGCCACATAGAATTACTTCTTCTGAAACAATACTTTCCTACCTGGGCTCCGACCACATGGCAGAGCTCATTTAGTTTGTAGGCCTAAGCAAACTGAACTACAACAGTAGTCTTTGCCTCAGAGCCTCCACTACTACTAGAGGAAACAAATAGATTTGGTCAAGAACATGGCAGCCAATGCCTTATCAGCTCTAAAAGCACTCAAACAACTTTCCATCAACATCCCGAAAACATCCTGACAACAAACCCTGTGTCTGACCCAGATCAAAGGACTGGCATACCTAATAAATATCATCCCCCATTACCAACCATCTCGGCCCTTCCAATCCTCTTGAGGCTGAACATTCATAGGGCCCAGGAGAACAAAACCCCCACACATTCTGAAGACAATTAAACAAGAAACTCATAGAAGACTACCTAATGACCTGCAAATAACCTCCATAAGACTGGTAAGCGATTCATGTGTACTAAACTCCCTTACCACTTCCAATTTGGAAAAATGTCATCATTGGAGCCATTATTAATTTAATTTAAGATTCCATATGCATGGGAGATGCACCCCATTACCCCAAAAGTATCAAAAAATTCAGCAAATGCTAAACTATCGTTGGCCGGGTCTTTATTTCATGCCAAAAAGCTACAAAGCTGCAGGCACTAGAAAAATCTGATGTATTATACATGTCTATACTCTGCACAATATTTATTTTTCAATCCTCCAATCAGCTGTCTCGTAGTAAGAATATCTGCAGTTTTCCAGCTCTGGCCCCATTATAGAACGATTTCTAGGAGACCTTGTGCTGTGTGGCGGCTTCAGAGTCAAACTGCACTCATGCGTGGCACATGAATCACACATCACCTTGAATTGGATCTGCCTGAAACATTTGGGGGAGGTGGGGGGGGGTGGGGTCTTGGCGGATCGAAACCTACAAAACAAGCTGCTGGCTTCCCTGGGCTCACAAATAACTTCTACAAAGAGACTGCGTTCACAACCAGAGCCATAACATCCTCGATGTAATCAATCATTGCAAATGAGATAATGCAGCAGAAAAGTTATACGTCTGCAAGTCTGGTATATACCCCCCACCAGGGGTGTTGCTAGGTCAGGAAAAGATCCGGGGCTACGCTAATGTCGGGACTGTCAGAACTCTGGGCTAGCTAGCCTTGTTGTTGTAACCCCTGAGCTTCTATCCGGGGCTACACCTAGCAACGCCTCTGCCCCCTCACCCTGCCCCCTCATGGCACAAGACAGTTTTTCCTCAACTCATGTGACTCTTCCCACTAACCCAGATAAATTAGATAACTGAGTTCTTCAATGTCCCCCAACATCTTTTTTAGGAATATATGGAACAGTCTGAAAGAAAAAACAAGCAAAGGGATATTGAATCTTCTTGTAATTACCAAGTCATTCCTAAATAGTTTTTCAGCCAATGGGGGAAACAAAATTAACCTTTGCAGTCCTTGACTGCTAGCATACCTCGGGTCCCAGACTGCCTGCCGCATGTTTGTTTTTTCCATGGTCCATGGAATTTTAAGATATAAAGATATCTCTTCCAGCTATAACTTTTTTTAATATTCATAAGTGCGCCTCGGCAATGCTTTCAAGCTCTTATTATTACATTACACATGTATAAAATCATTTAACATAATAAAAGAAGAAAAGTAGAAAAATTAGACAAGAACGGCAACAATGTCTGCATAATAAATCACACGTACCATCCTACATACAATCTTGCCATCATTTACTATCACATCTACCTTTACTCTAGTCATGCTGGTCCATGTTATTGGGATAAATACCCATGCCCCTTTTGCACAGCACATCAGTTCTTTTATCTATCTCATGTAGCTCGTCTAGCATCCTAGATGCCATTTGCCATAGCTTCATGATAGCAATTGTGAATCCTGTAATGGAACCAGCAATAAATCTGCCCCAGAACATCATTGTGTTATTATCATGCACAAATCGCCCCATTAGGAGTGTGCGTTCATTACTAAGGGCCTCATCACGAGTTTGCCAGTAACCCTTAAATCCGGCAGTAGCGCTGTTACCGCCGGATTTAAGGGTCCGCCAAATCACAGCTTTGGCTAATTTCCCCCCAGCTCCTAGCTGGGGTGAAATCCGCTGAAATTACGCACTCTTACCGCTGGCGGGAAATCCGCCGGCGGTAAGAGCACAAAATTTCCCCATTGAGCCCAATGGGGAATGGGGCATTCCCGAATGGGCTCAATGGGGAATGGGGATTTCCCGTTCCGCCAAACATGTCATCCGGCGCTAATAGCACCAGTGGGTTTGGCGGTAGGGCAGATAACACCAGCGCTATTAGCGCCAACGTTACCGCCCAACTCGTGATGAGGCCCTAAGTGTTGGGCATTGGGTAAGACTGTGCCTGAGGGTTTCAATTTCATTTTGTATTTCACATTGTCTGCAGATCCTCTCGTCTGTAGGGATGATCCACCGTACCCCGATCATGGCCAGTCATGGAAGTTGATTAAATCTAGCTTGCATGAATAATCGCCTAATTATAACGCTTGGAAATGTTAATAGCTAGGGTTGCAGTCTACTGGACATAAACGTTAGGTCAAAATGTTCCTGCTTTGATCGATAGCTTTTCCCAGATCAATATTGGCACAAAGGTCCCAATCAAAGGCCTTAGCACAAAGTTGCAAGATTAATTTGTGAGGATCTAGCGCCTACTCTATTGGCCAGCTCATGTCCTCCTTAAATGCCAAGCAGAATTTTCTGAACTTCCTCAACAATTTGTGATCACCCTTCCCCAGCTCTTGGCACAACAGAGCATTAAGTGGTGTGAAACACTGCGTTTTAACAGAGTCAAACTACAAATATTAAGCACTGCACATAAGGAAGCTAGTCCCATACAAACAGGTACACAATGAGGTAAACCCAAGATGCGTCGCAATATAATCCCTTCAAGTTGGTTTGACCACTTGCGAATGAGACCCAGGTAAGTTCCTAGGCCAGTCAAAAACCAGAAAGGCTATAGTACCCTCTTTTTTGGGGACGGGGGCCTGACTCGTGAGTGTGTGACAAAAGAAACAAGGAAAATGAGTCAGAGCTACCTCTCCTTTCAAGCGCTAAGCAGGGATTAGCATGTATCTAGAGTCTAGTGGCAAACATTAGATCACACTAGTGGAGCACAAAATATAAGAAAAACAAGTTTATTCTGATTAAGAAATGCTCACATAAAAACAGAGAAATAGAACAACAGTCTCATGAAAGGATTGACACAGTCTGGTGTGTAAAGAATCATACATTCGAGCATGACATCAAAGCAATGAATGGCGTTTTATCTGAGCATGAAGGCCAATCCAAATCTTTTCACAGTGCAAGATGCATTTTGTTATACGGGTCAGGAATCAATGCCCGACTCATCCAACAACTTGTCGACACTGAATGGAGTGTTTCAAGTTCGGGAAATTGAAAATTCTCTAAAGCGGTTATTTAGTACCAAAGTTCATAGAGAAAATCCAAACTATCATCAGGACTGGTCGTGTTCTTAAAAACGCAGGGCGAGTAATACTGGTCGATGAGGTGCTGTTCAAACGTCATCTAAAAACAATATGAACAAGGTAAAATAAGTATGTGTGCTGCCATAACGATTGGCTGTACTTTAGGAAAGGAGAAAACATGCTAACATACCACTGGTTAATGGTTAGGCACTCTCGGGCTGTGGACGTGGTCCATAATGACAAGCGTCAGGTGTTCAGAATGATACACCGGGAACCTGCAATAGTCAGGTAAACGTTTCTTGGCCATACAGTATAGTGTGTACTGAGCTTTGTTTGTACACAGTAACCCATCTACTGATACTGTATCCATTAGATGTCCTCCCCTTGCACTTCTCGCACTTGCACGATCTGAATGAAACAAGGCCTAGTAAGATCGTTTGTCTTGTCCTCCCTCTGTCTTCCCTCCCTTGTCTTGTCGCGCCTAGAAACACTTGTGTACACACGCGTCATAAATGACATATCCTAACAAAATTCATGCTGGAACCCAGTTTACTATAAGCCTTTAGTGCCATGTCAGCCTTAATTTCTAGATTCGATCTCCTGCTAGTTATTAGGTAGTCCAAATACATGTACCTTGGAGTAAATATGATCTCGCTGTTATCGTCGTGTAATCGTTCCACAGGCGGCGCTTCTTTGTTCCAAAGTACAGAACGTGTTTTTTCTTATAGTTTTTCTTTTTTTAAAAACAATTTTATTTTATTCAAACAACAAATAACAAACCCAACTCAACATACAGTGGTTACATATCTTGCTCGTAAATACATATACATTTTGTTTTTTCGCCCACTGTCTTCCCCGTAATACCCCCCTCCCAAGCCTATCGTCTCCCATTGTTAGTCTCCACCTTCTGCGGTGGGGGAGGCCTCTCCCGCCACGTTTATCGAATCATCATCACTTCGTCCATCATACGTGGGCCCAAATAGCTCTGCTTTTAGCTGTCTCCAACCCACTAGGGCTCCGGCTTCACCCTCTATGTCTCCTTTGCACGCTTCCTGCCATACCACTGTTTCTGCCTCCGCCCACTTCTGCAAGTCCCTCCACCACGTCTCCACTTTGGGCTTGTGGCACGCTTTCCATCCCATCGCAATCCTTCTCTTCGCCAATATATATGCCAGATCTTTCGATTTGCTCACATGTTTAAGCTTCCGCGGTCTGGGGAACCCTCCCAACAAACAAGCCCACGCCGTATCCACCTTCATACGGATTCCCTTATCTTCCATTTTCTGTGCTATATCTCTCCAGTATTTCGCTATCTGTGGACATGCCCAGAACATATGCACCATCCCTGCGATTTCTTCATTGCATTTGGGACACACCTGGCTTCCAGCATTCTTAAATTTGGCCACCTTTAATGGCGTCAGATATGCTCTGTGCGTTATGCACAACTGTATTTGTTGCAGCCTAGCATTTCCCGACACTTTCTTATGATACCCCTGAGCCCTTTCAAATCCAAAGCTGTGTATTGCTACCCAGCAAGCCCAGATGCACTCAACAGGGACAATAAGTACCCTCTATTTTAAATCAAAATTCATTTAAACATTTGGCGCCAACAGGGCGTAAATTCTACGGTGTACAAGCACCGCCTAAGTTTCTCTAGTTTCCAAAAGAAAATGTCATAACACAATTTAACGGTGTTAATAAGGATAAATTGTAAACACAGGTGTAAAATGAATGGAACAATCAGAACCAAGACATTAGAGTTAACTTTTGGATTTTAATCCTCTTAATCCAATAAATCGTACATGAATAAACAAAAAGTAGTACGATCAGTGTACTCTATTTACATATGGAGAGAGCACTTGTGGGTGTTCCATATAACACAAGTAGGAACAAACGGCGTAGATAGAAAACAGCTTGTATAGAGCAGCACAATTGCAAATCTGTATAGCAGTTTACAGTTTACAAAGCTCTAAATGCATAGGTTCAACCATTCAACAATTTACAAATGAAGTCTCATATTTAGATATAACAAATGAGGCCGACGCGTTTCGGTTCAAAGAACCATCTTCAGGGGATAGACTTAATTTTTCATATTCATAACCATTAAGTCATAGCACAGTCTCTTGCTGATACAAGAGCCGAGACACAGAAAAGAAATCCAGTCAAAAAGCAATGGGTAGCCGAATGCCACAGATTGCTAGGATATCTGCAGGAACATCTTCAGAGCTGCGGGGAGCGTCCATTTTAATGTTGGCGTTGAGATCAGCGACCCACTGGAACAAACTTCCACAGCAATCGGGCGGGCGGGCGGGCAGCAGCGAGGGAACGTGCTGGGTAGCAATACACAGCTTTGGATTTGTTTGGTTTTCTCTGTCCCAAGTGGCCTTGTGACGACAGCCCGATTGCACCAGAAGTCTTTGTATAACATTTGCACACTATTTCTTGTTCATACATTCTTATTCACAATCCTTCCACTCTCAAACCTTTATTTAACTTGTCTGTGCACCCCTATACTTCTCCATTTTGCTTTAACCCCTGAGCCCTTTCCCACATCCCGTCACTCATCACATTTTCCACTTCCTCCTCCCAGGCCAGTCTGAGTTGCACCACTTCCTTGCCCACTTGAGTTATCATCATCTCGTACACTCTAGACGTTTCATGCCCACCGTCGCTATGTCATATATCACATCTAGTGTGGTGTCCGGTTCCTCTGCGAGTTCCACTTCGGACCAGGTATCTTTAATTCATTGTACCATCCTGTGATATGTAATATATTGCCCAGTGCTCAACCCTGTTTGTTCCACCAGATCCTCAAATTCCAGTATTTTCCCCTCTTGCCACACGTCCCCCAATGTTGCTATTCCCACCGGTTCCCAATACTTCCTAATCATTAACCTAAATTGTTCTTCTGTTCCCATCATTGTAACCAGTGGGATTTGCGGAGAGCACAGGGCCGGCTTATCCATCAACCGGCACGCCTTCTGCCGCATCCCCCACCCAAGACCCAACATCCCCGGGCGACCTCTTTGCTCCCGCCTGGGTAACCATATAATTTCTCCCAAAAAGTATGGAGTGCAATCTCCCTGATGCAGCTTATGCTCTAAGGTGGACACCGCAGAGAGCCATTTGGCTACATGTTGCAACCGGCTCGCTACATAATATACTTCCCAGTTAGGTAATTTGATGCCTCCTTTCTCATGTGGGTTTTGGAGTTTTCATAGGGCTACCCTGTTCCTCATCCCGTACCATAGGAATTCCCTGCATATACTGTCTAGTTTAGTAAAGAATTGCTAAGGGTATAGAGTATGGGATGTTCACGAAGCAATACAATAGTCTGGGCAATGCCACCATCTTGAGCATCACCCCCCATCCCATCATTGCTAAGGGGAGTTTTGCCCAGAACTTCATGCTGTTTTCCAGTTTCTGAACCGTTCTTTCTGTATTATGCCTATGTTCGGCTTCTACTGTATGAAGTATATCTATCCCTAGATACCTAAAAGTTGTGGTCTCCCACGGTATCTGGAGTACCGGCAAATTCTTCGCCAAGAGCCCTCTGTATCTACCCAGCGGAAACACACAGGATTTACTTGGGTTCACAGCTATACCTGAGAGTTCGGCAAACCTGTCTATCACTTCTAATACATACTGCAGATTTTCCTCTGGGTAGCGCAAATACAATAACATGTCATCTGCGTATAGAGAGATTAAATGTGATGTTTCCCCAACAACAAGGCCTGTTTCGTCATATTGCTGTCTCAGATAAATCGCCTGGGGTTCTAAGGCCAGAATATATAACATGGGGGACCAGGGGCATCCCTGTCTGGTCCCCCTACCAAGTTGCCACCTTTCAGAAATCACAGTTCCTGTCTTCACTCTTGCTAATGGCTCGCTATATAGAAGTTCTACCCAGTGAAGATATCCTGGTCCCATACCATAGCTGGCTAGGGCAGCTTTCATTCAGCCAGGGCCACTTGACCGAGTCAAATGCCTTGATCGCATCCAGCGACACTATCGCCATTTCACTAGTGTTCCTTTCAGTATGTTCAATCACTCGATGGAGTAGCCTCAAATTGTATGAAATATTTTTATTCGGGACATATCCTGTTTGATCAGGGTGGATTAATTTGGTTATGACCTTTTTCAATCTGTTTGCCAACACTGCTGTTAAAATCTTTCTATCTTGGTTTAACATCGATAGGGGTCTATAGGAACCACAGTCACTCCCAGGTCTATCTGGCTTGGGGAGTGGTATAATAACTGCTTCGCGCAGCGATTCCGGTAGTCTCCCAACTTCATATGCTTCGTTAAGCATTTCCAGCAGTGGGGAGAGAATCTCCGCTTTATATGCCTTATAAAATTCACTCGGGAGTCCGTCAATTCCCAGGGTTTTACACGTGGGTAGCTGCCTCACTACTTTTTCTAACTCTTCTAGAGTGATCTGGGCATCCATCATCTCCCTTTCTTCTACACTAATTTGGGGTAGCGCAATATCTTCCAATACGTCTCTTATTTCCCCTCTCTCGCTTCCTGTCTCGTCTCCATACAAGCGTCTATAGTAATCTACAAATTCTTGGTTGACCCCCTCCTGCGTATCCACTATGTCGCCATTATCTCTCACCATTGTTCTAATTGGGGGCCTATGAGTCTCGTTTTTGTAAAGCCATGCCAGGAGTCTTCCTGGTTTGTCACCTCCAGCATTTTGTCTTTCTATGTACTTTTTATAGTTAAGGTTACATAATCTCTCCCAACATCCTGCACATTTCTGCTGCAGGCCCAAAGCCTTTTCCGTATCTGCCTTAGTGTTTCTGCCTTGTTCTAATACCCTCTCCAATTCCTTCTCAGAGTCCTGTAGTTCGGTCGGAATCCCATCCTGCAGTCCTTTAGACTTGGCTATGGCTATTCCTCTCACTACCACTTTAAAAGCTTCCCAGAGTGTGCCCGCTGTCTTTACACTGCCAGTATTTATCTCAAAATAACTTATTATTTCCTCCCGCATGTCCTCCCTGAATATGCTGTCTTTAACAGCTTCTGCTCGCAATCGCCATGTGGTTATCCTTCCCCTAGGGGGTCGGTATTGCCATGTTAGCAACAGTGGCGAGTGGTCCGAGAGGACTCTAGCTTTGTATTCCACCTGCGGTATTTCTTTAAGCAACCCCTGCGTGAAAAATACATAGTCCAATCTTGTATGTAGGCCCTGTGGGGCCGCATAATGTTAATAGTGTCTATCCTGCGGATGCCATGTTCTCCATACATCTGTAAGCCCAAACTCCGCCAATAGAGCATGTAGTGCCTTTGCAGCCGGAGTGGGTTTGACTATTTTAGTGTCTGATCTATCTATGGTGGGGTTCAACACACAATTGAAGTCTTCCCCCCACAATATGGCCCTCCCCACGCTGCCACTAAGCTTACTATACAGGGTCCTAAAATACGCAGCTGTATCTTGGTTCGGAGCATAAGTATTCACAATGCAGATCTCTCTGTTTTCCACCATCCCTCTCATAACCACCATCCTACCGTTCGTCTCTACCTGCGAGTTCAGCAACTGAAACGGAACATGCGGGGCCACCCATGTGATTACCCCTCTTGCATAGGCGGAGTATGTTGCCCCCACTATGGTCCCTCTCCATTTTTTTCGTAACACTTCTAGTTTATCTTTCGTTAAATGTGTTTCTTGTAACAGGGCTATATCCACTTTGTCTGCGTAGCTACATCATTACCTTGTTCCGCTTCAGATAACTATTGAGCCCCCTATCGTTCCAAGTGACCATTTTAAGGTCTCCCATGGTTCATTTTGCTTCTCGTGAGGTGTAGGCTTACCCCTTAACACTACCCCAACTATAACAAACCACAGCACACAACCCCTTCCCTCCCTCCTCCCCAACCTACTCCAAACCCAACAGTTGCCCAGCTCCATCCCTGGATCTCAGGCTCCCCGCGTTTGGGCCTACCCTGGTACCCCGGGCAAGACCCCAGCAGGGCGTCATCGGTAACCTAACTAAATCGGTAACCTAACTAAACTATAAATGGGGATGTACAGGGTTGGTCCTGCAAGGCTCCTAGTTAAAGCCTAAATCGCAATATTCGCAGATCATGAATGTATCTCACCCCGACAACACCATTCCGCTGGCTACTGCAATGACTATATTCAAGTCCCATAGTCTTAAATTCTGAGACCCCCCCCTGTAATTAAGTATTTTAGCGATCACTGGCCTAGGTGGGCCTCCTGGCGGCATTCTCCTCGTTAGGGCCCTGTGCGCCCTTTCCACTGCAAACCCCTGAGACAGCACTCCCCCAGTGATTTCCTGTAGCAACATTGTTTCAACAGAATCTGTGGGGTTATGGCCTTCCGCTCCCTCTGGTAGTCCAACAATACGGATATTATTTATCCGGGCCCGCCCTTCTGGCTCCTCTGCTCTGCTCTCCAGATTACCCACTCGCTGTACCAGGGCATGAAGCTCTGATCGGTTAGAAGCACAGTCCGCCGTGTTAGGGCCCATCTCCTTCTCGAGGTTTTCCGTGCGCTCCGCCAGAGACCGTACGTCTTGTCATAGCAGATTCGCATCCTCCTGCACTGCCCCGACCTGAAGCTCCAGTGCTGTTTTTAATTCTGCAACCGCCAGTTCGAGCTTGGTCTCCCAAGCCGCTTTCAAATCGGCGATCGCTTCAAGGACCTCCTGATTCGCGCCCATCATGGCACTGCTCCCAGCTTGGGCTTTGTCTTTGCTCCTGGCTCCTTCCGGGCCTGGTGGCGTCTTTGTATATTCCTCTAATGTAGGTTGCTTACTCTTCATTGTTGGGGGTTTATTAGACATGGCGCTGTGCCTAAGAGTCGTGAATCAGCCCCTTCACCCGTGGTCCTCAGTCCCAGCAAGGGTGGATTCTCACTGTCCTCAAAGGGCCGGTGGTATCTGCTAGTTTCTTCGATCATCCACGCTCCGTTCGGAGCACTCCACCAGCGTTTCCCCTTTCGTTTTCCTTCTTCGCAGCCACCCGAACTGGGCAATGTGATAGTTATTTCGAATCCCCAGCGATCTTCCTCTGCTGTTGTCAGACGGAGACAGCCCTTCGTTTCAGGGGTGCGCCCCTCGGGATCTCTTTGTTCTCGTCCGCGGCCATTTTGGTGCCCTCTCCGCGGCCACCTTCTCAGGACAAAGTAACGATGCGGCCGTTTCTTCGCTCCAAATTTGCCGTCGACCCGCTCATACTCTGCTCTGCATCTTCCCACGCCTGTACTTGGGCCACCACTGATCCAAAAAATATGCGTTTCTTGGTCGGATCAAGTTGTTGGATCACGGAGCTCGCAGGGTTTCCAGCCTATTCCATGGCTGCCAAGCCACGTCCCCCCTTTTTTATAGTTCATTATTAGGTTGTTCTCTAGAGAATATTCCATCAAGATGTTCATGGTTCTCTGGAGGCTGATCCAAGTGTGGCCCATGATGATTTAATCATCTTCTTAGGCCATCATGGGCAGATGGTCATTGCCCCACTTGCGAGATAAATTGCATATTTCTGATAATAGTCCTGGTAGGTCTGTCAAAACTATGCTCTCCTCTACTTAAGCGTTTTGTATTATATTTAAGATTGAATATTCTCCCTACAGGCGAATATAGGAGTGCTATCTGCGGGATATCCCTTGAGAGGTGAACTTGTCACTTTTGCAATGAAGCGGTGGAATCAAGTCACCATCTTTTAACGCTCTGCCCGGCTCTTTGCGCACTACGTTAAGCATTACAGTGCCATGGTAAACCATATCGAGCACATACGCTTAGATCACCCTATATGTAGCTGAATCGGTGGTTATGACCTCAGCAGCTCACTCCATTTGGAAAATAATTTCGCTGGAATTAATTTGATTTAGCTTGGGAGTTTGGGGGTTTATTGCAATTTTTTATTACTATTAACCACGGTTTTGAATAGTAGTCTTTGTGAGCCCTTCTAAAGGTGGCAACACCTTGACAACTGACAACTAGATTCAAGTTGACTAAGGAATGTGTTGGTTGATCTTTATTAATTGTAAAAAAAAGTATTGTTAATTTTATTGGCAGATTGTCATTTTAACTTTTGTATGTAAGATTTTATCTGATAACTTTTTAATTGTGCATTGCTTAAGGCCTGTTCAATAGCCATATGTAAATAAATAAAAAATAAAAAAAATAGAGGTTAAAGAGCATAGGAGCGAGCACGTACCCATACTTTGAGCCCCTATTGACATCAATTGTTTAGTGAAATGGCTTTGTCCATTTTATCTGACTTGTACATTTGTGAGTTCATAAAGTGCAGAGTGCACCCAATGCAGGCATCTTGGCACTAAATCTTGGACTGAAGGGCAGAGTTTGGATGAGGTGCACAAGACAGATGTTTTTAGGTTCTTTCTGAATAGTCAATGGTCTAAAGTTGCTCTCAGTTCCAGCAGAAGCAAGTTCTATGTTTGAGCCTCTAGAAAGGAGAATGAGCATCCATAACCTCTGGACTGGTGAATTCGGCTGATAGGTACCGGAAGAGTGCAGGGCTCTTGTGGGTTTGTAAACGTGGAACCGTCAGTCATGTCCCTTGGGGCTAGTCCCAGGATGCATGTGTGCACTACATACAAGTTCTTCAACTATATCTTTGATTGATGGGCAACCAGTGAAGGGTTTCTAAGATGCCCCTAGCCAAAGAATGCAGTGAGCCATTGAGCAGGATTCGGCGCGCTGCAGATTGAACATTCTGAAGGTGCCAAATAGCATATTTCTGAAGTCCCAAGTATGACCTGTTGTCATAGTTAAGGTGCAAGAGTAGATGGCCCATAGATACAGTAGTGTGCTGTGTCGTTCTTGTATTTAAAAAGCACCTAATCGTCCTGTGGGGATGGGGGGGGGGAGCAGCAGTACTGTAAAACCTTAATGACGTGAGGCAGTAGTCAAGCAGATAGAGGTTGCTATCAAGAATAAGCCTAGGTTCCCGACAGTCTCACTAGGAGTAGGCGGGACTCAGTTTTGAGGTACCAAACTCGGCTGGAGAGTGCCTTGAACCCAGTGCTTACGCTTTCCTCAAGACGGCAGAGGTTCCAGAGCAAATGTCCTGTACAAGCTGGTCAGTTCACTGGATGGCCCAGGAACACTTCCAAAAAGGCTCACTTGCAGGTTAAGGTGGAGGTGCCGTGAATAGCTGGTCTCACTATTTACATGGGTCAAAGCACCTTTGCAGACCTTCTAAGTTCGCTCATAGGCTGAGGGGCCCTGCAGGACAACAGCAAGCTCAGGGTGCCAAACCTTCCAGCAGGTCACCAGAGGTTCCTCAACTCGGCTTCTTAGTTTCAGGATACTTGGCTCCTATCTTAGGTTCAGTGAGAACTCAAGAGATCAACCTGGTATGGGTGTTTGGGCCCTTCTCTTATCCAGAATCTCCTTTGCGCCAAAACAAAGAGGACTCAATGAGAGATCTGCTCACATACAGATGTGTACCAATCACGGACCACGGTGGTCCCAGTCATTCCCAGCACACCAGACTCTCCGTCACCCAGGATGTGTCCTGGAACTAGACAGTCCAGCCCATATACCCACATACTGGAAGCACACACACAAGGCATGCAGAAGCCAGCAAAAGCTTGGCGTTCCGTGGGAGAATGCATGGCCAAATAAGGACTGACCCAGGTCTGCTCGACCGGGGGAAGGCAAAGGGACAAGATGGCCAAAGGACAGAACAAAGGACCTTGTGGAATGGCCATTTCGGGGCCAAGCCACTGTCCAGGGCCAAATGCAGTAAACGCAAATGGACTGACAGAAAGGGTTACAAATATGTGGAAAATAACAGCTGCCGCCAGCTCTATCCAAGGCACATCTGTACTTCTACCGAAAAATCCTTTGAGGGTGTCTAGAGCCTTTAGAAACAAAAGGAAGACCCCAGGGCAATATACTGTAAGGGACTTTGTGCACTGGTAAAAATGTTGCAAAGAACTTGCAACAAAGTGAAAGGCTAAGGGAAACAAAGTCTCCCAGTACTGACTGTCTTTAAGGGCATGTCAGTTTCCCCATAAAAAAGTGTGCGAAAACCCAGTGGAGTGCAGCAGAAGGCTATGCTCCACTGGCAAAAGTCAGGCTAGGATGGTCAGACAACAGCAAAAAGTTAGGGGGTTCACCCCTGGAGGGAAAATTACACATACATGGAAATCTTTCCTAACAATGTGTTCTTACATAGTGCCCTTCTATGTTGCTCTCAATTCATATGACTCTGTAAAAAATGAGGGCAGGGTGCATTAGTCGGATAGCGGGAAGTTGGATGCAGAAACCTTTGATGTTGATGTCTTTGGGTCGGAAGTACCCGTTACCTGTGTGTCGATATGAGAATCACTTTTTTGGTACCGACGGGCAGGGTAGCCATATGGGCAGCCCAGGATTGATTGTTTTCCCGAAGAAGGTAATACCAAGAGCTTCAAGTAAATCAGGCCAAGTTTCTGTTGCACAGTTTTTAATCAGTTGCCATTATTTTTCATTTCTTTCAACGTGGTTGGCTGAAAAGCCATGTCTTGAGCTATTCCCTGAAAGTCAGGTGGTTCACCTCCAGGCTGAGGGGTTTGGGCAGGGTGTCTACAGTTTTGTGGTCAGAACTGAAAAGAGGTTCCTCACCATTTCCTGTTGAAGTTGGGGACCAGTACTAGTGCAGCATTTCTGGACCGAAGTGTTCTTGAAGGATTTTAGTGTTGAAACTTGCTTCTGAAGGAAGAAGGGCCCCTCCGTGGTATGAACAATCGGCAATGCACAAGATTTTGAAATGAACCCATTTTTGTATGGGTAGTTAGTGCAGAGTATGTAATGCTGGTGTGATATGTTCAAATTACTTCAATCTGAGAAGTAGACTTGCCACTGCAGTTTGATCTCTTTGACGTGTCTTCAATCAGTAATCCAGGAGCCTGCGATATAGGCTGCTAGTACTAGAGGAATTATGAACATTGCCCTGTGGGGGAATGGCCTATTGAGGTGCCCGTGAGTGCATTCAGTTTTCCCGACCGATGACCAAAGATGTCAAATCTGGCAAGTGTGTGCTGTCTGATGCACATAATTCAACCTCTAGACTAGGGGTGTACCGAATTGTAGATTTACGTTTTTGGCCAAATATCAAATAGTTGGACAAGTATTCGGCTAGATCTGAATATGGAGCTGAATAGTTGCCTTTTTAATGAATAAAGTTATGTAGGCAAGGAAAACACATTTGTAAATTAAAAAAACACTTTAAAATATGTATATCCATTCTTTACTGCATTATTAGAAAATAAACAATTCATAAACAGCACAGTTTGTATTTCTGTGCATTCATAGGTGTTGGTAACTGAGCAGGAACCAAGTAACTAAGAATAGCCCGAAGGTATAATGTGCATGGATGCAATCAATGTGAGGGGAGACTGCCATGTGTCTACGCAAACTTTCAAATGTTCCTTTTGGGCCAGCCCAGGTTTAGCCTTTTGGCCCCAGCAAGGTACTGAAACACAAAAAGGAATGATTACATCAATTAACACCCTGCTGACTGCTGAAGTGCTATTGAATTAATTCAAAACTTTGGGATGGTAAGGCCTTGCTTTCTACCTGTGGGACTGAATGGGGATCAGGCAGTTCAAAAGTGTCTTTTCATTAATCAATACTATTTTTCTTTGTTTTTCGGGTGGGTGATGTTTGTGGTGTTTGGCGGCATCTAAAAATATATAGGGAATGAGGGAATGCTGAGTCCTCCATGGTTTGCGGCTGATCCTGCAGGGAAGGGACAGTGCTGATTTTTAGATCTTTAATTGACATGTGCTTGTTTTTTAGTTTTTTTTACTGATTTGCTTCACTTGTATATCCATTTGGCCTAATGTTCCCAAATTGTAAACTTGTATCTCCTCATCTTTATAACACAAATGACCCTCTTTTTTAACTCTCTAATGTTGGAAGGAATATTTCTGCTGCCAAAGATTGGGGCATTTTGGTGAAAAATATTTTTGGTAAAACTCTCAATCTATTGGATAATGAAATTCTTTAGTAACATCTGTCACTTTTACCCAATTCAACGGGACTCATTTTGGCAATATGAAAACCTTGGAGGATAGGGATTGTAACCTATGTTTTCATGTTACAAGCACATCTCTGCTGATGTTACACTTCCCACTGAGCCATCTTACTTGCTTTATCGCCTTGGCCTACAGGCTGAATACAGTTCTTTGCTGCAAGCACACTACTTCTGGAGCCATTTTACTCCAGGTTTGGAACTTCCTGGGATCTCTGCAGCAGATATATTAATTTGCATAATTATATTACTTGGATTGGGAATTAGAACCTGTAACTTTCAGATTACTCGCACCGGTCAATAGTGAGTTTGTAAACTATTGTTGTAGCTCAATGGCTTTCAACTGCAAAATACATGGGAGACCAGAGACATCTTATAGCACATTCAAAATATCGCGAGTTTTACTTCTGCTCACGCCTGCCCACCAAAGCACCAGATGAAAGTCTGTCTGTGTAGCCCATGAAGGGCTGAGACATTAGGCCTCATTACAAGTTTGGTGGTATCTCAGCGTTAAATCTGCTGAGATACCACCAAATGGATATACTGTTATCGCCACTTGGTCTGGCAGAATAGCCGCAAGTGGCGGTATGGCACGGTCTCCATTTATGGAGTCCACAGGAGTCCATGGGGATTTCAGTGGAATTACCACCAGTGTTAATTCTGCCAGAGCTAATACCGCTGAGATGGGCGTTTTGTGGTGGTAAGGTGGTGGAATTACTGCCATTATTTTGGTGGAAGTTTCTCCTCCATCTTATCTCCAAACGTATAGTTCAGCAGCCGAGTAATGTGGTGGTAATGCAGTGGTAATTCTGTTACCACTGCATTACCACAGTTTTTGCCCAAACTGCCAAACTCATATTGAGGCCCTTTGTTTGCTCTTTAATTCATCTTGAGCTCTCACCGGCACCCTGCACCACTCTGGTAGAAGTTCTCTGGTGCATGTCCTCTACATGGCTCGTGACTGTCCCCTACTGCCAAAATCGGACCCAGCACTTACACAGAGTTTGGTGATTGATCTCTTTGCATGCCAGGCCGCCGGCTGTGTTGCGTGGTGCCTGGCCAAGCATGGGCTTGATTTTCTGGACATTCTGAAAGACCTAAACATTGTTATTGCTGGCAGGATTTGCCGGCAAGAGTGCAGGACAGAGTCAAGTAGCTGTCAGGTCAGTGGATTGGTCCGAGTCCAATCAAAGTAATCACCTACCAGGCCACTGTACAGACAGACTAATGTGTTGCATGCTACGTCCTGTAGCCTGCCTTAGTCACATACATTACTTGCCATTGTAAAAAGCAGTAGGATCTGCCACTGAAATCTGTAGGTGGTAGGACTGCTTAAAAAGCAGTAGCCTACTGCCTACATCAGTAGGGTTGGCAAGTATGGCACTCCAGTGAGCATTGCAAGCTTCCACGAAGATACTGCAAATTCTTTGCAGAATGCAGGAATAAGGCCTTGCATCAATCACTAAAAGGCTCCATGACAATGTAGCAAGCAAATACTCACTGAGGATGATGTTAGAGGAGAACACAAGAATTTCCAAAGCCGAAACCAGGATTTGTACCACCAAGGTCAATGTTAAGTTATTGCAGATGTAACACCCTGCCTAAATGGGGTCGCGGTAGGTAGAGAGTTTCATATAAACAGAGGTTTTAATGTAGCAAAATCTCTGGCAAAAGGAGGTTAGTAATAGAAACGTAGCCCCTTTTGTATTTTAATGTCTGCAGTCTCCTGACGCAACGAAAAATCTCGAAATAATGGCTGCTGCCATTTACCAAGGGGCCTAGTCCCTTTTCTATTTTAATGGCAGCGGTCGGATTTAAGAAACATGTGGGAGAAGTGCCCTGTTTTCCTGTAGGTTTTTATGGTTTTGGTGGCCGCAATCAACAGGGCGCCTTTTGATGGGCACCCACCCCGTCGCTTCAACTCACACCCCAAAGCGAGTGCCTCATAAAGGAGGGAAGAAGCAGCCACTTTGAGGCAGGTTTCAGGAGAATACTCTTGTGGCGAGAGCCATTGCAGGCAGCTGTTGGATTATTATTTTTTTTTAACATAACCTTTTATTGTTTTCATGTAAGAACATAACAGAAAAAAGTATGTCGTTGCTTGGTTAGACATCAGAACAATACCATCAAAATCAATAACATAGTAGAAGAGAGAAGACCCCATGATTACAAGTTCATCATCATACAGAATACGGGGTAAATGCAAAAAATAATTAATACACTCAACCCTGCCCTCCCACTGACCCCATTCCTTCTGCAATTTTGGGGGCACCCCTTGCATTGTAAACTCAGCTCTCAAGAGACATTCACCTGTCCACCCGAGCAATCCAGCAAATGAGCCATGAGTGATCCGCGGGGTCCCACATTGCTGCAATGATCCGCTTTGTCAGCCCAAGTGTTACAGACAAAAAGACCTTTCCATACTTTGTGAACCCTGCTTCTCCCCATATCACAAGCAGCACCAGCTTCAGCTCACAGGGCTCTTGCAAGCCCAGTAGTGAGGTCAGCCTGCGATTACATTTCCCCCAGAAAACTTGCATTTGTTCACATTCCCATAACATGTAGAAGAAGGTCCCCCTGCTATCCTGCATCACAGACAGATATCGCTATCTGTGCTAGCAGAGTGAACCAATGCCGTCTGTGGGTAATATACACAATGTTGTATTTTGTATTGAATAAGGTTGAGTCTGGCAGCTGTCCCTACCTTCCGTGGGAACAGATTCAGTGGCCCAACATTCTACCCCCACCTATCCTTGAGCCGGGTCAGCTCCTTGGTCCCAAACACTGTTAGTACCTGATACAGAGTAGAAGTTACCTTGGTAACAATGCATTCAGGGAAGAGATTAGCCTCCAGGGATGAGCATTTCGGAACCTCTTCTAGAGAAGGGAACTGAGATCCCATAGCAGGGCAAGTTGCATGTGTCTGTACTGCTACCTCCCCGGTAGACCATACGTTTCTTGCATCATCCTGAATATGATAAGCTGTCCCTCCCTCACCACATCAGCTAGGAAATGCACACCACGTTCCTCCCAGCTTTTGAAGTGACCCCTTTTAAGTAGGTCAGGTAGGTGTGTGCTGTTACAGAAGGGTTGGTGAAGGGTTGGTCTACCTACCCAGCCTATGTGTTAGTGTGTGTAGGATCATACCTTTCGGGCATAGGTGGTAGGGCCGTTTTCCCTTTCCTGCCCTCCTATAGAACTTGTTTGGGTGGCATCTCTCCCATCCATCCCCTTTCTATTGCAATGTGAGGAAGCCTTGAGTCTGCTTGTAACCAATCATTCACCGTCCGGAGTTGCGCGGCCCAGTAGTATTGCTGAAGGTTGGGCAGGCCTATTTACGCTTCCCATACAGAGCACTGAAGCTTTCTGAGAGCAATGCACAGCTCATCCCCCACCCCCAACAACCTGTAAAGGGTACCCTTAATCGTGGCTAGAGCACTTTAGGAAACCGGGAGTTGAGCATTTTGTAGCACATAGAGAAACTTAGGGAGTGTCAACATTTTGAAGAGAGATGCCTTGCCCAGTAAGGTCAGCGGGAGAGATTGCAAATGCACTGTGTCTAGAGCAAATTTGTCCACCACCAGGTGAATATTAAGTTGGAGGAAATCTGAGGGGCATGAGCACACATGAATGCCTATATACTTAAAAACAGAGACCGACATTGGATATGGGCAGTTTCGCCAGATAGCTCCATCCCCACCCTGTAGCGGAAAAAGAACAGACTTTTGCCTGTTTACTTTGAGCCTGCTAAACCTTTGATATTCTGCTAGTATTCTAGTCACTGTGTGACAGGGGACTGCAGGGTTTCACATATAGATCAAAATGTCATCAGCATAAAGTGAGACCCGGTCCTTCCCCACAATCCTCATCCCTCCCTCAATGCCATTCAAATCCCATACAGTACGGATCTGTCCTGAGTTTGATCGTGAGTGGCTCTATGGCCAAACTGAACAATAGGGGAGAGAGGGGGCAGCCCTGCCTCATCCCCCCACCCCAGGGGAAAGATCTTGGAGGATATCCCATTGACGCTCACAGTTGCTTCGGGGGAGTTATGGAGCAGGCAGACCCAAGTCCAGAAGTTCTCCCTGAGCCCCATGCGGCTGATAATCTCCCAGAGAGAAGTCCAACAGACATTATCAAAAGCTTTCTCCAAGTCCACAGCTAGAAGTGCAAGGGGATCTGGAATCAGAGAGGCTTATCTTATGGCAAACTGCACTCTGCAGAGATTCATGTGTGTGGATCTAGAAGGCATGAACCCGCATTGATCCGGGTGAATTAGAGAGCCTATCACCCCAAGTATACGGTTGGCCAGGACACGTGCCAAGACCTTGGTGTCTACTTTAATCAGTGATATTGGCCTATAGGAGGCACAGTGTTTGGTTGGTTTTCCGGGTTTGGGAAGGACCACTATGCAAGTTCTCCTAAAGATCTGGGCGGAGGCATCCATCCCGCTTACTTTGTGTAAAAAGGTGATGCATGGGTCCTATAACAAGGTCCACCAGCCACTTCCACACCTCTAACAGGAAGCCGTTGAGCCTCAGGGTTTTACCCAACTGCAGCTGCGAGAACACTGCAGCATTCTCTTCTGCAGTAATGTCTGATTCCATCCCCAGTGCTTGCGGTGCCGTGAGATGGGGTAGAATCACAGAGTTGGGGGCGCCCAACACTTCAGTGAAGGACATAAAAAGCAGTGAATGCCCCTGCAATATCTGTATCCTCTATCAGCGTCCCGCCCTGAGAATCCTGTTTAGACCGTAAATACCCAATCTTCTTGTCCTGTCTTTCCAACCAAGCCAGCATTTTCCCCAGATTCACGGATCTGGCTCTGCATGACGCAATAGGCTTATCTGGCATTGTCCAGGGCCACATTGCATAATAACTCCTGTGCTGTGGACAAAGCCTCGTGTGAAGCCCGGGACAAGAAATTCCCCCTCAGCCTGAATGGATGCTAACTCTGCCTCCTCCACTGCTTGTACTTGCTGCTCTGTTTCGCGGACGCCAGGGAAAGCGTTTCTCCTCTGAGTACCGCCTTGTAGCGCTCCCACAGGGTAACCGGACTGGCGACTGTCCCTTCGTTTATAGTGACTTACTCTGATGTCTTGTGAGACAAACCCTCTATAAATTAGGGGGTGCCTAAGTAGTCCATATTGAGGCTCCACATTGTGGTGGGCTTTACATGCCCACTTTGTAGCTCAATAAGGTGTGGGGAGTGATCCGAGATCCCTCTGGCCAGGAAAATTGCAGAGAGCAGACTATGAGCGATGTTGAGGGGAAAAAAGAAGCAGTCAATTTGTGACATAGAGGCATGCACACTGGAGAATAATGAATATCCCCACTCAGAGGCATGCAGCATCCTCCATGTATCTACTAAGCCCAATGCTGTGGCAAAGGACCGCAGCTTGGTGGGAAGAGTTGGGTTTCTGCTACCAATATGGGTTCTATCCTGACCCAGGTTGATAACCTCATTAAAGTCTCCTCCCAACACCCATGTGTCAACTAGGTTGTGAAGTATCAGCGCTTGGAGGTCAATGAGTAAAGCAAGTGTAAGAGGGAGAGGTGTGTAAATAGCCACTATGCCCCAGGTTGCCCCTCAGTTCACCCTTCACCAGAAAATACCTACCCCTAGGATCGGATCGAACCTCTGTTGAGTTGGAAGGGGAGTATCATTGTGCACAATGCCCCGCGCAAGAAACCTGCATTAAAGGCTGTTTTATAGTTGGTTCTTCTGAAGAATTTATAGTCTCTCCCAGCTAGGGGTTTTTCCATCAGGAGTGCAATGCCCAGTGTATTCCTGTTAAGACATTGTAACACAGGCCTCTGCTTTATGCTGGAGCGTAACCCATTTCCATTCCATGTCAATATGGAATCCACCCCCTCATGAGCCACCATCCCTGAGAAATTGAGGCAAGAATCGGGCCAACCCTAAAGTCCCCCCCTCTCGGCTACAGGCCTATCCTGTTATCTGTGTCCCTTACCCCTGAATATAGATGCCCCAAGCAAGGCAAACAAATCGAATATAACAATAAAAATTTCCCCTGTAATCCCTCCCCGTACTCCCCCCTCCACAACTTAAAGCACCTGTCGCCCTAATGCCGTGCCAAACTGGCATGGGAAAACTGAATCAACCATGTGCGGCTTGTCTGCTGAAGCAGCCAGGGCAAGCCTCAGTCCTCAGCCAGGGGCCGCCTATGAACGATAACCCCATTTTGAAAACATCAATGTGTGGGCCGGTACTATCCCGCAGGCTAGTTCAACCATTGCCATTGTCTCAATAGCATCTTCTGCACCGGCAGGTTGTTCCATGGTCTGCGACTCAAACAGAACCAGAGATGACACACTCCGGCTCCTGTCTTGGCTTCCCTCCTGGCGGCTAAAGTCCAGGTATGGACAAGATCTGTGTTTCCAGCCAGATCCATGCTTCTTTGGGATTATGGAAGAGGTGAACTGTCCCTCCATCGTACACCTTGAGCTCTGCAGGGAAGAAGAGGGCATATTTGGCACCCAGCAAAATCAGCTTTTTCTTTAGAAAGTCAAAGGATTGGCGTGCCTTCTGAACCTCCCTGGTATAATGTGGAAACAACTCTATCTGGTAGCCATTGTAAGTAATAGAGCCAGTGGCCCTTGCCATTTGCAGCAGAACATCACAGTCCCGGAAGTTCAAGAGTTGTGCAATTACTGTGCAAGGGGTACACATCGAGTCCTGTGGGCTCTTTCTATGGAAAAGAATTTGGAGAGCTTCTTCAGAAGCAAACAGGTCTGTGAGCCATTGTTCCAAGAAGAGCTCCATGCTGGGCCCTTTCTACTTTTCTGGTATTCCAAGGATACAAAGATTGTCATGGCGCGACCTCCCATCATTGTCCTCTGCTCTGCTTTCCAGTTGAGTGAGCTTCTGGAAAACTGCAGCTAGTTGCTTCTCCATGCATTTAAGCACATCTTCGGAGTCCGAAATGTGCTGCTCTGCCCCCATGAAACAAGTTTGCAAAAATCATGTCGTAGAAAGGACGTTTCTTTCCTTCGACAGAGGATCTGAACTCTCTGATGGCACCCATGATGTCCATAAGTGAGATCTGGGAATCTTGCGCCTCCACCCCATACCTGCTTTCACCAGTGTGTGACCTATGGAGGACGGGGGGCTGCTTACTGTGTACTGGTCCACCTTATTCTGAAGCCCCGCTTTCCTAACTTTATCTTTGACCATGGCGCTACATGTAATCGACCCAGGGAACAGTCCCTGAGTGCCGCCGCCCGTTTGTGCCTGTTCCTCCTGACGTTTGTGCGCCTGGGGGCTCCCCAGCAGAGGGTCTGTTAGGGTTTAGTCACAGCCTCAGTGAGATACCATCCGCAGAACCCACAACCATATCATGCAGCGAGAGTGCCCTGCCTGTGTTATTTCCCGCCCAGTTCCCAATGACCAGTCAAGTTCCTCCATGCAATGTGCCCTCCGGTGCTGGCGGGAGGCCACAAGTGAGAGCCCCCACTCCCAAGGATTCTCCATGCCACTGCTCTGTTATATTCAGCTGCTCACCAGGGACAGGGGTTCACCCCCACTCACCAAGAAGTCAGTGGTGCTGCCTGTCCGTGGCTTTCAGCAGTGTGCGACAAAGGCTCATGTCCTTATCAGCTTGTCGCTCAATGGCGCTCCCCCCCCCAGCTGTTCGATTTGAAGGTGAGAGGTCAATGGCTGAGGCCAAGGTTCTACAAAGGTTTTATTTTCTTGCGGGCGGTCATTACTGAATAGCGCCCATGAAAGACATATTCTGATCAGATAATTTGTACTTCCCAGGTGCGAATGGAGAGTTTATTAAAGTTTATTTGCTGGGGTGTATGTGGTTTGTGTACTACACTTGCCTGACTGTGCCAAGGGGCCCCCTTAGCAGGAAACAATAGGAATATTCAAGGAAAGGACAATGGCTAGGCCTCTCTTTCCAGTGACTGTGGACTTGCCTGCCACTAGGACCCCAAAGATTAAATGGATGCTGGAAAACTACAGCTGGGGAGAATAGTTGAAGGAGACAAAGGAAAGAGAGGCTCTGTGGATACTCCCTGGAAGACTGTGGCCTTTAGCAGGCCCCAGGGGCCTCAGGAACCCTGTCAGTTGGGCCACGTATATGCCAGCTGCAGCCTGGCTGGAGCCTGGGCTACCTGAGCGGGCAGTTTAGTGGGAGAGGAAGTGCCTGGGCCGCATATGATATGATATATGATATGGCATTTATAATGCACCTATACACAAGTGTTTCAAGGCGCGACGAGGCAAGGGAGGGGGAACTGGGGAAGAAAGATAACGATCCTACTAGGCCAGGTGTCATTCAGATCGCGCAAGTGCATGGGAAGGGGGAAAGGGAAAAGTGCGAGGGTGCAGGGAGAGGGGAAAGTGCAGTACATGGGATAGAAGGATAAGAATAAATAACGGCCAGCTAGTGGCAAGTGCAAGGTAAGTGCAGACATAAGTGCAGGTAGGGGGACTGTAGGGATACAGAAACAGTCTCCAAGTGCAGGGTTGCCAGGGAGGCAGTGCAGGTGAGCAACTGGCAGGGCCGGGCCTGTGAGCAGAGAGGGAGGCCATGTAACCAGTGCAGTTTCAGCCAGGAATCAGCAGGGGAGAGGAAGAGAGAAAGCAGAAGCAAAGAGGAAGGTTTTGAGGTGCTTCCGGAACCAAAGATGGTTTTCCTCAAGTTTCAGGGAGGCAGCAAGGCTGTTCCAGAGGGAGGCCCCTGCCGAAGAGAGAGATCTACCACCAACTCATGGTATGCCATGAGCGGCCCAGAGCCAGAGGCCTGTGAGAAAGTCAGCCTGGCCGTAAGACAGTTAGGGTGGGCCCAGAAGATCCCTTTCCACACTTGAGCGGGACTTTGAATATATAAGGCCCCCTCAGGTGCAGGTCATTAGAACAAGAGGGTGGGGTTGCAGAGACCATCCGTTGAAGTTGCAGGAGAAGCAGAAGTGGGGGAGGAGAGGGAAGGCCGGAGCCACTGCTATTGATAAAGTGGATGACGGTCCTGAGAGGGTTTCCCAGGTTTATAACCTGAATTGCAGAGGTTGCGCAGCGGTAAGCGGCATTGCGACAAGTTTTCCTTTGGGAGAGACATGCTCTAGTATTGACATGCAGTTTCTCTGTGGTTGTTGAGCACTGGTGTACACAAGGAGCAAGGGAAGCTCCTCTCCTGTTTGGCGCAGGCCGCAGGAATCTAGAAGCAGCCTGCCAGGCAGATGGATGTAGAGGAAGCAGTGTGATCGGAGTGAGCAGTGTCAGCGGTTCGCACAGACCCATGTACAGAAACCAGTTAGTATACCAGTGAAGGGTAATCCCGGGAAGCTCCATATGCGACCACTGACCTCTGACCATTGTTTTGAATACCAAACTAATATAAAGAAAGCATGTTGATAAAATACACAGTGTGATGCTGGAAATGCATTGGTGGGACAGGGCTTCCATGTTCTTGTCCTGTTCTCCCTCATCTGTGTTGTTTTCTGCACACGAGTCCATGTGGGACTCCTGACAGTGCAGCTCCTCTTTCTGGGTTGTGGTGAACAGAGACCCTTGGGATACCCTTATGGCATCCATGGATGGGGGTACAAACAACCCTGTACCCCTAGTGTATGTTTTTGGGCACCTGTGCGTGGCGCACAGAGCAGGGGATGGATTGGTGGCAGCTCCATGCTGAATTTGCCAGGTGATCTAAGTATCCTCCATTTTGGGATACCCTGGCCCTGCCATAGGAATCAGTGAATTCCTGATAGAAGGCAAGATGGCCCCTGTGGCCTCTTGGTTTCTATTACCTGTTACCTTTCTTTCCCAAAGTCCTGGGAAGCCCTGACTCTGCCCCTTCCCCAGACAGGCTGTTGGGTGGAAGAACCATATATGGTACTGTGGGGAAGTCCAGCCCAGACTGGCGGGAGCCTTCCCAGTGACTGTATGTTGTGGATACACCCTTGGGGTGGGACCTGTGTGAATGTTGTGTGTGACCAATATGCATTCCATGGTATGGGTGTCTGATTTCTGTGTGTGTGAGACACAAAGAATGAGACAGCCCTGCCTGAAACTGACATGAATGCAGTGTGGTGTGCTGAAAGGCTGAGTGCTCCACATTCCTTGTTATGTGTGTCTGGGTGGAAGTGAATGGCCTGAATGCACTGTGAGCCTGGTTGGCTGCCTGCCTGCATGAATGCCCTTCTGACTGATTGTGAATGAGCCACAGATGTGTATATCTGGGGACCTCTTACTTACCAATTTGTTCAGAAGCTGAAGTTGAAACTTGAAGCTGCTTATCCTTGAAGCCCAGATGGAAGTACAAGAATTGCTGCGGCTTTCCTTCGATGAAATATGAAAGCTGTTGAGCACTGATCTGAGAGAGGACCTGGCTAGGAGACCTCTCCCCGAGCTATGAAGAAACATCGTGCAGAAGCTGATCTTCATCGAGGTACCCTGGAAGCCAGTCCTGAAAGGCTGTCGAGCAGAGACGGTGTCCGCTGAGAAATCTTGGAGTATAGCACCAGGACATCAAGGCCATCGAAGTCCATTGCCATTGACCAGCGTTTGGAGGATTTCTGTAATCTCTGGAAGCCAGTCGAGTCGTGTTGCCCAGAAGTGGGGACAGCTCGACGCTGTACTGCTCAACGACCGGAGCCGCAACGCTCCACATTTTGAATGAAGGGCTCCTTTGCCATTACCATCGACCGCTTGTCCCTTTGTCGAGGTTGTCGACAACCGAGGAGAATCCTTTGGTGGGTTTCCCGCCACCCGAAGTCCGCAAAGAAGCTGACAAGTGAAGATCCGACATCCAGCCATGGTAGAGTTCCGAACATCGACAGTGATGCCGACACTTGACTGCCGGCCCTATGTTCTTCACTGAGTCTTCTTTGCGGTGCCGAACTCTTTTCATTGAGGAATCTTGATGCCAGAGTACACATTCTTCGAGGACTCTCAATGCCCTATGGCTCCTGCTTTAAAAGGAGTCCACCCTCAAGGGATCCGTCGATGAACCATCAAAGAAATTCTGCTAACTCAGGTACATTGGGGTAGTTGAACATTTTTGGCCAGGAAACAAGACTATTTTAAAATGAATGGACTGGGCTTGTTAATACACTTTATTATAGGTTGCCCAAGGACGGGAGCCTCACTCAGTGTCTTAGTAGCAAGAGAACAATTCTGCCATTGTTTAAATTAACTTGCCTTCCTTCCTGTGATTTATGCTGTAACCCATTACTGTTTGATTTGTATGCCATTAGAACTGTCAACAGTTGATGCATTTTAAAGAAGTCAATAGCCCAGTGTGGTACCACATAGCCATTGTATATATTTGCCATATTAGATTTGCCAAAGTACAAAGTGTGTTATTAATTGTGCATATATATATTGAGTTTTGTGTACGAGGGTGAGTAGATTAGTTAGAGCGCTCTTTCCATCTGCTATTAATTTCGGAATGATTGATTGGTGAGGGCCAGTTGCTGCACGGCTGCATAGAGACTGGTATCCACCAACCAGTCAATAGATTTGTCGGTGTATGTTTTGTGTTCTAAGTAAGCCTGTGCTCTTGTTTTTTTTTTAATTAATGTTAATGTTAATGTTAAAGGTCATTTGTACCGCGCACTTTCACCACCGGAGTGGTCCCCTGGCGCTCTGGCGGCTCTGAAAGAGGGAGGGAGGGGTGGGTTAGTGGGTGGAGGCTGGAAAAGTGCAAGATTGCAGTGATGTGCTGTTGGCAGCTTCAGCCCGGTGGTTCCGTCGGCTGGGCCTGGGGTGTATGCGGCCGGTAGTCGTCGTGTGCTCATGTGCAAGTCTATGTGTGTTTTGTTTTGTTGTTGCAGTGTAGTGAAGTTCTTGCGGTTTGCTGCGCTAGAGGTTTGTGGTTGTGTTTGATTTGGAGTTTGAGAGGTGTATGCAGAGAAGGAAATTGTTAGTGGTATTGGTTAGTTGGTATCTCTATCCTGGATTGAGCCAGTTGGGCTCGTGTAATCTTACACGACGGGGTGCTTGTACGCCCTGTGCCTCAGGAGGTATGTGCCCGTTTTTGCATTCGAGGCTGTTTGAGGATTTAGCTGTCCCCTCCGCCCGCTCCCTTAATAACTTTGCATGCTCCTCACCCCCCCCCCCACATGATTAGTGCAGCTGCTAGTGTCCATACTTCCGATTGTGGGGTGATTGGTGGTATCTCGTCCGTTCCACAGCCCTGTGGTACCTAGTTGTGGCTGTACGGGCGGTGGGGGATGGTAAAGGTTGGCTGGAGTTGTTGCCTCCGTCTCCCTGGGTCTCGCGGGTGGACCCCTGTGTCCAGCGTCAGCCCTACTGGTGCTCGGAGTACTTCTGTCGTTCTAGGGGTTTGTCAATGTCCTTTTTTTGAGTCGTTTGTCTTATTGTTGTTTCGGTTTTAGTCTCTGGTGTTGAAGAGGTAGGTTTTTAGTAATTTTCTGAATTTAAGGTGATCTTTGGTGTTGCTTATTACTTTTGGGATGTTGTTCCAGGTTTTCGCGGCTAAGTGGTAGAAAGCGGTGCCTCTGAGTTTCTTCTTGATGTAAGGTTTTTGTTCCAATCGGATTTCATTGGTTGATCTGAGCGGCCTCGTTGGCTTGTAGATTGTTATTTTTTTTTGTAGGAATTCTGCTCCTTGGATTCTCTATTAAATTATTATACGTTTTTTGGTTGTTCACAATATTTTATAATTTATTCAAATTTCCCATAAATATTCATATACATGTTCCAAACATCAGTGTTGATATAGTAGTGCCAACAAACTCTGCTAGGATGCACATACATGCGTCCCGCCCTTGCTTGGTCTTTTTCAAGGCACAAGTATAACAGTTCATTTAACAGTTCGATGTTATTTTCTAACACTTGTCTTTTAACATATTGTCCGTCTTATCTAAACAGCATTCATATTAGATAGACATTTCTCTCTGTTTTTTGTAGTCTATGATGCTGAGTGTACGAGTGTTTTGCGGTTCTCTGGGGGGAAAATGAGAAATTGGAAATAGAGGGATTAGAGTCCATCATTTGGATTACATCAATATGTGTTATGGTTACAAGTTAGTCAATTTTGACATTGCTTACCTTGGGATATAAGGTAGGACTGTATCGGTCAGAAGTTATTGGTTTGGCAGATTCCTATTGCATATTGGGTTTCTTGGTGTCCAGGGTTCTCCGCGGTTGGTCATGCTGAACATCCTTGTTCTGTTTCTTGTTTTGTTTTGGATCCTTGTCCTAGTCGTTGGGATATGTTATAGCTCGATTAGAGGTTGTTCGCAAACATTATCCCAAGGGCCAGTCTATATCATGCAAGTGCCCAGGTGCTCTGGCGACCATATTCGTGACTGAGTATTACTCCATTAGGCCAGTTATATGTTTCACTGATCGTATATCATATAAGCGTCCAGGTGCTATGGTGATCGTATTTGTGATAGAGTATCATTCCATTAGGTCTCTTGCATGAGTCCCTGATCGGCAAGGACTGTTTATCTCCAAGTTGTGTGTTATTTCCATTAAGCAATATTAATTCTATGGGCCTCCAGTGGCTGTGTGAGTGTATTAGTGCTCCTCTTCAGTTAACGTTACTGTTCATTTGCCATAAGGAAATATATATCTAGTGCAGCAAGATTGCCCGTTCTAGACATGTGGCGAGCGCTTGTTAATGGTGTTCCTGGTGTAATGTTATATTCAAAATATGCTTTCAGCGTTAATATTTTTTAGCTTGACATAATGAAATGCCCAGTTATATCTAATACAGCAAATCTACCCCTCCTAGTACATGTGGCGGGCGCTGGTTAGTGGCATTCCTGGAGTCCTGTTAGCTCCCGATATATATTTTCAGCGTTGTGTCCATGGCGGCGAAGTGATATTCGTCCCGGGGAAGTGATTCTGTATGCACATAGCGTGTACAATCAATGCATTGGTGCTCCTAACGTTTGGGGCATGAGGTCATGACATAATTGTGATAAGCGTAGTTGTTCTGTGCTACATAGTGTTTGCGGTATTCATTATTGCTAATGAATACATCTTACCTGGTTAAATCTTAATTTCTGTGGTTACAGTATCCTCCTGCGCATCTAGTTCCTCCTGTGAGACAGCTTCTCTATCCTGCTAGTTCCCGACCCGTGTTTATAATTGGCGTGTGCTGTGCGGCCGGCCTCCTGAGCCTAACCACGTGATGTTGTGATTCGTTAGCATGTATTTCCATGGTTTGTTAACATTACTAAAATGTATGTTAAGTAAAAAGCTTTCTTTATTATTGTTTATTATGTGTATTCCAATATAGTTTATTTTAAGTAACTTGCACATTCAAAGTTACTTTTTATGGTAGGATCATTTTACGTATATTTTCATGTAGCTCTGTCAAAGTGATTTCAAAATATTCTGGTTGGAAATGCAAAGTGTTGCCGGTTGCTGTCCGTCCAATGGATGATATTGGTATCATTAACATACCTCTTCAATATCAGAGTCACATATCTTGTCATTCTCACATGGTCAGGGATCTAGTTCTTGTGTTTCTTTGTTGGTGCATGCTTAAGAGTTGGGAATTAATAGTTTTTCCGGTTCCAGTCTGGAACTGGTTCGTCCAATCCAATTACTTTACTATTGTTGTCAGTTTTCAGACCTATTCAATATTGGAGATGCATACATTGTCATTATCACATGTTTGGGGCTTTTTTTCCATGTTTCTCTGTTGGGGCCTGTTTAAGAGTTAGGGTCATGAAAAGTACCAGACACCCACGACTACTGCATCCAGTCATCATTTCTAGATTAATGAATTCAAAGAAAGTGGGTCATTTCAATGTCTGTGTTCAAACCTTCATTGATTGATCTTAGGTTACAGATTAGTTTACATTCATGTTGACGTAGGCTTTTTTCACGGTCACCCAGTCTTTTGTCTAGGTCCAAATGTTTTGCTCTGAAGAACTTGATGTCCTCTTTTTTATTCTTCTGATGCTCTTTGGTCCAGTGTGCAAAGAAGTTACCCGGGGTGGAGATGATTCCCAGATGTTCTCCGATTCCCACTCTTAGTTCCCGAATACCGCTAGCTACATAGATTTTGAATTCATTGATTTTGATATCCCTTCCATTTGCAGTTTTGTAACTTTGGATATTGTTCAGGGCATATTTTCACATACTGCAGTTTGTACAATTGTAAAATCCCTTGATTGGTTTACCAGTCAGAATGTTTGTTTGGTGTTCGTGTCTGATTCTCTCCATGAAGCTTGGGCTTAGTTCTGTGCGTAGAGTAGGACCCTTAGTGTAAATTATGTTTGGTTTGTCTGATATGTAGTTCTCTAGGTCTGGGTCAAGTTGTAGCAAGTGCCAGTTTCTTTGGAAAATGTTGCGTATTGCTGTGCTGTCCCTTGTGAATTGTGTGATCATCCTTATTGTGTCCGTTTGTTGAGTTGTGTTTCTGTCCTTAGGTTTGAGGTAAATCTACCCTTAGTTTGCTGTCCACTTTCACTTTTACACTTTGTACGCACTCCTTGGTGTATCCTTGTGAGCCAAATCTGTCCTGGATGGGTCTACATTAAGTGATATAGGTATTGTCCTGGCTACAATTTCTTCTTGCCCTTGTGAATTCCCCAATGGGAACATTGTGAATTGTACCTTTCAAGTGACAACTATCTGCCTGTAGGTTGGCTTTAGCTTCAGTATTTTTACGGTAAGTTCTAGTTTCTAACTTGTCACAGTCCATAATATATATATATATATATACATACATACATACATACATACATACGTCCAGGAATGTCACCTCTGCCTTGCTCATCTCAATTGGGAATCACATTCCAAAGTTGTCATTAAGATATTTACAAAATTCATTTATTTCAATCTCGTTACCATTCCATATAATGAGAATGTCATCAATATACCGCGGCCATTTGATAACTTTCTGTGACAGACTTGGGTAATTGCATGCATGCTTGCATTCGAATTCCCCTGCAAACAGATTTGCCATGGATGGTGCAAAACGGATGCCTATCGCGATGCCCTTAGTTTGTTGGTATAAAGTCTCATTGAATAGAAATACATTGTTCTTCAACACAAAGTTCAATAATTCTTTTATCATTTCTATGACCAGGTAATGTGAGGCTGATACATTCTCATATGTGAAATTAGTGGTTTTGATTGCCAAATTGTGATCTATACATGTATATAGTGCTTTTATATCCATGGTGACAAACATGAACTCCTTGTTGCATTCTACATCATTTAGGATTTCTAGTATGTGCATAATATCACAGGTGTACGAGTTTAATTTGTACACTTCAGGTCTGATAATTTTGTCAGTGAATTTCGATACATTCTCCGTAGCCCACGCAATGCCGCTGACAATTGTTCTTGCTTCTGGTCAGTCATTATACTCCTTGTGAACTTTCGGTATAAAGTATATTGTTGGGACCCTTGGTTTACTGATAATCATGAACAACTTTTCATTATCATTAATAAGCAGTTTACTGTGCCATTTGTTGACTAGTCTTTGTAGTTCTTTTATACTCTGCTATAAAGCTTTTCTGTACAATTTTGTAACACCCTGGGATGACTATGTGTTTGTCAGCCATTCTGATGTAATCGGTTCTGTCTAGGATCACAATATTACAACCTTTGTCAGCCTCTTTTATTATTATCTCTTTGTTAGATTCGAGATTGTTTATGGCTGGGTTTTTTTGCATTTAGATTGCTGTTTATTCTTCTAGTAGCCGATCTGTCCCTGGCTTGTTCAATGTCCTTAGTTACAGCTTTATGAAAAGCATCAATGCAATTTCCCTGTTGTATTATGGAATTAATTTGGATTTAGTATTAAGTTTGCTTTCTCTCAGTACAAAACTATGTGTTCCTAGATGGTTAATCAGGTACCTCTTTGTTTTCCTCCAGTGATAGGAGTAGTCTTGTGTTGGTTAGGTTTTTTATAGTTAGGTTGCTCTTTGGATTTTCACATCTTTCCTCTTCTCTGATTGGCTCTAAGTTATGGAAGAATCTTTTCAATTTTAGTTTGCGTATGAATTTGAAAGAGTCAATGTGTAGGTTAGTATAGTTTGAATCTATGCTTGGTGCAAAGGATAGGCCTTTGTTGAAACCACTAATTTCGGTCTCATTTTGCGTTTTTGTTGATAGGTTCATTACTAGGTTAGTCTTTGTTCCTCTGTCCCCTTCCTGAGTTCTGATTATGTTTTTATTCCTGGTTTGTTTCCTCCTCTTCCCCTTCGCTCCTTTTCCTCCTCTTCCCCTACAGCCTCTGGTGTGGGTTGTACCATTGGCATAGATTTTTCCATTGGGGTATTTAGGACCAGTGCGTCCTGGAATCTCACTTGCTTTGTATTTGCTAATCTGTTGCCTCAGTGGTAACATTTTATTAGTTCTAAAAAACCAAGTCTAGATGGTCCCAGGTTATATGTTTGGTTCCTGTTTGTAGCTTCATTTTCTCTGTCTGTGTCAGAACTTGCTGGTGAAGTTCCTGGTGTGCTGTTCCTTGATGTAGGTTTCCTTTTGTCATCATATTTTTGTTGAAAAGTGTACACTCTATATTGTTTGTAGTCCTTGTAATCTCGTGAGGTTTTCCTTGCTTTCCTTAATTTGATTTCATCCTGGTGCTGTTTGAGAATGGTATCCATGGTTTTGTCATTTTTCTTTTTTGTTGCTTTTGGTGCATCTATTTCCTGGACCACTTTCTCAATTTCTTCCATGACGGAAAATCTCGCCTATAGATATGAAGACCCCTTTTAGCGGTATGGGAGTTGTCCTGGCTGCAGTTAACATAGGTAGGCCTGGAAGTGTCTCATAGTGTCCTATCGCCATCACGTTCACCGAGGCACCGGTGTCCACTAGCACTGGGACGTCCACTCCATTCACATTGGCGGTGCACTTTGGTTGTCGTCTTTTCTTTTCTTGGATGTCACTTATGTTGGAGATGAAAAATATCTCATCTCCCTCTTCTTCAGCTACATCTGGAGTCATACCCTGTTCCACTAATGCCATGCCTTGCAATGCGTCCCTGCACTCGGTTTGCTGGGACCTCTACGGATTACGATTGGTGTAGGGGCCTTGCACATTCTGGTGAAATGGCCTGGCACTCCACATCGTCCGCAAGTTCTCCCCTTTGCACGGAAGTCCCCTCGACGAGGGAGATTGTATCTGCACTTTGGGCACGGCATGTGGGATTCTTGTCCCCTCTCCTTGCCTGAGTTGCCCCTTGTTGGTGACCTAATGCGCACACTTCATCGATCTTCAGTGTCCGAATTGCCGTTTCCATTCTGGATGCCCTTACCTCCGCCAGCTTGTATGAACGTCCCATCTTGAAAATGCGGGCCAAAGTCACACCAGGCTCCCTCAGTACATGTCTACTAAGCTTTCCTGATGTGCATCCCTGGATCAGCTGCTGGCAAACCACACTGTCCTCATTGTCCCAGGCACACATCATGGCCAAATTACAGAGGCGTCCATAAAATGTGTCCAGCGATTCATCTTCCTTTTGTTTCCCTGCACACATCACAAAACATTCATAGTCTAGGTTTGCAAGTGGCACGAAGTGTTGCCTCAGATAGTCCTTTGCTGCTTGATATGTGTTGTCAGGTGGTATTAGCGTTATAAAAATGCAGTGTATTTCCAGTCCTGCTGCGTATATCAGCGTTGATAACTTTGCATCATCGTTGGTTTCCACCGTGGCTCTGAAATACATGTGCAACCTTGTGAACTTAACATCTTTAAATGCCCACACAGCGCTGCTGAGTGGGCATTTACAGATTTTTGGTGGACTTTGCCCGCTCAGGCCCTACCCTGTCTACACATCTGGTGCTCCATTAGTCATTTTAGGTCATACTGTCCACAGCCAATAGAAAGGGCTCCCTTAGCTCCATCCCTAGAGGCCATCTTCAGATTTTGTGCCTATCTGCGAAGAAGAGCCAAGCGGGGTAGGTGGGAGTGTCGTGAAAAGATAGCAATGGTGGAGAACGGGAGTTACACATAAGTAACTAGTTCCTTTCTCCAGCATTGGATCTTTCATAGATTCACATGCTGTAAATAGATTACAAAGCAGTACCATACAACTATAAACGGGTGGAGGCAAACTCCTTGCAGCAAACACTTCCCACAGGAGACAATAGCCTCACCCAAACAGGTTATGTAGTACCGCCTGGTCGACTCTAGACTCTGCGGCAGAATTCCTGTCAACGCAGTAGAACTTAGTAAATATGTGCACCAGCCTACTTGTCGCTGCCCTGCCAATGTCCAGAAGTGGGACGCCAGACAGGAATGTCATAGCAGCGGGCAACGATCTGATGGAGTGAGCCATGGGTTTGCCAGGGAGAGTCCTACCAGCTTGTTGTTGGCAGTAGGAAATGCAGGAAGAAATCCATCTGGCAATAGAAGGTTTAGACAGGACCTTCCCTATTCCAGATGGGCCAAACGTAATGAAATGCTGTGATGTCTGCCCCCAGGGTTTGGTGTAGGAGACGTAGTATTTTAGGGCTCGCACACGTCTAAAGTGTGCAACGAGCGCTCTGCCGGCGTAACCAGAGATTCAACGAAAACTGGTACGTGATACTTTGAGATGAAACGTGGATGGCACCTTTGCCACAAATGAGGGGTTGATGCGTAGAACCACTTTGGATTTGTGGAAAGTTAGGTAGGATGTGTGACGAATCCCTGGATGTCATCACTTCTCCCTTAGCGGGAGCCCTTAACCCATGAGACCAGGGAGGTGAGGCCCCTACCCGATAGTCCCCCTGGGTGTGGTACTCAGCAGGTGGATCTCTTGAGGAGGGAAGCCTCCTCTGGGATTAGTGACAACCTGGGGAGAACGCGGTATCCCCATAACTCCCCTAACCCTCCTTCCTCACCAACACCCTCCAGTAGCATCCTTAATGTTCCTATATGTTTTTGTCATAAATCTCCTTTACACTCACACTCCCCAAACCTATTTCCCTCTCATATGCAATATTGCACAACTCATCCTGCAATAAGTACTGAGATAAGTAAGAGTAAGGTTGACTTGGTGACATCAGCACTACCCACTACTGTGACGAGGAAGAGGTGCAGTGCCATGAGGAATCGTCCTCAGAACCATGGCAAACGTTCTAGTGTTCCGCGAGATTCTACTGGGCAAGCAGTATTCAAAAGTGAAAGGGAAAACAGTAAGGAGTCTGACTTCTAACTCAGAGAAACAAATGAGGAAATAAAGTGTGGAAAAGGGAAGGTCATTTCCCAAAAGATATAAAGCAAACCGAGTGGGTCCGGAAGTTGCACCCACGTGAATAGGACACCCCGAGCCATCTTCCTCATGGCAGTACCTTGTAGGTTAGTGCGCTGGGTCTGCTCCTTTCCCAAGAGAGGGAAATAAGGGTCTGGGACCCAAATATGAAATTGAGTTACATCCAGAGGTATCTTCCTTGTGGCAGTACCTGGGAATTTCATGCAGCAGGATTGCCAGATTCTCAGAAAAGGAAACTCCAGGGCTGTGACCCATACATGTCCACCTGAATTTGGGGCATGCAGAGCAATACCTGATATGATAGTGTAGAGGTGGAGTCAAGTAACCCCACCAAATGCTCCACCCCTATGCTGCCTATATGTTGGGAGCTGGAAATTGCAACACGTGCAGTACCAGTTAAGGATGCCTGTACCGCAGAAAATCATGGAAACAGCATATCCGTTAAGAAAACCTTATATGCATTCACAAAGAAATAATGGCCTTCTGGACAAAGTCCCAGAAGAAGTGTGAAAATGAGTGAAAGAGAAGACTGATGACGTCATGCAGAGCAGATGACGACACACCTGGAAAAGATGCACGAGGCAAAAGAACATAGACGTTCTATAAGCTCTGAAGAGGAGGTGGTAAAGATGAGCAACATTTCGGGCTCGAGATGAAGATGCTCATACTACAGAAATGCTGAAGTATATGTAAATCAATTTACACTTGTATAGATGCAATAACGCAAGTAGACAAAGTAATCTTAAGGCTGGTTACGTAGTGAATAGTTTTACGGCGATGCACCAATGTATAATACATAGGAATGTATAGAACCTGGATATTCCACAGTGCATTTTAAGCAAGGCTGAAACCCCGTGATTGGAAAGAGTTTTCAGTGTGGCGCAGTTGGAAAATTACTGATGGCAAGAGAGAAAATCAAGAAAGGCTTGGCTAGCTCAGCACCAAGAAGACAAGGCCACCGTGAGCCTGGGTGCCCATCCAGTAGTTACATGAACGTGAGAAAGAAACAAACTACTGGTTGAAATGGAATGGAAAAACACTGAAAGCGTCAAGAGTTCACCATTTAATAGAATTAAATGCGGCAAAAGGCTTGGAAATGCAGTCTCCCAGTCACATGGGCAGATCAAAATAGGCATTGGGCCTCATTACAAGTTTGGCGGTATGGTAATCAGGGTGCCGGTAAGGCAATACCGGCATCCATTACTGGGCCCTAGTATAACGACCCTAGATGCCAGTCCTACCGGCATCGACAAAGACCCGCTGTGGCCGTGCACTACCGTACCGGCATGCGCATGTGCCCGTGGTTGCCATGCCCATAATACCGGCATGCCGCAAGAAAGAGGACATCACGAGTCACACGGACATAGCCATACCGGCATCCAGATGCCGGTAAGAAGGCCCACCATGATGCCGTCACTACCAGCATTGCGGATCACCCGTTAATAGGAAACTGCTGTGCACCCAACTGCCACAGGTGCACACAATGAGCACAGGTGGAGGCAATGGAGCCAGGCCCTGCACAAAAGGAGCACACCCACACACCACACCCCTTCCAAGACCAAAATGATACCACTTGCACTCGCCATACTGAAGCTGGTGGACATGCCTGCACTGCTACTCCTTGAGCAAGCAGTACAACAAGCAACACAGAGGAGACGCAGGAGGAGAAGGAGGGTGAGACTGGGCCTGAAAATCCTACCAGTGCAGGCAGTTAGACCCCGCAGGCAGCCACCAATTCCACGTATAAGGCCCAATCCATTCAACTTAACCCCAGCACATATCCACACCCTGTACCGCCTGGACAGGGACACCATCACCACCATAGTGCAATTAATACATGAGGACTTGGTCAGCCTGATCAACATCCGCACTGCCATCCCCCCTCTGCTGAAGGTGGCATCTGTGCTACGCTTCCTGGCCACAGGCACCTACCAGCACACAATGGGCCAGCTGCATGGCATCTCACAACCATGTTTCTCTGGTGTGCTAAACCAAATGCTGGATGCACTCCTAAAGCACGCAAGGGCCTACATATCCCTACCACAGACACCACAGGAGTCGAATGACACCAAAATAGCATTCCATGCACTGGCAGGCATGCCCAGTGTAATTGGTGCCCTCGATTGCACCCACGTGGAGTTGGTAGTCCCACATGCCGTGGAGGTGGTATACCGCAATCGGAAGCTATACCACTCCATCAATGTGCAGAGGGTGTGTGATGCCAGCAAGATGATAACACATGAATGTGCCAGATACCCAGGATCCACGCATGATGTTATGGTGCTGCGGAACTCCTCACTACCCCGCTACATGTAAGGAGATGTCGTACGACGTGGCTGGCTGCTGGGTGAGTCTGCCCTCTGGCCATGGGACGGTGTTGGGGGGGCACACATGCTTCTCCAGCATGGGGTCTGGCATGGATTCACATGTTCATGAACATTCCCCGTCGTCAGGCCGGGAATCCTCAGTAAAGAAAAAATCAGTATCAGTTTCGTTTCTGATCTGTCTTTCTTAGTAGTAACCAATCACTGGTCTCTGGGTCATACTGCCCCCAGCGAATGACTGCCCTCTCCCTAAGCCCCGCCCCTGGCAGCCATCCTCAGATTTTTATCGCACATTCAAGTGTTGGGAGTCCTCGTGCTTTAGCTCTCAAGCTTTTACTGCGTTTTGCGATTTTTCAAAGAGTTTAATCTAATGTTTTCGGTCAATCTAGCCTCAAGCTCCACGGTTTCTACTTCCGATTAACGGGGACCCGTTTCAGAATTTTCTACGCCCCTCAAGGGCGAAGTTTCGTCGAGCTATGCTTCTTGGAGGATTCCAGAAGATCTGAGGCCTACCTCGTGGACATGGCCCAGGACAAGGGAAGCTCGACACTCGGATCCAAGCTGTTCAGGAACGGCCCTGGATGCGGATTACATAATGTTTTCAAGGAGGACGAGCATTCGAGATGTCTCTACTGCCTTCATGAAGACAAATGCACGTGGAGAAGGACTGTGCGTTTTGCAGGAACATGTCGGAACGGACCATGAAGGATCGGCATATCCGCCTCACCAATTGGCTGGAAGGAAAGAGCCCAGCAGGTGAGAAGAAGAAGAGGTCCAAGCGGTCTTCTAAGTCCTTTGAGGGTGCTCCGGCGACGGTGGCCCAACAGAAGGCAAAGCACCGCAAGTCTGCGGGCACCGGGAGCGCCACAGGGTCGGGCTCCTTGGCTGCCAGGCAGGGCTCTCACAAGGTGTGGTGAGGCCTGGGGCAAAAAAGCTGGTGAGGCCCCCTTATGATTATTTGCACTGGGCCAGCAGCGGCACCTCCGCAAACAGGAGACATGAGAAATATCCCCTTGAGTTTTTGTTTGGAGGAACTGAAATATGGTTTATTGCTACAACTGCGAAGAATCAACTACAGCAAAGTTAGATTTCTCTACTGAAGAAAGGTTTATGTCAGACTAACCTTTGTATCATATGCAAAAATATGTATAGGATGGCATGCCAACGTGTGGTGCAAAGCGCCAGCATTAAGGATGGTCCCTGTATGCGTATTACAACACACATCATACAAAGTGACATGTTCAGTGGAGGCTGGTGAAGGAGCTCAAACTAAACAAGGGGTGCTTGAGAGGGGTTCTCACTCCCGAGAACATTTTTGAAACATTGGGGGTCATTATGACCCTGGCGGTAGGGGGTTAACGGGGCCGGTAGAGCTGCTGGCCCCGTTAATCCTCTACCGCCTCATTATGATGTCTCCTCGCGGGACCCGCTATGGACACCTGGTAAAACCAGGTATCCTTAGCGGGTCCCGCGAGCAGACCAGGATGCAAACAATTGTCCTGTCATTAACAGGCCTGTTTTTTGCATCCTCCCCATTCCCATTGAGCCCTATGGGGGCTCAAATGGGAATGGGGATGTACAGCGTACGGGGCCCCGGAATGGGGAAATACCGGGCTGTCCAAGGTTGGAATGGCCCGGTATATCCCCATTTAGGGAACCCGGTACCCGGTATGGGGGAGCCATGCCGCAAATAGCGGCATGGCTACCTCCATAGTCGAAATGAGGCCCATTGGGTCAAAATGGCGCATTTTACATCACTTTCTTTAAAAAATGGGTAGAAAGCCATACAGTTTGCAATTGGTGTTGTATGGTAGCACATGGAAACCCAATAGTTGCAGGTCACCAACCATGCACAGGAACATTTTCAAATGCATTTCATGCCGCCTTTGGCCAATACACATGCCAGTATAAAAATATGTTAATGCTGGCTGTTCCCATGCATGTCCATGCAGGCTGCACCAATATTTGCCAGTATTACCCTATAACGATCCCCAGAATGTATGTCCAGGCTGGCTGTACATCAGTGTTATTACTGGCTAGACTGGCCTACAGATTAGCCATGTAGTAACATTTAAATTTGCTGTACCCTTGATGCATGGTCCTGTGCATCAGGAGTAAAGCAAAACAAGCATTTGCAATGGCAACAGTTTGGGCTTTCGTGTAGGCATGGGAATGGTACTGCTGTATTGGAATTAATGGACCATCAATGGCAGTAGGTGCAAAATGGTTCGAGAACCTTCCCAAATAATAGCAGTTCCTGGAAAATGCCTAATTATGCACACGCCAAAACTGATGGCTTTGCCAATGCTCGTTTTTAACAGGACTTCAGTAAAGAACACATATGGTACTTTTAAATAAAGTGGCTGAAGACGGACGTGGTCAAGACATTTTTATTACAACAGTGGTGTGTTTACAGTGCCCATTAAGTCATTCACTCTAAGAAGACTCTTTTTAGAAAACACTGGTGGGCACTTCGAGTGTAAAGTTTGACAGTAAGGCTTTATTAAAGCTAGCTCAAAGTGCTGCCATGAGGATGTGTTTTTTTGGGGGAGGAGGGGTCAGGGACTGGGTGGGAATTGCCATAGGTATTAGCATGGCAATAGGCAGTCAATGGGGGGTAGAGGGAGGTATCCAGACATCTACACACTTTGTGCCATTTCCCCCATCTGTATTTGAATGCAGTAGTTTTGACTTATAGGTGGCGCACCTAAAAGCTAAAACTAAAAAGGATGTCATGGTCTATCACTTGGATGATTAATATTGAGGATGTTTATGTATGCATTGTTGAGAGCTGACTGCCTTAGGTTCAAAAAAGCTGTGTATAAAAAAGTACTGCCGGTCGGGCGGAAGGAGGATTTATAGTCAACACTGTTCCCAAACTTTGCAGCTGGAAATGCTGCGAACGCGAGAACCTCACACAACAACTTTGATGAGGCTGAAGATGTTTCTGTGCTTCTGCCAGCCGCGAGGCCTTGCCTAGGCGTGAGGCCCGGGGCAGTTTGCCCCTCCTGCACCCCCCTCGTGACGGCCCTGCTGCCAGGCAGGGCACGCTTTCACTGACGCCATCAACCACGAGCCAACGCTCTGGCTCGGGGAAGAGAAAATCCGAGAACCCAATTAAGCTTCTGGAGAAGCCCCGGTCGATCTCAAAGACAGCCAAGGGGGAGTGCGTTGGTGACCCCCCCCCCAAGGTGAAGGCCTCAAGCGCACCCAAGGTGGTGAAGGCCCTGATTCACCCGGCAAAGTCCTCTATCGAGGGAGTCATGGCGGCCCTGGCGAAGCCGGTGGAGGCTACGCCAGTGGAGGCGACCTCGGGGCCCAGAGTTTCCCTGCCACCACGGAGGGAATCCTCTTTTCAGCCCATCGATAAGACCCCTGTGAAGACCCCTGTCGAAAAAGAGGGGGGGCGGTGGCCATTACGGACACGGATACAGCCTCTGAGGAGGAGCTGGTTGAAGTTGTGAAAGGCCTCAACAAGAGGTTCGAGGAGGTCCGATCCCATGGGAGGAACCCCGAGGAGGCGGACCAAGAGAGCGACGGTGGCGCCGGCGAGGCTCCCGTAGAGGAGGAGCAACCATCGCGCCGTCGCAACCAGTGCCCGAGCCTCAGGACAGCTCGGCGGCCATTTTGATGGCAATCCAAACCTTATGCACAGAGATAAGGACAAGATTGTCCCTCACCCAAACGGATGACCCAGCAGAACCGGGCCCGTCGGGAAGCCCTCCAAACAAGTGGAAACAATGTTTCCTCTATCAGCGGCGCGAGGCCAAGAGGAAGACGGTCCTAGCGGTACCATTGATCGACGATATCTGGGAGGAGGGACTGGCTCTCCTGAAGAACCCGTCCACTACACCTTCCAAGAGGGATCAGTATGAGAAGAAGTACCAGGTCCCCAATTCCGCCCCTTTGTGCCTTAGGGCACAGCCGGCCCCAGATTCGGTCGTCTCGGCGGCGGCCAAGAAGAAGGTAGCGGGTGCATCATCCTCAACTTCGACATCCCCACCGGACGGCGAGGGAAAGAAGCTGGATGCCCTGGGACGAGTCATCTCATCTGTGGTGACGACAATTAAGGCGGCCAACGCCCTAGCGATTGTAGCCCGCTACGACAGGAAGCTGTGGTATAAGATCGCTCCCCTACTGGACTTCCTACCGGACGACAAGAGGTCAGAGGCCCTGGAGATCCTAGAGGAAGGTGAGGTGGCGTCGGACCACGCCATATCGGTGGCCACGGATATCGCTGACACCGGATTCTGCCAGTTGGGCAACAGTGTTTGCCTTCGACGGCGGGGATGGCTCAAGGCAACTGATTTCTGCCAGGACATGCAAACCAGAGTTTTGGACATGCCCTTCGACGGGACAACCTGTTTGGAAAAACAGTGGATGAGTCACTTCAGGCCATCAAGACCGACACAGAGACTGCTCGGGCTTTGGGAGTGTTACAGCAACAACGGCCGCCCTTTCGGAACGCCAGAGGCAGACAGGGTGCCTCCAGGGGATCCGGCGGCGGCTCCTCGACATACCGCCAGCCGGCCCGCTCCTCGTCGCAGGAGGCCTACAGAGGATGTGGCAAGTCAGGAGGACCTCGTCGTCATCGCCAAGGAGGCCAAGGCGGCAAGGCCGCCTCCAAGCAGGACTGAACCAGCCATAGCGTCAGGCCCCCACCGGAGCACCCCGGTGGGAGGCCGGCTGCCGAGGTCCGTCAGCGTGTGGGAGTCCATCTCCACCAAACGTTGGGTGCTGGAGCCCACGGGCACGCTCTCGAATTTCAAAGAAAGTGCCCCCGCATTCCTCCCGTGGCCAGGAAGGAAAATCACGTCCCTCAACTGCTGTTAGAAGTAAGGGCGATGCTCAGGAAGGGTGCCATCGAGCTCGTCCCGAAGAGGCTCCGGTGCTCCAGAGTATACTCAAGGTACTTCCTCATCAGAAAGAAGACAGGCGGTTGGCGCCCCATCCTGGACCTGCGGCGGCTGAACAAATACATCAAGGCACAAAAGTTCAGGATGGTCACCCTCCAGCACATGCTGGGACAGCTAGAGGAGGGCGACTTCCTATCGTTGCTGGACTTGGAGGATGCTTACTTCCACATCCCCATTCTAAAAGGATACCAAAAGTTTCTCAGATTCGTAGTCCAAGGGCGGCACTACCAATTCAAGGCCCTGCCATTCGGGCTGAAGTCGGCACCCAGGGTGTTTACCAAGTGCCTCGCACCAGTGGCGGCGCGGCTGCGCCTGTGGGGGATCCACGTCTACCCCTACCTGGACGATTGGCTCATCCATGCAAGGACAAGAGAACTCGCCGTCGAACACACGGTAGAGACCGTCCAACATCTCACGGATCTGGACTTCTCCATCAACTATTTGAAATCCCACCTGGTCTCGTCGCAGGTCACACTGTTTCTGGGAGCCAAGCTCTATACAGTGGCGCGATTGGCCTCGCCGTCGGAGGACGAAGGCCACGGGCTTGGCCAGGGTAAGATCCATCAAGTCCCTGCTCGGAATGATGTTCTCATGCATCTACCTGGTGCGCCTGTGCAGGCTACGGATGCGCCCTCTACAAGAGTTTCTCGACGCCCGTTGGATACAAGCGACGGGCAGCTTCGAAGACAGGATCCCGCTCAACGAGGTTTTCCGCCAAGCGATCCGATGGTGGGCCACCCGCGTGCATCTCGTGGCGGGCAAGGACTTTCAAACCTCAGTACATCAGGAGACGGTGACGACGGACGCCTCCCTGGAGGGAAGGGGAGCACACACCGGAGATCCGGAGGAGAGGTCACTCCACATCAACATCCTGGAACTCAGAGCAGTGTTCTGGACCCTCAGGTCTTTTCTCCCATCCCTCAAGGGCAAGGTGATGAGGAGCTTCACCGACAACACCACCACGATGTTCTACATCCGGAAGCAGGGAGGCACCAGATGCCCAGCCCTGTCCAAGGAGGCCCAGGATCTGTGGAACTGGGCCATCGCCCAGGGAATGTTTCTGGTGCCCTACCATCTAGCAGGAACAAAGAACGTCATCGCCGACTCACTCAGCAGTGAGCTGCACTCGTGCCACGAGTGGGAGCTGTGTCAGGATCAGGTGGATCGACTTTTCCAATGATGGGGCAAACCCCAGATCGCGACGGCGATGAACTCCAAGTGCCAGAGGTTCGCCAGCAGGTTTCCCCAGCCGAGGAGCATGGGCGATGCTTTCTCGTTCCCCTGGGACGGCCTGTTCCTATATGCGTTCCCTCCATTGCCGTTGCTGCTCCAACTCATCAACCAACTCAAGAGGTCCCGGTGCAGGATGATCCTCGTCGCACCGGCGTGGCGGAGACAGATCTGGTTCCCGGACCGTCTGGACTTGTCACCGTCCCCACCAGTCAGACTGTCGACGGACGGAGATCTTCTCTCCAGAGAAGGAGGCGACATCCTCCATCACGACCCAGAGTCTCTGAACTTGCAGGCCTGCCTCCTGCAGCACTAGAGTTTGGAGGATACGATATCCCGGCGGACTGCAAGGAGGTGCTTGCAAAGGCCAGGGCGTCCTCGACTCTAAAGTGCTACAGACACAAGTGGAAGAGGTTCTCTGTCTGGTGCCATGCACAGAAGATTGACTCTGTGAATTACGGCCCCTCAAGTGCTGGCGTACCTGCTGTCGCTGGCCAAAGCGGGGCTAGCTCATGCTTCCATCAAGATCCATCTTGCAGCAATTTCACGTTACACCAGAACTACGGGACGGTCATCCCTTTGGTCTCATCGCCTGGTGAAGGAATTTATGAAGGGACTGTTCCGATCGTCCCTGCCGGTGAAGGCTCCGGCCCCGGCGTGGGAGCTCAACGTGGTGCTGACCAGGCTCATGGGGCCACCATTCGAGCCTCTGCAATTGGCACCATTGAAATTTCTGTCGTGGAAAACAGCGTTCCTTGTGGCCATCACCTCCGCACCACGAGTGGGAGAGATTCAGGCCGTATCCTGCAAGCCTCCATACTTGACTTTCCACGAGACGAGGGTGGTGCGGAGGACGCACCCCTCCTTCATTTCCAAGGTGCCGTCAGACTTCCACCTCAACGAGCCCTTGCTATTGCCAGTTGTCTTCCTGTCGCATTCGTCGCCGGCCGAGAGGACTTTGCACTCGCTGGATGTAGCTAGAGCGCTGAAGTTCTACGAGGACTGCACAAAGAGTTTTCGGAAGACATCACAGCTTTTTGTGAACTTCGGACCTGTGAATCAAGGGAAGGCCCTCTTGAAGGCTTCCATTTCCAGATGGCTCTCCGGCTGCATCATGCACTGTCATCGGTTGGCAAACCAACCGTTGCCCGGACGTCCGAGAGCCCATTCGACCAGAGCGATCGCTGCTACTACAGCGTTCTTGTCTGGTGTGCCCCTGCTGGACATCTGCAGGGCTGCTACGTGGAGGTTGATGCACACCTTCACAAAATTCTACTGCGCTGACCGGGATTCCAGGGAGGAGTCCAGGGTCGGCTAAGCAGTGCTGTGCAACCTGTTCGCCTGAAGGTGGGCCTGGTGAGGAGGTAAGAGTTGCTTAATGTTGAGTTTGTGTAATGCTTAATGTTGAGCCTTGCCACCTCCCGTGGTTGTGCATGTGTATACTGCTATGTATTCTTATATTCATGAGCATGTGAATCCATGCCAGACCCCATGCTGGAGAAGGAACAAGTTACTTAACTGTAACTGTTGTTCTTCCGCATGGGTCTGGCATGGATTCACATTCGAACCCTCCCCCTACCCTTCTGCGGCTCTTCACTTGGTCATATTGTCACTTTTCGTGCTACCAAATCTGAGGATGGCTGCCAGGGGTGGGGTTTAGGGAGAGGGCAGTCATTGGCTGGGGGCAGTATGACCCAGAGACCAGTGATTGGTTACTACTAAGAAAGACAGATCAGATCAGAAACGAAACTGATACTGATTTTTTCTTAACCAAGGATTCCCAGCTTGACGACGGGGAATGTTCATGAGCATGTGAATCCATGCCAGACCCATGCTGGAGAACAACAGTTTCAGGTAAGTAACTTGTTCCATACGCAAGGAGACTGCCCTCTGGGCCATGGGAGAGTGTTAGGGGGTACATACATGCATACCCAAGGAGACTGCCCTCTGGGCCATGGGAGAGTGTTGGGGGGCGTACATGCATACGCAACAAGACTGCCCTCTAGGCCATGGGAGAGTGTTGGGGGGGCATACATGCATACGCAAGGAGACTGCCCTCTGGGCCATGGGAGAGTGTGGGGGGGTGTACATGCATACGCAAGGAGACTGCCCTCTGGGCCATGGGAGAGTGTTGGGGGGGGGCGTACATGCATATGCAAGGAGACTGCCCTCTGGGCCATGGGAGAGTGTTGGGGGGTGTACATGCATACGCAAGGAGACTGCCCTCTGGGCCATGGGAGAGTGTGGGGGGGGTGTACATGCATACGCAAGGAGACTGCCCTCTGGGCCATGGGAGAGTGTTGGGGGGGTGTACATGCATATGCAAGGAGAGTGCCCTCTGGCCCATGGGAGTGGCCTCCATGGGGTGTCAGGACACAGTCCATGCTGCCAAAGACCGTTCCCATAATCAACCAAATATGATGCATGACACAGACAAAGTCTGACGCACACTGGCCGCACAGCAATGTGTAAATGTCACACACACAATCAGCACACACCCTTGAACATGTCCACTGGACATCACCTGACCATGCCCTCAGCACCAAAACGCACCATCACATGTCCACGAAGCTGAAAACACATGACCGCATTGAAGCACCTCGCAGTACAAGCATCCATGAGTGCGCAGTATAAATTCCACCTCAGATATTTCCGCTATCACTACCCCTCCCTGACAGCAACACTGCATAACACCATGGCAACATGTGCAGGTGAAATAAAAATGGCAGTACACATGCAACAAGGATGCATAAAATTGAACACATCAAGTAGCGAGCAACACCTACATCGGTGCGATAGGCCTGAGCATTGCCCACAGCACATGAATACCAGCATGCAAGTCGACACCATGCGTCATCTAAGGTACTCTACCCAACACTGGCAGACACTACCAACATTCACATTGTGCCATTTAATGTGACGAGTGTGTAGACGTCGAGGGTCACGTGCATGACGTCTACAATGACCCTATGCATCATAGTCTGAACAAGCAATATCATGTAGTACAGCAGCCTAATGCATCAAACATTGCCCAACATGCATCTGGAGTCATCCGCTGCCACACAGCCCTCACATGTGTGTACATTATGGACCTTGTCAATCCATCTGGGTGGCTGATGGTCAAGGCCTCTAAGCCATGTATGTCACCCAAGGCCAGCACCATGTTTTGGCAAGTACTGTACAGGGCAGATAGTTGTGCAGATGTGAAGTCAATAGCTGCCTTCGACGGAATACTGCATGTGAACATGAACGATGTACAGAGCAGTATCCTTAAACATACCTTCTTCTGCTCCCATGCAGGTGATGCTGGCTATCTCCTGATAGCGTGGCTCCTCACCCCTGTCAGGAATCCGCAGAACAGGCACGAAGAGGACTTCATTCGTGCCCATACACACACGCGTGTGGTCATTGAGCAGACCTTTGGCCTGTTGAAGGCACAGTTTCGCTGCCTCAGCAGGTCGGGTGGTGTCCTCATTTACAGGCCTCAGAAGGTGGGCAAGATCATCATGGTATGTGCCATGCTGCACAACATGTGCATCCGGCGGAACGTACCCCTGCCACCTGACATGAACCAGCCACCACCAGGTGAAGTTGAAGAAGAGGAAGGAGTAGATGTTAGACATCGGCCAGGACGCGATACACTTGAGGGATGTGCTGTGCGCCAATCGGTCATAGACCAATAATTCTGATGTACTAGGATGCAGAGGGTGCCATGTATGTGGGACTCTGGGAACTGGGTTTGGGGGTATATGGGCACAGTGCACTGTAAAACAATAAATTGACACACACCAAAGAGGCAATGTCCTCTCATGTGAGGTATTTTACACAACGGTGTATTTAAGTGATGGTTTGTACAATGTAAATTAACTCTCCACCCTCACACCCCCCTTGCCTCTCCCCCAACACCCCCCACACACTGCCACACACCCTCCACCCCCCCACCCTCCGTCCCCCCAAAACCCCCAACACCCACACACACCCTTCACCCCCCCTCCACCCTCCCCCTCCCCCAACAATCCAAGACATCAGTGGCATAACATATGTCCGGATGCGGTGCAACTCAACATGTGCAGGGTGCCGCTGCTACTGTGGACCCCCCTTCAGAGGAGGGGGTTGCATCTCTGAGCTCTGCACGCTGCGCAGGGACCTGTGCACAGGGCTGGTCTAAGTGGAACTTGCTGTCGTGGTAGATGCAGATGATGTTGATGGTTGTGTCCCTGAAGCCGCTGTTTGCCGCTGCTCCATACTGTTTACAATCCTGGTGAGGATCTGGCCCACAGCAGCAAATCCATTGTGGACACGCTTAGTGTTCTGGTTGATGGCCTTGATAACGGACGCAGTGGTGTCATGCATTGCACAGCGTGTTGCCTCGCCTTCTGCAAGGTACTGTTTCACATACCCATGTATCTCCATCTGCCGGCCCTCCATCCTGGACAGACGTTTTTCGAGGTCCAGTAGTGCGGTGTTGGAGGTGGATGGTAGGTTTTGTGGTGTGTCTGCAGCCAATATGGGGCTGTGCAATGTTGGAGATCACTCTCCATGGGTGCCCTGGCCTACAGATTCCTGGTGAGGGGTGCCCTGTGGGGTGACATGGGGGCTTGGGGTTCGACCAACATCCTCTGAGTGGAAGACTCCTGCATTAGTGTTGTTGTCATGGACCCCTTCCTCGTCACCACTATGCAGTGTCGATGCAGCCTTCTCCCCTATCGAGCTTGTGGCAGCGGACTGTGAGCACTCATGGTCATTTTCTGCATATGTGGCCTCACCCTGTGTGGGTTGTGTCTCCAGGGTTGCAGGGGCAGGTGTCCTGTGTAGGTGGCTGCGGGGCTGGTTTGGCACTGGTTTCTGACTTGCGTGGTACATGGACCATCCTTGATCCCCTCGACATGGATGGCCTGGTGCCATCATCTTGGCCCTTGGCCCTTTAGGCTGGTGTCGTGGCTTGTGCAGTTCCATCATGTTCTTCTGTGTCTGCATCCGTACCTGTGTGGGACAGAGAGAGGCAGGGCATCAGTGATGGTGGCGCTTGCATCATGCATGCATTGGTCGTTGTGCAGTTGGCACCATGTGATTAGCTGCATGCCTGTTTTTGCGGCGGGCTGGATACGTGAAAGGTTTGGGTGGGGGGAGGAGCATTGCCATCTCTCAGGTGTTCACATGTTTACCATGGTGTCTGCTATGGGGCCTAAAGGTGTCTTGTGTCTTTCATGCTGTGTGACACGTGCAGTTCATCTGCGTGTCGGGTGTGTATTTGTGTATGGGAGCAGCGTGCAGCATGCATTTGATGTGACAATGGTGGGGCCAGCATCTGGACAGGAATATGTGTATGTGTGTATGATGGGCCATGTCTTGGTTCGCATCACTGTCACATTTGTTGGTCAACTGTGATCATTGGTTGTCAGGTGTTTGTAGGGACACTCACCATCATCTGCCGATGATGGCACTCCAAACTCCACTCCACCGACTCCTTCGATGGACTCGACGTCTATCAATGTGCTGCATGTTTCCTCCCACCTTGCCAATTTAATAGGTGAGTGGGCACTGCCACCTGTTGCCAGCCCCTGGCTCCGATTGGCCGACAGGATATTCCTCACTCTTAGCCTCAAGTCATCCCAGCGCTTTTTGAAGTCTTGCACTGTGCGTGCGGAGGTGCCAACTGCACTAACTTTCCTTGCCACTTCCTCCCAGATCTCCTTCCTGAGCTGTGCTGAACGACTGAGGTCAGCACAGAAGACCACATTTGCATTCTCTACAAGGGCATCTGCTAGCATGTTCAGCTCCTCGTCCTTAAATCTTGGTTTCCGCAGGCGGGCAATGCCTTTCTGGGTTGCCTTTGACATTTTCTCAAGGGTGTGTCTGGAGTTTAGCCTGAAAAGGTCCAGTCTGTGGAGGATGGCAATGGATTGTGTTTTTAAAAATGGCCGCCGGTGCATTTCCCGTTCCGGCACAATGACGTTACTTCTGGATCCGGTAATAACTGACCCGTTTATACCACTATGTTAGTACCGGTACCGCTATTTGGGGGTAGCCGATGGCAGAGGTGTTATGTGCAAATGTCATGATGCTGCTATTTAGGTTTTGAGGGTCGTTACCGGCATGCCGGTATGGCCGTTACCGGCATGCAGATAGGCGCGTGCTCGCACACTCGTGATCAGCCGCTGTTTGTGGGATCGAGGCTATGCGGACATGTTACCGGCATGCCGGTAATGGCCGTTTTTTACCGCAAATCTTGTAATGAGGCCCATTGGGTCGAGCTACACCGAAAGCAAGATGATACTCCCTTTATTTCTCAGGCACAGAGAGCATCTTCAAGGCCAAGTTCAAATCCTAATTGACTGGCAAACTGCAAGAGTGATGATAGATGTTGGGCTAATTGGAGGGGAGGCATGATCACGCCAACCTTTCCTGCACATGGTATGGTAGCCTGCGTGCTGCTAGCATGGGGAATATTCCAGAAGGGTAAAAAGGTGCCAAACCAATGGTAGAGGGCCATGTATCAAAGAGCCCTTTAGTTTTTATAACCAATGAAGTGTTGAGTATTAGAGTGACACAAAGGGCCTCATTACGAGTTTAGAGGTAGCCATGGTGCTATTAGCACCATGGCTGCCTCCAAACCAGGCTCCATTACCGGGTTCCTTCAATGAGGAATCACCGGGTAATTCCAACATTGGAGGACCCGGTAATTCCTCCTTGAAGGAACCATTCCACATTCCCATGGGAATGGGGAGGGAGGTAATAACGGGCACATTACGAATGGCACGTTATTAGCTCCCTCTTCACCTCGCGGGACCCGGAATGGGCATCTGGTTTTACCAGACGTCTGGTCCGGGTCCCGCGAAGGGCACCTCGTAATCGGCGCTCACGTAATGATGGGTGCCGGTCCCGTACCGGCACCCTTCATTACATGAGCGCCAGGGTCGTAATGAGGCCCAAAATATGATCTACACTAGGGATGGGCTTGGCTGCCCACCTGACAGTAGAACCCAATCACTTCCCCGTCAGTATGGAACGTATACTTAGATGTTCCCTGTAATCCTATCACATCCCCAAGTAGGTTTTTGTAGTTTGCCATGTAGTGTAATGTCACTTATGATGAGTTTTGATTATAAAAGTTGTGTTTTTTATGAGATGCGCTGAGAAAAATCAAGCAAACGTCTTTTGATGTCCGTTGTAACTCTCTGTTTTAGACAATTGTAAATAAAACAGCACCGAGTTAGGCCGACTTCCTGAGTCGGTTTGATTATTGATGTTTGAGTAACTTCTCCATCCCCATTCATCTCAAAGTATTGCCACCTCGTCTTAAAGGGCGCTAGGTCTATGGGTTCACGTGGTAGCAGAGGAATGATGGTTCAAGGTCTGTCGAACCAGCAGGCTTTTAAGGGTCTCAGAAGTATCCTCTGCCATTTAGCTGGAGGACGGTGGGGCTTCGTGTGGATAGCAGCCACAACAAAATCTTGCAAGAAAACAAAGCAGGTGGGACGCACGGGTCCCTCTTTCACGGAATTCCCCTCCCGGTTTCTACAGGCAGCTGAGTGGACCGTAAGGCTAAGGTGGCCGTTTGAGGAGGAGACGATCTCGAGAGTCAGGAGCTGAAAAGCAAATGGTGAGTAGATTGAGAGAGCTGCCAAAGCATAACTGTGTATTAAATGGGGAAAGTGATAATGGGGAAGTAATGGAGGGTTGGTTTGGTATGACGAAGAGTGTCAAGTAGAAGTATTTAGTTGTGGACAAAGAGCGATTTATACAGATAAGCCCAGAATCCTACGACCAGGGATGTCTAGAGGAATTGGTCTTAAAACCTGAGTGGGTGAAACTAGGCTTCGCACAAATAGATTTGCGAGAGAAGAAAGTTCTCACTCTGATCGAAGTCATTATTAGGGGCGCGAGTAGCCACGAGGAGCGTTGGCGGATGTATATGTGGGCTGGCCAGTCTGTCTGTCTGGGTAATTGGATGTATTATATGTGATAAAGAAATTATGAAATGTCAAGGAGTGACAACCTATAGATTGTGGTAAGAGGCTGAGAGTAGATTACTTATTTATTTAGTTGATAAAGGTATTGACTAAAAAGATAGACAGAAGTAAAGTGAGACAGAGGATTGGAGCTGCGATGATTGGTGCACGCTCATATTGTGTTATTTTTCTGAAAAAGTATTTTCTCTGTAAAACGACGGTAAATATTGACAATCAATTGTGACTTGTTGTAATGGAAGATATTACTCCACTCATGCACCTGTGCAAACAGCTGCCAAAACAGGCACCCAAGCTTAAACAATATAGTGCAGAATGGGTTACGGGCACAGGAGATAAGATGTTCATGCCATGGCCACAAGGGGGGTCACTGGCAAAAGCAGTTTTGCAACACATGACCACATATCTGCACGCAGCTTACACAGGAAAGAAGTTAGAAAAAACGGTTAGCTAGTTTAGAGCTTTGGAAGATGTACCAGGAGGAAAGTGAAGACCTGCCTCCTGAAGACTGGATGCTTAACCATTGTAAAGAGGGGGATGACAAGCCTTCTGCTCCCCGTTCCGTGTCTGAAGAAAATGATGACAGTACGAAAGATGAAGGAGTATATCCATTAAGAGAGCTTAAGCAGCGGCAGGATATAGTAATCCGACGCATGAGCCGCCTGTGTATAGTAGTGACAAAAGTCCAGAAAAAACTCCTGAAAGGGATGTGTTTTCTAATGTCCGGCGGGACAAAGAGAGAAGTGAATGATCAAATATGACTCTAGATATAGAACGAGAAATAAAGAGATGGAAAGGAGAAAAAGACAAAGCTGATGAGATAGCGCTCATACAGAACGAATGGATGGGCAGTCAGATATTGCTCAAACTTGATGTGAAGAGCATTGAGGAAGCAAGGCAAGGGGAAGATCAAGATGAGCGAGATAAAAGCCACGGAACGAGAGAAACAATTAAGAGAAGACAAGGCTAAAAAGAAGAGTAAGACTGAGGTGAGAGCAACTGTATCACCAAAAGCAGTTAAGAAAGGAAGGAAGGGCAGAGGAGCAAAGAAAATATGATAACAGGCAGAGAGTAATCAAAGAACAAAAAAGGCTAGAAGAGAGAAGAAGAGGAAGAACAGAAATTGAGAAAGAAAAGAATGCAAAGACGAAGAGGTGCATAGGGCAAATGAGAGGAGAAACGCTAAGAGACAGGTGGAAGAGAGGGTTAACGAAGCAAAACTGAAAGGAATTTGATAAGGAGATGGAACAAAAGAGAAGACAGAGAGAATGTGACTCTGATTGCATTGAAAAAGAGCTAATGGAACCAAATCCAGTAGTAGCATGGGAGGAAATAGAGGAGTACTTCCCATCACAAGAACTGATGCTAGGGCCTTCCAGCTAAACCTAGAGGAGGATTTTGAGATCAGAGATATAGGAGATAAAATTGAAAAGGTTTATCGAGAGATAAGGACAAAAGGTGAATTAAAAAATAAAGGGAAAGATGTTCGATTTGAGATTTGCCAGTCACGAGGTAAGGAGGGAAGCTTGTTTAGTTTCCAATACAGAGCTTTGTCTTTGGGCAGGCTGACTGTAGACATAGACGAGAAAGAGGACAGCCACGTGGGTTGGGGACAAGACATGTCAGACAAAGACAATGAAACCTTCCGTGGGATAGGAGGGAGCCGGTGCATGCGGTTCCGAGGGATGTTTTCTGACAGATAAAGAGATTAGATGGTCGGATCTGGACCTACCTAAGCCGAGGACACCAGAATGTATGGCGCAGCCAGATCGACGTAAAGGGGGCGATCCCATAGTTTAAGGGGGGATTCACTACCATACGTGAGAAGACTAAGGTCACTGCCAGGAAGAAGGCAATCGGGAACCATTGTCTCTACTATGGATAGGCAGATGATATGATTTATAACGCGCCTTAACACAAGTGTTTCAAGGCGTGATGAGACAAGGGAGGGGGTACAGAGGGAAGACAGAGACAATGATCTTACTAGGCCAGGTGACATTGAGATTGCGCAAGTGCAGGGGAAGCGAATTACGTTTTTGGGATTTCACAGTTTCCCTTGTTAGAAAAAGGAGGTGCCAGACCGCAGTATATTCCATGGCCCCAAATGGACAAGGATAATCTAAGGTGCAAACTCCTAAGTTTGACTTCGGGTGGTGGAAAATGGATCTATGAATTTGAAAAAAATGACAGGAGGAAACACGTTCGCTATAGGGGACATTAAGGGTCTTCTAGCAGCTATCCTTGGAGAGAGGGGTGATGACATTTGGACGAGAGTAGGGTACGCAAGTGTCACAGCACAGAACACAGTGCATGATGGTGCACCATTCAATAATTGTAGAGCGGCAGTCTGGAAAGCGCTCAGAGTACAATATCCTGATATGTCGGATATGGGCACTATAATGGCACGTAAGATGCAGGAAGGGGAAGATCTACTTGCTTACATTCAACATTTTCAAGAGCAGTGGTCTTTGGAAACTCAAGAGCTGTGGGGAAAATCTATACCTGAATTTTATCATATATTATGTCAGGGGTTGCCAAACCAGGTACAGAGACAGCTCAAGAAGCTGGTGGGTATGGAAGTGAAACCATAGCCAGAAATACAGCCGACCATCGCGCATCATTGCCGATTGTTGCAAGAGAAAAATCAAAAGAGATGATGTTAGGAAGCTCTAGGAAGCTAAGTTAGTGCAGAAGAAACTGTCAAAGTATGCTATAGAAGAGGCGATGCTGACTAGTGGAGAAGGAACAGGATCACAGCAAGAATCAGGTATGTCGCAGGTGAACAACCAACGGCAGTTTGATCAAGGAGGGAATGGATTTATACCATGAGGCAGGGGAGGCTTCCGAGGAAGAGGAGGCTTTCAAAATAATCAAGGAAACTCTCAGAGTAATCAAGGAAGTTTTCAGAATAACCAAGGCGGTAATCAAGGCATGCAGGATGAGCAGGTTAGAAGATTCCCTCCTGTACGTTGGACATGTGGAATGACAGGGCACATCGCGCAAACATGTGGGAGTCAAGGGCATGTACAGAATGGGCAATTCTCAAGAGGGGGGCAGCTTGTCTCCCAGCATATAGCCCACAAAGCTGGGATGGGTTCGCCCAAGATCAGACAGTTTATCAAACACAGGTACTGCCAGCACAGAAGGCGTTGCAACCATAGCAAGCACCATTGAATCCACTGTGAAGGCAGTCACAGCATGCACCCATGCAGATAAAGTAGAGCGCAAACACAGGATTGGTGTTAACTTCTAGGATAGGTGGTGTCACTGGTGGAAATCCTTTTACAGGTACGGGAATACGTATGTACCCACAATAGGAGAGCTCACTGGGTGACTTGATGTGTTCAGTACTATCTGTGATGCCTAATCCTCAAGAGGAACCAAGGGTTGATGTCACGATAGGAGGCAAATCCTTTTTTTTTTTTAGTAGACACTAGGGCAACTCGCTCATGTATACAAGATAGAATACTTTCCATGAATGCTCAAGAGTTACTTTAACTGTGAAATTACCAGTCTCTATAGGAGAATGTGACATGTCTGTTCCATTGCTGTATTCAAATAAGACACCAGCTAATATTCTGGGTAGAGATTTGATGACGAAGCTAAATATGACAATTTCCTTCACTGATGAAGGCATAGTGTGTTCAGCACCAGGAATACATAATTTAAACGTGGGCAAATTATCATGGCATTTACAGGACAAATAGCCATGCAAGGAGTGCCACTGGAGCCAGAAGTCTTTCACTTCATACCGCTGACCACTTCCTCCTCACTGTTCCTCCCTCCCCTTGTGCCTCCTCCTGTTTCCACTCCTTCCAACTCCTGGCCCTGCTCCACGGGAACTCCTTACCTCTCTCAATCCGCTCTATCCCTACCTTTTCCTCATTCTGCACGTCCCTTAATCTCTCCTTCTGCATTCCCCGCCGTGATTCCCCTCCCTTTTCTCGCTCCCCTGCTCCCACCCTTTCCCTCCTCCCCCCTTAGCCTCTCCCTCCAATTCCCCCTCCCCTTCCGTTTCCCTCCTCCTTCCCTTTCCCCTCCTCCTCCCAGCTCTACCCCACTTCTCTCCCCTTCCCTCTGTCTAATTGCTCTACGTACTGTTTTGATGGCTGATTCAACAGTGTAATTTGCTTCTTCAGTTATTGTTATTTTGTTATGTTAATGTTCATGTTGTTGTTAACAGCTTTGGTGTAAAGCGCTATATAAACCTAATAAATACTATGGGGTACGCATTTTGTTGACATGGCTGCCAGGTTTTGTGGGCAAGGTTATGAGAATACCTGATGAATTTCTGTTCAGGCCACAGATTCCCATGGACGAACAGAGGGGACAGATTTTTCCCTTAGACTTACAAGCAGCTGTAGTGCGAGGGGAGTTAGCCATGCTTGAAGGGTTTGATGATGACGGTAGACCATGGAGAACAGTGATTGCTATTGGGGAAGGGCATAGCTTGACTGACGTCACTGACAGGGATATGTTTAGAGACAACCCGACAGATGACAAAGCAGTTTTTGAAATGAGCATTACACATTGGATCAGGACAGGGAGACGAGAGACCCCACAGTCTTTAGCTCACTATCTTTCAGAGAGCAGAAATATCCAAAACATATCAGTCTTTGTCCTGCCCTGGGGCAGTCCAGCACGACAATGCTAGGCAATTCTCCCCTGAAGAAGAATACCAACAGCAACCCCAGACACTTGTTTCAGTCTGGTTGGACCTCATCAGTAGGGTGGAGCTGTGTTTCTCTAAGAATAGTGAGCAAGGGGTCCACATCTGGATTCCCCCAGTAACTTAAAGTTACCTGTACCTAGACTTTTTCATGGAAATCAAGTACTGATCAGAAACTTTACACAAAATTAGTATGAGCCTCGTTTAAACAGCCCTTTCATAGTAGAGGACATTACTCCATCAGCAGTTAAGGTCCAAGGGTGACGAGCTTTGATACACCAAGGTGAGGTGAAAGTCTACGCTTGAGAGGCCCCATCACCCCCAACCCATTTGGAAGCAAGTCAAGGTGAAGAAGTTCAGCATGTGCAGACTCGATCGATGACGAGGAAGAAGGACACAGAGACTGTCCAGTAGACAGATAAACTGGTACATTTGGACTGTGGCTCCCCGGGGACACTCTTTGTAGCTGCTAAGCAAGGAGTGATAAAGCTATTTATTCTTGAGCCGCAGAAGCTTTGCTGGCATTGGACTGTGGAGTGCAAATGTAAAATAGAACATGCCAGATCTGGAATTTATGTTTGACGACTGGAAGTGGGAGCAGCTCCCGGATTCGTTTCTGACTCAATTTCTGTTTGGAGGCACCTATGGTTTTGTCTGATGCTGATATACACAGACTACTTCTTGCTGTCTTCATATTTATACTCAGAACTTACCCTACTCTTGTTGGGAGGAGCACTTGTTACGCTCACCTGATATCCCCGGGGGCGTCTGGAAGGCTCTGAGATCTGGAACCCTGGATGCGTAGTTGCCCAGTGCTGAATAATGAATCTGCAATTACAGAAGGGAGGATTTGTGATAACCGTCTCTAATGGGTGACTCTCCCATCTCCCTCTGACCGATTCCCTTCCCACTGGGTTCTTTTCTCACCTTAGTTATTTGTAGGGTGAGCTATCCGTCCTGCATTTCTTGTGCAGGGGCGCTTGACGTTTGTTGGCGAGCTGCCCGAGTTGCTTCACTGGTGCAGTACGCCTTCCTTGGGCCCAGGCCTGCTGTGACCACGAATCTGCTGGTAGGCAGGTAGGTTTGTTAATTGTAAGTCTTTGTTCAGTTTATGGTGTAAATTAGTTAATGTCGTTATCTCCTTCTTTTCAGGTGCGAAGGTCTTGATGCTGGCGTGCCGGATGGAGAGACACATTTCTAGGTAAGAGAAAGCGCGAAGCGCCTTTATTGTCTTTTAAAGCTAACCTGTGTTTTCTTCTTCTTCTCCTCACAGGCCACTGTGGTGCTGCGAGTGGATGAGAGGGCGATGAAAAACAGGCCCCCGGAATCTGTTAAAGTAAGTCCAGCGCTGTGCGGTTGTTTAATATTGAAAGCAAACCTGAATATTTCTCTTTTCCTTTGCAGATGTTGCTGTGGTACTCCGGATGGAATATGGCATAGCACGATGGAATTCAGGTAAGACTGATGGAATTTGATGTTTTGGAAGCGCGCATTCTAATATTTTTTTTTCCCTTTCTCGTTATTGCCGGTCGCAATGTTCGAACAGCAGCTGTGGTAGCGGTTCGCCGGAAGTCCTTAAGCTAGTACTCACAGATGAGTGATGTTTCTTCTTCTCTCGGTTTCCACAGATTGCAGCCCAGTTGAGATGCTGTGTGCTGGATGGTGTTTTCTCAGGTAAGACAGAATAATCTTGTTCTTATTGTTGCAGGATTACAGGAAGATGCTGAAGACCAGGAGCTGGACACGGTGAGCGTAACGCTGCTGGTTGCAGAATAACACAAAGCTGGTCTGCAGTCAGGGTGTGTTATATATTGCCCCTTGTAAAGTAGTACCAGGGAAAGTAGTCCCAGGCCTGCCACACCCAAAACAGTAGAACTAGCCTGTGTGGGTGCTTCCATGTTGGATTTAAAGGCCTATGTACATAAATGGGACCTAGTTTGAACAGCCCTTCCTTCCTACATATGAGCCTGGTGTCAATGGTGCCAGGACTGGCTCCAGGAGCCCTTTTTCAGTGGTTTTAAGGTCCTCAGGGTTCTGGTGGGAGCCTGCTTGTGGCACAACTTGTGCCCCCTCACAGTGGTCATGACAGCACCAACATGCTTGCTTTTCCCCAGGATTCTAAGAATGGCCCGGATATTAGATGCTTGTTTGGCAGCAATAATAGAGCAGATAAGACTATTACCTGAGCATCTTATTGGAGGTACAGATGGTCCTGTCTAACGATGATGCCCAAAAAACTACTTGCTATGATCTTTTACTATTTGCTTCAAGTCATCCTTGCCTTGTTTGGTGAGAAACCAACACTTTCATGTTCTTGCGAGATCCTATAAATCATCCAGCAACGTCAGTTACTTGTGGAGATCGTTGAACAGATTCAACAATTACCAAAGCATTTGACAAGGTTGCCTGAATAAAACGAGTTGTTACTTCCTTAAAAAGTAATCACAGGCAAACATGTTTCCATAGAGCATATTGCAGGTCCTGAAAGTGAGGAGTGTCAACGACAAGTGTAAAGGTGTCGATGGTGGAGTCTCATGTATTGGTGTATAATATATGCCTGTTCTACGTTTATCATTGTTTTTCTGATTTTGCTAATTCACACTGTATATTTAATTGGTCGAAAGAAAGCAGTGGTCCCTTTGGTTCTTCCCACTCCAGTTACCTTGGTAGAACTAGACATTTTAAGACAGCCAAGGCCTTATGTAATTGTCCCTTCTCCAGTAGCTCATGCAGAGGTACCTATACATGTGACAAAAGATCCAAAGCTTCCCTTTGGAGGGAGATATGTTTTTGATTTAGTTTATGGTCATTATAGGGAGAATCATTTAGCAAGAATAAAACAGAGACCTAAGAGAGGTGCAAGGGAGGATGATCATGAATTGAATGATTATTTAGACAGTAGAGCGCATCTGGGGAACATGTGGTATCAGCACATGAAAGAGGTGGGAAATAGGACCTCTTAGGAGGATTTGCTATGTATGTGCACTCCTGCCTTATGCTATGGGGAAGTCTAAGATATTCAGAGCTATTGAAATAGATGTTCAAACAGCTCATTGCCTTACTGACCTTGCACTCTGCATCACAAAAGGTCAATTTCAGGGTCGAACTGCGTACTTGATATGGGTAACAGAATGGTCAGCACCTGATGAAGATGAGTATGTGCAAAACATGAGGACAAGAGCAAGAGAGCACACCAGATATCATGTGATAAGATACGAACAGCCTGATATGAAGGTAGGAGGAATGAAATGGGAAATCAACAGAAGACTCAATTGTCAAGGAAGAATTGATGAAGAGGTTCGAGGATGCAAACAAAGAGGTCAGATGCAGATCTGGGGAACAGTGCTTTCACCAGACTGATGGGAAGAAGGTGTGGTTATATGCAAAGCACATGCAACACAGGGATCACACAAAGCAACTGTAGAAAATGCAGAACAATTGTGCAAACCTCTATGGCCAAAGATTGCAAGACAGAGGAGGTCCATTGCAGATGGTGCCTTTGGCTAGTGCAGAACTATGCTTCAGGAACAATGGCATGAGAAAAGTAGGAGAAAGTCAGCAATGCAAACAAATCTTTGATGTACTAGGATTGAAGAACGGGTGCAGCAGTGATAATGGATCACTACTGGGATTGTGGATCCAGAGCTTATATGAAGCTGCCCAGAGATTGGGGAGGGCTGTGTTCTATAGTGATTGTTCATGTTCCAGCCTTATTGATCCCGAAGAGTGACTTGAACATTGGTGAATTTCCTAAAGTAGATGCTCACCTGAGGAAGAAGAGATCTGTTGAACTCCTATATCGAATGAAGAGGGAGAATTATTTGTCAGCCAAGTCAATAGAAGCCTTTGATTCCATCCCATATGAACACAGATTGTTTAGCAGAACTTCATCAATATTCACAATAATCTTCATGTCCAGGATCCAGACAAAGGCAAATATAAAATGGTTACAAATAACCAGATGGGAGCTTATGCGGACGATCAACACCACTATAAAAGAATTCAATGCTATTAAAGAGGAGCTGAGAGCCATAACACTGATGACTCTTCAGAACAGATATGTCCTGGACATGATCACAGCTATGCATGGAGGTGTTTGTGCCAAAATGGGAAAATCATGTTGCACATTCATACCTCCTCACAACGACGAGAATGGCACCTCGACAGAGGCCATAACATTCCTGACAAACCTACACGTCAAGATTGAAGATGAAGTAGAAGACATTGGTAATGACAGCTGGTTTGGGTTAATCTTCTCGTGTGTTCCACAATGGATGGCAAATATTTTCAAGTTACTTGGAGTCCTGCTGGTGATGATCATGTTTGGATTCTGTGTGATCAGGATAATAATCACACAATGCAAAAATACTGCAAAGAAGGTAGTAGGAATAAAGATTATGATTGATGTCGAATCGGGATTAGAGTTTAAGGAGTTGACAAATGTAGAGACTACTTAAAGGCCAGCATCCATGCACCTGAGGGAACGAAGTTCCTGTACCCTAGGAACCACGAGAAGTATGTGAGGAGATGGATCTACTGCAGTCCAAATGGACAATGCATGCTTATGACCGGGAGTGTTGATGAGCATGTGAAAACAGCAGAAGGCCTGAAAGGAGTCATAAAGATATGGATACCAATGAAGCATTTCTTCAGATGAGGATGTCTCGATGTGAAGAGTGATGAGAAAATGGTCAATAAATCGCCCAGAGGGGGAAGTGTAGGGGTGGAGTCAAGTACCCCCACCAAAAGTCCACCCCCATGCTGCCTATATATTTGGAGCCAGAAATAGCAACACATACAGTACCAGTAAGGTTGCCTGTACTGCAGAAAATCATAGAAACAAGGTATCCATTAAGAAAACCTTGTATGCATTCACGAAGGAATAATGGCCTTTTGGACAAAGTCCCAGAAGAAGTGTGAAAATGAGTGAAAGGGAAGACCGGTGACACCATACGGAGCAGATGATGACACCTGGAAAAGGTGCACGAGGCAGAAGAACATAGACGTTCTATAAGCTCTGAAGAGGAGCTGGTAAAGGTGAGCAACATTTTGGGCTCGAGATGAAGATGCTCATGCTACAGAAACGCATAAGAATATGCAAATCTGTTTACACTTGTACAGACGCAGTAACGCAAGTAGACAACATAATCTTAAGGCTGGCTACGTAGTAAATAGTTTTGCGGAGATGCGCCGATGTATAATACATGGGAATGTATAGAACCTGGATATTGCAAATTGCATTTTAAGCAAGGCTGAAACCCCATGATTGGAAAGAGTTTTCAGCGTGGCACAGTTGGAAAATGATTGATGGCAAGAGAGAAATTCAAGGAAGGCTCAGTTGGACCAGCACCAAGAACACTAGGCCACCGTGAACCTGGGTGCCCATCCATTAGTTAAATGAACGTGAGAAAGAATGGTACAAAGATGCAAAACCAATGGTCGAGGGTCATGCATCAAAGAGCCCTATAGTTTGTATAACCAATGAAGTGTTGAGTATTAAAATGAAACTAAAGATGATCTACTCTAGGGATGGGCTTAGTTGCCCACCTGACATTAGAAACCAAATCACTTCCCGCCAGTATGGAACGCATCCTTAGATGTTCCCTGTAAACCTCATCCCCAAGTAGGTTTTTGTAGTCTACCACATAGTGTGATGTCACTTAGGATGGGTTTTGATTATATAAGTTGTGTTTTTTATGAGATGCGCTGAGAGAAATCGAGCAAACCTCTTCTGATGTCCAATGTAACTCCCTGTTTTAGACAAATGCAAATAAAACAGCACTGAGTTTTGCCAACTTCCTGAGTTGGTTTGAATATTGATGTTTCAGTAAATTCTGCATCCTCATTCATCTCAAAGTATTGCTACCTCATCTTAAAGGGCCCTAGGTCTATGGGTTCAATAGTGAGCCAGGATTTTGCCAGAGCACTGTGAGAGAGACCAGAAGAAGGGACTCATGCCATCTGGTGTGTTTTTGAACATTGTGAAATGCCAAGACAGGAGAGGCATCCTCTTGGCATTGCAAAATCTGAGAGAGAACCAGAGGAAGGTAATCATAATCTCTGGTGTGTTTTAGAACATTGTGAAAAAATAAGGAAAGAGAGGCATTCTCTTGATCGAACAAGAAGACAACTCGAAACCTTTGTTTTTCCCAAATTGTAACTTTGCTTTGACCTATCTGGAAAGAGTGCAACTTGGGCAAGGGAGCCGGTCTCTCTGAAACCAATTCTTGTACATATGGAGCTGTGTCTGTCCAGAAGAAAGGTGACATTCTTCTGGGCCAAAAGGACAGTAACCCCTTTTAGTTGAGTTGTAAGCATAAGGGTTGGAAATAGGCTTTTGACACAGGACAGTGGGTTCCCTTTAGTTATTAGACATTCTGACCCTTTAGTGTTGGTGAGGCCGAGAAATCGCTCTTAGACTTATGGCAAGATAGGGGTTTCTTTTCATTTTATAACTAAATAAAGGTCTCTGCCAGCCACTATGTGGCCACTGTGTCAGAGTCGTACTTCTGCACTCTTACAAGTGCCTTGCAGGAAAATGCTTGTATTTCGCCTACCCCCCGGACAGAGGTGATGGCCACTAGGAAGTCTTCCAGGATAGGAATTTCTGTGGGGCCGTGTGCATTGACTCAAACGGTTGCTTCATCAGAATGGAAAAGACCACATTGAGCTCCCACGCCGGTGCTGGTAATTTTATTGGTAGAAAAGAATGAAAGAAGCCCCTGAGGAACTCTTGTCATTAATCTGTGGGACTGTTAGGAAAGATTTCATTTATGTGCAATTTTCCGTCCATTTATGGACCTCCCAAACATTTTGCTTTTGTTTGGATTTCCTAACCTGACTTTTTCCTGTGGAGCCCAGCCTTCAGCTGAACTCCCCTGGGCTTTTGTTCACTTGTTATGGGGAAACTGACACGTCCTTCAGACTGTCAGTACTGGGAAACAATATGTCCCTTAGTCTTTGACTATGTTGCCATTTCTTGGTAACTTTTTAACAGTGCACAATGTACCTTCCAGTACCATGCGCTGGGTTCCGCTGGGGTCCCTTTTTGTTTTATGGCCCTAGACACACTGGAATGATTTTTAGGTGATTGTATGAGTGTGCCCGGGACGAACTGGTGGCAGCAGTTACTTTTCATAATGTTTTACTTCTTTTTACTGACACAAACCACCTTTACTGCATTTGGCTCAAGACTGTAACCAGGTCTGAAAATGGCTGAGGCACAAAGTCTTTTGTTCTGTCCAATGACCATTTTGTCCCTTGCCTTCACCCAGGTCGAGTAACCCAGGTTTTCCTTATTTGGGCATGCAGCCTGCTGCGAAAACCGCTCTCTTTCGCAGGCTTCTACATGTCATGTGTGTGCACAGGAAGTGGGCTGGGACTGTCTGGACCCAATTCACACTACTGGTGCCAGGATGTCTGGAGTGTCTGAATGACTGGCACAACCATGGAACGTGATTGGTCCATGTCTGGGATGCCTGCAAGAGAGCAGACCTTCGATTGGAAGTTCTTGATTTTGGCACAAAGCTAATCTTGGATAAAAGAAGGGACCCTGCATTGATTCCAGGTCGATCGCCTGTGTTCTCACTGAACTACAGAAGGAGCCAAGCCTCCTGCATGAAGAAACAGACTTGTGAAACTGCTGGAGACACTTTAGAAGGTTTTGGCCCCCTCACCCTCTGCTGTCCCGTCGGACCTCTGCTTTCTTCTTCGATCAAGAAGGCTTGCCAAGGCACTTTGCCCCTTTGGAGTAGTGGGAACAACTACTCTCAGCACCTTCTGCTTACCCACTAAACGAACCCCTTCAGCTGTGTTCCTGTGCCATTCAGTGAACTGTCAAGCTTTACCACATGGTAAGCCATAACCCTGCTGCCTTTTCGAGTGCAGACCCAAGACTTGGAGCATCACTTGTTTGTGGTCCTGTGCATCCCCGTGCCCGATTCCGGAGACCTAGCTCCTCTGGGTCCCGAATTAGGAGAATGCATAATGCTGCACACATCCATGATTGCTGTGTCACTATCTGGCAGTGATGGTCACTATAGATCCCTTGCTCTCCTATGCCCTGAAGCCTTCTGCACTGGAATTTTCTTCATACCTTCTTAAGAAGCTGAGAAAAGTCAACTGTCCTGTCAATGACGATTGTTCTTCACTGCAGCCGCTGAGAGCCGGAGCGTCGCGAAACTGCAGGACTCGAACCTACTCGTAACCTCGACTAAATAGGCAAAGTTTGGTCTGGACTGTGCTGAGGACGGTGAGTACTTGCATTGCTTACCGGTGTCCCCCTGGCACAACCGATCCCTTTTACGGACGAGTATCCCATAAAGGTATTCGAACTTGGTTGGGTTAGCTTGCACTCTTTAGCTATTCTCACCATTTGAACACTGCTTTGCCGCCAAGGGCAGGGCCTACTCGAATAGTGGGAACAAATTCTTCATCACCTCAAGCCCCTTCCTGACTTGCTGCATCCCTCCCAAGAAGACCCGCTTTTGTGCGTTTTTAGCACAACTGTACTGTTGAGCACAAGACTCCACTCTTCTTAGGGTTGAACTCAAAAGTTAGGGAACGACTGCAAAGAATTGCAGAATGCCATTTACGTGTTAACTCACCCTTCTCTTTACAGGTTGTGGCTGTGTAAAGTATATATGCTGTGTAGTTTAAGGATTTGTGCAGTAACTGTTTTCTCATTGCTAAAGTTACTTGTGTCTATTTGGTCTGGCAGGCAATATATGTATAGATATTTTTCATATACACTTGTCTAAGAGTAAATTGTGGTTCATTGGTGTGTGTGCTTCTGATCACTCTCACCCCTCCTGAGATTTAGTCTTGACCACCTGCCAAGCTACCTAGATTGGTCTGGCTTGTCCAAAAGTATCACCTGTTTCACTAAACTGAGAGTGGCCTCCTAAACTTCTGCCCACCAGGTCAGAGTTTCGAAATCCATCTTAACAGGGACCAAAGCGAAGGTGATGCAGGAGAATGGGTATACCATGAGATAGCTGCCAAATGTACTTTAATGGAGAAGTGAGACAAACTGTGACAGGATGTTGGCCGGTTGAATGATTAAAATATTTAGCTCTTTGGTTCTGCACCATATAATAAACCTTCTACATTTGCTGCTGTAACGAGCAAATGTAGAGGGCGCACGACCCTGTGGCAGAATGTCCCTGCAGTCTTGAGGTAGTGCGGGATAAAGCCGAATTCTATGAACATAGAACCCAAGTCATCAGGTTGAGAGAGGCTGGGTCATAGTGGAGAATGCCCCTTTGTTCCTGCACAGTAGATCGGGATGAGGGTAGAGTTTGATTGGGGTGCTGAGGAGAGCTCTCAAGAATAGCTGTTTTGTCTTCCTCACTATCACCTGATGAAGATGTGGAGTGATCAGATTCTGATGGTTCAGCTGCAGGGTTGGATTTCTTGCTTCAGGTGGAGCCCTTCTTCTCAAAGAGATAGGGTCTTTTCCGGGATGTAGTCACTATGTCCTGAGGATGTCAAAAACAAAGGGACAGAATGTCGTACCCTCCGGCAAAAGCCCATGTAAGGGGAAAAGCCTCCAGGCACAAATACCCTCTAGTAGGTGGGCTGCAGCGTTATCAACAGTGTGGATCCATGAACCAATCTCCCCAGAGACAGAATGAATACTGTATATCTCCACAGAGGCAGCTGAATGGTAAGCACTGCCGACAAAGGAAGGCAAGAGGGAGTTGGAAGAAGCACTCGGAGAGGGTGGCAGCAGTAGCAGCACAATGAGGAAAAAACAGCAACAGCTTGCAAGAAGCACGGGAGCAAGGGCAAGCATGGAGCACAGGAGCAGGATGAGGAACGGAGGAATACAGGAGCGGAAGGCAGAGGAGAGAGGAAAGCAGTAACGTCTTACCCGAAGGATACAAACCTGGGTTGCAACGCACCGGCTGCAAGGAAACTGTGAGCTAAGTAGAACAGGGGGCGGCCATATCGGAAATAAGTACAACAACGATATATAGAACATCATGAAAGACGCCTCTCATACACACACTTTTATTCAATCCTTTTGTTCTCTGTCTGTGTGCCATTGCAGAAGGGGGCAAACCCCTGTGGATCAGTCTTGCTCTTATGACCAGTAGGAACCCACTCCAGTCGCAAATGGAAGTCCACCTCCCATAAGGATCACATGAACATGCTCATGGTCTCACTCAGAAGTGTGACCCAGTAGTTTATGCTATACTGTTGAGACTAGTACAGATTTACACATTCTATGTTGACACAACAGTCGGAAAAACGATGGACTTGAAAGCTATCCGCAGCACTTCCTTGTGATTGCATCAGCAGATCACACACCCTCCTGCTCCCATTAAGGAAAACAGCTCAGTGAGGCATAGCGCATGCTGCAAGTACACGCATCAACTGGCAAGTCACAAGTTTCAGCTGTAGACAGCGAGTCAACGTAAACTTTCAAAACGTCAAAGGAACACTCCCACGTTTGCAAAATAATCCATTTTCAACTTTCAACGATCAAAAATGACTAATGACGCAGTATTGATCACCCTTTGACCCAAGTCTTCCACAGGAAAGATACAAATATCAGAGGATATTTAGGAGAATAGGGAGGCCCGTCAAACTCAGTCACAAATGAAATGAGTTTGTGGTAAGAAGAGACATTTTTGAGGTGGTCGAGGTACACGAGAATTGGTGAGCAGAACGTCCCCTTTGTCTCCCATAGGAGGGGAGCAGCCAGGCCTAGAAGACCACAACCTTCATACACAGCAATTGGCACTCGTGACCTAATGCAAATGAGAAATGACAGGCAGGTTGTAAATAACATTCTTGTCCAAACTCCACCATCACAAATGAATTCAATCTTTCCTGACCTCCCCGGCCTACACTGCAATTAGTTCAAACTTCAAAGGCTTCATTCATCACTTGTCAGTGTCGTGCAGTAGCCTTAACCCACCTGCAGAAATCTCAGCAAGTGTGTCTTTCACAGGCCCTAATAATAATGATCGTAATGGGAATAATGGCGGGAATAATGTGCGAGTTAGGAGCTTCCGAACTGACACCAGTATTCAGTTACTTTATATTGGCACCATAGACTCGTATGGACCGCCACACCCCGTGTGACACTACAAAGCCACCGTGTCATTGCATGACAGGGACTCCAGTCTCTGCCACTGTGCGATTGGTCATGACTTGAGATGAGATCAGCAGGAAGGCCTGAATGTAGCGAGAAATTTAAAAGAAAAGGGAGGTCTTTAATGCCATACAAAAGCCCAGAAATTACCTGTGTTCTCATATATCGGCGCCCAGATGTGTGGTTAGATTTGCATGCAAACCCTGCCTATGAATTACCTGTCTTAAACCTGTATCTAAGCAAATTTTCTGTAACAGCGCCACGATACCTCCGGGCCGACAGGTGCTTTATAAATCCAAAAAAATAAAAATAAATAAATTAATGCAGATTGTGGAAGGTGACCACGCTACCAAAGCAAACGAAATGCCTAAAACCCAAATGTTGACACTTAGCCCAGCAAAGAGGTCCTTACATGTACATTGTTGTCTGGCCTTGGGCTGTTAACTTGTAATCCAATTTTATAACCCAAGCATGCCATGATAGGATGCTGCGTGTTTTTCTGCCTAGATATTGCAAGTCACAGCCTGGCTCTGAATGTAGATTATAGGTCAAAATAATAAAAAAAAAAAAACATACAATGGCACCTCACCTGAAATCAAATGGCAGTGCTGGTCCTGAGCGCGCTGCTCGCCTGGTGCCCATGCCCCGCAGGCGCCCGACTCGAGCCCGACCCGGGCCATTGCAGCCAGCAGCAGCCAATTTACTGTGAACCACCCAGGCTGGTTGGGTGTTCCCCGCTCAACATTTTTGTTCTTAATTATGTATACTTCCGTGGCGGCCCAAAACAAAAAGGCTCAATGCCCCGAGGCCTTCCGGGGGATATCCCTGCGGGGCAGTCCAGTCTTGGCAGGGTGGGGGAAGGAGGTTATATCATGAATACTTGGGAACGTATATCTGTGAAGTGATGCCACCTTTGAGAAAAGCGTGTACTGATATTTTTCATTGCTTGACCCTTGCCCGAGGAGGAGCTTGTGTTTCGTAAAATCTGTTTTCCTAAGATTTGTGTGTCAACTATTTTGAGGAAATTCAATGATAGGAGTGCCTTTGAAGGTCTTTCACAACGGTATATGACCCGGGGAGGATAGCTCAGTGGCAACGGGCTTGCCTTGGAAACACGCCCACACAAAACAACACAGGTTCGATCCCCGGGTCGCGCTTAGAAACCACTGGGTAATTAAGGGCGTTATAAATGCAACTAAGACAACAACAAAAAAAATTCTGTAACAGAGCTTCGATGCCCCAGGGCTGTGTGAGCGCTTTAAAAATGCAAAAATAAAATAAATGGGCAGGCAAAGGAGTGCGCCTCGAGACAAACCGACTTTCTTCCGTTATGTAAACACTGACGGGGTATGGAGAAGAGTGAGTGACGATTTTGCTCTACAACCTTTGTCTCCACCCATTAAGGAAACTACTCTATAGATGTTGGCTACCACAACCTGCATTTGTGTTTTACAACTAAAACAACAGCAATGCTTTCCTGGGATTTGTTAACTTTTTTGTTTAATGCATTTTCCAAATGAAAAATGAAACGCGGGAAAGAAAGCAAAGAAAAGAAAAAGTAAGGAAAGGGAGAAAGAAAGCAAAGAAATCAAGTAAGATTGAAAGAAACGAAGGAAAACAAGAAAAGGGCGAAAGTGACCTTACCACTTCGCTGTAAGCCGTCCTGCAGATGGTTTTACATCCAAAGGCCGCGATGGAAACTGCAACACAGAACTGCAGGACACTGAAGGTGAGCAGAATGAAGAGGATTCCCCAGGAGACGTGCTGCCAATGACAAAATGAACTTAACTTCAAGCAAACGTTAAGAGGCCAGAGGAAATAACATTCCCCCATTTTATTCTAAGCCTTCACCTTCCAAACACTCATACCTGCCAATATAACGGCTTGATCCTCTCCTCAACCAATGACAACATATGAATGCAACCTAACTCTTCCATTTCCCACCCACTGCACCTGCCCCTCTCTGCAAAGGGCTGAGTACTCAATCCCACTGGAATTGCTTCCATTACGACATTTTCCGAACCCTGACACAGGGAGCCTTCAGGAATATGTTACGTTATGTGTTTGTTTATATAAGAATGCAGCAATCATTCAGTGTTTTCATTTGCGTTTATGTAAGGAACAAAACAGCCCCAAACTGTGCATTTTCTGAAGGACTTACGTCATAAATATATGCTTTTACACTATTCATTCTTATAGACCTTAGTTCTTTGCCCTGTAAAATGGCTTTGAGGCAACACAAATCTACGTCTTTCACCTTTATTCTCAGAACACCTGGAGGAGGTCAGTGGGGTGGACTGAGGGCCAAGGCCCACCTTCAATTCCCCAGGGCCAGACAGGGATGTAATTTCACAAAAATGCCAGGGGTAGCAGAAGTGACATCACACGGCCCATGACCTCTGATGACATAACAGGAAGTGATGTCATTTGACCCCACCCTGAAGCCATATCACAGGAAACGATGGAACACGACCTTACACCCCTTGACAAAACAGGAAGTGGCGTCACATAGCATTGTTCCTAAGTACACTACGTAAAAGATGGTTACGATATCACTATAATGTAATATAGATTTCATACAAGAATGGATCGCCATATGCATCTTTAAGACCAGTGTGTATAGGTCCATATTACCAAATTACTTTGAATGCAAGCAGATGTCCGTGGCCAAATGATAATGATTTGTTATTATATAGCACTTACGCTTAAGCGCTTTGTATAAAAAAAAATATACATACAATATCACCCATCCTGTGTTGGTACTCATTTATCGGCCTCAGAAGGATGAAAGACTGAGTTGAGGTGTTTAAGAACAGACTAAATCAGTGACTCAACCCCTGAAGTGTGTCTGAAATAAACCTTTAAATAGTCTAGCAATTATTGTATAGACACATTTTTTGGTATTCCTATTCTTTCTAATTTATGGTCACTGCTGAACATGTTAGACTTGTCGAACCCCTGTTGATTTTTTTTTTGTTTTTAAAGGAGGCCTCAACAAGAAAGCCCGGCCACTACAGAAGCAATGAGCCAAAGGAGCTTCAATTAAAAAAGTAAAAAAGAACACTTCCATTTTTTTTGTTGTTTTTTTAGGGGTAGCAAGGGAGAGCTCAGGGGTTTCAGTTGCGACCTCTTGTGACCCCTATATGACGTCCCTGCTGATTCGTACTTTTGAATTATTAGGCAAAATCTGACAAGACTCTTCAACCTCTCCAGGTAGGCATGGCACTCTTCCTTTTAATTAATTTCTAAAAAGGGGTAGCCTCTTTGCCTTTTTGGTCTGCCTGACTGCCACAAGAACAACCTGCTTCTGCTCATAAGGCTCACTTCTCTTCAGTAGTCGTTTGCACCACAGGTTAATGTCTACTTCTGACTATTCTTCATAAGCACCCAGCTCCCCTTCCCCAGCTTTATTCACACATTTTCTGCCAAAGTAATTACCCAGAAGCTGTAGTGCCACTCTTTCAGCTTCAGGTAACAATGCCACAATTGTATCTTAGGCCACTTGCCTGTTGACAATTTAGCAGTAAAAGTGGATAGCTCTTAACAAGACTGGTTTCACTATACAAAGGGGTTGCCTCTTGGCTTGGTTAATGCTTATTCTTCTTTTCAGTATTTTGTACTCTTTAATTTTTGTAATTAGAAAAAATGTCAATTCTGGATAATATATAAGGTTCAGTCTTTAAAGTAAAAGCATAATTGGGTACACATGACCACTCTTTAAGGAAGATTTTCAAGTTTAAAGTTGTGAATGGAATTGTATTTCCATATAGCGTTAAAAGATGCACCTGTGGCTTCCTTCGGGAAACACAATTGGTCACACACAAACTTCCTTTGATGTAGTTTTCACTTGTATTACTTGTAGCGTGTACAACTTCAATGTTAGGTATTCGGAAATGGTCAATTGAAGACACACGACCACTCATTTAGTAAAAAAGAAAAACAACAATGGATGTAATCACTTTTCGCTTCTCACGCAAGTGTTAAGCTTTTCAGAATAAGCGTGAGTGCTACAATTCCATTGTTAACCTACAGTTCAAGTATGTCGAACAACTTCTACTTGCTTAAAACATTACTCAAGTCCATAAGGTGTTGGTTACCGTTACCGGTAAGGCTTATGAAGTGTTTCGGAACGCTGTGCATCACTCACTGGCTCCAGGGACACTGCTGTTGTGGGTTGCTCTTCTTCCCCGACTTTCTTGACCACTGCTGATATTGATATTGATATATTTGTATCAAGCTTGTACACAAGTGTCTTTGAGCGTGACAAGGCAAGGGAGGGGAACAAGGGAGAACAAAAAACAACGATCTTACTAGGTCTAGTGACATTGAGAACGCGAAAGTGCTGCTACTTCTGTCTCACTTGGGACCCACACCCTTCTCCAACACAGGTGTCTCTGGTCTGGCCACTTCGATGTGGAGTTTCCTTTTCTCCCCAGACCCTCAGCTTGCCTTCTGCATTTGGCCTGGGCTTCAGCATGGTCACGGCTCTGCAATCACAGCAACTCAGCTGACATGGGGAAAACTCAGCTTCCAGCACGTCTTCCATTGTGCAGGCTCTGCAATTGAGAGTTTGAATGAAAAGGACTCTCTCAGAGCTTGCAGGTGAAATCTGCTGTCTCCACGCTCTGGTGTCCCTTCTATTTGGCCACTTTCTCATGATTTGCCAGCCTCCTGCTTCTTCTCTGCTACTACTGCCAGCCTTCCATTTCCCGTTCCAGCTCCTTCTACTCCTGCTTTCCCGCTGGGCCATTTTATGCCTCACCGGTTTGGCAATAGGCTTCAGGTATAGACTGTTAGCCTTAATTGTCTGACTACTACAATGGCTACTAGGCTTAAATGTCTGACTTCTACATCTACATGCTTCTTCAGTCCTTTTCCTCATCTCAATATCTCTGGGATTCCGGGACAGCTAGATCTTTTCAAAACAGTTGGGTGTTTCTACTTTTGCAGTTTGGCAACAAGCCATCAAAAGGGTGGGATTATGGGGGAATGGTGAATAGGGGGTTATCCCAGTCTTCCTGGTCTGCCCCCCCACCATGTGATCCTGCCACCGTAAACCACCCCCAGGTTCGGAATCAGGAAGTGTCTGTCTTTCCCTGGTCACATGAGGAGGTTCCCAGACCAGATTTCTGGGGCGAATCGTCTCCGATTCTTCACAATCTGGAATTAGATGGTAAATCACTATATATGAACATACAACTAGCACATATTTCTTTTGGATACCAATATGGGGGAATGCAAAATCAATTTTAACACAACTGATCATCCAAGATCTTTTAAACCTGAGGAATAGTTTACAAAGTAGATAGTTATACTATGTGAGAAAATGGTTATATGATGAAGGGGCTTCACACTTATTCGATGAATATCTTAATCTACAGAGTTTATGCAAAGCATATAGTTTAGAGGCCTCAGTTGGTAGGTATCACTACTTAACGGCCAAGTAAAAGAAGTCAACTCTGAGAGATTATTTACTTTTTTGCATATGAATACTAGACCTGAAACATTTAGGTTGAGTCTCTTATACATTTGCATGCAATCCTTTTACAAGGCTTAGGTTTTATCAACTACATTTAGCCATCAATGAGGCGAGGAGGGAATCTCAAACAGCTCGTATTGCACCTGTGACAATCTTTCTAGAAAAACCAATATACCATTTATTTTCTTTTGCCCCTATTAGAATTTCCCTCTGCAAAATGTATTTACTTAATATTAAAAATATTGTATTTAAGCAGTGTCAGGCAGATTATATGTTTATCATGATCACCTGTGATTTTAGAGTTTGTTGTTGTCATGAGAAGTTTTTGCTGCCATCTTTGAGGATTGGAAAAATTGAAAGGTCTTAGATTTGTTTTTTTTAAAAACTGTTTTATTCATATATTCTGAACTATGATTTCCAATGTATGTAGTTATGTTTATCTAATTTCTTTGCGTATTTTGTAGTTTTAAAAGAAAATCTCTGAAATAAACTCATGTTTGATGAACTAGTTGCATGAGCTGTTGGGAACAATGCGCTGATATGGAGCTACTCTACACTTAGAGGAGGCACTGTGTTAATGACCTGTTCCATCAAGTCTTCAATTATTTCCTCATTGAACCTTTTCCCCTGTTAACCCATTACTTTGCCCTCTCACTGGCTTACCAACCATTTACTTCCATCAGGCATGCTAGTCTGCAACATTTAACTTCAAGCCCCATAAGCTCACTCTGGAAGCATGCTGATGTACAGGGTTTGGGGGGTGGTTGATTGCATGAAAAGTGGCAGCGGCAAACTGCCCGAAAAAGAAAAAGGCCACATGAGGTCACTTTTCTGGTGATCAAACACCACCCACCGTCCCCACCCCAACCCCCTTTCCCACTTACCTGCTCGCTCCCCGCTTGATCCGCTTCAACCCTGCAGCATCAGATCCGTCCCTCTAACGCGGGTCGGATCCAATGCCACAGGGTCCTTTATTCTTTTTTTTTGTCCCCGCCTCCAATATCGAGGAAGCGGGGGACACTCCCGCAACCCTGCAAGGCCAATACACACCAATCATGGGGAGCGGGGAACATCCACGCAACCACTGCTGCCCATGATTGGTGTGGATTAGCCAATTCGTTCGAATAAATCCGGTCGAATGGTACAGACCAAATACGGTCAAATGTACCATACGGCCAAATGTATTTGAACAAATTTACTAATCCCATGTACAGCTGCGTGATATCTGTCTCTTAAGATGAAGAGGGTGCTTTATAAGGTGATACCAATTATATATTGGGTAAGCATGAAAAGCTAAATGATTCCAGCATGGATACCACTAATAAGATTACATATGTTAATATGATGTCCGGATCTGCTTTACTAGTGAGGACTCAATATGAAAAGCTAGGACTTATTTGCTACTTTTCTATACTTGCATTGGCACAGTTGATGCACAACCTGCTAATTAGAACAAACATATGTCCTCACGAAGATAAGATAACATAGGACATGTGTTTGACCATGTTGTGATCTAGTTTTCTACTCTTCGCCACATGGATCTTGTGGATATATACATTAACGTGTATTTCATCTACTGTGCAGACCTATACCCAAAATATAGAGCCGGCACAACAAGGATACAATGGGATCTTGTAGGCCAGTAGATGCAAAAATAGGATAACATCAGACTACATCCTACTCAAAAAGGATGGGCAGAAGGTGTTCATTAATTAAATAAACCCATCAGATTTTGGATGGGTGGATACAGATGGGGTTACAATGTTCGTTATTAAGTAACTGGCTATATTTTGGACAATTCTTTCCTATAAGACAGAGCGAGTATAAGGTTAAACATCATGGGTCATATTAGTTAAACTTTCCATAAGTGCAAGTGCATTTCACAAATGATATCAGAGGTAGATGCAGATCTTCTTTCAACGCAACAAAGAAGTTCATGCCTGAATTCAACGCAGAGTTTCAAGGTTTAAAGTTAGATATTGGAGGGTTCATGATATGATATTCAGCCAATAAGAAAAGAGAATGCCAACAAATGTGTATGCTTGAAAAGTATATTGAAGAATGTAGAGAAAGTATTTGCATTGACTACATGTGATGCCTCCAAAAAAATGAAAATGTGTGGTATATAAATAAAAGGGTCTATATATTAAAAACTGAGTTTGCTTTTTCTCATTTCAAACAGTGTGGATACAGTGTCAATTAAAGGAATATATCTAACATAATAAAGGTAATACAAATCATAATGTTAAAGACATCAACAAAATGGGGGGGGGCGCTGTTGTGCACCGAACAAGATGGCTGCCTGAAACGTGAGCTCCGTGGCAGGCAGATCACTCGATCCTGATCTTGTGCATTTACGATCTACAACCTGTACCAGGCTGCTGCGATTCGCGAGCTACTGGATCAGGGACCATCTGGTCCAAATCCCGAATAAAAACGGCACCAGGAACCCTGTGATCAGGAACTGCCACGACCATCCCCCATCGCCCGCCCATCTGCGCGCCGTAATCCGGCACTCGAGGAGAATCAGACGGTCCAGGCCCTCGAAACCGAGACACCCCGCCACCCCTGTGGAGGCCCGTGTGGCGGTGGAACACCTCTGCGGCGACGACCGGAAGCGAACCACGCAGTTGCTTAGGCCGTACAGTGCCGGCGCAGAGCACCGCGGATATTAGAACTGTAACCGCTGTGACCCTCGTTTGCTGGACCTGCGCCCGTGCTGGGCGGCTCCTACTCAGGCCCTCATAGATTCCTACATCGGCCTTCATCCTGCTGTCCCCCTCACTGGGCCCCCCCCCCTTCAATGAGACTTCAGCGCCCGGGTAGAGCTGCGGCACACCAACGGACGCCGGGTGCCGCGCTCCCCCGGTGGCGTGGACCAGGTTGCCGGACCCTTGGCGGCCGCAAGGTACGTGGGGGATGGGGATGCTGCTAACCCCTGGCCGCCTCGAAGCGGAGAAAAGGACAAATTGCTGCGCTGCTCCGCGGGGGTCACCAACTACCCGCACCCAATAGAGGACGCCCTGTGACCAGCTTGCTCCCGCCAAATGACTTGCTGTGGCCCGGCCCCTGCCCCGGCTCACCACGCAGGGTGCCCCCTGCAACCCCGTACGGAGTGATCGCACCAACATCATCCTGCACCCTCTCAGCGCAGCGCAGACCACACTAGATTCTTGTCTGCACCTGGAGGGGCCCGGACCCCTGGTGGCCTGGCCGCGGCCTGCTGGTTACCCTGGCTGGTGCCCCTTACACTGGCTGAGATCCCCTGTAGTCCACATCATCCGGCCCTGCAGCCCCGTGCCGGATACCCTACGACACCTGAAGCTCTGCCCTGGCCCCGCTCCTCCTCCTTCCAGGGCACCTGACTTTGGGCTCCCCAGCGCTGCTTGGGTTGTACCCCGCCAACCTTTGCCATCGAGGCCGCCTACCTGGATCCCCTGGGGGCTGTACGTCGTTGGTCCTGCCCGTAGAGGCGAGGGGTACCATCGGCTCTCCCTCATCTCTCCTGCGTCGCATCACCGCCACAATGACTAAAGGGACTGGGAAAAAACAGAGCTACATGAACATGTTCACGAAGACTTCGATCAGTTCTGCTGAGGAGGTCTCCGAGCAGACCCCTGCCACTACCTCATCCCTTGCTACCTCAGAATCTCAGAACATGATGGACTTTATCCGTGAGGGTTTTACCACGCTCCACTCGAAGTTAGACGACATGAATGGCACTATCTCCTCTATCAAGGCTCACATTGAGAGAACTGACTGTTGAGTGTTGGAGGTTGAAACCAGGGTGAGCTCCGCTGAGGACGGTCTGGGGGCGCTGCGTTCGGAGGTCACGGCTCTGTCCAACCACGTTCTAGAGGTGGAGAAGAAAAATGAGGACTTGGAATCTCGCTCGAGGCGTAACAACCTCTATATCATCGGGGTCCCCGAGAGTGGCATCGGAGAGCCGATGGAAGACTTTGTGGAACACACATTACTGTCGCTTCTGGATTCACCGAAGATCTCTCCGCAGTTTGCTATAGAGCGGGCACACCGGGCCCTGATGCCTAAACCCAAGCCGGGTGCACCTCCACGACCCATTATAGCTTTTGTCCTTAACTTTCGAGAGCGTGATGCCCTCCTCAGAGCCGCAAGACTCAAAGGTCAACTTCTACTGGACGGACCAAGGATACACCTATACCCTGACTTCTCGGTGGCTGTTCAGAGGGAGCGCAAGACTTTCTTGGCTGTAAAAAGAAGGCTTAGAGATCATGGAGTCAAATACTCCATTTTATACCCCGCAAAGCTGCGAGTCGAGCACAACAATCAGGTGTCATTCTTCACGATTCCGGGGGAGGCCTCCAGGTTTATCAACGAACATTTCCCAGGCTGACCTTCCTCCCCAGCTGTTCCTCTACAGCTACTCAGCTTACCCGTTGGGGAGGTGCTGACACCGGCTTTCCCCCCGACGCCAAGAATATACCACACTTGTACTCCTCAACAAATGTTAGTTGGATTACTCTGCATGACTGTGCCAAGTTAAACTGTGCCAAATATCGTTGTCAAGTTATGTCCGAAGCTTCATTGTAGGCATCATGTTCTCGCTGGATCTGCCACAGGCCCGGAGCGGCATATCAGTCCAGCCCACAGGCCCCCAGGCGTTGATGCCACTGGTTTGGATTTGGTTAAGGGGTTTTGGGGTTGTCATTCCTCTAGTCGGGGGAGGGATGTGGGTGGGTGTGGGTTGTGATGGGTGTTTTGTTATAAAAAAGTTTGGCGCTGGCAGCGAGGGCGGACCGCAGGGTAATGCAGTGTTAATGGGGCTACAGGTCTGCTGCATCGGCCCACTGGACATGATCATCCTGGTGATATGAACGCCACCGCTTCCTTGACGGAGAACAATCTAACTTTCATGCGCTGGAATCTGAGGGGGCTGGGCAATTTTAAAAATATGAGACAGATACAGCTGCATGCGGAACGGCATAGATCCAAGATCCTTTTCTTACAGGAGACGCATGCGCGTTCTGAACATTGTATGAGATTTGCCAGAACCTGGGGCCCCCAGAGATACTTCACCAACTTTTCTACTCAAAGTCGTGGGGTTATGACTATTATTTATAAGAGTCTTAAATTTACACTCATTTCTTCACAAATAGACCCCCAGGGTAGATATGTACTACTCCATGCTACACTCCAGAATAGGGAGGTGATCTTGCTGAACATCTATGGCTCCAACATAGATGACCCAGAGTTTTTCACACACCTTGCATCCCTTCTGGCTGGTTTCCCTTTGGTTCCTATCCTCTGGGGTGGGGACTTGAACACCATTTTTGATATAGACCTTGACAGATCTGGATACAGGCCCCGCCAACTCACCAGGGCAGCCTATGCTGCACTGTCGTCCCTTCCCCGCCTTGCGGTCGTGGACGCATGGAGACTACTCTACCCTGATTCCCGTGTCTATTCCTTTTACTCTTCAGTCCATGATTCCTATTCCCGAATTGATAGGTGGGTAATCTCTGATGTATTGATTAAAAATGTGGTACAATTAACGATCCTCCCTAGGACCCTATCCGACCACTCCCCGGTGACCATTACCATGGGCTGGGGGATGGACTGTGACCGTACCAGACGCTGGAGGTTGAAACCTCATTCTCTCCTTGACCCTCTGTTCAGATCGGAGCTCGAGGTAGCCATTGAGGAGCTTTTTTAAATAAACAAGGACTCCGTGTCCTCGCAGGCTACCCTGTGGGAGGCCTTTAAGGCATATATTAGGGGCATAGCACTGTCCAAAGAGAGTGGCATACTTAGGACAATTCGAAGGGATATTGCTGTCAGCGAAACCAAGCTATCGACCATGGAGGCCCAGTGCAGCTATAGGAGTGGAGCTGGACGTTTTTCGTTCTCTGGTGGAACGAGAACAAAAATTCATAGATAGCCCCGGCATGGCGAGGAGATACGGAGAGGGCGTGCGGCCCGGCTGCTTCCTTGCTAGACTCATCCGTCATGAGCTGGGTGCTCCACACATACCTGGGATTGTTCGTCCGGATGGCTCCTTAGCTATCACATCACAGGCCATCAATTCGGAGTTCTTCACTTTTTACGAAGCCCTATACTCCAATTCGGACGAGGCCACGGAGGCGGAGGTGGACTCCTATCTTGCTGCTCTCCCCCTAACGGTCCTCTCTCCTGAGACCGCTGGTTCCCTCGATTCTCCACTCACCTCGGAGGAGTTTACGGAGGCCATAGACTCGCTCTCCTCGGGGAAGGCTCCCGGCTCCAATGGCATCCCGGTTGAATTCTATAAATGCTATAAGACTTTCCTACTCCCTCACTTAATAGCTCTCTGGGAGGAATCGGTAGAGGCAGGCATACACCCCCCCCATCACTCCGCGAAGCCACAATTATGGTATTGCTCAAACCTGGTAAACCTGCCACCCAGTGCAGCTCATATCGCCCACTTTCCCTCATAAACTGTGATACAAAATTTTTTGCCAAAATGTTAGCGACCAGGCTTGCCCCCTGTATGCCATCTATTATACACCCAGACCAGGAGGGATTCATTCCAGGTCGCTCTACCGCTCTGAACCTTAGACAGCTCTTTAATATAATTAGCAGGATTAGCCCCAATGTGCAGGCGGTTGCCGCAACCCTCGTCATGCAGAAAGCGTTCGATTCAGTCTCCTGGAGATACCTCTGGCGGGTGCTCGAACAATGCAAATTCGGGCCAGTTTTCCACTCCTGGGTCAAGGTGCTTTACTCAGGCCCTGTGGCCATGTCCGCACGGAGGACAGATGCTCCCCATTCTTCAATATTGCCAGGGGAATGAGACGGGGTTGTCCGTTCTCTCCCCTGATTTTCGCTATAGGGATAGAACCTTTCGCCAACATGCTTCGACAACTCCACTCGCATAGAGGGCTTCGCTCGGCGGGTCAAGCCGATAATGTATCCCTCTATGCTGATGATGCACTCCTTCTCGTGCGGTCCCCCTCCACTAATTTACCCCTGATATTGAAAGATATTATCCACTTCGGGCACATCTCAGGCCTCAAGATGAACTGTGCAAAATCCACGCTTTTTCCGCTGATGGAATGCACCCCCCCCCTGACACTATGGGGTTCACGTGGGCGCAATCGAAGTTCACTTATCTGGGGATTGAAATAACACGTCAGATTGAGTCGACCCTCGAGGAGAACTATCAAAACTACCTTGCGCACCTGGCGGCTAAGACTCTGGCATGGAGCAAATTGCCGATCTCCCTGGCAGGTAGAATAGGGTTATTGAAAATGATAATATTACCCCAATTACTATACAGATTCACCAACGTCTCCCTGTGGCCGGGCGAGGGTTTCTTCCAAGCATTGACACGCAGCATCAACTCTTTTTTGTGGCATTCGGGTGCGGTCAGGCTCAAGCTCGGGACCTTATCTACCCCAATGGCTGACGGCGGCTTTTGGGCCCGCGACTTTCTTAAATACTGGTTGGTTTCTCAAATCCAATACACATCCTACTGGTTTAACACCGCAGACCCTCCTCCACATGTTAGACTCGAAAAACTGGCGGTCAGCGACCGGGACATCCGCTCCCTGGTGATACAACCCTTTCCTTTGGCACGGGATACACTGAATCCGGTGGCTTGCACCTCCCTGGCACTAACAAAAACGTGGAAATTGCTAGATACTCCTCATCCATTTCATGGCAATCTCCCACTGTGGAACTTTCTCCCCGGGATCCTACGAGTACCGCCGGCGACTGTGCGCAGATGGGCTGAGGCGGGATACGAGTTGCTCCGTGACGTATTCGAGCAGGGTAGCTTTGTTGAGTGGCCCGACCTGCCGCTGCCCTTGAGGGGTGGCCCGAGTGCATGGCTTCAGTATTCATCTCTACGTAAAACCCTTAAGAGAAACTACCCCATGTTTCCAGCAATGCCACCGGACGATCCCGCTATTGAAGAACTGACTTCCCCCACACCTACCAGAGGGAAAATATCTAGGCTATACACAATGATACAATCCAGATCCACTCCGAAATTCACTGGGCTAAGGCGGGCGTGGGAGGAGGACCTCGGGGTGGAGGTGACGGATGAATGCTGGGCTCACATGTGTGCCCGTATACACCAGGTGTCTTTCAATTCCCGTTTCAAGTTGATTCAACTAAAGGTGTTACATAGGTTTCATTATACCCCGAGCAGGTTGCATCGTATGCTTAGTGATCACTCCCCAAGATGCCCCAGGTGTGGGCAGGATGGCGCCGACTATATGCACATGATCTGGGCCTGTCCCCGCCTCTCCCAATTTTGGGAGATGGTGTTCACAACCGTATCTGCTATACTTGATCAACCTATCGACCCCTCCCCAATGAAGTGCCTATTCCATGACTTTCCAGGGCTACCCCGAAATTCCAATAAACTGGCCGGCCTTTGCATGCTCCTTGCGGTACGAGCCATTCTGCTCTGTTGGCTTCGCCCCGCACCTCCCACGCATGCGCAATGGCTCAGGGTTCTCACATGGGCCTCAGACACTGAGGAAGCGTGGTCCTGCCTACAACCAGCCCACTCGAGGCCTAGGGATGTTTGGCTCAGGTTTCGCTCCTATATGTCAGATTTAAATGCGACACCGGATACAACTTCCCCAACTCATACACCCACTCATGCAGGTTGTCTATCCTGAGCTAAGGGCTCCCTTACACTGCGTTCGCACTGTATGCGTTCTTGATGGTAAATGTTCATACTAGATGCACTGACTGTATGCCTGTACTGTTTTAACTGTACCTACCTTGTGCTTGCCTTGTGTATTGTTCGCCTGTGTTCTGCTGCCAAGCTGTTTAATAAAAAAAGGTTTTAAAAAAAAAAAGACATCAACAAAATTGCAGCCGGTGATTAAATATCTACTTTTATTCAAAAAAGCGGCGATGGGCTCCTTGGCCATCATTGATGACTCTATCAGGTCAATCAAACAGGATCTTTCAGTGGTGAATAAGATGGTTCAGGGCATAGCTTTCGGCATCCTGAGCGAGCAGTGCAGGCAGGCCCTTTTTCCTTCCCTGCCGCACTGCCCGCAATTAATATAAATGGTTTGTGGGAGCCGGAGCTCCATACAATCATGGCCGCTCCGCAGCCACCTACTTGGAAGCCACAGTCGCTTCCCCAGCCTGCTCCTGATGAGCTATGCTATTGGCTGGGAAGCGTTGCTTATTGGCTTCCTGTTTCGAGCCGGAGCTGAAGCCTTGCAGCCCCTTATCAAAGGCTCTCATTAAAGGCCTGTACTCGCTTGTCTGGGCATGTCCGGGGCTTACTGCTGCTTGGCGAGATCCAATTTCTCTCTGTCCTGTGTATCTCCACTGTCTCCTAGGTGGCATTGCACTGCTGCTCACCACTACACTTTAAGGTGAGGGCGGTTTGGTTCCCATTCCCGTCGGTTCTCCCCTTGTTTGCCTGACTGCTACCTATCCCTCTGACGAGACTTGGCTGCATTTTTCTCATAGAACGCATTGCTTGATTTTAGTTCCTTTTTGCCGCACATGCAACTAACTTCACCCTACATCTGATGCCTACTTCTGAACTTGGTTTCCTTTCGGACTTTCACTATGTGTGCAGAAAGCAGTTTCTTGTTCCGGGAAGGGTAGCTTGACAGTCTCTACTTCTACTTCATCTTGTCCCTGTGAAATTGTAAGCTTGATGTTAACCCCGTATCATAAGGCCAGTCTGTACATTTACCTTAACTGTGTCCTGCTTTCGGTCTACCTGTTCCTGCTTAATTAGTTGTTGGCCCACTCACTATTGCTGTATACTGCTGTAACCCCCTGCACCCTGCTTGTGACTTTCCCATATTGTGCACTCTTTCTAATGCCTCTTCTTCCCATCTGTTGGCGAGGAAGTCAGTAACACTGTGCTACTGAGTTGCTTTCCTGGTTTAGAGTGTGAGCTGCCACAATGCTGCTGATGCCAATGCAGAGATGCAGTTTTCATAAAATTAGACGATGAATTATAGATCATAGCTCAAAGGTGGGTGTTTGTGGTGAAAACCAAACTGTTGGATCAAGGAGAATTAGCATCAAATGCTGAGTGGAAGCCTAAGGACAGGATTATGACAAAAGCAAACAAAATCAAAGCACTTATCCAGGTTGTAAAACATTGCTGCAACCCCATCCCAGGAACCCCAGCTTTAAAAAGTCGTGAAACCCCAACATCTAAAAAATGAGAACGCATAATAACAACACAGTTTCCAATAAAGTGGAGTAACACAAAATGAGGGGTTCTCCACGCAAACGCTGCTGAGGTCCCCCCGCAAAGATCCTCGAAGTGTGTTCTGCACCACAGAGTTTCAGGCCAGCCTCGGCCACCACTCATGCCTAATGAGTATGACGATCATGCTGCTGCAGAGGCGTAAGGCAGACTACACCAAGTGAAAAATGTATAGTTAGAATCAAATCTTACATCTAACAGACACAGGAGTGAAGAGAGGGTCCCGGGAAAGCCCCCTATGTTACCTATGCGATTGTCAACCTGCAGAATGAAGAATGAAAGGTGTAACTCGCTTTTTGGACAGTCACCAACTGCACCAATGTATCACCATTCAAACCGTATCCAGTTGATGGTTTTGCGGAGACAGAGGTCTCCTCGATGGACCAGATTGACTGACAACAAAGCGAGGCATTGATGAGGTCATTAGAGACATCACGACATAGCTGCGTAAGTCATGAAGAAAATATGCATTTATGCATGAAGTTACACAGATATGCACTATTTTATTACTCGAAGACAGGAAAAACATACTAGTGACTCCTGTAGGTAGAGGACAGAAACATTTACATAACGCTAAGAAACATTCTTTTCTTTTGGCAAAGCGAACCCACAAGATGCAGACTATACTTGGACCAAACCTGCATATGCTTTATTGCAACTAGCCATTAGTAGTCATGATGACACATATGGAAACTATAAGGTGACTGAAGTGAATGAGGTTGGAAAGGCAGGCCTCAAAAACATGGAGGGGGAGACACGTTTCATTCAGCACGAGGCCCAGAGCTGGTATTCACATTTAGGACAGGGGTGGGTGGAAAATTCCTGGATCCTGAGGCAGTAAGCCACCTGCAAGAATTCAGAATACAATCCTCATAATTGCAGACAGAAGGGCTCCATTTTGCAGTCCCTTCATACGTGACCAAGCAGAACAGGACAATGCCCATTTACTCGTGGGAAGAAAAGCTGTTCTCAGCGAGACAGAGTGGAATGATACAAGTGTTGCCCACCATAAACTGCAACCTACAGGCACTCTCCCAGGCTAGGTGATCAGACTAGTAGCAACAATGTGGAAAACACAGCCCTCCATATTCCTTCCCATCATCTTGAAAAGGTACACTGAGCTCTGTGACCAGAAAGGGTCCCAGGTCTGGAAGGACCCGCTTTAGCCAATCCAGAAGCTTGTTAAGGATTCCAATCCGGTGTCACACACCGGACCAGGACCCTCGCCCTTAGCCTTGTATGTAGTGCTCAATTGAGATGCCTTTTCTCTTTATTTTCAATTAATTCAAATTGAGCCGCTACCCAACTCGTCTCACACTCCATTTTACAAATACCCTGGGTCACAATGGACCATGAACCAGGCCGCTGGGTGGTAACACAATATTCATTTATTTTAAATTCAAAGAAAATCACACAATTTTTATATGGGCAGTAATCACCAATGGGGTGATAATAACAATTTAACTACTGAAATACACTTTGGTACCCTTCTACAAGAACATATCCAAAGCACAATTGAATAGAAGAACTTTTTGAATTAGGATAGAGAGCACCCAAGTTAAGGTTTCCCCCTGCAATGTTCCCTCAACCCAAAATTACTCGAATTCTGAGTGGATAGAAAGAAGCAGCGGGTAGTCAGGGATATGAGGCAGCAAAGAGAATCATAATCTGACCTTCCCTCACAAACCCTTTGCAATGGCCTAAAATGACACTCAGATTTTGAAAAAATTATTAATTATATGTGTGATTAAATAATGATATACATATGTTTTATCACAGTATCAGGGATGTGATATCACTAGCAACCATAAGGAAAGGTATCACAAAAGGCATACGGTTCAACAGCAATGTGAAATTGAGAACCCAGTGCAGTCGAAGCTTCTCACGTGGAAAAGGTGCATTTACACTTTTTTCAGTTTTAAATGTCAAAATGTTTTTTTTTCTAAAATGGGTTAAATATCCAAAATTGGAATGCAGTTTTTAGGCAGGGTGATAGATACACATCACAGGAACAATATAGAAGTGAAAGGGTGACTATAGCTGAAGAATTGGATGAGATTTTCAAGGTGGAATGAGGTTCAGTTTAAGTAAATAAAGCCGTTAAACATGAGAACATCGGTTTTGAAAGAAAGGAAAAGTTTTACTTAAGCTAAATTTAGTGGCTAGAAAAGAGGAACGCCCCCCCCCGTGAATATAAAAGTTACGCTCCAGTCGTAACCCTTCACACAGTGTACCCCTTTTCCTTAGGGAAAATTAATTAATTTAATCAAAATATTGCTAAGGAGTTGCAAGATGGGGTGAATGAAAGAATGGCGCTAACATTAGAAAAACAAGGACAGGGTGCACAGAAAATTAGCACAGTTTAGACAAGTTATCACGGTATGAGTAGGGTTGCTTAGAGAGTGGAACAAAGACAAAAGTCAGGATGGGGTAGGCTATGTGCTTCTATGGGATGGGGAAATACAGTCCACTCTTGAATCTGAGATTTTGGGACAGTCAACTGGGTTCTGATCACCGCACGGTGGGCGCCCCTTACAGCAAACAGCTGGGCCAGTCTGGTCTCCGGACGCTAAAGGTACAGCAAGCATGCAGGTTGTGGGCAAGAAGCCGTTTTGATCACGGATGCTCCCCAAAAGTACCACAGCTTTTCCCTTTGGTTATTGGGATTTTAGTGGGGTTTTCTGTATCAATGGCCTTGCTGGGATATGATCAGCTATGCTTTGGCCTTGCTGGGATAGGATCAGCTATGCTTTGGCCTTGCAGCGGAATCTGGAATCTGGCAAGATGAATGTAGAATATCAGGAACGCAGGCGCTGGACATTCAGGGGAGAGTCTGTGTCCAGAGTTCTGTCAGCCGCCCTTATTTATAAGGCATGGTGACATTGGTTTATTGTTGGGCAGAACTGAGCAAGGCCTTCCCCCAAGACCCGGATAGGTCAGCCAATGTTGGTTGCTTCCTCTAGGAGGTGACTCAGTTTATGGGGTTGTACTTTATGATGTGCAAAACCTTCCCACAGACCTTCCTTTCATTCCTAACATAAATTACACATGTGTACAGTTGTGGGACTTCAACAAATTACATGGGCAGATTACATATTTCATGCAGAGCATGGCAGTCCAATTCTCATGTTTGTACGCCATTGTTCTGCCCTTCTAATAGTTTTTCACAATTTTAGTAAGAACCGCTTCACCCCAAAATCCCGCAATTTTAGATGTGTGTGCATATTATCATAGAGCATATTTCTATTGATTTTTAACATTCCACCATATGTACTTTCCCCATGATTTACATTCTCCTGGCGTTTGGGTCCCATACATCCTATGGACGGCCATGATATCTTGTTTAGAAGCCACGAAAATCATATAAACTGTACAACTTTTATATTTCTGCACTGTCGGGTTAGAATTAACAGTCTTAAAAGTTTATTCATCAAATAGTATTTTGAGACAGATGAGCTGACTTTGTCCTTCCACTGGGACCATTTATTTCTTCAGCTACCACCAACTGTCAGTTTCAGCCCAGGGTGGCCATGGGGGTTTCCCAGTTTTATTGAATGTTTATTGACACTTCTCCCACTTCGCACCTAGATGTCCCAGATCTATTGTCTCAAGCTGAAGCCCAGACAAATGTCTGACGAGCGTGTGACAATTCTTTGTCTTGGTCCATTCAAAGTTTTCAAAGGTAGTGGTTAACAGGTAGGTGTACTAGAAGTTTATGGTGGCTCCTTTTGGGGGAAGGCCACAGTTTAGCCAGCAGAAAACCTGTTCTGGAGCTCCCAAAGCAGCCAGCTAATGCATTTAATTCTTGATTTTATTTTATTTTGGTCTGAACCAAAATCAAGCCTGTTGAATAAAAAATCCCATTTATGTTTCCCAGCACAAACCCCTTTACATTGTTAGACAAGGGCCGCGCATTATCCAACATACACTTTTAAAACAGGTATTTTTCTTATTTGCAAAAGTACATTTAAACACGTCTGAGGCCTGCTGGCATGTTCCTTTCAAAAGGTTCTATCTGGATTTCCCACATTGTTCTGCAGTCATAGTCAGTTTCTTTTATACAGCAATTTGTTTAAAACACAGATCCACTGAAATTGACATAGGCCCAGAGAGCCAGGGCCTCTTTGAAGCATTGATTTTTGACATTTTGAAGCCCAAAAGTAAAGCGTTTTCCCGCACGACTGAAAGTAAAGCTTCCTTTGATTTCCCAGTTCTGAACAACAGCCTGTCATTCAGGGATACTGTTCTCTTCTGTTGGAGCACAATGTAAATATGGATGGGCATGGCAAGGTCTCACTGATGAAAGTAGTGTGATGAGGAACAGAGGAAAAGAGCATCAGAGCAGCATCATTTTAAATGTAAAATATTTCCCTTTTTCAATGGGAAACTTTGGGCTTGCATCAAAGCAGCGCTGCTTTTTCACTCCGCTTCTTTAGTACACACAAGAACACACCCTGGCAGCCTTTCTCAGGGTGCTCCCGGTTCCATCTTGCCCAATGGTGCTTGGCAAAACAGTGCAGCCACCCTTTTGTAGCTGCAAAACTCAGTTTTGATGCGAGGCAGCAGTGCTCAAAGGAGCCAGTGCAACCATTTTGCTGTTTCTGCTGAAGTTCAGCTTGGTTATGGATGAGAGTACTGCTGAGTGGGTAAATATATCCCACAAGCTCGATTTGTGAGGTGGTGTGAATTCTTTCATGGGCCAATGGTCTTCCTGCGACTCTGCAACAGTTTAGTTTGTAACATTTGGGGGCAGTCTCAGTTGGAGCCACATGATATGCAAAGCCAGTAGAATCACTAACCTATAGAATTCCTATATGTAGTTAGCCCAAACTGACCAATGATGACACCCCATAGGTTTTGTGGTGTGCCCAATTTTTGTGACATCACTCGTGCATGAAAATGTGTGACACAGGATCAGAAGCTGAGATTGCCAGAGAATTGGTTTCCTGTATGATCCCTGTCTGTTTTGGAAAACAAAGACAGCAAACTTTGCCCCATGGCCGAGTCTTCTGTTATTGCATTGGGGAGTCTTTGATGGGCCTGAGATTCTCTGCTAACTTGGGATATTGTTATTGTGAAATCCCAAATTCCTTTGGCATACAACAGCTGGTAGCAGAGGACGGTCGCTACGTCTGATTGGCGGAAGGACGTCTTGTCCCGTTGCATGCCTGGAGGGCTGTGAGGTAACCCACGGAAGCCGAGAGTCACACGGAAGGTGCACACAATGAAGAGGCCCTCGGGAACCACCTTGGAGAAATTCCTGCCTGCTTTCCATGGGACTCCCAGCAGACCGGAAATGCAGAGTGGCAGGTTGGGGGGGAGTTGGTGTACGAACAACGTCAGCGGAACACAGAGTGTAAGTATAGACTCAGCTATATGGCGAACAGGGGAGGAAGTGGACAGGTGTCATTTGATGTTTGTGTTGGAGTTTTGGGGGTAAAGAGTGGTGCTGAGTAACTTTTGTTCTTGGTTAGGGAACATTCGTTTTTGCGGCGAACAGTTGTGGCAGTCTGCTTTGACGATTGACTTAGGGTTACAGATGATAGAAGGTATATAAATATCAGGTTTCCTGTGGGTTGAGCGTTGTAGCTCGGGGCATGGATGAAGGTATCCCTGTGTACAGGGCTTAGCAGATTAAGCTAGCTTGAAGGTGCTCTCCTGGTTAAATCTTGCAGAGTTGTTTTATCTACAAGGTGATGGGTGGATTAGCTGAATTATTGTTTTCCCTTTTAGGAAGGCAGAAAAAACAGCTGTCTATATGTTATTTATTGTCTGTCTGGTTTGTCATTGAGTTCGGGGAGTGTACAGGTGGACATAGTGAAGGACAGGTATCAGCTATTTCTTTTCTTCCTTACTGTAGACAGGGACGTCATTTCACCAAAATGCCAGGGGTAGTGGAAGTGACATCACATGATTCTTGACCTCTGATGACATCCCAGGAAGTGATGCCATTTGACCCCACCCCGAAAAGTGACATCACAGGAAGTGATGGAACACAACCGTTTACCCCTTGACAAAATAGAACAGACTAAATCAGTGACTTACCCCCTGAAGTGTGCCTCAAATAAGCTTGTAATGAGTCTAGCAATTCTTGTTTATAATTCCAGAAAGACAAATCATTTGTTATTCATATTCTTTCTTATTTAGGGTCACTACTCTGTTTTACTTGTGGAAACTGTTTGTTTTAAGAAGCCTGAATAAAAAATTCAACCACTCTGGAAACAAAGCCACATGACACATTGGCCACAGCCCAGGAGCTTCAATTTGTAAAAGAAAAAAGAAAAAGAAAATAAAATATTTTTTTAGGGGTATCAAGGGATACCACAGGGGTAGCAAGGAAGACCTCAGGGGTCGCAAGTGTGACCCCTGGCAACCCCTAAATGACGTCCCTGACTGTAGAGGAGACGTTGCCAGTCAGGTTGTTGTAAAGGACTTAAGGTGCACGAGAAGGGCAGAGCTTTTTAGGAGGCGGCGAAAGATAATCGAGTTTTGAAACAGTGGTCGCACCTTTGGGGTAGAGTATGAAAAGTGCATGAGCAGAGTTGTCAATTGAGCCTTTGGGCCGGAGAGCTGCAGAAGGACATAGCACGTAGCACACCTGTGGTATTAGTCAAGAGCCGAAGAGGCTGAGATTAATGTGAAAGAAATTCAGTGTATCATCAAATGTGGGTGTGTCAAAACCCTGATTTGAGGTCAAGTTGTTAAACCATATTCGTATAATACCACCTTGTTATGAATATTGGCCTAAGCCCATTCGCGTTACACAGAAAACCGCGTCTGAAATGTTTCGATATTTGATCAACTTCACTGCCATTTTAAGAATCGCCTGCCATTTTGATTTTGACTCCTGCTTTGTGTTCTAAAATGGTGGACTGTGTTTTTGACTTGCAGCTGAGCTAAACGACCTTTGAGTTTCGTTAATGTATAAACTGACCGAGAGCAGACTGTTTGTTCTATGCAAAGAAACCTTGTGACTCGAGTCAACTGCAATCCAAGTGTTGTCTGCGCTCACAAGCCTCATCCTCATATAAACAACGAGACAATGAAGTACAAACTCAGATTGTGTGCTTTTGCTGAACTGCATTGTAGTGATTCCTGAAAGAAGGCTTACTGTGGATCAGAGAACCAACGGGATCATTGTAACTTCATGGACATGTAAACTTGTTTAATATTGTTGTACAATATTGTAATATTTGACAAGTAAACTGGGCACGAACCCTAGCATGTAACTTATTAGTTTGGAGAGGGGCTGGACAATGATTAGAAACTGTATACAAATTTCTGTGTTAAGATGTCCAGCTCTCTCACCCCTCACTGTGTCTGCTGGCACACACTGCGGGGTGTTGGGAGCCAGATAGCTATCTGTTTGCTTTGATTCTGCACAGTAATAAAAGATACTTGTATCTTTTCGACTCGTGATTGGTGTATTTCATTTTGTGGTACTAAGCCTTGATATTTCTTGGGTCTTTCAGATGGCGCCCGAATAGGGACCCACAAGATTGATGTTTCCTCGCTGAAAAGAAGACACGGCTATCGGACCGGGATCGGAGAGTGAGAAAAAGGGGGCCCCTTTGTATGAGACGCGATACCTCCACAGTACTGCACGAACTGATCCCTGAACGGGGAGCACGTGGTTCGAGAGGACATCTTGACGAAGGTCCCCATATCGAGGCGGGCTCTTTGCTGAAATTGCCAAGCATGAGGATCCTTTGTAATTCAATCGGACCTTCTTTATACTTTATCAGGTGAGTCGTTCCCCGATTCCCATGTATCCTGATATTTGGTTGTAGATTTGCTCTTGCGAGTTCAAACGACGCCAGGAGACACCAGTGATCTGATATGCCTGGCAAATTTCAGGGGTTTATTCCGCAGAGACAGACAATCTTTGGAATATGGCTGACTGGCACCACCTGAGGGGTGCCCGGCGTGGACTATGTACTGTAAGTACGGCCTTGGTAGTATAGTATTCAAGGATATTTGGCACAGACAAACTAGACATGCTTCTGAATTTCAGTGGTCAGTTCATGGTAGTTTTCAAATTGCCTGTATAGAATATTTAGAGTCTATACTGTTAAAGAAAAAGGCTAGGCCTGCAGCATTTGAAGTAATTAAGAATTGGAGAAAAGAAGCTATGCAGCAACTTAAGAGTAAAGAGAAACACGCATGTCGGCATATGTCTAACCCTGAGAAAGCATTATTGTATGATCAACAGAAACAGTCGGAATCTATTACAAGTATGGCTAGAGCTTTACAACTTGGGGTACAGAAAATATATCCATCTCAGGATTTTCATACCTCAGACGAGCTAATCGATAAACTTTTGAATGAACATAGGACTTTTGCCACTGTACCGCCTCTCTATGTGACTCTCCCTGTTGTTTTACCTCTTCCCGCTGTTGCACCTCCTCCTGTTGTTGCTCCTGTTCCTCCGTTATTCCTCCTCCTCCAGTTATTGCTCCTCTTTCTGTTGTTGTTCCCCATTCTGCATCTTAGCCCTTACCGACAGTTGCTCTTTCCGTAATTCCATCTTTACCACCAGTGGTAGTATCTCCACTACCCCTTGTACAAGATTTGTCTGAACTTTCTTTACCAAGTGGTTCTGCTTGTAGTGATTGAAGCTAGGAAAAGAGAATTGTATGCATGGGCTAAGAAATATATAGAAGAAGGTGAAAAATCAGCTGGCTTAACTTCAATTTTTGACCAAGAAAGTATTCCCGAACAGAATATTTTGATAAAGGGGATGGGAATGCATTTGGCTGAAATGTGGAGTGATTTGACAGACATGGATGTTCCACAAGGGTTGAGGGATTTGAATGTTTTAGCATACTCACGGGACACTGCAGAGAAAGTACATGAGCATGTTGACAGGGTTTTTGAGTTTAAGAGGGTGTTAGATCGCTTACAGAAAGATGATATGGATGGTTATAGATTGGACGCTTCATATGTGCAGAAACAATTTCTTCCCTCTTATAAACCAATGAGTGAAGAGACACATATTTGCACAAGTGACACGCTTAGATGGATTTTGGATGTTTCAATTTCTCCCATTGAAGTACATGACACGTTTAGTCAGTATGCTCCAGCAATGCAAAGGAAAGTGTTACAGGTAATGGTAGAATACCTGCAGGATAAGTATATGAAGAAAAAGGTTTGTTGTCCTGTAGATTTGATGGTCATTTATAGGAGAGCATTTTCACCTGATACTGCTTTGGCTACTTTGTCACTTGATTTAGCCTTGTTGCTTAACAAACGTTCAGAATTGCCTACTTCTCAGATCCCAATGAGGGAAGTTCCTCCGACATTTGTTCCTAAAGTAGAAATTCCAGCTAATGCCGCAATGGGCGCAGCTGCCACTACTATTGAAGCCCATTATTTCTCACAGTTTGTTCATGTCCCATTTTCTAGACAGGAAGTGAATACCATTAGACGGACGATTCCAGATATTAGGAAAAATCCAACAGGATTTTATAAAGAAATATAATCTGTCTTGCATATGTCAGTTTTCACATTGGGTGATATAGACTTGTTGTTCCCTGTGATCCTACCTGCTGATTTATGGAAAGAGATTAGAACTGTAGATGATTTGGCAGGATTGGGTGACATGGGTTAACTTGGTACAGATAGATGGAGAAAGGAAGGCTGGTGAGAGACCGCCACAGATGATATTGACACTACCAGACAGAATAGTAACAAAATTGAAGACTTTAGTTCCATAAAGAAGAATAGTTTGGGATAAGCTTACAGTTTGCTTCCAGGGGAAATCTGAAGGTGCTTCCGAGTTCTTTAATCAGTTTGAACAATTGTTTTCGGATTTTAGTGGTCAGGATTTGAGTACCGAGTCAGGAAAAAGGCCGTTTGTAGATAAATTTGTGCGTGGATTGTTGCCTGATATCCAAACACAAATTATGACTTCTGAAATCGCCTGGCAAGCAAGATCACAGTCTGAAGTATTGTACATGGCTCAGTATTATGAAAATAGGATCAATAATGAAAAAGAGGATAGAAAAAAAGAAGGGAGACTTGAAGACAAAACTATTGTTGTAGCAGATAGTAAGAGGAACTAGAGGTGGGAGTACACAGTTTAGAGGACAATTTGGCCCACAGAGCAATGCGCAGATGGGTCCTGTGCACATGAACCAATGTCCTTATTGCAGACAAGAAGGTCATTGGCGGGCACAATGCCCGATCCTTCAGCAAAGATAGAATAACCCATATGGTACCAGGGGTAGATGATCCAGAGGCCATTCTGGGATAGGGGGTCTTGGTAGAAGTCAGTTCACTCAGAACCAACAGTCATTTTCACAAGATAGTCAGCAGCATAGTGTTGATAATAGGAACATTTTTGACAATCCTTCGGCTGTCTCTTTCTGAGGATCTTGCATTTGATGATGTACTGTTCCGTTAGGACAGCCCGAATCAGAGTCTGCAACCAGTATCTATTCCCGTAGATCAGAAAGGGCCCTACGTATAAATGAAGGTTGGGAATAGTAAGCATCTATATTTGATAGATACAGGAGCACAGAAGTGTTCCGTTGATCATTCACGGGTTCCAGATAGTCCACTGTCAGGGCAGAACAACATTTCTGTAGGGTTCTCTGGTATGCCACTGGTTAGTCCGGTTTCTCAGCCGTTACCGATTTCTGTGGGGCCATTTACCAATTCATGTCCATTTCGTTTGACGACGAATTGTGGCAAAAAATTTGTTGGGGTTGAATCTGTTAAAAGAATTGAATGCAGTAATTTATTGTTCTCCAGATGGAGTGCATTTGACGATTTCACCCCAGCAAACTTCTGTTTCACAATTCTTGACTAGGCCTTTACCGACTGATTTGGATAAAGTTCCGCCATGTTTATGGGCGATTGATGATAATGATGTCGGTATTTTACAAATTGAACCTGTTAAAATTGTGTTGAAACCAGGTGTTAAACTACCACTAATTCCACAGTATAAGATTTCAGTTGACGGTGAGCAAGCTTTAAAGAGTATAGTTTCTGATTTTGTACATCGCAGAGTGCTTGAGGAAATTGCAGGAAGTTTGTGTAATAGTCTGATTCTAGTGGTGTATAAGAAAGGGGATAATGCAATTCCTTTCCGTTTTATTATTGATTTGCGTGTTATCAATAAGATTGTTGCTCCACAATTTCCAATTGTGCCTGATGTAACCACTATATTAACGATGATTCCAGCTTCAGCTACTCATTTCAGTGTTGTGGATCTAAAGAATGCTTTCTTTAGTATTCCTGTACATGTAGACAGTAGATATTTGTTCATGTTCACCCTAGGGGGATGCTCATTCACATTCACTTGTGTGCCATAAGGGTACACTGAGAGTCCAAGCATTTACAGCAGAGCTTTGAAGGAGCAGCTCGATACACTTGAGTTGCCTTCCACTTGTACGTTGTTGCAGTATGTTGACGATGTTCTTTTAGCTGCAGACTCAGAAGTTGCTTGCAAGGAGGGCACTGTGTTGCTACTTATTCATCTAGCAGAAAATAGGCATAAGGCTTCATTGAAAAAGTTTCAATATTGTCAACAGGAGGTTGCCTATTTAGGCTATCTGCTGTCAAAGGAGGGGAGAAGACTGACACCTGAATGGATAAAAAACATCTCTAGCATGTCTGTCCCAAATACACAGAGAGAGGTCAGGGCCTTGATAGGCTTGCCCTTGTAATGTAGACAGTGGATCCCTAATTTCTCATTAATGATAAAACCAATGTTGGCATTGATAAAGAAGGGCATTTCTTTACCTTTACCGTGGAACTTGGATTGCCAGAAAGCTTTTGATCTGCTCAAGGCTGCGTTGTGTTCAGCACCGGTTTTGGGCACACCAAATTATGAAAAGCAAAACAGATTGGTACACACTTAGGGCCTCATTACGACCCTGGCGCTAAACCATGGTGCCATTAGCACATGGTCCATGCCGGGGTCCGCCATGGTGAATGGCGGAATTACCGCCCCATTCCAAGGTTGGCGGGGCGGTAATTCCCCATTCACCATGGGCCCTTCCCCATTCCCATTTTTGCCCCATAGGGCTCAATGGGAATGGGGAAGGCGCTAAGTACGGTGCTGCAAATTGCAGCACCGTACTTAGCACCAAGGTCCCGCAAAGGGAACTCGTAATCAGGCGTTAAGGGTTTAACAGCGCCGACACCTTTTACGGCGCCGTAAAACCCTTAACGCCAGGGTCGTAATGAGGCCCTTAGACTGCGCCACCAGTAGTCATGTTGTTTCCGTGAATAAATGACATTTGGTCACACTTGATTAGAAGTTAGAGGAGAACATTTTATTATTTACTCCATTGCCCGTTTGTAACATTTTGTTTGTTAACAAGTGTTTCGGCCTCTCAAGGGCCTTTTTCAAAACAGTAACTTTTTCCATGTATTTGTAGTGTGTCTCATTGCTTTCTTATATGCTTACTTAATATGTTTTTTCGTACTACAATGATGACTGCAATTACACGTTTTCTTTTTCTTTTCCTTCAAACGCATGGTTTAATTTATTCCATTCTTTTTATTTGTGTTAAATGTGAAACATATTGAAATACTGATCTAACTTGCCCATAAAAAGCTACGGTTTTGAAAAAAGGCCCTTGAGAGGCCGAAACACGTATTAACAAACAAAATGTTACAATCAAACGGGCAATGGAGTAAATAATAAAAAATTCTCCGGAAACAACATGACTACTGGTGGGGCAGTCTAAGTGTGTACCAATCTGTTTTGCTTTGTAACCAAGGGAAGGAGGGGACTGGTCCTGCCCTAAACCAACACACCCACACTGTGTTTGTGACTTGCAGCTGAGCCAAACAACCTTTGAGTTTCGTTAATGTTTAGGCTGACCGAGAGCAGACTGTTCGTTCTATGCAAAGACACCTTGTGACTCGAATGAATTGCAATCCAAGTGTTGTCAAGCCTCATCCTCATATAAACAACAAGACTATGAAGAATAAACTCAGATCGTGTGCTTTTGCTGAACTGCATTGTAGCGATTCTTGAAACAAGGCTTACTGTGGATCAGAGAACCAACGGCATCATTGTAACTTCATGGACATGCAAACTTGTTTAATCCGTTGTACAATATTGTAATATTTGACATGTGCACTGGGCACAAACCCTAGCATGTAACTTATTAGTTTGGAGAGGGGCTGGACAATGATTAGAAACTGTATAAAAATGTCTGTGTTAAGATGTCCAGCTCTCTCGCCCCTCACTGTGTCTGCTAGTACACACTGCGAGGTGTTGGGAGCCAGATAGCTACCTGTTTGCTTTGATTCTGTACAGAAAGAAAAGATACTTGTATCTTTTAAATCCGTGATTGGCGTATTTTATTTTGTGGTACTAAGCCTCGATATTTCTTTGGTCTTTCAAAGTAAGTGTTGATATGTAATGTATTCATGTAAAATCACGAAGGACACACCCCTACAGCATATGGGCAATTCCCTCCTGCGATATAAGGACAACATCTGTAAATATAACACAGAATGGACTTGCGGCATGGAAGAAAAATTGGCAAAGCCCTGGCCAAAAGAGCGTAGCTTCTCCAAATGTGTGCAGCAATAATTACACACACACATACACACGGCTTACAAGAGGAAAAAGTTAGGCAAACGGATGGCCATATTCGAGTTGTGGAAAATGTTTCAGGACAAAGAAGGGGACCTGGCACTGTGACAATGGATGCTGAGCCACAGAGAGGCAGAGAGCGAATTGCCCTGGGCTCCCCCTCTTCCTCCTCAAACAGAGAATGAAGGAGCAGCAGCGGGAACCCTGGGGTTATACCCTGTGAGGGAATTAAAAGCAGCGGCAGGTTACAGCAATCCCATCCTTGTACCTCCAGCATATAGTAAGAGCGAGGGGCAAAGTGAGGCTGAACAGGCGACTAAGGGAGCGCAGGTGGCAAATGCAAGGAGCGCAGTGAGATTCAGGTGAGGTTAAAAGAAAATGACCTGGGGATAGGCGGAAGCCTTGAGGGGCAGGAGCCCATAGTCCCAAACGAATGGGTAGGCAGACTGATTTTGCTTAAATTGGACGGGAAGATCACAGGAGAGACAGGGTGCGTAAGCAGAGTAGTTACAAGTTACAAAGACACAGAGGAGGCAAGAGAATGGCAAAAGATAATGGAGGAAGTAAAACACGGGAAAGGGAAAAAAGGAATAGAACTAAAGGGTGCAGAGAAAGAAACAGAAAGTAGAAGAATTAGATTGAGAGGAGCAGAAAGCGAGAAGACAGAGAGCTTGAGGACATAGAAAGGCAGAAGAAGAGAGGGAAAGGCAAGTGCATCTAAAGAAGGAGAAGAGGAAGTCAGAAGTCAAACGACTCCTTATGGAGCAACGCAAAGAAGAGGAGGGGCGTGCTCTAAGGGCAGCACATGTAGAGATGGGTTTAGCACGTTTTAGTGACAACAAGGAAAAGTAGACACCAGGGTGGAGAGGACGAGACAGAGCAGGAAAAGTAGCGGGGCTACCCCATGAATAGACAGATGAGATTGATCTCTCCATGAGGAGGGAACGCAGCAGTATAGGTCAATCAGGAGAAAAGCAGCAGGGAAATTCTGTATTGAGGAGGCTTAGCTTTCAGGAGGACATGGACAGTACTTATGGGGACACAGTGTCCAACGACGATTTAATGGGGAGTGAGGACGACAAAGAGGAGAGACCCTCTCTCCACTCCTGAGGGGCAAGCCCAGATAGGGACACAGTAGGGGGAGATTACAAAGACATGGACAGACTAAGGGAAGACCAAGGGGGCGGCTACAGCATCCTGAAGATATATCACGCTGTACAGATAATATCACCACAAATGCTCAGAGGCTTGGAGATCTGCTAGGGCGGAAAGAAAGCAGAAATGACAAAGGGGTTTATTGCCACCAAAGACATAGGGAGACAAAGCGGAGGGATAGGACTGACACAGTGCCCACTATTAGAGAAGGGTGCCCTCAATATATACCATGGCAGCAGATGGACAAAGACAATTTAAGATGTACGTTTGACTGATGGGGCTGGGAAGTGGATATATGAGCTAGAGAACATGACAGCAGGGACAACATTAGTGGTGGGTGACATGAAGGGCTTGCTTTCAGCAATAATTGGGGAGGTTGCAGACAATTGATGGAAAAGAGCTGCCTATCCTAGAGTAACAGTACAGAACACGGCACACAATAGTTCACCATTCAGTAACAGTTGAGTGGCCGTGTGGCACACTATGGGTGAAGTACCCAGATACCTCAGACATTAGCACAATTATGGCATGCAACATGAGGGAGGACAAGGATCCACTTCAAAATATTCAAGCTATTGAAGAGAAATGGAGGTTGGACACGCGTGAACCATGGGACAAAACAGTGGGATTATTTTATCATATATTCTGTCAGGAGTTACCTGAACAGGTGCAAAATCAGCTTAAGAAATTAGTGGCGATAGAGGCCAAACCTTGGTCAGAAATTCAGCTTACCATAGTACACTATAGTAGGCTAATGCAAGAGAATGCAAGAACAAAGCGTGAGGACAGAAAACAGGAGGAAGCAAAGCTAGTGCAGAACAAATTATCAAAGTATACAACAGAGCGGGTGATGTTGACCAGCGCGGAAGGAGCAGGTGTGTCACATGCTCAGTGTAGACCACCACCCGTGGAAGAAGGCTTTGCGGGACAGGGCGTTATACACCAAAGGTTTAGAGGGAGAGGAGGCGCACCCAGAGGGAGAGGGTATGGACATCAAATACTGCAAGGACCAGAGGGATGTCAAGGGGGCTATCAGAGACCAATGGGGGGACCACCAGAGTGTTGGGTGTGCAGACAGATGAGTCACATTTCTCGAGTGTGCAGAAGCAGAGGTGGTAAATAACAGAATGGGGGAATGCCGCACCAACCCACATACCAGGCAGAATAGACTGACTATTATGCCCAAGACCAACCACAGCGACAGGTACAGGCTCAAGACGCGTACATGCAAGCATATCAGCCTATGACACAAGCATCACAGATGCAGTGACCCATACAACCACACCCACAGGCACCACCTGCACAGCAGATGCAGAGGACATGCAGCCACCAAAAGCAGCACAGCAAGACACTGGGACACCGACACTTGCAGCATAGGATCAACTCCCATTCGGAAGCCAGGGGAGGGCAACTGTTGTGGGGGTCAACCCATACACGGGGACAGGAATATCATTATACCCACGATAGGACAGCCCACAGACAGACCTGATGTGTTCAATCCTATTGGTTACACCCAACCCGGAAGAGTAAACACGTAAAGGGGTGATGATCGGTGACAAGACTTTTTCCTTTCTCGTGGACATGGGGGCAACTGCCTTAGCCCTGTTTGCATTGCGCAACCAGCCTGAGTCCAACCACCATTTGACGCCACTTAAGTTGGTAACCGGACAGCACATGCAATTACCCCTGGCTCCTCTCACTAGGGCACTGACGGACGCCAATTCTGTTGCTGATGTATTCTGTAAAGAGATGTATGATTATGTTGCTCCTTTGAGGGCAAGTGCATCTTTTATTTCTTGCCAAGTGCAGGCAGGGAGAGGTCAAAGAAGAACGAAGAGGACAAGATCCAAGAAGCCAATGAAAATCATATAACACCACCACAGCTTTACACTGGGAACTCAGTTAAGAAATTGTACCCGTACCTGGTAGTTGCCCCCAGGTTTAGTGGCCTCTATAACATGGAGGAAGCAACTGATCGAGCAGTGAAAATATGAGGCAAAGGAGCCTGAACTACATCAGAGATGTGAAACCCTGTCGCCCAGAAACATCTCCCAGCTGTGAAGAAGAAGGGGGCGATTCGAGGCAAGATGAAGAGCGAAATACTAAGCCAAGACCAAGACAGGCAGAAGATGTGCAGCCAAGACACTCACACTCTAGAGCAAGAGAAGTAGGGCAAGAACTTCCCATAAATCCAGACTAGGCACACAGTCTTTTTCTTACCAATAGCTATTCAGTGTGAAAGTGGCAACTGTTATTTCTGTGTTCCATGATTCCCAGAAACCCCTAACTTTCCACGATCACTTTGTTCAATTCGTCATACGGTCTGAACAAGAGAGGGGGGCACCTCTTGGTCTATTTTCTCATGCTTTTCTGCTTTATTTGGGCCAAACCTATCCACGACTTAATCATGGAAATCCCTCGGTCATAGAATTGCTCAGTGACCCCAGAATCTGTATTGTGTGGGAACGACTGTTCTCCATCACACTCACACAATTCTAGCTCCATAGATCTTGATCTAACATAGACTAACCATATAATCATGCATTTGTGAGGAATTTCAGGCGGGTTCTTCACCACATTGTGAGTGATGCAAGATTCCGAAGCAGAGCAAGTTATGAGTGCAATTATTAAAAGTGCAATTGTGATATTTTGTGCCTTCTGTTGTCTCTACCTCTTTACCCTCGTCCTCATACGAAGACTATTTTTTGTAGATGCACAAGCTGTGACCCCTACTAACATAACCCCAATCCAGACAGGCATTGTCATCATATCAGGTCAGGCGATAAGCATGCCAAACCAGTAAAGAGAAGTAGGCACAGTGCAGACCTGGATTTAAGTGAGGTTGATTTACATCCAACTGCTTTGGCTCGGGTACCTAATAACATGTGTTATAAGAAAATGAACAAAGTATGTAAACAAACCACTGGAGAGAGCTGCTATGTCTGCTCTCTCATCCCCTATCCCATGAGTGTCTACAGAACGTTTGTGGTAAATAAAATCCCAGCAGCACGGGCACAGTGCAAGGGGGAGATTTCAAGGGAAAAGAGCTACCTTAAGATGGATGTCCAAAAAGATTTTTCCATATGAAGACAACTATATAAAGACTCTAGAAATGATGGATGATTATTGGAAGAAAGACCAAGCCACAGAATACATAACCAAAGGTCCAAAAAAGGGAGAAACAAGGGTAGTGACACAAAAGGAGTTGCCATGTCCCAAAAGAGGATCAGTGGAGAGCGGAGAAGAAACAGGATGCTGGGAAAGACCACAGATGCTGGTGTAAGGACAAGTATACACAGCTGATGGATGGAAAGAAGGAGTGATAGGGAGCAAGGCACATGTGCTAACAGTTCCAGTTCGAATAGTACAAGAGGAAAATGAGAAGTGCCTAAAAGAATTGGAAGCAAGCGTGAAGTTACTAACACAGCTAAAGAACGAAGCTGGACTAATGCTCATAATACCAATCAAAGGAGCAGCATTATGCTTGCAGAACAACAGTCCAGTAAAGTTTGGAGAAAACAAGTAATGTAAGCAGACAGTAACATTTCCAGAATGAAGGTTGGAACAGCTGTATCAATGGATCACTATTGGGCCTGCGGATCAAAAGCCTACATGAAACTACCACCCAACTGGGGAGGGACGTTCTCACTGATGCACCTGAACACACCAGCACTGGTAGCACGCCAGAAGGATATCAAAGTAGATGGATTCTCCAAGATGGACTATAGCAGGGGAAAGAAGAGGTCTGTGGAGCTGACCAGAGTGAAGAGGGGGAATTATGCATCATCAAAAATGGAAGAGTCCCTGGATGCAATACCACCCAAGAATAGACTTAAGCAGAACAGAAATATTCTTTGCATCCATCATTCCAGCAGTACAGGCCAGCACAAAAAGCAAAATGGCTGCATATTACAAGGTAGGAGTGATGCAGACAATAAATTCGACCGTCAAGTGGTTCAATGCAAACACAGAAGAGCTCAGAGCAGTGAGGTTGATGGTGCTACAGAATAGATATGTTCTACATCTACTAACATAAATGGAATGAGGAGTTTGCACCAAGATTGTGTCTTCTTGCTGCACATTTGTCCCAGCAAATGATGAAGACATTGAAACAGTCATTGAGGCGGTTACCAGGTTATGAGATATGCATGCCAAAATGGAGGAAGAGACGAATGCTGCAAGAAAAGATGAAGGTTGGCAGTAATATGTCTTCTCGTGGGTACCAAAATGCATGGCCAACGGACTGAAGGTGTTAGCAGCAGTGCTAGTATTAGTATTGCTGACTTTCTGCGTCATCAGAATATGCATCACATAATGCCGAAAGACAACTGAAAAGACTGTAGGGATGAAAGTACTGTTAGGCATAGACTCAGAAGATGACAAGATAATAAAAGCTCAAGATACACTGAGGTATCAGATAACAGACTGTCCTCTGTTTCTGACTGGAATATTGTTGGAGTATCCCTATGACACCAACGATTATTGCGGTAAATGGGTTTGGTGCAACTCTGGAGGAGACTGCAGTTGTGTGACATGGAGTTTGGATGAACATGCGAGATTCTATGGACACCTAGGGGGAATGAAAAAGATATGGCTCCCGAAGCTGAATAAGGTTGGAGGTGTGGTTGACAAGTCAACCACTGGTGGAATTGAAGAGATAGTCCCGGGAATGGCCCTTATGTCCCCTATGCGTTTGTCAACACACAGAATGAAGAATGAAAGGTGTAACTCACTTTTCACACAGTCAACAAATGCATCAATGTATCACAGATATGACAAGAGATAATCTCTCAGACAGCCATTCAAACCGTATCCAGATGATGGTTTTGAGGAGACAGAAGTCTCATCAATGGACCAGATAGACTGACAGCAAAGCCAGGCATTGATGACGTCATTAGAGACATCACGACATAGCCGCGTTAGTCATGAAGCAAATATGCATTCATGCATGAAGGTACACAGACATGCACTAGTTTACTACTTGTAGACATGAAAAACATGCTTGTGACTCCTGTAGGTAGAGGATGGATACATTTGCATAATGCTAAGAACTTTTATTTTCTTTTGCCAAAGCGAACCTGCAAGACGCAAAATATACATGGACCAAGCTTGCATATGCTTTATTGCAACTAAACATAGGAAGCCATGATAACACATAGGAAACCTATAGGGTGACTGGAGTGAATGAGGTTGGAAAGATAGGCCTCAGAAACAGGAAAGGGGCGACACATTCCCTGCAGCACGAGGCACAGAGCTGGTGTTCACAGCCAAGGACAAGGGTGTGTGGAAAATTCCTGGTTCCCGAGGCAGCAAGCCACCTCAAACCAATTCAGAATAAAATCCTCATAATTGCAGACAGAAGGGCTCTGTTTTACAGTCCCTTCACACGTGACCCAGCAGAAAAGGACAATCCCAATTACTTGTGATGGGAAGAGAAGCTGTTCCCAGTGAGACAGAGTGGAATGATACATGTGTTGCCCACCAAAAGCTGCAAACCTGAAGGCACTCTCCCAGGCTAGGTGATCAGACTAGTATCTACAATGTGGAACACACAGCCCTCCATATTCCTTCCCTTCACCTTGAAAAGGTACACTGCGCTTTGTGACCAGAAAGGGTCCCAGGCCTGGGAGGACCCACTCTAGCCAATCCAGAAGCTCTATTTGTGAGGTGGTGTTGCATGGGCCAATTGTCTTTCTGTGACTCTGCAACAGTGTAGTTTGTAACTTTTGGAGAGGCAGAACCACCTGATATTAGAAGCCAGTAGAATCACTAAACTATAGAATTCCTATATGCAGTTAGCCAGAACTGACCAATGAGAACACCCCGTGGATACCCTCTAGGTTTTTGGGGTGCACCTGATTTTGTGACGTCAGTCATGCATAAAAACATGTGACACAGGATCAGAAGCTGAGATTGGCGGATAATTGTTTTTCCTGTATGATCCATGTCTGTTTTGGAAAATAAACACAGTAAACTGTGCCCCATGGCTGAGTCTTCCGTTTTTGCATTGTGGAGTCTTTGATGGGCCAGAGATTCTCTGCTAACTTGGGATATTGTTATTGTGAATCCCAAAATCCTCTGGCTTACAACAAGAGGGTGGTGCCTGATCCCTGAAACACTAATGTTCTAGCAACCATTGTGTGCAGCCAGTAACTTTATTATGCAAATGACAGTAGTGAAGGTAGCTTGTTGTGCCAGGCGGCAGTGCAGCTCATGACGGGGTACTGAAATTGTAAATGATTCCAGGTCACTGGCGGAAGGTGAATATCTTTAGTACAGGGGAATTAACATCTTCCAGAAATTAGTGAAAACGGGCAAGCATAGCAAGTTTCTCCTGAAACACCTTTTAAGCTAATCTGTTGAAAAGGTGCATTTTCCAGCAAATCTTTTGTGAAAAGTGGGTTAAAAAGAGAAGCAATTTACAATTGCTTCTCTAGGGTGACAATAAAAGAATCTAGTGGATGCCATGTCACAAACAGTACACAGCAGCAGTTGACCATTTTTACATGATGCTTGTGTTCACAACAGATGCCATCATTGCCATTTTAAGTCATTTATATGCAGCTGCGCCCACAATACATCCCAGCATTGACAGTGGAACTCATTTTTTAATGAAGCTGTGTCGTGTGCCTGTGATGAATTCAGGGAATTCTTTGCTTCTCTCAAAGGGGAAAGCCACCCCCCTTGGAACTAGGGAGGTGAGCCTGCTCTGTTCAACACCCCTTGGGAATCGGGCCAGCGGGATCTCACTGGGTGTACCCCTCCCAAATAAGGGACTATTAATCTCCAGGTAAAGAGTCTGTAGCATCTCCCCTGAAACAAGAATCACACTTGTTTATTGGCTACATGAGAACTGTACAAGATAATAATGTAAAGGGGCCTTTAACTTTGAATGGCTTGGTTGCTGACCCCACTCTGTTGGCCTCGATTGTGGAAATGCAGAACCAATCGTGTCTCCTCTCTCGGTTCAGGGAGGAACGAAAAAGGACAGAGGCCCATACCAGCGAGTAATGAGTTAGCCTATGAGCACAAAGCGGAGGCCTACGCTGTAGTGCAGAGCGGATTCATCCTGGAGGACCATGTTGCTTATGTGGTGGGCAGAGGAAACCCAGAGCCTGTGGAATGCTACTTAGTCCAGGAAAACAGAGCCTGAGGAGCCCAGGTCCCCTGAATTAGGAGATCTAGCTGCCGAAGACGTGGCAAACCAGTGTTCAGGAGCAACAATTCCAAGTGGAGAACCCGCTGCGACAGAGCAGACCTCAGCGGAAGTCTGGTTCTGCAGTGACTGGAGCAACCTCCTTCCCTGGCGAGCAATGCCACCTAGATCCAGGTAAACAACAGACATGTAGAAGAGGAAGTAGGGCGGTAAAACACTGAAGCACCCCTTGATGGGGTGATTGAGAACAATAAACAACCCATACGCCTGTGAGGCCGGACACCCAACGCAGGGCTGAGGGACTCAGTATCCCACAAAGGGATGAGTATTGTGAGAACTGGAGACACACTGAAGAGCCAGAGGGGCCAATGTTGGGTTAACAGAAACACAAGAGAGATGGACACACTGGAGGGGGTGAACCTGAAACAGAGAGCCCACAAGGAGGATCAAGCCACACGAGAGTCAAACAGACTGAAGTGCCAAATAGGCCAGCTTCGGTTGAGAAACAGAGACTAGAACATCCTGGAGGTGTGAACAAGAGAAAGCATCCACACAGAGAGCCAAACCATGTTGTAGCTCGCAATTGACCACTTTACAAATTCTGAAATTAAAGACTGAACATTTTGAATTGATAAGGACAGTGGTAAGGGGTCAGGGGTACCCCTTTTCTAGAAAACCAGGAACGATACAAAACCTGTTTGAACTTCACCGGCAGGACAAGGAATTAACCAAAAGGAGAGATCCTGAGACACAATTGGGTGGGGGTCAGGCACCACCTTCCCAAGCCAAGAAAGGGGGAGGGGAGTATAACGACTTCTAAAGGGCTGAGTTATGTTTTCTTTATTGATAGCAATAGGGTCAGTGAGTAGGGTAGAATAGATTTGCGCAGAGCATGCCATTTATTTTACAAGATGCCCTTACTAGCACCAGTTTGTAATTTTTTAGACTAGGGAAACACCATCACAGAAGTAGGGCTAGAAGAGGCCTTTCTTTACTTTAAAAAAAATTGAATAATTTGAAAATATCTCTTCTTCTCCGTCTCCTTTGTCTCACTTACCACAGTCCAGCATTCCTAGTGCACAGCACTTTGATATTGTGGCCACAAGCTATGCCCTTTTGGTCACTGTAAATAACCGAAGAAGCTCTGAACACAATCTAGGCTTTTATGCTCACTTTAAACCACGTTGGTGAAGCTGCAGCCAAAATCTATTCCAAAATTCTCAATAATGAAAATTGGATGATGGTGCACAAACACTATAAACCAGCAGTATCATTATAAATAACTTCCATGATGCAGCGCCCCGCCAACAAACACATGGACGCATCACATAGACGCATCTCACACACACACACACACAAACACGCACACGCAGACACGTACACTGGAAGCAAGGACATGTGCAGACCTGAACTCTGCTGGTGCAGGAAGGAAAGAGCCAGAAGGCAGGTCTTCTTTTTAAATGTGTTTATTTTAAATCAAGGCAGGACAAATTACAAACAGCATTGCATGAGGATTTCACTCTTGACAGTTCACTTTAGTTTAAACTCCTCGCCCCCTCTCTCTCTCCCCTCCGGTCCCCAGACACCTTCCCCCAGTTGCCTCTCTCAGTGGGCTTGTCTGCTGCCCTCGCCACTCAGGTGGGCTCCCTATCCTTCAGGGCCCATCGAGTGTTGAGCGGTTTAAATGTTAAGGCGGGGAATCGCTGTTCATAGTCCAGCACTGGTGCCCAGACATTCTGGAAGCGGTGCAGGACCCCCGCCCTTGCCGCGGTCACTTTTTCCGCGATCAGGATGTCCCATAATTTTTCCCACCAGTGGGCCATGCATGGGCCGTCCGGGGACTTCCAGAAGCGGGCTAGCACAGTTTTACCTGCCAGGAGGCATTGCGTTACCAATTTCGCTCTGTTTCCGGAGCGGGGGTATACCCTGGGGGTCGGGACCCCAGAAGGACAGTTTCGGATTCCAGGGGGAGTGTCATCCCGGTAATTTGTTTGATCGTCGCCAGGCATCGTTCCCAGAATTGCCGGATCTTTGGGCAGGCCCACCATATGTGGAAGAAGGAGCCAGGCTGGGGGCATTCTCTCCAGCAGGAGTGGTTCACCCGTAGGTTCATGTGGTGTAGTCTAAGGGGGAGTAGTACCATCGCAACATGAGCTTGTATGCGCATTCTTTATTGGTAACGCAGGTCGATGAGGAGTGGGTACGTGTCCAGATGTCCACCCAGGTCTGGTCGTTAATCAGGTGGCCCAGGTCGGCCTCCCATTGGGCCATGCATTACGTTCATGCAGTTAGGAAGTCCCCAAGGAAGCGTCTATACAGGGTCGAGGTCTTGCCCTGGGCTGGTAAGTCCTTAAGCGTTGGTTCAAGGGGAGTAAGGGGGCAAATGGCAGCCTGGAGGGTCTGGGGATGTGAGCACCAGTGCCGGAGATGGCAGTAGGTAAATCTGCCACTTTCCTGGAGTTGGAACACTGCCTTACATTGTTCGAAGGTGAGGGGGGTGTTCCCAGCGTATAGTTGATCCAGGGTCTCGAGGCCGCCGTCAATCCAGTTCTGAAAGTTACAGGGGTGCCTCCCCGGCAAGAAGTTTGGGTTGTGAAAGATTGGAGAGAGAGGGCTTTGTCCTCTTGGGATTCCCTTTTGTTTCAGAGCCCAATCCCAGGAGCTTAGCGTGTGTTTGGTTGTTAGTAAGAGGTTGTTCCAGTGTTCTCTCAGGGAGGGCTGGATGTGTGGGAGGAATCGCAGGGGGAGCGGTAGTTGTGCTTGCTCCAGGTCTACCCATCTACGGCGGTCTGTGATTATTTACCAGGCGTGGATGTGTGCTAGCTGTGCTGCCACCCTGTAGGCCCAAAGGTCGGGGACCTCCAGTCCCCCCAGTCTAGAGCTGCCAGTCAGAGTTTTGTAGGGGATTCTGGCCTTCTTGCCTCTCCATATGAACTTCAGCATTTTCTTCTGCAGATCCTGGAGAGCTGAATTTGGGATGGCTACTGCGAGGGAGGAGCAAGCGTAGAGGAATCTTGGAAGCGGGTTCATTTTGGCAGCTGTGATCCGTCCCATTAGTGAGATTTCCTGAGTGGCCCAACGCTTCAGATCCCCTTCCAGTTCCCGGAATAATCTGGGGAAGTTTGCCTGGCATGTGTCTCGTGGGTGTGCCGTGATGTGAACTCCCAGGTAGGGGATGGATTGTTTCTTCCATTTGATCGGGCACAGCCTGGACAGCACCTCTTGTTCCTCCTGTTGGAGGCCGATGCCTAAGGCCACTGATTTAGAGAAGTTGACAGCGAAACCGGTGACCTTCCCGAAGTTAGATATTTCCTCCAGGGCGTGTTTTGCTGAGATGTTGGGTTCTGAGAGCGTCAGTAGGACGTCATCGGCGTATAACGCAATTTTGTGTTGGGATGGCCCTTCTTGGGGACCCTTGATGAGCTTGTTCCATCTGATTCTTTGGGCAAAGGGTTCCATTGTTAGCGCAAAGAGAAGGGGTGATAGCGGGCAGCCCTGCCTCGTCCCACAGGTCATGGGAATCGGGGTTGATAAGGAACCATTGATCCTCTGGAGGGTTTTGGGGATTTATAGTCGGCCATTATCATAGATTGGAAAGATGGACCAAAACCAAAGGCCTCAAGAGTGAGCTTCATGAATGACCAGTCTACCCTGTCGAATGATTTGGTAGCAACTAGGGCCATCAGTGCAAGGCCCTGGGCCCATCAGTGGGCAATGTCAACCAGGTTCAGGGTTCTCCTGATATTGTCCCCCGCTGCTCTGTTAAGGATGAAGCCCATTTGATCGGGGTAAATTATGGTCGGGAGGATGTGTGACAGCCGATTGGCCAAGGTCTTGGAGTAAAGGTTAGCATCTATGTTCATCAGGGCAATTGGCCTGTATGAGGCTGGGTCTCTTGGGTCTTTCCCTGGCTTGGGTAGGAGGATTGTAGTAGATTCTAGATTGAGGGGGTCACCTAGCCTGTTTGTTTAAATGAGTTGAAGAGTGTCACCATAGGGGGGGGGGATCAGCTGGGATTTGAATACTTTGTAGAATCTCGAGGAGAATCTGTCTGGGCCCGGGCCCGTGTTTTAAGGGATTTGATGGCTTCGTCGATCTCCTCATCCATAATCGGAGCCTCTAAGCTCTCTTGTTGTGGTGGGCAGGTGTGGCAGGGCTGCCCCGCATAGGTATTCCTCCTGTTCGGACCGGTCTCGTGGGGGTGCGGTCATTACTTGGGTGAGGTGGTCCATTGCCTTGTTTCTCCAGCTCAGAGTAATGCATCCTCCCTTGTAGGTCGCGGAGCCCCGTGATGGTATTAGTTCGCCTTGATTTGGCCAGTTTGGCTAAGAGTAACTTATTAGCTTTGTTGTTCTTAGCGTAATAGAATTGCCTAGTCTTGGCCATTAGTTGCGCAGTATGTTCAGCATAGTGGGCTTCTAGTTTCTTTCTGGCTGTGCGGATGGCTCGTTGAGTCCTGGGGGACCACCCCTTCTTCTTTTGGGCATCCTCTGCTGATTGCAGTTCCTCCTCGAGGGCTTGCCGGGTTTGTCGGCGGTTCCGGTGGAATGCCACACCTTGTGCTATCAGGGCACCCCTGATCACTGCTTTCATTGCGTCCCAATTGTTTGCGGGGGAAGTGTCTGTGACCTGGTTTTCCTCGAGGAAGTTTGATAGTGGTTGTGATCCTGTCCGTAATCAGCATGTCATTGAGGATCGGGTCGTAGAGCGACCATCTGCATGTGGAATTGGCTCTGGGGTCTTGGGTTTGGAGTTCCATGATTATTGGTGCATGGTCCGATAAGATTCTTGGGCCTATGGAGACTTCATTGGCGTATGCGAGGGTCTGGGGCGAAGTTAGGAGGAGGTCGATCCTCCAGAAGGTTTGGTGGACATGGAAGAAGAAGGAGAAGTCCCTCCCGGTAGGGTGGAGCACCAGCCATGAGTCCACCACATCCAGGGTTCTGAATAGGCGTAGGAGGCTAAGGGCTTGCGTGAAATCTCCCAAGGTGGGGGGGTGGGATTTATCTTTGGTGGGGTCCGGCACTCCGTTGTAGTCCCCTTCCATTACTGTCTGGCCTTCCGTGAAGCCCGAGAGGGAGGCGCCCAGAGAGTCATAGAAGCTTGCTTGTCCCGAATTGGGAGCGTATACTGAGATGAATGTGTAGAGCTCACCCAGTAAGAGGCATTTAACTGCCACGAAGCGGCCCTCTGGGCACGATATTGAGTCCAAGATCTGGGGATTTAGGTCTTTCCTGAAAAGGATCGCCGTGCCCTCTTCTTAGATCCTCCTGAGGCGTAGAATTGATGTGGGTATAGACGGGATTGTAGGCGCCCAAAGTCTGCTGGGAGGAGGTGAGTTTCTTGGAGCATTGCCACCCCGGCCTCTTCGTCTTGTAATTTCTGTAGGATCGACTTGCGTTTAGAGGGGGAGTTCAGCCCATTAACATTTAGTGAGAGGCACTGTAATGTTTGGTGCTCATGAGCCAGCGACCCCGCTGTGACATGTTCCGGTGGGAGGGGGTTGGAAGAGAGACAGTCACCATCATAGGTGAGGGTTAAATGCGTGTTGACCTGCTCTTGGGGTTTTAACAGGAGCCCCCAACGGGGGGGCCAACTTTTTAACTGGCGGGGTGGTTGGCATTGTGAGTGCGGCCAGACCCCTGGCCAACTGGGCCAATTGAGACATTGGGATAACTTGGCTTTCCAAGGACATAGAGGTGGAGCAAACCTTGGAATGGGCATGGACCGTGGGTGAGGCCCGCCGTGTTGGGTAGAAATAATCTTCGGCCAAGTCGGAAATAGCAAATCGCTGCAGAGGAAGGCTGGGCGCCTAGACTGAGGATGCGGCAATGGTTCATGTGATGTGGCCTAGTTAATGTTTATCTCCTCCTGTTGTTTCGGGAAGCTCTCGACCATGAGGACCGTCTAGGTTGCGGAGAGGGGGCGGACTCTGGGTTCCCTGCCGCTTCTGAACTCGCTGAGGTGGCCTCTTTGGGGGAAGATGAGTGCATGATCTTGCTGGCATCTTCCAGATGGATAATTCTCTGCAGGGTACCGTTATATGAAAATTGCAGGGCTGTTGGAAAAAGCCACCTATACCGGACCTGCCGTTCTTGAAGGAAGAGGGCTAAGGGTCGAAGTGCTTTTCTCCTCTGGAGAGTTAAAAGCGAGAGATCTTGGTAAATCTGGAGAGGCAAGCCCTGAAATGTGATCTCATCTTGGGAGCGGCTGATGGCGGAGATGGCCTCTTTCGTGGAAAAGAAGTGGACCCTGGTGATGACATATGGAGGGAGGTCCGAGTCAACCCCCCAACGCGGGCATTGTCTGTGGGTGCGGTCTAGCAATAATAGGGATTTGTCCAGGTCTGGGAGAAGGGTTCGGAAGAAGTCCTGCACATATTCTGCCAGTTTTTTGTCCAGGACCGTAGATGGAATACCCCAGATCCGCAGGTTGTTGCGGCAGGCCTTGTTTTCCAAATCTTCTTGCTTGAATTCCAGGAGTTCACGCTTGTCTTGAAGGGCCCTCACTGCTTGTTGGATCTCACCCAGCATAGTTGCCTGGTCCTGGGAGCGGTCCTCGAACTCCCCCAGCCTCTGCTCCACCTCAGTTACTCTGTGGTCGGTTTGTTCCAGTTTGGTGGAGAGTTCTGTCATGCAGGACCTGAATTATATATATTATATCTGCCATGAATGCTAGTAGGTCCCCTCTGGTGGTCGGGGGATCGCCCTCCTCTTGGTGGACCTGCGCGGTGGGCCTGGCAAGGTCAGGTTTTTTCACTTTGTCCGGGGCTGTAAGCATGGTGACTATGTCCACGTTTTTGCTCGCTTTTGTTTGTTTGGACATAGTGCCAGGTCGTGGGGAAGAAGATATATCAGGGGAGCTGCTTTGTGTTCCACGTCGGAGGTGCCGTTTTGAGCAAGAGCGAGTTGGTTCTGGGGTCTGCTGGCGTGGGTCTCCCGGGAGTAGGAGGTGGAATCTGAGTGGAGAGGTGGACCGGGGCGCCCCAGGAGGTGGGAAGCCGGGGGGAATGCTGCTTTTTAGGAAAGGTGTGGGCTTGGCGCCTCCTCCCTGGAGAGGCAAGCCCTGAAATGTGATCTTGGTGCCTCCTCCCTGGAGGGGGGGCAGGGGCCCACGATGTAGCTGCCGCCTTGGTGCACGGCCCGCCTGGACTGAGGATTGTGAGCTCCTCTACTGGTCTGGGGGCTAGAGCGGGTATCCGGTGGCCCACAATGCAATTAGTGCGGGATGGCTGCAGATTCCTGCCAAAATGGAGGTGCTGGTTAGGGGGCCTTGGTCTCAGATGAGGGTGTAGCAGGGGCTTTGCTGCTCATTAGAGGGAGCTCCCCCTGGTTATGGTGAGTAGTGCGTGCCCCTCAATTTTGCTGGGGCAGGGGAAGAGGCAGCTCCTCCGCTTCTTCGTTTGGAGGAGAGGCGCTAGCTGGAGGTGGCTAGCTGGCTGGCTGGCGGTGTGGGCTGGGGCGCCCCAGGAGTTAGGAGTGCAGGCCGTGTGATCAGCCTGTGCCTTCTGGTGTGGACCGGCGAGGAGAGGGTCCAGCGAAAACTCTGGGCCGCCGGGGGGGGAAGGAGGGTGGAGGGCGGCAGTTTTCTTGCACTGCCCCGATGCGTGAGCCGTGATCTCCCCTGGAGGGGGCCCAAGCCAGGTGTGAACTGGCCCCAACCCTACACCCCCAGCAGGCCCTACCTGTGTGTGCGCCGACCACACCGCCTCCGCTGCAGGTGCTGGTTCTCCATGCTGGAAGGGAGCCGAGTCCCGCGTTGGCCGCAAGCTGGCGCAGGGAAAGCTGTGAGGGTTTCTCCTCGCCCTGAAGGGCCGCACTGGCTCAGCTGCGTGCTGCCATGAAGGTCGCCCTGAGAGGCAGTGTTACGCGGGGGTGATATGAGAGCACCACCCCCTCGGTTCATGGTCTGGAATATAGCCGCTCGTCGCAGGAGAGCTCCAGTACGGGTCTGCGTAGGTGGGTGGTACACTCAGAGGGACTTCAAAGGGTTATGGGGAGCATCCGCACCGCCTCTGCAGCCTCTGTTCTCCTGCTGGAGGCGCGCCCGCCATCTTGGTTTTTGGCGCTGTTCCGTGCCATGGCGATTCCATAAAATTGCCGGGTCTAGTGAAAGCGTCAAGCTCTCAAACTCGGGCTGTGGGTGCCGTAGTTGTCCCAGCTGCCCTGGGTATTAGCAGGGCCCCAGCTGAAGGTCGGGAAGCCGCATGTTTTTGCATTTACGGCTGGCCTCTCACGGTTGGCCTTAGGGGAGCAGCCACATCGATGGCGCTCCAAGCCACGCCCCAGTAATTTAGAAGGCAGGTCTTCTATATCTACACTCCCAGACTCTGGAACCATCTCCTCATCAACATCAGACACACCCGTTCCCTCAGTTGTACATTTTACGACGGAACTCAAGATGCTCCTCTTCAAAGAATGGTTTCTCCCTACTGCCTAGGTCCACACACCCTCCCACTCTCCACCTAACCCGATACTGGTGTGGGATGTTTTTACCCATGCATCCGAGCCCTACCTCAAAAACTGTGCAGTACTGACATGGAAAACATCATGATGGCCAGAGCTTCCCAGAAAATGCACAGGGAAATGCATGAAGAATAGGCTGCCACTCATTTTTGCCGATGTTATGGGCACAGAAGGACACTGCCTAAAACCACCAGTTGACTACCCACACAGTAGTCTGAAACCATTGGGAATGGCAATGCTGATTGCCAAAAGCAAACCCATAACTGTTGGGAATTCATTTTCTTAAATCCCAAAGAGGGGTGCAGTACCAGTACTCACCACTATCCAAAAGCCGGCGTTTTAAAACAACACCAGATTTTACTTTTTTGTAGAAAACTGAATAAATGAACCCAAAGCAAGCCAAAGAAAGACTTACTGAGAGGTGGATCCAATGTAAAGTTATATTCTGAAGTGACTTGAAGGTTTATCACAAGACTGGCTGAGCTGTGGATTTCAGCAGTTTAAGTAAATTTGGACTGAAAGACACTAAAAATCTAAATGTTTAAAAGAAATGAGTGACCTACTTTGAGTGTCACATAGGTTGCAATTGTTTAAATGTCATAGTTTTAAACTTAGAATCAGCATTCTAGCTGCATATGTAAACATTGTCTTGACTTAAACTGGGTAACAAAAAGTGACATTTTATCTGAAACCTGGCTTAAGGAACTGAATTCTGCCCACCAGCTACCCCCGACAGGAGATGAAACTTGAGTCACAGCTGTGTTCCCAGGCCTATCTGCCTTTTGCTGGCCACACTAAGGATATGCCATCTCTCTGATAATTGAATTAAGGGGAGCCCCCACAGAATACAGGAGCTCTGAACAAAGCCCTGTCCTGACTCAGGCAAATGTTTTATTGGCGGGAGTCGTAAATGGAGCTTCCTCTTGGCAGAAGCTGGGAGGGGCACTGCCTGTGAGAGCAAGCTGGCTTGGCAGAACTGGAAAAACCAGAAATTCAACCTTGTGCTGGGGGGAAACCACACCCCTTTGGGGCCAGAACATAACTCTAAAAAGATGGATCATTCATAGAGCGGACTTGTGAAAATTATTTAAATGATACCATAATTCTTGTGATTTTTCTGCCCACATTTTAAGACGTGTTAGGACCCGGTGGTATGTTCAGGGAGGTTTTAGCGGAAAAGAGGATATTACTCAAAATGTGTGCATGTGAAAAATCTGACACTTCATCAACTAATGTACATACTCCTTGCGCACAGGTGTGTAAATTTGGGTTAATGTCCGGTATTGCAAACCAGTTAAAAAGTGCAAAATATTGCCATTTCTGAATGCAAGCTCTCAGGAAGAGCAGAGTTTGAACAGGGGATACCTCCTGTGATATGTGAGGGGTGCATGTAATTTTAAACAAATGTGTACCTGTGCAAATATGTTTTTTTTATCAAATATAGATTATGTCCAAGTTGACAGGGGAGTGTCCTCTCTGCAAGCCATAAAATGACATCGCTCTGACTCACAGTTCCTTCCCCAATCATGGGAGAGGGGAGAATTGGGCCAATGGCAAGTGGAGAGGGGTAGGGTCTAGTGATGCTGCACACACCCATTTCAAAAACAGATAAAAGCAGACAGACAGATAGGGACCTTCAAATCCATTTGCAGCTGGAAGCTCTGCCGGGAAAATCCATACTTTACCTCCATCAACCTTCAGAGAGCCAACATAGAGACTTCAAATCTATCAAATTTCCAGAACCAGAGAGAGAGCAGAGCTGACCCAGACCACTGTTAGCAGGACCAGAGAGAGCTGACCCAGATCACTGTGAAGTGCAGAGACCAGAGTCCAGTCCAAAACCTGACCAGATCCGTGGCGAGGCATATTTTAAAAGATATTGTGAGTACCCAGCAGAACTGTGCAGAACCAATCTCTTAGTTAAAACAATATAATTCAATCCTATTTTAATCTAAGTAGAACTGTCTCCTAACTGTCACCTGTCATTTTCTAGTTGCAAGCTGCACTTGTCTTTTTGAACTTTAAAATTTCAAATCTGAAAAACGACCTTTATTTAATCGTTCATATCTCCGTAACCGTTTGTGCTAGAGACTTGCAGTAACTTTCCTCTGAAAGCCGGGAATCGTGGCTTTTAAACGAACCCAGAACCGCATTCCTATTCTTTATAGTTTTGCCGCAATCGCGAAAGACGCATTCGCGAATTTTGCCGCGATTTGAAAATTTCTCCACTTGCAAAAAGATAGCTGCTTTTGCTTTCCTCTGAAAAAAATCGTTTGCCTCATAAAAACTATCCCTGCATCACTGCTAGAGTGAGCCTGAGCTAATATTAACTAGATACCACTCACCTGAACCTCTAGAGGGAATTAAAAGCATTTTAGCATATTTTTTTCTTCATTGCCAGCACATTTAAAAGCATTTGGGCCTGTGTTTTCAACTTCTGTAGTCTAAGTTGCTGGGTGAACTGAATTACATTTGAATTGCATTTCTGAGAATTGTGTGCCTTCCTTCCATTTCCTTGCATTGCATAAAAGGGGGGGTGAATGGTACAAGAAAGTGATTACATTGTCTTTGCTGAAATTCTATCAAGTTATTTTCTTTACTGCATTTCATTCCACATTGCATCCATTTGAAACCATAAAAGTATTGTTGCTATCTTATCCATTTCATGTCAACTCCTTAGTGATTATCAAGAAGTGTGCTAGAGCCAGATTCTCCGTTGTTAATCTTTATCATCTCAGATTAAGTGTGATATTCAATTATTAATTTATTCTAACGTGTGATATATATCTCTATTGTTTAAATTATCAAATAAACCTTTTAACTTGCAAAACAGAACTACTTCTTGGCTCAGTGGGGTCAGGGGGATTCCAAGAGAGGGGTGTTATATAGGGGTGGTCATCCAGAACGCATGAACTGGACATAAAGATATATTAATAAGGGTTTCCATTCAGTATCCCAGACTAGGCATTGACTTAGCTGTAGTGTTGAATTGAATCCTCTTACAAATTGGGGGCTCGTGCCGGACGTTTGGATTAGATTTATCACTTGTGCAGATTAATACAGCGTGCCAGCTGACCAGATACACATATCCGGTCGGATCACACGCTGTGTTACGCTGTAAAGCACTCCTCAAAGGAACGCTCTAAGAAAAAGCTCTGTTTTGCAAAAATAAAATACAAACTTCTGTAAGTCAGGAAGGAACTCAAATTCCAGAATGACGACCTTAGTAGACATGAAAATAGCCAGAGAGCACTTCTTACATAAGTTATTTGTGAGAGGTGAGTGGACTCACCAGGACCAGACGGTCTGGTTGCAGGCCATCACGCAACAGGTCACGGAAACAGGCTCAGATATATGGAGAGATCAGGGTCCCTTACATGTGGCCCTGAGTGAACTATACATGGCTCCTAAGGCTAAGGATGAACAAGACAAGATGGTTAGGATAGCGGCTTACCTGTACCTATATATGGGAGACATGCAGGATAAATGTACTGAAAGCCAAGATCTGGCGAATAAGCGACAGATGGCGTTAGAGAAGGTCCAATCTGACCTGGTCTCTTCTGAGCAGAGGCTGCAGGGGAGCCAGGAGTCAGAAAATGAGAGTAGACGGCACATCATTAAAATAAAGAGGGATATGGATATCCTGCAACAGGAAAAGGCTGACCAGGATACCAGATTTCTGGCCCTGCAGAAGGAGTACCAAGAAGGTTTGGACTCCCTACTGCAGAGCCAGAAAAAGCTGGAGCAACAGTTAGACTTCAATAGGGCATGTGCTGAGCAGGTAGTCACCCTGCAAAGCCACCTAGATAGGGAGAAGGCAGAGAGCAATAAACTGATTCTGAAAGACCTGGATACCCAGGCAGAGTTTGATGAGGAGCGCCAAAAAGCTGGTGCCTTTCAACGACAGAGGGACGACCTGGCAGCACAGATGCAGGCTCTCAGTCAGGAAAGAGACACTGTAGGCCAGGAAGTCTGGCACTTAAAAAAGGAAATTGAAGAAAATCACCTGGCCCTCCAGGGGCTGGGTGACCTCCAAAAAGAAAACCAGAACTTGGTAGAGCACACCAGAAGGGTGGAAGATGCTCTGGCAAGAAAGGAGCAGGCCAGTAGGGATGGGACTCAGGAGGTAAACCTCCTGCAGCAAAGACTGGCCCAGTTCTCCAGGACCAACCAGGAAGCACAGAGGGAAAATGAGGCTCTCTGCCAGCACAATGATAGGCTCCAACAACAGGTAGTGATGCAGGAGAGACTGATAGAGTCTAGTAAGGCCTTGACTGAGGAACTGAAAGCACAAATGCAGGCTCTTGCATTGCAACAGGGAGCAGGGGCGGATAGAGATGAGGTCCGCTGGGAAAGAGAGACTCCTGACCATAACCTCAGGAGCCCTAACACCAGGGGCCTTCATCTCTCCCAGTCCCTGGACTATACCACCCCCATGTCCCCTGGCGCACATGAGCACAGGGCCACAGGGATGGCAGATTACTATCCAGCTAAAAGTATGGGGCTCATAGGCCAGTACCACTCAGGAATGGAGGGGTGGGCATCCGGGTATGGGCACCCAAGTACAGTACAGTTCAGTGGGGAACCCCAGGAGAGTAGGCCCCTTAAGGGCATCCTGAAAACCTCTGCCCAGTTAGGTCAGTGGGGGGGGGTACCCAGCAAATCCTGGCAGCAAGGAGGGATCTGAGGACTCCTCTGAGCACCACAGGAAACAGGAGACCAGGTCCCCACATTCTGCCAGCCATTCCCAGGCTCGCAGAATCCGGGAAAACCTGGAAGAACAGACAGGAACCTCTGGGAGCAGTGCCTCTGAGTCAGAGGATGAATGGACAAGGGTTACCCGAACCAAAAAGGCCAATAAGGCAAAAAGGGCCTTGCTTAAGGACCCCTTCAAGCAGATTAAGGCGATCAGGAGCGTCATCACGCCTTACCATAAGAACGCTAAGTATTCTGTTTGGGAACACTTGGAGCTCTATGAGCAAATGATGGAGACTTTTCATTTGAAGGACAGCCAAAGCTGTATCCAATATGTAAAGTGGACATTCTCCCCAGAGTACTCCAGTTTCTTTGCAGGGCTGGAGGACCAAAATCATTCCAGGTGGTCCACCTATAGGGCGGCCATATTAAAACATTTTTCTGTTCACAGAAATCCCCAAGAGGCTCGCAAGGCAGCCTACAATTTACAATGTGGGGAGGATCAGGCCCCACAAGAATTTGTGCAGGAGTTAAAGCGTGCTTTTGCACAGACCACAAGAAGGGTGCGCACGGATAGCAGAGAATTTATTAATACATTTTTCCATGCCTTGCCCAAATACATAATGACCCAGCTCGTGAGGGATTTTCACGAGAAAAGATCTTTAGACTGGGTCGTCGAACAGGCGACCCGGATCTATGAGGTGCAGAAGCCAATAGAAAATAAAAATAATGCGCCCAAAAACCCCAAAGCCAACAACACCCCTGCTGCTGCCAAGGTGGCAGAGGTAAAGGTCACCCCCGTTTTAGAGTTGGAGATGGGGGGGCCTAAAAACCTACCTGCACCTAATAATGCTAGGCCCAGAAGGTCCTCGGGCCAGTCACAGACAGGGAGCCAGGGAGGCAGCCCCACAAATGGGGTCCCTCGCTCTTCTGATTATGTAAGTCCCCGTTACAAGGGAAATCGACCCATCCTGGGTTATGTGTGGACTCCTCCAGCCCAAGGGGGGGGGATCCAGCCAAGCACCTAACCCAGGGAACTTCCCTCCTAACTTCCCACAGGAGGGCAGAAATTCTCCAAATCCTGGGCAGAACTTTTTCCCCAGGTATCCACCCAATTTCCAGCCCCAAAATCCTCCACCCTTCTTTCCCCAATTCCCTGAGCCCAGACCACTGAATCCGGGAGAAGGGAGGCCAAGGGTGGAGGGGTATCCAAATCTTCCCAATCCGGGGTATTACCAGAGAAGGGATAGTTACCCTTCCCGGGATCAGCCCAGGGGAGAAAACAGGGCCCTGTATCAGCCTGAGCGGGTTTCCCAGTTAGAGCGCCAGGTTCAAAACATGGCGCGGGATCTGGGTCACATACTGAGGGCTCAGCAGAACCCTCAGATCGGCATGCCGGCGCAGAACGCCCCAAACTCTGGACCTGGTACTCCAGAACAATGACGGGGGCAGCACCCCGATAACTCACCGGTTCCCAGGGAGGAGGCACAAGGGGAAGGGGGGTGTAAAGCCTTGGAGGAAGCTTCCTTCCTCGCTTGTAAACAGCCCCTGGAAACCCAGGAACCGGAAACAAAATCTCCTGCCCCTGAAAGTCTACCTCCTAAGGAGCAGAGGGGTGGTAGGAGAAACAAAAGACCCAAACAGACTCAGTTTGAGGAGGAGGTACAGATCTTCCAATTTGAGGGAGAGGGATCCTCAGAGGATCCTGGGAAAAGGATCTTCTCCTTCAGAGAGGGGGGAACTCCTCCCAAAGAAAAATGGGTCCCTAGGGATGCAAATCCAGACTGGGGAGATGTGGAGACTGAGCTACCGCCGCCCACCATCTCATCCCAGAACCAACAGCAAGAAAATCCCCTGGTTCAAACCCATCCTGGTGACTGCCTCCAAAAAGGGGGGGGCGGCCCGGAACCGGAGCCAGGGGAACCCACAATGGCTCTGATCTCCAGTTGCCAACTTTTTCTTTCAGATTCCCAAGGCTCTCCACAGAATTCTGCCCAAATTTCTTCTCTTGAAATGTCCAAAACCAGAAAGTTAGCCCACCAGTTGTCCAAAAATGTGCATTATCTGTGCCCCCTTGAGGAGAAGGAGGGAAGATATTATGCCCCGGTACAAGTACAGGGGCAGGGTACAATTTTGGCACTGGTGGACACGGGATCTCAAGCTACCCTTCTGTCCAGAAGGGCCTTTGATGAACTGAATGCAGGAAGGGGAGAGAATTACCAAATTCCTCTCACCTCGTTTCCTGGACAACTGCAGAACTTTGACGGGAAGGAAATTTCCGTTGAGGGGACTGCAGACTTGGACATTAAAATTGGGCGACACAAGTTGAAACACCCGGTCATAGTTGTGACTCCAGAGGGCACCCCTTGTTTACTAGGGAATGACCTCCTGAGAAGGTTGTCACCCCTAATGGATTGCGTAAACAAGGTCCTCTGGACCCAGACTAGCCGACCAATAAAATTAAAACAGAGTGTCAACCATGTTAGTTTAAACGGCACCTGCCACATGGTTGAACAAAAACCTGACCAAGTAGAATTTCACTTCCAGAATAGCCAAATTCCAGACGTGACAGTAATAGCAGTAGGACAACAGACTGGTGATGGGGGGTCCTCTCTATTTCTGAAAATCAACCTTCCTTCCAGTTTAAAGTGGTACTCCACGCTGGAAGGAAACACTCTGAAATTCTTTACAAATCCACAATCAGATATTACCACTCCTATAGTCCAGGAAGATGTGAAATCAGCTCAGAGCCTGACTGATATTCAGCAAATTGGAGAGCAGTTGTTCCTCCCTGTCCAGTTAAATGATGGGAAGGACTCTGTTCTCGCTCGAGTGTGTGTGAACAACGGTAAGAGCTTCATCAGCGAAGCCATGTTCCGCCAACTCCCAAAAGATCCAGCCATTCCCACATTCAAACTGATAGACAAATGGGAAATGGACCTGGAAGCGCCTAATTCCAAACATCTCCTGCCAAGCAGGTGTATGCTCAAAATCTCCATTGGCAACAAGAGCATAGTCCACAATTGTTGGGTCGTGCGAGACGTCCCTGCCGCCTTTTACTTAGGCAGTGACATTCTCAATCGCTTTGCCATTAGTTTGGACCTAATAAACTTCAAAGCTTGGTCCCGATTAGCGGATAATCCCATGGGCTTTGATGATCCAGAAAAAGCATTTAGGTCAGCTCAATTGCTACCTTATGCAGTTGAAATTCAGATCAAAGAGGAAGTCACCATCCCAGAAAGGACCCGACAATTCTCCCTGGAAGTGAAAGCTAAAAGAGGACAATATTTGCAAAACCCTGATGCTTACATACATCTAAATGCTTCTCTCCAACTGCAAGGGTTGGGGGTAAACCCAACACCATTAGTCAACATAGAACATGACACCATTCTAATAGAGGTGGATAACAGCGACTTAAAGAGTATTACTCTAGCCGCAGGCACCATTATTGGAATGGCGGTTGATGACCGACATTTCTCCATTGATCTTGGAAATGAACTGTTAGGACCAATCCCCAAGGACTGTTTTGACAGTGACAGTGATGACAATGCAACACCAGACAGGATTTTTACCCGGCATGGGGGGAACTTCCTGGTGTACACTTGTTGCCCTTATGGTAAGGAAGATGTGACTTGTGACTTCAGGAGGGATGAGGTGATTTTCCAGGTCCATGAGGGCTGCCTTTCCCACCTGAAGCCTCCGGTCCAAATCAGCACTCTGACCAGGGACTTCTCCACCCAGCTGGAGGAGGCCGCGGAGATAGCCAAACCAGAAGTCTTTCCAGGCTTCAGGCAGATGGTGGAAGAGAGAGTCAACCTAGCTGACGCCTGTGAGACTCTGGAACAAAAGCAAAAGTTGAAACAAGTTTTCTTGGATTTCCAAGATCTCTTTGCGGTAGACTCATATGACTGTGGTCGCACTGACATCCACACAACAACAATCCCCACGGACCCTGGCATGACTCCTGTGTTTGTGAAGCAATATCGCTTGCCTCTCGCATCAATGGAGTCCCTTACTGAAATAATTAAGAACCTTGAGTCCCGGGGAATAATCCGTCCAGTTCACAGCACCTTCAATAATCCGATGCTGGGAATATTGAAGCCAAACGGCCCCTGGAGAGTCTCCTCTGCGCCGACCTCAGGGAGCTCAACAAACGGGTCCATACTTCCCGATGGCCTCTGCCCTACATTGACCAAGGGCTGGCCCAGATTCAGGGGTCACAGGTATTCACTGCAATAGACCTGACCAATGGATACTGGACCGTGCCTGTCAGCAGGGAGGACCAATACAAACTGGCTTTTACCTTTGGGGGCCAGCAATACACATGGACCCGGACTCCCTTCGGATACCTCAACTCCGGTAATGAGTTCAATATTTTCCTACATAAGGCCATGCCCGACCTGGGTGCGAGGGGTAACCTGGCTTATGTAGATGATGTCCTCATCAAAAGTTCATCTGTGGAGGAACACATAGCGGAGATCCGTTATGTTCTGACCCAGTTGAGGGCCGCCGGAGCAAAACTTTCCTTTCAGAAAGCACAGTGGTGTAGAACCCGTGTTAATTTCTTGGGGCATGAGATTACTCCTCAGGGTCTCTGTCCCCAGGAAAAGAAAGTGGAAGCACTTCAGAAACTGAAAGACCCCACAACTCTGCGGGAACTAAGGAGCCTCCTTGGACTGACTAATTACAGCAGAAAGTTCATTGAGGGCTACGCAGAGATCACCAGACCCCTGATTCATCTCCTGAAGGGGGGGGGGGTCAAGTGGGAATGGGGTCCAGAACAAGCTGAGGCAGTAAAACAACTCAAAAGAAGCCTCTCACAAGCGCCTTGCCTAGCTTACCCTGTCAGAAACAAGGAGTTCTTCCTGGAGACGGGGTTCTCTAATACGTGCTTGACGGCAGTATTATGCCAAAAGCATGACAAGGTCAATAAAGTAATCTCCTATGCGAGCAAAACTTTATCCTCTGTGGAGGAAAAATTCAACTATTGTGAGAAGGCATTCCTGGCAACGGTGTGGGCATTGAAGCATTACCGCCCGTTTATCCAGGGGGAACACATCATAGTGGAGACTCCACACCAGCCTCTGCAATATCTCCAAAGTGATAGAATCCGGGCCGGAAATGGGAGTAATTCCCGAATTACTTCCTGCATTCTGTCAATGCAAGGCTTTCCTGTGGAGGTCAGATATGGCCAAAACAAGAAGAGTCCCCTCGCGCAAGGTCTGGCTGACTTGCATGATTGTGCCAGAGAAAACTGTCTCGAGGACGAAAGTCTAAAAATAAAGGACAACATGGAGGCATACCTTAATTCCCCCCACAAAGTCTTTGAAGAAGACAAGTGTGAGGGAATGCCCACTGTCTATGTGGATGGATGCTCTTACCATGTTGACAACAACGGGGAGAAAGAACTGGTGGCCGGCGTAGGGAATGCATGGGTGAAGGAGTTCCCAGAACCCTCCGCTGGACACAAAATTGGTCCCCGAAGTAGTCAGGTGGCAGAATTGATGGCTGTGCATCAGGCCATCCTCACTGCTGTCCAGCATCAACTCCACGAACTGGTCATAATCACAGATTCGGATTATGTACGGAACGGGTTCGTGGAGCACCTGGTTAATTGGAAAACCAGAGGCATGTCATGTGCTAACAACAAACCCTTGAAACATGGGAAGTTGATCCAAAACATTGATGATCTGGTCACCTCGAATGAGATGACCATCTATTGGAAAAAGATCAAGGGTCATTCCAAAGTAGAGGGACCAGACAAAACTGGAAATGACTTAGCTGATCAGCTGGCCAAAACCGGGGCCATCCAAGGGGATCTAATTGAGATTGAGTCCCTGTTGGGGGAAATCCAGGTCACTGCTATCACTAGGTCCCAGACAAATGCTCACAACGACCTTTCAATTGCACAATGGAGTAAGGAGACCCCTGATGCCGATTTGATTACCGCTCAGAAGGGGGATCCAATAATTGGTAAATTTTACCAGCACATTGAGGACCCTGAGAACTTTCCCCTGACGGATACCGATTACATTGGGAAAGAGGACCTAAGAGTGTTGATGAAATGTCCAAAAATGTTCAGAATCCAAGACGGTTTACTGGTAAGGAAATCCAAAGCTGGCCACGATCAGTGGGTGGTTCCTACCTCATTCCGAAGCCTGATGTTAAGTCACGCCCATGATGCGGCCCCTGCCGGTCACAGGGGGTTTCACACAACATTGGAAATCTTAAGAGAGGTTGCATACTGGCCACACATGGGGCAGGACCTCGACCAATACTTGAAGGGGTGTCTCGTGTGTGCACAATTTCAGCCATCATCCCTCACACACCGCGCGCCTCTCCAAAAGAGGGGGATGACACTGCCATGGTCAGATTTACAAATCGACTTTGTAGGCCCCGTGATTCGCTCTGCTAGGGGGAATAAGTACATGTTGACTGTGACATGCTTGTTTACCAAGTGGGTGGAATGTCTCCCAGCCCCAAATTGCAAGGCAGGAACCGCAGCTGCCTTGATGATTAACCACATCTTTTCCCGTTTCGGTCTACCTCAAAGGATTGAGTCAGACAGGGGTAGCCACTTCACCAGTGAAGTAATGACAAAGATGTGGGAGATACTGGGGGTCAAAAGGAAGTTGCATATTGCTTACCGGCCAGCTTCTTCTGGGGCAGTAGAGAGATATAACCGAACCAATGTGAGCATATTAAAGAAGTTTGTGGCAGATTCTGGGCCAAGTTGGGATATCCGATTACCTCTGGTCCTAATGGCCATCAGATCTACCCCTTCATCTGCAACCAAAATGTCACCATTTGAGTTGATGACTGGGCGCAAGATGATGCTTCCTCAGCATTTGCTCTACAGGACCCAAGAGCAGACACTGATAAATGCCTCCACAACTCATGAGTATGTGGAGAATTTAAGGAAACACCTTCAACATGCTTTTGCTTATGCTCAGCGGAATCTAGTAAGATCAGCTGATAGCATGAAGACCCACTATGACCTGAAGACTTCCAGGAAGGAATATCAGGTGGGGGACCGGGTCTATCTATACAACTTCCAAAGAAACCAGGCAAAACAGCAAAATTTTTGCCTACGTGGAAGGGACCCTTTGAGATTATAGACAAAATCTCCCCTGTGGCCTACAAAATCCACATCCCCAAAGGTCCTTTGGCAGCGGGGGAAGACAAGTGGGTCCACATAAACCAGTTGAAATGTTGCCATCCCAGGCACACTCTGCAACAACTGGAGGAATCCTCTGGAATCCTAGCGGGTACTGTCTCAGACTAATTCAGTTCCAACCATAAAACATACCACATCTAGTCTCTAAAATATTGTGATTTGCATGAAACTGTCTCTTAGTTATACTGTTTTTTTTTCAAAATAAGAATGTAATGTTTCGTTATGATGAAATGCATATGCTGCCCCACTATCTCAACAGTGGTGGAAAAATGTCTATGAATAGGTATTGCCGCTCTTCCTTTGTCGTCCTAGGAGAAAGAAAACCTGGAGACGGGCCAAGGAGGACGATCCGGAGACCGGGAGCAGAGACGCAACGGGCCTGGGGTACCGCCCAATCTTCCCATCAGGACCGGCGAGGAGAACCGATCGATCCGACTGGATGGAGGAAAAGATGCTGGACTGTGCCATCTATTGGAAGAAGATGAGGAAACATCCCAGGTCTTGCGAGTCCCATCAGGAAACAGAATGGCCATCGCAAGAGGGGGGCTTGTGGGATGTTTTTACCCATGCATCCGAGCCCTACCTCAAAAACTGTGCAGTACTTACATGGAAAACATCATGATGGCCAGAGCTTCCCAGAAAATGCACAGGGAAATGCATGAAGAATAGGCTGCCACTCATTGTTGCCGATGTTATGGGCACAGAAGGACACTGCCTAAAACCACCAGTTGACTACCCACACAGTAGTCTGAAACCATTGGGAATGGCAATGCTGATTGCCAAAAGCAAACCCATAACTGTTGGGAATTCATTTTCTTAAATCCCAAAAAGGGGTGCAGTACCAGTACTCACCACTATCCAAAAGCCGGCGTTTTAAAACACCAGATTTTACTTTTTTGTAGAAAACTGAATAAATGAACCCAAAGCAAGCCAAAGAAAGACTTACTGAGAGGTGGATCCAATGTAAAGTTATATTCTGAAGTGACTTGAAGGTTTATAACAAGACTGGCTGAGCTGTGGATTTCAGCAGTTTTAGTAAATTTGGACTGAAAGACACTAAAAATCTAAATGTTTAAAAGAAATGAGTGACCTACTTTGAGTGTCACATAGGTTGCAATTGTTTAAATGTCATAGTTTTAAACTTAGAATCAGCATTCTAGCTGCATATGTAAACATTGTATTGACTTAAACTGGGTAACAAAAAGTGACATTTTATCTGAAACCTGGCTTAAGGAACTGAATTCTGCCCACCAGCTACCCCCGACAGGAGATGAAACTTGAGTCACAGCTGTGTTCCCAGGCCTATCTGCCTTTTGCTGGCCACACTAAGGATATGCCATCTCTCTGATAATTGAATTAAGGGGAGCCCCCACAGAATACAGGAGCTCTGAACAAAGCCCTGTCCTGACTCAGGCAAATGTTTTATTGGCGGGAGTCGTAAATGGAGCTTCCTCTTGGCAGAAGCTGGGAGGGGCACTGCCTGTGAGAGCAAGCTGGCTTGGCAGAACTGGAAAAACCAGAAATTCAACCTTGTGCTGGGGGGAAACCACACCCCTTTGGGGCCAGAACATAACTCTAAAAAGATGGATCATTCATAGAGCGGACTTGTGAAAATTATTTAAATGATACCATAATTCTTGTGATTTTTCTGCCCACATTTTAAGACGTGTTAGGACCCGGTGGTATGTTCAGGGGGGTTTTAGCGGAAAAGAGGATATTACTCAAAATGTGTGCATGTGAAAAATCTGACACTTCATCAACTAATGTACATACTCCTTGCGCACAGGTGTGTAAATTTGGGTTAATGTCCGGTATTGCAAACCAGTTAAAAAGTCCAAAATATTGCCATTTCTGAATGCAAGCTCTCAGGAAGAGCAGAGTTTGAACAGGGGATACCTCCTGTGATATGTGAGGGGTGCATGTAATTTTAAACAAATGTGTACCTGTGCAAATATGTTTTTTTTTATCAAATATAGATTATGTGCAAGTTGACAGGGGAGTGTCCTCTCTGCAAGCCATAAAATGACATCGCTCTGACTCACAGTTCCTTCCCCAATCATGGGAGAGGGGAGAATTGGGCCAATGGCAAGTGGAGAGGGGTAGGGTCTAGTGATGCTGCACACACATCCATTTCAAAAACAGATAAAAGCAGACAGACAGGACAGATAGGGACCTTCAAATCCATTTGCAGCTGGAAGCTCTGCCGGGAAAATCCATACTTTACCTCCATCAACCTTCAGAGAGCCAACATAGAGACTTCAAATCTATCAAATTTCCAGAACCAGAGAGAGAGCAGAGCTGACCCAGACCACTGTTAGCAGGACCAGAGAGAGCTGACCCAGATCACTGTGAAGTGCAGAGACCAGAGTCCAGTCCAAAACCTGACCAGATCCGTGGCGAGGCATATTTTAAAAGATATTGTGAGTACCCAGCAGAACTGTGCAGAACCAATCTCTTAGTTAAAACAATATAATTCAATCCTATTTTAATCTAAGTAGAACTGTCTCCTAACTGTCACCTGTCATTTGTAAAGCTGTCACCTGTCATTTTCTAGTTGCAAGCTGCACTTGTCTTTTTGAACTTTAAAATTTCAAATCTGAAAAACGACCTTTATTTAATCGCTCATATCTCCGTAACCGTTTGTGCTAGAGACTTGCAGTAACTTTCCTCTGAAAGCCGGGAATCGTGGCTTTTGAACGAACCTGAACCTCTAGAGGGAATTAAAAGCATTTTAGCATATTTTTTTCTTCATTGCCAGCATTTAAAAGCATTTGGGCCTGTGTTTTCAACTTCTGTAGTCTAAGTTGCTGGGTGAACTGAATTACATTTGAATTGCATTTCTGAGAATTGTGTGCCTTCCTTCCATTTCCTTGCATTGCATAAAAGGGGGGGTGAATGGTACAAGAAAGTGATTACATTGTCTTTGCTGAAATTCTATCAAGTTATTTTCTTTACTGCATTTCATTCCACATTGCATCCATTTGAAACCATAAAAGTATTGTTGCTATCTTATCCATTTCATGTCAACTCCTTAGTGATTATCAAGAAGTGTGCTAGTGCCAGATTCTCCGTTGTTAATCTTTATCATCTCAGATTAAGTGTGATATTCAATTATTAATTTATTCTAAAGTGTGATATATATCTCTATTGTTTAAATTATCAAATAAACCTTTTAACTTGCAAAACAGAACTACTTCTTGGCTCAGTGGGGTCAGGGGGATTCCAAGAGAGGGGTGTTATATAGGGGTAGTCATCCAGAATGCATGAACTGGACATAAAGATATATTAATAAGGGTTTCCATTCAGTATCCCAGACTAGGCATTGACTTAGCTGTAGTGTTGAATTGAATCCTCTTACACTGGGCAATCTGGTCCCCTGTTTCCTCCCATGGTTGCTTGCAGATCCCTTGGTTCCAAATTACCTGTTTTACCTCTCCCCCATTGTTAGCTCTCCGCTCACTGCTCACTGGTATTGATCCCTAGCGATCCGTTGCCCTCATCATGTACTTCCCCCAATCAAATGTAAAGCGCTCTGATGCTACCCCAAGCTATGTCCATGCTCGATAAATATAACAATAAATAAACATTAAAATCATGAGACCCTGCAAGTATGCATTTTGGGATACTTAGGACCATCTGGGGTGGTCTTCACTGCATCCATTCTGCATAATTACTCTGGTCATTTGTAAAAGTAATTGCTGTTTATAAATAAAATGTTATTTCACTCAGTACATAAACAATTCAATAAGTACATTTCCCTAATTCTGTAGATTAGGGGGCCCATTGGCACAGTAGTTCCTGGCTGTGTTGCATAAAACCAAAGAGCATTTTGGGAGCATATAAATTGACAGATTTTTATATTTAACACATGTCTGTCAAAATGATGTAAGCATGCAACCATTTTGAATATGCAAGAGTGGTTTGGGTTTCATTTGTCCCATAATGCATTCCAACATTACAATGCAAAATATGAATAACATATCAATGTGCACATTCCTATCTTTTGGTGAGAGGCTTACGCTGAACAAGAAACAGCTATTTGTGCATTCTTGATACTATGGTTTTCTGTGCCCTAATGGCTCTTGCTTTGAAATATTTGGAACTTTGTGGTAGTCGATGACAGGGAAGCCAGTGCTGCAGTTCTCTGGGACAATGCTTTTTCTGCTGTAAGCATATACCAGAGGAACAACACCACTCACCTATTCACCAAGCTGGCCTGAGCCAACTAGAAAGAACCTGGATACCATTGTTTCACACAGCAGAGGAGCATGGCGAACAGAAAACTTCCAATTGACTTTAAAGCGGCAGACCAGACTTTCATACCATCTGCCGCCACAGCAGCAATGCTTAATGGGAATATCTAACAAGGAAATAATGAACATAGACTCATGGCGATAATCAGGGAAGGCTGGAGAACACCTCAGAAACAGAAAAACAAGGGAATAACCAATCACAACTAGGCAATGAATAACCAACCAGGCCAATTATTGGATGGAAAAAGACAATCAGTACTACTTTAAAAGGTCATAGTGACCTGTAAGGAGTGTCATAGAACAGCCTAGAGTCTATGGGCCTCATTACACGGTATGCAGTAAACATGGCGCTATTAGCGCCATGGTTGCTGCCGGTATTTTACTGTGTCCGTCTTGGTGGATGGCGGAATTACCACCCTACTCCAAGGTGAGCCGGGGCGGTAATTCCCCATTCACCAAGGCACTTCCCCATTCCCATTTTTGCCCCCATAGGGCTCAATGGGAATGGGGAAGGAACTAATTACAGTACCGCAAATTGCGGTACCGTAATTAGCACCAAAGTCCCTTTGCGGGACCATTCCTTAACGGCTGCTAAAACCAGCCGTTGTGGTCGGGTCCAGCAAAGGGACATCGTAGAAAGGCGGTAAGGGTTTATCAGTACCGGTGCCCTTACCGGTACCGGTAAACCCTTACCCCATTCCGTGTAATGAGGCCCTATATCTCAGACGCTGGCAGAGACCACATGCAAAGATGAAGCGAAAGCAAGGATTCTGCTTAAGCCCACCCATATCTCTGACACTGGCGGGGACTAGACACAGGGATGTAGCCCTCTGCAGGCTCTCTCCTTCTAAGAGGCTAGGACGAGACCATATGCAAATAGAGACATGAGGAGGCAAAGGCCAGGTGGGTGCACTATGACAATTGGGTTACGATAACATAGCCAGAAACCCCCTATGCTTGTCAGAGGGCTCAGATGAATGGCCCTGGTAAGGGATGGAAACTGTAAGCAGACAGGCAAAGCACATGCAGCAGGAGAGAGAACAAGAAGGAAGAACGGACTTAGCAAATAGGAACAAGGACAAAAAGGGAGCCTGAGATGCAGGATACGAAGGGATGGGTAATGTGGAAGGAAATGCAGTTGTATGCAATGATGGTTTAAAAGAATGTAGCCTGAAATATGAATGTATTGTATTCAAATGATAAATGAGAAAAGTACACTGCTTTGAGGGGGCTAATTAGTGTACTTGCCTGGCATGGTCATAAAAACACATTTTTGAATCGGATTTGCTTGCTCTCTGAATGGAGAATCGACACTTGGAAGACTGAGGCAATATTTTACTCACTAAATGCTCCCTCAGTAAACCAAAGGTGCTTCAAACGATTAGCGATAAGAGAGTGTTTGCTGTAAATGAATAACAAATGCACATCTGTGTTGATATCTCTTGAAGGCGACAGGAGTGACCTTTAAGGGAAACGGCTTGTCCATCACTCCAAAGAGACTTATTGTACTAATTGGAAGGAGGAAAATCCCGCCTAATGAAGTCATACAATCTTGTTTTAGGTACATTAAAGCCAAGATATTAGAAAACAAAGAGCTAATACATTAGAAAACAAAGTAATTTTATGGGAACAGAAGTAAAACAGCTACAGCTTGTTTTGGACGTCCTGTGTTATCCGTTTGAGGGTTCATCCTGCATCGCTGCTAGTAAAGATTTACTGAGCTAACCTCAACCATGATTCCAGTCCTGAGTTTCATTTCTTCTACAGAAACCATGCACTAGACTAAAAATCTGGAATTTCTTTTGAGGTGTACACAGTATGGACTTAAAATACTCATGGGAACAAATAGATTAACCTGCACAGAGGCTTCCGATTTCTAACACATACTCACCCTTCAATCCCATGGAAGAGATTGCAAGAGTGCCTTCTGTGTCTAGGCCCTAAGGCCCAAAGGGGTTTACTTACACGAGACACACCTCTATGGGTCCAGCTGGCACATACAGTGGCCTTATGTGGAAAAACTAACCAAGCACTGTTAAACTAAATATACTATTGATTTCAGGTAAGACAAGGTAAAGGACGTTTCAGAGAGTGCCTCCTATGCTACAGCGGGCAATCTCTGTACAAAGCAAAACCTAGAGGCAAAAGCGAGGACACTATGGAAAACCTACCAAACAATATAGCCCAATAGGCATACAAGGATGACGTCAGAGAGAAGCAAGGATCAGGGCAACAGAACAGGAACTCAGAAGTAAGGAACAAGGAAAACAGTAGCGAGACACTACCACTAAGTACATGAAGAGGGGGAGAAGAATGAGGTACAAATAGGAAGGGACTGGAAACTAGGTAAATGGCAATCTGTTGAAATGCCCCTAAGGGCCTCATTACAAGTATGGCAGAGAAGGAAAGAATTGGCGGACACGGAATTACTGCCAATGTTCCCCCTCTGCCATACTATGAGTATGGCCCTGGAGTGGAGGATTTACTTCTAGCATCGTGCTGGATTTGAATCCTCCAACTGTCTGATGAAAAATCAGCAAAATCGGCAGAATTACTGCATCGGAATTACTGCTGTGATAATTCTGCCAAAAAAGCCCCATAGAGTCCTATGGACTCATAAAAAATGGGGATTTACACCTCCGCCATCACTTTCAATCTGGCGGTAATTCCGCTGGACCAAGTGGCAGTAACAGTAATTAATTTGGGTGGTATTCTGGCAGATTTAGCACCGGAATACCGTCCAACTCAAAAGGAGGCCCTAAATCTAGGTAACGAAGGCAAGCTGAATAACCAAATGAGCTATAACTGGACATTGAATTAGAACTAAGGGGAAATGAACAAACAGAAGAGATCTGGAGGCTAATCATATAGGGTAGACAGTGTTATAAGTGGACCACAAAAGTAGGGGAATTTATACATATGCATTACAGTGGGTAGGTGTCAAGAGGTTGTGGCTTGGGCAGGTTGACAGCTTAGTGGGTCTCGCTGATCTTAAATACTTTGGAACCCATACCTAAAAGCAGCCTGGACAGGTGCCACTTCAACAAGAAAATAAAAGTAGAAAATCTTACATTGCCATGAATAGAATTTTATTCATTCCGCATCCTTAGTCCGAACACTGAGTCTTATCTGCTCTGGTCTGACTGATGATCCTAGGGATGAATAGTCTGTGGTCCTACATAGACCAAAGATTCCACCCTCTGATACAAACAAGGTAAAATACTGAAACATCCATTCGAAGATCACTTGCTTTGTATATTGAATGGCCGTACCCCTGGGATTGTTCCTAAATACCCCAGGACGTTGAACAGGAGTTCGATGATGCCCTGGCCTGGGAAATCAACAAGTGAGCCATAGGACTTGCCTGCCGTCATTGTATATAGTTAATAAGTGTTGGGTTTCCTTTCTATTTTTCTTTCATTTGGGGCGCATGGACTATGCCCCAACTTTTTGTTTATAGTTATTTATTAGGTAGGGTTTATGTAGGTTTCCTTTGGATTGTTGGGCTCATGGACCCTGGATTTTTACATTGTATATAGTTCTGGACTGGATTTTATTTTTCCCATGGAGCAATGGTTTTCTTTTTTTTTTTAACCTTTGGATTTGGTTTGATGGACGAACGCTTTGGAGCCATTTTCATTTGGATTTATTTGTATTCGGCATTCATATATTTTTCATTCATTTTGGACATCCAGCCTTTTGTTTATTATTTCTTTTCTTGTGTGATTTTCTTTCATTCCTTTAATTTTGTATTTAATACATTTTGATTTCATACTTCATTTGTGTGTTATTCTCTCATTGGTTTCGTGCATGTCACGATGTGGGTTTTCTCATTCACTTGCCCCCCTTGTGTGCGTCTGACGGGCATGTATTGATGTGCATACTTGTCATTTGGGATCTATCATGACATGGGGATTTCAACATGGAGTGGATGGAATACTTGGTTGGGTGATTGGACTGGGGTGGCGTGGGGTGGGATTCGGGTGGCCATAAGGGCCATGAGTGTGGATTGTGATGACGTGTTGGGGGGGACATGAGTCGGGGCCTGCAGGCAGGTGCCCGTCACTGCTGGGTGGGTGGGGGTGCAGGGGGACATGAGTCAGGGCCTGCTGGCAGGTGCCCGTCAATGGGATTGGTGGAGGTGCAGGGGGACATGGGTCGGGGCCTGCTGGCAGGTGCCCGTCACTGCTGGGTGGGTGGGGGTGCAGGGGGACACGAGTCAGGGCCTGCTGGCAGGCACCCATCACTGGTGGGTGGGGGTACAGGGGGACATGAGTCGGGGCCTGCTGGTAGGTGGCCATCAATGGTGGGTGGGACATGTGTTGGGGCTCACAAGTGCATAGTGCCATGTGGGCTGCCTGCAGGGAATGCCCAGGGTGGATGGACTGCCTGCGGGGCATGCCCGGGGTGGATGGGCTGCCTGCAGGCCATGGCCAGGGGTGTAGGGTAGTCCCCTGTGGTGTGGGCTGCATGCATGCCCTGGGGAGGGGGCACACCCGGGAGGACCCACACTGCCAAATCGTGTGTAATACTCCAAGAGCACCCCCGGAATACACGTACCCCTCTCGCGCTAGCGAAATCGTGTGTAAAACTCCCCACGCACCCCTCAGAATAAACGTACCCCTCACACGCTAGCAAAATCGCATGTAAAACTCCATGCGCACCGCTCAGAATACACGTACCGCTCTTGTGCTAGCGAAAACGCATGTAAAACTCCCTGTGCACCCATCAGAATACGCGTACCCCTCTCGGGCTAGCGAAACGCATGTGCTACTCTCTGCACACCCCTCAGGGTACACGCATGCAGCCCATCCACCCTCCCCATGCCCCACAGGCAGCCCATCACCCCAGTGCATTCCCCACAGGCAGCCCACACCACAGGGGGGGACTCTTTCCATGCATTTTCGCTAGCGCGAGAGGGGTACGTGTATTCTGAGGGGTGCGCGGGGAGTTTTACACGCGATTTCGCTTGAGCGAGAGGGGTACATGTATTCTGAGGGGTGCGCTGGGAGTTTTACACACGTTTTCGTGGTTGGGGGATGTATGCTGGTCCACTGGCCTTTGCGCCATGTACTGGATTTGTGCGATGTTCATGGCGCACGGGGCGGGATTGGGGGCGTAACTGGCACTGCTGCAGGATCGCTGCGCCACTCTGCGCCATGACTGGTTCTGGATGTTAAAATCCATGAATACGCTGTGCGCTGAAATGGGTTTTGGCGCACGCTGCTGGCGCAGACTGCTGCACGCGCACACTGTGCGCCAGCCGCGTGCACCACTTGTGTGCTGATTTCTATGAATGACCCCCAATATGTATTATAGTATGGCTGGTAAGATTCTTTTGGTAGGTCAGTCTGGCCATATATTCTTACTGTGACATGACATGTTGTCATTTCTTACTAGAAAGGTCAAGCAAACATTATAAGTGTTATTTCGTGGCAAGACTAGCCTAAATTGGTGGGCCAGTGTGGACAAATTGTATTACTGTGGCATGGCATGTTTTACTGGCCATCAAGAGTAGATCAAAAATGACTGCTGTTATTACATGGCTAGACTAGCGTACTCTGGTGCAACAAGTCTGAATATATTTTAAGACATAGCATTGGTTTTTCTACTGGCATCAAGGGAAAATCCAGTTGGATGATGCTTTGTGGATAGACTAGCTTATTTTGGTGCAGCCACGTGTTTTCTTATCGTGGCATGACATTTTTACTTGCGAAATGAGTAGTATTTTCTTAGGTGGGGATACTGGCATATATCAGCATGATAAACAATGAGAATAGGGGAGTAACAAGTTGTGGTGCACTCAACTTCCTCAAGTTAATGGTTGTCAGAATGCAGCAGAAACTACACGGGAGGTTCCCCTTGGTCCCTCATAGAGAAATTAGCAAAACAAAATTGGGTGTGTAATTGTACCGCGCAGGCAGACTTGTTATTCAAGTATTCAATAAGTTAGAATTAATTCGAGCCCCAAAATATAGTCAGAAAATAGATGCAGCCATACAAATGTTTATGGGGATTTATTCTTGTCACACCCGACACGTGTTTCGACCAATTGGCTGTCCTCAAGGCAAATAGTTCAAGGGATGACTCCCTAGCAAGTTATCCATAACATTCGTCTTGTAGTTATAATAGTTGGTTTGTTGTTAATGAGGTGTCATTTTCATTTTCTAATGTTAATGAGCTTTGTGTGTGATTCAGGATCATATCTATTAATGGTTCCCAACAGCAGCTGTTCGGCAGACTGCACCACCAAAGCTGTAAAACAGGCAACGGTATAAAGTTAGCCCAGGAGTGACCCTAGAGGGTCAGAAAAATTGAGTGATACGCACTAAAGCAAGGGTGTGGGGGTAGTACCTGCTGGCTGGAGATGCCAGGAAGTGCACTGGGCACCCTAACCCTTAAACTGTGAATCCAAGAAACAAACTGTAAGCTGTAACACTAAGACCTAGAAGGCAAGAACCGACCTGGGAGCCACATTACCAAGAACGTAAGCCAAGAAGCACGCTGGGATCTACAACCCTCTGAACTGCGGAGTCAAAAAGTGGCCTGGAGCATCCAGCTGAAGACTGTTAAGCCAAGAAGCAAGTTTGGCTCTATAATCCTGAGGCTAAGTTTGAGACAAGCAGCAAGCTGGGAGCCAATCCCCTGGCACTGTATAATAGTTAGGTAATGGAGGGGTGGACCAGTATTCCTACAGGTAGGTTGTGAAAACTCATTGGGGCTCATAACGAGCGCAGTGGTGCTTTAAAAACAGCAGTAATGCAGCAGTAATTCAGCTACCCCCACACTACTCCACTGTCGAACTAAGATTTTGACGTATGGAGGTAGGATAACCGTAAAAGCTGGAGGTAAAACTTCCTTCCTTCCCGCCACCAAAAAACGGTGGATTTAGCGTGTGGAATCCAAGAATGGGGATTTACACTGCCCTACCAGAACTTGCAATCCTGTGTAAATCTGCGGTACCAAATTGTGGTAACGGTAATCGAGTTGGTCAGTATTTTGGCAGATTGACTGCAAGAATATCGCCCAATTCGTAATGAAGCCCATTGAGTTAGCTCACCCTGGCATCCTTTGTACATGTGTTCTTTATTGTTTCTAGCAGAACACCTATAGCCCCATATAGTAGTTACCCCGACCCATTCTGTCGCACTTAATGAAAGTGGTGAACTTTTCTTGTGTAAGTTCGCTTGCTCCTTTTCGACACATGTTAATGCCATTTTATGCCAATTATATCCAAAAACAGCAGGTATAGAAAGGCACATCCATAATGCACTAAGTGTAAACTCTGATAGGTTGGTACTGCCATCGCATGTCAGTTACACGCCATGTAGTTGCATGATCTGGCAGGTACAGAATGATATATCCTGGTGGTTTCATCAAAAGCCAAGTACAAACAAAATTGCCATTGCAATGTTCCTGGTACAGTCATCATGGGTCAGAGAAACCCCCACATGCCTGCGGGTTGCCCCTCAGCCCTTCTCCCAACCCCCGCTACTCATCTGCACTTACCTACAAGGGAGCCAAGCCCTGGCAGCTACAACTCCCTGGTTCCTGCACCAGCCTCTCCTCTTTCCACTCCCTCCATGTCAGGAGCGGTGGGGCGGGAAGATAATGTTAATGTTAAAGGATATTTGTACCACGCACTATCACCACCGGAGTGGCCCCCTGGGGCTCTGAAGATAAGGTTTCCATCCCTCCTCCTTTCACTTTTAGGAAGAGGAAGGGGAGCTAGAGTAGGGGAAAGGGGTTGGAATTGAACAAAGTCAACACACCTAAGTAAGAGCTGTACCCACTTTCTGCTCATGGCTCTGCCACTGTGATCTTTAAACCAGAAATGGCAAGGACTGCGCCAGGTGTACCAAGGAAGTTGCATAGGATACCATCTAGTACTCCTGGCACAGTTTACATGACATCCTTGCGGCAAACAAGCTTTGAATATGCTAAATGCAGACCTGGCACTAATATGGCTCTCAAGACATTGAAGCAATGAAACCCTGCTTCACATGCCAATCCGGGTGCAGGTGCTGGACATCCCAAAAAATGGACTGCAGGTGCGTTGTTTGTTGCATACGGCTCTGTATTGAGAAAGTTGCACAGTGCCCAGCTGACCAACACTGCACTATTTGCAAGACAGATATAAAAAGCCATTTTGAGTAACATTGCTTTTGCTACGATTGGTCACGCATCATCTTTTGCTCACATTGTTGCATCACATCAGACGTCTACGCGCATGCGCAGACTGGGCTGGCAGCCCTCAAATTGTTCTGAAAGCTTCGATTTGAGCAGAGTGCTTTTTACCAGTAAGTCACGGTCTTTTACAAATGTATCTACTCTGACTCGGACAATTTCTCATCATTGTGAGTGACAGAGCCTACATCAGCTGGGATACCGTTCAGGGGTAGAGACCAGTTAGTGAGGAGCAACACAGAAAGTTCACACGCGTATCTGCTCACCCACTCTTTAAGAAGAAAATGGCAACACAGAAGGGTGAGTGAAAAGGCAAGTGTCGCAGTTTTAGGATTTCCCTGTGTGTATATCACCAATGGCATTCATTACACAAATGGAAACAACAGTGGTAAGTGGTACTTACATAAGCTTGGTGCGTCTGTTCACATATTTTGGGGTATTCGGAATTCTTGCAGGACCTCTGCCAAAACATATACGTGATCGCGCTAAAACCAACATACACAATGTACACAATCACCGAAACCCCAGAAGCTGAAGCGCTGATGGTGTTCAGAATAAGACTGCTCCGGACCTGAAGGCAACAGAAGGGAGGTGGCATTAGCAGGTGGGCATCATGGCACACAGGCGGGCATCATGGCACACAGGCATTAGGATGTAAACTAAGGTTAGCATTTCATGATCACACTGAACTATAGAAGGGGGTGGCATTAGCAGGTGGGCATCATGGCACACAGGCGGGCATCATGGCACACAGGCATTAGGATGTAAACTAAGGTTAGCATTTCATGATCACACTGAACTATAGAAGGGGGTGGCATTAGCAGGTGGGCATCATGGCACACAGGCATTAGGATATCAACTAAGGTTAGCATTTCCTGATCACACAGGACTATAACTGAGAATTATAAAGGCATGTTTGTGTTTAAATGGCAAAAACAAACCACCCTCTGACATTTTCGGGGAGGCCAGCTTTTTTCTTATTACACATTTTTAAGGGAAAATAAGAAGCATTATGTCATGTTGTATCAAAATACATTGCAACCCAATCTCATGTAATTGTTCTGCAACTACCGCTAAAAGCACGAAATGGCAGATCCATAATTGCTAAATATGTGCACTTGGGACTTATTCATGTCTGGAAACCAGGAAGGAACCACAATCCACTTTTCCAGACTATGGAACGAAATCTATGATATAATCACTATCATTGACGCATGAAATCATGTGATCTGCACTTTTAGTAAACACATTTTACTTACTATAGTTTGACCCAATAATTGATGAAATGTATTCAAAGGTTATTAATCTAACCATAAAATAAATAAAATAAAAATATATGTGCACATGGACCAACCCAAGCTTTCCAAAACGATCTTGCCAATCTTTAAGCCCGAAAATGTTCTCAAAAGCAAAATATTCTAAGAACTCTGTTCTCCAAAGGTCAGCAGCTATGGGGAATCTGTATCGACCCCAATATTTTTCAAGTGTATGCACCCAAGAAGCATTTATTTTCCTGAAGCCCGGCCAGGACTATGCGTCTCTTACTAGGCACTTGGGGGATTCCCACTGTTTGGGAACTGCCATTCTCCAAATATTTGGTCCTAGTCTTGATGAATGTGGCCATCTTCACAAAAGATGTGCACCCATGCAGCCGCCTCTGTTCCATCGCGCCCCGCCTGGGCTAAGCATAGTTTACAATGTGCACCCATGCAGCCGCCTCTATTCCATCGCACCCCGCCTGGGCTAAGCATACTTTACAATGGGCACCCATGCAGCCGCCTCTGTTCCATCGCACCCCGCATGGGCTAAGCATAGTTTACAATGTGCACCCATGCAGCCGCCTCTATTCCATCGCACCCCGCCTGGGCTAAGCATACTTTACAATGTGCACCCATGCAGCCGCCTCTGTTCCATCGCACCCCGCCTGGGCTAAGCATACTTTACAATGTGCACCCATGCAGCCGCCTCTGTTCCATCGCACCCAGCCTGGGCTAAGCATACTTTACAATACTGAACATGACCCAGATCTTCCAGGTTATTTAGATCCACTGGAATCACACAGATCGATTCAGAGTTAAATATGAAGTCAAGCGCATTTCCCAGCAGGGCACTGCAACCGTTTTTTAATGCTAAATCCCTGAGGGACAGGGCAGGCCCCAGCAGGACAGCACTGGGGTCCTTTCAATGCTTAAATCCCTGCGGCAAAGGCCTTTTGAAGAGGGCAGTTTTTCCCCCATCAGCAACATTTCATTGTCTTTCAGAGATTGGTGGCGCAGAATTTCTTCTCCATTCCTGCTACTTTCTAACTTGCTGTTGACAAGTAGGACATGGCACAGTTACAGATATGCTTTCTCTGTGTATAGCATAGGAAGAAGTTGGTAATCCTTCTTCTGTTTGGCCATAGAAGAAAGACTGCTGCTCAGTGACCTTTTCGACATAGGAAGCGGTAGTTCAACTATGCACAGCAAGATAGAACCAGGTATGAGAGTTTAAAAAGAAAACAGCAACACTGTACAGATATGTGGGGGCATACCCTTGCCCAGTCCTACATGGAATGGCTTTAAAAAGATACCCAGGACCAAAAAACACACTGCAGGTTTTTGGTAGGATGCAGGAGCCCCAGTAGAACAACAAGCATTCCAGCACCCCGAATTATTAAGTACTGACCAGCATATATTCACTGGTCACTTTTAAGAAAGTTGGCACACGACTAATGGCAACTCTGACAATATGATATGAACTCAATTCTTCTTCAGTCTGTGGCATGTAGTACATGGAGTGTAATGTACATTTCTCCCATATAAACACCATTGGTCTAGTAGGTACTTTCTGAATGCGTCAGGTTTTCTGTTCCTTTGATCTGCTCTTTTGCAAAGGTGGCTCCTGCAGGGGATCAGCATGCTCTTTTTCTCAATTGAGAGATCATTTGCTGCAAGCAGATCTGACAACGAACACCAATCTATTGTATGATTTATGTGGCAGCTCTTTACTCACATGCTGCTCACACGGGTAATAGAAGGCCTGTAGAACTGCAGTGCATCACACGAGTGGTTGAGTCAGGGAATATTTTAGGCAAACTCCTGATGTCACAGATTGACCTGAAGGTCTGGATGGTGGGAACGTGAAAAGCCTGCATGGTATTGAAACATGTTTAAGTGATTTCTGGCTTCATAGTTAGTGTTTTTAGAATCATTTAGTCCTGTAAAATGTAAGTGGCCAACACATTCATCATTTATCTGAAAACTAGAATCCAACTCTTTGGTTTGGGAGGTGTATGCTCATTTCTGCAGGCGGGCCAAAAAATAGAATATGTCAGTCCTAGAAATTGGAACCTTAACCTTCTTCTGGGGGAAGGCATTCTCTCATTTATCAGGAGTGAGCTGCTCATCTCTTTATGAAAGATTATCACATTTATTTCATATTTGTTCCCCCTCACTTTGGCAGATACCCAATGAAGCAGGTCCCATTTGCGAATTTATTTATAGACTGGTTTCCTGACCTACCCCTTCTCTCGGAAAACAACAAACCCCTATCATGTACTCAAAACCTACTGTACTCTGAAGTTAACCATTGTGTTGAACCCAGGTGATCTCAGAAGTTAGACACCACTTTCAATCTTGCTGGGCTCTGAATTTAGCCATTGTGTTGAATTCAGGTGCCCTCTGAAGTCTCCCAGTAAATCTACCAGTCTGAAGTTAGTCATTGTGTGTGCCACTGCTTTCAAAACCCGCTGAAACCTAAAGTTAGCCATTGTGTTGAATCTAGGTGATCTCTCAAGTTTGACACTGTTCCAAAGCCTGCTGTGCTCTGGAGTTAGCCACTGTGTTGAATCCAGGTGCCCTCTGAAGTCTTCCATTGCTTTAACTCTTGCTGCACTCTGAAGTTAGCCATCTTGTACGCCAACTTTTTCAGAACTTGCTGCGCTCTGAGGTTAGCCATTATTTTTTAATCCCGGTTATCTCTAATCTGCCACTGCTCCAAAACTTGCTCTGCACTGAAATTTGTCATTGTTTTTGCCACTGCTCTAAAACATACTGCACTCTGAAGTTAGGCACTGCGTTGAATCCAGTTGATCTCTGAAGTTAGCCACTGCTTAAATCTTGCAGCGCTCTGAAGTTTGCCATTGTGATCGCCACTGCTCAAAAACGGGCTGCTCTCTGAAGTTAGCCATTTTGCTGGACCCAGGCGCCCTCTGAAGTTTGACACTGCTTTAAAACGGGCTCTGCCCTGACGTTTGCCACTGCAATGGTATTTCTGTTTTGCTACACTGCACTTTTCTTGCACTCCGCTCCCTGCGTTGGATCTCTCAACCTTGCAATCTTTGTGCTTCACCACATTGCATTTCCTTACCCCCAAAGTAAGTCTGGCCAATGCTGGTAGTCTGCCGCACCTGCACTCTGCCTGACTAAGGATTAAATATAATATTATGACTATAAAACTAATACCTTTTGGACTCCACACACAGAACCTCTAGTGCCAATCATGGAAACCTCAACCCAGTCCTAATACTACTAACGCAATATTGGAGCTCACAAGCACTACCAAGCCTGGAAAATAAGCTACAATACCACAGGGGGGCTTTAGCAACTGGGAACCCTATACAACTACAAAACCACAGTGACCTGTGGCTCCCGAACCCCGCAAGACTCTGAGCATGAGATACAATCATCACAGAGAGGCCTTTGCCACAGTGAATCAGAGACTACAGAGGACCCCACAAGGGAAGACCGAACCACTGGGAGAAGAAACACAATCTAAGTCACTCATCAATACAAAGGACCAGGAACCATAACACAGTAAGAAACTGTCACTCAGTGATCCAGCTCTGACAAATATTCCAGCCAGGCAACATTTCCACCCTGGAACAGCTAAGCCAATAAACGGCTTACTCCTGAGATAACTCTAGCTGAAACAGTTAAGGACACTGGACAGCTCGGACCGCGGGACAGCTCATGCCTCTGGGATAGACCCTAGGATAGGCCCTGACCGCACCTGAGTTACTCCCAACCCTTGGACTAAACCACAACCACCTGGGTCTGCCCCATACCCCCCCAGGTTAATCACTGACCACCAGGGTTAGTCCCTGGCCACAGGGTAGCCCCCAACCCCTGGGTTACCCTTGTCTCCTGGGATAGCCCTGACTCCTGTGATAGTCCCCGTCACTGGATTAAACCCCACTCTCAGGATAGACCCAACCACGAATGCCCTGCACCAGGAAAGACCAACACATAAGGAATAACCAAAACAGAATACACCAATTGGAACAATCTCATAACACCAAACCCGGGAACCAACCTATACCAAGAGATGGCACACCTAAACGTCCACCGCAAACGAGTCCCTTTGCTAGAAGAAGACCAAAATCCCTATATCGAATGTCCCACTTGTCAACTTACCACCTACTCCGGCAATCATCTGTCCTCAAGAACCGTAAACACATAAGGTAACCCACCTGTCTACTGTATCTTGGTTTGTTGGTTTGTGTTTCAAAACTAATAAAAAAGTTTTAAAAAAGAAGGCTATCCAGAAACTCATGGGAAAGATGGGAAACCCACAGAACGAAAACTGAAAGAAACAACATTAACACGCCAATCACAAAAAAACTCATGACACACTGAACAATGTCAGCAACCAGACGACCCTGAAGAAAACATCAATCCAAGACAAAACTTTGCTGAACTGCTCAATGAAGAATCAGAAACAACAGATCTCAATACACAAGACGGTGAAAAAATTTACTAAGCGATGGAGGGACAAATGTCCTATTCCTCAATGAAACCTGGCCAACTCAACTAAAAGGTAATAGCGCACGATTGCCTACCCAACAATTTCAAACTTAAACAAACCAACAGAGATGGAAAAAGAGGAGGATGTCTCACCACAGCACACACGGCCCAGCTAAAAATAACAACAACACCACCACTAAACATCCCAAATTGTGAATCACTCCTCCTGCACCTAGCCTTAGACCACCAAACCAACCTACAACCGCACCTTCACAGACACTTTTGTGGATGCCATCACCAGCAATGGCATTAAAAAGGATCACCAGATCATACTGGGAGATTTCAACATATGTTTTGAAGAAGAGAACATCTACTCACTAAAAACTTTAACTAATCAAAGAGCAACAATTCATCTACAACAAATGGTGAAAGGAGCAACACACACAGCAGGCCACACAGTAGATGCAATCTTCTGCAACAAAAACCTGGTCGCAACTGAAGCATCAATGCAAATCCTCTGAATCGATCACCTCAGTATACCGTTTGTGATCCACCCGCCAAACATGTTTACTTGCTAAACTCCCAAAATTCCTCCATTTCTCAAAAAACCTGGAAATCCATTAGCAGTGTAGCACTAAATGCGAGACTGGAAGCCACAAAACCACCAATCAGCGCTCTAGATTGAGCCAGCATAGAACAAAGAACAGACATAATCCATAAATGGATCGCGAAAACACTGGATGACATTGCACCAGAAAAATCATACACCCCCTCTCTAATGATAACAATGGCAAGATGGTTCACACTCCGTCTCAGAGCAGTGAAAAAAAAAATAACAGAACACTGGAGCAAGAAAGGAGGACAAACTATGACTAATTGAAAAGAAACTGCATACCAAAGACAGATAAAACTATACAAAGTTGAAATACTGAAAGCAAAAAAGACACACTACAATGAACAGAACACATCACATACCCCAGCAACTACCAGAAAGAGATGTTCAACATCATAAATGAGTTAAGAAACCCAGCAGCATGCAACACCTCACCAATCACAGACACTATGCTATGACCTTGCAGACCACTTCAAAAACAAAATCATAAACATCCAACAAATCATTGAGAGCAAGCAGAAAATCACCATCATCCACCTCAACCATCCAACACTGGAACCATCTGCTAGACTAGACCACCTCCTACCGATCTCGACAGAAAGGTTCAACAGCCTGGTAAGCAAAAGCAACAGAGCCGGCTCTCCAGGAGACACCTGCCCACCAGACGCATACTAGAATATTCTCACCCAGACAATACAAATACCTGCAGAATATTTCCTCAACCGCTTCAACGGTGTGCAGTCATATTTTGGAATGTAATAATTTCGAAAGTCATGTCGAAAATATTATTTCGAAAATATAAATGTCGAAAATCCAAAAATGCAATTTTTTTTCAATTTTTTTACATATAATTTTACATACAAGGGTAAGTATTTATACATATTTTATTAAGCACATTTAATATTTTATTAAGTAGTAACATAGTAAGATAGGTTTAATAATAATATTAACATTACAAATTTGTATATTAGTAAAATAGATTGTATAATAACTTTATATTTTAAATATAATAATAATAATAATAAATAAATAATAAATATTTAATAAATAGTTAGAAATGTGTTTTCAACTTTGAAGAGTTTACGTTTTCTCCGCTAGATGGTGCTATTCTATTACAAATGGGAATGTGCATTTTGTTGATATTTGTTATTGTTTTGTACGTAAAATAGCGTAAATCTACGTGTGCGTGGGCGCCATTTTTAAAAGTCCATTTTGGAAGTGTTTCCGTCACATTCGGGTCTCCGTTCCTGTTTTTTTTGGGGATTTGGCTTTTTTTTTAAATGGGATTTCATGGACCCAATGGATTTTTTTCGACTTATGGACTGTTCCTGTTGGATCGTGGATTTTTTCTTGGGCTTTTTTGGATTTTCACTTTTTTGTTCGCTGGATTTAACTGTTTTTGACTGTGGATTTGGATATTATTATTTCTTGGATATTATTTTTATTTTCCTATGGATTGTGTTCTGGGCTTTGGGATTTTGGATTTGTTGGGTCGGTGTTTTTGGCTACTGTTGGATTTGCCATGCCGGATCGTGGAATCTACAAAAACGTGAGTATTTTCAACACTTTAAATTGTATGCGATAGAATCCAGGTTGTTTTTTTTGTCTTCTTGATTACATTTTTGTACTATTGTCAGGTCGCATTCAGGTTTATTTAATTATTAGTGAAATGTTATTTTAATTTGGGAAGTGATATCAACTTATGTGTTTGGCCTTAACTGTATAATGCAGAGTAATGGGAGTTTCCCAAGTCAAGATGGTGACTCTCAGCATAACTTACACCCAAGTCAAGATGGTGACTCTCAGCACAATTTACAGAAAGCCTTTTGATTGGGTGAAGTGAATGAAAGGAAGGTAGAGAACATTCTAAACTGCCTTTCATCGTCAGCAGCTCAACTGTTAGGTCCTATGTTTATGAGCTGTGTGGTGAAACTTTCATTAAAAGTTGTCAGGAGGAAATTACAAGAAGAACCTAAAGTAAGAAAGAACAAGCAAGTCATTTCAGAGTCAAGATATCTGAATTTAGAGATATGAGCTAAGTGAACTTTTGAATTTCCAATGATTAGTCATTGACTAACATTTAATGTTTATTTAGTAAAGTATATTTATTACTTAAAACTGTTAATTCAGAAAAGCTGTCAACTAAAGGATTTAGAGAATTTTAAGGTGTGTTTAGAAAAGGATTTTGAAGTTGAACTTTCACTTTAATTCTGAGAGAGAGAGAGTGAGCGGAACGTAACGTTATCTCATATGCGTGTGTTCGGCGGTCGCCGATATATATATATCTGAGGAGATTTTCTTATAGGAAAAACTCTGATGTGGAGATAGATGTCAAGGATGGCACTCTAATACGAGTGGCACAAGACACCCAGAAGAGTTCGGGTGTTGAAATAAAGTGGACAGATAGGAACACACACCGCGGAAAGGAAAGGGAGTGAACAGTAGGGAAGAGTAGCAACGGAAAAGGTATAGAGTGAATACCCTCTTGGGGTGTTTGCAGAATAGGAAAAGAGTATTCCACAAACCTTGGAAATACTCTAGCCTTCTGCACAGTTTGCTATAACAGAGTCCCACGCTGTTTGCTCATAACTTGGAACAGCAGCTATGGGTGTCTGTGATATAGAAACGAGACAAGGGAAGGGGCAGAGGTTGACTGATGGGAACCAGCAGACAAGCTCTGTACAAAGGGTCTACAAACAGTACAAGAGAAGATCCAACAGACAAATCCAGGAAAGGAGATGATAGCAAACTAGCAGAAGGATAGGAAGGGAAAGTCGAGTAACAGGATATGATAGCAGAGGACAGAAAGGTAGGTGGAGCGCTCAGAGGAGCAGGAAGGCAATGAGTAAGCCCACAAGAGTGGGACGGTAAGGTAGAAATATCAGAGGAAAAGGGCTACGGCAGCCGGAGTGAGGAAGGCTGCAGAGCAGGGAGCCCAGAGGACAAGGGCAAAGGCAGCCGGAGAGAGGCAGGCTGCAGAGCAGGGAGCCCAGAGGACAAGGGCAAAGGCAGCCGGAGAGAGGCAGGCTGCAGAGCAGGGAGCCCTGAGGACAAGGGCTAAGGCAGCCGGTGTGAGATAGGCTGCAAGCAGGGAGCCCAGAGGACAAGGCAAAGGCAGCCGGAGAGAGGCAGGCTGCAGAGCAGGGAGCCCTGAGGACAAGGGCAATGGCAGCCGGAGAGAGGAGCAGGGAGCCCAGAGGACAAGGGCAAAGGCAGCCGGAGAGAGGCAGGCTGCAGAGCAGGGAGCCCTGAGGACAAGGGCAAAGGCTGGAAAGCAGCAGAGCGTGATACGCTGCAATGTGGAGAGCCCGGCAGGGCAAGGGCGGAGACTGGAAGGCAGCAGAGCGTGATCCGCTGCAATGTGGAGAGCCCGGCAGGGCAAGGGCGGAGACTGGAAGGCAGCAGAGCGTGATCCGCTGCAATGTGGAGACCCGGCAGGGCAAGGGCGGAGACTGGAAGGCAGCAGAGCGTGATCCGCTGCAATGTGGAGAGCCCGGCAGGGCAAGGGCGGAGACTGGAAGGCAGCAGAGCGTGATCCGCTGCAATGTGGAGAGCCCGGCAGGGCAAGGGCGGAGACTGGAAGGCAGCAGAGCGTGATCCGCTGCAATGTGGAGAGCCCGGCAGGGCAAGGGCGGAGACTGGAAGGCAGCAGAGTGTGATCCGCTGCAATGTGGAGAGCCCGGCAGGGCAAGGGCGGAGACTGGAAGGCAGCAGAGCGTGATCCGCTGCAATGTGGAGAGCCCGGCAGGGCAAGGGCGGAGTCTGGAAGGCAGCAGAGCGTGATCCGCTGCAATGTGGAGAGCCCGGCAGGGCAAGGGCGGAGACTGGAAGGCAGCAGAGCGTGATCCGCTGCAATGTGGAGAGCCCGGCAGGGCAAGGGCGGAGACTGGAAGGCAGCAGAGCGTGATCAGCTGCAGTGTGGAGAGCCCAGAGGAGCAGGGCTGAGAGGCAGGGAGCCTGGAAGGCTATGACTGGAGGCAGCAGGGTGGAGCAAGCAACAAGGCAGGGAGCCCAAAAGGCTAGGGCTGTAGGCAGCAGGGTGTAACAAGCTGTAAGGCAGGGTCCAAGCAGGAATGAGGATAAACAGCATACAAGGATCCGAAGACACTCGCGAAAGGTGGAGGAAGGACTCTCAATGCAAGAGGCTGAGCCACTGCAGACAGCAGCCTTATATACTGCCTAGCCCAGCACAGAGGCAGGCCAATTGGTTTCACCTGGCGGATCACACCTGCAGGCAATCGGCCACCTCCCTTTCTGTTCCTGGGCTGGTGGAAGCAGGACCAGACTCTAAGGCTTCTGGGGGGTGTAGTTCCATAGAAATCCAATAGGAACGGCCAGGAAACAATGCTTGCGGCCAGGTGCATTATGGTATGCGTAGTTAGTTGACAATAATCATTAAGTAGCAAAGTCCAAATGGAGCAAAAATGGACGTGCCCATGGCGCATGCATGACAATAGAGTCGGGTAGCTCATCTTCCATTAACTGCGCAAATGTTAATGGTTAGGGAAGTTCGTCGTATCTGTAATGCTTTCTTGGAGCGAGCGTGCGAGCAAGCGAACGGGATCTAAAAAAAACCCTTGGAATGTAATTAACAATGTTGTGAATAAACAAACTAAAGACATACGTAGATCTCCGTGAACTCGTCACAAAACTTAAGATCTGTGTGAGTGTTACTTGTATGCGCGTGCGCGTATAAATGCTTATACAATCTCCTGCGCATGCGTCACTTTAAGCCACTACAGTTTAACCCAACTAACACATGCGCAGTAATTCAGAAGCAGTTCTACGCGTGCACTGAATGGAGTTTAATTAGAAAAGACGGCTCGCTGGAGGAGAGATGAAACACTGATCGTTCATCTCATTTTGTAAGGAAAACCTACGGCGTTCAATTCACTGACAAGAACGTCACAGAAAGAGTTGTTACATCCTTTTAAGTACTTTGGGATTATTCAAAAAGACAAAAGGATTTCCAAGCACAGGTTCAGAAAACGCCCTCTCTCCAATAAGTTAGACTAAAGAAGAAAAAGACTAAAACTTGCTGGCGAAGTAAAACTTTTTAAATCTTCTTGAATGAATTGACCTAAGGAAGCAATATAGAAACAATTCAGGCTCAAGTCAATATCATTTCAAAAGAGGAAGAAGAAGAAGTTCGTATTCCTGTTGCTGATGATAAGTAAATATCCTCAGGGCACTCAGTTGAGGATAGCCAGGTATGGTGATATTTTAAGTTATTTAAGGATGTCTAAAGTTAAGTCATATTGAAAAGGTTAGTAGAAAGTTATAGTGAATTTATTTTTATTTTAACAGGTTGAGGAAACCAGTTTCACACAGAGCCCGGCAGCTTTATTATTTTATCCCATTTTCCCCTTTTCCCTTAGAGGTGTAACCATTTTAGCTGTTTCTTAGTTTCAGTTCAGTGGATTACATTTCTGGGGGATTATCGGGGTTCAGCAGCTTCTGCGGACATTCATCTAATTCAAGCCTGACAACTATTTGCTCAAGTTTTTGGTCGTAGTCTCTGTATTTTTTCCTTTTTAATTCGGCGTTTGCAAGTGAAATGGTTTGTGATAGACGAAATTCTTGATGGGATTGTTCATTTTGTAATTCTTTTAAAAAATGCCATAAATTTGGGTTTTTTGTGTTGACATTTTTATTAATTCGGCTATGCCATCCCTCCAATGCATTATTAGTCCTCGGTCTCCCCTCGAATATGGCTTGGTAGCAATTCCATAATTTACACTATATTTAGGCCTTTGTCTTGTGCCACTCCTTGTTAATTGTCCTAACCAAGTGTTTTCCATTTAATCTAACAAGTCCGAATTTTCCTCTTTATGATTTTTGAAATATTCATTGTCTATTAAATGTTCGTAAAAATGTATAACGTGATCCTCTTTAACAAATGCCAATCCGAAAAGTTTTTTTATGTTATGCTGATATGTACTGTCCTCCGTGTATTTTGTGCTCCGTCCCAGTTTTTGCAGTTTTTTCCCAATGGCTTGCGTAAAATGAAAAAAACACCCTTGTATGTTTGTGTCTGTATATATTGCCGAAAATGCTTTAATTTGTGCTATTTCGAAATCCATGATTATATTTGTCGGTTTTGAATCTGGTACAGTATCCTTAATTTTGTGAAACACAGTTTTGTAAGTCTCTTCGCTTTTCTTGGGCATCAATACATATACTAGTGGTATGAGTCGGTTATTTATTGATCCATGTGCTGTAAAAAATTGTTGAAATGGCTGGGGGCATGCCTTGAATGTTGCATCACTTTGCCACATTTCGCTTTGACTAAGTTGCTGGAAACTGGTCGCCATTAAAAATATTAATATTTTTTCGTCTTTCATTTCTATGGTAGCATGGTGAAAATGTTCTCCCTTTTCCGTTACTTTAAACACATCTGGGATGGTTATATCACTGTATATCATGGGTGCTGGTGGGAGATTTTCTTTCTGTTACTTTTTTCTGTTCACTGTTCGTTGCATGTGTTTTTCACCAGGCATTTGTGCTGAGATGTGTAATGGTAATTTGTAACATACTGTCGCAATTACAGAGCCGCTGGCTTGACCTGGGTTTTCCACTGCGTTTCTTTTTAGCTCATGAAGAGATTTTTTATTATTATATTTGTTTATCCGGAAGATGGTTGTGCTCTCCTTTTATGGAGGGGGGTTGTGGTGGGAACCCCCCCCATTAAAAAGTTACTATTGCTGACACTTTACATTGGTATGTTAGCATTGCTGGTCGACTTTTTTTTCGATTTTTTTTTCTTCGAATAAGTGTATTTTTCTGTTATATGTATATGTTTTCGACATATTTATTTTCGACATTTTGTTTTCGACATTTTTGCATTTCAGCATTATGTTTTCGATATTATGACTATAAACCTTCTTCAACCACTCACTAGCAACAGGAACCATGCCATGAGACTTCAAATTGGTGTACATCAAGCCACTCCTCAAAAACCCATCGGGAAACATGGAAGACCTAACCCTAACAAACATTCCATATCCGGGAAAACTACTGGAAATTTACATCTACAAACAAATCCTGGAACATGTAGAAAACAGTCAGATACTAGACTAGGCACAAGTAGACTTCAGATCCATGAGAGGAACTGCTTTACTATCTATATGGGAAAAACTAACGCAGACTTCAATGTCAAATCAGCACTAATACTACTCAAACTGTCAGCAGCCTTTGACACAGTCCACTACAAAACACTCATCAAAATACTCTAAGGTATTGGAATCGGCACCATCTGGCTAAAATCCTTTTTGACTGAAAGAACTGAAACAACTCTGATTGCACCTTTCGAGTCAGCACCTGGTATAACAACATGTGGAGTCGCACAGGGCTCATTGCTATCACCACTACTCTTCAACATCTACATGAACACTCTGATGAAACATGGCCTCACCTGCTACAACTACGCAGAGAGCACCAAAATCATCTACAAAATCAATGCCAGAGAAGAACACAACTAAACCCTTACCAACTGCCTCACTGAATTAAACCAGTGGATGAGCTCCAACAGCTTTAAATTCATTCTGAACAAAACAGAAATCATGATAGCATCCAATGACCCTTTGAAGAATCACAACATTTAATGGCCTACCGAACTGGGAAACCCACTAGAACCATGCAAAAATCTCAGAATACCAATGGACAACCAACTAACACTAGAACCACAAGTCAACACAGTAGTTAATTGCTTCTTCCACTTACACGCAATCAGGAGGATGCTCCCCTTCTTCATCTTCCCACACAGAACACTCGCCGTCACCCCTCCTGTCATATGAAGAATAGACTACGCCAACAGAATGTATCACGGAATGCCAGAATACCTTATGAGAAAACTACAACAAATACAGAATGCAGCAGCACAACTAATCCCCGAGCTACCTAAAAGAGAACAAACCATGCCAGCACTAAGAACACTAAATTGGTTACCAGTAAAAAACAAATGTTCATCAAAACGCTGTGTATAACACGCAGAGCAGTCCACGGCCAAGGAGCAGAATTCATACAGGGAATAATCTCCATCTACAAACCAAAATGAAGACTAAGATCCATCAATGACATCTCCTGCATAGCGGTGAGATTTTGGAACTCGCTCCCAAAGGAACTACAAACAGAAGATCACCTAAAATTCAGGAAACTGTTAAAAAACATGCCTCTTTAACTGACCAAGCTAATGAGGGAACACCAGTGAAGGAAAACCTCCAACTCAACACAATAAAGAACTCTAAAAACTGATAATCCAGAGAAACAAAACACTGGACGCCAAAAACCATAGAATAAGATTAACACAACGGATTAAACCAACACACAGAAAAAAACTCAGTCGACCGCTGAGTAAACCTACTAAAAATGCTCTACTACTCTGCATACCCAACCTCCAACACAGAAGAAACCAGACACATACCTCTGCCATAAAAAAACACCACACACTGCAAGTACTCTGCTTACTCTCCACCACACCCAAAACGCACGTAAAACACCCATTTACAAGCACCGACCAAACACCACACAACTTCAATCAACTAACCAGCACACAGTGACCGTTCCTTTCTAAACTGAAGCTACCAACAGCACATCAAAGCTGTCTTGAGACCTTTCCTTCTCAATCCCACTAACTAATCCTTCCCAACCCCCTTTCTTTTCAGATCCGCCTCTGTGCCCGGAGACCACGAAAATGGCAACGGTGCGCAGTATAAATCACAATAAAATAACTGAACTTATTTGGAGATAGCCTTCTCCCCACAGCAACAACCCAAAAGCTGGCTTTTAAGCTTTGTAGTAAGATTGGATCCAAAAACTGAATGAGGAAAGCACAGCTCCTCAGACAGACTGTAGAAACAGCCATGAGAATATGCCAAAGGCCAGTGGAACATTTTACAAATAGGCTATGCCAGGGTTGTCCAACTGCAGGCCTTAAGGGCTGCGATCATGTTGGATTTTCAGAATAGCACATATGAATATTCATGAGATAAATTTGCATACAAGGATTCTAAATGTATGCAATTATTTTGTCATTAATATTAATGAGGGATATTCTGAAAACCTGTCAGGATTCTGGTCCTCTATTCATGGAGTTGGACAACCTTGGGCTATACAAAGCAGAATAGTAGAGCACTCGCTTTGACATCTGTGCAGAGCCTGCTGATGCAGGTTCGAATCCTAGCAGGGAAAACTCAGCCTTTCATTCTTCCGAGGTCGATAAATGAGCACCACACACCATGGGTAATAATAAGCAGCGCTCAGATACCTGAGGGTTCGTAGCGCTATATAAATGCTAAATTATTATTATTATTATTAATAGTGTTAGCTGATATCTTTGGCCATACCTCTACCTGGAATTACACCATGCTGGTAGTGGGAGACTAAACTATGCATTATTTTGGTTCAACGATGTGCCAGAAGATTTGCCTATATTTTGCAGAATGGGGTGAGAAGTTGTGCATTCTGTCTGAAAAATAAAACACAAGGCGGATCACTTTGGCATTATTCTAGGAGGTCAGACTTAGCGAATTCTCTACATTCACTGTAACTGCTGAGTGAAATATTCGAGTGAACCTTTTTTAACGTTTGTTTTGTGAGAATCAAAGGTCAGGCCATGTACTGCAGCAGACTTTCCATTTAGTAAATGGATAACTTTACCAGTTGTGACCTTTGAGGCCTCGGCCTCTTGATCTACATTGGAGTGTCCAGAAAGCATACTGGGTTAGTGATTCACACATGTTTCCATAGCTTTGTGTTATTTATCCTAATGTATGTGAATGTTACATGCCCATTATGAAATTATTTCGTTTTCAGCCTTTATAATTTGATCTCAATTCCATCATTGTCCTCAATTGTGTGGATACAATTCTTAAAACCACGTAGATTTAATTCTTAGGCAAGAAACGTTCCAATGTTCTCCCAAAGTTTCACCTATTTCTCTGAGCATCTTTTGCTTACACGGTGCTCTTAGTGTAACACACCACTGAGAGGTAATAATCGCCACAGAATTTACATTTTCAATTTCCAATAGAGATCTTCTTTCAAACAGTTAATTGCCTAATCATTTTTCAGTGAGTAGATGGTGGTATCAGCTGATTCAGAAGCTGGTGACATTCCCACTGAGTAATGCATTCAAAGCATCACACCCTGTTCCCTGGCTGGCAGAGCTCTTACTGTGTGTGGTGTCCATCGACAATGGCTATTGCCTTATACGGCTGTAGCAGCACGTGCAGGGTTCTTGGATCCAGGACACCTTGGTCAAAGTGAAGGAGCAAGGCCTGTTCTTAAAAATGTTGTGTGTCATAGGCTGCAACATATAGACTCAACATTTTCTGTCCCAATATATTTATTGACTGGAATATCTACAATCAGGGAATGATGAAATGATGTTGTTTCCATAACTGTTGATCCTGTTTGACTTTATAACAATTGAACTAAAGAGTGATCATATAGAATCATCGAGGACTTTGTGATTGATAGCGGACGCGTCATTGCCATCAAATGTCTTTAGGAATGTCGATGTAACAGAAGCATCTCTGTAATTACCCAAGTATTATCAGTCATTATCTTCCTTATCGTTTTTTCCATACTATTCCCGGGCCATTTGGATTGACTTTGGGAAAGAGACACAATGCATGCAAATATTTAGTGCTGCGTGGACACGGGAGACGTTGGAAGCATACATCTTTGTCCCTGCAGAGAAGCACGCTAAAGTGCAGTCGGCAGAGCTCGGCACACTTGCTGCACCTTGCCCTCTTAACGGGGAGAAACTCTATGGCTGCCAGAGATATAGATGATGTTAGAAGCCCAACCTCTTCACAGTCAGCAGTCTGCCCACGGCCATGGTTCTCCATCTGGGATTTTGATATATGACCCCCTAAATGTATTAGGGATGCACTCTGGAAACATGCTTTTTATTTGCTTCTAACTGCATCTATAAAAGATAGGTATCTTATATACCGCCAGTCAGTGGCGGCTGGTACATCTTTTTACTGAAGGGGTGCACATGTATGTGATAATATGCAGGAGCAAGGGAGCCCAAAGCAAACAAGGGTGGTTGGTGGGGATTCTTCTGCTGGGAACATTTCTAAAATAATGGGTTAAACTGCTACCTTTTACAGCACTTTCTGTGAAAAATAGGGTAAAAAGCCACAGTAGTTTGCAATCAAGCTTGCATGGTAGCACATGACAAAATCCAATATATGCAAGTTACCAACAGTGCCCAGGACCATCTTCTAACACATTTTCACTATGTCTTTGTCAACAACATATGCCGGTAGATATCAGTTACATGCCGGCTGCGTTACATTGAATACTTGCTCTAGGAATGATGGAGGAGAGAATCAAAAAACTAGTGCTATTACTATTTGATCTTTTGAGTAACAATGCTTGAAGGCAGATTAAGGGCAGAGTTTAACCTGATATTCCCTTTAAAATACATTTTAAAAACCAATGTAACTGGCTAACCGCAAAGAACATGTTTTTACCAATCCAGGGTTTCATGGAGGGTTTGAGTACAAATCATCAAGCTTTGTATATGTATCTCGTTGAAGCAAAGTCCATGTATATTAAACAGGAAACATTACATTTGGCCTCCATTGACCTGGCTCTAATTGATTTGGTGGATGGTGAATGCCAATGACTGGAATTACGTAACATGGGTTTGCCTCTGAATATGTTGAGAATATTTGTGGTCTTGCAAAAAGGAAATGTGGCAGTGAGAAGGCGCACTCCAAGGCTGTGTACTTGCTCCTGTATAATTTAATTTGTTTCCACATTCTTTGTAACCGGCCCTCCTGGAAATGAATGCTGATGTCAAATGAACGTTCCAATCTTATCACATGCATACGATAGTGTGTTGTTAGCTCGGACGCTAGTGTTCGTTAATCGATAAATACTATTTAAATATGAAAGTTTTAAGGTCAACGCCTAAAGTTGGCGGTGATGACAATATCAAAGTCCCATATAAAGAATGAGAGAAGATTTTTTTTTCAGTGATATAAAGTGGAATACCAAAGTATGTACAATTATTTGGGAGAACGCAAAGATCACTTATTAACTTTCAAACCCCAAGTTAAAAAAACACATCATTATAATTGGTTATTTATAACGCGCTTAATAACCAGAGGTTTCTAAGCGCGGACCCAGGGAATTGAACCTGTGTTGCTCGGTGTCTTGCTTTCAAGTCGAGCGCGTTGCCCCTGAGCTATCCTCCCATGATATATAAAGTTTACTAAGCCATGCTGAGAGCTATTGCATAATACGGTATGGCTGTGTGGGGTAGGAGAGAAAATACATCTACTGAAAGATAATTTTGGGACATTATTGCCGGGTATCCTAACGTCAGCTCCATCTTTTTCTGCACATCCGGAGCGAGGCCTGTCGCTCCTATAGCTTGAAATAAAATTGTTATAAACATGTTTAGTAATACAGCTGTGTTTCTATCGAGCACATTATTAAACTCAATTATTTCATTGTAAATGAGTGGATTCCATAGATCGAGTGTATAAAGAACTCTACGGGAACATAAATGAATAGATTTTAAAATGCCCATTTAAAAGAAGGAGACCCTTTCTGAAACATTGGAATGTAATGCTTCGATTGCCAAAATCTCCTCTTTTGATGTATTAAAAACATGCCTGACCTGGCCTCCTCAGTAGCGTGAACACCTCCTTGTGGTAAGGTTACAATGACATCTTTTGGACATAAGAATGGTATCATCCAATTAGTCCAAGGATTTATCACCTGATACAAATTGTACTGTCCAAAACCTGACAGAATGATGAAATCCATCTTAGTTTCGATCTGGACGTGAACAATATCCATCGACGTTGCCCTGCCTTTTTGCATATGTCATGGGCAGAATCCATTAAGGGAACATTGGGCGTCATTACAAGGTTGGCAGTATTTTCCAGCACCCAGGAATTGGCAATTACCAGGGTATTACGACCCCGGCAGACCCGGTAATCACCCATTCCTGGGCGCCAGAAAATATTCTTCCCCATTCCCATTTGAGCCCCGTAGGGCTGAATGGGAATGGGGAAGCCGTATGCACCGGCACCATTCGTGAATGATGCTGGTGCATCTGACATGCTCTGCTCGCAGGTGTCGGGACGCCCGCCACGTCATACCTGCCGGTTGAAAAGGCGCCTGCAAGCAGAACTCATAGTTTGCCGGTCCAGTAGTAACAGTGCCGGTAGCTTACCGGCACCGTTACTAACGGACCGCCAAACTTGTGATGAGGCCCATTTGGCTATGAACACATGTTTCCAAAAATACTTGATTTTAAGAAACAAGTCATGAACGTTGTTTTAGACCTTTTCGTTGTACATTTTATTATTGATGTTGTGCTATGAATGTTATTGTACTTTTAATTTGACTTGTCTCATTTTTATTGTTTGTGCTTTTGTTTGTGCTTTTATGGATTTTGTATGACATTCCAAAATAAAGCGTGCATATGAGAAAAAGTGTTACATTGAAATCTGCACATGGAAGATGAGAAGCCTGGCAATCTGTTCATTTGAGAGGCACTCTATTACATTTTGAAGCACATTCGTTGAGCAATACATTGGGCCTCATTACAAGTTGGGAGGCAGCCCTGCCGTTCTTAGCGGCAAGGCTGCCTCCAAACTCGTGTCCGGGTCCCGAAAAAGGGAATTACCGGGTCATTCCGACTTTTGCGGCCCCGGTAATGCCCATTTTTGGAACCCGGACCCGGTACATCCCAATTCCCATTCAAGCCCCCATAGGGCTCAATGGGGATGGGGAGGATGCTAACAACGGACCCGTTAATGACGGGTCCGTTGTTAGCATCCTGGTCTGCTTGCAGGTGCCGGTCTGCACGTCTGGCCAGACCACACTTGCAGTCTGGCACCCGCAAGCAGAACTCGTAATGAGGCAGTAGAGTGATAATGGCGCCGGCAGCTCTACCAGCGCCGTTATCACTCTACCGCCTGGGTCGTAATGAGGCCCATTGACAGCCAGCATCTTGATGGCTATTTTATGTGATGCTAATTGTCATACGCCTTGCATTATCAATATTGGATTTTTCATCTCCGTGATTGCATTTTGCATTTATAATTTAAAAAAATGTTCTCTCTATGTGGGATGTATCAACCCACTCATCCAAGCCCTGCAACATCACTCTGCCTTGCTGGCAGCAGAAACATCATAATGGCTGCCGGAAATTGTGCTGCTCGCCAGAAATCACCAGAAATTGCGCAGTGAAAACCTGAAAAATAGGCCACCATCTACTTTTGCGTATGTCAGTGGTAACACATGAGACCACTGCTAAAACCCATCCATTGGCTGCTCACAGAGCAAAATCACTGCCAAGGAATACAGAGCTGTCTCAAAAATCAGTTTTTATTTGGTGTCAAATTTGCTAAAATCATGGCTTACAAACCACCTAAAAAGATCCAACCTCCTTGTTGGGTGTTCCACATCATTATACTGCAAGAATCCACATCAATACAATATCAGCAAGAATCATATGCTTTGAGCAAAATCCCCTTTTAAAGATACCGATGGAAAGACAGCTGTCAAAATGGGTGTAGTACCGTTACTCGCCTCTGTCAGGTGCTGGCGATTTATAATTCTGACAGGAGAACTGGTGTTTCAGAAGTTAAATATGCCAAAGAAGAGAATTCCATCCATATGCCATATAGAATGCCACACATTGATTTAATGTGGAAAAAGACTGGATTTGAAGATGTGTTGCTTATATTAAATGTATAAATGTATTTTTTACAAGGAACTATGTTACAATTGACCAGAAGGTAATCTGATTTAGTTAAAACTTTAAAGAGGCTTTCTTTCCCTGAGAATCCTTCACACCTTGGGCCTTCCCACCAAAAGGGAGGAGGTCGCATGGACATGTTAATCAAATGGGGAGCGGATTCTCTTTGTCGGCAGGAGAAAGGGACAATTGAGTCTTTCAACTGAATAGAATATGCTAAATTCGGGTGTAACTGACAACTCCTGGCAGGAGGACAGGCTATGTGACCTCTGAGTCAGCCCGGACCCTGGAGGTGGAGACAAACCACTGATGTGAATTGAATTAAAAGCAAATGTATGTTTTATAAAAATGCTTATAGCAAAGTGTACCGAATTGACAAAAATGTAACATTTTGAGAGTGTGAAAAAATGAAAAATTCCCTCACGATTTAAGACTAAGCTGGACACTGTGCGATGTTCTGAGAACAAACCCCGGAATTTATTAATATTGCAGCTACAGTGTTTTTGCTATGAACATAAGAAATTACAGAGATATGCTCAGATGGAGTGTGTATGCCTGTGTAAAATTTGGTGCAGAACCAATATTGGGAAACCCACCAAAAGCGCGAATAAGTGGTCATTTCTGAACCCAAACTCGTAGGAACATGGGACTTGAACAGAGACATGCCTTAATTAATCTGTGATGTGTATATGTATTATGAACAACTTGTGTATCTGGGAATTATGTTTTTTGGGAAAAATAGAGTTTCTATGAAAAAGCAAAGGGGAGGGATTTCAGTTAAGCCTTAAAACACAGCATCACTCTGATACATATGATACACTGCTCCTGTCTCAAATCAGGGGACAGGGAATCCTCCAACCTATCAAATCCTTAGAGGGTTGGGCATTGTAGAATCAGCCTCCCCATCCCCTTTGGAAACACATAAATAGGGACTGCTGAGGCCCAGATAGGACACACACTTTTCCACTTCTCAACTGATTTCTTGCGAAGCACCCTGACGGATGACTCTAGACTCCATATAGATCCAGACTCCAGATAGATCCAGACTCCAGACTCTAGAACCAAACTCCGCTACTTTGAAGCAGAAAGGCCCAATCCCAAAAGCTGAACTCTTTTCAGCAGGCCTCAGAATCTTTTGCAACCTGATTCTAACCCCTAAACTTCCCAGGGGCATCTCAAAATCCAACAGCCGGGCTGAGCTGTTTTGCTTCTCGCTACGAACCCTGTGCTAGAACCAAGATCTAGACCCAGAAAGCAGTGCTGTATCCAGAGCCCATCAAATCCAGTCTAAGAGGCCGTCCAGACTGCCATGCAGTGCTGAGAGCAGAACCCAGAGTGCCTGAGACCTGTCCGGTGGTGAGTGAAGCCAAACCCTTGACCAGATCTTGACGGGGCCCCTTCCATTCCCAAGCTTAGGAGTGAGTATTTAATCTAGAACTGTCCATAACCAATCTCTTAGTTTAAAGTAATCTTACTCCAACCATTTTAACCTGTCCAGAACTGCATTATAGAATCATGTGTCCATCCTGTTGATTCCAAATCTGTAAAGCACAATCTGTAATTTGGAAATCTTGACTTTATTTCTGAAAATCTACTTTCACAAATCCTCTAACTTTTGAAGCGTACGTCCTAGAACCGAAATTTAACAGTCAGTTTGAAGCTATGACCCTAAGCTATCGGATAGTAATCGTGTTTCACGCACATGGAAAAGGTGCCGTGAATTGCAATTTCATTTTCTGTCAAAATAGCTGCTTCTTGGTTTCCACTGCTGAATTTCGTTTTCAATCTGATAATCATTCCTGAACCATTGCTAGTGTTGACCTGAACCAATCCAAAGTAACTATCACTTATCCTGAATCTCCTTTAGTGAATTAAAATAATTTTAGCATAATTTTCACCTTCATTGCAATCACATTCAAAAGTATTTTTGCCCGTTTTAAAATCATTCCTGTGTCTCTTTAACCTTGCTGGGGGAACTGGGATTGAACTGCATTATTGATTGTATTTCTGAAACCAGTGTGCCCTCATTTGCATCTCTTCATATTCCATACTGTCGGTAGTGAGTAGTCACAGGGGAAAAAGTGATTATCTTTTGATTGAAATCATATCAAGTTATTTCTGTGTTGCATTCTTTCCCATCTTGCATTTCCTTGAATCAGATAAAGTATTCTCTGCTACAGTATCCTTCCTATTCCTAAATGATTAAAGAGATTGTTGATCTTGTAATATTACCCATTGCTGCTCACTATACATATTCATAAGTCTGTTATTCGGATATTATTTTATTCATAAAAGTGTGATATATATATTGTTCCATTCTTCAAATAAACCTTTTAATTTGCAAAACAAACCTACTTCTTGGCTCAGTGAGGTCGTGAAGATTCAAAGAGAGGGGCGTTATATAAGGGTTCATCATCCAGATTTAAAGAACTTTGACATAAAAATATATAAATAAGGGCTTCCATTGGGCATCCCAGACTAGGCATTGACTTAGTTGGAGTGCTGGATTGAAGTCACTTACATCTAATAGAGTAAACCGACTAGCATGCAAACCATGAGGTAGTGTTTGTTTTATGTAATACAGTACATTTGCTTGAAGCAAGAAATGTGTTTTTAGGCAGAACATAGCAGAGCGACATTTGCTACCCCCAGAGCTGGGCATTTCGCTTTAACAAGTAACCCACACAAATACATTTCCACTGTATTATCTATGATAGAAGTATTTTTCATCAAGGTCTATTGCTTCAGCTTAATTTCCTATTGCCACGTCCCAGGCTTCCATGTCTTTATGTTTTGTCCAACACCCCTTCAAAGCCCACTCACCCCGTGCCCAGTCAGTCATCACATTAAGACCTGGCTGTCCCACTGAGCCACTGAAGAGCCACAGCACTCATTGGGAGCACTCTTCAACACTTCCTCTGAACTCAGAGTTTACCCATGAGCTGCCTGCACTTCTGCTCTACCCATGACATGATTAGTCTGATAAATACTCTATCCCTCAATCCGTATATGCAAGAATGGAGAAAAGAGCAAGCCCGAAAGCAGCAGGCAAGAACTACCTACACCTTCATGAAACTATCATCTATTAGTAAACAGACAAATGCCCAAAAACACTAATACAACACCTTAAAAAGCTGACCGATATGTTTCTTTGTTGCATTACATGAGATTTATTGGAATTCAGTTTCTGCACACATCCCTATAAGCCTGTTATGCTATGTTTGTATCAATGTTTTATGCATGTTCTGTTCTAAATCAAATGTTTTGCTTCATTATCACAGAAGCAATAGTGGGTCTCGATATATAAATCACAGTTAACTTTGCCGGGACTTACAGATAGACTGTGGCTCTAAACTCTTGCACACAAAGAAATTCCTCCAGCGGCACTGGCCCTCCAAAGCTTCCCAGCTGCTGTGCCAAGAATCTAGTTGCACAAATGTTAACAGGTCACGCTGAAAAATGCCTTGGACTTTCCACCTGGGTAGCAATACTGGCTGAAAGGGAATCATTCTGGGATGCTGAAACCCAGATCTTTTCAGCGCACAGAATGCAAGGCAAAGAAAGATTGGACACTTTAGTGGTCTTTCACGTACCTAAACACCCATATGTTATATGATGGTCTATGAGAGTAGATGCAAGGGCCTCATTGCGAGGTTGCCAATCAGGAAGCAACGGTACTGGTAAGCTTGCCGGTACTGTTGTTTACGGAACGGCAAACTACGAGTCTGCGAGCGGGTGCCTGTCCACCCGGCAGGACTGACTTGACCGGTGGAAAGGCACCCGCTCACAGACCATGTGGATGCACTGGCACCATTCATGAATGGTGCCGGTGCATCTGACCTCCCGATTCCCATTGAGTCCAATGGGACTCAAATGAAAATGGGGACTAATATTTTCCGGTGCCTGGGAATGGGAAATTACCGCCAGAGTCATAATGACCCCCAATGATGCAAGAATGTTTTTTTCAATCTCTAATAATTTCCTGGACATTGATCTAGTTACCTGAGAGCTCCCAGCTAAATATGTTCTCTAGCTGGCATGACCAAAACAAGGCAAACATAAGAAATTGTTCCCAAGCATTGGCTTTCATCTGCAATCATTACCTGTTATATTTCATAGTCCACCAACAAACAATGGGGGACTCCAAGCAAATAAATATACACATACACACGGTTGTGCTTGGAAACAACATGTAAATATATAAAGCAACTAAGAAACCGAGGTATAGGAACTTGTTTAGGTGAACAGACAAGACTAGGCCATTAATAGAACCGCTAGTGAAAAATACAACTAGGTAAGTGCAAACCACATCACAAGACTGGAGATGAAAAAAAATCAATTCACATCCTAAATTTGGTAGAAAATGTTCATAGATTTAATAGAGTGTATCATAAGAATTATAAAAACTCCGAATGTGTCATGAGACATAGAAGTCATAAAATACAATCCATAGAAAAGATTAGTACATGATTGTCAAAAAAACTTGCTCAGAACAATGTGCAACACAACCAGACCCATACAATTCACCAATCACTCCATTCATACTAAACTCATGCATATCTAAAAATCGTACATCAAATACAAAAGTGAAAAACATGGACTATACATTGACACAAATAAACTAATTGCACAAAATATTATAGCACCATGTTCAAATTCCAGTAAGTGACAAGCACTATATTACTAGAACATCATTAAAATGTCTTGACATTAAAGACCTTCAAACATCATGTTAATTGACAATATGGACCACAACAAAAGTGGACCACTTAAAGAACCGACATGTTTCTTTCCATCTTCATGATTAAATTAATTGTACGGAAATTCATCAGGGTGACTTAGAAACTGAAGTCATCAATGATTGATGGTGCCTGGGTGTTGCAAAGGTCCATAAGCCAGTCTTGTCCTGACACCTAAACAAACAAGGACAGATGTTACTGATCTCTCAATACATACATTCATGAGTTCAGTAAAAATCTGTGACACGCTCTATCAATGGGCGTGAATGTGAGGTCACATGACCTATTAAAAAACACCTGTAGGCGGTCACAAACTGTAAATGGATGGACCAACAAGGTATAGAAACTATATGCATTAGGTTCTAACCCAGTGTGCAGTGCAAGAGAGTGAATACAAAAGAGAAAACTGTCAAGTAGAGGCTATGATGGCAGACAATCGTCTAAGAGTAAATGCACAAACTCGGAAAATGCTGTAGATATAGTATTGGCACAATAATCAAGACAACTAGCATATACCGATTCATTTAGGAAAAATGACATCTACCAAATCTATTTGGAAAAAGTATAAGAGTGGATGGTCTAGTATACAACAAGACGCTCAGAGTTAGTAATACATTAGCATAAGTAATCTAAACTCTTGTCTTAATTATTAATTGTATAATCCAGTGTCTATGGGGCTAAGATTAAAGTAACACTTACTGTGTCATTAACCCAGTCACGGCGTAGCCCCAATAGTTGAATCAGACTAGTGAAACCAAACGCAGTATAACCAAGCGGCACTCCTGGGAAAACGCTCCCTATGGAAATGCAGCATACAATGACAAATGCTAGGTCGATAGAAAAAATAATATATAAGAGCTCTTAAAATGTCAAGTCAATCTGAGTCTAGCATGGGTAGACTAAACCAACAGAAAACGGACACCAAAAGAACTTACTTGAATGGATCGGTGTCAGCTGGAGCGTAGTTAGTAGTTAAATTATGCCGTACACCGTCGGGTTGCTAAAGCAACATACGTGGATGTAGAGATGTAACAGATATATCTCAATAACGGCCATTCCAAGTGTCTGGCGGGTAAAACAATAAGTACAAACACCATTAGCAAAAATAGACAACCTGTCCGTGCATATATTATTTAAATGCACGTTGTCTCGACCGTGGGTGTAACAACGTATCGTATAGTGAAGAAATACATTATAAACGGCACGTATTCAAAAAGCGAGCGGCATCTAACCGAAAGGCAATAATGATAAATTGTAGTTCTGTGCCACGAAGTACATTCAAACCTAAAAAAGGCGTGTTTCGTAAATACGTGTGGATCAGAGTCAAACAAGTGGTAACTGACACACCAGCGTCATCTATATCTGCAGGTATATCGGGTAATTGCAGTGACGATGAAACAGATTAAAGACCGGAAAGTGACACTGAGATTAAAGTACAATGCACTCATATACAGCCATGAGAATGTAGTGTCTTGTGCTTACTGGGAGCAGGAGCCTCCATTGGAAAAACAAGCGCAGTCTCTCAGGAAAATGGAGAAATGACTGCATAGATAAACTAACAGCTCAATAAATACTAGAGAGCATCACGGTACTAATCACGTATAGAAGCATGTACAGAGGAAATAAGTGCAGCCATGTTGAAAAGGAGTAGCCATTCAAATAGCGCTGTGATGAACCTCACTGAAATATACATGACAAACCAAATGAACCATGTAACACGAAAAAAGGAAGAAAGAATGGATGTAAAAAAAGGAATAAAGATAGAACATAAAAAATAATGACATCTAAATTCACAGTTACATCCAAAAATAGTTAGAAAGCGAGGTCTAATTGTTCATTCAAACCAATTAAATATTAACCTCATCTCCTCCTTAATCAAAATGCTTCTACTTGTATTATCGCCATTAGCAGTGCGTACTTTTTTAAAAACTGTCCATTTGATATCTTCACAGTCATGGTCATTCGCCAGGAAATGGCCGACCATAGGAGCCGTCATGTTTTTATTCCTAATGCAGCTCTTATGTTCGGTAATGCAGATCTTTATTTTGCGTTCCGTTTGTCCAATGTACAATTTAGGGCAATGACACCAGATGGCATACATAACTCCACTCGTGTTGCAGTTTGTAAAGATACGTTGTTGCCAGGGTTTAGTCAAACCTATGTCAACCACTGTGGTACGTTTGGTAGAGGAGCAGAATTTGCAACTACCACATGGGACATGACCACTCGGTCTTGCTAAACCCCATTGTTCAGTAATGGTGAGCTGAGAAGTAGGATAGTTGCTAATATTGTTCCTAGTAACGAGTTCTTTGAGATTGCGTCCACGTTTGAACGCGCATCTAGGTACCTGCTTTTGGATAACAAGTGCCAGTTTCTTTTAATTATGCCTACAATTTTATGTGACAGCGGATTATACGTACTGACAAAAACCAAACCGTCCGGGTCAGATGTAGAGGATCTTCGCTTGTACTCAAGAAGTGCTTGTCGATGATTATTAGAAGCCCTTTTGAAGGACCGTTTTACAATTTGACAGGGATAACCTCTTTGCATGAGATTGTTGCTCAAAATACCAGCTTCCTCATGGACGATATCAGGGTGCTATTTCGCTTCAACCTAAGAAATTGGCCGAAGGGAAGATTGTCACAAAGTGTTTTGGGATGGAAACGGTCATATCTCAATAGGGAATTCCTATCCGTAGGTTTATGAAACGGTTTTACTTCTAGCGTGTGATTGTCATTGTTAACTAGGATGGTAAGGTATAGAAAATCGATTCTGTGTCTATCATAATGAATTGCAAATTGTAAAAATGTAGTCCAGCAGCACTTGGCCAAGAAACAAAAAGGACCAAAAGAACAGTAGAATGATTCTATATGACAAGCAATGAATGTAATAAACATTTCATTTTATAAAGGTAAAAAAGGAAGTAGTTATCAAAGCAATGTCACAGGACTGAGCCTCTGCACTATGCTACCCCAAGTGCTATGCATGCTTCTAAAAGCACCAGTTTTACTTAGTATATGCTCTATACAAACCTAAATACAATGAGGGTAATTCATAGAATTTAGCGCACAAGTGGCGCACAGTGTGCGTGTGTGAATTTCTGAGCCAGCCGTCTGCGCTAAAATCCATTTCCGCGCACAGCGTATTCATGGATTATAGCTACCAAAACCAGCCGTGGTGCAGAGTGGTGCAGCGACCCTGCAGCAGCGCCAGTTACGCCCCCAACCCCTCCCCGTGCGCCATGCACAGCGCACAAATCCCGCACATGGCGCACAGGCCGCCAACCACGAAAACGCCTGTTAAACTCCCCGTGCACCCCTCCGAATACACGTACCCCGCTGCACGGGGAGTCTCACACGCGATTGGAGCTGGGTATGTGTATAACTGGGGTTCGCGGGATGTTTCACATGCAATTGGAGCAGGGTATGTGTATTTCGGGGGTGCGCAGGAAGTGTCACACGCGATTGGAGCCGGGTACGTGTATTTCAGGGGTGCGTGGGAAGTTTCACCGCGATTGGAGCAGGGTACGAGTATTTTGGGGGTGCGTGGGAAGTTTCATACGCGATAGGCCCTGTGCGAGTGGGGTACATGTATTACTGGGGTTCACGGGAACTTTCACACGCGATAGGCCCTGTGCGAGTGGGGTACGTGTATTTCGGGGGTACGCGGGAAGTATCACACGCGATTGGAGCAGGGTACGTGTATTTCAGGGGTGCGTGGGAAGTTTCATACGCGATAGGCCCTGTGCGAGTGGGGTCCATGTATTACTGGGGTGTGCAGGAAGTTTCACATGCGATAGGCCCTGTGCGAGTGGGTTACGTGTATTTTGGGGGTACGCGGGAAGTATCACACGCGATTGGAGCAGGGTACGTGTATTTCGGGGGTACGTGGGAAGTTTCACATGCGATTGGAGCAGGGTACGTGTATTTCGGGGGTGCGCGGGAGTTTCACACACAATAGGCCCTGTGCGAGTGGGGTACGTGTATTTCGGGGGTACGCGGGAAGTATCACACGCAATTGGAGCAGGGTACGTGTATTTCGGGGATACGCTGGAAGTTTCACATGCGATTGGAGCAGGGTACGTGTATTTCGGGGGTTCGCGGGAAGTCTCACACGCAATAGGCCCTGTGCGATTGGGGTACGTGTATTTCAGGGGTTCGCAGGAAGTTTCACACGTGATAGGCCCTGTGCAGTGGGGTACGTGTATTCCGGGGGATGGAAAAAAAAAAGACAAATCCACTGTTCAACTATCTACAAATCACCAATCCAGGGTCCATGAGCCCAACAAATGAAATGAAACCTACTAAAAAGACTACATAATAAAGAGCTGTATACAAAAACGTGGTGCATTGTCCAAGCGCCCCAAAATAAACAAAAACAGAAAGGAAACCAAACACTATCTAACTATATACAATGGCGGCGGGCAGGTCCTGCGGCTCACTCTGTGCTGTCCTGGGCCAGAGCATCATCGAACTCTATGTCGATGTCCCGGAGGCGGGCTCTGCCCTGGCCCCGAGGTCTCGCAGGGAGGCACTCATGGCCTGTTCCAACTCCCTGCGACCTCAAAACCCGACGCATGGAGAACTCTGCCCTGACCATGGTGAGCCGCACCTCTTCCGCCTGCCGCTGCTCCGCATCTATCCGCTGGCCCAACCGCTGCCACACGGAAGACACTCCCATTCCTGGGTCCTCCTGCCCTCTGGCCCATGCCTGCCCTTCCGATGTTGATGGCCCCGAGCCATCATTGCTCCCACCTACAGCCTGCTCCTGCTGCTGTCCATGTGCCCTGTCCGATGATGCCTGCACATCCTCCATCAACTGGTCTCCAGTTGTGGTGTCCACCTCTGCTGGAGGCCGATCCCCGACTGTGGCAGGGATGTGAGCTCCACCAAGCTGGATGTGTTGGTCGGGCCAGGTCCAGAGGGGGCCCTGGTGGAATCTGGGCCGGAAGACGGCAGGGAGAACGACTGGCGCATAGTCTCCACAGAGGAGAGGTCCACCAGAATGCGCGACACATGTAGGAACCCACCAACCAGGGCCCCTCCCAACAGTGCCACGTCACGACGCTGCTGTTCGTGATGGCATGCGTTCTCCACCCAGGAAGAACGCACGTCATCACGAATGTCACGCGTGCGCAACGTGACACCAATCAGGACGGAGCCCATACGGTCATGGGACCCCCTCGTCCGCAGGTAGTGGAGAGGCAGATGACATGGCAATCTCCTCTACCTGTGGACGGGCCTGGGATGGGATGGGGCATCCCTGCTGGTGCATGGTGGTGCAGTCACAGGGTCAAGGACAGGGACATGCACAGGCCCCTCCGTGGTGACCTGTGCTGCCTCCTAACCCTGGCCCTGGACTGCACCACTTGCACCAGCGTTACTACCCCCACCAGGCCCCATGTGCGGCTCAGTAGTGGGCTCCTCCTCCTCTGTGGAGACCACCAACCTGGATGTCTCTGTACTGTCTTCCGTCATTGCAAGCCCCTGTGGGGGCTCACCCGGCCCTTCCGCCACAGCCGTAGTGGCAGACGCGGCACCAGCCCCCTTGCTCCCGGATGATGGCAAGTCCTGGGAGGGTGGCTGGGCCTTGCCTCGCCACCCGGTGGAGGCATCCCTGTCACTTGGCTCCACAGCGCCGTCTCTGCCCTCTTCTTCACTTGACGCTGCGTAGAGGGAGACATCGAACACAAGCATCAGGGTACAGTACAACATTCCCCTAGACAGGAAGCAATAACACATGAGTTGCAGTGTCTAACGTCACTTTCATCCTGTCCCTCCACAACACATGGGAGAATGCACGCAACACACATGCATCAACAGGCACGGCGCCTGCAATCAACATCAGCATCCATGTACAAGGGCCTCTATTAACCAAAATCTTGCCTTCAAACTCACATGCATCATGGCTCACACTGATCCCATGCACACACATTACCAGAGGGTCATGCATCAAGCCTTGCACACCACAGACACAGTGGATAGACACAGTGCATACAACGGTGACCGCACTGCATGAGTGAATGTACACATCACAGAAATGTGTCATGAATCCATGGCGTACCTAAGTGTCACACACACATCTCAGACACACACACATGTGCACCATACATGTACATGACAGCAGCACACATCCCTCACACCCCCACCATGTGCAAGAACAGACACTGGCATCTTTCATGTGTGCATTTGCCATACAGCTACCCATGTTGCATTGTAACTCATGCACCAACCATGTGGTTCACACATTACTGGTCTCACATGCATGACCATGATGTCCCTGCACACACACATCCATACATGGCCTATGTCACACATACAGGCAAGTATCAGACTACCAGCACACTGCAACATGCCCTGTCTCACACACCAATGCTTGGCCACTTCCTGCTCAACTCCAGACGGGTCTTCCTCCACAGGATCTGGGCCTGGAGCGTTGGGCCTACGCATTCCAGGACCCTCATCTGGATGTCACTCATGCTGACCCGGCCCCCCTCCGTGAGGCGCCGGGCCTTGTAGAGGGTCCTGGACCTCAAGTACTCCCAGTGCTTCTTGACGTGCTTGATGTCACGGGTTGCCAGCCCCTCTGCATTGATGGCAACCACTACGTCGTCCCAGATCCTCTCCCGTCCTTCCTTGTTGGCGCGTGATGTTCCGAAGAGGGCATCAAAATGCCCAGGACATGCTCCACCAGGACACCAACTTCCTTCACACTGAAGCTGGTGGCCCTCTGCCTCTCTGGCTGGGGGTCGCCAGTGGTCTCAGATGGTGTTTGCCCCGACATGGCGACCCCCGAGGCAGGCGTCGGTAGGCAACTGGGTCCTGGGGCTGGGCTGTGGAGCGATGGTATCCCAGTCTGAGTCTTCTGTTCCAGTAGGGGTGGACACAGCAAATGGAACCCTGGCTGACGTGCAGGCCCCAAATAGCAGGGCACTTGGGCAGCAGGCAGGCAGCAGCAGATGGCAGGTGGGAGCATGCTCGGAGGTCTGGGGGGCAGTAATTCGGCCTTCTGGGCAGGAGCGTGGTCTTCCGTGTGTTGTTGCGTGGCCAGCTTGATACGGAGTGATTTGGCACTTGAAAAAATTGCACGTCAGCGTGTAATTGGAGGAAAGGCCCTTCGCGCATAAGCACGTCAGCACACGTACGCGATTTAATTGGACCAAAGGTCCTTAGCGCATAAGCACTTCTGTGACGTGACTCACGCGGGCGTTTCCCTCGTGACATGGGTATAGTGGTTCAGAGCACGTGAAAAAACTGCACGTCCGCGTATGGATGCATGTAATCCGAGGAAAGGGCCTACGCACGTAAGTGAGGTGACGCGCGTGGCCGTTTCCATCAACACGGGTGCATGTTCCCCGTACACGTCCAAAAACTGCACATCCAAGTGTCAGCTCGTGTAATTGGAGGAAAGGGCCTTAGCGTGTACACACAAAAGTGACGCTGTACGTGTGGGCTGCTTTAAAAGGTACGTGTAGGACCCGATTCCCTTGTACATGCTTTTCGTGGAGAGCGAGTGGGTGAATTCTGTACTTGTCGGTTCACACACGATTACTTCACAGCGTTTCAAGTTCGTACTCCGTTTTACCTCTGACAGCGTTCTTTATTTTCTTTGGGCCTGTTTCCTCAAACAGCGTTCACTTCTTCTTTTGTCTTGTCTCCTCAGACAGCGTACATTTCTTCTTTTGGCAGGGGTGTTGTCTACGCGCACACGCGCGTTTTTTTCACATTCTTTTTCCAGGCAGACGGTGAGTCGTGCACGCATTTACCAACTGTGCTTGCCCCGTGTGTCGCGTACCCCTTCAGAGGTCATTGTAGGCTGCGTGTAACACGCGTACGCTTGTTTTTGTGTTTCTGGGTGCCACAACGTAGTGCGGGTTAATTTTTCCACGCACGTGGTCTACGAGGGGTTGCGTGCACGTTACTTTTTGTTTTTGGGGTTCCTGTGCGTTGCGTGACCCGTCATCTTCCCCCAGGGGTCACAGACAGCCTTGCTAGAGCACTAAGGTACGAATTCCATCTAGTACCCTACCCCTTTCACCCCCAATTACCCAGGTCAATTGTTTACTGCAACCCCCAATATGCACAACAACTTCAGTGCCATGGTTGGGAGGCGACCCAGCAGTAAGCGAGGCAAAGGGGGCCGACCTCCAAAAGGTGGGCATGGTGGGCGCGGTAGGGGACGTGGCCAGGATTTGCAGGGTGCCCCTAGATCCCCGTGTGTGGGGGACCAATCAGGGACACCCATACACCCCCCCATGGTTGAGGGAAACGTGGCTGACACCATCCCAGCTCAGCCCTTGTTGGACTAGCCCATTGTGGCACCTGAGCCGGCACAAGATGACTCCCAGGCTGACTTCCACGTCAGCAAGTCTAAGCCATGTGTGTCGGTGCAAGTTGGTGTCACCAGGCCACGTGGATCTGGGGCAGCGATGTCATCTGCTGCCCCAAGTAGGCAGGATGGGGAGGCTGCAGAGGCAGCTGCAGCTCTATCCCCCCCAACTCTGAGTCTCCCAGCCGGGACAGTGTCGGTCCTGGTCCATCAAACTGACGTTGCCCCTGCCAACATTACACTTCAGCCAATACCTGCACCAAGACCTATGGTCATTGTGCCTTCGCACACTCCCAGTATCCAGTCCACCTGTGCTTCTGCCCCTACTGACCAGAGCGGCGCAAGCCACTCAGGCTCAGCTCCACCTTTGAAGAAGAGGAAGAAGGGTGCTCTGGCACTACAGGCTGAGACCCCAGACACGGCTACACAGTCCGGCACGTCAAGGAAGCCTAGCTTTAATCTCCCCGAACTTGATGCACTTGTAAGATATGTGTTGGCAAATAGCCATGAAATGTTGGTGACTGCAGCGTGCAAGACCACACCTGGTCATCGTAGGGCACACTGGCAGACCATCGCAGACCACATAAGTGCCCTTGGATTTGTGAGGCGCACAGCTGATGATTGCTACAAGCGGTGTAATGACCTGAAACGCAGAGCAAAGAACAAGCTGGCCTCAAATCATGCCGCTACTCTGGTGACTGGTGGTGGGTCTCCACAAGAGGACAACGAACTCACTGAACATGAGTCTGTTGCTGGGACCTTAGTAAAAGAGGAACAGATCCAAGGTGTGGGAGATCTACCTGATTACGACGCATTGTCTGGTGAGTGCCCATGCGTGTGTGTGTAATCCATGTGCATGTTGTTTGGGTGACGGGTTCTGATTGAGTGCCAGGTGAGGGTGTGTACTCCTGAGTGTTATGGGTCACCCATTTGCTTCCTCCCATACATTCACGTGCCTTGGATTTGGGTATGACTTTATCCCTTCTGCCCACAGTTGGCAATTAGGCCCACATTAGTGCACTTTATCTTGAACTGTCATCTTGCAACTTCATTGTTCAGATTTTTTAAGTGTTCATTCAGGCTGATTGTTTCCACTCTCCCATTTTTGCTATGCATTATTCTGCCCTATTGCAACATATGTGATATGCTTCAGTCATTGTTTACAGCCCACACTGGACCACTATTTTTACCTGGTTATGTTAATGATTACACCATTCAGGCCGATGGAGTATTGGGCCGCAGACATTTTTTATTAGGGCCTGTATGCATGTGGAAGATGACAGATGTTTCCTGTAATGTTAAAGTGACCAACCATTGATCAGCCCACAATGACTGTGTTATTGGACACTGGATGTGTTTCAGTGTGTGGCACATGCATATTTTGCAACACTATTCATTCAGCATCAATCTTCGCATCATGTCGATGTGACATGGATGTGTGACAGTACTCATTCACTGACATATTGCTGTAGTTTAGTAATTTACTGTGGCTATGCTACATGACATCTGTGTGGTGGCATGTGTCATGTATGTGTATTGGACATGCCACTCACAGCCTGATGTGTGATGCCAGTGCTACCCAACATGCTGCAAATGTGTTGCTTTTCCATCTTGCTCTGCCCAGTGTCTGCCTTTTTTACTCCACTTCCAACTCTTTGACAGTGCATGCATGGCAGGGTTATAGTCATGTGGGACATGTGTATATCATGTACTGGATCTCTGGCTTGTCACAGCCTATGTGTGTGCTATGGTGCTCATGCCCGTTTCCATTTGTTGTCTTTCATGTTTTTGCAGGTGATGACGCACTTGGTGCTGTTGAGGATGAGATGGTGCAGACCCAGGAGGAATCTCAGGCCCGACCGGGCACCAGTGGGGGACGTAGTGTGGTGGTGGGTGAAAACCCATGTTACTGCAGACCATACTGTCCAGGGGTGTCTCTGGGGGCACCTCCCCAGACCACTATTCAGGTGCTGAGTCGGATGATGAGACTTATGTGCCGTCGCAGGTAAGTGTTTCTGGCAGGGATTCTGTTCTGTCAACCCACCTGCACCAGGGTTAGAACCCTCTATGGGGATGTCAGTGTTGGTAGGTCCGCCTTTGGTGGTTACGGATGCAGGGTCACACTCCACAGCATCTGATCCTGTTCCTGGGCCAGCAGATCAGAGTGGGAATTCAGTCCTGCAGCCTCAGGCAGTGCCAGCACAGCAAGGTGCAGATCGCCTTACCCCAAACAGGTGTGGTGCCCGTCGACGCGGTGTCCGTGCTCCACCAGGCAATACTGTATGGGAAAACTCCATGTACGGTATGGCAACCCAACAGGCAGTATCAGTAGAAATGATGGCTCAGGCAATGGAGAGAGAGGCCACTTCCATTATGCCCCCTGAAAGGGAGATGGAGCAACAACCGCAGGCAACACACTACATTTGCCAATCACACAGGGAAGACATGTTGGCGTCCAACAGGGACAGACGGGCGGCACTGGAGACTCTGCGCGAATCCATATCAATAGAGTCCCAGGGCCACAGGGAAGCCCGGAGGATAGAACTACATAACCTCAGGCAGACTCTGGTTGCACTTGAGGCTCCCAGTAACTTAAGGGCAGAACAGCAGCTGGAGCAGCTCACACGTTCGCTCTCAATTGAGCTGCATGAAACACGTGAGGAGATCCGGGCATCACGCGAGGCCATGCGTGCAGAAATGCAGGCAACCCGTGATGTGCTGCATGGGGATCTGCACACTTTAATCCTCCAGAATCAGACCTTCCAGACCCGCATGCTTGCTGTCATGGAGGAGCATACCAGGGCTTTGTGGGCTGCCTTCCATAGTGCCACCACCTCCTGATGCAGCAGCAGAGGATGAGCAGAGCGACAGCAGTTCTCCCACAGTGTCATAGCCATGCAGGCCATGAGCCCAAGGAGGTTTTTTTTTTCGCCACATCCACGCAGGTGGGTGTTGGTGTGCACCCTGTCCTCGAACCTCCTGGGTGGCCTCCCCCACCCACCCTGGGCCCCACATGGCCATTTTTTAATTTTTTTTTTATTTTTACAGTGTGTTGCCTTGTGTGGCTCCCGTGTTATACAAAAGATATGTCGAGGTCGTCCCTTAGAGCATGAAGTGGATTGGGACTAATGTAAGAAATATCTATATGCCAAAGATATCCACTCAGCTGAAGTGCAAAAAGTTTTTCTCAAAACATTTTTTTGTTTAAACAATGTTAGTAGTGTAACCTAAAGCAAGGATATCACAAATGTTGTTTAGCCACAGTATTTATACTCTGAAAACATTCTTTATTTTGACAAAATAATTTATTTTGTATTTTCAAAAGGATTGGGTTTATAAATACAAAAGGTTTGAGGTGCATTATAAAGTAAAGGTAAAACAATTAAAGGCAAAACTACAAATTAGAAGGAGATTTGACAGAGGAACAGATTAATGCACTTTTTACAAGTAGATGAATACACACAATGAATGAACCAAATACAAAAACATATAATAACAAAGCAAACATAAAGAGGCCAAGTACCCTCAACTAGAGGGAGACTATCAACGGCCCAAATTTCAGTATACAAGTGCCGCTGCTTTAATAAATAAATAGATGTAGATCTGCCTAAAAGAACAGAACAAAACAAGGCCAAATACCCTCGCCTAGAGGGAAACTTTAAGCGGCCCACATTTCAATATACAGGTGCCACTGTTTTAATAAATAAAAAGATGCAGGTCTGCCGATGTGTCAGTGTTTGATGAAAAGGAACACTTTTGAACAAAGGCACAAAAAGATTTGTGCATGAACAATGTTTCAACATTAATTTTGGAATAGGACCTTCAATTGAGTCCCAAAATAGAGTTTTCCAGTCAATGAAGAAGGTTCAAACAACCATATCACGTTTCGGATCAGCCCCCTGCTGGGCATGTGCATTTATAATAGAGCCTTCCTCAGGGCGAGAACATGAAGAAAAGGGGAAGTCAAACTTGTCCCTGTGTGAAGGCAGACAAAGAGGAGGAGTATCACAAAACAGGTTCAATTTTTAAGGAATGTTTTCATCTTATGTGGCATAGGTCCAAATCCAAAGAGAGTTATTTACTTAATAATTTTGCAACAATAATTAAAAACCCTAGTGGGAGCATGGTCCTTACCCTGATTCTGGGCATGGACTGGGTCAGGAAAAACCACTTGGGCTGGGATTGCGGGTTTCCACTAGTAAAGGGGACACAGCTCGGAACACGAGGACTCCAGGGCGCAACCATCCACTATTATGTTGGCAATTAGCCTGTGGCTGAAAAAGGCAAGAATGAAAACCAATGGGTCCGTCTTTCTCGCAGCTCATAAGTGCCAAAATTCAAATGTTGAACAGAGATAAATGAACAAGTTTTTACATACCTCTTATGAGTACAAATCGTGTCTAAGTGACTCTTGCTCCACTTGTAGGGCGTAAATTTCAATTGTAGTTGAGATGATGCACAAACTAAAAGAGCCCAAAATACAAAAAAGGAAGGAGGCAGAGTCGGTGATACTAGCGTTATAGTAAGGTTGCGTTTTTTCTGCATGTTAAAGACCTCACAAGCGAGGACTTGGTACGGGTTTCTGGCAGAAAGAGGAGTTAAAAAATAGCGCGGGCATCCACTGTATTCCGGCTGGGCACATGCAGGCTTGTCCTGTGTTTGGGTTAGATGCTTGGGTTCGTGAGACACACACCCCTCCTGCTTCCCGTTTCCATGGGCTTGCAAAGGGTGTAACCAAGTGACAGTGAATTACACAGTGACGTTGGGCTCCCATGAGCTGTGTGGGCAGTCTGTGGTCAATACTGTGTAGACATCCCTAGTGGATATTGTTGTATTGTACACTGCATGGTGTATTGATATGTGCTTGTGCATCCATGTCTTCCTCCTAATCTGCAGGTTCCTTCCTCATGTCTTTACAAGGCGTCTACTTTGCAGATGCAGTTCATGTTGTATGCAGTACACCGAGACATTTGCGTGGCAGCAACACAGTTGGAAGGGGTCAATGTGCTGGCGTATTCAGGTTGTAAGACTACCACTACATGAACTTAGTACTGTCATGTTTTTGCATTTTTCCATGGTGTGTTGCAGCATTGTGTTGGCGGTAATTATTTGGTAATGTGTGCTGTTAGTTATACATTACTGGGAGCATATTATTGTGTGGGCAGTTTCCATTAGGCACTGTGTACTTTGTGACCCTTGTGTCAGGTCTTGTGCATTACTTTGTTTGCTTTCACATTGCATGACATGCCATGGTGTGTTTGGTGGTGGAGCTGGGGAGGGGTTGGGTGACATGGCGCTGTTCTCATGTTGTATTTAGCAAGGGGGTAATGAATTTAGCAGCATAGATGTATGTCTTTTGATGACACGGCATTGGTGGCGTTTGGGTAGGTAGGGATGCACACAATGTAACACTTCCCGGTGACCAATCTCAGGATGGTATGGTTGTGACAGTTGAGTTTCCCTTATGTCATCATCATTGATTGTCAGCTGGTATGTGACAGGGCTGTGTGCACTCCACAGGGGTGTGATTTTAGGTGAAGTAATTAGCCACCAGCTGCATACGGGCTACCTCACCACGTGCCCTTTCCCCTCCCATGCGCAGCAGCCGTGCTTGTGGTTGTGGATGTGGGGGCACCACCATGTCCACCGTCAGGCCCCGGCTTGTTGCAACGTTGTGCAGGACACATTCTGCCACTATGATCCTGCACACTACTGGGGGAGCGTATAACAGCTGCCCACCAGAGCGGTCAAGGGAGGGAAAGCGTGACTTGCGCACTCTGAATGTGCGCTCCACTATGCCCCGGTTTGCAATATGGGCGGTGTTGTAGATTACCTCGGGTGGCGTGGTGGGGCTCCGAATTGGCGTCATCATGTGGCTGCTCAGAGGGTAGGCACTGTACCCTGGGGAGGTGGTGATGGGTATCATTAGTGGGGTTGTGACATTACTCAGTATCTGACATGCATGCATGTGCAGTGGTATTTATACTCACCAAGCAGCCATGTATCGCCATACCGCCCAGCTTCTAGGTCCCGGTTTAGGGTTGACATTCTGTAAATTAAACTGTGGTGGGTGGACCCTGGATAGTTGGCATATACTGAGGTGATGATTCCCTTGGCATCACATACTACCTGCAGTTGATGGAATGCCAGTGCTTGCGGTTTCTATAGATGTGCTCAGATGCCCTGGGGGAACGTAGAGCCACATGGGTGCAATCAGTGGCACCTAGCACTTTGGGGAATTGTGCCACCCCATTGAAATCCTGGACGGCAGCCTGCCTTTCTGAAGGTGTTCTGGGCAGGTATATGTGCCTGCAAACTGATGGGCGTGCAGTCATGATGGCCAACACCTGGTGTAGGCAGCGTGACTGCGTGGCCTGTGACACCCCCCCCACTGTAGCACTTGTCCGCTGAAATGATCCAGTGGCCAAGAAGTGCAGTACATTGAGGACCTTCTCCAGGGGACTGAGTGCTTGGGAGCACAGGGTGGGTGATGTGAGGTCATCCTCCCACTCACTCACCAGGTCAAGTATTATGTGAGGTGGAAACCTGTACCTCCCATACACCTGGTCATCAGGCATCCCAAAAAGGCTGGTTCTGGGTGTAAATATTCTGGGCCTGACTATCCTCCTCCTCCTGTGGTATCCCATGACCACTGCTGCTAGGAACGGTATATTCATCTTGGCGTCTGAGCTTGTTTGTTGTTTTCGCTCACTTTTATGCTGCGCGGGTCCATGTACGCCTGCTTCCTGCTGACGTACGTGTTCCGGATTAGCGCGTCTTTTTTGGCGCACACATTAGCCCGGTTCGATTCCATGAATACGTGTTGTAGACGCACATGTGGGCGTTCCGTGCCTTTGCCTCCTGTACTTCCCCCGTGACGTCCACATTTTCACGCATTGTTCCCCATTCCGCGTGTTCCGCCCCCTGTTCTGCCTTCTTTTGTTGTGTGCGCTGCGCTATGTGCGCTTTCGCTTAGCGCACGCTGTTTGGAGACGTGCGCGCCAGCGTGCGCCACGCAGAATTTTAGCGCACATCCAGGGATTTACACGCGCACGGACTTCCATGGATCGCTGTGCGCGGGTTTCGCTGTGATTTTTGCACTTGTGCTGCGATTCGCACGCTTTCGCACACTTGCGCCGAAAATTTCAGCGCACTTTAATTCCATGAATTGGCCTCTAAATCTCCATCTTGCATACTCTTCCTAAAAGAATTCATTATTCTATAGCTACTGGACATCGCTAGCAATACAGTACCGAAGAGCACATTTGCATTGCTAATTCTTCCTTGTATATGATACTTTTAAAGTATTTCCACTTGCATACACCGATTCTCCTCCTCCTTCAATCCCCCATTGATAATACACCAAACCTTGAGAGATGCTAGTGAATGACTGGAATTAGCTGCCAATGTTAAAATAAAAATACTAATATTTCATAGACATCCAAAACTCTAGTGTATAATATTTCGAGAACAAATCCCCACACAAGTAAATATCCCAAAAGGTTGAAGAAGAATCCTCAAGAATGAAGAGCAACAGAAATTAAATAAGTGCATTAAATAAAAGAAAAACATGGAATCAACTCGCATTTGAGGATAATGATATTATCATGAGAAAATATATGCAATTGAAGGAAAAATAACCCATCACCCAGATATTCGAACTTCAAGCGAAATTCTCTCTCTCTCTCTCTCTCTCTCTCTCTCTCTCTCTCTCTCTCTCTCTCTCTATATATATATATATTTATATTCAGTGAAAAAACTTTGTCAAAGGGACGTTATGGTTCCAAGTAAAACCGAAAAACCCTTGAAATTCGCCAGTTATGGTAAGCTAAGCAACCATAACTTGCACCACCACCGTGCACTGCTAAGACTAACACCCAGGACATCAAAGATGACATCACAAATGTCATTGATAAAGAACACAACAGGGCATGAGCGGGGGGTGGGGGGAACAGGGGAGACACATGGGCATGAGCGGGGGGTGAGAGGGAACAGGGTACAAACGGGGCATGAGCAGGGGGTGGGGGGAAAAGGAAGGAAACACGGGGCATGAGCGGTGGTGGGGGTAACACGAGAGAGACACGGGGCATGAGCAGCGGGTGGGGAGGAACATGAGGGAGACACGGGGTATGAGGGGGGGTGGGGAGGAACAAGAGGGAGACACGGGGCATGAGTGGGGGGTACAGGGCACACGGGACATGAGCGGGGGTGGGAGAAAGGAGAGAGACAAGGGGCATGAGCGGGGGTGGGGGGAACACGAGGGAGACACGGGCATGAGTGGGGGGTAACACGAGGGAAACACGGGGCATGAGCGGGGGGGTGGGGGCAACAGGAGACAGACACAGGGCATGAGCGGGGGGCAACAGGAGACAGACACGGGGCATGAGCGGGGGTGGGGCCAACAGAAGAGAGACACGGGGCATGAGCGGGGGTGGGGAGAACAGGAGACAGACACGGGGCATGAGCGGGGGAGTGGGGAGAACAGGAGACAGACACGGGGCATGAGCGGGGGATGGGGGAACAGGAGACAGATACAGGGCATGAGCGGGGGTGGGGAGAACAGGAGACAGACACGGGGCATGAGCAGGGGAGTGGGGGGCAACAGGAGACAGACACGGGGCATGAGCAGGGGGTGGGGGGCAACAGAAGAGAGACACGGGTCATGAGCGCAGAGTGGGGGGGTACAGGAGACAGACATGGGGCATGGACGGGGGCAACAGGAGACAGACACGGGGCATGAGCGGGGGGTGGGGGGAACAGGAGACAGACACAGGGCATGAGCAGGGGGGTGGGGGCAACAGGAGAGAGACACAGGGCATGAGTGGGGGGGTGGGGGCAATAGGAGACAGACACGGGGCATGAGCAGGGGGTGGGGCAACAGACACGGGGCATGAGCGGGGGTGGGGGGGATCAGGAGACAGACACAGGGCATGAGCAGGGGGTGGGGAGAACGGGAGAGAGACACGGGGCATGAGCGGGGGTGGGGGCAACAGGAGACAGACACAGGGCATGAGCGGGGGGTGGGGGGTAACAGGAGAGACATGGGGCATGAGCGGGGGGTGGGGGGGAACAAGAGACACGGGGCATGAGTGGGGGGTGGGTGAGAACAGACACGGGACATGAGCAGGGGGGTGGGGGCAACAGGAGACAGACACGGGGCATGAGCGGGGGGGAGAACAGGAGAAAGACACGGGGCATGAGCGGGGGGTGGGGCGCAACAAGAAAGAGACACGGAGCATGAGCGGGTGGGGGAAAGGAGAGAGACAACGGGCATGAGCGGGGGTGGGGGGGAACACGAGGGGGACACGGGCATGAGTGGGGGGTGGGGGTAACACGAGGGAAACACGGGGCATGAGCGGAGGGTGGGGAGAACACAAGGGAGACACGGGGCATGAGTGGGGGGTGGGGGGCAACAGGAGAGAGACACGGGGCATGAGCGGGGGGTATGGAGAACAGGAGACAGACACGGGGCATGAGCGGGGGGGTGGGGAGAACAGGAGACAGACACGGGGCATGAGCGGGGGTGGGGAGAACAGGAGACAGACACGGGGCATGAGCAGGGGAGTGGGGGGCAACAGGAGACAGACACGGGGCATGAGCAGGGGGTGGGGGGCAACAGAAGAGAGACATGGGTCATGAGCGCAGAGTGGGGGGGTACAGGAGACAGACATGGGGCATGGACGGGGGCAACAGGAGACAGACACGGGGCATGAGCGGGGGGTGGGGGGAACAGGAGACAGACACGGGGCATGAGCAGGGGGGTGGGGGCAACAGGAGAGAGACACGGGGCATGAGCGGGGGGGTGGGCGGTACAGGGGATGGACACAGGGCATGAGCGGGGGGTGGGGGGAACAGGAGAGAGACACGGGACATGAGCGGGGGGTGGGGGGAACAGGAGACAGACACGGGGCTTGAGCGGGGGGTAGGGGGAACAACAGAGACAGACACGGGGCATGAGCGAGGGGTGGGGGGCAACAGGAGACAGACACGGGGCATGAGCAGGGGGTGGGGGGCAACAGGAGACAGACACGGGGCATGAGCGGGGGGTGGGGGCAACAGGAGACAGACACGGGGCATGAGCGGGGGGTGGGGGGGAACAGGAGACAGACACGGAGCATGAGCATGGGGAGGGGAGAACAGGAGACAGACACGGGGCATGAGCGGGGGTGGGGGGCAACAGGAGACAGACACAGGGCATGAGCGGGGGTGGGGGGAACAGGAGACAGACACGGGGCATGAGCGGGGGGTGGGGAGAACAGGAGAAAGACACGGGGCATGAGCGGGGGGCGGGGGCAAACAACAGACACGGGACATGAGCGGGGGGTGAGAACAGACACGGGACATGAGCAGGGGGGTGAGAACAGACACGGGACATGAGTAGGGGGGTGGGGGCAACAGGAGACAGACACGGTGTTAATAATGTAAATGACCATGCTTCACGCTGATGCTTGTCTTTATAGAGAGGCTTTATTTCTTTAGTTCATCCAAGAGAAAGGCCCCCAGCTGTGGCTGTCCTCCTGCTCTCAATTCTCTCTCTGTCTGCTGCTAGAATGTGGAACCTTTGCTTAATCATAACAACAAAGGTTCCTTGGTAACTAGGTTACATGGCAGCAGCTGAATTGATGTGATTGTAAACTCAATGAAGTAAATGTAACCACCTCCTAACACCTCCCTTCCTTTTACCAAAATATAAGTATTTGTCTAAACTAGATAATAGATTTCATTGAACATAAGTAGTTCATTATTTACATAGTATCTGATACACCGCTATATGAAGAAATAATTAAATTGCTTTAAATACCTTGCAGTGCAGTTACAAGTTGTTGTTTACCTTTTTGCAAATTGCTATCCTCTCCTTGTTCCAGACCCCACCCCCTTTAACAAGCACCGAAGATCCCAAATCTTTAACAACTTGTTTGGGCTGTGAAAATATGGATGCACCTTTGCGCACCTTGGTGGGAAGTTTGATCTTGATCCAATCACCTTCCTCAAGACTGAATTCTCTACAAGCATTCTTCCTGTCATATTGCTCCTTGGATCTGACCCCAGATTCAAATATCTTCTCTCTCACTCCCTCCAGATCTATTCCTACGAATTTTGACCTTCCCATCCAGCCTGGACACATGTGTGAGTTAGGTTTCCTCCCTCTTAATAGTTCAAATGGGGATACACCCGTAACACTGTGTGGTGCTAGTCTATATTGGAATGTTCTCTCCATTATGGTCCTGATCCAGTCACCTCCTGTTGCTACCGCAATTCTAATTGCATCCATGAGAGTGCGGTTGAAGCGTTCTACACACCCATTGGTCTGGGGATGATATAATGAAGTGGTTACTTGTTCTATTCCATGGTTACTCAAGAACTCTCTAAATTCCTTGGAAACCAATTGGGTCCCATTATCTGATAAACACTTTCTGTGGAATCCCTCTCTCCAAAATAATTGCTCCAAACATTTAATGATGCTACTGCTGGATATGTCTCTTAGTGTAAATATTTCGGGCCACTTGGATAATAAATCTATGACAACCAGTACATAGGTGTCTCTCCCACCCTTGATATTGAAAGGCCCTAGTAAGTCTAAAGCAACCTCATCCCATGGAACTGTGGATGGCTTTCTAACAGTCATGGGTACTTTTTGAATCCTGAGACCCTTATTACCTTCAATGCAATCACAACAATTGTTGACCACTTCTTCAGTGTCTTTGTCAAGATTAGGCCACCAAAATTCTGCTCTAACCAAGCCTTTGGTTCTAGGCAGTCCCAAATGCCCAACATGAGCTAGCGCAATTATTAATTTTCTCAGTTTAATAGGTACAACCATCTGATGTCCTCTATGTAAGTATCCTTTATCAATCCAGAGTTCTTCCTTAACTTTGGCAAACCCGCCTAAATCACCAATATAGTTTCTTATTCTGTTCTGCGTCACCAATGTTAAAACTCTCTGGTACAATTCATCCTCTGAACATGCATTGTCCCACTCCTCTTTCTTTACTGACTCATGAACCTGAAATATTTCAACACCTTTCTCACGAGTCAGAGGAGACTCCTCAGACACTGTTTCTCTCACTACTGATCTGGATAAGGCATCAGCAACTACGTTGGTTTCACCACTAATGTGAAGCATATCATATTGCAGGCCTTGTAGGGATGTCACCCACTTCATGATGCGTCTGGAGACTCCCTCCAGACCACCTTTGGTAAATATTCCTATTAGGGGTTTATGGTCTGTACATACTGTGAATTCTCTGCCCCACAAATATCTTTTGAACTTTTCCACTCCCCAGACACAAGCCAATGCTTCCTTTTCTACCACTGAATATCTGTTCTCAGGTCCTTTGAGAGACCTAGAGGCAAATGCTATGGTGTGTAAGCCCTCCTGATCTTCCTGCATTAGGACTGCCCCAATACCATAGTCACTTGCATCCACAAATAGTAATGAATGTCTACTTTCTTCAAACGTTTCCAAGATGGGTGCATTGACTATAGCATCTTTAATCTTACCAAACTCTTCCTCACAAGATTCATTCCACTTGAACGTAACACCTTTACGAGTCAACATCCTCATGTTCCTTGACAAATTTGCCAACCCTCTAACAAACTTGCCATAAAATTCAACCAGACCTAGAAAAGATAGTATATCTGCTTTGGATTTTGGTGCTTCCATCTTGCGAATAGCTTCTATGGCCTTTTATTTGGGTTTGATCCCTTCACCTGTAATTTCATGACCTAGATATTCAACTTTGTCAGTTTTGAATATGCATTTCTCTAACGATACTGTAAGGCCAGCCTCTTTGAATATGTTCAACACTCTCTCTAACCTTTTATCATGTTCTGCTTCATTTTTCCCACATACTAGCACATCATCCTGGTAACACATGACACCTCTCTCTCCTCCCAGTAATCTGTACATGACGTTCTGAAATACACTAGCTGCTGAAATCAATCCAAATGGCATTCTTATACATCTGAAAAGGCCAATAGGGGTAATAAAAGCTGTGAGATCTCTCGAATCAGGGTGTAATTCTACTTGGTGATATGCAGATTTGAGGTCAATAAGAGAAAATACTTTGGAATCAGAAACCCCTGCCAATAAATCACCTATTCTGGGTAAAGGAAATTTGTCAGCCACTACATTTTTATTCAGGTGTCTAAGGTCTATGCATATCCGCAGAGATCCACTGCTCTTTCTCACTATTACAATAGGACTAACCCACTCTGAGGAATCAATTCTCTCTATCACCCCTTCACTTTCCATTTTATTCAATTCGCTCTCTACATCTTTTCTCAGGGCCAAGGGAATGGTCCGTAATTTGGCAACTTTGGGAATGGCATCCCTTTTCAAACGTATTTTCTGCACAAATCCCTTCAAGCACCCTAACTTAGTGCCACTCATATGCCCTCTGGCCCCTTCCATAACAATGCTCGAGACCGATTTTCCACCGGATTTTCCACCTTCAACAGTCAAAACCTGTTCTGGGTGGCTTGCTTCAAGTCTTATCTTGAGCTCTGCCTGATCGCTCCAGGACAACAGCTCTCCACCTCTGTTGGCTACATGGATAGTCCCTAACGCCTTCCTGTCTTTGAATTGGAGCTCAGCTTCAAAGCACCCTAAAATTTCTATGGGCACATCTCCATAAGCATTTGCTCTGACTACATTCTCCCACAATGTACAACATCCAAATTTCTCCTTCCACACTTGCACACTTATCAAAGTATAATCTGCTCCACTGTCCATGAGCATTGATACTGGCACCCCTCCAACTAACACAGTTGCATATGGTTTCTTTTTCTTGACCTTCCCATCAATGGCATTGACTGAAAATATAACTTCTCTACCAGCATCATCAATTGATATAAAATCTTGATCTGCATTGACTTCATGTATTTGACTTGGGGCGGTATAAAAATTCCTACAGCATCTAGCCATGTGTCCTCTGACCCCACATTCATTACATATAATGTTTCATGCATAACATTCTTTGTCAGATGCTTTGTGATATAGACTCCCACATCTGAAACACCTCCTAATTGATGCACCTCTAGGATAACCAGAGTCCCTGCCACCCCTGAATGTAACATTCTCACTGGGCGACCCTCTGGTAGATGATCCTTGTCCCCATGCTCTGGTAAAGGGACCTTGGCGACCCTCAGGTCTCCTACCCATTTGCCAAGTGCGACGCGCAGTTGCCGCACCTCTCTGCATCACTCTCGAAACCTTATGTATGGCAGCTTCATTGTCATCAGTTTTGGGCTTATCTTGAGATGTATTATCCACTTGAAGCATTTGTATACATTTGTCTGTGTGTTCTATCATTTTCGCTATCTCAATTGCTCTATCAAGAGAAGGATTTCTTTCCTTCCATAACTCCTTCCTGATGTTATCATTAGAACACTTAATCACGAGTTGGTCCCTGACATGCTCATCTCGACAATGGTCAAATCTACATTTGATGGCTAAACCTCTAAGAGCGGTTACAAATTCATCAATACTCTCTCCAGTTTTTTGAGTTCTCGTGGCAAATTTGTACCTTTCAAGAATTATATTTTCTTCAACACAGTAGTGTTTGTCTAATTTTGCTAATGTTTTCTCACATGAACCCCCATCAGGAATGTCTGGAGGTTCTGGTAGTTTTTTGACCACTTCCTGTCCTGCGGCACCTAAACAGTGAAATAGGAGCGCCTCTTTGCGCTCATTGGAGAAATTGGGTCCAAATGCTGCCAGTGCATATTTTTGAAAACCCTCTTTCCAGTCTATCCAACGCACTCTGGGCTCACCTGGTGTAGGCAGGAAGAAAATTGGGACTGGGACGTTTGCCATGTTGTGAATTAATTAATGTCACCCCCAGGTAGGAAACCTTACACAGCCACACTGTCACTTACTTGTACTTAAATTTTATAAGGTGTGATTTCAGGTGGAACCTGTGCTGATATTGTCAGCGCTGTCTGTGGTAGTTGCAATTTGTGATCCACAGGTCAGCCTCCTCCGTAATCCACAGGTGATCCAATTTGTGATCCACAGGTCATCCAACCTCCTCAATATTCGTGCTCAGCTCCAGTATGCTTTTATGGTTCTCTCCACTGCCAAGCACTGACTTCTTTCTTGGTGCTCCGCTCCAAAATGCGCTTTGCTGGTTTACTCCGCTCCAGGAGGATGGCCGTGTTTCTCGCCTGCTATTACACAACACATCTAGTGTAACACTCCGTCCATTTGCATTCAAACTGTAATCAATATTGCTGCAGTGTTGCTGCTGCTGGGGGCCTTTTCTCCTTGGCCCAATCCTCGTCGCCAATGTTAATAATGTAAATGACCACACTTCACGCTGATGCTTGTCTTTATAGAGAGGCTTTATTTCTTTAGTTCATCCAAGAGAAAGGCCCCCAGCTGTGGCTGTCCTCCTGCTCTCAATCCTCTCTCTCTCTGCTGCTAGAATGTGGAACCTTTGCTTAATCATAACAACAAAGGTTCCTTGGTAACTAGGTTACATGGCAGCAGCTGAATTGATGTGATTGTAAACTCAATGAAGTAAATGTAACCACCTCCTAACACACGGGGCATGAGCTAGGGTGGGGAGAACAGAAGAAAGACACGGGGCATGAGTGTGGGGTGGGGGGCAACAAGAAAGAGACACGGGGCATGAGCAGGTGGGGGGAACAGGAGACAGACACGGGGCATGAGCGGGGGTTTGGGGGGCAACAGGAGATAGACACGGAGCATGAGCGGGGGTGGGAGGAACAGGACAGACACGGGGGATGAGCGGGGGGTGGGGAGAACAGGAGACAGACACGGGGCATGAGCGGGGGGCATGGGGGCAACAGGAGACAGACACAGCACATGAGGGGAACAGGAGACAGATATGGGGCATGAGCGGGAGGTGGGGAGAACAGGAGACAGACACGGGGCATTAGCGGGGGGAACAGAAGACGGACACAGGGCATGAGCGGGGGGTGGGGGGAAGGGGAGAGAGACACACAGGCCATGAGCGGGGGTGGGCGGGAGGGAGAGACACCACGTGGCATGAGCGGGGGGTGGGCAGGAGGGAGAGAGACACACGGGGCATGAGCAGGGGGTGGGCGGGAGCAAGAGAGACACACGGGGCATGAGCGGGGGGTGGGCGGGAGGGAGAGAGACACACAAGGCATGAGCGGGAGGTGGGCAGGAGGGAGAGAGACACAGGGCATGAGCGGGGGGTGGGCGGGAGGGGGAGAGACTTACGGGCATGAGCAGGGGGTGGGGGAAGGGGAGAGAGACACGGGGCATGAGCGGGGGTGGGCGGGAGGGGCAGAGACACACGGGGCATGAGCAGGGGGTGGGCGGGAGGGGGAGAGACACACAGGGCATGAGCGTGGGGGGAGGGTGAGAGACACATGGGGCAGGAGCGGGGGTGGGGGAGGGAGAGAGACACATGGGGCAGGAGCGGGGGTGGGAGGGAGGGAGAGAGACACATGGGGCAGGAGCGGGGGTGGGGGGGAGGGAGAGAGACACACGGAGCATGAGCGGTGGGTGGGGGAAGGGGAGAGAGACACGGTGCATGAGCGGGGGTGGGGGGAAGGGAGAGAGACATGGGGCATGAGCAGGGGTAGAGGGGAGGGAGAGAGACACGGGGCATGAGCGGGGGTGGGGGGAGGGAGAGAGACACACGGGCATGAGCAGGGGGTGGGGGGAAGGGGAGAGACACACAGGGCCTGAGCAGGGGGTGGGGGGAGGGAGAGAGACACACGGGGCATGAGCGGGGGTGGGGGAAGGGGAGAAACACATACGGGGCATGAGCAGGGGGTGGGGGGGAGGGAGAGAGACACGGCGTTCGTGTGCAGGTGGCAGATCCCGCTCCTCGGCCCTCCGCTGGCCACCGTGTGCCGATGGCGTGAGCGGGGGGCTGGAGGAACAGGGGAGACAGGGAGAATGAGTGGGGGTGGGGGGACAAGAAGGACACAAGGGGCATGATCAGCGGTGGGAGGAACAGGAGACAGACACAAGACTTACTGTGCAGGCGGCGAGGAACAAAGATGGCAGGCGTCTCTGAAGCCAGACGCACTGCACGCTTTCACCACATCCAATGAGAGAGCACGTCAGATGTCCGCGGACATCACGCAAGCTGCTTGCCCAATCACCGTCCTGTCCGCGGAGCGAACAGGGAAGTGTGTCCGTGAAGCGAACAAGATATCACTAATTTTTTTCACTTACATTTTTGTCATTTTTTTAAAAACTACTGGACGGATTTGCACCAAATAAAGCAGAGGACGCTTTTGGGACCAAGCCGCCGCTCCTGCCATACATTTGGTGTAAATCCGTCCAGCGGTTTGGGCTGTAGGTGTGATCAAAATTTTTTCCCATTATGTCTATGGGAAAAAAAAAGTTTTGGGACCCCCCCCTATAACTTTGCCCCCCCTGGACGAATCCTCACCAAACTTTGCAAAACCATTCAGTGTGACCCAAATACTTTTATTGCAAAGTTTGGTGAGGATTCGTCCAGGGAGAGCGAAGTTATAAGCCGCCCAAAAAGTGCTCTTCCTATGGAAACACCAACTTAACCATAACAACATGGCCACTACCGTAGCCATGATATATATATATATATATATATATATATATATATATATATATATATATATATAGAGAGAGAGAGCAAGAGAGCGAGAGAGCGAGAATAAATGGTATCTAAGGAAAATAACTAAAAATAGGAAATTAAAGCAACTGAAAAAACACGTTAAGTAATTATGTTCAAAATGTACATTTTTGAGAAAACTATTACTGTTGAAAAAAAACAACCTAGTGAATACATTGAATACAGTCGTGCCTAGGCACATAAAGAGAAAATAATTCACAGAATATAGAGGACATCAGTCTCAAACCGATGAGGGCTCATAGAAAATCAATTGAATATGTGTCTGCTTTTCCATCTATAATATATAAAAGGAAACAATTCCAAACCATGACCATTCACTAGTATGGCATCATACCAGCATCCCTGCATGGTGACATCACATGCCCTACATGTCCACGCTACAATGCAAACATGCATCATGCACCAGCTAGTGCATCAAACAAAGAGATTCATAATTTTAGTTCATGAATGAATCGCTGATCGTGCTCAAAAGCACACAATGAAAACTACAGAATAGCAAGGTTAAACTTTAACCTACAATATGAAGCATAATGAAATCATTGAACTAAAAGACAAAGTAAAATAATTTTGTAACAAGATTTACAATAAAATAAGCAAAGAATATAAAAAACGTAAAACAAATTATTAAAATATTAGGATAAATAAGGAAACTTGATAGCAAGATAGTGTTCGTCAAGATAGATCAGGAAGAGATAGTACAGCTAAAAAGAAAATATAAACAAATATAATTACAAACATAAAAAAAAAAAGTCAAAATCAAAGCAAAATAAACAACAACAACTCTTCATGACAAACATAGTTATGAAACAACTGACTGCATTGTCATGAAAATAGTATTACTACATGCACATAATTTACATAGAGAACTTAACTCAAAATAAGAAAACTAATAAAGCATCAAATCAAACAAAGTTACAAAAATCACTTTAGATTATATTCATCACTAAGGCCAGAAGAGCAAAGTGATTACAAAGTTTCTATCCAATCTGCCTCGTGCTGCGGCAATGTCTGTTGTATATAACCACCCTCAAAAACGGTTTCACAACCTTAAAGGATAGTTCCGGGACTTTTTTTTTATTGTCCCTACGGTTCGGCCATGTGTTTTTAAGCATAAATCGGTAGATCGTAGAAAACTTTCCTATGGACCTTACCCGACTTTTCGTCCATTAACGCACTCGAGATCAGCCGCCATTTTGTGATAATCCTATCATTTCCCCCCATCGACCTGGCTCACCTGCGTTTGCGGCACTAAATCATATCCCCCGCCCCTGAAACAGACTTTATCAAAACATTCATATTCCCCGCCTCTATCCGTGACGTGACTGTGCTGCGTAGGCAAACGCGCCCAGGCGTCTTCTACGCGACTCCACACAGAACCCGGAAACCAACACAGATCAGCTCACAACACAGCGCGCCACAATTCGGAATATGAAACTGTACTTTTAAATCAAACCGCAAGATTGTAAATTTGGTAAAGTACATTTATTTGACATCAAATCTTTAGAGAATATTCAGCGATTTGCATTTTTCTTTGCTCTCGATCCAAAATAGTTCGTCTTGAGGCAAGCAATGTTCATGTGCAGTACACAGGGTGTTGGTTTACGATAAAATAAGCTCTTCGGTCGCACTGATAGTCGGCTGTTCCAACAACGAGGCACTAGGCCACCACAACGGTATGTATGTTGCATCTAGCCATTAGTACCGCGTAAGGGCATACTTGTACTTGGCGATCGTCCCATAAAATGGTAAGGGTGGTAACGTTGTTCACGCGGAGAAGCAACTGGCGGTTGTAAAAGCCATCCGCCGGTGTCTGGTACTCGTGACACATACAATAATGAAGGATGTACCTGTTTTAAAAACATAAAAAATGAAATTAGTCTCACCATCAGATCTTTATTAAAATTATTCATTTTATATATTAGGTCGGGAAATTATTTCATAGGTAGGACAGTGCAACTGGGTATTATACGTCATTTCCAGTAACCCACCCCCTCTCCTCCGCCTTTTTCAGAGCCGCCTGAGCGCCAGGGGACCACTTCGTCACTGATATGATATAATATGGCATTTGCAACGCGCCTATACACAAGTGTTTCAAGGCGTGGCGAGGCAGGGGGGGGGGACAAGGAGAAGACAGACAACAATCCTACTAGGCCAGGTGTCATTCAGATCGCGCAAGTGCAGGGGTAGGGGGAAGGTAAAAGTGCAAGGGGAAGGGGAGGGGGGAAGTGGAGTACAAGGTAAGTAGCATAAAATAATAAATACATAGGGCCAGCTGGTGGCGAGTGCAAGGTAAGTGCAGAACAAGTGCTGGGAAGGGGGGGCTGTAGGATACTGAGACAGTCCCCCAGTGCAGGGGTTGACAGGGAGGCAGTGCAGGTGGAGAGTGGAAGGGCCCAGGACCGAGGTCGCAGACAGTGGACCAGTTGTAGCAGGGGAGAGGGAGAGAGAAAGCAGAAGCAAAGAGGAAGGTTTTGAGGTGCTTCCGTAAAAGGAGATGGTTCTCCTCAAGATAGTGCGCGGTACAAAACAATATGCCACATAGAACGAACAAGTACAACTTAACCCGTCTTTAAAGCTACTGTATAGTAATTAAATTGCGGTATAAACTCATCTAAAGAGTTACTTACATTATATTTGCATTTTCCATTGTGTCTGTGCGTAGGGCAGCCCCGAAATACCACTCCTATGCCGACGTTATTTCTTCTAATGAACAAACATTAAATGGCTTTCGTTTCTGAAATTATATTCATTATCGTTTACGTTATTGCACCACACCCCCAAAAAGAAGTCTTTCCGGATGGTCCCGGCCTGTCAAGGTCAAATAACAATAGAACCTTATACTGAGTCGTGGGCCATTCCGGCACCCGAGCAAAAAATCAAAGCAGCTGACCTTCACTTTGAACGAGCACACATTCCTAGTTAGCTACATTCAGTGTAAGGCCATCTCACAGGACTTGAAATTTACACTCCATCTTTGCATTTTGTCTGCGTGCATTTGCAGCCCCAGAGAACCATAAATACGGAGACATTCTATATTTTTTGAAAAATGATTTATATTACTGTTTGGTTTAATTTAATGCGCAAATGAACAAGGTTGGATAGACACATTGCATGTACACTGAGCAATCACTTTTATTTACACATTACATAGATACACATATTCAATGGGCCTGCAACATGAGGAGACTCGAGAGAACAGACAATCAAATTACAATCATTTAAACCGTGATGTGTATTTCTCAATGAGCTCTGCTTTAGGTGGACATGGAACAGAGGCAATGTTGGGTGGCAATGCAGTTGTCCCCTGCACAGGTTCGTTCACAACTCCATGTATGTGCCTATCTAGGACATCAACAATAAGTCTCTCAATAAACTCATATTGCATATCCTCAAACACTGGTTTGATCACCCATTGTTTACTTCTTTTAGTGAAGGCCTTATTGTAGCGAAGCGTCCCTAAAGTTCCGGTCGTCCTACTTTGATGACGGCCAACATTATGGTTATGTGCCAAGACCGCTAGAAGAGTCCGATTTATCATGCCCTCCATGCCAAAATGCAATCGTTTTGGCCTGTACTGTAGGCACATATTGTGGAACACCTCCAAATCTCCTGTGTGGCAGAATTCCGTGAGTCCCCTCAAATCTCTTGTTATAGTTTTATCAAATACAATCTTTTCAATGGCTTTGTGAGTGGGTGATGAATGAATCAACCACTTCTTCTTCCGTGCCTCCTCTGTGGACAAATGGCCATGTTCACAATTGTGGAAATGTTGGTTTGTGGTCCAGCGGTGAACGTTGCTACAGTGTAGCATTACTGACCGCCATTTTTCCAGTAGAATTTCCAACGACCCTCCACATGTTTTTGAGCTCCACCAAAGATGGTTGCTGATTTACTTGGACCACTGTGAAATACCTTGCATATCTTTTTTTTTACCTGCAGCCGACATTTTTTTATTGATTGTTTTTGCAAGATGCCATTCGTCAAATTGGTGATTTATATTTTTGTACTCTTCTCTCATTGTCTTGGCAATTGAAACGTGTCTGTCCGTGGCTATCAGGTCGATCACCATTCCCCGCGATTGTAGTTCTTTCAATGATGCTACAAAGCCAACTTTGTCCATGGCCACTGAGGATGTACTTTGTGACACCTGCACGACCACCGAACTCACAATTTTCTTACTTTCCATGTCCTGAAAGTGGTAGGTGCAGTACTTGGCTGAAAATCCTGGGCTGTCGCACTGTCCATCACCGGCTAGCCTGAACCGTTTGCCCGCGAATGTACTATCAATAGACATTTTTTCCATTCTCCAAGCTTCGCTAATGGCTGGAAATAGATAATCGATTTGGTATTTGTAGAACTGAGTTTTCGCAATGAAATGGATTCCCACAAACTGAAAGAAATACTCTAACTTTTTAAAACTTGAACCACTAAAAAGTGCGGCCGCTGCACAAAGTAGATTGCCTGCTGGGAGTTGCCCCAGCATGGGTTGTGCAGACCATGAGAAAGGATGATATTTTGTACAGGTGGCATGTATTTTAAGGTTAGTGCCTCGAATTGCACGAGTCACATTAATCAATGGCTCCCCACATACTTCCCCATCAACCGAATGCCCACATTTCATCCTAATAATAATATCAATCAAACAACTATCGAATACAATGAATTTGGCTTCTTTCCTTATACTGTCACTCTGCATCCCAGCTGGTTCGGCCTGTAACGTTGAGGACATGTCACTCACATGAAAGGTAGAATCTCTGATATCGTGTTCCGCTATGTTCAGTGATATTGATGGTGTTTCATTGTCGTCCACTTCATTCTCTTCCATTGCAACATCTGTTCCTTCTCCGGCGATGGGTGAATAAAACAATTTCTTCAACTTTCTCGCAGTCTTAGTTTTTGCGGGTGTGGATTCTGTGAATTGATCTCCGACTGCATCCGAACTACCAGGAGGACATTCACTATCAATGGCTGGTGGTGGTATAGCTCCGTTGTCAATCACTTCATATTCTTTCCATTGGCACGATGCATCTCCAGTCTCAAGTCCCTGCCAAAAGGTTTGACAAGCAACATCTCTCGTTCGCTTCACTGTCTGTGTACATCTAGTTCGTACACCCACTCGCAACTAGAGGACAGATTGGAAAAGGGATGTTCAGTTTAAACACAATTTACAGTATTGAACTATTAACAGTGAAAAACAACATAATATAGTGACCAGGACACTAACCTTCTTTTGCTTTCTTTTCTTTGAAACTTTCTTTCCTCGAACTTCAACATCAGGACGCTGTTGCTCCGACTCGTGTGTGCATGTCTCCACTTCCTCTTGCGCTGCAACGACTATATTTTCATGATAAGCACATCCATCACGCACTGACGCTCCATCGACTCCCTGAAACATAGAACTTTCATTAGTATGTATAATAATATTGAAAACACAAAATGTACTTGGGGACCAATACCCACGTACATCTCAATAGCAAAACACGAATGAACGCATTGTGTAGAACATTTAAACGACAATTATTCACACATTGTTGATCTAGTTAGATGGAACTGTCAAGATCCATACCTCGGGCTCCGCATAGACTTCCATTGATGATATTATTGAAGATGACGCTTCAGCAACTCCCTGAAACACAGTAATTGCATTAGTATGGTTTTCTATTTTGTTAAAAAGAACATAAACTTTGTGCAGGCGTCAACGGCTCATCTAAATAGACCTGCACAAATGATCAGTTGTCTAAAATAAGTAATGGATATCTAGATATGATTCGATTTGCTCGATCGTTGGAAGTGTCACCACCCAGAGATCTGCATCAACTACTAGGGGTGATGTTCTTGTAGAACATTGCGCCGACCCGTAACTGCATGCTCCCCCTTCTTCTTGGACTAATGCTCCATCGACTCCCTGAAACATAGGACTTTCATTAGTAATGAACACAATATTGAAAAAAGAAGACACATAGGAGGGCGACGACAGAAGGACATATCAATGGCTAAAAATGAAAGAAACATTGTGTGTAACAATCACGCTACAAGAATGCAAGATCTGATGATCTCCATCGATGGAACTGTCCGGAAACGTACCTCGAGCATCTGAGTGACATCAACGGTTGTCGTCAATGCGTTGGACTCCTCAGCATCTCGATGAAAGACAGTACTTGCATTATTTTGGATAACAATAATTATAACTGAAAACAAAGACTAGAGGACGAGTACTAGGGTGTACCATTAGGTAAAATAATTACACGATAAATTAAAACTATTGATTTACATGCCTAAAACAAGTCAGTGGCAGAATAGCTAAGTAAGATTACCCGATAGGCGCTTGAAGTGGCTGATGACTGCAATAACGACACGGATGGAGAATCTTCCGCCTTCATATTGAGTGGATACATAAATGGGGAAATTATTGTTAGCTAATGCTACACACTACCGCAAGGCCGAGAGCTAAATCCGTAAACTTGACTCACCAGTGGAGGGATGTGGACGAATAGAGTGGGAATAGCGGTTGAGAGCAATTTTCGCTTCGCTCGCGGTGTGTTCTTCTTTATTAGCAATGATGTGGCGTACATGTCTGAGCTAAAGTGCCTGCTGCAGATGCGGTATCGATCACCCCTCTTGTCCGCAAAGACTTCTAGGACTCTACTTTCAAGCTCAGACGGTGGATATCCGCAATATCGGACCCATTCTCTTATCTGATCTATTGTCTTAGGGAAAACATGCAATATAGTACCTTCAGATTTTTTATGGGTCTTCGAAGGGCAACCGCCAATGGAACAGGCAGGCATTGTGGAAAGTTCTGAAAAGTAAAGATCAACAATTCTCTATGAATACCAATGTGTTAAAAAATTAAATGACACATAAAAGGTTCAATGCAAGGTTCGTTTTGGTTCTTGGAACTATACACGTTATTCACATGCGGATAAGTATTTGAATAACTTTAAAAAAAATAGAAAAATAATTTGACTAAACTCAGAACATGTGACTAGTTCCTTGCATGTACTGTCTTCAACGAAAAGAAAACATGGATGCAATTTGATGACTACTAGCAAATAGATATAAATTAAAAAATTGGACGCAAAATGATTATGGTACATGGCCTTACCTTGACGAACAAACAGTTAGATGCAGGGATCAGAGTAGTTTCTTGTCGTAGAACAGGGAGCAGTTCACAGTTGCAAACTGACGAGTTTGCTCGAAGTGGTCACGGAAGTTCACAGAGACGAAGAGCAGATAACCAGCACCTTCACGGGTTGACTAGCAAAGCGCAAAGAAGTTCTCATTAGAAATATGAAGTGGGTTATAAAGAATTCGAAACAGGGGTGTGTTTGTGAATGAATGACGTGAATATGTCGTGGCATTATGCGGTTTGCAGGGGGGCGTCCATCGTGAGGGGGGATGCTTGGCAGGAGACACGGGGTCTGGAGGTAGACATGGGAACAACAACCCATGCTCTATAGACCACTTTGAAGTGTACATGGTCTTTGGCACCTCTTGGCCTTTATCGCTCCCTGACAGCTCCACTTGCCAGCGCAAGTACCCCGGTGCGCACTGCCTTTGATAGGGCGGGGGATGGATTGGGGCGGTGGTCGTGCAGACAAGACACAGGAAGACTCGTGAATGGAGACACACTTATGTGGATTGCAGGGGGCGACCAGCGTGAGGGGGGATGCTTGGCAGGAGACACAGGGTCTGGAGGTAGACATGGGAACAACAACCCATGCTCTATAGACCACTTTGAAGTGTACATGGTCTTTGGCACCTCTTGGCCTTTATCGCTCCCTGACAGCTCCACTTGCCAGCGCAAGTACCCCGGTGCGAACTGCCTTTGATAGGGCGGGGGGTGGATTGGGGCGGTGGTCGTGCAGACAAGACTCATTTGCCGCAGGGCCTCACCAAGGAGAGGCCATCTAACTGCATGTAAGAGGCAGGCTGCAGGATCTAGTACATGGAAGGGAGGGGGGTGAGTTTATAAATACCTCACCCTCCCAGGAGAATATATGGGTGCAGTTCACCCTGGAGACCCTGGATGCCTAGGCAGTTAGTCAGCAGCAGGCTGGCCTGTGGTGGCAAGGCGGCACGGGCCAGAGGGGGTCATCTCTATACCCGGTGCCCAAAAGGATGATTTATTATGATCAACCATATTGATTATTTACCTATAACCATGTTTTGTATCAATAAAATCCAACGGCCTTTTATTGCCAACGCTTGAACAAAGTGGTGTAGTAAGTATTTTTGGGGGAGGAGGCAAGGCCGGGAGGCTTGATGCCAACCCGCAAAATAACATATGTTTGTCTGCTGCATATGGGTTCAGCGGTTATGTGGATTGAAGGTGGGCGGCCAGCGTGAGGGAGGATGCTGGCCGGAGACATGTGGTGTGACAAGACAAGGCACAGGAAGACTATTCAATGGAGACACACTAGATTCATTTAAAAAATCAAAACAACCATTGTTAAAATATATGTTGGGTTTTATTTTAGATCTTAATTTCAATTGAACATAAATAATAAACATTACACATTGTAAAGTTCCGGTTGCAGCACATCCAGGGAAAATCCGCGGTATTGTCCACTGTCGCTGGGGAAATGTTGTCTAATGGCAAGTACCGCACAGGCAGGTATTACTCTCCGAACGCGGTGTCCGAGCCTCCCGTGAAGCCACCAAGTGAAGCAACGATAGGCCACCAGCCTGTACCACCTGTGAAAAAGAAAGATGCAAACTGTATTAAAATGACAAAACTTTCTTATCAATGTCGATTCAGGTAAAAAATGTCATTCTGCTTTGAAAAAAATTCTATCTAGAAAATGCACAATATGGAACCAATTTACATGCGTTCGAATGATATGTAGATGTAATTTTATATGTGGGAGACGACCATGAATTAGTAGTGGCATCACTGACATCACAACCAGAGTATACTTACTCGTTACTCGGATTACGCGGACAAACAGTGCCGCGAAGTTCGTGCATAAGCACCATCATCATCCTCAACACGGTCCGTGAGAGGCAGGCTTCCCTGAACTCTGGCAGCTCGGTGATGCATTGCGGACTTGGCTCGCCTTCTGAAATGTAGGCCAAGCACCTGGAATTTTCATGGCAGCAGCAGTTCTCCTCCTCAGTTGGCATTAGCTTGCACCGATTTCTCGTGCACCAGGTGGAGACGCCGTCCATGCGACATGGTCCAGGCTCTTCATCCGTTGACTGGTCCTCCCAACTGCCGTCCGAATCCCCATCGTTTTCGCGTGCTTGCCTTTCCAGTAGTTCCTCCTCGGTGTACTCGGCCTCGTACATATACGGCATTATTGTAGCCATTGTGTGGTAAAGAAAGTAAAATAATTTACAGAGATGGTACAGGTGTTCACAAGGCCTAGAAGCGGCGAAGGTAGCTGACCAGAGCACAGAAACGAGTCACAGAATACTCAAAGTAACACAGAGAGAGTAATGGAATCGAAAATCTGCTGCTGTGTGTTGTGAAACGGTGTGTTTATACTTATTGAGGAAAGAGGCGTCCTGCCATTTCCATGGCGACACTTCATTAGCTGAGGCGCAGCGATTGTTGACACGAAACGTGCTTTGGCGTTGGGAAATGGGCGGTACGCGTCTCCTGATGTCAGGCTCAGGGGCGGGGGATATGATTTAGTGCCGCAAACGCAGGTGAGCCAGGTCGATGGGGGGAAATGATAGGATTATCACAAAATGGCGGCTGATTTCGAGTGCGTTAATGAACGAAAAGTCGGGTAAGGTCCATAGGAAAGTTTTCTACGATCTACCGATTTATGCTTAAAAACACATGGCCGAACCGTAGGGACAATAAAAAAAAAGTCCCGGAACTATCCTTTAAGTATTTGAAGGCACAGCTGGTCAACAGTAAGTTACTGTAAATTACTGTACAGCACTGTAACCAAGCTGAGAATAACCTTGCAGCTCCTGCGCCCTCATACCGACGGGTCTGATACGCGATATAAAACAAAAATAAACATAAACATTAAGTCCTTCTTCCAAAAAAATGTCTAACTAGGGAAGATTGTGTAACTTTATAATCTCAAGTGCAATGGTAATAATTCCATCTTCTTTGAATTCTTCTAGATTTCTAGCATAATATCGTACACCATATGATTTCTGTTACAAGTGTGGAAGGATTTCAAAAGAATGTCTCCACCTGCAAAATAGGTGGAAAACCTCTGAGCTCTTAATGTTCTGGCAGCATAGCAGCTTAACAGGGAAATGTACCTGTCAGTTTAGGAATACGTAAACCCCGATTTCCCTTTGCACTTGAATCTGCTTGCTCAAAAAGGAATGGAAATTAGGACTACATCCATGAGTACAAGTAGGTGAATCTTTAAAAAGAGCAGATTCCAAAACTCTGGGGAAGTCAAGTCAGATCTGCAACTTTGTTCTGTGGGATGCCAGCGGACCCACACCTGCTGCAAAGAGATACTGAGAGCTGTGGGGTAGACCACAGCAAGGGTAACACAGGCTTCTGGATACATACTGAACATGGTTGAGAGGCAAATGGGAGAAGGAAGAGCAGCAGAACAATGCCAGATAAAGCAGAGACCGATCCATGTCCAAGATTCTGGTCATGGGCCTGGAACTGCTGGCGGAGAAGGTGCTGAGGTGGAACAGAGACCATGTGCACAATCAAACAGATCAACCCCTGAAAGGCACATACAGTCACATTCGCCTGGTTGGAGGGAATGGAGGGCTATCCCAGTGGATAGAACAAGTGCCATGTTTATATGCTAGGGTTGATCTGAGTCGTGTGGGAGTTTGCAGAGAGGTGGCGAGAAGGATCATGTTGAATTTGCGAGGTGCTGAAAGGAGGAGGAGGCTGGTTTGGCAGAGGCTGAAATGTAGGTGAGAACAGGTTGTAAGTAAGGAAAAGGGGGAGAGACAACAAAGAAAGCAGAATGAAGAGGTTCAGAACACAGAAAAGTGGAGGTCAGGGGAGATGTGAAGTACCAGGAGGTGGACCCATAGAGGTGTTGCTGACAGAACAGTGTTAGGCAGAATCCTGTGCAGTGCCCTTAGGGACCACTACACACAATTAAGACCACAGGTGGCAATACAAGTTTTACCTTTGGTACAAGCCTGTACTACTAAGTTAAAGTGGTAGCAGTAGTGGAGCAGCCAGGCTTATCTCAAGAGTGTATGAGCAGTAGCAGAGATTACACAAAGGAACCACAATTACTGTGACTCAAGCAAACACTGACTCAAGGTTTCAGGTAGAAAAATATAAATACTTTTATTTTTAAACCATTTGTTATCAACACAACACTTATATTAAATTCAAAACCACATGTAAAATACACTACAACTAACCAATTCACTTTGTACGGTATAAATCAAGGTAAGTACCCTGTATTTGAATGGATCGGTGTTATGAAAAAAGACAAGTTACCGTGAATACGATTGCTTTTTGACAGTTCGGTCTACTAAATAAATGCGTATCCGCGGCAAGAAATGCTACCGCAGGAAAAACACACTTAGCACCTGAGATACCCAGAGGGAGTTGGGGGCAAAAATCATAGGCAATAGTTCAGTTAGGCAGACAGAATCGAAGAACACTCATAGACAGGAATTCAAGAGTCAAAGGGCCGGAGCCAGGGTCAAGTGACACCGGGTGCCTGTTGTCAAGGATCACACAATTGGACAGTTCACGATTCAACGTAGCCAAGAGTACTTTGATATTGTCAATGTTCGGAAGCAAAAGTTATAAGATGGAGGGAAAAGTAAGGACAAGCCTTAAGGAAGAGAAATAGGGATTCACCCAAATTCCTCAAGCAGGACACAGTACCTTTCTCAAAGGATGAAGCTTGTGCCACGGCAGTTGTTCCTGGTAGTTTCCTGCAGACCCACGATTCCTGGAGCTTCGGCACAAAGAAGGACGATGAGTGGGTCTGCACCACACAGGGATGAGGCCGGCAGCAGCGACGATGAATAAAAGGTGCGCTCCTTAAAAACAGGAGAGGCTCTTCAGGTGGCTATCCGGACCACTACAGAAGTGTGCAGCGATTTCGACCACAAAGGGATTCCTCTGTCTGAAGAAGACGAGCTGGTTATCTCCACCAGGCTCAAGGGAAGAAGACTCCCGACTGGATCTTCTCTTAGTCGTTGAAGGGTAGATAGCTCAAGACTGCAGCAGGGCTTCACCGGTACGGGATAGTTGCAGCAGTCGACCTCTCCTCCGCTTCTCTTCTGTCCCTTGTAGTTCCAGTGGTGACTCTGACTTCCAGCCCAAGAGACCTGCCTTTTATGCGAAAATCCCCCATTCACACAGCCTGGCTGTCAATCACACAGCAGGGGGATTGCCCAGCCCGGACAACCACCTCAGCCAATCATGGAAAAGTGTGACTTGGGTTTCCTAGGATACCCTGTGCAGAGGGTGACTACACCCCTCCCTCACATTCAGCCCACCTAGACACCCAGGCATCTAGAGGAGGGCTTCTTGGCAGAAGCCCGCCAAAAGACAATGAATAAAGAAGGCAAACCTGGTTTGCTGCGCAAAGTAAAACACAAGAAGGAGTATAACAAAAAGAAATGGTGAATAAACCGCACCGGAGCCAAAAGAAAAAGTATTTGGTCAAGCAGGTTTAAGTTCGAGGCTAACACAATAGCCTACAATATTACCACGTTTATAGAAGATAACCGCGGTAGGAAATTTAAGGGTAGATACCACTTCACCAGCCAATTCTAAATGTTAAAAGGGCAAAACAATGCTCTAGGAGGTACAGATAAAAAGGGATAAGAGTTAACCCTTCCAGTACTCCATGTAAGATGGGGTGTACTGGATCTGTGGTTAAATTGACTAAGTAAAGTTAATGGCAACTTTACCCTTTTCTGGGGGACAGTAGTCAGCCTCAGAAATGGAGTCGGTGGGAAGTCTGCAGGACAACCCTGTGTCACTACACTGAAGGTGCTGTGTAACACACAAAAGAAAGGGGCCACTGAAGTGGTGTACTGCAGAGCCCACATTCATAAAAACCAGGTAAAAGACACATAGCAAAACATGGGTAAGAGTGGGGGGCGAAAGATCACAATCTTACCAAGTGGAAAGAAATAAGGGAAATTAGCCATGAAATGAGAATTCTCCCTAACAGTTGGGAGGAGTAGAGTAATAGAAGGTGGTGGCCCAATGGGAGGAGGTGGTGAGAGAACACAATAGTGAGTAGTGGAACAGGAGGAGGTGGTGGACAACCAGAAGGAGGTGGTGAGAGAAGACGACAGTCATCAGAGGAACAGAAGGAGGTGGTGGACCACCAAACAGGAGGGGGTGAGAGAGCATGAGGAAGTGTAAAAAGGCAGCTCGAGGAGGAGGTGATAGACAGAAAGCCTGAGGGCCTGGGAAGGTCAAGGAAAATAGGGACGTTGCCAGAAACACTTCACACACTGGCTGGATCCGTGTGTGGTTTGGGAGGTGGTATGATCATGTGGTGAAGTGACGAGGATGCACCAAAAGCTCATAGTAGGGGCCGGTGCAGTGTTGGAGTGCATAGGAGAATAGAGGAGGGTACCCTAGGAAGGTCTATTTGGATAATACATATACATCCATAAAGGCACAACACCACAAATATCAGTAACATCCTCATGTAAATAATCAAGGTTAACATCTATTAAAAACATCAGACAGAAAAATGCATTTCAGATGCCAAATGCATAATCCTGTGCATAAATGCAATTCTTAGTGAGAAATCCGTGGGATCTAACATGTGGATGAATCACGTCAGGCAGTTAAGAGTCCTATTCACATGTGCCTTCTGGCCGTGCCGAGCACAATCTAAGCAGCGTAAATAAAGCACACGTTTCCGGGGACCCACAATTTGCGGCAGATACGCCTCAAAGTCACGTGATGATTTAGTACATAGTTAGCATATAATCTTGGGTTCCCATATTAGCATTAGCAAGAAGGCGCGCCAAGTAGCATCCATCAAAAGCGGATCTTTACAGAGCAATCCCCCTACAGAGGCGCATTATCGTTCCACAGATATCCCAAATCCAATTAGAAGGGACTTAAAAACGATGCATTTCCACTGCACACCTGTTTGATTCCATATTCCTGTTAAATCTTTCGTTTGAAGGTGGAGATGTGTGGTAGTACGCAGCCAGAACAGGAGTGCTCTCAGCCCGGCTAAATACTGGATTGGCTGCAGCATCACCTCAAGATATAGTGGGATTGTGGCTGTGCTCTTAAGCACAGCAAGCAGATTTTCCAAGAAGACAGTTTCGCGCGATTTAATGGGGTTCAACATGCCCCAAAGGTTCTGCAGCATGAAGGGCCGCTGACCGAACTTGGGGGTTCAATGCTGCATGCCCCGAAGGTTCTGCAGCATGAAGGGCCGCTGACCGAACTTGGGGGTTCAATGCTGCATGCCCCGAAGGTTCTGCAGCATGAAGGGCCGCTGACCGAACTTGGGGGTTCAATGCTGCATGTCCCGAAGGTTCTGCAGCATGAAGGGCCGCTGACCGAACTTGGGGGTTCAATGCTGCATGCCCCGAAGGTTCTGCAGCATGAAGGGCCGCTGACCGAACTTGGGGGTTCAATGCTGCATGCCCCAAAGGTTCTGCAGCATGAAGGGCCGCTGACCGAATTTGGGCCCTATACATTTCTTTTTTTTTTCCATTCAAATTTTATTAAAGGAAACGAGACAGAATATACGGTCAAAAATACCGTGTAAACGGGGAATATCATGAAAGAAACTGATAATCGCACTGTCTGACATACTACTAACATAAGCAAGAGAATCGGCCCGTTACGTCACAGGCCAGCAGAAAATGAATAAAGCAAATGCAGAAAACAGCAAAAAAGACGGAACAAGAAAGAAAAAAAACACCCCAGTTGGCATAGATCTGTGCAACAGTGGGGATTAACTGACTAACCGCATCAGCAGGAGAGTGTACACATCAAGGCCATCATAATAGCGTGAAAGACATCATGTTGTGCGGTTTAAAATGCAGTGCAGGGTCATCATTCTGGGCCACGAAATGAACAAACGAATCCCATTCGTCAAAAAATGTGGACATTTGGCCCTTAAGAGACGCCTCGATCTTGCACATTGCCACCACAAACTATAGCTTAACCCACCATTCCGAGATGTCGGGCGAGGTATGGGACTTCCAGGGTTACGTGCCAACACAATCCTGGCGGCAACCAGGAAATGTGTAAGCAATCTGGCCGATTTGGCTGCCCGTTTATAACATCCCTCAAGATCTTCTTCCCCCAGCAATACCACCAAGGGTTCTAACCGAGGTTCTACCCCACTAATCCTCTTAATCCGGGCTAAGATTTATTTCCAATAGGTGTGTAACAGCGGGCAGGTCCACCATACATGGAAAAGCGTGCCTGGGGCCTGCGCGCATCTCCAGCATTGGTCGGAAACAGTGGTCGAAGTGTACGACAAGAAGTAGTGGAACTATGCTCCGTGCAGACCTTACTCAATGCCCCACTAAACCTCATCGCCGTGCCCCTGCCACGTGCAATCCGAACACCCAAATAAACACACTTGCTGTTTAAGGGAATGTTCAGTGCAGTGCATTGAAGTGCAAGTTTGAACTCCTTCCTGCACTTTATTTTAAAACTTAATCATTCCGGTTTCTTTTTCAAATAAAAAGTATAGAAACCGTAAAACTTAAAAAATAAAAGTAGAGGAGCACCGCTCCTAACTGCTCCTGCCCACTTCGACCACTGGTCCGAAATAGAAGGATGAGAGAAAAATTGGGCGGAACCCTCTTTTTTGTGAAGGGGGCCTGACTCCTGAGGGTGGGTATACTAGAAAAAGAGGAAATGGAGTCAAAAGGCTACCCTGACCCAAGACGGGAAAGGAGGTCACAACATTTGCAGCGAAGCTAGGTAATGGCTAGCTTATTAAGACAAACACCATTAAAGACGGCGAGAGTATCAAGAACAAACAAGTTTATTTAACACTAACACGATAAACATATTTTCAGAAAACGAGACATATTTTCAAAAAGGGTGCTATTGCATTCAGGATGTGCAACCGTGAGCACATAAATATCTGCTATTTCGTGGGTTAGTAGGCAGAGTGAAAACTTAGTACATGTATTGCTTGGAATCACAATACGATCGTTTTGTCGACACAAAGACTGGTGTTTCTGGTTCGGTGTATTCATTGGTGTTGTTGCAGTGGCTGTACCAGGTGGAGCCGCGCTGCTTGGATGTACCGAACGGTCTTCAGGACTTATACTTTGTGGTTGGAGTCATGATGGTGAAGTGTGTCCATCTAAATATTGTGAGAGAGGACTGGGTTAGTCTGGGGGCGGTGTTGTCAAAGATTTGTATGATTTTCAAGAAAAAGAATGCTGCAAATAAAAGGACCTACCGTGGTCGGATAAGTATACGTCTGGGTTGAGGTCCAAATTAATTGGCAGGCATCTGCGGTAACGTCAGATGTCAGGAGCTGTAAGTGAACAATTAAATGAAAAAAAGGGTGATTACCCTATTGGGCAACGAATGTTTGCAAATGCCTATAAAGTGATTCGGTGCCGTAGAGAGAACCGCCTGTGTTGAGTACAAGTGGTCGTGCACAGTTTTAGTATAAAGGATTGGCGGTGCTTCCAGTGCTGGTTGGGTTGAAATACCTCACCGCTGATGTGGGGAGCCTAGTAACGGCTTGTGGAACATGGATGCAGGTCAAGTTGGTTTAGCGTACGTCTGAAAACCTGGGCTTAGAACCTAGGGGGTTGAGTTACGGAGGGCATGGCGGAATGAACATGCGTGGCTGAAGAGGTGACTCGAAAGTGGCGCGCACAGGTACCTGGTGATAGTCGACTGTGGAGCTGTGTTGCCTCCTGCGCTCGGTCCAGTTGTTCTGTGGATAATGAGCTGTGCTCCTCCGGAAAACGATAGTGCGCCTGCGCGATGGCGAGTCGTGTTTTAAAGGCTACAATGCGCATGTCGCCGGGGTGTTGGGTGTACAGGCGCATGGGTCGGTGATTAGTGTCCAGGCGCATGAGTCGGTGTGGACGTCAGTCCAGGGTGGGTATTGTACGAGGGTTGTCCAGGCACTGAAATGAGCATGTGGATTACAATTTAATGCTTTATAAAGATACTGCGCTGGTTAGCATCCGACAAGTAAAACATTTGCTATTGTCGTAAAAGAAAACATTTGGATGTCAAAGGATTGGCAGAAAGTTTCGCAAAAGATTACGGCTAGCAGTTTGGATAGCACACCAGTCCATCTAGTGCAATTTGACTATTTATACATATGGTTTTCAAAATGAACAAATTTAACAATTGTAGGAAAACCATCAAAGAACACACTTTTGGACTACTCCAGTTTCCACCCCTCAGGCCTCAAGATCAATCTTCCATATGGCCAATTCCTGCGCATAAGAAGAAATTGCTCCACAATGAGCGAGTACATATCAAAGAGTAAAGAACTAGCTACCCGATTACAAGAAAGAGGCTATCCAAAACATATCGTCAGACAAGCCCGTAAGCGTGTAAAAAACACAAACCGAGAATCATGTCTTGCACCAACCAAAAGAGACCAACTGGCGACCAAGATGACTTGCGTAACCACCTTTACGCCACTAAGCAACACCATCAGAAAGGTGATCCTTAAACATTGGGATATACTCCAAACCGACACTTTCAAACCAGAGAAACCAAGATTCACATTCAAACGAAGCAGCAATCTCAAAGATCACCTGGTTCACAGGTATTCGGAAGTTGAGACCCCAAGAAACCAACAAACCACTCTCTGGCACCTTCCGCCAGCAAAAGGACACTTCAAATGTGGAAATTGTTCGGTATGTTCCCTGACAGACAACCTCAAAACAATTGACCTGAAGGGCCAAACAATGGACCCTAAATTCTTTCTCGAATTGTAAAACCAAATGGTCTGTTTACATAATCAAATGCCCCTGCAACCTCATCTACGTTGGCAAATCGAAAAGAGAGATTAGACAACGCATATGCGAACATCGTTCTTGTGTGCGCAACCAAGTAGACGACAAACCCCTAGTGGCACATTTCAAAGCCAAAAATCACACCCATAATGACATCTTCTGGACAGTTTTGCAAACAGTGGGGAACCCCTTTCGCGGAGGTGACAGGGACCTGGCCTTGCGCAAACTAGAACAGAAATGGATTTACCGTCTAGACTCTGTAAAACAGGGTTTAAACATTTCAATAGAATGGAATCTCTTTTTCAACAAATAAAAGCGATCCTTACCACCAAAAATCAGCCACGAAGCATCTTTGGGTTTTTTAGCCATTGCTCATGTCTGTATGAATATGCCCATTCTATTGTTCAGTTCGAAAATATGCCACAATTGATGTTATTCTCACAATTGTCAATTTTGTTCATTTTTGAAAACTATATGTATAAATAGTCAAATTGCACGAAATGTACCGGTGTGCCATCCATACTGCAAGCCGATATCCTTTGCAAAATAACCTTCTGCCAATCCTGTCACATTTTTTGACATCTATACAAAATGCCATAATCGATGGTTTTCCTACAATTGTTAAATTTGTTCATTTTGAAAACCATATGTATAAATAGTCAAATTGCACTATATGGACTGGTGTGCTATCCAAACTGCTAGCCGTAATCTTTTGCGAAACTTTCTGCCAATCCTTTGACATCCAAATGTTTTCTTTTACGACAATAGCAAATGTTTTACTTGTCGGATGCTAACCAGCGCAGTATCTTTATAAAGCATTAAATTGTAATCCACATGCTCATTTCAGTGCCTGGACAACCCTCGTACAATACCCACCCTGGACTGACGTCCACACCGACTCATGCGCCTGGACACTAATCACCGACCCATGCGCCTGTACACCCAACACCCCGGCGACATGCGCATTGTAGCCTTTAAAACACGACTCGCCATCGCGCAGGCGCACTATCGTTTTCCGGAGGAGCACAGCTCATTATCCACAGAACAACTGGACCGAGCGCAGGAGGCAACACAGCTCCACAGTCGACTATCACCAGGTACCTGTGCGCGCCACTTTCGAGTCACCTCTTCAGCCACGCATGTTCATTCCGCCATGCCCTCCGTAACTCAACCCCCTAGGTTCTAAGCCCAGGTTTTCAGACGTATGCTAAACCAACTTGACCTGCATCCATGTTCCACAAGCCGTTACTAGGCTCCCCACATCAGCAGTGAGGTATTTCAACCCAACCAGCACTGGAAGCACCACCAATCCTTTATACTAAAACTGTGCACGACCACTTGTACTCAACACAGGCGGTTCTCTCTACGGCACCGAATCACTTTATAGGCATTTGCAAACATTCGTTGCCCAATAGGGTAATCACCCTTTTTTTCATTTAATTGTTCACTTACAGCTCCTGACATCTGACGTTACCGCAGATGCCTGCCAATTAATTTGGACCTCAACCCAGACGTATAATTATCCGACCACGGTAGGTCCTTTTATTTGCAGCATTCTTTTTCTTGAAAATCTTACAAATCTTTGACAACACCGCCCCCAGACTAACCCAGTCCTCTCTCACAATATTTAGATGGACACACTTCACCATCATGACTCCAACCACAACCTATAAGTCCTGAAGACCGTTCGGTACATCCAAGCAGCGCAGCTCCACCTGGTACAGCCACTGCAACAACACCAATGAATACACCGAACCAGAAACACCAGTCTTTGTGTCGACAAAACGATCGTATTGTGATTCCAAGCAATACATGTACTAAGTTTTCACTCTGCCTACTAACCCACGAAATAGCAGATATTTATGTGCTCACGGTTGCACATCCTGAATGCAATAGCACCCTTTTTGAAAATATGTCTCGTTTTCTGAAAATATGTTTATCGTGTTAGTGTTAAATAAACTTGTTTGTTCTTGATACTCTCGCCGTCTTTAATGGTGTTTGTCTTAATAAGCTAGCCATTACCTAGCTTCGCTGCAAATGTTGTGACCTCCTTTCCCGTCTTGGATCAGGGTAGCCTTTTGACTCCATTTCCTCTTTTTCCCGAAATAGAAGGATCCATCTTTTGAAGTCTTTAGGGCTAGGGTACCATTGAAATAGAATGTATACCTACCTTCCTTTAACAGCACACATCTGGAGGACTTAGCAGCTCTGGTCCATACATTGTACCATGTAGGATCACCTGTGGGGATCTGCAAACCCTCCTCCCATTTCGACATGTAAGCATGCCAGGGCTTAAAGCGACAAGCATTAAGAACATGGTACAAGGAAAAAATCTTGCGAGAGGGGGTATCCCTAACAAAAACGTCTTGAAACAGGGTCACAGCTCGTTTAGCATGCAGGGATACCTTCGGACCGGATATCCAGTGGTTAAGTTGTAGGAAGGTACACTTGTCGATATCTCTTACCATGAAGACCTGTTTACAATTATCAATGGTCGGGGGCTGTTCAGATTCAAAAAGTTGACCTAACCCCTTGTGCTTTCCAGCACCACTCGTGAAAGGGAATCTGAACCGTTGACTGCTCAATAGTCACCCAGTTCTTGGGGCTTCGGACCGCATCCATACTGTCAAATAAGGGCGCGAGCTGCGCAGCATAAAGATAACTTTCCACATCTTGAACTCCCAGGCCACCTCTATCCTTCGTTGCCATCAGCATACGTCGGGCCACTCTTGGGAATGTTTTTGCCCAAATGAAAACAGAATTTTGCAAATCGCTAAGCGCCTGTTGGGGAATACAGTTCGGGAGAGCCTGGAAAAAATATAGTAGTCGTGCCAATAGAGTCATTTTGAGGGTCGCCACCCACCCCAGCCAAGAAACCTCTTAAGATGACCACGGGAGCAAATCAGTCTTGGCAAAAGAGAAAAGGTCAGGAATATTTTTAGCATATAACAGAGAATGAGAGGGTGTAATCCGAACTCCTAAGTATTTTAAGGAAATCTCGGTTCACTGAAAGTCAAACACACTCTGTAGCCCCTGCCCTGTTTTGGGCTTCTCAGAAACATTGGGTATTATAGATTTGGTATAATGTATCTTAAAGGCTGAGACCCAATGAAATGACTAAGAAAGAGGCTATGTGTGGAGAGTCATGTATGAAAAATAAAAGATCATCGGTGGAAAGTGCGACCTTATGCTGGCATTCAGCAATAGCGATTCAACATATATTATCCACCTGTCATACTTTACATGCAAAGTGCTACATGGACATGCAAATAGAAGTGGAGATAGTGGGCACCACTGGCAGGTCCCTCTAGATCAGGCCAATGATTCAGACAAAGAACAATTCAATTTGATATGAGTGGTCGGATGGACGAAGTTAGTCTCAATTCGCATAATAAAAGTGAGACCAAACCCAATACTGACTAGCACTTCAAAGAGGTACATCCAGTCAATGCAATCAAATGCTTTTGCAGCATCTACAGATGATACTGCCAGTTCCCGGTCAGATCGCTTTGCATACTCAACCAGATTCAAGACTCTATAAACATTATCAAATGCCTGACGTCCCCGAATAAAACCTGTTTGGTCCATGTGGACCGTGTTTGGTAGGATAACCGCTAACCGTGCCACAAGAACCTTCAAATAAATACAGGAATTTTAGTTTAGGAACACAATGGACCTGCATGAGGCACTGAGGGTGGGATCTTTATCCGTCGTTCTAGTAAGCGAGAGCAAGGATTTTCCAATAGTAGGCGAGATTGCTCCGGTGTCAGCAAAACTATTGAACGCGGTAACCAGATGAGGGGCAAGAAGATCACTACATTTCTTATAAAACAAGGATAAGTAGCCATCGGTCCCCCGGGCTTTATTGTTAGGGAGGGACCGAATAACACAGGCAACTTCTTTGAGTGTGATCGAACTCTCTAGACGCTGATGGACTTCTACAGAAATGGAAGGTAGGTTGGCCTCTCTAATAAACTCTTTTTGAGCAGCCATATCCGAGCTATTTGCTCTAAACAAGGATGTGTAATATCACACTAAAACCTGCATCTTCGAGGCTTCGTCTTCATGCATCTGACCATTTTCGCCCTGCTACTCAGCAAAGGTATTTCCAGCCTCCTGGGCCTTCAGTTTTTACACAAGGAAGCGTGAGGCTTTGTTAGAAGTGCTAAACTAACATTGCTTAGTCTGAAGGAGTTTGTGGAAGACAACAGATGCCCATAACACCTTAAATTCAGATTGAGCTACCTGCAACTGTCTTTAAACCTGCCCAGTGCCCCTCTTTTATATTGCAATTCCAACTCTTGTTTCTTTGCTTCTTCCCTTTGGCACACCAACAGCCTCTTCCTTGCGGAAGCCAAACTAAAAAACTCACCCTGTAACCTGGGCTTAAGGGCATCCCAAACTGTTGCAATTGGCACCCCACCTGTGAGATTTTCTTGAAAGTATAAAGCGATCTGTTCAGAAATGGCGGTGCCGTAAGCGACACCTGAAAGTAAGGAATTGTTTATTTTCCATAAAGCTGTTTTCCAGGCCCCCAGAGCAAAGGTTTCAACCTGGAGCACAGTAGGAGCATAATCAGAAACCACAGCCAACCCAATACTAATGTCAGAAAATCTGGGGACCACCGAGAGGGAAACTAAGCAGAAATTAAGCTGCGAGTGGCTATGGTGCACATGGGAAAAATAAGTATAATCCCTTTCAAGTGGGTCTGCAGTCTCCAAACATCCGCCAATTGTAAATCCACCGTTTCCTGCATAATAGGCTCAGACCTGTCTATCCCACCATCCAGTACTACATTCAAATCTCCTCCTAATATGAGTTTCATTAGGACCATACATGGAAAATAAAGTGAGGACTGAATCTCCAAGGCGAATGGGTAGACCCAAATATCGTTTGGTTAGTATTACCATGGTGAAGTTCAAGAAATGGGCAAATCAAATAGCCACCCTACCCGCTTAGCAGATGATGATGCAAAGTACTGATAAGGAACCATTTAGAGTGAAGCCTGGGTCAATCGGCCTTTAACAAGTTTGTCTCTTGTAGTAAGACAACATGAGCTTTCATTTCTATCAGTTTAGCCAACACACTCTTACACTTCCTGGGAGAATTGAGCCCTTGTACATTCATTGAAATCACTTTAAGGTCCCCCATGACTCATTGGCCCTACTGTCATAACCCCTACCCCCAGGGGGGTTGCTAGGTCTGGAAAAGACCCGGGGCTAAGCTGATGTCGGAACTGTTGGGACTGGGGGCTAGCTAGTCTTGGCTGTAGCTCCTGAGATTCTATCCGGGGCTACAACCAAAAGATCAGGGGCTATAGCCCCCTTAGGCCCCCCCCCCTAGCAACGCCCCTGCCTACCCCCAAGCAAGGACCCAACAATACCGAGAGAGCAAAGACAATTCCAACACAGGACTCCTCACACCACATGCACTGAATCGACCAGCCAAAGGCCGATCCAGCAGAACCCCTGCTGGTGCCATGAAGAACCTGAATAAAGTGAAACCAAAACAAACTCCAGTGATTCACAGAACTTGGATAAAGAGGAACAAAAACATAACAATCTATCCCGTACAGGATATGCATTGGGTTACCAATGAACCCAATGAGGGCAGGTACTCGTGTTGCCCTGCCCATATACGGAGAAACTCAAATACTATGAGCAACATCGTAGAAGCTACAGACTCAATGTGGTAGAAGAGTAAAAGCAGTGCCTGCAACTAGACAGTATATCACAGACCAGCAGAAAGGGGACATTTGGGGCATCCTGGACAGTCATGTAGGCCCCTCAGAACCTATGCTTAATTCCCTTCACCACATAGAGGGCTGTCTACGGTCCCTGTACCTGCTCTTCCTATAGTGCATCTTAGACCAGTCGGGGTGTCCTGCTGAAAACCGTCAGGTAGCTGGAGGTCCGTACAGGGAATCTTTAAAACCTCCAATGCTGCAGCAAGAGAGACAAACCGATGTTGAACGCCTTCATAGCTGGACATAATACAGAAAGGATATCCCAAATGGTACAGAATGTCTTTCTTTCACAGCCACCGGGGTAAGCAGCCGCATTTGGCGGCACCTCTGGATCATTCCCTGAGCCAGGTCCTGGAAGAATTGCAGTTCAACCTCTCTGAACGTGATGTGGCACTGGGACCTGTTCTTTTGAAAAATAAGTTCTTTGGTCTGGAAGAAGTGGACCCTAGATTACACATCAGGGAGAAGAGTCCAACGGTGCTGGAAGTTCTAATAAATCCTGTGCGAGTTCCACTTGTACTTCAGCCAGGATGTTGCAAAAAGTATCCTGCACATACACCTCTAAGTCTCGGTCCAGAACTTCTCGGGAAATCCCACGGATCTGGACATTATTCCTACGTGGCTGGTTTTCGCCATCCTCTCCTCTGTGATCGCCTTCTGCATTTCCAGCACTGTCCCCCTCTGCTCAAGCTGGTCATGGGAATTGGCTTGGTCACAAAAAGCAGACTGGTCACTCAGATGGTTTTCCGCCTGTTGGACATTATGCAAGAGCTACTGGAAAGAGCCATTCAGCTCCTGAAGTGTGGATGCCATTTCTTTCTTAATATACTGGAGCAACTGTGAGATATCCCCCTAAGTAGCCGGCTGAGAATTGCAGTCCAACACAGGAGGCGGGTCCATGCCTGACAACGCCGCTGGGGTTGATTTGGATGATTGCCGCAAGTCTATAATAGAGGCCATAGATTTGTCTTTGGATTTGATAGACTTCATGTGCAGGCATTCAACCAAAACCAGGAGAACACGAACCACTGCCTCCAAAGAGAAACCACGAGGGAAGGGCAGGAACCCAGGCAAAAAAGACAACGAAGAGTGCCCAAGACCAGAATTGGGCGACAGCAGACAAGGCAGGCCAGTCCAAGCACCCACGAACCTGGGGTATGCCCCGCCAACACCAGTCTCAATTAAGACAATCCAGGGGGGGTGTCCCAAGGCAAAAAGGCAGAGTCAAGTGAGCCCTGCTGGGAAGAGACACAAAACTGGGACTCCTCTGGTAGAGATGGCAGCACACATATGACCCTGGGTGAGTGACAGAACGCTTCTAACAGCAGGCACCTCCCAAACACATAAGGGGTCCAAGAAGTATGCCAATGTGCAGGGGCTGCTACACAAGCCACAGAAACTGCAGGAGACAAGTAGCAGGAACAGTCAGTTAAAAAATAAGCAGTTGCTAAGTTTAAGACCCCGTCGTACAGGCACTTGCCAGATGGTGGTCCATGAGGCACACAGCCTCTGCAAAAACGTTTCGCTATAAAATCTCCAAGCAGTTTGCGATAGGGCTCAGGTGTAGCCAGCACAGGTGTGAGGCCACAGGTTCGTTCCTCCAATATATGTGTGAGCTACCCCAGAGCGAAGCTGCTCTTCAATGTCGCCCTGGAACCGCGGCTGGAACTCTGTCACGGCTGCACCTCTTGACCTCTTGTGACCCTGCAGAGAGGGTTGCAGTGAAATCCACTGATATTCCCGAAAGATAAAGGGGGGGCGACTGGCTCTCAACAGAGAAAAGAGGGGGATATTCCAGGCTGCGCATTGCTGTAGCACCGAATGCTTCTTCCAGAAGCCACCAGCAACTGAAAACGGCGGCCCAAATGGCACAGGGCCCGCCAAGCACGGGAGACAAAAGCGGCACCCATGAGGTGGAAAAATGTAAACTGGATCAATTTGCGCCGATGCAAGCCATGGGTGAAGATCTCCACTCATATGCCGCCAGTACTTTCAGCTGGATAGATGGTACAAAAGCACTCCGCAACAAATCTTAGGCGAATGCGGCCATCTGGGGTATTAGGCCACACATCGCTCAGAGCCGGCGAGTTGCAAAGCTCTAATAACAAAGTGATCACACCAAGATTGCATTCGGATGATCCCATGGTCTGCGACAGCTATATCCACTGTTTAGGTGCTACATAATGCATCTGGGACACCACAAAGTCGCATATTGCTTGGCAGGGCTATCAAGCTCACAGGTCTCACGACTCCATTAGCCTCCAGTCAGGCCACGCTGCCCGGCCTTATATACTCCTAAGGCTTCTACAGCTATTCCCCCCCAAAACACCAAAAATGCCTCATGAGTGTCAAAGCAGTGCCACCATGCTGCTTTAGTACACAGCCACTTTATCTACTTAGTTGGACCATGTGCTGTTAGCAGACAGTCTTGGGCCCAAGTCATCAAACTGATGCATCTCTGTGATCCCTTTCCCATTTAGTATAAACCGTTTTGTTACCCTTCTGCTTCTGTAGCATACCATTAAAAGGGTAGTATAGACATTTACTTCTCCTGCCCATTCCACGCAATCTTTCTCCAAGGCTGCCAGTTGATTCTTTGTGCTGGTCGGGTTTTAGATATTAGCACTACATCATCTGCATAAAGCAGGATGCCCATCTTTCTGTCACCTATCATTGCTGCATCATAATCTAGAGCATGAATCGCCTGTATATATAAAAGAAATAAAAATGGGGCAGAACACATCTTTGCCTCACCTCATTTAAAACCTTAAAATAACCCTTGCATTCTCCCTATGGCCATACCTCACCCGTGTCACATTATTTGTGTACCATGGCTTTATGGCTTGCAATAACAGATCTGGAATATTCAATAAGATCAGTGCATTCCAGAATTGATCCCTTAACCACCTTGTCAAAAGTGCTTTAAAAAATCAATCAATAAAAACCAGATATAAAAACATCTTTTGTATGCAATACTTTTGCAACAAGGCACATACAAGATGCAATGCAATGTTCGACCGTGCCCTAATTTTTTCTGAAACCTCGTTGGAGGGTAGTAATGTGGAGTGAAATAGCCCTAAAATGCCATAACTACAGACCGGTGTCAGACGGGGAGATATGCCCCTCAGCAAAAGGCCTGCGTTGGAGTACATGCAAAATGAGGCCCTTGCCCAAACACGAAGGAGCAATTTTAGGCATCTAAGCATGGGGATGCCTGAAAATATTCCTTGTCACACATTAGGGGAAGACCTCATAATACTGTTGATGAAAAACTGGAAATGATGAGACCCCCTTGACAAAAACGGCAATGTCCAGCATGTAAATGAAAGGGCCAGAATGTGCGCAAGCCTGCAGAACAGACTGGGGGTTTTACTGTAAGAAGAATGATTGTCTTCAAAAATCTGTTTTTCCCTCTCATTTTCAATACAGACCTGCTCTTCAAAATACGTGCAGGAAAGCCATCAAGGAACTGTAAGTTTGTTCATAATGAGCCCATCACAGAGAATCTTTTAACTAACCAGAATCTACAAGGAAATGTGGAACTACAACAGCATGAAAGGTTTCATGGCTAAAACTGACCCCAGTGACATTGCAATTGGGTCTTAAAATGTGGAACTACAACAGCATGAAAGGTTTCACAGCTAAAACTGACCCAGTGACACTGAAATTTGGTCTTTAAAATCAACACTTTAACTATTCTAATGTACAGCTAAAGTCTTTAAACATATTATGTTGTCTTCTGTAATCACTGTTGCAGGAAAGTACTGTTGCAAGGGTTTACATGTTAGATTGTGTGCATTTGCTAAAGTTGGAATAAATGTAAAATGATGGGAAAAGGCAACTCTTAAGTTTCACTTCCGAGAAATGAACCTCAGGTGTGAAACCAGACTTCCCAAGCTATTTTACCATGGGAATGAGCTGAAGCATTCTGCGGATCTTCAAGTTTTATGATGAAAGCACTCAGACTGTCGTAAACATAGCAATTGCCTTTGAAGCTGTAGGCTAACCTGAACAAAAGGGTCACTCTTGACATCAGAGCTAAGAACCAGATCTCTGCTTACAGAGGGGGAAGAGTGAAAGCAGAGCTTCACACCCATTGCACACAATGGGAGATATGCAATTTTTGGAATAACTTGGGAAGTATTAATTGTACATTTTTCATGTTTGGATTTATGAAAATCTGTCAGTGAGCGGCTTCTGGTGGGTCCAAACGATTTTGGTGACACCAACCTATCAAAAGTTATCAAACAAAAATGAATTGTGATCTCTGTATTAATAGAACAATCATAAAAATGTGAGAAAAGGTGTAGTAGGTGATAGGTACTCCGCCCACCGAATGTCATTTTTCAGTAATGTAATTTGGGCGTAAATGAGCAAATATGGTAGCTTCGTCCCAATATGTTGCACAGTCATCAAACAAGGTTTATGTGATTCACAATTATTATTTTTTATGTCTGAATATGCTGGAATCTGTGGAGTAATCTGATGAGGAAGGATATGTTTCAAAATGTGAGATTTCTAGGTACAAAAGCCAGATCCAACCCTATGCCTGTTATATGATTGATGGGGTATCCTCCCTTGACTGCTCAAAATCACGCCTACTTTCTCTGAGCCTACTGGCTTATGGAGGGGGAGGGAACCCTTGACCACTGCCCAATCAGTTGTGGGAGGAGGATGACACAACAGTGATGTCATTTGGCTTATAAATAGGTTACTCCTCCTCAACTGGAGATTCTCTGTACAGCATCCTGTGCAACTGACAGGAGGTCTGGAGCTATACTTGCAGAAATTGGGCCTAGTCCTAGAGTGAAGCAGGGACCTGGAGTAAATGGTTGGAAGGCCCTGTTTGACCACGTAGATGGTCCTGGCAGTGGAGCCCTAGCGCCATTGAGGACTATAGAATCCTTTTCTTCTGTAAGTATAGATCTCCACAGCCATAGATTAAACAAGTCCTATCTATGTAAGCACTAGCCTAGAGTGGCCATAAAGAAAAATCCTCTATTATATTTGTTTGTGAAATTTAGTCATTTTTCTATTGAAAAGTATTTTTATTTGTGCAATTTGGTAACTCTCCCCTTGACAAATACTGTGTTCCTCTGTGCCTTTAAGTCATTTTTCCTATGGAACAAAATCATCCCTTCTGTATCTGTTGATTATGGTTCTCTGTCCCCTGAAAAATCCTTTGTTTGTTTGCATTATTAAGTAAGTTATTTCCCTAGTATTTTGCTTAGTAAATCAATGAATTACCCCATTGAAATTCACAGAGCACAATTGTTGCAATTCGAAATCAACCATCTTGTGCCCAGTGAGGTTATTTACTTGTTATAGTCATTAAAGTGTTGTCCCAAAATAATTATTCTCATTATGAGCGTAAACTGTCCATGTGTAATTTGTGTGTCTAAAAATAAATCCCCATTTGCATCTGTCATAATAAACCCAAACTGTTGTAGCCTAGACGTGGGTCCCGAGCCTGCTGGGCCTGGAGACCAAAGCTACTCCACACTGATGACGCCCAATGAGGCCGAAACAGGTCTGTGATGCTTGTGGTCTTGTGCAGAAGGGATGTGGCCTAGCAGTTGCGGCTTGAGTGCCATCTTTGGGGTGGGACCAAGCCTGATTTGCATATGGTCTTTCCCCTTCAGTAATGGCTTGACAGGCTGAAAAACGATGGTCTGGAGGGTTGCCCAGAGCAATGTCAGATATATTCTAAACCTTCCAGCCATCACCTCTTGCTTTGCATAAGGTCGGCCTCTAACATTATTGGCTGTTTTAGCTTAGGGTGGAGGGAGAGGAACGTTGCATCATGTTGTCGTCACAAAAAATACTTGCCAGTGTTAAGCCATGCATCATGGACCAGCCTGTTCCTTTACAACAAAAATAAGTAGCATAACATGAATGCATCATATGTTTGGAAAAATATCAATAAACTGCCCAAACCTGTAAAAAATAAAGCAGCACAGATTCAAAGCCCTATGTTTCCCAGTGATAAAAGTGACATGAAGGTGGATTGGCTGCAGTTACATGGCTTGTATGAGATTGCACTGCTCCACTAATTGATCAAAAGTGGTACTCGACCGCTCTAGGTACATGTTGGTGTCAGTCTACCTCAAGCACCTATTAATTTTATCGTATGAGGTACTGCAACCTCATCTATCCAGTGTTGGTGCCCAAATGCACACACATACAGCATATTTGCTCTTTCTCTAATATCATTAGTTATCTTGAACACAAAGCTGTCCAAGGACTTGGGCAAAGGGATGTACCTAATAGGGAGCCAAAGCTACTGCAAATCCGAGATTGCAGTTTTACAGTACTTGACTGCCCATCCTATTCCAGTGTTCCTACACCCTATCTTTCACCGTCAGCATGCTCCTTTTCACGTTCCTGCAGCCATGATCCCTCTTTAGGCCAAGTGATTGTGCACAGAGTTTTGAGGGGCACTTTGAGGAATACTTACACACAGTTTATCTTTCTTGATCCTCATTTCACAGTGAAGAAGTCCCTGCGGTAAGCTCCTGGGAGAAACGATCAGCGATCCAGGCCCTGTCCCAATCACCTGACAGATACCATCCAATTCCTCTGCGGCAAAACACCCAGATGGCTAATGAGTACAGCACCTGAGGACGTTAGAGTGTGGTTTTGGACTTTCTCCAGGACTGAAATCTCTGCACTGGCTACCAGTGGCTGCAAGGATTAAGTTTAAAACCCTCTGCATCGTCCACAAGGCCTTCTCAGGTCTTGTGCCTCCATACTTTCAACTCTCTCTTCCCAAATATCTTCCTTCTCGAGCTCTTCGCTCATCCACCTCCAACTCCCTCAGGGTCAGTCGCTTCTCCAAGCAACGAGTTGGTGGTAGATCTCTTTCTTCGGCTGGGGCCTCCCTCTGGAACAGCCTCCCTGCCTCCCTTAAACTTCAGGAGAACCATCTCCGGTTCCGGAAGCACCTCAAAACCTTTCTCTTTGCTTCTGATTTTCTTCGCCTCTCCTCTGCTGACCTGGCTGTAACCGGTACGGCACTGGCTACCTGGACAGCCTCTGACTGCGAGCCCAGGTCCCTCCCCCGCCAAGCGTCACACACCTGCACTGCCCACCTGGCAACCTCCTCACTTGGGGACTGTTTCTGTATCCCTACAGTCTCCCTTCCAGCTCTTGACACCTGATGTCTGCACTTACCCATGCACTTGCCACATGCTGGCACTTACTTATTGTTATAATTATTCCCATGTATTGCACTGTCCTGCCCCCTTCCCACGCACTTGCGCAATCTGAATGACACCTGGCATAGTAGGATCGTTGTCCATCATCCCTTTGTTCCCCTCCCTTGCCTCGTCGCGCCTTGAAACATGTGCATAGGCGCGTTATAAATGCCATATCATATCATTAATCAGCCTGGCAACCTACATGGTGAGGAAGTTGAAATGGATGCTGGGGGTCTTCATATCTCAAGCAGCAATTTCTCCAAACCAAAAGAATTTGCATTCCATAACCATTAATGCCTAGATAATGGTAATGAGTGAAATGTCCAGACTTCCCATTTCCCTCAGCTTCTTATGAGTGTGTCAGAGTGTGAGTGAGAATCTGAGATGTGAGAACGTGTCTGCAAGAGGTTAGTGTTAGGAGCATAAGAACGGCACCAGGTCGTTTACCCATTTCATATGTTTCAAGGACTTCTAATCCCATGTGATGGCTTTCATGCCCTTTTTCTTGTCTTGCTTTGCCATGTTATAATTTGCTATATTTGCTTTCAGATATGTCTGCCCATCTAGGTCTCTGAATGCTTGCCCCGTTCAAAGACACACACAGTGAATTTATAGTCCAAATAGACAATATTCATACCAACTAAGCCACCCACACAAGGCAATGGAACACCTCTCTCAAAGACATTATAGATGAGAACACTACATGTCTACAAATGACTTATATGCTACATCTCAGTCCAATGCATGCTAGCATCACCGGCACATGAGGCCACCATTCAGACACCAATATCTCTATGCTCTCGGCACAGAACACCTAGAAAGTGATGTGTACTTTCAGCCCAGGGTACTTCCAGTCTGCATGCATTAACACAACAGAAAAGCTCATTTGCATTTCCCCTCTCTCCCCACTAACCTCATCCACCTCTGTCTTTCAGATTCACCAGATCATCTGTAGACCATGCACATGGCAGTGGAGTGTGATACACAATATACAATGGCGGCTTACCCGTGCATCACAGAGCAGCCTGCTCCATTTACACAATAAAAAAATTATGCGTATAAATGCAGGACATAGGTGGAGAAAATGTCAATGCACTACAGAGGCTTACTAAAGGAGCTCTTACAGGCATCATTTTACAACTCTAACCGCAACTTCCTGAGTAGTCTTGGTTTCAACAAAATTGCTGATCCTATGCACTTGCTAGCTGACTTTGCTCATTTTTCAAGGAGATTTAATTTAAATGGCTGTTCTAGCTTGTGGTGGATGGAGGGGAATGGTGCATTGTTTTTTTGGTCACAATCAGAATACATATGAAAGCAGAAAACAGGTGGAACAGATATCAATGCACTGCAAAAGCCTGCGAAACATGAATAAGCACAGATGCCTAGCCCTATGTTTACATGGGCAAAAGTGTCACCGGTGCAGCATGCCTATCGGTACATATAAAGGTATAAGATATGCACAATGAAATGCTATTATACATGTCTGGTATTCGAATGCTGTTGGCAGGGGTGTTGCTAGGCCTGGAAAAGACCCAGGGCTACGTTACTGTCGGGACTGGGGGCTAGCTAGCCTTTTGGTTGTAGCTCCTGACATTCTAGCTGTGGCTACAACCAAAAGACCAGGGGCTATAGTCCCCTTATCCCCTCAGCCCCCTAGCAACGCCTCTGGCTGTTGGCATGTGTTAGTGCCAGTTTGCATAGCATCACTACTTAAGGACCTTTGAAACTGCAACTTGGTACATCTAAAGTTGGTACCACACTGCACAACACTAGGTGTTAAAGCCAATGAAAGCACCTGGCTCGAAGGTGCTGTCCCATGCCATGGTACGTACATTAAAATGGGGGCGTACTCACTAACATCAGACAGAGCTGTTCACCAAACAGTGTTTAGCCATGCCTCATTGAGAAGCCATGATCCTTTAATGAAATGACATCTACATAAGGCACGGAGGTGGGAAACTATCAATGCACTGGGAAAGGTCGACATATAATTCTAGGCTGAACATACACAGTAGCCTGGTTCTTCAATGTTGCTCACCCTACACACCTGCACCTAGCAGGGACTTTGATTGCTTGTCATCTGGGATGCAGGTCTCCATCTTTATCTTCATTAGCTGCTCTTGCTTGGGGTAGAGGTGGGAGAAAGCTGCATCTTTTTTTGTGTTTCCCAAAAATATTTGTCAGTGTTTAGCCATGCCTGACCTTATAAGACAAATACGCAGAAAAACGAATTGCAACACTTTCGTGGAAAGAAAAGTCAATGCTCTGCTAAAGGCTGTGAACAATGAAAAAAAGCAGGTTCACAGCCCAATGTTTCACCTGTAAAAAGTGACCCAAGAGTAGCTTGGTTGCAGTTGTATTACTTGTGTTAGACTGTGTACTGCCACCTATTAACCTAATGTGATACTCTATTTCAGTACAGAAATAACACATGCTGTTAAACGCAACATTCAACACACCGTGCCTCAGGGTAGCCAGTTCAACTCGCTATATAAAAGTGCAAAGAAATCAGTGTGTGCGCAGTATGGAAATGATAGAAGTCTTTTTAAACCAACATTCAGCAAATCTCCCAATACCTTAAATAACTCTGCTGGTCCTTACAGAATGGCCGCTGCTGTAACAAAGCCTTAAACAGGATGCACAGGTTAAGCATGACCAGGGGAGTTGCTAGGTCTGGAAAAGACCCGGGGCTAAGCTGCTGTCGGAGCTGTTGGGACTGGGGGCTAGCTAGTCTTTTGGCTGTAGCTCCTGAGATTCTATCCGGGGCTACAACCAAAAGATCAGGGGCTATAGCCCCCTTAGCCCCCCCCCTAGCAACGCCCCTGAGCATGACACCAGAGCCCCTTCTCTTTTATGTTTCTTCATGACCTCTTCTGGCAGTGAGCAAAGCTCATTCCAGACAGACCTACAAATTAATCTACAGAAAGAGTTGGCTGCCAGGAAAACAGCAAAGTGTTTGAGAAGAAGCTCTTTTTTGGGGTCCATGAAAATACAGAAGCTGCGCAAAGATGTGTGGCCAAGATAAACTAATGTAAAGAACAAAGGTGGCAGTTACATTTTATTTTTGATTTTACAGCCATTTGTGACTAGAATTGGATAGTGGGAGAGACGGAGAGGCCATCATTATTTATGTTGTCACATGACCTCCCGGTGGTTGCTTCAAAGTGTGTGAGACAGAGGGAAAGGGAGAATGTCTGAATAGGCAGCGCTGCATGCGGTTGTAGCCGTCACACCAAAAGAATATGCCTATGTTTCAAATGTTTAACATTAAGCAAGCAATACACCGAGTTATAAAGCAGAAATGTTACGGTACATGGTATTTTTGCTAATCAGGACATGAGTACCCCAACTACAACCGAGTATCAGGGGTAAACATAATTGTTTAAAAAGGGGATACGCTGGGAAAACGTATGTAAACAAAACCAATATCAATATAGAGAAACAAATCGAGACATAGGTCAATAGGTGTCAAAGGATACCTGCTCAAAAATGTAATGCTCGATTTTTGTGAATATAGTCGGCTGACATCATTTAATTGGAAAAACATAAAAATCTTTTTTTTTTTAAAACACAATTTAAATATCTTATTTTTTATTTGTTTAGTTTCATAACAACTTTTCAAATATATAAATAAACATACAATTCATTTCATTACAATTCATTTTATTTACAATAAAACTGTTAATTAAATTGACACTTAAAGTTCAATCTTAAAATGTTACAATTCATTTGTGATCCAAGAACAGCTTAAGAAAAATAAAGAGAAAAGAGAGAGAAGGGAAGGGGGAAGAGAACATGCTTTAAACATGACTTACTAATGCATTACAATAAATTTAGTTCCTCATTATTCACCTTCAACCTTCCTACTTTAACTGTGGTCAGGCACTGTGATTTCTAAAAAGTGGACAATTGCTACATTTACTGATACTCTAGGGCATGAAAAAACCAATTGCCAAATTTCCTGTGCATTTAGGTATGCTGGAAAAGCAAACACTCTTTGAAAAAATTGTTTACGAATGGCAATCATAGCGGGACATTGCACCAATAAATGTTTCAATGTTTCAGGTTCGCGTTCATTTAAACAGCATTGGCAATGTATTAACTTTTTCGAAAATTATTCTCCTTCGCACCAATACATCGTGCGTGTGCCACAAATTGAGTCTGAAGCGCATATACTGAGATCGAATGCGTGGTGAGGGACATTTAATCAGATATTCAGCCATTTGTCTGTACCTTTTTACCCCAAACAATGATATGTCAAAATCCTTATATTGAGCGCAGGTCTCCACATTCTAAATCCAATCAAATTGGAAGAGTTTGATTTTTGCTTGCCTAGGGTTGTTCATTAACAATTCTAAATCAATGGATGCTTCTGTCATAGCATTGTATGTTATTTTACACCAGGTGTTTGATAGTATATTACAGTTTGATAGTAGATGTTTGGCTGCTTTACTCAACACATTGTGCATTTGAGTGCTTAGTATACATTTGCGTAACAAGGAACACATTTTCCATAATAATTGAGAATACAGGGAGAGAGACCCCAGTTCGTATCGAATCAAGGGAAGACGGGTGCAGTTAGGTAAATTCAGTACTTTCTTCCAAAAACTGGCTTCCAGTTTATTCCACTCCTCTTTTTGTACAACACAAAAAGCCTCCATGCCATATATTAGGATTGGTGTTACTTTCATTTGGTAAAATGACAGGACGTGCTTAAGTGAGAATTTCCCAAACCTACATGCTAATATTTTAGCTTGTGATGTTAAAGCTCGTAGTTTAGATTCTAGTTCAAATCTGTGGTGAGTTTGGTTAATTGTGTTTGAAAACACTATGCCTAGATATTTGTAATGGTCAACCACAGTCAAACTTGTATTTTGAATTCTCCACGGGCCTTCTTGTTTTCTTTTTTTTTTAGATGGTCTTGGCTTGCATACTACCACCTGTGATTTATTGATGTTTATGATCATGTTATTCTTTTTGGTGTATGCGTCTAAAGCTTGTAGCATGTTTTGCAACCCACTGGGGGTTTGAGACATAATTACCAAATCATCGGCATAGAGTAGATATTTTATTTTTTGGTTGCCTAACTTTGGTGTGTCACAGATAATACTAGTGAATATGTCATCCATATCCAGGATAAAAAAATGAAACAAAAATGATGCAAGAGAACATCCTTGTTTCAGACCCCTCTTCGTAACTATCATTGCTGATAGGAGGCCGCCATATGTTAGACGTACTTGCATTGTAGTATTCATGTGGCGTAGCATAACCAAGGTTAATATGGAGACTGGACACTTATGTTTTTTCAATTTGTTATATAGCAGAGTTCTGTCAATCGAATCAAATGCTGCCTGAAAATCGATAAATGCCAAGTATAATGGTTGGCCCTTTTCTGCGTATTGATGTTTTATCAAGTTTAGGCATAAGATATTTGGCAAAAGCCTGCTTGGAATGGATCATTTAGATGTTGAGCTGTGGTTCATTTGTTTCGTTCTTTCAGTAAGAGTCTTCCATAGATTTTACCAGGGACGTCCAGCAGTGAAATTGGTCGATAACTAGTCGGCAGTTGCCGATCTCCCTTTTTAAATAGGGGCACAGTTATGGCATGAGTCCAGCTATTTGGGATCACTTGCTCTTGATATATAGCTGTAAATATTTTGTATAATATAGATGCCCAAAGTTCTGGTTGCAATTTCAGCTGGTGTTTGGATAACCCATCTGGGCCAGACGCCTTAGAGTTGCTTGCTGATTTAATCAGGAGCCATATATCCTCTTGATCAAATTCTAAGTTACATTGTTGCATAGACTTGTTATCCTTAGGACATTCACTACCCTGTGGAGCGGCATAGAGTTTTGTAAAGTGTTGTACCCATTTTTGTTCATTGGGTGCATTTGCTTGAATTGCCACCTGTGAGCCAACTGTTACTTGATTAATGATTGACCACATTTTTGCTGTATTTTTGGTGGCTAAAATGCTCAGCATGTTTGCACCATCGTTTAGATACAATTGGGCTCTATGTTGTCTTACCCAATTTACATATTGATTTTTGGCCTTCCTGAGTTAAAGTACCTTCTGATCCGGTGGGTTTCTAGCTATGAGCCTCACTTCGGCTCGATATGCTCTTTTTCTCGATTTCAATTGCAAATCAAATGAATGTAAATGAGGTTTGGCTATTGATTTGACATATATTGATTTGGGCTGCTGGAAAAGTTGCATTGCATTACTATATTCCGTTCCCAGATAGCCCCTACTCCCCGCTTCCATAGAGAAGCAAATTTGTCGAAAGTTTGTTGAAATGCTGTAAACCCTCCTCAGACCATCGAAGGCGATTCATCCCAGGATTGACACATAGGTGGTTTCCTTGCAAAGTATTGTTACAGATTGTTTTTTGATACTCGTTCTCCCAAGTCATTGCCAATATATTGTGATCACTTTTTTCTGAGTGCAGCACCTCAAAACCTACTACAGCTGAAAGTAAATTCTCATTTACGTATATATGTAATCAATTATGGAGTGGTTGCTCCCACGTTTCCACGTAGCATGAGGTGGCGTATCTGTTTTAAATGCACCATTAAGTATGTGAAGGTTTCCATGTTTCGTAAATAACTGCCATCTGTGTGTTTTAAGTTTATCACTTTTTGTTTTACTTTCCCAACAGTTGATATGAAGATCACCTGCCATTACTACATAGGACACCGTGGTGTCAGTTTCAATTAAATCCAACAGCATGGACAAATCATGATAAGTTTCTGTTATTGCTGTGCTATTCCAGTATATATATTTAGAATTGCATAACCAGTATTCCCGATGACCGCCTTCACCATGAGCATGTGATTGTTTGGCATTGCCCATAATTCTGACGATGTTACCTTTGTTGATTTAATGGCAATTAGAAGCCCCGAGGATGGTCTTCCAGAGGAATGTTTAAGTGCAGGATTTAAATAGATATCATGATTATCCCATACCGGGACTGACATCAGCCACGTCTCTTGCAGCAATGTGATGTCTATGGCCCTTAAATTACTATCATCATTGTTGAGTAAATGGGCAAACCCTCTTGTATTCCAACTTGAAAGTGTAGCTAGTTTGTGTTGCTTTGATCTGTCTAGTTATCATAGCTTCTGGGAGCATTCACATTGGCAATCGTGAGGCGTTTGTTGTCTTGTTTTTTCCTCCTTCTCTTGAGCTGCATTTCTTCTATGGTCAATCACTTGATCTAGTTCAACACTTTGCTTTATATTTGCAGTTATTTCTGGACTTAACTCAAAACCCAGGTAATATAAAGCTTTTTTTGATGACCATATCACGTTTTGGATGATCTGTGAATTTAGCCAAAGTCGGACCGAGTTGAGCTTTCCATCTTTGGTAAATTCTACACAGTCAATATCTGAGGATGTAATGTCCTCTAACTCTGTTATTTCTGAGAAAATAGCCATTACTGATCTTCTGTTTAGATCATATTGTACTCCAGGGGGCGGATGACATGCTAGTGTCAAAGAATATGTTGCCAAGTGTTTTGGTCCTAGTTTGAGGTCAGGATTTGCTTTCTCCTTTCTTTCATTTTTCCTTTCCTCCAACTGAGGCTTGTCCAAACTTGTAAGTTTGTGGCTAGCCTCAATGGATCTCAGAATTGCTTCAATTCTTTGTAGTACTCCAGCAGTCACGTGTGAGTTGCTGACTGCCTAGTCATTTTCTCCATTTTTGCTGTTTGTTGGATATTTGGTGTTGATTCCGGTTCTAGAAGTAAGCCACGAGGGTTTAGAGGTTCTGCGTCATTATGTATATTGTGGCTAGACTCTTCTTCACCCTCGTGAGCCCTTCCTTTTAAGCAGCCTGATTCCGAGCGTCTCTCTCTCTCTCTCGGCGGTTGGCTTCTGCAGTTCTCTCACTACGCCCTGTTTGTTGACTTCTGGTGCTCTATGGCTAGCCATGTTAGCATCCACAGCTTTCCGTATCTCTAGTCTATGTTGGTTCATTGCTTCTAAATCACGAGCTTGTGCCAATGCAATCCCTCCCGCTTTAGGGCAGTCAGATATTGCACTTTCTTTCAGTTGATCATTAGACAAAGGGCGAGAATCTGAATTACTGTTGTCAATGTGCTGCAGTAGGTCATCTAGTGGGCCATATGGCATCTGATTAACTGGTGCTTTCATCAGGTTTTTATTCTCTTTTGCTAATGCTTGTTGTTTGTATTTTTTCTTTATCGCCTGAGAAGCAGAAGTTGTACTTTTTTTAGTTAGATTGATGGCCTTAAAAAACTGCTTGCTACTTGCTGTCACCCCCCTCTTTTCTTTCTTTGAATTTTTAATAGGTTTGTTTATACCATTTTCTAGATGAATACCCGTTTTGCCTGTCTTAAAGATGGTATAGTCCCTTTTTAAAGAAGCTTCCTGGTTGCTGCTGCTTACTAATTCTACTGCAGCTTTTTTGCTTTGCGGGACTTTGCACGGCTCCGTTATCTCAAGTATGACTTTTTCGATATATGGTAAAGTTGTGGTTCTCTTTTTGGGCTTGCCAGGCACTAGGGATTCGCTGACATTAGAGGTTTGGCAAGCAACCGCTATCCTGGGTGCTTTCGGTTTTTTGGCCGGAATCAGAGGCAGGAGTCTGGTGGAGAGTTGTTGTTCAAACGTTTCCGGCCAAATGTGTATGTCTTCCAAATTGGTAGAGTGTTTGGCGAGTTTGAAATCAATAGACTCATATAATTTACCTAATGCCTGGATTGCCATGTTCATGGCATGCAATGTTACTTCAAGTAACTTTCCATTTTGCATTTCGCCAGAGTGCTCCGTGGCCATTTGAAGTGAGTTTGGAGGTTTTCTAGGTGTTGGTTGCATAAAGGAAACACTTAAAGCAGAACTACTATTCCCCTCTTCTGGGGAATCGAACAACACTGGGGATTTGGACAGGTTGTCTGGAAGAACTTGTATTGAAAATTCAGTTCCTTCAGGGTCTAGATCAATAACTGCTGCATCTGAGCTCAGGCACATTACTGTATTTGTTGGTGGTAGTTTAGCTGTTGAGGGAATTGCTTTTAGTAGAGCACTATCTGAAATCGATGTCCCTTCAGAGAGGGATTTATGAGCAACCTGAGGCTCAGGGATTGAGGGTGTTGAGTTGTCTGGGGGAAGATAATTTAATTGACATGTTTTCAGCGTTGTGCTTGATGTTGTCGTGCAAGGTGTGACACTCACGCCTGTTTTTCCAGTTTGCAACTGGTCCACCCCCAAACCAGCACTAGCAGTGGTATTTTCTCTGGCCTCTTTCCAAAATATACGGATATCTTTACAATTCCCCAAATTCGGTGAAGCTATACCTCTTTCTTTCGACTTCCGCGAACGAGGAGTAGAGCATGTCATGCTTGCAGCTCATTGTCGCGGCACAGGGGTTAGTAATATTCTTTCACCTCTAACCAACAGAGAGCCCGCTGCAAGGGGCATGCCAGTTTTCAGGGTGTGAGGTTGCATCTTGATTGCAAATAATAGCGGAAGATACCGTGAAGCCTTGTAACCCGCGACCCCGAAGCAGAGAGGTCAAGAGGTGCTTCCGCTTAGTATACACTTAAGATGGTATACCTGCCTGCAGCGCCAAACAGCCGCAGAACAGTCAGTACCCTTTACCCCGACGGGCTTAACGCCGCAAGGGTGCTTGGGGCTGCTCTTTAAAGATGAATGGAGTCACGTGACTGCCCACGTGACTGCCGATAGGCTCCGCCTCCTCCAGGAAGCGAGCGTGGATCGGCAAGAGTCCTGAGAGACTCCCAGTGCCGATAGTAAATGCTGCACACAACAGTCGTTTCTCCAAATTCATGTAAAAAATAGGAAACTACACCAATGTGTGCAAAGGCATCCCACTGCCAAATACACTGCATGTCGCAAATGGCAACACAAAACGAGGCATATTCAAATGATAGGGTCATTCATTTTTTTTATTTTTTTTGTTTTAAAAGGTTTTTATTATGAGAATTTAACATACAAGATATTCAATTATTACTGATGATATGCAGAAAACACGTGCTAATGCATAAATATGATATATTAACAGAATTATTCAAAGCAGAGCAAGTGAGTAAGAACAACATCTAGCATGTGTAACTAGAACGTTTTAACCAAGCCATTTTTTTTTTATATAAAGAAATAGGGGGGTAACAAAACTGGAAGTGTAATAATATAATCTACATATAACCGACAAGACAGAAACGACGGAACACATACAAAAGGGGGGAGACAGGGGAAGGAATAAAAGTAAAAGTAATAATAGGATTAGTGTTAATCTGAGTTAGATAAAAAGTCAAGAAATGGTTTCCATTTTAAATTGTGTTCATATAGTAGGGCAGAAGTGGACGCTATACATTTTCTAATCTGTGAATGTTGATGGGGTCATTCATAATCCAGCCCGTAGTCATTCAGGCTTTTTGGAAAGATATACCGTTGCACACCAACTAATTATGGCCATGCCCGCTATGTCTGGCTGCCTTCATGAGGGTGTGCCATAATGTACCTCCTCAAAACAACATATATATGTTACCAATAACATGAGCATGAGTACCGTATATTTAAAACAGAGAAAGTCAGCATATCAGGTGTATTCAGCAAATAGCACACAATCAACCACCAAACCCTGGCTGCAGTCAGAAAGACCCTCTTGCATATATACATTAAAGGAACAGTAGTTCTGTCACATCCAGTGGACCCATCTCGGGAGGATAGCTCAGCAGCAATGCGCTCGCCTTGGAAGCAAGATGACACAGAGCACCACAGGTTTGGTCCGCGCTTAGAAACCTCTAGGTATTAAGGGCATTATAAATAACCTATCATATCATCAAACACAAAATGCAATGAGTGGCACATCAAAGGACGATATCCCTTTACTCACATTATCCTGCTAAAATACACACTCAAGCTGTGCCCTTAAATGTTCCCTGAGCACCTCATATCAAGCACATAAATCCAATGACCCTGAGCGAGAAACTGTAAAAAAGAGCAGAAAGCTCTGTCAATGTTCAGAATATGGTGGTCCCTCAGAGTAAGATGGAAATAATACCAGAAATTAATGCTCCAGGTGTACCACGGTGCAATAAGTGAGTCGATTTACTGTAATTTGAAATACACAGTGTGCAGTAATAATCAAAGCGCACCGCAGTTCGCTCACGGAAGACACCAATCTGCTTGTGACAGGGGAAAGGGGGCGCATTGCATGATAGAACTTAAATAGCCACACTACACTGCGCACCATCTTCGAATGGTGGCGCGGGTTGTCCAAAAGTAAAAAGTTAAAAAGTTGAGCGCCTGACAACAGTATGCTCAAGTGCCAATGCGCTCTAATATAGGAACATATGTTCAAAAAAAATAGTGTTACAATAACCGTGATTTTTAACGCACGCCCATTTTTCTTGGGCACGAGAAGGAGAAAAGGTAACCCATGCACTCTCAGTTCCAATAGTGAATGTGTTACATTACTCAGTGTGATTCACTGCCGTGATTGTATTAAAGCCCTAAAGATCACGGACTGCCGAGGATAAAATCTGTAATCATTTAAATAATTGTGAGGATTATGTGAGGGGTCAGAAATGCGAGACGGACAACTCGTTAAAGGTTTTTCCACATTTAGCCATTTTTATTAATGATAAGGTTGTGATAAATGCCTCGCTATCCCGAATCTAAAGAGGATTTCCCTACCTATAAAAATAGAACCAAAGAAAAAACACTAATAAAAAGAATCTGTCCCTCACACTTGTACATACAATAAACTCATGAAGGTAGAATATGGCATTTTAGGTTCAACAAAAAATAACAAAAGATGTAGTCTGGATCAAATCCCCTTCCTCAGATTCAAAGCAGGATCTCCAACCAAAGTTCAAATTAAGAAAAGTTCTGTTTTGTAACCATGTTCTGTTCATAAAGTTCTCCTTGTTCCAAAATTCTTTCACTTGGCACTTGACAGTGTTTCCACACACACAAAGTCTTTTATCTTCCAACTGATATTCAGTATTTTAATATCACTTCTCTTTCTTGGAAAACATAATAGTTCTAGAATTCTTCTTGAGTCACAACATGGTTCTGGTCAGGATGATTTTTAACACTCATCAAACACAAGAGTGGCTCTGCCACTTTATTTTCTCCATAACCACAATGCAGTACTTCATTTTCTTCTTCTTCTTGCCAGAACTACCACTAACAATCCCTTTCCTGGTATACTCCCCTGCCAGTATAAAAGCTCTTAACACTACCACAAGTACTCGGTGGTGAGGTTTGCTTCACACTTTCAGAAAAGTCCCTGACTTTCAACAACATTGATATTCACAACTTCTTTTTTGAGGACACAATTCATATTGGTGCTGTTTGTTCCACTGTTTTATTTGACACATGCAATGCAGGCTGTATTCCTCTCCTCCTTGATGCTTCTTATAAGGGGGGCTTCTCTTCTGCCACTCTTAATCTCTCAATTGTACATCACACAACTGCTTACAATGCCTCTTTATAACATTTGTCTTTATTTGGCTTAGGCAATACGTGTTGGTATATTGCGTAATTATTGCCTCTTCCACCTTCTAGGAATACTGGCTGCAATTTGTCTGCTGTATCGTATTACTTGGTCAATGTGGGTTATAAGCTCTCTGAAGGTTTGCCCCCTCGTTACTTTGGCAATGGTGGTTATTGTTCCTCTTCAGTATTGCCCCCTCTTTACTTTAGCCATGCAAGTCTTTACATGGCTTCAATATTGTCCCCTCTTCATCTTGGTAATAATAATGATCTTTTCTGGTTTTCCTTTAAAGGGGTCTATGTGATCACTACGACGCCCGTAACTGCGATGGCCAAAATGCTGATGCCAGTTACGGCGTGGCACAGTGATCATATGGATCGCTGTGCCCTCTTGCCCTGGCCTGCATTACCCATCTCCACCCCCCACTACACTTACCTTTAGGGTGGCACAAGCAAAAGTGTGCCGCCTGCACTCTGCGATCTCTGCAGTGTCAGTTCCTCCAACTAACGTGGGTTGGAGCTGACGCCGCAAGGTGCTTTTCATTTTTCCCTTTTTTTTTTTCTTAATGTCCCCCTCTTTCCGAAATGGTAAGCAGGGGACACCCCCGCATCCCCGACCTGCTTTACTGCGCCCAGGAAGAATGGGGGACACCCCCGCAACCCCCCCTGCTTGGCCGCAGTAAATGTCACCCTCATTTTGTGCGCCTCCAAAGTCACAGTGACTGCAGAGGCGCACAAATGAGGCCACATTTTTGTACAATACCCTTTAATGTGATTGTTACGCTAAAAACGATTAGTGGTCAGCATTCGACTAGGGAGCGTTCTGGGGTTACCTAAGATATGCCAACTCCTTGTTCTTGTGTCCGCTCAAACTGCTGCCTCTGCTTCTTCTGATGCTCTTCAAATGCTCAACAGCTTCGCAGCACGCTCTACTTGGGAAAAGAGCCTGCCTTGCTCCTCCTGCATTCTGGTGCTCGCCAGCCACCAGAACCAGGCACGAAATAGGGAGAGCTCCTTTCTCCCAAAGGACAGCCTGTCAAAAAACTCCTTCCAGCTGCTTGAACTCTGCACCTTCAAGTTAAAGACCCTCTCAGGACTGACATCCACGTCTACACAAGCAGCGGCTGTGGAGTCTTCATTTCACTGCTTCAGCTGCTGCACCTGCATCTCACAACTCCACTGCTGCTCCACCTCCTTGTTCTAATGTTCTGCACCTGAGGGGACCTTAAATACCTCAAAATCCCGCTCAGGTGTAGGTCATTGGTTTCATTTAACTGCACAATGAAGATCCGTGCCTCTGAGCCCCTCATCCACATCCCAATACTTATGACACTGTGGGACTTAAAGTCCTCAATGTTCTGATTACCTTTTACATTACAGGTCTCAATATTACAGTAAGCCATTAATACTTAGGGTCTCTAGGGAAGTTATTTAGGGGGTTCTCCCAATTCTCCTGGCCCAAGTCTCCTCTCATGTGATCCTCCCACAGAACACCATACCCAGCGCCAGGATCAGAAAGCGTCTGCCTTTCCCTGGCCACATGAGAAGATTCCCAGGCCATGTTTCTTGGGATAATCGCCTCTGATTCATGACAATGAACAGGTCTCACCATAAATGCATTTGTGTGTCAACGGAGTTGCTTGATTTTGCAGGCTATTTGCCATCACCGCCTCCTGTACATATGCAATATGTCAGCGTTGAGGTTTTCACAAAGAAAGACATTTCTCCACATTGGTGTATTTACAGGTTGTTACAGTTGATAGATTACAGTAATGCCCAGTTAATATCCTAATTGAGCCCGAGTATATGACTCTTGGTCTTGAGGCTCCATTTCTGTTTAAGACGGCTCATGACATCATGTAGCATGCAGCATCGTTCATTCTTTTCCACTTGCTGTAATACAACCCATATTAGGTCTTTGTCATAGTGGCCCAGTTCCATGTAGTGGGAAATCAATGGTGCATTCAATGTCTTGGATCGGATTCTGGAGTGGTGTTCTCCTATTCGGGTCATGCCAAAATATCTTTTATTACATGGGCACGTAATCATGTAAATGCAATTTTTTTTGTTTGGCAATTCGTGAAGGTTTTGAGTTGCCATGTGAGATTTTCAAAGTCAACTTCAGTAGAGTTTCTGGTGTATATTTGCAGGATGTACAACTCACGCAGGGAATGTGTCGGATCACAGGAGTCACCCCCCATGCAGCTGTTATGTTTAATTGGGGAACAAGTCCTTTATGTAAGGCACAGACTAGGTTATCCTTCATATTCCTGCCACGCTTGAATGCATACAAAGGTTTATCCCACTCATGGAACCTGGTCTGTACAATTTGCCATGATTTATTCATGGCCGCCTTCACTTTGGTACTGTACCGGTTTAAAGACGACACATAGATAATACATTGGCCAGAGGGCTTATTGTTTGATAAATCTAACAACACAGCTCTGTTGGGGTAATGTGCTCTTTTTCTGGATAGTTTTATGAGTTTGTGGGGACACCCACGGTCTCTCAATCTTTGTTCCAAATCTGCTGCCGCTTGTTCATAGTCTGCAATTTCTCCAGATACTGAGAAACTGCCAAAATGGCAGGTTGTTTCGCAATGCATGCGGATGCTGGCTTTGATACATCAGCAGAATATTCCTGTCAGTGGTTTTGCAACATAGGGATGTCAATAATTTACCAGACTCATGTTTGATGCAAGTTTGGATCTGTCATGTGTGAATATCAGGTGGAGGTTACAAGTGTTAATCCAATTGACAAATTCTACTAGTGTATTCTGATTAATTTTCCAAATGAAAAATATGTCATCTTGCGAATTGCGAATATTGGCGAGGAAAGGATTATTGGAAAACAGGTAAATGGCTTCAAATGTGGACAGGTATACATTCGCCAAACTGGGGGTAAATGCTGCCCCCATTGTAGTCCATTTAATTTGATTGTAAATGGTTCTGTTCAATGTAAAATAATTCTGGGTCATACATATAGCCAGAAGTTCTACAACAAAGTCAGTCAGGACTTGGGTTAAAAAATCCCTATTCTGCAATGCTGCACTGGAGACCAACAGTGCATGATTCTGTGGGATCTTTATGCATAAAGATGTAATGTCTAGCATCACTAATCTCCGTAGCAGGATGAAAAATCAAGTATCTCCTGAGCGTTAATCATGTCTCTGGTATCTGAGATGCATGCAATTGTTTTTAATGCAATGGGTTGAAGAAATGTGTCAACTTATTTGCCAACAGTTTCCAGCTCTGATCCGTTGGCAGAAACACAATAGGTCTGCCGGAGTGTTCAAGATATTTGTATGTATTTTTTGTAATTCATACATTGCTGGTACAAATGGACAAATGCAATTCAAGAAATCATGTTCATTTTGGCTCAGAAACCCTTGTTGTAGGCCAATATTTGTCAATTGTGTAACCATCTCTAGTACGGACTCTGCGGGAACTCGTTCCGAAACGAAGTAATAATCACTATTTGATAATGTGGCATCGACCATTCAAATACTGACCAAATTTGTCAGTACTCATTTCAACTATGCCTCCTCCCTAATCCGCTGGCTTGATAATGATAGACTGATCTGATTTATGGTGTTGTAATGCTTTTCTTTCCCCTTTCGTAAGGTTATCTAGTTCTAGGTGATTTGGTCGAGATTATTTTCTTGTAGTAGATTTCATTGCATTGTTGGTGGACCAAATACAATATTTATATTTAATTTTCTTTTTCCTACTTTTTGGCCATTTTAAAAAGAAATCTGCTGGATGGATTACCACCAATTTGCAAATGCACGTTTTCCTAACCAGGCAGCTGGTCCCTGCGCAACTTTTAGTGAAAATCAGTCCAGTGGTGTGGGCAGCAGGTGCGGCCATTTTTTTCCCATTCAACTCTACCCGGATTTTGAAAGTTTTGGGACCCTCCCCTATAATTTTTCCCCCATGGCAAAACTGCACCAAACTTCCCACAATGCTTCAGAGTAGTGTCCATTTTGTTTGGGTACATTTTGTGTGGATTCGCTAAATGGTGCCACTCATGAGCCACCCAATTAGTGCTCTTCCTATAGGAAAGCCAACGTAACCACAACTAAAGGGTCGCTATCGCTGACCCTATAATTTATGCACGTAAATATATGTATATACATACACACATACATATATCTAACATCACATATTAAGCTATATTTGGAGCCTGCATATTTCTTACCATGCAGTAGAAAGGCATGCATAAGCTAGTAACAGTGTATTATGTTCCAATATTTCTAATAATTACCTCTCAGGAATCATGGGAAAATTATAAATGATGTCACCATACACACTAAAATGCATTATTCAATTAGAATCCATAGTTACCCGTTATGTATCCTATGCTGCGCTCTTCTTTGGCTTGCTGTCATGCAATCAGATTGCTGTCAAGTGGATCATGAAATTGTTCGAACCAAGACAGTCCGCCATGAACACCAGGTGATGGCCCTGTTCTTTCAAGCTTGTCCTCAGGTAGTTAAAGTGGCATGTACGCTTAAGGGAGTCAGAAGAGAACTGATTTACAGGTCAAAGTAAAGGTTTCCCGACAGGTAGGTGCCCCTGAAAGGTTTGGAACTGACATAACAATGACTGTAGGCCAGTCCACTATTTATTAAATGACCAAAAGTACTGGCCTCAGCTCACCTATGTCTCTTTTGACTCTCTACCACCACCCAAGTGTTCAGCTTGTGAGCATTCTCCAGTTGTGTGCCATAAAAATTCACAATGCCAAAATCACAGGCTATACAACAAATCATAATCCTCTTACCAGGCCTATTCTGGGTTTGTTAGCTGCTGCGATTGACAGGGATCCGGCAACGATGCACTGTAAGGAAAAGGAGAAATGCGGGATCAATTACACATATAAAGACTGAGATTTCATTTTCACAGAAACCTGCATGTCTGAAACATTGCCAACAGGACCAAATACATCCATTGGCGGGTCTGATTAGCATAGCTGTGTTTGGTAGAGAAGAGGCAGATGCAGTTTGATGATAAAGTGATGCTTTATCAGGGCAGACGGCATGTGCATCCAGTGGCCAGGGCAATAGATACAGATATCAACACATTTTAATGCCACAACACGCACACCATACAACAGACGTAGCAGACTTTGCCTGAAATGACTTCGATAGAAATTCCAGTTCTTGGTGGGACATTTTTAAGGAGTCTTTGTGCTTTTTGCATGCACATGCATACACACACACACACACACAAACACACTCCCTCGCCCTAAGAAGGGGCGGGTGGAGCCTGCCTCAGCTAATAGCACAGTGGAAATCAACACATCAACTGAATTGTGTACACTACACGGACTTACCAGAGAGAAGTATGGGAAAACTACACTCCAAGAGCAAAGAATAAGAAAGTAACACAATAAAATATCACTAAGAAAGCGCCTCGTGCAGAATCCTTCCAGTTTAGAAGTTCTGTAAAATTGGTGATATGATTATGGAACTCAATGGTACTCTTTATCAGTCTTGGAGGATGTATATGGTTTGGCCGTGGCACAATTGTGGCGGTGGAATTGACCGTGGTCAATTCGGCTGCAAATCCAATTTTTCCCTGGCCAAATCCGCCCAAACTAAAGCCCACAATAGACTCCCCCACCCACCCCCTATTTACCTTTTCAAGGTCTGCTCATCTTCTAACCTTGCAGTGTCAGACTCGTCCCTCCTACGTGGGTCGGAACCGACGCCGGAGGGTCCGCTTTTCTTTTTTTTCCTTCCCCTCCCCGCCTCCAAACTTCTGGAAGTGGGGGACACCCCCGCTTCCCCCAAAGGCCATCACTACCAAACATGGGGAGCAGGGGACACTCCAGCAACCCCTGCGTAGTACTGGCCTATGTTATGGGCACAGAGTCATGGATGTGATTTACAATGTTGGCATATATTGTGGTCATGGCATTATGAAATCGTTTTAAAATGTAATTATGTCATATATGGAAGACATCATCATAACCGTCTTTTAAAATAAAAATATGGAATATATTGTGGCAAGTCAAGGGCCCTCATTACGACCCTGGCGGAAAGCGACTGACCGGAGCGCCACAGCGTAAATAGCGTTTCCGCCATTGCACGAAGGAGCAAAGTGCGGCCCATTCCGACCCATCGGGCACGAGCACCACGGCATGGCGGAAGTGCAAAGTCCGCGATGGCGGAAATGACCCCAAAACGGCCCACACCGCCGCCGTACGGCGCCCTAGGTGCAATACCGCCACCCCACTTAGCGGTCACCGCAGTGTGCGCCTACCGGAAAGTACGGTGGCCGGAAATATACGGAAACGGAAGTTAAAACATGGGGCCGGAACGGGAAACATCCCGGCGTACACCTATAAATACACTAAAACCACACAACCACTAAAATCACTACCCTGAAACACACCCCAACCCGTCAACCACCCTAGCGAAACCAAGAAAAATGGGAAAAGTAGCGAAGAAAGCGTGCGACCGCAAGCGGCAGGTCCACTTCTCCCGTGAGGAACTCACCGTGCTAACAGAGACCCTCCAGGAGAATGCTGCCGTCGTCTTCTGCACGCAAATGACCAGGACGGCACTTGCAAACAAGAAGGCCATATGGGCTCTGGTGGCACAGCGGGTAAGTGCGGTGGGGACCGCACCCCGCACCCCACAGCAATGCCGCAAGCGATGGGACGACCTGCGGATACGCGTCCGCAGCATACTCTCTGCCAACCGCAACATTGCCACAGCCACCGGGGGAGGTCCTGAATCACCCATCAAGTTGACCCCCTGGGAAGAAATCTGTGCCTCCACCATCGGAATGGAGAGCATAGAGGGAGTCGGAGGGATGGAGAAAGGAGTGCAGACATCCGAAGATTCAGGTAGGTGGGCCAGATAAAACAATGCCAAATCCACACAGTCCATCCATGTGAAGTACCATGCGTCCACATAGTGCAACAGAAACACATGTCCAGGAGAACGCCCACACACATCGGCCTGATAGCGCACGTTAAAACCCACAATAAATACATAAATAATTAAAAACCCCAAATACATGCACTACACGTGCAGCAGGCACACCCTAACTGCAGGCTGCCAAACAACTGCACCCTCACTCCACACACAAATCAAAGCACCTCCAAGGCCCCGACCCAAATCACCCTCAGGTACCACCCCAATGCATGTGATACAATGCCATACCAATTCCCACAGACCCATCAATAACCCTCGCCCTCCTTTACTCCACCACAGGGTCCGATCCAAACGACGAGCTACAGGACACCCCTACCAGCACACCTGCAAAGAGGGCCAAGACCAACGGCCAGAGACCCTCCACCTCAGCTGCACGCATCAAGACACGGCAGCAGCACAAATCAGGTGGCAGCACAGAGGAGGGAACATCAACAGGCACCCCAGCAGCCAGCATGCCCACAACACCACCACCACAGGTCCCCCCAATGGATGCCACAGAAGGCACTGCCTCTGGTGGCAGCAGCACCATAGGTGACACCCCATTGATGGCAGCATGCTCGGACACAGAAAACGGGGATGCCGAAGTCAGATCCATCCATGACCTGTCCCAATCCCCCCGTCTGTCCCATCCCGTACAACATGAGGATACCACGCAGGGGCACCCACAAGACGACGACTGGCCATCCCCCACAAGCCCTGTGGCAAGGCAACATGAGGACAACAGCCCCTCTGTGACACCCCCGCAAATGGCCATGGCCCAGCAGAGGCAACAGTCCCTCGACCAGTTGATCGAACAACAGCAGCAACTGGCCACGCTCCTCAAGGACCATGCTGATGAATGTGGGGGCACTAAGGCAGACATAGAAACATCAACTGAGACACTTAGGGCACAAATCGAGAGTAGCACCGAGAGCCTGAGAGTCCAAATGGAGAGTAGCACCGAGAGCCTGAGAGTCCAAATGGAGAGTAGCACCGAGAGCCTGAGAGTCCAAATGGAGAGTAGCACCGAGAGCCTGAGAGTCCAAATGGAGAGTAGCACCGAGAGCCTCAGGGGGGAACTGCATGCGACGGCCAAGGACGTATGTGCCGAACTTGCCGCAGTGCGCCGTGTGCTCACTGAGCTCTCGCAAACCCTTAGGGACATGCATGGACGTGAGCAGGCAGACACATCATCCGTTGCAAGTTCCGTCCAGGGCAGCCCCCAACGTAGATCTGGAAGGAACCTGCGCTCCACAGGCAGGGGTGCCCCTGATACCCGCAGAGGGGGCATGCAATAGCGACAGCCCACTGACAATGAGCATCTTTGGACACTGGTGTTCGGGGGGGAGGTAGGAGGGTGGAGGGGGTGTGTTGGGCTCACTTGGGTGGCGGGTCGATAGGGTGTTCAACATGACATCACATATGCCATTAAAAGTGCACGATCAACCAATGAGATGTGTGGACATTGATCTTTGTGTACTAGGCCATCATAGGCGTACAGTCCATGTTGTGCATGTCCCAGACACACGCAGTGCCACGAGTCCCGTGTCCATGTATCAGCCACCAGGCGTGAGTGCTAGAAGCATACATCAATGAGATGCTGACGAATGTCACGGGCCTCCGGTGCCTCGCAGACTCCATGAGGTGCTGCCACATCCCCACCCTCATCATGACCATCTTCAGGTGCTTGCAGTTCTGCGTCAGGGGGCATGGGCACATTTCTACGTACGCACATGTTGTGGAGCATGACACATGCCATCACCATCTTTGCAACCTTCTCATGGCGGTACAGGAGTGCCCCGCCAGACCTGCTGAGGCAGCGGAAACGAGTCTTCAGTAGGCCGAATGCCTGTTCTATGACTACACGGGTACGTGAGTGGGCATGGTTGTAGTCCTCCTCATGCTGGTCCCGTGGGTTCCGGACTGGTGTGAGGAGCCATCTCTTCAGTGGATATCCAGCATCACCTGTATGTGGACGAGAAACGTATGATGTGGAATGCCATTGATACGTACGCACACCCCCCCCCCCCTTCCTGCCAGGTCATTGCCAATTCACATACCCCACATCATCATGCATGTAATGAGACTCACCGAGTAGCCAGGATCTGTTCCCTGCGTGTCGCTCCATGTAGCGTGGTATTGTAGAGTTCCTCAAGACCATAGAATCATGGGTTGATCCAGGGAATCGGGCACAACAATGTGTAATGATCCTGTTGGAGTCACACACCATTTGTACATTCAGGGAATGAAATTGTTTTCGGTTGCGGTACTGGGCCTCCATGGCATGTGGGACGACCAATTCCACATGGGTGCAGTCGATGGCACCAATGCAACCCGGTATGCCGGCAAGTGCATGGAATCCCACTTTCGTGTTTGTAATTTCCTGCTCCGAGCGTGGTAGGGAGATGTAGTCGTCTGCGTGCTGCAGGAGGGCATCGAGCACTTGCAATAGTGTCCGTGAGAACAGTGGCTGAGATATGCCATGCAACTGTCCGACTGTGTGCTGGTAGGTGCCTGTGGCCAGGAAGTGGAGTACAGACACCACCTTCAGTAGGGGTGGGATGGCGGTTGGGCTATCTATCATGCTGACAAGGTCAGCCTGTGTCATGTCCACAATGGCGGCTATGGTGTCCCGGTCCAGACGGTAGAGGGTGTGGATCTGCTCATCAGTGAGGTTGAACGGATGTGCTCGGAGGCGTGGTATTGCGGGCTGCCTGCGTGGTGGTAGTGGCTGTGCTGGTGGGCCTTGCTGGCCCTGCCTTGGCCTCCTCCTCCTCCTGCGTCTCCTCCGTGCGGCTGGTTGTAGTTGGTGTTCGTCTTCTTCTTGGAGTTGGAGCACTTGCAGTGCTATCAGGTCCCCCAGGGCCAACATCGCGAGTCCTGCCGGTAGCATTTCGGTGTGGTTGTGGGAGGAGACTGGCTGTGCAATTTATGTGTTTTCAGGCTGTATGGCCTCCACCTGTGGTGATTAATTCCACCTGTGCAAACTGCTCTCCCCTTTGGCCGAGCACGTCCCGTGCACAACGCTGCAATTCGGGGAATGGTATCTTGCTATTGCAATCATGTATTTGTACCCGATGGCCGTGTAAGATTGGTTGATATGTTCATTCTGCTGTGGTCCCATTGTTTCACATACTATCTGTGCAGTCGCGAACAGACTTGTGAAGGGTCAGTGGAACGTAGTACTCGAGTAACGGTGGGCCCTCATGCATCACTGTACCGAGTTGCAACGACGGGCGGGGCGTCCCATTCGTGGGTGAAGGCAGTTGCCATTTTCACACACAGCCGCACTCGATGGAATAATTAGTGATTTCAAACGGCCACAGATGCCTTTCCGACGTGATGTTGCAAATGAGGAATTCGAAGGGCGGCGCTTTCGGTTTCCAGCTAGCGGCGAGGAGATGCCCACAGGTCTGACTGCAAATATAACGTTCTATTGTTCAATGTCCTTGAGACAGGGCCCATGGCGAGGGAGCAATGATTGATATGAATAGTTTGGGATGCGCAATAGCTACGTGGGCGATGAGGCCGGCCGTTCCCAAATACATGTTACTTCACAACACTGGAATTACGGGCTGGGGCACTGTGGATTTTGCAGGCTGCATAACGCACAGACTCAATGGATGTTTCTAATGTTATGTGAGTAATTGTTCAGGCGTTTTGATCCCGGGATGAGGGAATGATGAATGGATGCATGGGCAGGTGATTTGATACAGAGTTTGCCATGTAAAGGGCTTCTTGGGATCTATCCGCCTCCCCTACGCTATGTGATGCAGGGCTGCCATAGTGGGACCATCGTCTATCTGGCCTTGTTGAGCCCTCCCTGTCTCGAGGCGCACTCAGACACTTGTGTCCATGCACGTTAACATTCCCATCTGATGGATTCTGTTTTGACAGACGCATGCACAGGTACACTCGTTTGTGATGGTGTTTGCACCTCGATATAGATGTTTATGAGTCGCAAGTGGTTTTGGGGTGGTGATGATCCTTTTGAGTGGGCTAGCATGCATATGGCTGTGGATTTCGTGTGATCATTGAAGTGAGTTGTTCGAATGTAGTTCTGATGGCCATTCTGTTCTTTTTCTTTTCTTTTGGTTGACAGGTATCTCCTCCCCTTTTGCCACTGCCATCTGTATGCCACTCCTGCAGATGGATTTTACTCCCGACACCTGCTGCTTCGTGTTAATCAGTGGAGCAGCATTACGATCTTATGGGACGATCGCCAATGGCCCACATGCCCTTACGCAGTACTGGTGGCTCGGAGCAACATTTCGGCCTTTCAGCTGGACTAGTGCCTCCCCATTGGGACGGCCCTGCGGTTCTGTGCGCTTCCATGTTGCCTTTTCGTACGTGAATGTGGCTCTGTGTACCATGGGGGAACAGGGCGACACACAAGTAGTGGCTGGTCATTTCTTGCGGATGCAGCCCACAATGGTGATTAGTGTTTTGGAGTTCATGGCCTGATGGCTGTATGGGCTTGGTGACTTTGATGTGCATAAATTTCTATTCTGATTTGGCCCGTGTAGCGTTTTTCTTTGCAAGTGGTGTGGCATATGCCTATTTGGGGGGCGATGTATTGTGAGGAGATCTGCATTGGGTTCCAGCTTCGGGGTTTAGTTGCGTGGTACTGTACTGGGCGCGTTTGCCTACTAAGCCCGTGAGGTCAGGGATGGGGGCTGCCTATATGACAGTTTGAATGTTGTCATGCTCAGGGGCGGGGGATTGGGTTTTGTGTAACAGATGCCGGTCAGCCAGGTGGACTGGTGGAATGATGTGATTATCGGAATATTGCTGGTCACAGGTGCCTGTGTTTGCGTGCGTTTCTTGGTGGGGGACTGTGGTCATGTCCATTGGGATTGCTTCTGTATTCGTGCCATCTGTGCCCTGCAGCTCCCATTGGCCCCTCTTGTGTTTATTTTGTTCGTTGGCATGCATGGGTGACTTGTACATTTCAATGGTTGCATTGTGACTTCATTGCACCTACGGGGGGTTGTACTTTGTGGGCAGGGAGCGGTGTACAGGCACTCAGTGGGGCCGTTTACGGTTGATTCGCGATGCCGTACTTCTCGCCATGGCGGAATGGTACATTACGCCATGCCTGATGGCGTTAGGTACATGTCCGCTAGGGTCGGAATTGGCGTACCGTTGCACCATGGTGGTGTTTGCGGTTTGGCATGGCGCGCGCGCGCGCGTGCTTGGTGCAGTTAGCGTTGGCGTTCACTACGGTGTCGCTAATGGCTTCGTACTTTGCGGTGACGGGTCATAGTCGCACCGAGCGCTATTCGATGGCGGTATTGCATTTCCGCCATCGTTTTTCGATTTCCGCAAGGGTCGTAATGAGGGCCAAGGTGTTTTAAGATTCAAAGCTGGTATATTGTGAGCACAGTGATCATGAAAGCTTGTTTTACAGTGGAGATTCTGGCATGTTTTGTGGCGCAGGAATCATTAAAGTCCTGGACTATATTGTGGACATGGCATCATGGATGTGTGTCACAGTGTAATGCTGGCATATATTGTGGGCACAGTGATCATGATTGTGCGATCATGAACCTGTTTTTTTCTGGCAGTGTTGCCATATATTGTAGGCATATGGATCTGTACCAAATCCAAGAAATTCATCACCTCTCCCCTAGGGGGATCCGTGCTATTTGTACCCGGGAGGTGAGCCTGCACTGCTTAACATCCTCTGAGACAGGGCAAGCAGGGTCCCACAAGAGGTGAGCCCCTCCCCCCCCCCTGAAACCCTCTTAGTAGACAGGAAATCCCCAGAAAGGGATAAAAGTTATCCTTCTTTAAACCCAGACCCTAATACCTTTGTTGGCTATGTTGAATTGTTTAGTTTGCTTCCTGACCACATGTTTTCACAGTCCTCATCTGTGAAAAGAGAACTAAGATTGTTCCAATCCCCTGGAAAAGTGCTAGATAAAGAGCAAATTAGAAGTGGCAAAGCAAAGAGGTTGACAAAGCTTGAGAGGGCCAGAGAACTCCTTGTGCGAGCTGTGGCAGGATAGAGAGAACGTACAACAGATGTAGAGGAGAATTAAGTCCTCCCGAAAAGCGAGTATCTGGCGTGCAAGGAAAGGGTCACCGAAGTCCTGCCGGAAGCCAGCGGGAAGCAAGAGTAAGCTGTGTCCGATGCAGAACACAGTTGACAAGTAGTATAAGTGGTTCCTGACCCTCTTGAGGAGTACCACCTGGGAAACAAGAGTATGCAGTGGCTCCAGGGAACTGAGAGGAGGGCAGCAAGACCAATCCTCAAGACGGGACGAGAGAAAAGAAGCCCCAAGGTGGGGTGAGAGCAAGGGATGAGAGCAAAGAAGCCCTAAAGTGGGGCAGGAGTCAAGAAGCCTGAATGCGGTTTCAGAGCCAAGAAACCCCAAGGAGGGAGAGTCCCAAGAGACCCCAGGGCGAGGTGAGAGCAGAGAAACCACAAGTCGGGGTGAACCAGAGAAACCCCAAGATGGGGTGAAACCCGAGAGACCCCAAGGAGGGGTGAGGCCCAAGAGACACCTAGGTAGGGAGTGCATAGGCCAGCCCCAGATAGGGGAGAGCTGTGGGAGACTCCCAGACGGGGCAAGCCCAAATGAACCCCAAGGCAGAGAAAAAGAACACGCAACTCCAAGACGGACTCTCAAGACAGGGACTACAAGGAAATATCCCCTAATGGGGTGAAGTATGGAGAACCTCACAGTGGGGAACAAAAGTGTGCCAAGTGTGAGAAACCCACAGGTGTTCTCACGTCTACTCCCCAGGGATCTTCTGTTCAGGTGGCCAGGGAATGGCCATCGCTTTTGAATTCCGACTCTGGGGTTAGACAAGCGAGGGAGTATTACCTGAGTGGTGGGCCCTTGAGAATTGGGGAGAGGGTACCTGAAGGCGAGACATGGCACCCCACTTTTCAAAGTACTGACCTGCCCTCCTCTCCCTTAGCCAATGTTTGTGCCCTCCCTGGCTAACACCTGTAAAAATGAATAAAACAGACACTCCCTGGACAGGGAATAAGGCACAAAAGAGCCGGCTGCAAGAGTTCAAGGAAAAGTTTATCTAGATCTCTGAGAGCGCTCTGACCACATTAAGTTTACAACACATTTATATAGTACATTGACATCTTTGACATATGATGCTGCGTTGGACCTGGATTGGTCAGCCGAGGTGGTGTCTTAGGTGTGGGCATCATCTCTTCCTCCGGGTTGGTTGCTCACTTGGTGGGAGGATTTGGGTTAGACAGGTCAAAGGTTTATGGGCCTTGACCACTATAATACTGTCATTGAACTATAGGGTTAGTCTCACAAGAATCTCAGGTATGTGGCACTTGTTAGTATTGGGCACAATATACTGCAGCAGGGGTCTAATGTTAGTTGTGGGTCTGTTGGGCGGGTTTCATAGCATGGTTGGCAGTCTGGCACATGAAAGGGATGCCTTGCAAGGACACATGATTAGAATGGCAATAAGTTTCAACTGGCGTGGTAAGAGGGCAAGGACACTTTTGTGGAGATGGACTAGCTCTGTGCTTGGCTCATGTTGGTTCTCAGGCAGGACAGTGATCTCAGAGGAAAAGGGATGTGTTACATTTATTATTTGTTGCAAGCAGCCCCGGCCTCAGCATGAGAATGGAGCTGCAGAGTTTTCCAGTTGTTCGCGGGGACGAGGGTGGGGGCCATGTGCTCCGAGCTACTGCGGCGGGCAAAAGGGGAGAGATGCATTTTGTACTATCGCAGTGAGGCCTGGTTACCAAGATGGAGTCAAAAAGGGGGTACAAAAATGGATGCCCTGTGTCCTGCTCGGTGGTCCCATCTATGCGAATGTAACCAAAGGTTAGCATCGCATAAGGGCGAGGGGCGTACCCACCACTAGAGGCACTTGGTCCAAGTTTGTACGGAGAAGTGATGGTAGAGAGGGGCCCGTTGGCCCCTCGCTCCCACACATTCCCCCCTTTCGTTACATCTAAAGTAACGAATACTTCTACTTTTTATTCTTTTCATTCTCCTGTTACGCTCACCTGGACCCCACAGGGGTGTCGATCGGACCCTGACAGCTGCGGTCTCCTTCAACGTGATGCATAGTGCAGAGGTGACTGTCTGGACTGGCCCGCCTAGTCTTGTCTGCTGGACCCGAAGAAGTATTTTCCTGCAAGTGGAGACAGGGATTAACCACCTGTGGGTTTTAGTGATGGCCTCCCAACTGTTCTCGCTCTCCCCCACTAATCACCTCCGATATCCCCTTAGTAACCTCACCTTATATTCGTAAAAGATGAGCTCTCCATCCTGCGTGTCTTGCAGGGGCACGTAGATACCAGTTACTTCAATGGTTTGAAGGCGTTGGGAGAGTTCCGGTACGTATTGACTCTGAAGTCCCTGGTGGGATTGGTAAGTAACAAGTTCAAAGAGTTCAATGTGCCTGATGTTCACTCTTGTCCCCTTCCTTCCTTAAGTTGTAACTGAGTTTGTGAGAAGAAGGTCTAGTAGCTGCTGCTGGCGTTCAGGTAAGAGTCTGTTACCCAACGCTGTCCTGTAACTACTGCATGCGTTGACGTGTTGTTTTTCTCCCTCTTTACAGATGCGGCATATGAAAATGTGGAGAGTTGTGGAATAATACCGCCGGTGGTAAATCAGGTAAGTCTATGGTGGTAAGAGGTTGTATTTGTCGATTCCCCTGGCTCACCTTGTTTTTTCTTGTGTCCCCTAGGTGCCGGATTACGGCGAAGAAATGATGGAGACAGTTCCGGATCGTAAGATGCTGTGAGAACTGGCGAGTATGGCGCCGTGCTGGAGCTGGCGACGCGTGCAGGACTGATGTACTTTCCAGGTCCGGAGATGAAATGGTTCTGAAATTAGGTGAGGAATTTGAAATAAGTTCATTTTCTAACCTTGTCCTTTTCTTCTTCTTTATTCTAGGAGCTCCGGATTCGAGGCGGGCGTGGCAGAAGACTGGATGCTGGCTGCAGGCACGCAGGCGTGGCAGAAGACTGGATGCTGGCTGCAGGCACAGTGAGCGTCACGCTGCTGGATGCAGAATAACGCGAAGCATGTGCTGCTGTTCGGGTGTGGTTTAAATAGCCTCCAAAGTAGTTTCAGGTAAGAAGTTCCCTAGAGCCACGCCCGAGTAAAAAATAGTCCCTGTAACAAAATAGTCCCATCCAGGCCTCATGTAGGCTTGGACTCTTTTGCAGCATGGTCTGCATCAGGTAAGTAAAGGCTATAAGCCTGACGCCTATGGCGCCAGGACTGAACCCAGACAGCCCCTAGCCGGGGCTGCTGAAGTTTAAACAAATGTCTGGATGCCTGCTCCCGGAGCTGAGGGCCTTGGTCCTGATGCCCGGGGGTAGGCATCCTGACAGCACTCCCCCCACCCCCAAGGCCCCTCCTAAAGTTGTTCTTTCCCCTGGCCCCGGTTAGTCTGGGAAGTTCCGATGGAATCTTTTCACCAACCGAGGTGCATGAACGTGGTCGCTAGGCTCCCATGATCTTTCTTGTGGTCCGTAGCCCTTCCAATCGATCAAATAAAAAAGTTTTGATTTAATCATCTTGGAGTCCAGGATATGTTTTACCTCAAATTCAGGTTCTCCATCTATCAAGATGGGGTCAGGTGGTTTGGTTAATCCTGTCCCTGGTTGAACTGGTTTTAGAAGTGAAACATGAAAGACAGGATGAATTTGCATATTAGAGGGTAATTCCAATTTGATGGTCACCGGGTTGATAATGGCCTTAATGGTGTAAGGTCCCAAATATCTAGGATTAAAAGTCTGAGTTCCCTTCAGAGGTATATGTTTTGTAGCCAGCCAAACTTGATCCCCAATCTGGTATTGTGGAGTTTCATTTCTATGTTGATTAGCATTTTTCTTGTATTTCTCTTTTGCTTGTTTCAAATGTTCTGTGGCTTCCTTAAAGGCTTGTGTAATAGTAGAGTGCAAATGACTAACTACGGGCATTTCTAAGTGCTGAGGCGAATCGAGTTCTGAGGTTCGAGGGTGATGTCCATATATGGTATAAAAAGGGCTTTGTCCGGTTCCTGAATGTACAGAGTTATTGTATGCGTACTCGGAAATCCATAAAATATCTTTCCAATTGCTTTCGGTCTGGTGTAGCATGCAGCGTAGGTACTGTTCAAGGGTCTGGTTGGTCCTTTCCGTCTGGCCATCGGTCTGGGGATGGTGACTTGTTGATAGCCTCACATCCATTTGTGCCAGTTGACAATATTTCTTCCAAAAATGCGAGATAAATTGACTACCTCGGTCAGAAACCAATACGGAAGGGAATCCGTATAATCGAACAATGTTTTCGAGGAACTCCTTGGCCAGAATCGAAGCAGAAGGTAACCCCTTTAAAGGAATAAAGTGGGCCATCTTCGAAAAAAGATCCACAATAACTAGGATGGTGTTAAATCCATTACATGGAGGTAGATCTGTAATAAATTCTAAAGACAAGGTGTGCCATGGTGTAGGTGGAATATCCAAAGGTTGTAAAAGGCCAGCAGGTTTTTTCTTCTGGCTTTTGTTTTGGGCACAAATGCCACAAGACATCACAAATGACTTTACATCTTTTCGGCAAGTGGCCACCAGAACTGTCTCTTAATTTTTGCTTCAGTTTTTGCGATACCTCGGTGCCCTTCCATCAAGGTGTCATGGTAATTGGAGATGACTAGTTCTTGTCTTTCCTTGTGTGGTAGAAATAGTTGTCCTTGATAGTAAGGTAGGTCATTGACGACTGAGTAGTCTGGGCCTTTCTTTACCCAGTCCTGCAGGGTTGCTGGATCGAAGAGTTGTTGGATTTTTGAATGAACATCTACTAGTGTCTGTAGAGTAGTTCTGCCAAGAATTCTTTGCTCGGGAATTATTGGCACCAGTTCCTGGTTTGCATATGCTTCTCCCATCCCTATTCGGGATAAGGCATCTGCTTTGCCATTTTTGCAGCCTGGTCGATAAGTGATCACAAAATCGAATTCGGCAAAGAACAATGCCCATCGAAGTTGTCGCGATGATTGGGCTTTGGCTGTTTTTAAATACTGCAGGTTCCGGTGATCGGTGATTACGGTAATAGTATGCCTGGCACCAAGAAGATAGTGCCGCCAAGCCTTGAAGGCGGATTTGATGGCTAATAGCTCTTTATCGGTAACCGCATAGTTTAACTCAGGTGCTGAGAACTTTCTGGACCAAAACGCTACTGGGTGAAGTTGACCGGTTTCAGGATCCTTCTGGGACAGGACAGCTCCCATGGCTAAACTGGATGCATCAGTTTCTACTATGTATGGAAGCTCAGGGAGTGGATGCTTTAAGACAGGTGCTGATGTGAATTTCACTTTCAGCTCTTGGAAGGCCTTTTCAGCCTCTTCGGTCCACAAGAAGCGTTTGTTTTTTCGCAAAAGTGCTTTGATGGGGTGTACAACATGGGAGAAGTCCGTAATGAATCTGCGGTAGAAAGTAGCAAATCCGAGCATGCTTTTTACCCCTATGTCTGAACTGAGTGATGGCCACTTGAGAATTGCGTCCACCTTTCGAGAGTCCATTCGGACTCCCTTTGGAGTCAGGATAAATCCAAGAAATTCAACTTCCGTAGCATGAAAAACACATTTTTCCAATTTTGCATATAACTTGTGCTGGCGTAGTTTCTCAAGGACTGCACGCACGTGCTTAACATGGTCTGATTCTGAGGAGGAGTACACTAGAATATCATCTATGTATACGACGACACAGACGTCAATGAGTTCACGAAGGACATCATTCATAAAATACTGGAAGGCTGCTGGTGCATTTCACAACCCGAAGGGCATCACCTGATATTCGAATAATCCGTACTTGGTGCGAAAGGCAGTCTTCCATTCGTCGCCTTTCTTGACACGTACCAGATGATATGCCCCTCGGAGATCTAACTTAGTGTAGATACAAGCATCCTTTACTTGGTCTAGTAATTGGGGGATCAGAGGCAATGGGTATCGTTTTTTTACCGTAATCTGATTTAATGCGTGGTAATCTATGCACTTTCTAAGGTCACCTTCCTTTTTGTGCACGAAGAATAAAGCTGAGGATGCAGGGGACTTGGAAGGACGAATAAAGCCATTAGCAAGGTATTGGTCCAAGTATTGCTGTAGGTGACGATTTTCAGGTTCCGTGAGGGCGTAGATTCTACTGCATGGGGGTTGTGCACCGGGTAGGAGGTCGATTTGACAATCATATGATTTGTGAGGAGGTAATGTATTGGCCTGTTATTTTTGTAAAACATCCTGAAATTCTTGGTATTCCTGAGGTAACTGCACGATTGGGTTAACGACTGTAGCCAGGCCTTTGTTCAAAGTTTTCTCCGGGTAACAGGTGTGTGCACAATCCGGGAAGGTTACTCTCTTCTCTCGCCAATCTATACAAGGATTATGTGTTTCCAACCATGGCATCCCCAGTATTATCTGGAACTATGGGGCTTTGATTAGATCAAACGCAATAGTCTCTCGATGCCCATCTTGACTCAACATTGTCATCTCTGTAGTGGAATGAGTTACAGGCCCCGAGGCAATCTCAGTTCCATAAACTGTGGTGATGACATCCAAAGTGGTCTTTTTGCAAAGAGTTAGATTCATCCTTGACACCAATTTGTGGTCCATATAGTTTCCTACGGCCCCGCTATCTATGTATGCCCTTACTGCGTGCATACGTGATGGCTGCCTGGGATCAAGCAGGACCATTGGGATGATCAGATGTGAGGTCTGAGTGTCCTTCTTTAAGCTCGGCCGGACCTCTATGCTTGTCGGGTGTGGTTGTTTCCTGAATCAGGCTCTATGTGGCTCTTATCAGCAACTCCTACCACCTTCTTGGGTGGTTTTGTAGGGCAATCCCGTAGAAAATGTCCTGAGGTTCCACAGTACAGACACAACTGCATCTGTCGTCTTCTTTCTCTTTCCTTTTGAGTTAAGGGTCCTTTAACCCCCCCGATCTGCATAGGTTCAGATGCATCTGTTCCTTTGGGGGCAACGTTGGGTTTAACCAATACCCGTTCTCGAACTTAGCTCGATCAGTCTTTCGGTTCTGAAGTCGGTGGTCTAGCTGGACCACTAAGTCTAGAAATTCTGTGCTATCCTGAGGTGGGTTCACAACTTGAGCCAAGACATCTTTGAGTTCTCCCCGAAGTCCACGATGAAACAATGTAATTCGTTTTTCCTCCGGCCACCCGGTTTCCACCACCAACCTATTGAAGGTTGCAATATAGGTTAGCAGATCCTGATTACCTTGTCGTAAGGATAAAAGTTTGTTGTCTAGGGCTTGACCCTGTGAGTGTCTGGCAAATAGTTTTTCCATGATCCTTTGAAAACTCTAAAAATCCCGGAGAAGAGGATCATCCTGGTTGACTAATGGAATGGACCAATCCGCTGTGCTGCCACTAAGATATGACAACACAAAGGCTACTTTGGCTTGGTCATTTGGAAAGGCTCCCGGCCTGCATAAAAAGTGCATGCGGCATTGGTTCATAAACACGGCAAACCTTTTGGGGTCCCCAGCAAAGCATTCGGGTGGAGCTAACGGAATATTTCCTTGTAAAACCACTTGCACAGGATTGCTTGATGAAACGGGGGTTGGATTTCTCCCATATCCAGGTAGGAGCGTTTGCCCAGCTTGGTTTTGCAGTAGTTGCCTAGCCAGATCATCCATGCGCTCCTTTGAGAAAATCAGTTCTCTCCTGAGGGCACTAGTCTCTTGGCGAGCGGCATGTACTTCCGCCCTAAGTCCCCCCAATAATTGGGCCAGTTGGTCGGTTTCCGAGGTTTCCATAACATCCGGGTGGGTATTTGTAGAGAGGCTTCGCGTTCTGTTACACTCACCTGGACCCCACAGGGGTGTCGATTAGACCCGACAGCTGCGGTCTCCTTCAACGTGATGCGTAGTGCAGAGGTGACTGTCTGGACTGGCCCGCCTAGTCTTGTCTGCTGGACCCGAAGAAGTATTTTCCTGCAAGTGGCGACAGGGATTAACCACCTGTGGGTTTTAGGGTTGGCCTCCCAACTGTTCTCGCTCTCCCCCACTAATCACCTCTGATATCCCCTTAGTAACCTCACCTTATGTTCGTAAAAGATGAGCTCTCCATCCTGCGTGTCTTGCAGGGGCGCGTAGATACCAGTTACTTCACTGGTTTGAAGGCGTTGGGAGAGTTCCGGTAAATATTGACTCTGAAGTCCCTGGCGGGATTGGTAAGTATCAAGTTCAAAGAGTTCAATGTGCCCGATGTTCACTCTTGTCCCCTTCTTCCTTAAGTTGCAACTGAGTTCGTGAGAAGAAGGTCTCGTAGCTGCTGCTGGCGTTCAGGTAAGAGTCTGTGTTACCCAACGCTGTCCGGTAACTATTGCATGCGTTAACGTGTTGTTTTTCTCCCTCTTTACAGATGCGGCATATGAAAATGTGGAGAGTTATGGAATAATACCGCCGGTGGTAAATCAGGTAAGTCTATTGTGGTAAGAGGTTGTATTTGTTGATTCCCCTGGCTCACCTTGTTTTTTCTTGTGTCCCCTATGTGCCGGATTACGGTGAAGAAATGATGGACAGTGCCGGATCGTAAGATGCTGTGAGAACTGGCGAGTATGGCGCCGTGCTGGAGCTGGCGAAGCAACGCGTGCAGGACTGATGTACTTTCCAGGTCCGGAGATGAAATGGTTCCGGAATTAGGAGAGGAATTTGAAATAAGTTTGTTTTCTAACCTTGTCCTTTTCTTCTTCTTTATTCTAGGAGCTCCGGATTCGAGGCAGGCGTGGCAGAAGACTGGATGCTGGCTGCAGGCACGCAGGCGTGGCAGAAGACTGGATGCTGGCTGCAGGCACGGTGAGCGTCGCGTTGCTGGATGCAGAATAACGCGAAGCATGTGCTGCTGTTCGGGTGTGGTTTAAATAGCCCCCAAAGTAGTTCCAGGTAAGAAGTTCCCTAGTGCCACGCCCGAGTAAAAAATAGTCCCTGTAACAAAATAGTCCCATCCAGGCCTCATTTAGGCTTGGACTCTTTTGCAGCATGGTCTGCGTCAGGTAAGTAAAGTCTATGAGCCTGGCGCCTATGGCGCCAGGACTTATTTCTATGATGAGCCTGGCGCCTAAGACGCCAGGACTGAACCCAGACAGCCCTTAGCCGGGGCTGCTGAGGTTTAAACAAATGTCTGGATGCCTGCTCCCGGAGCCGAGGGCCTTGGTCCTGATGCCCGGGGGTAGGCATCATGACATCTCCCTTCGGTAGTACTCAGCTTCTGTCACCGCCTCGTCCCATGAGGGGGTACCTTTTATGGGCATCCATGCTCTACAAACGCTTCTCAGGCTGTTTCCTCTTCTGGCATATTCATCTGGTGTACACATTAAGTAAATACCTCCGTCCCCATCTAGATCTACCCATACTTCTTGTTACCATTGCAACTCTCTAGGTTCTTTTATAGTTGTATGATGCAAATTATCCACTTTATCCCCATATTGCCTGTAAATTGCTGTCTTCCTGTATTGTGGTGTAGTGTATTCCCCTGTTTGTATTTGTGCATCTATCATGGTAGCTACCGTTGTCGGTCGGCCCATTGTTACCATCATCATAGCCGAAGTTGGCATGCTTTTCTCACAACACTGTAGTTCCAGTTGGCACACACAAAAGAACAGGAGCACAAAAACGATGATGGGTATCGGTATTTTCATTGTCACATTTACCCATGATGGTATCCAGCTGAACAAATTGTCGAACCATGTGCTTCCTTCTGCTCCTCCTTCCGCTCTCATTCTCTCCCCTAAGTTATGCACTGCGTTTATCACATGGGAGAATGTCCCATTATCAGCATCTTCAGTTGGCACGAATGTGCAACACGCCCCCCCCCCAATTTTTCGGCAAACACCACCGTCCATCGCCGTGAGGAGATCTAGGACATCTGTTTTGCATTGTCATTAGGCGCAGAGCGCGGAGCTCTATTTTTATCACGTTGAACCCCTCTTCAGTGCCGTTGACAGTTGAATGAGCAACCAGCGCACGATCTGCAACCATTTGGCGTTCGCTCGTGCTTGCAGTCCCGGGGCAAGAAGTGAGGCAAAGAATGTCTCTGCTGATGAAGAGCTTGTATTTCTGCAGGATTTCAGCAAGGTGTTTCGATGATTCGGATGAGATGTAATTGGAGGACCTTTCACTTCTTATTAATCTTTTCTTTAGTTCATATTCTGACAATAGTTCATATGCTTGAGCTTCTGTTCTTATTAGGTGGGGCACCGTCGATGGTTAAGCCAATTGCCCTGCTGCCGATATGCCAGCCGATTGCCCTGCTGACGCCTGGATATGGTTTTCTGGTATTACCATCAGGGCTGTCTGGAGGGATTCTAGAGCACAAGTTCCTTTCCACGATGCGGGCAGGTGCAGGTAAGCTTGTTTGCTGCAAACCCAATACATGTCCATTAGTGCAGCTCTGCCTTTCTTCATGTCAGGTATTATTACCGTTTTGTTACATCTCCTTGCTTCCCCCATGTTCACTTTCCCTTCCCCACGGAAACACAGTTCATGTGGTACTTCTTTATGTATTTTGATAGGTTTCTATAATGCCGTGACCCACGTTAGCTTTGCGACATGTTGCAACCAAATGGGGTCACATACCTCTTTTATCCATTGGAAAGTGTCATTTGGTAGACCTCGAAGTGCTTCTGCCTTGCATTGGATTGTTTCTTAGTGCCATTTATTTTCTGCATATCACGTGCCCCTAATGACAAGAAATGGTTCCTCGAGGCAAATTACTCCTTGGCACCGGCTTGTGCATGTTTTCTCATTCTGCAGTTTTTCCAATGCAACAGTGTGCGCCTGTAACATGCTCTTTATTCTGCATAAAACTAGATGAATTAAACATTGGGCCTACTACAAGGGCACTTCCTGTGGTACTAACATTTTCGGTGTTCCTGATGCATGCGGATTGAGCTAACAGACGTAGCAGCTTTCATTTGTTGCTTGCTTCGCCGTGGCTCTCATGTCAGAATACCATTTATTTGATTCATCAGAGTGAAGGGGATCTTCTATTTCATCTAACCCCAGGTCGTGGTAAATGTTGTATCTTTCCCCTCCCGCCCCCCTTTTTCTCTTCCTCCTCCATTCCAGGTCATTGTTTTTAACCCTTTTGTAATGTATTGGAAACATCCCGGCCCATGTTGTATCGATACTATTCGATAAGGCATATGTATCGTCATCAGTAGCATCACTATTGTGTGAGGTAGGGTATATGGTTGTCTCTACATTAATACTGCTATTAATTAAATCATTTGTCCAATAATAATCTCCATCATATTCGTTATATCCATAAGCATTACTCATATTTACATTGAAATGTAACACAGACACAATTGTTTATCCTACAGTGATTTATTCTGACGGTTGCATTCCATCTGTTTTGTTGACATTAATTTCATGTGACTCCTGCCATATGGTCTTCACCCCAGTCCATATCATTTGCGATCCCTCTCTTATCATGTTAGCCCCGCTTCCCCCCCTTTGCATGTCATTAACAAGAGATAAAAGGGTATAGTACCAAGCTGCAAAAAACAACATTACTGACATCAAAATTGCATCACATTTCAAAACACATTCAACGTTACTGAACCTTTTAGCCCTAATGGCGACCCTATCACTATCTAACATTAATTGGTTCTCCGCGATTGTAGGTCGTTGGGCCAATGGGTACCTGGAGGGCGATATAAATTTGTTAAGTCACCACAATATATACATGTATTTACATTCTTTGTTCATTTCATGTTTAGTCATCATTTTTTGTCACAATTGTTCTTTTACTCCATTGCACAGGTACTTTTGCTATAGAGATAGTAGTCGGAATGAACGTGGGAGAGATAATTGAGTATAGACAATATGTCAGTCAATTAAGAGGAGAGGAGGAGAACACAGAAAAGAAGGAAGGAGGAGATAAGCCGTGCAGAACGAAAATACATATCATTGCTTTTATTCATTGCATATTCTTTTTACTGGCAGTTTTGTTATTTGTTTTCAACCTCATTTGTGGTTCCAGTGGCGCTATCTTGCTCCTCCTGGGGGATTGTACTATCGTGTGCCCGCCTCACATCGGATAAGTGCACCCAATACTTCAATCCCTTTACCTTCACCGCGGTGGGTGTACTATAAGTGACCTCATAAGGGCCATGAAACCTGGGTGAATTCCACCTTCTCACAAAGCTGCGCACGTACACAAGCGCTCCTGGCATCAGTGGCCCGTTTGAACACTCTGTGGCCGGTGTGGTAGTATCAGTCGCCATGTTTTCAGTAAAAGGCGGTGCTATTTGTTGCGCTATGCTGCGTACTGCGCATGTTAACTGGGTTAGGTATTCCTTGAACTCTTCCCCCAGCGCTGTGGCAGCCCTGTGCGCATCCGATGCTCTTCTAATTGGGGATACTGGCGTGTGTATTCACCTCCCAGTCACAATTTTGTGGGGGCTTAGATGGTGGTCTTTACATGGTTGCGTCCTGAGTTGGAACAGTGCTAGGGGCAAGCAATACACCCAATTCTTCTTTAAATTGTTACACAACTTGGACAACTTACTCTTTAATAATCCGTTGATCTTTTCTACCACTCCATTCGCCATTGGGTGATAAATTGAGCATAATTTGTGCTTTACCCCCAAGAGTGATGTCACTTCTTTAAAGAGGTCATTCACAAAGTGCGTGCCATTGTCTGATCTAATGACATCGCATATCCCCCATCGCGAAAACACCTCCCGCACGAGGAACTTGGGCGCACATTTCGCATCTGGGTGTGGACCAGGGCCTGCTTCCACCCACCTTGAAAAGGGGCATACCACCACGATCAAATATCTTGCTCCATTACTCCGCTCTCCCATATCAGCAGTCTATGTGTAGCTCTCTAAATGGTCCTGTTGGTCGGGGCAGGGTACCACACAGCGTTCTTAATGTCATTCCTGAATTATATGTTTGGCATGATATACATTCTACAATGAATTTTGACAGGTGCTCTTGCAAATTGGGGACGAACCAGTGTTCCTGGATGTCTGCGGCAATGTGTTTTGCTTCATGGCCGGGGAAATGCAGCTGTTGGAGTGCTATTTCTAGTAATTCTATGGGCATCACAACCTTTCCTGTTGTCTCTTGTCTCCAAATGAGATTTGTGGCTGATTGTTTACATCCCTGTTTGCTCCACAGTTCTTGCTCCTCTTGGGACGCTCTTCTTTGTAACTCTATTATCTGCGCTATTGGGGTATTATTTAATGCTTCCTCTTGTGGGTCTGTGGTTGTTGTTTTTGCGATGCATTCGAGTGTTGGTCTCACATTGAAATACGGGGCATCCTTCGCTGCTGCGTCGGCTGCCGCGTTTCCCAATGAGATTGCGTCTGTGTTGTTGGTATGGGCTTGGCATTTCACCACTGCCACTACCGATGGTACTGCTAATGCGTCTATCAGTTCATTCAACAATGTTGCATGCTGTACTGGAGAGTCGTCTGCCCTCCTGAATCCTCGTCTATGCCACCGTGACAATCCTGAGTGCACCGTGGTAGTTGCATAGGCTGAGTCTGAGTATATCGTAACTGCACAGCCTTTGGCTGTGCGCAGGGCTTCAATCATGGCAGCTAATTCTGTTGCCTGTGCTGAATAATGGGATGGGAGGCGCTTTTGTACAATTGTCGCATATTCATCTTCTTCCATGCGTACTACCGCTATTCCAATGTGTTTTTCCCCCGTTTACCCATCTATGAAATATATTTCTCCCTCCTGTAGGGCATTCTCACTTGCTTTCGGGATGTCATCACCTTCCCCCTCGTATGTGGAACAATCGTGTTCCTGTATGTCCTCTGTTGTGCATGGTTCTGTAATACATGTTGCTGGGTTCACTGTTTTGCACCTCACAATGTGTATGTTGGGGCTTGATATTATTACTTCATATGCTGTGGCTCTCTGTGTTGTTAGTGTCGATTTTGATCGCTTGAGGATGGCAAATAGGGAATGCTCTGCATATAGCGTTACCCGAACATCCCATGACAATGGTGCCACTTTTTTCAATCGCGAAGGCCGCAGCTGCGAGAGCCTGTTCGCATGCGAAATGTCCTTGCATTACTGGATCTAATGTCCCGTTGTAGTAAGCCAATGATTTGTGACCTAGCGATGTTCTGTGTCAGTAATGCTGTCATCAGTGTCCCGTTGCAGTGTGAAAACAAGAAAAATTCCCTCTCATAATCTGGGTTCGCGAGGACTGGGGCATCAGCAATGAGGTCTTTTAATTTCAAATACTGTGTTATCATTTCCTGCGTCCACTTTATTGCGGCTCTATTTTTCTGTGCCTCCTTTAACGCTTGTAGTAAGGGGCGTGTGCAAGCCGCGTAATCAAGGATCCACGCTCGACAATAGTTGCAAATACCAAGAAACTTTTGCATATCTTTCACAGTTTTTGGTATTATTATGTTGCATATAGCAGCTGCTCTGTCTGGGAGTATTCGCTTCCCATCTTTTGATATTATCTGTCCGAGATATACAACCTCGGCGAGGCAGCATTGCAATTTTCCTTTGTCCACATTGTACCCCTTGGTAGCGAGTACATTCAATAGTGCTACCGAGTCTTCTCTGTATTTTTCTTCTGTAGGGCTGCAGACGAGTAAATCATCTACGTATTGGATGATGGTGCTCTCTATGTCTATGTTTCTAATGTCTTCACGTAGCACTCTGTTAAAAATGCTGGGGCTTTCGCAATACCCCTGTGGGAGTCTGCGATGTTCATACCTGTTGTTCCCTAATGTGAATGCTGTCAGCTATTGGGATCCTGGGTCAAGTGGTATGGAGAAGAAAGCGTTTTTCAAATCAATTACAGTGAAACATGTTGACTCTTTTGGCAAACTACACAATATTGATGCCGAGTTAGGCACTAATGGGAACTCTTTTTGAATGACATCATTGAGTGGGCAGAGATCCTGGATCATCCGCCATGCCGCTCCTTTTGCTTTTTTGATAGGAAAAATCGATGTATTACATGGGGAGTTTGAGGGCACTATGATGCCTTGTTTCAGGAGTGCATTTATCGTTTCCCTAATTCCCTCCTCCGCTTCTCTTGATATGGGATATTGTTTTACTCTCGGCAGTATTGGACCTGGCTTGAGTTTTATTTTTATTGGTGTCACCTCATGTAGTAGCCCTACATCGTGGGGTCCTGTGGTCCAAATTTCAGGTGCTACTTTTGCCATGTCTTACTCGAATATAGTCAGTGGGGCCTTAAGGCTAGCCATCAGTGGGTTGTGTACCTCTCTGTACTGGATCATAACGTCACATAGTATGCTTATTTCCATTATTATTTCTCCATCATTCTCACCATCAGTGAATAATTCCTCATCTCTTATATCTTGTAGCATTAGGTTTGGGTTTATGCATAACACAGTTCTCCACTCACACCCATGCGCGTCCAGTCCTATGACCACAATACGTTTGATGGATACCTGAACTGCCTCAATGTCTATGGACATTATCGTGCCTGGCACGATGTCTATGTGTATAATTGGGCGAAATATGAAATCTGATGGTGTTTTCCATTCTTTTCTCGTTATCTCTGGCACCGCTCGTGCTAATACCTTGATGCCATAAATAAACATGCTTATATCAACGGGTATTCCTTGCACTACAACTTCATTCATTACTGTGCTGATCATCAACATGGCTCGTACTGGGCATACTCCTGGTGTTGAACACACTATTCCTCGTTCTGTAAATGAGATCGTCATATTTAATTTGCTTAGCAGATCTCTCCCCAGCAAATTGATTGGCGCGTCTTCGTGGTACAGTAAGGGTGCGCGCACCGTTTTTCCCCCCACTGTTATATCAAGATCTTTAGTGCAAGGAACTTTTAAAATAGCCCCAGAGAACCCCTGCATCTCTAAATTCCTGCCTGAGAACAGAAACCGCCCTTCCATAAGACATGATTTCTCCGCTCCAGAGTCTACCATAAAGATAAACTGCTTATTTCCTATCTCTGCCCCCACTAGTGGTTCCTCTTCTGCACATAGGGTGGTGGATAGGACTGGACACGCAAGTGTTCCCTGTGGGCTGTCCTAATCTGAATGTCTTTCTTGCCCTGGCACTGAGAAGATATTATCTCCGACCACAGTCATGCCACGGTATGGTGCGGGTGCACAATTCGCAGATGTCGCATAGCAATTATTGTTTGCGCTTCTCACTGCATTTTGTCTTGCCATAGGTTGTGGTGGTGGTTGCTGTCCTTGCTGCACCTGAGGTTCGTTATGGCACTGATCTTGCGGTCTCCCACTTCCCATCGGTAGTCCATAGGGGCTACCTGGGTGTGGGCACCCCCAACCTTGTTCGTTCTCTTTGGGCTGTTGCCCCTGATAATACCCTGACGGCCGCATTCTGCAATCTCTAGAGTAGTGTCCCCATCTCCCACAGTTCCAGCATGACCCTTGTGGTCCGCCTCTCATTCCTTGACCACCGAAACCTCTATTTCCCATACCTCCAAACCCCCCTCTCTGGCCACGGTACCCACCTCTTCCTCTTGCTGGTCTTTCTAGCCACTGCTGTCCACCGTATTGCTCTTCTCCGTTCCACTGCCCTTGTCCTCCTGTGGCCCGCAATGCTGCTATTGTTGCTGGTCTGTTCACGCTCCTTCGTCTCCCTCGTTTTCTCTGTCTGTGGCTTCGCTGGCGTTGATGGCGGCGAACTTCACTAATTTGTTCTGTTCCAGCTTCGCCTCGTCTGCCAGCCTTTTTTGTGCTATCTCCTTTTCTCTCTCTTTGATCCTCCTACAGTGGTGCACAATTATACTCTGTATTTCAGGCCAGCCCGTGGCTTCTATCCCAGCTATTTTGTCCAAGGCCTTCTGCACCTCCTTCGGTAGCCCCTTTTTGATGATAAAATAAAACAAGGCGGTGGACTGGTTCCACGCCGTGCCAGTTTCGCTCCTCCATAAATCCTGCACCCGCAGTATGAATTGCGTAGGATCCTCATTCTCCTCCATTGTGCACTGCATCACTAAATGTAAATCTGGAATATCTGGAAACATGCGCCTCAATGCATCCCATACTTGTGCTCGAACGTTATTGAATGCCGACCCATCGTGGCGGTCACAACTCATCATCACTCCGGGGAATCCAGCCTTTTCCCACACTGCGTCTGCTTGGTCACCAATTGCTGACACTAATTAGCTCTTCACATCCCCTATCGCTAGCGGCACTCCTGCTGTGTTTTTCTCAAAGGCGTGTATCCATTTTCCAGCCCCTCCCGACAGTGGGGGGAGGGCCTTTAGCAAGTTGTTTTTATCCATTTGAGCCCATGGAATATAGTGTGGCCTACCTGCTCCCTTATGCATCAATGGCATTTGTAACTTGTGTTTCTTCCCTACCTTACTTACTGCACCTTTCTTTATTTTACTTACCATCATATTTCCCCCTCGCTGTCTTAGTCTACCCTGCCATAGTGGTGGCGATGGTGTGTCTGGGTACCGGCGGTTTGGCAACGGGGACCCTGTCTCGGCAGCTGCCGCCTCATATTCATCTAAGTCACTCCACACCTCTTCTATTTCTGATTCTTGCTCATTGTTCCCTTCACATCCTCCCCCTCTCTCGCTTTCTGGGGTGGGTGGGCGTATAATCCTCACAGATTTTTCATTTAGGTGGAATAGGAACTCCCCTGATCGCCACTCTTTCTCTTGCCCTTGTGGTATGCGTGTTCCTTGTGATGATACTGACCGTGCTGGTTCTGATGTCGCTTGCGCCACTTCCCCTGCTCAACGCTGGTGTTAGATCTGCCATGCATAATGGTGGCACCTCTCCTCCCCCTGGCAGAATTTGGCTCCTGCCGCACAATGCTCGTAGCCGCGTTATCTCCATCTGTGCATGCGCTAGCTGGCGGTCTAATTCTCCAGTGATATGTGCCAAGTTCACGGGGGGTGCGCTTGTTGGGCCATATAACCCTCCCTTATCATAGGGGGGTGGTGCTGTGGCAATTGCTCCGGTTGTGGGTGTGGGAGTGGGACATGCTGGTATGTACAGGGGTTCACTTTATCCTACTGCTGGTCTTGGCATTAAGGGATATATTTTAGTTGTATCACCTTCTGCTGTAGTGGTTGTGCACTCGCCCTTTGGCGTTCCGCTTACCTCTTCCTGCATTTTCTGTTCATTCACTTTCTCTTTATTTACCTCTGCTATAGGCGTAACTTCCTCGAACATTCGCCATAGGTCTAGTACTTCCCTTCTGTTTTGCAGTTGTTTCCCTTTGTACCTTGCTAACAAGTGTGTAGATACTAAATCCAATACTCTCTTGTTGAATGACCCACCCTCTGGCCAGATTGGCGTCACACTGTCCCCTTTTATCTCAGTCAACCATTGATCGTGGTATTTTTGTATCTTCTCACTGTATAACGGAAGGTGCTGACAAATATGGGCTAGTGGTGTTATTCCCCCCATGACGGTATCTTTTCCTTTCCTCCTTTTGTCTCTACTTACCTTTCAACCTCCCTTTCCCCTTAATCGCTTCTTCACTAGTCTTTTTTTTCTTTTTTCTAGTATATAATATACCCCAAGTCTTCTCAGTTACTTGTAATTTGGCATGCACATGTATGTATCGGGACAAATATATCAATCACTTTTCAACGTTAACCTTATAATTGTTGCATGTTCAAATTCAATAGTTCATTTTTGCATATTTTGCCACTTTAACCACAAATTAATCACAGTACTTGGATATCCTTGACGAAAAATAGACAGAACACAAAAACACATATAACACTTATCATGCACATGCACTACCTGTGCACGTTTTCTCCCTGTTTTGTTCTTTTTAGCACCCTTTTCCCGTTTCGCCTACTCTTCTCATTCACTCCCCACCTCTTACACCCAATTGCTTTTTTCCAAGAATCCTTTCGTACCCAGAAAAAGAACGTTTTAAATAACTACTCTGAGTCTACTCAATATACGAGACCCCTACTATTTTCTCTGTATCTTCACTTATTCTGCACTGGACGAGACAATGCTACGCGGCGCCACCTTCTACCCCGTTCGGGCTAGGATACCACTTCTCTTTTTCTCTTCACCTCTAACAAAAACCTAATGGCCATATAAAGGACAGATCAGAAAAGCATCATCATTCACACAGGCCCTACTCTTCCCTATCACCCGTTACCACCTGTTTCCCCTATTTCCCCCTTACCTTTCCTTCGCAACCAGCACTCACGTGTTCAGTCAGGTGACCCGAAGGTCGCCGCTCACAGCCCGACCCCAGTCAGGCTCGCACCCCAACCAAGCCGTGGCCCGCCTCGGCGATCAGCTTTTCAGTCGGTATTCGTCAACCGGTAACCCTTGACCCTTCTTTGTAGTGCGCACAGGCTGGTCGGCCGCGGAGACAATGGTTTTGCTGGGGGCGTCCCGGATCTCGCCGCTCGGCGCCGGCCTCGAGGCACCTCTCCTATCACGTCGCAGGGGGTCACCAAATGTTTGTGCCCTCCCGGGCTTACACCTGTAAAAATGATTAGAACAGACACTCCCTGGACAGGGAATAAGGCACAAAAGAGCCGGCTGCAAGAGTTCAAGGAAAAGTTTATCTAGATCAGTGAGAGCATTCTGACCACATCAAGTTTACAACACATTTATATAGTACATTGACATCTTTGACATATGATGCTACGTTGGACCTGGATTGGTCAGCCGAGGTGGTGTCTTAGGTGTGGGCATCATCTCTTCCTCCGGGTTGGTTGCTCACTTAGCGGGAGGATTGACGTCAGACATCTGTACTCCGGATGGGTGAAGGTCAGGTCGCTGTGAAACATGGTCACTATCTAAGCTAAGAAAATACATTCTGAGTAATACATGCACTAAACAATAATTGATCAAATAGACCCTCAGTCGTGTATCATGTCATTATACTAATCACTCAAGAGTTTATATTATCTACAACACTTGGGTTAGACAGGTCGCAAGTTTATGGGCCTTGACCACTATAATACTGTCATTGAACTATAGGGTTAGTCTCACAAGAATCTCAGGTATGTGGCACTTCTTAGTATTGGGCACAATATACTGCAGCAGGGGTCTAATGTTAGTTGTGGGTCTGTTGGGTGGGTTTCATAGCATGGTTGGCAGTCTGGCACATGAAAGGGATGCCTTGCAAGGACACAGGGTTAGAATGGCAATAAGTTTCAACTGGCGGGGGTAAGAGGGCAAGGGCACTTTTGTGGAGATGGACGAGCTCTGTGCTTGGCTAATGTTGGTTCACATGCAGGACAGTGATCTCAGAGGAAAAGGGATGTGTAACATGTATTTGTTGCAAGCAGCTCCGGCCTCAGCGTGAGAATGGAGCTGCAGCGTTTTCCAGTTGTTTGCGGGGATGAGGGTGGAGGCCATGTGCTCCGAGCTACTGCGGCGGGCAAAGGGTGAGATGCATTTTGTACTATCGCAGTGAGGCCTGGTTACCAAGATGGAGTCGAAAAGGGGGTACAAAAATGGATGCCCTGTGTCCTGCTTGGTGGTCCCATCTACGCAAATGTAACCGAAGGTTATCATCGCATAAGGGCGAAGGGCGTACCCACCACTAGAGGCACTTGGTCCAAGTTTGTACGGAAAAGTGATAGTAGAGGGGGGCCCATTGGCCCATTGCTCCCACACATCTTCATGGGCTATTGTCAATCTCATTCTAGCATCCCCTGTAATTTTCCTTTAAGTACTGAGAAGAAGAAGAGGCAACTAGGAGCAGTGCAGATTTCCTATTGCCAACACCACTCTGGTACTGTGACGAAGAAGTGAGGCTAGGCATGCCACATTAATGGGTGTGCTTAAACAAGGTCAGGCGATTGGGAATACCTTGTTTCACCTGCAGCCCATTATTAATGAAAGAGTACAAAATGTGGAAGTTAGGGATGCCTAATGAGAGGTGTGAGAGATGCGAGAGATACAGCTAGTGCAGGAGCAGAATGAGAACAGAACCAAGTCTGTGCCAAACAGAGGGGTGAGAAGCTGAGACACTAAGGTGCCCGCTGAAGACCCCAGGGGTCCTGCTTGTGGGCCTGTGGTGGAAGATGGAGAGCAGAAGCCGTTGAGGAGGAGAGGCAGAGCCCAGCACGAAGGCCGGTGTACCTGGAAGGAAGCAGCCATCAAGGCCAGCGTTACCAGCAAGTTGCTTCTCCCGTGTGTGGGAAAGCAGCTGAGCTAAGCAGCAGCAACCTGGTAAGGCTCTTAGAGACTGGGAACTCCAGTGGTGCTGCAAAGGGCTGCTGAGCCCATGCAATTAAAGTAAGTGAATATTGAATGCAAAACTTGATGAAAGGGGCTACCAGCCCACATAAGTAAACCTTGTAAATATTGAATGCTGAACTTTATGAAAGGGGCTGCTGAGCCAGCAAAGTAAACCTTGCGAATATCAAACGCCAAACTTGATGAAAGGAGCTACTGATGCACATAAAACTTGCATCTATTGAATACTGAATTGTTTGAAAGGCATTATTCGAGTTCACACAACGTAAAGCTATACATCTTGAATATTGCATAACAAGAAAGCATGGTGAGAATGAAACCAAGTGAATGCTGCAATGCTGGATATATTAAATGACAAGAAAGCTGCCACTTGAACAAGACTGCAAAGTGAGAAAAGTCTGGGGAAATTAGGTGTCCCATGGATAGAAAACACCTTGGAAGGCATATGAAAGTCCCACAATGAAATGAAAGCATTGTCTTGTGAACTACTGAGCATCAGACCGTGTCTGACATCTGCACCTAGACCAGAAGGTTTCCTAATACAAACATTTCCTGTTTCCTGCTCTGGCCCTGTTCTACCTCTCCTGCAATGCAGTGCTGCCTTCCCTTTCGTGCCAGTGAGGGCCTTTTATGATGGCCACCCCAGCGCAGCAACCAAAATAGCTGACTTGGGCACTCCATATCCCGGATGGGGATTGCCTGATTGGCTGGCCCATGTATTTTCATGTTGCAGACCATGGGAGCCGGCAGGTGACTGCTGGCCCCCTCAAAGGGCCACCTGAAAGGGTCTTGCCCTTCCCTGTGTGGCCCTGTCCATGCCTGGGCAGGTCATGGGGGGCCACCCACCTACGCTCTATCCACCTGCCGAAATGGACATTGACAGCATCCCCGTTCACTGGGTAAGCGCTAGACCCATCGCCACCTGTTCACCCTTCCTAAAACACAGAAACACTGCGCCCGTCCATCCGCACTACTGCCACTTCCTACCACATCGGCCCCTGCTCCACAGGAATGTACTACATGATGGTTCCACCCACATGGCAACCTTAAGGCCGTTGTCGCCCTGCACACTCTATCTGTGTGCAACTGACAACCCGCAACTATCGCCTTCCTAATTGCCCTGCAGCTACCTTCTTTTTTACCTTATAATTTCCCTTTGTCTACCTTATTTTACCTCATCTATTATCTACTGGATAGTCAAGTTTCTGGACGCAGCATATGTCCTAATACCTCGTTCTGACTTGTTCACTTTCTGCCGCTTGTTGTTTTAGTTTTCTGGTGTAAGTCAATTCTTGAGGCTCTGTACCTGTGCGCTTCTTGCCACATAATGTGTTCTGGTTTCCTGGTGGCTGTCGGTCAGACCTGGACTAATTTAGCCTCTCTACTGTAACACCTACACCTTGTGTAATGCCTACTTCTTTTAGTATTGGTCGCTCCATATCTGTTGCACTCGCCATCTTGTGCTGCATCTTGTACCTTTTGGCAAATTCAAGGCTAGCTGCGCTTTTTAATTTGTGCACCTTCCATTCCGTGCTGCATTTAGTACCTTTTGGCAAATGTGAAGCTAGCTGTGCTTTTTAATCTGTGCACCATCAATTCTGTGCTGCATTTAGTAATATTTGGCTGAATTGAAGCTAGCTGCACTTTTTAATCTGCGCACCTTCCATTCTGTGCTGCATTTAGTACCTTTTGGCAAATGTGAAGCTAGCTGTGCTTTTTAATCTGTGCACCATCAATTCTGTGCTGCATTTAGTAATATTTGGCTGAATTGAAGCTAGCTGCACTTTTTAATCTGCGCACCTTCCATTCTGTGCTGCATTTAGTACCTTTTTGCAAATTTGAAGCTAGCTGTGCTTTTTATTATGTACACCTACCATTCTGTGCTGCATTTAGTACTTGTTGGTAAATTTGAAGCTAGCTGTGCTTTTTAATCTGTGCACCTTCCATTCTGTCCTGCATTTATTACTTTCAGGCAAATTTGAAGTTAGCTGTGCTTTTTGATGCAATTCGAAACTAGGTGTGATTTTGCTTCTGTTCACCCTACATTTTGTGCTGCATCTCGGCTGCTAGGCCACCTGGTGAGTTTGTGTTGTGCCTTGGGCAGCCTCTTCTTCTAACTCTCTCTCCTCCTCCATGGCACTCACCATCTCCCCCATCTACTCCAACTGCTATGCTATCACCTATCCTTCCGCTCTCACAAAGTCTGGAAGAATAAAGTTTAAAAAAGATCTATTGGCCTCAAATCAGGGCCTACCTTTCACAGACACCTATGTCAGCGTTACTTCCAGACAATCACTGATATCCTTTTTTCTGTCCTCTTTCCAGATCTCTGGACTCCCCATTTGATCTCTCCCCTCTCCCCTTTCTCCTCTTCTCCCTTTAATGATGGCACTAGATGGGAAGTACTCTTGGCACACTTCTCATCCCCCAGGTGCACCATAAATGTCTTTCATAACAGCACTGTCATGGCCCAGGGTTCTCAACCCAATCTTCTCCTCTTTGACTAGTGCCTGCAGGCCCTCATCAATTTCCTACCTTCTCCTGCTACTTCTCCTTCCTCTCTTTCAGCTCCTCCTTTTACACCTCAGATGGGGTGAACCACCCCCCTGTACTCCCCATTGGAACATTTTGAAAGCTGGTGACCGGCTTCACTTAGCCACTCTGAATGTTCGATCTGCTGTCAAATATTCTTCTGATATGTGCCTCCTTCTTGAAGACATTGATCTCAATGTTCTTGCTCTCACCAAGACGTGGTTCAATGCCAGCTCTGTCGCTGCTTTTGACTCTCTCCTCCCTGATGGCTACAAGATCCCCTGCAAATCTCGGCTAAACTGGTGTTGGAGTAGCCCTGATCTTCCCTGAGGGGGTATCTGCTTCCAATATACCCACTAAGCCTAATTCATCATTCGAAAGTGTTGTCTGCAAACTTGGTGTCTCTCCTACTCTCGTTCTAACCCTTGCCACCATCTACAGGCCGCCGGTTCCCTCTCACTTTTTCTGTAGGAATGGGCTAACTTAACCTCCTCTCTATTGACTGCTACCTCTAAACTCCTCCTCCTTGAAACCAACATTCACCTTGACTCCACGGTCTCTCCTGGCTCACTCTTCTGTGATCTCTGTACCTCTGTTTCTCTCACTATTTTCCCATCCAGCCCCACCCATTCCACTGGACACACCCTTGATGCCATCATCTCCTATGATCTTCCTATCTCCAACCCTCTCACCACTCCTCTCATGGTTGGACCACTCCCTCCTCTCCCTCACCTTGGACCTCTCTGTCCTCTGAGCCAACCCCAGCACTGCCAGCCTCCTTTGTGGTCATCCGCCCGGTAAAACGAGTGTCAGTCATGGGCTTTGCCTCCACGTTCATCCCCCTTCATACCCACTCTCCTGATTCTCCCACGGACTCTGTCATTGCTAACCTCACCTTGCTATCTTTGACACTCTTGACATTCTTGCTCCGGTCATGAGGATCCATCTGAAACCTGCTTCTAAGTGTAACAGCTGGTACGATTCTGAGCTAGCCACTCTGAAAGACAAGTGCAGAAAGGCTGAATGGAAATGGCAGACCTCTGACTCATCCGCCCACAAACTGGCCTGCCATCTACTTCAAAGGCAATACTTCCTCTCTATTTGCTCCAAGAAAATGGCCCATATCCAGGCCAGTATTTCTGGTGTCTCTAACATGGCAAAACTGTTCAAAATCTGCAAGAAACTAGCCAGTCCATCTGCACTCTCTACCTCGCCTCTTTCTTCTCAGGCCCTCTGTACTGCACTGGCCACCCATCTCACCTCAAAAACTCAGGACATCCTGAACCCTCTCTCTTCTGCATGCTCCTCAACTCCTCCTCCTGCCTCCCTTGGCTCCTCTTTTACTCCCGCCAACTCTCTCGTCCTTCTCACCTATCATATCGGATGAGGTTTCTCGAGTAGTCCACTCCTTGAAGGTCTCCTCCAAACAGGTGCCCCCCTGTTCTTCCTGAACCATTAAGGACAACATCTCCTACCACGCTGCTGTCCTTGCTGACTTCTGCAACCACTCCTTTGCCTCTGGCTCTTTCCCCTCATCTCTCAAGCACTCCCTTGAGCACCACCCCCTAAAAATGTCTTCTGCCGACCCCTCTTGTCTGGCCAACTATCACCCTATCTCTATTACACCCTTACATGGGAAACTCCTGGAAAATGTGGTCTTCCCCCAACTGACCTCACCTTCCCCCAGAAGCTCAATGTCTCCAGAGCTCTTGTCCTCTCTAGGCTGGATTACTGCAACAGCCTCTTCCTCAATCTGCCTCTTTCCTCACTCCACCCTCTATAACTATAACTAATCCATAATAGAGCTGCAAGACTTATCCTTGGCCTCAAGCCCAGGGACCCTATCTCTCCAGCCCTAAAATCTCTCCACTGGCTCCCTGTTGCTGCTAGGGTCAAATTCAGGACCCTTCGAATCATCCACAAGGCTGTCTGGGGCCTGGGACCATGCTACCTGGGATCTACCTGATCCGACCGCGGCTGATTTTGCCGCGGCCGGAAAGTTCGCATGAGAAATGTGCGAACAACCAAAAGTTTGCACCTTTCTCTTGCGAACACACGTACATACCCACACCCCCACCCACAACACACCCATGACACACCCCCCAACCACACCCTCAACATAAACAAACCCCACTTACCTTTTTCTTCACACTGAGTCCCTGCGGCGCCAGTTCCCTTTCACTTCCGTGATCGTGAACCGGCGACGCAGGGTCCTTTTTTTTTCTTTTACGGGGGCTGCAGGGGTTTCTATACTGTAAAGTATATTGAGAGGGGTGTTTTGGGGGACACCTCTGCACCCCCCATTGTTTTTCTTTTTTTTCACAGGTGTGCTGTGGGGGTGTCCCCCGCAACACCCCGCTCACTATACCGCACAGTATAGTGAGCGGGGTGTTGTGGGGGACACCCCCTCAGCCGCCGCAGTCTATTTTTTTTTTTACTTACCTATACCTGCAATGCTACCACCAAAGGGTCGAACTGCTGGTGTTCGAACCTTTGGTGGTAGCATTTTTAGAACTTTTTGTTCATGCAACCCGTTTAGATGGTCTTTTTGTACAATACCGCTACCTGCAACTCTCTCTCCCTAAACACTCTTTTAAATTTAGCATTTTTAAAGGCTCACACAGTCCGCAGGTATCGAGGCAATGTTACAGGAATTGTTTGTTTTTTTAGTTTGCGTAATTGTTTTTTTTTGTCTTAGTTGCGTATTGATAATGCGCTTAAATACCCAGAGGTTTCTAAGCGCGGACCCGGGGATCGAACCTGTGTTGCTTCGTGTCGTCTTGCTTCCAAGGCACGCACATTGCCGCTGAGCTATGCTTCTGGGACTCTCCCTCCAGATCCCTTTGATCTTCTTCCTCCAACTCTCTGCTTATCAAACCTTTCTCCAAGCAGAGATTTGGAGGGAGATCTTTATCCTCAGCACGGGATTCCCTCTGGAATAGCCTCCCTGCCACCCTCTGTTTTGAGCCTGATCTCCTTATGTCCCGGAAACTACTCAAGACTTTCTTCTTCTCCTCTTCCTTCTCTATCCCTCTACCCTAATAACCTATCCCTCTGCTCTTTCCCTCTCTCCCTCCTTTTTCCGTACAGCTTTCTGACTGGCCGCCTGGTGTACACACAGGTCCCTGGCACCCCCTCCAGTCCTCTCGCACTCGCCTCCGGGCCCTACACACGCCTCATCATCACTGCACTTGAGCAATGACCCAAGTGTGACTCTCTCTGCACGTAACCCAATCTCCACCAATTGGGTGCACTTGGACCCCCCACTTCCAGGACTTGTCCCTCCCTTCACCTCCCCCTGCCCCTACCCCTCCTCTGTTACTGTCTGTGCACGTGCATGATCCGAATGCACGTTGCCTGGAGATCGTCTGTCTGTACCCCCCCTGTCTTCTCTACTAAATGCACTTGGAAAAAGTGCAAAATCGTTGTCAGACCTATTTGCTGTTGTCTCAACTGTTAATTGTATTATTTGCGCTTACTCTGTCTGTGCAGACTATTATCATTCAGAATTTCAAGGGCTCTGAACAACAGTTTTTTCCCACACTCCTTGAGTGCTTTGAAACACTTGCCTTGTGAATAGGTGCTTTACAAATAAACATTACTATACCATACCAAGTTGCAGCCCAAAACAAGGGGAAAAAATGTTGCAGGCCCCTGCCTTTGGGGCCAGTTCGAGCATGGACCTCTTAACCAGAGCCACCTTGCATCACTTCCCATTTAGCAATAAATGGGATTTTACAAAGCAGAGTCATTTATTTTCATACACTGCAGTTCAGGGTTCTTGGCCTGATCATTTTAATAGCAGTTTGTTATCTGTGATATCTTGTTCACTCTAAAGTTCGTAAAGCACAATAACTTCAACTATGCTAGCCCCCTCTTCTTACATGTGAACACATCTTGCTCACGCCTAAGCTTTCAAGACAACTGTCCCGAATTCAGATTAGCACCCGGGGCAAGGACGCAACCAATCAGGGTGCTTGATTTGCGGGCTGAATCTACCCATGCAAGCCTGCGTTCCAAGCAAACTGATGGCTGCTTTCTTTGCCCCGCCATTTTCATCCCACCCTCCTTTTCCTTCACTTCCGATTTCCCGTCCCTCCCACCCCCAGCCCCACTTACCTGATTAGTTCGGCAGCGGTGGCACCTGCTGCTGCTTCCATTCAGTGTCTGTGCGATTCACAATGGAAATACAAGAGGGGCTCCATATGGAGTCCCAACTTCCTGATCCATGGTGGCCATCTTAAGTAAGCATTGTGTTTCAATGAACAGGGCGATGCGATGCGTCCCGTTAATTGGAACAAAATAAATTGCTCGCAGCACCCTGTGTTTCCGGATTGCAAACCCAGGGTGCTAATAGTAATAATACCCGATCCAGCCCACCAGAACTGGTAATGGCACAGGGCCCATTGGTAAGCCTTGTACCCCAGATCGGGTATTATTGCTAAATTAATATCCCCAAACAAGCTTCCTACTCAGAACAACAAGTTTTGCATTTTGAAGTGACCCACATTTCCCAGGAAATCAGAGTCATGGAAAGGGATTAAAAGGTGTAAGGGATCAAGAGTAAGACTCAGATACAGTAACACGTTTCATTATGCAATGGGACCTTTATTGTCAAAATAACAAGAGGGGTTGGGGAAATCCTACAAGTCCCTATGTCTATGAGGGGTTTCCCTGCTTCAACAAAACAAATGAATGTCTGTGTCAGGATGTTAAGCCAAAATGATTTCCCTTTCCTCTGTCCAAAAACCCTAGACTGACATGTACACACTAAACCTGAAAAAATGTGTACAGGTGTATTCCTGTAACTATGCACTCGTAGCTTTCTTTCAGAGTTCCAAACATAAAGTTCTAAGGTGCGAAAAACAAAAAAAAGGAATTAAACTTGCACAAGGGCAAGGGCTCCCCCCTTCCCCTATGTTTCTTCTAGTCTTTCACTGTCTGTCTGCTAATCCCTGAAGAAAGGTCAAATAATGTTCCACCATTTCAAAGGGCTCTTCCCTGGTGTCTCTTTCTGTGTACAACATTTCACTACACAGATTCAAGGGGGAGGACTTCTCCCTTGAGTTTCTCCACTTATTATGCTTCCACAGTTTTAAGGAAAATAACTCTTTCCATGTGTTCCTTCCGTTTTTCACCATCCAATATATTAATACAGTACTAGGCAATTCCAGGGGGGATAAGCTTACCCTTGGGCGTCTTTTAAGCATGCAGTTCACTTGAATATTCAGTTTATCTCAATTAACCTTAAAGGGGTATGGTTCTTCTCTTTTCCTTTGACTATTCCTCTTTTTACCGCTGGTGTATTCTCCCTGCCAGGGTATTGTGACTTTATTACTGAACCTTAAAAGGGGTATGAGTCTACCCTTTTGCATTCATTCTCAATATTCCATGATTTCAGGTTTACTTCTCTTCTCATTCCTGGTTTGACTCTCCTGCCAGGATATCTCAGTTCTGTTTTTTGGGTGCGGGTCCAAGACTTGCACAGTGCCTCGTTTACTCTCCTGCCAGGGCTTTACATCCTTTCATGGATGCGAGTCCCAGATTCTCTGTTTGCATGGTTCACTATCCTGACAGGGCGTTTCTGTTCCCTATTCACTTTCTCCCATCGAAGAAATTTTGTTTTTCTCAGTATTGGGTCACCACCTCTTTCTCAGCAAAGTTCTTATTGGTATCAACTGCACTTTTCAAATATTGGGTCACTGACCCTTCCTTAACACTGGTCATATTTGTATCAACGTCTCTCTCCAAGTATTGGGTCACTGACCCTTTCTTAACTCAGTATTTGTATCCATTTCTCTTTCCAAGATTTGAGTCACCGACCCTACCTTAACGCTGTTGGTATTTGTATTAGTTCCTCCAATTACATTAATTAGGCTCGCACTCTTAATGATATGCAACACTCGCTCTCAAGTGCTCCGGTAACACACTCACGCTCTCTGGGTTTACCAGGCAGCTCCGGCTTACCTCACATCCTTCCATCTTCTTCTCCTTTGGTTTTCTGACTGGGGGTGCGCCCAATTAGCCGCATGACTCACGCTTTATCTTCCTTTGCTTTTGAGGGCTCCAGCTGCCTAAAGCAATAAAGCGGTGAGCCTCTCTTGGCTTGGTACCTCTGCAAGCCGTTCTCGTCAACCTCCATGCTTCGACAGTGTGCTCACTGCAGTCTCTGCTTCTCGTATTCTGTTCTGCTGCGTGTGTTTAAACCCCCTGCCATTAGTTAACACTTTCTAAAGACTAGAACGTGGCATTTGCTTATCACTTCTGGTCATTCTCATTGTTCCATCCCTCTTCTTCGTCTCAGTACTTAAAGGGGGGAAAGGTAAACAAGGTTGTTCGTTGAGAAAACTTGGGAATTCTTTATCTGTGTCAATAAACCATACATGCATGTTGCAAAGGCACGTGGGTGTCATTAGAATAACATCAAGGTTTATTTTGATTCAGTGTTTTCCTGCCTTTCTGGTGTTTTTCCTCCCCTACGTAGTGCTCCCGCAAATAGCCACCACTAGGGTCAGAGTCAAGTAGCTTCTGCCTTTCCCTGGCCATGTAAGAAAAGCTTCCCTTCAGAGAATCAGCGTCAATATCGCTGGATTCACAAAACTGTGGGACTTGGCTAGAATAGCCTGCGGTGAGGTCTGCACACCCTTAATCTAGCGTATTAGCTAGAATGACATTACGTTATAATGTAGTTGTGGCTTAACTTGAGTTACTTCATAGTACAAGAAGAAGATAAAACACCACGCAAAACCACTCTGTATTATCATAAAACCAGGATGACAGCGTCCTATGCCAATGTGCTAAAATACTTTTGTCCATCGTCAGGATAATTAGCTGTGTGTGTCATATAGGAGACCATAGCGACCCCCAACAAGTTAATGGTATGTCAAGCAACAGGATAAAAATGCAACAAAAATCCAACAATCGTGATTGGTGTGGCAGTGACAGGAATACAGTGTGCGTATGCATTGCTGCGTCAAAATTCATATTTGACAAACTTGACACCATCATGACGGGTCATTATAAAAAGCAACCACCAAAACATGTGTTCAGCATATGGTGATGCATTGTTATAGGTAATGGGATTCTTTACAGTGGTTTGAAACTTAATGGTGCTTCAAGCGAACAGTAAAGGAAATATGAGGGCTAGCAAGATGAGGGTACGTAGAGCACAAGACGGGGTGACGTTATGAGCGCAGCCAGTTAGGGGAGAGAAAGAGGTTGATTGTGAAAGAGAGCGACATTAAAAAAAATATATATATATGCCGTGCAATATTTAGGAGCCTTATGGACATGTTAGTTTGGGCAAAGAATCAAATAATGCTCAAACTGGAAATTGACGTGTTTTGCGACTCTTCTTAAAGAACAGAGTGTATGCTAGGCAAGGCTAAGAAGGCATTCCGCTGGGATGGCGAACCAGCACCTATATTGGGTTGATAGTGTCGAAATTATATTGCAGGTTTTGTTGAGACTTGTAAATATTTTGAGGGACAAGTCTTTATAGTGTTGGTTTAGGGAAAGGGTGACAACAATGGTGCCCACCCGGCAAGGAGGGAGGAGCCCTCAGTTTTACTCCAGGGGTATAACATATGCGCTCTTAATGGACTGACAAATGCACGTGTGCAGCTGTCTAATGCTAACAGGGCAGGAGGTGGAACGCCTCAAAATGTAGAGTATGTTGCAGACACAAGCATATTTGCATCATGTACATTTGAAAACGATGGAAAAAATAAACACTAAGCCAATAATCGTCCTGGCACAATAGCACCTACAACTAATGAAGTATTTTTCCAGGTGCAATCCTTTCCCTGAACCACCTAGTCCTTCGCCAGTCTACCTTCCTCGATTGCAGGGGACCGAGTTCCCTAGCTTGAGTTGTATTCAAGACTTGGGACTGTGTACAATTATGAATGAGAAAATCAGTCAAGAATTACTGTGTCACAGCTATAGTCTAACAGGAGTGCCCTGAAATGTGCTAGGGACGTGGAACCTGGGGTCTTGGAAATGAGATGATGGTCAAACATGACAATCTGTAATCTCTGGTTGTGTACTTGAGATGATGGCCATTCAACTTTGACAGTTGTACTCACAAATCGGGTACTTGGTCAGTGGCAATGGCCAGTGCAGTTCACTGTTCACACTCACTCCATAGGGTTATTTCTAATGTCATGTCTACTTCAAGCAGGCACAGTACTTCTGCTCACCCTCAGAGATGAGCTGGTCAACAATCACAAACATCAATTCGCGTTATCGGCTCATTCACCTGTGCTTTTTGATTTCTTCGTGCTTTTCAATGTGCTTTGTGTCTTTTCTGCACTTGTGGGCCGTCTGCCTGCTCAGATGACCAGCTGTCACACTCCGCTTATCCTTATTCTCTATTGGTAAAGCATTTCAGGGCTGCACCCTTGTCTCTGCATCAGCATTTTGGCTCTTTCTTTTTGTCAATAATCAATGCATTTAATCAGTCTGGTCAGTTTAGGGCTCTGGAAAACATACACCAGAGAATGGCTTTATCCTGGTCTTACACGCTCTAGTCAAAAAGTGAGTTTTCTATATTATAATATTAAAGTTGTTTGGCAGTGGTGTCAGACATGTGGTGTGTGGGGGTCTGGTTATGATAGTGAGGTCCTTAGTGGGGAGCATCAGGGATCTACAACTTCACTCACTTGCTGAGAGATGGCAAGAGTGCACCAACACTTCTGTTGAGGCTGGACGATGCACATTTCTCTTTTACTTCTGCAGAAGCTCTTCTTTGTCTGAATTTGTCCTGCCCTCTTACTGTGTCCTGTGCGGAAAAGGGGCGTGTGCCTCAGGCTCTGTGCTATGGAGTCTAAAGTCATTTAAAGGCATACTATGTCTTCCCACCTCTTTATTTAGCAATTAGGCAGACATGTTACAGTGCACAGCAGAAAGGCCGTACCACATTCCTGATTCCACATTGGTTGTCCATGCCCAATAATGTAGCCCTGTTCAGAATAACCTTCACATTTGAGTTTTCCAGCACATCAAAGATCTACTTCATCCCTGCCCCTGTCTCCTTATTTTTCTGTACAAGATAGTCCCGGAAAGGACCCCATATATCTTTTGGCCTGCACCGTGGTACCACAGTTGCGGTATATCCCTCCTCCTGTTCATTGTCATACGTTAGTGCCTTAAGCCATTCAGCCTCCGCAGGAGAAACTTTAGATTTACAATATTGCTATATGCATTTTTTGGCAAGTATACAACCCAGATTGAAAAATATGCTCACCAGGACAGAAACCTTTCCAATATCTCCCAGGAGATATTCAGGGGGTGAGAGCACAGGGTTTATCTGCATCATGTCACAATAAACATCTGCCCCTCCCTGCAAAAACTGTGCGCTCAGCGGGCAGACCCAGTACATATGAAAAGATTCTCCCCGTGCCCTTCCGCACTTCACACATTCATCATTTATTTGGAGCAAATTTGGAAATACACGCTGGGGTGTGGTTGATTCAAGACCTTAAATTGTATCAGTCAGAGCCTCACATTAATCGAAACGTCCTTCGTCAATTGACACCATCTCAGCCATTGATCATCCCGTATTTCAATGTTTAAATCCTTCTCCCATTTCTGTTCCGCCCTATTTACTGAAGTCTACCCTTCTTGACACAGCCGGTATAACCTTGATACCAGCCTCCTAGCGTTTCCAGTAGCCTTCACTGCTTCCAAGCCTTAATTTGTGTCTGGCTCTTGTGGGAATGACGGCCATCGACGATGGACCGCCGCCCTCACCCTATAGTACTGTAGTGTTTTAATGGGGCTGCAAACTCCTCTGATGACATAACCCTTCCCTCAGGGAACAAGTCTCATAAAACCATACAATCTTCAGCATTCCAGGACCTCAATATCAAGGTCATATGTTGGGGGAAGTCCCGGGCAGTTCCATAAGCGAACTGCTCCAAAATACGGGTCCGTCACACTTAACCTCAACCATGCATTCACTGTTGTGCGGACTGGGTCTAAGGTACAGGAGTCGACATGTCGATCACCACGAATGACCGATCTAAGATCGGTCAGAGCCGCACTGCATGATTCCAGGGCTCAGTGTATCAGTTGAGGGGTCGAGGAATACCAGTGCCCAGCATATTGTGCCATATTGTACCCACTTTATTATATGGTTCTGCCAGCCCTTCCCAACTCATCTGGGCCCCCCCATTCCCAACACATACTCACTAGTCAGAGATCGGAGTTTAGTAAATAAAGATTTCCTGGCCCATACTGGAATAGTGCTAAAGTAATTCAATAGTTCAGGGACCGCCGCCATCTTAAGCAGAGAAAACCTCCCATACAGCGACAAAGGCGATCGGGCCCTCAATTGCAGCTTAACAGCAAACATTTTGAGGTAAGTCTCGTGATTATCAATATATAGGGAGCTATTTAAAACTGTAAGGGACCCATCAGAACCCCAGCAAACCAGTTGGTTCTAGTGTGTTATCTGTCAGCGGTACCGGATATGTACGAAAGAGAGAACTACAAAACACAAGTGAAACAATATAATATTGGTGATGCCTGTCCCAAACCTCTACATATATTCAATAGACAAGGTCATTTCAAAACATATACTTTTATTAGACACTTCATCAATATCCTAAAAAGCAAGATAATGTTGTACAAAATGGAACATTCCATACAACATCCACTATACATAAAAACTTTACAAAACATTTTACTCATATTAATATTTTATGTTTGTACACAGAACACATTGGCCGCAGAATGAATACATTTTTGGCTCAGTTGAGTTTTAATATGAACAGTCTGTAAGCGGTAAGAATTCATAGCCAGAGTAGTGTGTGAATTTACGAATCTCCTCCATCATTGGTCCCATATTCTGCTTTGAGTCTCGGATAGAATGTCGTCAGCATACAAGGATATCAATGATATGATTTGTGGCAGATCTACTATTCGGAACCCTCTGTGGCCATGCCGATCATGCATCAGTCATGCAAGGGGCTCTGTCTCGTACCACGCCCCAGTCGAAAGGCGATGACAATATGCCCTTGGTTCGGACACTGGCAACAGGGTCAGTATACAAAAGCCGCACACAGCCAATAAAGTAGTCACTGAATCCTAGATGCCGCAAGACCCCAAATTGGATATTCCACGACACAAAGTCGAAGGCCTTCTCCGCGTCCAGGGCGGCTGTGACTGCCCTGGCCTGTGGATTGATCTGCGACATGACACCGAATAACATTCAGAGGTTAAATGCGGTAGATCAGTCTGGGATAAATCCCGACTGATCTGGATGCACCAACGTCGATTTGTATGGTAACAACCGAGAAGCCTGGATTTTCGCAAATATCTTTGCGTTTGTATTGATCAAAGTATTACGCTCACCTGGTATCCACTACCCTGTTCCCTAACAATGTCACTTTGTTTTCACAGGAATGGTTGCGATCTCGGAGTTGCCGCGCCGATGCTGAAGACCACGGTGAGTTGTTGATGTGGAGAGCTGCGCTGTTTATTGGTGTTAATTGCTAACCTGTGTTCTCTTCCCTTCTTTGTACAGGTTGCAGTGATGTTCCGGAGTGATGAGCGATCGAAGCTCTGCTTGCCCAGGAAAGTGCTTTGTTAATGCTGACCTTGTTCCTTCTCCCTTGCAGGTTGCGGTGAAACCCAGAGATGGGCGAGATAAGAGAAGTGCAGGGTGCTGCCAGGACTCGCTGCTTGCCCAGATAAGAATTGTTATTAATGCTGTCCTTGTTTCTTTACCTTTGCAGGTTGCGGCGAACTCCAGAGATGGGCGAGGTAAGCGAAGCGCAGGATGGATTCAAGACCGGTTACTTCACAGGTAAGTGTTCTTGCTCGCTAATGCTGTTCTCCAATAAACCTGGGAGAGCAATTTCACCAACATACCAGGCGAACCCGTCCTCCATGCACATTTCTGCATTAGCATATAATGGCTCATAATAATCTTGGAACTCCCCATTGATTTCCTCGTCCGTATTCAGCATGTTCCCTGCACGTCCCCTGATCCCAGTAATATGCTGTGTCACCTTCTCACCCCTTACCACCCCCACAAGGAAATGGCCTGGCCTGTCTGCCTCTCCATACCTGCGCACCTGGAAGTGTCTAGCTATATATCAGACCTCCTTGTCTGCCAGTTCCCGAAATTTCAGTAAGTTCCCTTTATTCAGGCCCAATAGTGCCCTATCATTAGTTGTGCCATGTTCATTCTCAAGTTGTCCCAGATATTTTTCGACCTCCTGCAAATCGCGCCGGACCTTCCTTAATGCCCCAGTGGTCATCGACATCATTCCTCCCGCAACCATACCTTAAAAGCTTCCCGCACCGTGGCATAATGGAGCACAGATCCCTCGTTCCTCCCAAAGAACCACTCAATTTTGTCCTGCAATCAGAGTCATAAATCAGCATCTTACATTATTGAGGGGGCCATCCTCCACAATGGTCGATAGGCAATAGGACCCACCCACATCACTAATATCTTGACTGGTGGATGATCAGAGAGGGTTCTTGGATGAATTACACAATCACGCACCTGTGCCATCCATGCAGTTGACATTAGCCAATAATCTATCCAGGAATGCGCGTCATGGACAGCCAAATAATAAGTGTATTCCACAACCCCCGGATTACGGTCTCTCCAAATGTCTACTAGATATATCTGGGACATAAACTGGGAGATCATTCGCTCTGCTCCAGACAGACTTCGCTGGGTGGTTTTGGACCTGTCCAGTACGCAATTCAGAACTATATTAAAGTCCCCTGCCCATATTATTGGGGTGGCTATTCCTTTCATGAGTATCTCGGACAAGTCCCCATAAAACCCTGGGTGATCTATATTTGGACCATATGTGTTGACCTATACCACCCTTGTCCTTGAAAGCTTCCCTCACACTATGACGAATCACCCCTGTGAGTCAATGCTCCTTTTTGTTTTGTGCAATATCGCTGTTCATCTCACCTGGGGGAAAACCTCATGTTTAAAGATCCTTGAACGTGCGTTTCCTGAAGCATTACTACTCTAGAGCAGTGATGGTTCAAATATGCAAGGCCCTTCCTTGCCTTAATAGGGTTATTAAGACCACGGACATTCCAGGTCAGTAGTGTCACATCCTCACCCTTAACTTCCCCCAGAGCTTATAACATACACCAGTCATACCCACTTGTATTTACAGCCATTTCCACTGTAATGTTCACTTAGCAACACGTCTGCCAATATTTTAAACTTAAGTTCCCCCTAGCTTTCCCCACCGGCCACCTCTCCGTGTACCAGATTTTCATGAACCCGTTCTCATGCCTTCCCATCCCTCCCTCGCCATCTCCCGCAACTTGATGTCTACCCTTCTCTCCCTCAACATTTCCCCTAACTTGATGTGTTCCGATATCACTAGTGGAAATCTCCTGGGGTGCGTTGCGAACAAGAATTCCATGCATATGCCGGCTGAGTAGCACAGAACCGGCGTTGCTCAAACATTAGTTCTGTGTACTATTACTTGATGCGTTATACATAAAGGTTAAGCCAAAAATGTCCCAGGAGTATTGAAAGCTAATTGCCCACTTTCAATCGATTCTGATTATCAGTCAACAATGAGCGCTTCAGGGTCAGGCACGCACTGGGTTCCCAGCACTTCAGCACAGTATTCCAGAGATGTATCTCTTTGGTGGTTCTATACGTTTCAGTCAACCTCCAACAGCCGATCACCAGGACTTCCCAGGTAACAGCAGTTGGGAGCACCAACCAGTGTGCTACCCAGAGGGTCAATGATATAATTCCAGTCAGGCCACCAGCATCTGTCTGCCTCGACCTCCACTCGGCATTATCAGCCCTGTTGAATACAATTGTCCGGTGTAGCAGCTTTCACATGTTGTATATTGGCACAGGCACCAACCAGCTCATCTTGCCTTCATGGATCCCAGTCTTCTGTGGGACGGTGCCTTCAATGTGGATAACGTTGACCCCACAACCCCCTGTAGTGGACGAGTAGGTCGGCACAGCCGTCGATCGAAGGTCAGGTCATACCAGTTTCGCCATTGTGCAGTGTCTGTAGCCTGTGGTCACCCATTGGAAGAGTGGGAGCCCCCTTTGTTCCAGATCCTATATCGTTACCCTGCAATGTGTCTCGGAGGCGCCTCACCCCACTCACCTGCACCCGTCGGCCCTGCCACTTAGCAGGATCAGATTAACATGCTCACTGCACCCATTAACACACATGAGTACTTTGTCTTGTTGCACCAACCTGCCTCTGGAACCCGGAGGGCATTCAGGGCCCCGGATCGCCGCCGGGATGGTGCATTACTGTACCACTGAAGTCCACCGGGTGATGTCCGAGAATAGAGGGGGGGGCAGAGGCTGCTAAGGATGTGATTTGCTGCCCGTCCTCCTACACAGGACCGTGTTACTCCTCCAGCCCATCAGAGCTGAGATCTGCAGCCGTCCGACAGCCTCTCTCAGATGGGGGACGGATTATAAACTCTGCAGCTATCCGCGCATTCCAGTACAGAGCTCCCTGGTCGTGTGCATCCCTCTCGCTGCTTTCAAACCTCCGGGCCCCCCAGCTCCTTGGGACAGCACCACAGTAGAACAGCCTAGCGTGGGCTGCAGGATTCTTCAGCCCCTTCCCAGTCGTGCCGACACTGCAGAGGGTACAGTTAGCTGCCGGTGTTGTATGCTATCCTGCGGGCCTTGATAGATTGTGGGAGGCAGTGTTCGGCAATCTTCGGAGTCACGCCCACTTGATGGCTACAGCCATACATGCAGCCCGAAATGAAAAGCTAATGTCATAGCCCGCCCTCCTACATTTCTGTTCCTGGGATTGGCCAGTGATCTGCGTAGCTCCACCCCTGTCCTTGAGTCCCGTGTCCATCATTTAAGCAGTTCATATTTTCTTCTTTTGTAGCGGCCGCAGTGTTGCCATGTCCGCTTATTATATTATAAGTGACTTTGGGCTTGTTTTTGCCCAAAGTCGCTTATAATATTAGCAGGTTGCTTGTCGCAGTTTTTGTCCACGTTTTTCCTTAATAGTGTGCTTATTGTGCCGCTTGTTTGCCAGTCTGTCTGACTTGGCCCCATTTACAAAAAAGAAAAATGAATATGAAAGGCGAACATGCCGTCCTGCCGTAAGCAGTTATGCACACGCTGTGAGGTTCGGGCTGATTGCCTTCCTGATGTGAAGCCCCATGCAGCGTCCTGGACGGGGCTGTCTGCAGCCCCTTAATGACCTGCAAGTACTCCTTTCTTTTCCATTGATGGGCTCTTTCAATATGAGAGACCCTTTGAAGACGCATTACCTAGCCAAGAGGTAAACACGGGGTATTTACAGCAACATGTAGTTTAGTCATGATGGAAACAAGCATAGACAATGACAATAGTTTAGGGTTTTGTGTAGACATGGGAAAGGCCCTTGGTAGGCACTGCTGTCTTTAGTTGTATGAACGGCACCAGGTGCAAAATGGTGCAAGTACCAGGGCATCTAATGGCAGTGCCTGGCAAATGTCTGATACGTTTGCAAAAGCCAAAAACTGTTAACATGACTTCACTGAAGGACACACACAGTGCTTTTAACTTGATTGGCTGAACGCAGACCAGGTTAAGACATTTCTATTACACCAGTAGCATTTACAGCTCAACTTAATTCAGCATTGAGTGCAAAGTTTAATGTTAAGGCTTGATTAAAGAGAGCTCAAAGAGTTCCCATGAGAAGGTGTTTTGGGCGGGGAGGGGCAAGAACAGGGTTGGGGATTAGCATGGCAATGAACAGTCAATGGGTGGGCTAGTGATTTACTAGAGGAGTAAGTCATGAGGGAGCCAATGACCAGAGGGGTGATGGACTATATGAACCAAGGACCAGATGACAGCAATCAACCAGGTTTCCCAATACCAGAAGGACGACAGTGGGGGGGCCATGTCACGCTTGTCGCCATGAGCTAGTCCTGGATTTTCCCTTTGCATACTGGTCCTTGTAGGCCCATACTTATAATGGGAAGAAATAAAATACCAGTCCTAGCATTTAATTGGAAATGCCTGGACTGGCTCAGTGTCATGAAGTACATGGGGCTACTTGGCAGGTACCTGCAATGGAGCCAAGGACCAGAGGTGAGTGACGAATCAAGGACCAGAGCAGCCAAGGATCCAAAAAGCCAATAATGTTGCTTTTATAAGTCGCACACATACAAAAAATTAAAATAGAAACCAATTGTTAGAAAATAACAATTTTAATAAATGCTTTTTGTTAACATACGTTTGAGCTCTCTGTATGTATTCTTTGCGTTATAGTTATTTTTCAACTTCTGAGACCTTTCCACCTTATTTTAGAGGTGCGCTTGTTTTTGCAGCTTATTTGGTTGGGAGTCAGCTTGTTTTGGGCTTGTTTTAAAGGAACATTCAGCTTATTTTTTCCTTCTGACCTGGCAACACTGAGCGGTCGTGGCGAGAGGAAGGGGAGACTGGGAAAGAGGGGGTTTGAAGAAATTAAGTCGCATGGAGTAGAACCGAGCTCTACACTGCGGGGCTGTGGTGGGAATACAGGAGCTCGAGGCACACACGGGACTGAGCAGGAACAAAGAAGGGACCCTTCTGCACCGACATAACGAAAGCACAGTATTTGAAAGGCTACCGGGGATTACAAACGCCCTGTACAGTGGTTCAATTGCTGGGATCAAAAAATAATAAAAATCACATAAATGAAAAACATTTTGACTTTTCTGTTTCATGACACCAGCGTAACATTGTTTACTCCCCCATGTACGTAGACACATTAACACGGAAGAATGCCATATTAAGAGAGGGCTAATCACCATATTGCTGAAACGAAGCACCTGAATGTTTTATGGAAATGCTTAACTCAAGGTGGTCTATTTTGGGGGCTTCGTGCATGGACAACATTGTGTGATGAATGTCAACTTAACTATTTCATAACTTGTGTGTTTTATCATTGTTCTATAGCCAAAACATTAATGTAAAGAAATATTATACCAAGCAAAAGGAGTGTTTAGCGAACAATGGTTTCACACCTGTCTGCATCAGGCGTGCCTGTAAATAAGTGAGCACAAGGTAGGCTGCAGTCTTGTGGCAGGATAGATGCCATACTCCCACTTGTCATGAATCCTCCTTGCATGTTAATTCCACTCTCTTTATCACGGAGAATGGTCATCATGGTTTCCACAGTTATGTTGCCTGTTTGAAAACCATTATAACACACTTCAGCAGGGCAGTTTCTAATCCATTTGGTGCCCAGAGCGAAACACTAGGAATACACCCCCCCACATCCCATCCCGCGCCCCAGCCCCACCGCGCCCCATGCACCAGCCCCACCGCACCCCGCGCCCCACCCCCACCGCACCCCGCGCCCCACCCCCACTGCATCGCACCCCACCCCACTCCCAAACTACACCATTAAGGGACTCCTACCCAAAGTCAAACAGTCCGTTACACAAGGAATGAATTGCCATTTGCAACAGTGGGCCACTTTTTCATTGGTGCCCAAGACAATTGTATGCTCTAGTCCCACTTAGGCTGCAGATAATGAGGACTGGCAACACCAAGAGAACATGAATATGGCACAGGATGCAGTATATGCAACCATCAAAGAACACAAGATGCTGAAGAGGGTTTGGAGGCAACCTAAGCCAAAAGGGCAATGACAAGGAGACACCCGAACACAATAAACAATCACTTTAAAATTCTTTCAATGGGAATAAAGTGTATGCTTTGATACAGTAAAGTCTGACTGCTGACTTGTTATAAGGAGACATGGAACCGGATTATTTATTTATTCATGCAATGTTTGTCGGGTACCTATTTATTTATGCAATGTTTGTCGGATACAGGTATCCGACAAACATTGCATAAATAAATAATCTGTGTCCATGTACCCGACAAACATTGCATAAATAAATAAATGAACCGGGTCATGGCTTAAAGAATATTTACTCAGCAACACTGATCAAAACTATTATCAGCATAATGAAGTAACTCATCACCAGTGCCATGGAAGTGGTTTAAAGTGGAATTGATATCAAGTTTGGAAAAGAAGCAGCATGAAAGAAATAGCGCCGCTTTAAACTATTATTTTGGGAGAGGCAAAGCTGCCTACAGTGCACGCCCACGCCCCACACTACCTCCCCTCCCAACACAATGTCAGCACAAAACCATTCAGTGACTAATGGCCCACCATTAGCAGTTTCCTGCCTGCATTGTGATGGGAGGAGCTGGTTTTAGCTGGAGGGGGACCTGAAGTGTTTTAATTGTTGTGCTTATGCCCCCACCCCAAGTGGCGCAAAAGTGGTCGGAGGAAGCCTCTGACTTCTGTAATGTTACGTAGTACTTGTGACATTACAGTCGGAAGGGGCAGTGCCAGTACCTGACCCACAGAACTTTCCCCACGGCAATGCGCCCCCCCACAAACTGGGGAATATTATCTCCTCCAGAGGCTCCAGTGTAGCGGGGTAATTGCGAACCCCCCTGGCGGTTGCGCCCCGGGCTGCTGCCCGCCTCGCCCGTGCCAAGAAACGGGCCTGCACCTCAGGGTTAACAATTTCTCCCAGTGCATGGATTAGCATTCTTTTTTATTTATTTTTCCATTTGTGCTTTGGTTTCCAACAAACCTTGCACACGAACATGAATATTTAAAAGTCTCCTATGCACAATTAGACAAACAATACAGGCCATAAATATAAACCATCTCCCCAGATAATACAAAATCATACACAAATATAAACTAGTCAAGTCACACAGCATTCTTGTTGCAGCTCAATTAAGCCTACACATTTCGCAATATCAGAACTATGAAGTATCTGTTAAGTATAAAAGCAAAATTCTATAACTTTTTTCCCAAACCTTTTATTCAAACAAGGATGCGAGACATACATAGACAGTAAAATATGGCTGAATGCATAATGCACAACATTCCCGGGTCCAACAAGCCATCCCACCACCGAGGCGCTAATGCGAAAATGCATAACCCTGTTAAAATAAAAAAAGTACCACACCAAGGACATCACATCAGGGAATAGTTTGAAAGTAGAGACGGTTTAAAAGTTAGGGAGGGGAAATTCTGGTAATAGTCAACAAATGGGAGCCAGAAATCTAGATACCAAGGCAGCGCATTGTTTTACACATGCTGTAACTTTTTCGTCAACCAAGATGTCCCATACCTCCATCCACCATTGTGCCAAAACTGGCCCCATAGGAGCCTTCCACGATCGTGCTATTTATATTTTAGTTGCTAAAAATTGGTGTGTCGCCGATTGTGCTCTGCAACCCGATTTAGGGTACACATCTTCCACTGAGCGGCGCGATAGGCCAACTAGTGGAGCCAGGGGTAAGTCCACTGCAGTTCTCACCTTAATGTGAGACAGTACAGCAACCCAAAAAGTGTGGATCACATGACAGGACCACCACATATGAAAGTAGCTTCCCGAGGCCGCACCCCCTCCAGCAAGCCGAATTCAAAGCAGCATTCATTTTATGTAAAGTTAGCAGAGGCCGGTACCATCTGTAGCAAAGTTTATGCATACATTCTCTATTGGTTACACATCTAGAGGAGGCGTGGTTTCTAGCCCAGATCTCTTCCCATAAATCCTCGACAGGAGGTCCCACATCCGCTTTCCAAATGGCAATGTAGGAGGATCTGACGGTTAGTAAGTTGCCTCCCAAAAGTTTATAAAAGCATGAGATTCTACCCCCATCTATGCCATACTGTTGGGTACATTCCAATACTCTCACCTTCGCGGGTCACCTGGCTCCTCACAGTTGTGAAATCCAGTGCCGAATATGACCATATCTAAATCGTTTGCCTTCGGTTAGTGAGAATTGAGCCTTACATTCGGACACGAGAGAGGAGAGCCCTCCTGGTACAGCTGATGCAAGCTATGCAGACCCCCATTATGCCAATTTGAAAAACTATTCCCTAAGAATCCTGGGGAGAATTCTGCATTACCAAAGACTGGAGAGCACGGTCTGAAACCCGATTCACCCACTTCTTCATAAAAGCCACGTGCCAGTAATACAGGAAGATTTTTGTCGAGCTCAAGTGTGTGTCAGATCAGGGAGTTTAGTGTTGTCGATAAAGGGTAAGAAAGATAACCGGCAGGAGGAGTTGGCTTTCTCAAGAGCTACCCATCTGGGAGGGGATCTCCAAGCCAAAATGTGCGTAACCCGAGCAGCCACAATACCTGAGGCGGTCCAGAGCCGCCATTGCTCCCCTCCGGGCATCGCTTAAAACCTCAGCTTTTGGAACTCTAGGCTTTTTGCCCACCCAGATAAATTGTAGGACGCTACGCTGCAGCATACGTACTTCAAGGTTGGGTATCTTAACTAGCAAGGCTTGACAAAGATACAAGAATCTGGGTAAAAGATTCATTTTTACTGCATCGATTCGTCCCATCAGTGATATTTCCTGCTTAGTCCAACGTTTAAGATCTTCGGCAATATCCTTAAGCAACCCTGGGAAGTTGACCCAATATACATCCTGCGGGGAAACAGGAATCCTCACCCCCAGGTACTCAATAGTTTCAGATGCCCACGGAATTCGACAGGTGGATCTCGCAGCGGCAATGACTTGCTTGGGCAATTGCACACTTATGGCAAGGATTTCTAGTAATTGACAGAGAAGCCAGTTCAAATCATCTTAATTCAGACATGACAGCCTCAAGGGAGGTTGGTATATTAGTTAACATGAGCAGGACATCATCGGCATAAAGAGGCATTTTGTGTTGCACCCAAGCTACCTCAGTCCCTGTGATCTCCGAGTTGTCTCTGATCCTTTGCGCAAATGGCTCCATTACAAGAGCAAAAATCAAAGGAGACAGTGGACAACCCTGCTTATTTCCATGAGCGATAGGGACAGGGCAATTAACCCTTATTCGAGTAAAAGGTCAATGGTAGTTAGCCAACGGGCCAAATCCAAAAGCAAGCAGAACCTCACAAAGGTAGGGCCAGTGCACTCTGTCGAATGCTTTAGTAGCATCCAGTGTGAGTACTCCCAGGGCAAGACTATCCCCTCCTGGCTAGGTCAAGGATATCCAAGACTCATCTGATGTTGTCTTGTGTGCTTCGCTTTGGAATAAACCCAGCCTGATCCGGATTTATCAGTTGGGGTAGAACCGTCCCCAACCTCGAGGCCAACACCTTAGAGTACAACTTGGCATCCAGGTTCAAAGAAATTGGCCTGTACGGGTGACAATCCTGTGTGGGATTCCCCAGCTTAAGTATTAAAATTGTAGTTGACTCCATCGAAGGAGTAACCCTCCCTAAATTCTGGGAACAAGTTGAATAAGTTAGTCAAAGGTTTGAGTAGTTGTGGTTGAAAAATCGTATAAACGATGCTGAGAAACCATCCGGACTAGGGGTTGTGTGTTTAAGAGAAACTATTGCTATTGCCACCTCTTCCGTGGTTACAGGAGTGTAAGGTCTCCTGACCAGTAGACGAGAGGCTGATTTGGTAGTCTGGCATAAGTCGCAGAGATGGGGGGGGGTCGGGCCTGCTGCAGATTCTGTGGGTAAATATCATTCAGAAACCTTCCTTTTCGCTGATTCCCTGTACTGAATATTTATGTCTGAGTCTACCAGCACTGCTGTAGTATTTGTTGTATGTATGGCCATCAATTTATGAACCAGAAATGTATTCACCATATTACCCATGGCATAATAAGATTGCTTAGCACGAATAATCGATTTGGCCGTATGTCCTGCTAAGTGTGCTTCTAGTTTATTTCGCGCTACCCGTAGGCCCTTCCTGGCCATGACAGAATTGAAATGCTTATGAAGCATTTCTGAAGCGCGCATCTCCCCCTAAAGTGCCTACCTTAGGGTTCTATTCCTATAAGTGCAAGCAGTCGTGTGAGCAATCAGTTCCCATCTAATCACTGCCTTCATAGGGTCGCATACTGTGGCAGTCGGAACGGTATCAGTGCTATTTTCCCTAAAGAAATCAGTTATTGCCTTAGTTATGGGGTCCTTTAAACATCAAATCTGAGAGGGCCGGGTCGTGCAGCTTCCATGGGGGCCTGCTAACGGGGGACAACCTATCAACTGAAGGTGTACACTCAACTGCTGCATGATCTGAGAGTACATGGGTAGCAATGAGTACCTCTGATACAAACGGAATCAGAAGGAACAAGTTACTTATCTGTAACTATTGTTCTCCAGAATGGGTCTGGCATGGATTCACATGCTCATGAATATTCCCCGTCGTCAGGCCGGGAATCAAAAAGAAAAAACAGTTTCACTTTCACTTACAAACTGTCTTTCTCCGATAAACCAATCACTGAGCACTGGGTCATACTGCCCCCAGCCAATGACTGCCCTTCTCCCTAAGCCCCTCCTCTGGCAGCCACCTTCAGATTTAATAGCCCATAAAGTGGCAGTATGACCAAAAAGAGCCACAGAGGGGCAGGAGGGAGGGTTTGCATGTGAATCCATGCCAGACCCATGCTGGAGAACAATAGTTGCAGGTAAGCAACTTGTTCCTTCTCCAGCATGGGGTCTGGCATGGATTCACATGCTCATGAATAAAGAATACATAGCAGTACAACATTACACAACCACAGGAGGTGGCAAGGCTCAACAGAAGCAAATACTCACCTTCAAGCGAACAGGTTGCGTAGCACTGCTTGGCCAACCCTGGACTCCTCTATGGAATCCCTGTGGACGCAGTAGAATCTTGTAAAGGTGTGCGTGGACCTCCACGTAGCAGCCCTGTGTCAGGAATCAGGGGTGGAAGTTATGGAACCGCTGGCGGCACTAGCTAGCGGTTACCTCGCTCTAGTCCTCATCCAATATGGCGGAGGACTCTATAAGTACTGACTCCGCCCCCTTGTGCGGTGCGTTGTATCTGTGTTTGCTTCTCGCACGCTAACGCTCCGTTACTCTCTAGTTTTTACCTTCCATTGGGCTTTTTTAGCCGCCTTAGTTTCCAATTATATCCTAATCTTGTACAACCTTTGTTTCTCTCTGCATTTCCTTCTTTCGTATTCTGCCGCGCTACAACCCTACCATCTAATCTTTGGGTTCACGGCGTGTACTCCGCGGTTTCACCGCTTCGGTGCCTTGCTGTCTTGCTTACCTGGGTACTTGGCTCCTCCTACTTTCCTGCTCGGCTTCTCGCCGTTCCTTCCCTGCTGCCTGCAGCCTTCTCTGTGCGCGGCACTGTTTGCACTGTTTGCTACTTACATTTGCCTTCCGGTACTTCCAACTTTTGTTTGGCTCCGCTCGGAAAGCGGCACTCTCTTCCTGTATCTGGTTTATTTTCTACTCTGCGGTATCTTGCCATCTATTCCTTTCACTGGGTATTGCATTTCAGTTTCCTTCTTAGGCCATTTATTCTCCTTTCCTTTCCTCTTTTTCGTCTATTATCCTGCTACTTACTTACGATTTCCTTGTTGCTATCGAAAGATTCTACCTGCAAGTCTTATTCCGAGCTCTGTCTGGGGAACTGGTCGCGGACATCTGTTTACTTCCAGTCAGCCTTCGCTATCCACCTTCAGCGTCGGCCCACAGCGGATTCTGCTAGGAGAGATTATTTCTTCCAACGGCCTGGGTTATCAAGGACTGTCCACCTCACCTCCTACCATCAAGATCTACAGGGTTTTTTCTGCTTTGGTTTTTTCCCTGAAAGTGAGACTGGCCCCACTGCAGGCACCCAAGACAGGTTCCCACTACTGTCACGGTGGCCTCTGGAGGGGATAGACCTTATCTCCGCGAAAAGAAAGTCTGGATTTATAAGGACAAGTCATCTAGCAACAAGAAGAAGAAGCTTCCAAAGAAGAAGAATCCTCTCAAGGATCTATCCTCTGAAGAATCAGGTGAGGAGATAGGGGAGGTGGAACCGGAGTCGGACACCCTGCAGATGTCCAGCAGGGGCACACCAGACAGGAACGCCGTCGTCGCAGCGATCGCTCTGGTAGAATGGGCTCTCGGACGGCCGGGCAGCGGTTGGTTTGACAACCAGTGACAGTGTGTGATGCAGCCGGAGAGACACCTGGAGATGGAAGCCTTGGACAAGGCCTTCCCATGGTTCACAGGACCAAAGTTCATGAATGGTTGAGATGTCTTGCGGAAACACTTTGTGCGGGCCACATAGAACTTCAGCGCACAAGCCACATCCAGCCAGTGCAAAGTCCTTTTAGCCGGCGACAAAGGTTTTGGAAAAAACACAGGCAACACCAAAGGCTTAGTGAGGTGGAATTCCGACAGAACCTTTGGCATGAAGGAGGGGTGCATCCGCAGCACCACCGTTGTGTTGTGAAAAGTCAGCTAAGGCTGTTCGCAGGAAAGGACCTGGATCTCACGTACCCTCCTGGCAGAGTTGATGGCCATGAGAAAAGCTGACTTCCACGAAAGGAACTTGAGAGGGGCCTGATGCATATGCTTGAAGGGAGCCCCCATGATCCTCGTCAGCACCATGTTGAGTTCACACGCCGGGGTAGGGGCCTTCTCCGGCGGTAATGATCGAAACAGTCATTTGAGGAACTCCTTGACTAGACGGTGGGACCAAAGAGAAGACCGTCCTGGAGACCTGGTGTAGCGGGAGATAGCCGCCAGAAGCACCTTGATAGAGGCGTGCGTCTGCCCTGCCTTGACCAAGTACAAGTACGGAAGAATCTGCGGAGCTGAGATATTCAGAGGGTTGGTCTTCTGCATCCGGCACCATGTTGCAAAATGTTTGCACTTGTGCCCTTAGCAATGAAAAGTCGACGATGCTCTGGCCCTGGTAAGGACCTCCCTGCAGTCCGTTGGCAGCTCATACACTCCAAACCCTAAGGCTGCAGGAGCCAAGCCTTCAGGTTCAGCGATCCTGCGTCGTGATGTATGATTTCGCTTCCTTCTCTGGCGAGCAGATCCAAACCACCGGCAGCTTGACCGGGGGTAACACTGACAGACTGAGAAGATCCGGGTACCAAATCTGACTCGGCCACGCCGGGGCGATGAGGATCTTCTTGCATCACCACGTTTGAGTTGATTGATGACTCGCAGCAGGAGAGGCAACAGGGAAGGGGAATTCCGGCAGAACAGGCCTTCCCACAGAAAGGAAAACGCGTCCCCCATGCTCCTCGGCTGGTGGAACCTTCTGGCGAATCTCTGGCATTTGGAATTCATTGCTGTCGCAAACAGATCGATCTGGGGTCTGCCTCATTTGAGGAAGAGGTTGTTCACTTGATCATGTCGAAGTTCCCACTCGTGGCAAGAGCGCAGCTCCCAGCTGAGGGAGTCGGTGATGGTGTTCTTGAGTCCAGCCAGGTGAAAAGGAATGAGGAACATCTCTTGGCTGACGGCCCAGTGCCACAAGTCCTGCGCCTCTCTGGAGAGCGCCGGGTATCTGGTACCTCCTTGCTTCCTGATGTAGAACATCGTGGTGGTATTGTGCGTGAAGACCCTCACCACCTTGCCCTTGAGTGACAGAAGGAACGACTAGAGGACGCAGAACACTGCCCGCAGCTCCAGGACATTGATGTGGAGAGCCCTCTCCTATGGTAGCCACAGGCCTCTGGCGTGGAGACGTCCGGTGTGGGCTCCCCAGCCCTCCAGGGAAGCGTCTGTGGTGACTGTCTCTTGGTATGGGGGGCTTTGGAAATCCGTGCCCCCGGCAATGCTGGAGCGCACGCCCCACCACCTTATCGCTCGACGGAACTCCTCATCGAGAACAATCTTGTCTGCAAAGCTTCCAGACACCTGGATCCACCAACCTGAATGGGTCCTATCTGCAACCTGCAGAGCCGGATCAGGTTAACGGCACTGGTAGAGCTGCCAGCGCCGTTAACCCTCTACCGCCTCATTACGAGGTCTGCTCGTGAGTCCCTCTAAGGAAGTCTGGTAAAACCTGGCGTCCTTAGTGGGACCCGCTAGCAGACCAGGATGCTTACAACAGGCCCGTCATTAACGGGCCCGTGGTTAGCATACTCCCTATTCCCATTGAGCCCTATGGGGGCTCGAATGGGGATGTACCGGGTCCGGGTTCCTGGAATGGGGGAATACCGGGCCCTCCAAGGTCGGAATGGCCCGGTATTTCCCCATTCCAGGGACCCGGATCCGGTACCCGGTATGGCTACCTCCATACTCGTAATGAGGCCCATGTCTTAATCCACTTAATCATAGGAAATTGAAATACACCAGTTAAGGTCTAGAAGAGTTCTAACAAAACAGATAGGTCTTCACGGCCTTCTGGAATGCCAGAAAGGTTAAATCTCACAGATTTCTCTGGGTAGTTTATTCCATGCTCTTGGACCGTAGACGCCGAATCTGCGGTCCCCTTTGCTCATATACCTGGTGTGGTGTATATGAAGCAGATTTTGATCTGCTGAACGCAGTTGTCGGGTAGGAACATGTCTCCTGATTTTATCTGATAGATAGCTTGTTCCTGTCTTGTTAACACACCTATAAACCAAGCAGAGTACCTTAAACTCAATTATCTCCTTTACTGCCAGCCAATGTAGTGCTCTTCTTAAGTTAGAGGTTGGAGCTGATTTTTTACCTATACGCCAGCCTAACCGCTGCATTTTGGGCCACCTGCAGTCTTCGCAACTGATAGGCTGGTATACCCGACAGCAATACATTTCCATAGTCTAACCTCGAGTTGACCAGAGTGCCAATGACTACCGCTCTGTCCTCATTCGCAATGAATGGTAGGATATGTTTCAATAGGCGTAGTGAGTGGAAAGCTGCTTGTACCTTCGCACTAACTTGAGCTCCACTTCCCATGTTATCCTCCCAGACACAGCCTACATTTTTTATTTTCTTGGAGAAATTCAGCTGTGTCCCCAGGAAACATAGGGAGTGTAAATGCTCCCTCTGCAGATTGTGCTTTGAAGCGAATAGAGTCACTTCTGTTTTGCTGACATTCAGCAGTAGCTGGATCGCACACATCCAAGCCTGTATTTCTTGTAGGCACCGGTCAACTATTTTGACGTCTCCTCTAGATTCTGTATCCTCAAGAACACCTGCGTATGAGTGAAACTGTATGCTGTGCTTCCTCAGAATGTCCATGAGTAGTTTAACATATAAATTAAAAAGCAGTGGGGAGAGGGATGTCATGAACCATCAGACATGCCCCTTCTGGACCTCCTGGTCCTTCACGCGTCGGGGCTTACACTCTGTACTACTTCCAACATGGCCGTACACACAGAACGCTGCCTACCAGTCTTTACGTCCGAGGCAGCATGTTCTATAAAATGGCCATGCCCCCGCGGCCCGCGCGTCTCAACGCTACTGTTGCTGTGGCCAGACGTGTGCTCCGAACTTCGCCTTGCGGAATTCTGTAGTTTCCTGATTCCTGGACCCTCCGCTTTCCCTTCTATCCTCCCTCCTCCTATTTAGCCTTCTTCCCGGATTTCGTGCACCCGCCTCCGAGTGCACTTCTCCTTTCCTGGTCTTCCCGGAGTTTCCTCATTTTTTCCCGGACGTTAAAGCTGAACGAACACTGGAAGCCGAAGACGGCAGAGCAGGCTTGTACAAGACCCGATCCGTACGGAAGAAAACTCCTCTGGATTCCATCAAGCAGCGAAAGCAGGTGAGAAAGGGGGAAACCTGTGACAAGGGACGATCCCTGCGGGACTCCACAGCTTCGTAATCCTGAATCTAACAAGAAATCTCCAAATCCTACTCTTTGTTCTCTTCTAGAGAGAAAAGATTCAAACCATTGAAGAGCTTGTTTCCCTACTCCACCCACTTCTCTCAGACGTTTCAGCAGGGTCCCATGGACAACCGTATCAAAGACGGCGGACAGGTCCAACATGACCAACAGGGACACGGCCCCCTGATCCGCCGTCTCCAATAGATAGTCCCAGACCGTCAGCAACGCCATCTCCATCCCAAAACCTGGTCGGAAGCCGGATTGCAGTGGATTGCAGATTCTCCTGATCCAGATGTTCCTGCAGCTGAGCTGTCACAATGTTTTCCAGAATGTTCGATGGCCATGACAATCCTGCCATTGGCCTGTAATTCTGGAAATTCTTAGGGTCTAAATTAGGTTTTTTTAGCAGTGGCGTGACCATGATTTCTTCAGAATCATCAGTACTACCCCTGATGTAAGAGATTTGTTAACACATTTTGTGATAAATGGGGTAATATCTGGAGCTATTAGTTTAGCTACTGAAGATAGAATAACGAAGAGTACATCATTAGTAGCCTTCAACGCAGAGAGCAAGGTGCAGACCCTTTCCTCAGATACTTTCGTAAACATAAATAGCTTCTGATCCGCCCCAGTGTCTTCATCATGAGATATGCATTCTGGGCTAATCTCCTCTGTTACTTCCAGGTCCTCTTAGGGATGTAATGGTTTAATCTCCATAATCTTTCCTTGTATTAGCTCTATTTTATTTATAAAGTAATTATTAAAAGCATCCCCCTGTGCTTGTGACGATTCAGGTGCTGCTGACGCACACCCAGGATTTGCTAACTGGGAAATAGCAGCGTACAATTCCCGTGGCCTGTTCATGACTTTGTCAATTTTCCCTGTTATAAATTTAGCTTTGGCATCAAAAATGGCTTTTCCATATTCTCTTCAGGCACTCTTGACCTGTTCTAAAATGCCCTCTGTACGATGTCTTCTCCATTTTTTTCTCTAAAGATCTCACCTGTACCCTTTTCTTGGCCAAATCTGGCGAAAACCAGAGGTTACATGGCTTTGTTTTGTTGGAGAGGGGCCTGTACATTACATAGCATAGCCATGATTTACATGCCTTTATTGAAGAACTCCTCACATGGAAGAGCCTCTTCAATCTGTGCCAAAGCATGTTTCAGAGTTTCCCCTGAGATTTGCAATAAATCTTTCAGCTTGCGGAACTCCCCCATCCAATTTTCCGTGTGCACTTCCAGAGTTTTCTTATGCATTCTCAGTTCAAATACTATGGCACAGTGGTCTGTCCATGATATTGCGATTGTCTCAACATAACAAATTATCTTCCCTCGATATAGCAGGACATCAAGACAATGGTCCTGGCAATGTGAGGGGGATGTTGCTAGAAGTTCCAAAGCATGGGCTTCCAGGGTCTCCTTTAATTCTCTCCCATCCCCAGATGTCACCTCCTCAGCCCATATATTGAAGTCCCCCAAACATAACAGCTTGTCATGCTTATTCCCCGTGTCTGCCAGAAATAATTCTAATTTCTCCAGGAAAGCCTGTGCTGGGCCAGGAGGTCGATAACCAAAGAGAATTTTTATAGTTTTATTTGGAGAACACTGAATACAAGCATGCCCCATCTGACTTGATGGTCTGCACCGTGGCAGTCTTCAGTGTCAACAGCCATTGCACCTTGCCCAGCATGGGCACTATCCTCTCTTCCAAAGGGGCGGTCAGGCAGGAAACCAAGTTGAGCCTGGCCCCCAGATATAACTCGTTCTGCGATAGTATCAAGCAGGATTTTGGATAGTTGACGGAGAACCCCAGATCTGTCAGCAGGTGGACGGTCCTCTCCGTGTGTTGAAATGCTACTTCCCTGGACTTGGCGCGGATGAGTCAGTCATCAAGGTACGTGTACACATGTATCCCTTGTAGGCGCAGATGGGCCGCCACTGGTGCCATGCACTTTTGTGAACACCCTGGGTGCCGAATTCAGTCTGAAGGGAAGGGCCTTGAACTCTTAGTGGCTTCCCTGTACTACGAAGCACAGGACCTTCCGATGCTTCTCATGAATAGGGATGTGGAAGTATGCATCCTCCAGATCCAGCGACGACAAGAAGTCCTCTTCCTCCAGTTGGCAAAGCACGTTCTGCAACATGACCGTCATGAATTTTTGGGACTTGAGGTATTTGTTAAGGCGCTGCAAGTCTAGAATGGGCCTCCAGCCCCCAGTCTTCTTCACCAAGAAGTATCTGCAGCAGACTGCGGAGCCCGCAGTCACATCGGAACCAGCTCTATAGCCCCCTTTTTTAATATGGCCCGTACTTCCCGCAGGAGCAGAGGGATGTGCTGCTCCTGCCGGGCCACCAGTGGTATCCGCGGACACTTCTGCTGGAACTCTAGAGAGTGTCCGTGGGTGGGAGCGTCCAGCACCCATCGGTCGGTGGAGATCTTTTCCCACTCGCTGGACCAGGTCAGCCCCTTTTGCCTTTGAGAGGGCGGCCGCCACCAGCTCAATCCTCAAGGATGACTTAGTCTGGACCACCTGGGCCTTCAGGGGCAGGTCGGACACCTTTCCTTGCGCCTTGGTCTTCTCCGGCTTTTCCCGCAGCTTCCCTGGGTTAACCGATTTCCTCTTCGAGGAGGAGCTGGAGCGATGACTGGCGATGGAGGCAGATGGCGAAGATGAACGTGCGCTGCGTATCGTGGGACCCACTTGTGCGGAAACCCAGACGGAAACAAACTTGCGGTACTTGGCCTTGTCTTGGGCCCCTGCGGATCGAGCACCCTCAAAGGACTTAGAAGCCAGCTCTTTGGACCGGCCGGTCCTGGGTAAGGCATGCCCCTGCTTGCCGCACAGGGTAGAGGCCTTGGCGTTAAGCCATGCCACCAACCTACTGTGACTGTCCTTAATGGTTTGCTTGGAGAACCCAAGGCAGATTTCACAATATGCTTCGCTGTGGTCCGGATGGAGACAGTAGAGGCACTGAGAGTGTTTGTCCTCCACAAACAAGTTCCTCAATCCGCAGCTGGAGCAGAGCTTGAAGAGCGAGCCTCCCTCTTTCTTCTCCTCCGACATGGTCCGGAGTGCGATGTAGGCCCAATGGCGTTCTGGAATCTTCCATGAAACTCTTTCATGAAATTCTTGCCCTTAAGGGGCGTTGAAAGACGCCGACAAATGGATCCCTGCTTGCCGGTCAAAGGAACGAAAGAACACACAGGCTCTATTTGACAAAAATAGAAACTTTTTATCGAAAAAGTGCAAAAACGTAGAAAAGCTCTCTGAGCACAACACGAGGACTCCCAACATTTGAACGTGCAGTAAAAATGTGAAGATGGCTGCCAGTGGAGGGGCTTAGGGAGAGGGCAGTCATTGGCTAGGGACAGTATGACCCAGAGCTCAGTGTTTGGTGTATAGAAGAAAGACAGTTTGTAAGTGCAAGTCAAACAGTTTATTCTTTTACCGAGGATTCCCGGCCTGACAACGGGGAATATTCACGAGCATGTGAATCCATGCCAGACCCCATGCTGGAGAAAGGGAGCTATGAGCCAGAGATTGATCCTTGAGAAAGTCCTATATGCGTGTAAAATGTGTGTTGTCAAGTTCTCCCTTGTGCAATAGCCTCCACAAGTAAACCAGATTCATTTCCCTCAGAACTTTAATTAAAGACTGGGCCAGATTAAAGTCTGTAGCAGAGGGTGGGTGTGATTAATCATGGGGTCAGGTACTACATTATAATCACCCTACCCCCACCACCAATATCACTTGTCCATCTGCAAAAGCAGTCCTTTCCGACAGAAAGTCCACCAGGAATCCACCCTGCTTCTCACTGGCGGAATAAAGAGATATGACAGCAAACAGATGACCGCCTAACAAGCCCTTGACCCCTATAAACCGACCCCCCCGGGTCATTCTTCTCTCCCAACTCAACAAAGATCCCTGTTCCACCTTTATTAGTACTGAAATAGGCAAGATATTGTTTAGCAAAGTGTCTATTGCGCAGTCTACGAAAATCAGTGTGACAGAGGTGCGTCTCCTGTAACAAGGCTATGGAACATTCCTGGTCCCTCAATCTCTGCAACACAGATTTAAGGGGGAGTTCAATCCGTGCACATTAAGAGCAAGTTCTTTAACTCTGGCCCAACGGGGAGTCCGCTAACACGACCTCAGTGCTAAGTGGAAATAAGAGATAAGCTTAAACTAAGCAGGTGTCACACTCTACAAGTAGCGAACTGATCATGACTCTTACCATCCCGCATCCAATTTTACCTCAACATTTACGAGAACCCTTCCAAAAAAGCCCATCCCACACCCACCAACAAGAAAGACTTGCATAAAAATAAAAACGGTTCAGAAAAGGAGCTATTATCACAGACCGGGGCTATTGCCTGCTGTCGCCAGACCAAAACACAGTTACAAATCAATAGAGAGAATATTCATGCCATTGCCAAGTCCATCCGCTCACAGAGTCTAGATCGTCCAAACAGTTAAAGTGAGGAGAACCATCTTGAGGAAACTTGTGGAGAACCATCTCCGGTTCCGGAAGCACCTCAAGACCTTCCTCTTTGCTTCTGCCTTTGCCCCCCCTCTCCCCTGCTGATTCTACTCTCCCTCGGCACCATGCACCTGGTCACCCTCTTTCCTCCGGGCCCAGGTACCTGCTCCTCTTGCCACCCGCATGCACTGCCTCCGAGCCACCCCTTGCACTGGGGTCTGTATCTGTACCCATACAGCCCCTACCCCTTTGTTTTGTTCTTCCTGCACTAATCAGACCTACCCAGCCTGCTGCCTTAAACCCAGCACTGCCACTTGCTGGCTGCACTCCCTCTGTTTGTTGCCTTTTTATTTATTAATTTATTTATTATTATTTATGTTTTTTTTCCTCCTTGCTCCGCACTCTCCTTTTGATCCCCCTTCCATGCACTTCTCCCTCTCCCCCTCTACCATGCACTTGCTCGTTCTCAATGTCACTGGGCCTAGTAAGATCGTTGTTTTTGTTTCTCCTCTGTTCCCCTTCCCTTGCCTTGTCGCGCTCTGAAACACTTGTGTATGAGCGCGATAGAAATAAAATATCAATTTCAACCAGAACCTATAGAGATAAGTAAAAAAAAAAAAAAAGCATCCAGAAGTACTTCACCTGCGTGGGGCCAATCACCTTCATTTTACTCCCGAGTGGCCCCCAGGGTTTCGCGCCTTACCAGCTCTTGACCACAATCCCCTCTGTGGCTTAGGGACCCAACCTCACGAGGGCCAGATGGCCATGATGACAGTAAATCCTAAGCATCCTGATGTGATGTTATTGACCAATGTTTCCCCTCCAAAGTGAAGAACAGAGCAGTGGAGAAGCCCCATCTGAAATGAATACCATCCTCCCTGAGCCACACAGTAAGTGGACAAAGCATCCTGCGCCTCTGGATTGTGAAAGTCGCCAGATCCTGGGATATCTGAAGGTCGGCACCCCGAAAAGTGAAGGCTGGTCTGCACGTGCTGCTTCCATGATGCGCTGCTTAAACGTGAGGAAATTGACTCTACTGAGAACATCAGGGGGCTGGCTTGATCCATCCCAGAGGGACCCTCAAAGACTATGGGTATGGTTCAGTTCCACCTTGGCATCCTCAGACAGTCAGAGAGGAGACCGGAAGAGGGTGCAGACCTAATTCAGCAAATCTAAGTCACTTACAGATCTAGGTATGCTGCGTAGCCTGACATTGTTACGTCGTGAATGATTGTCGATGTCCTCCTGCTTGTGTTCCAGGGCCTCACACCTCGGAAGGCATTGGGAAGCATCGCAAGACTCCAAGGTTTGCTCAGAAAGAGTCCTCAATGACCCTAATACACTGTTCTGCCTCCGTCACGCGTTTGTCAATTGTCACAACTTTAGAGGAGAGCTCGGCAACACTGTTTTGGAGTGCCCGCTTCAGTTCCCTCAGCAGGTTAGCCAGATCCGGTTTGGTAGCTGGTAGAGCCATGTCCTCTCCCCTCTCCTAGGGACACTGCACCAGCAGGACAGCGTTGTCAATCTTCTTAGGTCCTTCACAGGCATGTACCAAGCACGCAATATCCCCATCTGTAGGGGTATTTCCCCTCTTTGCCATCACAGCCTCCAGGTAACAAATCCAGGGACCGCAGGTAGCCCCAGCACCAATAAAGAAAGATCAGGCAGTATGTGATCTGTGCACAGGGACTGAGGGCTCTTAACTACAATGCTCGTGAAGAGAGATAAGGCAGCATGTAATCCACGCACAGGGACTCCAACAGATACCACTATCACCCATGTAGTAAGAGTCACCGAACACCCAGGCACCACACACCTAGGACCAACCAAAGCCCTCAAGGAGATGCTCCATATGCATCAAGCAATGAGTCAGGCATCTAGCAAGTCCTCGCGGGAAGCCTCCAACTGCCAGAGCACTCACCAGCTGGGCAGAAAGCATGTAATTCAAGGCAGCTCCCAAAGGAAGAGAGGAGAAAGATGCAGAGAAAAAACAACAGGTACCCCAAAGGAAAAGCTTGGGTCAGACAGCTTAGTGCAAGTTACAGTCCCAGACCCACGCATCTCTACCCTGGAGAAGAGGGTCAGCTGCTCAGTTTATGGCGAGCAAGGGTTGCAGGCGCCATGTTGGAGTTGGTGCGGTCCCCGCTCCGCTGATTCCAGGATTCCCAACCCTGTCCAGCAAGGGCTGCGGGTGCCGAAACTCGGTCCCTGCATGCCTCGAAGCTTCACCTAGCCAGAGTGAGGATTTCTAGGCTCTGGCGACACTTATGACGGCGCCATTAACACTGAAGGCCCGGCGATGTCCGGAGACTGTTAAGGAGGCATCCGTGTGTGGGCCTCCTAAGCCACACCCCCCTCGATAACTTTTAAACATGTTTCACAATGGATATTTAAGAAGCAAATGGTTGTAAATTTGTACCAATAGGCATCTTTTTTTATTTTGGATAGAATCTTATTATTGGTTCACGGTCTGCTACAGAAATAGAGAATTTCACCTTTGGCTCTTACCCACCTTTAAAGACAGCAAAGATCAAAAGAAAAAAACCTCTCCAAACATCAACCATGCCACCCAACGTTGCTAATCCATACAGTGACTAAACCAGTTTCACATTTTAGAAAGAAATCAACACAGAAATTCTCACCACATTAAACTATTCCAAGGTCAAAAAGAACTGAATATGAGGGAGAAGGGATTAAGGAAAAAGAGTTATGAAGGAAAAAAAAGGCAAGGCACTTAAACCTTTCCTGGAAGAAGAGGAACAACAAAAAGAACAGGAACATAAACATACCCGTACAGCCATACCCCCCACTTGCTGAAGTTAGTGTCTGTGCTACACTTCATAGCCACAGGCACATACCAACACACTGTGGGTGAACTGCATGGGATATTGCAACCCTGTTTTTTGCGTGTCCTGTTTCAGGTTGGAGACCACATCATCCTACTCAGGACTGCTGACCAGGTCAATAACTCTAAAATTGCCTTCCATGCCCTTGCAGGCATGACTGGATCTCTCTTCTGCCTTTGATATGGTCAACCATGCCATCCTGCTCAACTGTCTCCGTGATTACTGATCAGGCCTTGGCTTGGCTGACCTCTCTCCTCTCCGATCAACACTCCCAGGTCTAACTAGGATCCTTGCTCTCCTCTATCTCTACCTGTGGTGTTCCCCAGGGGTCTAACCTCTCTCCCTGGCTGTTCAATTAATACCTGGCACTTCTTGCCCACCGCATTGCTGTTCTCTGCCGGAACTTTCAGTGCTGTGTGGATGACACTCATTTCAGGCTCCCTTCTGCCACCTCTTCTCCCTTTCTCATCTCCGACTGTCTGTCCGCTATCCAGGTGTGGTGCGTCACCAACGACATCTGCCTTAATGCCAGTAAAACGGAGATTCTCCTCATCGGCACACCTGCTCCCTCCTTTACTGTCGCTCTCTGGCCAGCCTCTTGGCCCTCTTTCTGCTCCCACCTGTGAGGCTAAAAACCTCGGGGTCATCTTCGACTCCCCACTCTCCTTCTCTCCTGACATCTCTGACATCTCTAAGAAGTCACACTACCAGCTGCACCTCCTCAGAGGTATTCTTCCTTTCCTCTCCTTCCTCCAGAAGTTCTGTCTCTAGAGCTCTGGTTCTCTCTAGGCTGCACTACTGCCTCTTTCTTAATCTGCCTGCTTCTACTCTGCGCCCTCTGCAACTCATCCAGAACAGGACTGCAAGACTTGTCTTTGGCCTCAAGCCCAGGGATCGTATCTCTCCAGGACTAAAATCTCTGCAATGGCTCCCAGTGGCTGCGAGGATTAAGTTGAAAACCCTCTGCATTGTCCACAAGGCATTCTGAGGCTTGGGGCCTCAATACCTTCAACTCTCTCTTCCTAAATATCTTCCTTGTCGAGCTCTTCGCTCACCCGCCTCGAACTCCCTCAGGGTCAGTCGCTTCTCCAAGCAACGAGTTTGTGGTAAATCTCTTTCTTCGGCTGGGGCCTCCCTCTGGAACAGCCTCCCTGAAACTTGAGGAGAACGATCTCTGGTTCCGGAAGGACCTCAAGACCTTCCTCTTCGATTCTTTTCTCCCCCTTTCCCCTGCTGAACTCCTGACTGAAACTGCATTGGTCACCTGGCTACCCTCTGATCTCGGGCCCAGGTACCCTCCCCCGCCAGTTGCACACCTGCACTGCCTCCCAGGCAACAGCTGCACTTGGGTGGCTGTTTCTGTATCCCTACAGTCCCCTACAAGCTCTTGACACTTAATGCCTGCACACCCCTGCACTTGCCACAAGCTGGCTGCACTTTTACCTTTTTTTTTTTAATTTAATTTATTTTTTACTGTTGATCCTATGTATTGCACCGCCACCTCCTCCCCCGCACTTTTCCCTTTCCCCCCTCCCTGCACTTGCGCGATCTCAATGTCACCTGGCCTAGTAAGACCATTGTCTTTGTTTTCCCTTTGTTTCCCCTTCCTTGCCTCATCGCGCCTTGAAACACTTGTGTATAGGCGCGTTATAAATCCCATATTATATCATAGGTGTATTGGACGGAACACATGAGGAGCTGGTGGCCAGGCATGCTGTGGAGGCAGTCTACCGGAACAGAAAACTATCACTCACTGAGCATGCAGATGGTGTGTGATGCCCGTCACCTCATCACCCACTGCTGTGCCAGATGTCCTGGTTCAACCCATGACTCCACAGTGCTGCGCAACTCCACGCTGCCTGGGTACATGGCACGTCACAGTGGACTGTGTAACTGGATGCTGGGTGAATGTAACTACAAGGGCATGTGCACCGTTGAATTATGGGCACGTATAACACCGATCAGCAGTGGCTGTGCACAGTGTATGCATTCCTTCATTTGTTGTTCAAATATTCTGCGCTCATGCAATTAGCAAAACACCCTGAAAGCGCACAGAGGGCAGACAGGGTGGGTAAAGGGGAAGGTAGACCATGAATTAGAGCAAGGATCAATAATTGCTACAATAGTACAACAAGTAATGATAAAAAAAGGTAAGAGGAGACAAACCTACTATTGCTAGTGAGTGCATTGAACGTGCAAGTGTAGAGGGGGAAATCAAGGTACAACACAGTAATAGCATGCGTGAGTGCAAGGGCTTGACAGGTGTGTCTCAATTGAAGAAAATGATCCAGTGCATGCGTAACAACATCCATTCCGTACACCAATACGAAAATCACTACATGTACCAGAATGCACCCAACCAAAGTGACAAAAAGAAGCACAAACACAGTCAAGAAAACCCACACCATCTGATGCAAAGACAGAGAATAGATATGCTCCCACCCACATACCACCATTGGCCTGGATGCCAATTACCCAGGTCCCCTGCCTGTTAGAAGTGCACAATCACATATGCTTCGGATTGGAATTTTAAATGATTCACAGTACATATCTATGATTTAGTGCCACTGACATAATCGTATTATTGCATTGTAACACAATAATAACACATACATCAGTTCCCTTTGTGTGAGTTGTACTGAAAGGGTCACAGGTCATGTTAGCTGCTGCAAAATGGGCCAATTCATGGTCTCCTGTCATGTGAGCCTAGGATGGAAATAGAGTTCAGCTTGGAGTCAACGATAGTGAGAGCCTGCACTCCCATATATTCCCACAGACAAGGATACTTTGCAAGGCCAATTTCTAAAACAATCTTCATGGCAGAAGCCATGGTTGATGAGAGATGCTGGGCTAATTGGGTGGGGAGGTAATGTCCAGTCCACCTCCTGGCACCTGGGTTTGAGTTTACGTGCTGATAAGTCAACCGAATGTTCCAGACATGGCACAAGCGTGCTAACCAATTGTAGAGGGCCATATAGTGAAGGGCCTTATAGTTTGAAGACCAATGATAAACTGTGTACTTTACAAGTTTTAAGAGGTAGGCATAAGTTTTCAACCTGAGAGTGGGCAGCAAATCCCAATCCTAGTCCCTATGTAATGTATACTTAGTTGTTCCCCTTAAGCCTATCACAGCCTTTGATAGGTTTCCTATTATTTGCCATGCAGTATGACATCACATCTGACGTATTCTTTGCATATAAGGATGTTTTTATGAGAAAATCGTCAATAGCCTGAGCGAACGTCCGTTGATGTCCATTGTAACCTCCGTGTTTTGGATAATTGTTAATAAAACAGTACCTTTGCCATCTTCCCGAGTTGGTTCCATTATTTGGACTCCGAATTATTCTGCAACCCCATCCATTGCATGCACGTTACTAAAGAGCCATATGCTCACGTGGTAGCGGTGCGGATGGTTGAAAAAGATCCAAACTAGTTTGTCTCCAGAGTTTCGGACGATCCGTCATCGTCCGCCATTAGCCGGAAGATCACAGGGTTTCCTGTGGGGAGCGGCGGATGGAATTAAATTTGCAATAGGTGTGTTTGGGCCATGATATCTTGCACCCCCACTATAAAAAGGTATCCGGGCGTCCAGGGAGGGGTTAGATTGTGCATCTACATTGATTGGGAACAGATTAAACATAAAACAGGATGACCACTTGTGTCAGTGTGAGTTTACCCCAGGGAGGTAGGGGATGCGAATTACCATAGGTGTGTTCAGGCCATGATATCTTGCACCCCCCACAATCAAAAGGTATGGGGGTGTTCCGGGAGGGGGTAGATGGTGCCTCTACATTGGTTGGGACCAGATTAAACATACAGCAGAATGACCATGTGCGCTACTGTGAGTTAACCCCAGGGAGGTAGGGGATGCGAATTACCATGGTTGTGTTCAGGCCATGATATCTTGCACCCCCCACAATCAAAAGGCATGGGAGTCTCCAGGGAGGGGTTAGATGGTGCATCTACATTCGTTGGGACCAGATGAAACATAAAACAGGATGACCACTTGCGTTAGTGTGAGTTAACCCCAGCGAGGTAGGGGATGCGAATTACCATAGGTGCATTCAGGCCATGATATCTTGCACCCCCCACAGTAAAAAGGTATGGGGGTGTTCCGGGAGGGGTTAGATGGTGCATCTACATTGGTTAGGACCAGAGTAAACACAAAACAGGATGACCACTTGTGTCAGTGTAAATTAACCACAGGAAGGCAGGGGAATGCGAATTACCATAGGTGTGCTCAGACCATGATATCTTGCACCCCCACAATCAAAAGACATGGGGCTGTTCAGGGAGGGGTTAGATGGTGCATCTACATTCGTTGGGACCAGATTAAACATAAAACAGGATGACCACTTGCACTAGTGTGAATAGCCCCAAGAGAAATAGGGGATGCAAATTACCACAGGTGCATTCAGGCCATGATATCTTGCACCCCCCACAATCAAAAGGTATGGGGGTGTCCAGGGAGGGGCAAGGTGATGCCTCTACATTGGTTAGGACCAGAGTAAACATAAAACAGGATGACCACTTGCACTAGTGTGAATAGCCCCAAGAGAAATAGGGGATGCAAATTACCACAGGTGCATTCAGGCCATGATATCTTGCACCCCCCCCCACAATCAAAAGGCATGGGGGTCTCCAGGGAGCGGTTAGATGGTGCATCTACATTGATTGGGACCAGATTAAACATAAAACAGGATGACCACGTGCGCTAGTGTGAGTTAACCCCAGGGAGGTAGGGGATGCGAACTACCATAGGTGCATTCAGGCCATGACATCTTGAGCCCCCCACAATCAAAAGGTATGGGGGTGTCCAGGGAGGGGCTAGGTGATGCCTCTACATTGATTGGGACCAGATTAAACATACAGCCGGATGACCACGTGCGCTAGTGTGAGTTAAACCCAGGGAGGTAGGGGATGCGAACTACCATAGGTGCATTCAGGCCATGATATCTTGCACCCCCCACAATCAAAAGGTATGGGGGTGTCCAGGGAGGGGCAAGGTGATGCCTCTACATTGGTTAGGACCAGAGTAAACATAAAACAGGATGACCACTTGCGCTAGTGTGAATAGCCCCAAGAGAAATAGGGGATGCAAATTACCACAGGTGCATTCAGGCCATGATATCTTTCACCCCCCACAATCAAAAGCCATGGTGGTCTCCAGGGAGGGGTTAGATGGTGCATCTACATTGGTTGGGACCAGATTAAACATAAAACAGGATGACCACTTGCGTCAGTGTGAGTTAACCCCAGGGAGGTAGGGGATGCAAACTACCATAGGTGCATTCAGGCCATGATATCTTGCACCCCCCACAATCGAAAGGTATGGGGGTGTTCCGGGAGGGGTTAGAGGACGCCTCTACATTGGTTAGGACCAGAGTAAACATAAAACAGGATGACCACTTGCGTCAGTGTGAGTTAACCCCAGGGAGGTAGGGGATGCAAACTACCATAGGTGCATTGAGGCCATGACATCTTGCACCCCCCACAATCAAAAGGTATGGGGGTGTCCAGGGCGAGGTTAGATGGTGCCTTTACTTCGTTTGGGACCAGATTAAACATAAAACAGGATGACCACTTTTGTTAGTGTGAGCTAACCCCAGGGAGGCAGGGGATGCAAAATGACCATAAGTGCATTCAGGCCATGATATCTTGCACCCCCACAATCAAAGGGTATGGAGGTATCCAGGGAAGGGCTAGGTGGTGCCTCTACATCATTTGGGACCAGAGTAAACATAAAACAGGATGTGTGTTACAGGTTTTGTGAATTACCATAGTTGCGTTCAGGCCATGATATCATGCACCCCAACAATGAAAAGGTATGGGGGTGTCAAGGGAGGAGGTAGGTGGTACCGATACATTGGTAGGGACCAGATTAAACGTTAAACAGGATGACGACTTGTGTCATTGTGAGTTAACCCCAGGGAGACAGAGGATGTGAATTACCATAATACATGTAGGGGGGGCTGATGGTGTCTCTCCCAGTATATATATGAGGTGAAAATGGGGCTGAAATAAAAAAGAAAACATTTTGGGGGTCATAGTAATTGGGGCATAGTAATCAGATAGATCTGTCTTGGAAGCAGACACAGAATTGATAGTTGTAGCTGTAAGGGGAATGGGGTCTTTCAATTGGAAATGCCCCATTGTAGTGTGTGATGGCTGAATGCATGAATGCAGAAGAACAGCGCTGCTGAGGACAAAAGGAAAGGAATTACACAGACTCTCACTAGTCTGCATTTCATGCCCATACAAACAGCCCAAACTTTAGGTAGCAGGCTTGAGCCTCATTAGCCCAGTGGTGTTGTATCCATGACATAGCGCAGCCCATACCAGTCACTTGCAGCAGTGTGTGATAATGTGCACAGTTTACCAAGCCGGTGGTGAACAGGGAGCTTAACACCTATTACGTAAAATACTGTTGACTTCCCTTCCCAATAACACATGCTGAAGGGAGACCCTACCGTGCACCCCCCTGCATTATGACAGAGTTGTGTGACTGAGCCCAACCTCCCACTTTATCCTTAAGAGAGGCTCCTGCAGGGATTCCTCATGCTTTGATGTTGGAATCAAATATAGAAAGGTTAATTATGCCATAAAACATATTTAAGCGCCCCATCTACTGTAACAGTACAACCTTTCTTATTATTATACTATTTAAAATATTAACATGTGCACCCTATCTGCTGTCACAGTACAACCTTTCTTATTTTGACTGTAGTGTGATGTTGGAATAAAATATAGAAAGGTTAATTATCCCATAAAACATGTTTAAGTGCCCCATCTACTGTAACAGTACAACCTTTCTTATGATTATACCATTTAAAATAATAACATGTGCGCCCTATCTGCTGTCACAGTACAACCTTTCTTATTTTGACTGTAGTGTGATGTTGGAATAAAATATAGAAAGGTTAATTATCCCATAAAACATGTTTAAGTGCCCCATCTACTGTAACAGTACAACCTTTCTTATTATTATACCATTTAAAATAATAACATGTGCGCAAATGTACAACTGAGCGAATGCTAGGCTCCCAGACTTTGCACAGTATTAAAAAAAAAAAACAACAACATGGGAAGCCGTATATTATACCATACTGTATGATATTTGGCTTCCCATGACAGAGTGAAGGCCCTGAAACAACGCCCACCTGGTAGCTCTGGCCAATCCCTGAATAGAGATGTTGGAGGGCGGGCTGTAGGCGGGCTATGACATTAGCTTTTCATTTCGGGCTGCATGTATGGCTGTAGCCATCAAGTGGGCGTGACTCCGAAGATTGCCGAACACTGCCTCCCACAATCTATCATGGCCCGCAGGATAGCATACAACACCCCGGCCATGCCTCCCTGTCACAATGCCTCTCCTTTAACAGCTCTGACTTCCTCTGCCGTAAATCGGGTCAGAGATATTTTGGGTCAGCATATAGCCTGCACCTTCCGCTTCTGTAAAATCTGCATTTAGCATCAAAAGCTGGTCCACAGAAAGATACTAATTGATTAAGGATGTTGCAGAGCGTGGAGCTTGCACTCTGGCCGCCATTTCTTCTTGCTGCTCAGCAGTGCCCCGTCTTCCCTCTTTTGACGGTTTTCCCTTTTTAACACTTTCCTTTTGTTGTGATCTTTGTAAGAGAGTTTCTCTTCTCACTTCTCAGATCCGGGTACTGTGCACACGTGGTGCACCAGCCTTGTGAACGTATAGAATAAATTATTGTCCTATCTTCTTCTTACACAAGATTTGTTGAGAAACTTAATGGAACAGAAATGGCACAGAGGCATGTGTTCTGCACCATCTTTAAAAGTATGAGCAAATCAACCTGTACCATTTTTGGGCTTGTTAGAACCTATGACGAGACTGAAAAATTGCAGGGCTGGTGCAGGAAAAACGTCAACATTTTAAATAAAAATAGATACTGTTACTCGAAAGTCAGGAAACAGTGATATATGTAAGTTGCGTGGGGAATGTCAGATGTTAATGCTACTGCATCACATGGCTGTAAAAGTGTAAAAGAAGTGTATGTAAAGGGTTCATATAACTCTAAGGGCCATCAATGAGTGTGGCTCTGTACCTACCATAGTCCTTACTAACGCGTGCCTTCACCAAATGAGGGCTTGATGCGCTCTGAGGAATCTGATAAATATTTCTTCGATTTGTGCAGATGGGAAGCAACAGTGCAAACTATGCCAATATGGACACCTGGAGGAGGGGGAAAAACTGGACTGGAGGACTTAAGACCTTGGTTCACAACGGGTATATGCAATGGGCAATGAAGACCCAATGCAAAATAATGGGAAACTTAATTCACACACAAGAATGACTGCAGAGCAAAGGCAATGATTACTGCCACCTGGGAACTTAGTTTTAGTGTAAATGAATTGGCAGAATATAATTCAAGGTACATTGAAATAAGGTACAACATGATGGAATAACATGCACGGTGAGTGCACATGACACAGCAAGGCGGAATATGGAAGGTAAACTGCAATTTAATATCATTTCACCCATGTCAGAGTAAAGTAGTAGTTACGCATTTCGATGGGGAAACCTTTAAATCAGGTTGAATATTACACAGGCGGAGTACAGGCAGATAGTTAAAAATACGCAGGCGTTATTCTGTATACATAAGCAATTGGAAGCGTTCAAATGAAATACTATACGCTAACTTCAACATGGAGACAAACACCTTTCTTTGGTAAAGCTAAACGTGATGAGCTAAGACTTCACACCCAAGATAATTCTGACAGAGCACAATGTATTGTTTCAACATGGTTACAAGGTATCATTCATCTATAAACTGCTTTATAAATTTTATAGAAGGAAGCACAGCTTATAAATATATGCATCCAAGAGTAGCTATGCTGGAGATCTAATTAACTACATACACTTCCAAAATGAGCCGGGAATGATTGAGCCCACACTCAATCACCTAAAATCTGAATATTGATGCTCAGCACTTTGGGCTTATTTGCAATAACTTCACTCATTTACACTGTTTGTAGAGACATATGGGGGAAAATCCAACAGTTCTTAAGTTGAAAATACAGGCCAGATCAACGGCTAAGATACTCATTGCAAGTTTGACCAGGGTATAAATTCGGTGGTGCAGGGAAGGTGGGAGTAGAGCTTTACCACCAGTCCATACCACAGAGAGGGTGAAGGAAGTTACTGGGCCCCCAGTGATCGGGAGACCCTTAATTTTGCCTCTAGTTTTTAAAAACTGCAGCTGGCAATGTGCAGCAGAGGGCACCAGCTGCGGCAGGGTCATGACCTTCTGCCTTGCTTTTCTTTTGTTTTCAGGCTTTAGAGCTGGAGCAGGGCTGTTACAGTCTGAGGTGGGCTGTGGCTCAGCGGAGGACAAGGTCACCACAGTTGAGTCCCCACAAAAGCAATCCAGACTGGGTGCAGGGTAGAAAAGGACAAAAGGTAAACCATCCAACAAGAAGGAACATCATAGGAGTGAGCAAGCTGGTGACTCAGATCGTTGCCTGGTGGGCTACTGTCAGACTTGCTGGAGCCGGAGCTGCAGCCAGTGGGAGCTGGTGTCCACATAGTGTAAGCAGACATGATCTAGACCTTTGGTGGAGGTGGTACACTGGGGCCGTATGGTATCCGAGTGGTGACAGCTTTTGCCCAGTCCCAGTTTTGGTCCATTGGCAGCTGTGCATGATATGATATGATATGATATATGATAATTTATTTATATTGCGCTCGGACACATGTGTTTCACCAGTACACATGGCTGTGACTGGTGCTGCTGGGCGTTCACTGACCTGGAGACGAAGAGGTGCAAGAGCTTGCCGGGAGGCTTTCCCATGGTGTGTGGGAGTTGGCTTCTTCTGGCTTGGTTCCTCTCGGCGGCTGGTTGCTGATCGTGCAGATCCTCTTCTCTTTGCCGGGAGGAATGATGTGGTCTTCCCTCAGGTGATGGAGCTGCTAATGGAGGCGTTGGAGCACTGGAGCCTGTGCACTGGTGCCCTGACTGACTGTTTCCTGGCTTTTGACTTGACAAGGTTAGGCTTGTGCATATGAGACTGCTGATGATTTTTCAATCCCTCATCCTCATTTTACTACTTGGATTCCTGGAGTGGACTTTTTAAATTTAATATGCACTTCGCACAAAGTACATTTTTTGGTTGAGGTGGATGGCTAGTTTTTATGTCTCCTAACACCCCATCCATGTGGCTTGACTCTCATTCTGTCAGTTTTTCTTTTGTATCCTGTTATTTGCCGTCTTGACTATTATTGTACCATTTCATACATATGACTGGAATGCTGGTGTACATGCAGTGAGAAAGGAATTAAAATGATGCAAATCCAAACATGAGGAACAGAGTTTCATAATGTTAATTAAATAAAACATCGACACAGGTCAGGTGCAGCTCCAGGACATAAAGTCAGAGGAGTTGACATCCCCCTTCTCTAAAGCAAAACAAAAGGTGCTTGTGGGATATATTTTGCCCAAAAGGAAGGAAACTGGATTTTGCCTAAACATTGCAGGGCATTGAAAACATGCTGAGATGAATGCCAAACGGAAAAGGCAGTACTTCTTTCCATCTGCCGCATATCATAAGGCTGCTTCAAATAAAGAGGAATCCACTTACTGATTGGGTCTTGCTTCTGGTTGATAAAGGCAAGAACAACTAAAGGCTTGTTCTACATGGAAAGCATGGCATTTGCAAACTCAGAAACTGCGATCATGGAAGGGGTGCATTTGTCAGCTGAAATAATAAACACATGGAGTTCAAATTTCCCTTGCCAAAATTAACATATCATGATGAGAAAATGAAGTGTTGGCAAGACGCAATTATATTAAAAATAAACAGAAGGCCTCATGTGCCCAGAGATATGTAGCCTCACAAAGATCAGTGTCTGTTTCTAGAGGCATGACTTTAAGTTTCTAATTCGTGAGAAGGACTCAGTTTCTATTCAGAACACTGAAGCAGTGACAAGGAAGGAATTCTATTGGGGCTTGTTCTTTGAGATAAGCAACAAGATGGCATTAGCCTTGGGAGAAGAAAGGCTGATGACCTTAAACCAGGCAAATGTCAACAATAGAGTAAACACCCTGTTCAGAGGAGAAATCAAGCTTAAATGTGAAATGAAAGTGAGGATCTGCATATATGTTTGAAGGTTCCAATTAGTTTAAATGGACAATCTTATTTTGTTCATTTTGTCAGGAATCAAAAGTCGTAAAATAATGGTTCAAGCATTACTAAAAAGCTGCTGAACAGGCACTTTTAGTGAAGTTACCCTTATCAAATTTCAACCTTGGGGACAAGAGTTAAAACCTAGAATGTGTTCTCAACTCCCGAGAATATGTCACAAAGCAGAGATTCTGAGATGTGATAACTTTATAAATGAGATATCTGCGTAGAAAATTTCACGTTTATAACTATCATAATTTTAGTATAAACCGCGAAAAACCGCTGTTTGAACGTGCAACCTCGTGCAAACATGGGAATTTTTTGATCAAGTGTGGCATGATTATCTAAATATGTATATATTGTTATGTTTATTTGTAAGATAAAAACTTTTGCAATGCAGTGGCTATTTAGGTGAAAAATTGAAAGGTGTAAAATGGAAACTCCAGTGGGTGGATTCATCCCTCCCATCATTTCAACTACATAGCAACAGGAGCCTATTGACAGAGAGGTGCTGAGCCTTGGGGGTGGAGATGAACATAGGGGTCCAATTAAAATTCAGGGCCAATAATCTAGCAACTCCTAATTAACATTTTTCAGTGGTTTGGTTTTGGGGTTAACACGTGGATGCACAAGACAGAGGACGAGAGCTGCCTAAAATCATGTGGGTGAATACTGAAAGAGGGTTGCAGAATGTAACCTTGGCTGTAAGGTGCCTCACACTACCTGGGGTGGAACTGCTAATGAGAGTGCTGAAGGAAATCAGAAAAAAAAGAGTCTGATCTTTGCAAAGGGAGCCAAATAGAGGGATGAACGCGGGTGGCTATACATGATTAAGGTGCTTGACCAGATCCCTGTTTTCTCCAAGACAGGGTCCAGAAATGCTGATGTCTTCCCTGAGTGCCAGCCTCAGAGACATTCTATGTAAGTAATGTGTCTAACTGAACCATGTTTTGGGATTTGATCTAATACCTTCCCCATAACCAATGAGCAAGGGCATGGCAGTTGACCCTTAGCATTATACAAAATAATAATTCAATTAATTTGCCTATAGCTTAATAACAGAGTGATTTTGTTAACATTCAAAATTAAGAAAACCGCTCACAGTGTGAATATGAAATATAGTCATTTAGGTGAGTTGTTATTCCTAAATCCATTCCCAGCCTCAAAACTCCCTGAAGGGAAGGGGTGTCGCTGTCTAAAAACGAAATTCCTAATTGTTCACCACTCCTCAGACTTGGCCTTAAAGCAGGGGGGTGATACATATACACGGAATGCCAGGGTTTTTGGTGCTGGGGCGGAGATGTGTCTTGCTAAATGAAATAAAGTGAAGTTCCTAATTGAAATGTACATTCTATACAGAGATTGAGAAAGTGATTCCTGGTAGAAGAGATACTGCATTGATAGGGGTTAATTGAAGAATGGTTCTATCAATCCAAAGTATTATCAAATGTCTATGGTGCTTTCGAAACTGTAAGTGTGCAGGGAAATTAAATTTACAAAGCTCTGCATGTGTGAAATTGCTTTTGATAATTGAAAAAGGTTGCAGTGGATTTAAATGTAAACCTTATCAAGGTGTGCTAATGCTCTTGATATTTTTTTTCAATTTTTTAAGCAGATTGGGAATGTTTTCCTGTGTTTCTTATTTGGTTTAGCAGGTTTTTCGTCCTGTGATAAAACAGCTAAAATATTTTTTTTTAAAAGGCTCGTTGGGAAAACACAGGAACACAGAGCATGCTGGAGGCTTTCAGCTGCGGATGGAGAACAGTTTGCTCATGCCGCTGAAGTAGGGTTTCTCAATCTCACTCATCATCTCAAAATGTAGAGACGTCTGGCAGAAGTTACATTGGGCTGAGAAGTGCCGCTTCGGGGGCAATCCACTGCTGTTCCAGGACACCTGCAGTTTTTCCAGGAAGTAATTAATCATCGGCGGTGGGTGGGGTGGGGTGGGCGCGATCCGCAGCAGCTCTTCGCCATTAGGGAGTGTGGGATAGTTAATTGCTTGGATGTAGATATTGTCATGGCTCATTAGTATATCACAGATTTCAGTGTTTGTAGCAGCATCTGCCCCTCAAATTGGAATGATGTGACTGGGAAAGTGCACAACAGGGAAGCCAGCGTCCATCAACGTCTGTCTGAGGAGTTTTACGTTGCTCTGGTGCCGGTGTTGTAGTGCTTGGCCCTCTTCACTCTTCAGCATCCTAACAGATTCCATGACACCAGCCAAAAGCATGGGTGGCAGAGAGGTGGTGAAAATTAAGCCAGCCACATAGGAGCAAACAGTGTCTATTAGGGAGCATGTGCTAGCGATGTTTCCACCAACTCAGCCAAAAGCTTTGCCCGAGTTCCCGAAATGATGCCCATTTTGAGCATAACTTCATCTTGGTCTCCAATCCCACCCCCACGAGCGCCATACAGTCCCACGGCAGGCACTTCACCAACAAAGGTTCTTGCTCCATACTCGTGAGCCACGTTACACAGTTCTTCTAAAGGAGTGCACCTTCTCAAAAGCAACAATTTTCGGGACGGACGGATACAAATTCTTCAGGATATCACAGAGTTAGGAAACATCATTATTGCAGAATATATATTTGGGGAAGCCGCTGTTGTCAATCACCTGTATCATGGAGCCATTGTTCCCAGTGTTCGAATATATCTTGCAGCCTGGTAATATTTTGGCCAGAGTGAAAAGTGTCATTTGCCACAAAACAGGATTTAAAACAACAAAGCAGCATCTTTGTCATGCATGATGATCGGCCAATTCTCGCTCCAGATCAAAACGAAATGTACTAGTCCCAGAGATGTTCCGGGTTGCTCCGGCACCAGCTGCAAGTTGCTTTAAGGTTTCAGTAATTGTCCCAATGACCCGCGGGTGATGACTCATCCCCAGGTAGCCATTGCTGCACCAGAAGAACACCTCCTTCTTGCTGATCAGCTAGTCAGAATAGTCGTCTGCCATAGCGAAGGGGCGAGTTCTGCGATTCACAGTCTTAAACACACGGTATGTATGATCCTTCTTTTTGTCATCTATTTTCTTCTAAAAAAAACTTGTCATACATGACAGTGTGTAAAGATGTCGTCATATTATCCTGGAGGAGATGGGACACGGTTTCAGGTCTTTGCTTCAGTACATAATCATGGGATTTCTTTACCAAGCCCGGCTGCTCCTTCGCATCTGTCTGAATCTTAATAGCTTCTCGTTTAATTGGTGAGTTAGCCAATTCTTTACTTACAACCTGCATTTCTTTGGCATCCTGATGCAGCGCCAGGCTCGCTTTACGGAACACGTTGCTATTGTCAGGGTTCATTTGTGCTGCAAGAAAGGGGCCTTTGGTGGCAGTCTGCTGGGTGGCATTCATTGCAGAGTGACCTGGTGGAAGATGGGATTCTCCAGCAGGAGAATCGGCCACCTATCCGGCACTGCTGGGATCCCGGCCAACCCAGGCAGCGCTCCTTGGCTTCCTTTCCTGCCAGGCTGCTCTCCTTGGCTTCCTGGCAGTGAGCAGCAGAGGTCTGCAGGACACAGGCAGCAGTTCCCTCCATCATCACCTGACATCTCTGGGCATAGGTGATCACTGACTGACCAGCCTTCTGCAGGGACGACTGACATGCATGTTTTGTTCTGTGTGCTGAAGTCAGAGCAGTGAAGGTGCTCGCGCTAGGAGTGACAGGGAGAGTCAAAGGCCGAAGATGTGCACTGAACCAGTGTATCAACAGCAGCGACTCAATGGGCATGATCTTGCAATGTTCCAAGGTACTGTCTAATGTTTGTGTGTGATAGAATGTTTGAACTGTGTATTTGACCTGTGTTCTATTTCCATGAGACCCATAAGTGAAAATATACATTGGGTATAATTTCTGTTTTTCTTAATGTTGATTATGTGAGAAACCTGAGGGTATTCTCCCTCCTAGATTCCCTGGATCCTCTACTCAGGTGTCTAAGGGAAAGGCCATTGCTTTTGGATCCTGACCCTGGGGGTGGAGAAGTGAGGGAGGATGACATGAGTGGAAGTCCTTAGGAACTTGGAGTAGAGTATCCTTAGGAGAGACATGGTATCCCCCTTATCGTGTTGAGATTCAACCAAAACCTCCCTCGACCTTTATAGGTTATTGTAAAGCCGTAATTATTTCCCCACATATAACACCTAACAGCACCGAGAGGAAGAAGAGGCAACTAAGATTAGTGAACAACACACACTTTCACCACTCTGCTACTAGGACGAGGAAGATGCCTGCAGGGAGCTGTAAGGGTCAGGCATGTCCGTGTAATTATGTTCAGGCAAATCTCATTAGAGACCCACACCTGCAGCCTGTAAAGGGGCTGGAGGTGTATAACAGGAGACTGGTAGGGCAGAGCAGGGAGCAAGAGGATGGTCTGGAAGGAAGAAGACAACAGGGGACCATACTGCCGTGGTCGGACCGGATGAGGAGCCAGGGTGCCAGCAAACTGCCCAGAGGACTTACACAGCCCATGACAAGGGGGCCGAGTAAGCGTTGCCAGTCTGGGAGGCTCTGTGACCTGTGCTCAGCAACAGGAGCTGCTGGAGAGCATGAAGTAAAGAGGATGCCGACCACATCCGGGAAACCCATTCCGGTCACCGGCGTGGGAAGAGAGACATGTGGCGGTGAGCGAAGAAGAAAAGGGTGAGTTTCTTGATCTCCACAGTGCTGGAAAAGGAAGGGGAACCACTCAACAGAGAAGCCACAAGCCTGTGAGTGTTGGAGCAGACATGTTTTCTCTGGGGCGCTCCAAGAAGCATATATTGAATACTGAATTAATGGAACTTTACAATTACATGAAAATAATGATTATGGCATACCGAATTAAATGACGCAATGCTTCTTGAATTGCGGATTGAAGGCGGCTTTAAAAATTATATGAAACAAATGTTTATTGAATATCTAACTGAATGAAACTTTAAAAATCAAGCAAAGCCAATACTTGTTGACTATTGAAGTGAATGGAACTTTAAAAACATCAAAACAAATGCATATTGGATGCCGCTATGGCTACAATTAAGAGGCCTGAATGCTTATTGAACACAGAATTACCAGAAACCATGAAATGAAGCATTTTAAATGTTAAATGAAATAAACCAATTGAACCAAGTAAATATTCCCAGTGCCCAGGGGAAAACGAATTACAAAAGAGGGCATAAGAGTGACAAAGTCATAAGAAGGTGGGTGTGAGTAAAATACCCTTAACAGACCTTTTGTGAATAAATGCAGGGGGACAGGGCCAAAGGCTGGAAAGGATGTGTGACAACTGATGCCAAGAGGCTGACAAGGAAAAGTCAAGAGGCCAGGAGTCAGGGATCCTGGTTGTGTGACCTGTGATAATGGGCCTCATTATGACTGAGGCAGTAGCCGTGCCGGTAAATACTGGCACGGCTGCCGCCGGAGTCATGAAATTACCGGCACCCGGCAATGGAGATCTACTGGGGCATTCCAGCCCCAGCAGTCGCAGTTATTCCCCTTTGCCGGGTGCCAGTAATAATTGCTCCCCATTCCCATTTGAGCCCCATAGGGCTCAATGGGAATGGGAAGGCTGGATGCACTGGCACCATTTGTGAATGGTGCCGTTGCATCCGACATGGTCTGTTCGCGGGAGCCAATACGCCTGCCAGGTCAGACCTGGTGGCAGAGAAAGCACCTGCGAGCAGAACTCATAGTTTGCTGGTCCGGTAACAACGGTACTGGCAACCTTACCGGTACCATTGGTACCGGACGCGCAAACTTGTAATAAGGCCCAATGTCTTGGGGAAGGGACCCCTGAGGCTTGAGAAGCTGCATTGTGTGGTCTTGAGAAGAAAGCCTCAAGGCAATGGGCCTCATTACAAGTTTGGTGGTAGCCTTGCCGGTAAAACCGGCGGGCTGCCGCCAAACATGCGATTTTTCCAGCACCCACGAATGGCCAATTACCAGGTCATTATGGCCCCATAGGGCTTAATGGAAATGGGGAGGTGGGATGCACCAGTACCATTCAAGACGGTGCCAGTGCATGCAACATGCTCTGCTTGCGGGTGCCGGTACGCCCGCCAGGTGAGACCTGGCGGGCGGGAAGGCACGCGCGAGCATAGCTTGTAGTTTTCTGGTCTCGTAACAATGGTACTGGCAAGCTTACCGGTACCATTGTTAGTGAAACGGCAAACTTATAATGAGGCCCATTTTTTGTTTTCTATGAACTGTGCTGCTGTTACGCTCACCTGACTCCCACAGAGGCGCCGGTCTGATCTGGGCTGCTGCAGCCTCCTCCAGCATAATGCGTAGGGCCGAGGTGTGTCATTTGTCTGGCCTGTAGGAGTACTCTTCTGTGAATGGAGAAAGGGGAATTAACCACCCGTGAGTGAGCGTAATTTCCCCCACCCCCGTTGTTCTCCCCACTGACCACCTCCGATGTCCCCTCCAAAGTCTCACCTTAGGTTTTGAAAGGGTGAGCTCTCTATACTGCTTCGAGCGCAGGGGCGCGTGATGGACCGGTTGCTCCACTGGTCAAAGGAATTGGTGAGTTCCAGGGCTATATTGACTCTCCCGGCAAGACGCCGTAGGTATGCAGTTTGTAAGAGTTCAAATGCCTGACCATCACTCTTATCCAATCCCGTAATCTGTGGTCTTTTCCTTTATTCAGGTGCTGAGAGAAAACCAGAGTCGAGGAGTTATACCTCCGGCGGTAAAATCAGGTAAGTCTATGGCGGGAGGTGGCTCCCCTTGATTGTCCTTTTGATTCACACTGTTGTGCTTTTGTTTCCCCTTAGGGGCTGGGGTACGGCGATGGTGCAGTGGGAGCTGCGCCGACCCGAGGCGAGGAATGGTTCCCCCGGTGGTAAATCAGGTAAGTCTTAGGGTGGTAACGAGTATTCCTCTATATGTTCCCTTAGCTCACCTTATTGTCTTTATCTTCCCCCAGGTGCCGGAATGCAGCGGGAACATGCAGGAGACTGCGGTGAAATGTGAAGATGCTGCGAGGAACGGTGAGTGCAGCGCGGCGCTGCTGCTGGCGATGCGGCGCATTTAAAAATGGAGTCTTTCCCTTGGTTCGACAATGTGATGGCTCTGGAATCAGGTAAGAAGTTGGTAAATGCCCTAGTCTAACCTTCCTCCTTCTTTCCTTTGTTTCTAGGTACTCCGGACTCGAGGCAGACGTGGCTGAAGTCTGGATGCTGCTGCAGGCACGGTGAGCGTTACGCTGCTGGATGCAGAATAACGCGAAGCGTGTGCTGCTCTTCGGGCGTGGTTTAAATAGCCTCCAAAGTAGTTCCAGGTAAGTATTCCTCCATCGCCACACCCGAGTGGCAAAAGAGTCCCTAGGTAAAGCAGTCCCTTCTAGGCCTCTTGAGGGCTTGGATCCCTTGCAGCATGGTCTGCATCAGGTAAGTCCAGGTAAGTTTTCCCCTTATGAGCCTGGCGCCTCTGGCGCCAGGACTGAAGTCTCATATGAGCCTGGTGCCAAAGGCGCCAGGACTGTGTCCAGATGGCCCCTAACAGGGGTCGCTGGGCCCTTCCCCAGGAACGTGATGCCTGCTCCCGGGGCTGCTGGACCTGGTCTGGTTCCCAGGGGGTAGGCATCATGACAGCTGCTTGAAACTTGGGGAAGGGAACCCAGAGAACTGGTTTGGAACTATATCACCTTGAGCTTAAGAAAGGTAATCTTGAGACTTTTTTGTGGAACTTTCTTATACTTGGGGAAGGGGAGCCAAAAGAAGCTGTGACCTGGAAGCACAGAAGTTTGAGTTGCAAACTATTTCTTTTGATTTTGATATCCCTACACATTGGTTAATGGGTTTTGGACACAGACAGTCTTGTATGTTGAACTCTTGCACTCAGACTTTCCTTAGTTTCATTCAGGTAGGGGAATCCCACCTTAGCATAAGGCAACTCAAGCCTTCTACCATCCCGATATTTAATTTAATAAAGTATCTTGTTTTGAATGTTAAGTCTGTTGTCTGTGTCTTGCTTCATGATGCCTTAGCAATGTTATGTTATTTTGACTCGTAGAGCGCACGGTTGCCGAAGCATCATGACGCAAGACAGGGAAAGCCATATATAGAACATCACAACAAGACCATGAGACAAACAGCTCAGAACAAATATGTTTTAACGCTTTACAAAAAGCTAAATGATTTGACAGAAGTTTCCTAAAAGGAGGAAGAATGTTCCACAATTGCCCTGCTGCAATCGAAAAGGCACGACCTTCCCCAAAAGTGAGTCTGTCTTTCTACTGAAGCTTTGTTTTGTGCCACAGTGAAGGTGGCATGTGTTCAAGTATTAATTGAAACATTTCATAAATATATATTCTTTCTGTACACCGGCCTGGTTCTTGGCTTAACATTGCGCAAGGGGGGAGAGATTCATTGGTTCTAGAGGAGCCATAGACAGGGCTAGATAGAATATCAAGGTCTATTTGTGTGGTGCTGCTGATTCAGGGGAGAAAGTACTCCCCACATTACCAGTGATCCCATAAATATATCTCACATGATGGCTGGAAGGATTGAATTCATGGAATCCGTGGGCATTGCTTTGGGAAACCCTCCAGACCAAGCCATTACAAAAGGGGAAAGACCATATGCAAATCAGGCTTGGTCTCACCCCCAAAGGGGCAGAACATCCCACAATGCCTGGCCATGTTCTTTCTGCACGAGACCACAATCATCTCCAAACATGTTTCAGCCTCGTTGGGCCTCATCAGTGAGGAGCAGCTTGGGTTTCTAGGAACAGCAAGCACGAGATGCATGTCTGGGCATACCCGTCCCATTCGAGGTGACCACAGCAAAACAAAACAAATGATTTGATGGCTGGAAGGTTTAGACTGAATCTTAAACCTCTGGCAATTGCTCTGGACAACTCTCCAGACTATGGTTCTACACCTGCCGAACCATTACAGAATGGGAAAGACAATATGCAAATCAGGCTTGGTCCCACCCCAAAAGGGGCAATCCATCCTGAACTCCTTGGTCACATCCCTTCTCCAATGGCTTGGCAGGCAAGAAACTATGGTCTGAAGGGTTGCTCAGAGCAATTTTCAGAGGTTCAAGATTAATTCTAAACCTTCCAGCTATCATCTCTTTGTTTTTGCATCCTCCTTCGCTTGCAGGTGACTGAAAGTATGAAAAACAACTAAAATGTTAAATGTATGAGAGGAACAGGATGGAGGAAGAATGGTTTGCAACTCAATGGTTTCGTTTGAGGTGACACACTAATAAACACAGCGCAGTATAGGGTCAGAGGAGGGGACATCCTCTTCCTCTAGGTGCCAAGAAGTCTGAAAAAACGACTGAGCGCTAGGTATAGGAGACAAAAGGTGGCAGGAAGAATGTTTTACAACATGGGGGTTCTGTTTGAGCTGACACACAAGCAACACATGGCCAATGTAGGGGGGGCAAGGAGGCTTGGTGGATACAAGGGTTTTCAGAGTTCTGGGCTGAGGAAAGTTCCAGCTATGCTTAGTCATTGCCATTGAAACACATTGCTGTCTACACAAAGACATTGCATCCATATCATTTCAATGCACATTTAAAACGCACTATATCTCATCAGTTTTCTAATTTGAAAGCACAGTTATTACTGTGCACTGAAGTGATTCCTTTGTCACCTGTTCTTAGGGCAGTCCTTGCCTGGCTGCAGTTTCAGACTGTTCGTACTGGCACAATGTGGTATCATCAGCCTATCCTAGCGGGTGCAGGGCCCACAGACCATTGCTTCTGTGTTTCAGATCGTACCATCAGTATGTCACAGGGGGATAACTATGGATGCAGTATGGACACATTATTATATTATAATAGTTTTTTATAACGCTTAATACCAAAGAGGTTTCTAAGCGCAGGCCCGGGATTTTAACCTGTAATACTATGTTGTCGGGGGGGATTCTGCCGGGGTCGGCCGGGCCGTCCGCAGACCTCCGGGCAGGGAGGCCCCAACTCCTCCCGTGTATATCTCGGATCGAGACAGAGTATGAGGCACACACAAGGAGCAAGGCAACTTCTGTCGTTTATTATGCAAACGGCAGGGATGGGTCAAGGAGCGCACGCGTTCGTCCTGACACACACACAATAGTGGGGCTCGCAGGCCCTTTTTACTACATTATGACGCGCTACTTGCGTCATTCCAAAAAGTTACCAAAAGAACCTATCGCCACTCTTGATTGGTTGCTCGAGTGGTGGGGTTAGTATAGTACGCCTATAGAGAATGATATTAGTGGTTAAGATGTAGTCAGGTGGTATATCTGGGTTGTCCCTACAATTAGATACATAAGAATTGTTACATGAAGACCCCTGAGGATTGGCTAACGTTACTGACGTCTGAGATAAGAACCTCATGTTCTGATTGGTGCATCCGTGAGCTCCCCAGCCTGGGACCACCGTTGTTCCCAGCACACGGTGCACCTGTGGTTGCAACAGTGTTTCAATATGGGTACGTGCAGGCAATGTGAGGATTTATTCATAGGTGGGAGACTGACCGTTCCCACTGTAGCAGGTGTCCATTGAGCCTTTCAAGTGTGTCGGCCTGCGTCTCGTAGCGAGGTACCCAGACGCCTTTTCTCTCCTGGGTTTTGGCATCTCGTCAGGTTCGGCTTGGTCACGTGGGGAGGGACCGTGTTTGAGGCATAATTCTGCACAATTAATATTGTTTTTCCACTGTATGTCTGGTTTAATTTGCAGATATGATTTTAACATTGGTACGTGGAGTGCGAGGTTGCAACATCGTGCCTTTGAAGATTTGTTTCTTGACTGTGGGTTTGCAACATTACGACCTTGGCTGGTTGCTCCACTGGGTTCTTTCTGCAGGCTCAGCAACCTGACTTTTGCTTTGTTAATGTCCACGGGAACTCTTGCTTGAGGCCTACTTGGGCCTGGTGCACGAGTAATCCATTTAGTGCATGGATGCTTTAGGTTATAGTGGCATACAGTTTCATGGCCAGTATCGTGTTTCCATTATATCTCTCATGATGGTAACGGGTTTCAAGAGAAGCGTGAGCAAGCGTTATAAATGAGCTCATGGTGCGTCTTGCGTTTCTGCATTCTGAAAGCCTATGTAAAAATAATAAAGATGCACGTCCGTGAATAAGCCTGTCGCCTACGTCAGAGCACTGAGTATGTTCTTCGTGTAGATTGGTGTGGAAATGTTCAGCGTGTATAATAGTTCAGCGGTGCTTCCCGTTATCTAGGTCGTCATGGCATCTCTAACGATGTGTAGATTTCAGTCTAGTTGGTCCGTGCCGCAGGTGTCGGCATGGCCAGTGCGGGCTGTTGGGCAGGCAGATGGACACATCCGTATGTTTCTGTACCAGGGTATTTGGTCATCTGGTAAATGGGCAAACTCTTCTCGTGGCGGGTGTCTGGGCCGCGACCCTCTAGGCCAAGCGCGAGAGGTGAAGGACGGGAGTCTGGTTTTCCATTCTCCCACTTCAGTCCCCCCTCTGGTCGACTTGTCGACCACAAACATATCCTTCTCGTTATCTCCTCTTACTCTCCATATCTTGGTTATCCCTCCGAGATGTCCATAATGGTTTACGTGATCTTCAAATGACCAATACATGTATTCGCATGTTCCTCCAGGAGTACAGTACACCCATCTTCCTATGTAGCTCCTAGGGTTCCTTGGGTTCTCGATCTTCACTGATGGTGGGTCTAGATGATTGGCGATGATTTGGGTGCGCAACTTCTCCCTTTCGTGTATTATCACACCTGTGTGCTGGCCGTCATCCGCTGGCATCAAGGGGTGCATTCCCACCATTTCCAGCAACTCATCAGTTGAGCGCGCCTTCCGGGCTTTCCAAAATCTAATTATTATCAGTGCAGCTCCAGCCAAAATAGCACATCCCACTATTATTTTCAGTCCATCTGACAGCCAAGATGGCATCCATGACCATAATAGTGAAAACCAGCTTTTATCCTTGTTTACGCCGTTACTTTCGTCCATCATTTTGGAGTGCATCTGGGCCAATTGTGAAACTGCTTCTGTTAGTGTACCATTGTCGGCATCGTTGGCAGGTATGAACGTGCAGCATGATTGTCCTATCTTTGCACAAACTCCTCCTTCCATTGCTGTGAGAAGGTCCAATACATATCTGTTCTGTAGTGCTACCATCCTTACAGCTCGCAGCTCCTCTTTAATTGCGTTAAACCCATTTACTGTCGAATTTATGGTCATCATTAGTTCCCATCTGGTTATTTGCAGCCATTTTGCGTTTGCGTATGCCTGCAGTCCCGGATGTATTATTGAGGAGAAGAACATTGCTGCTCTGCTGAATAGTCTGTGTTCTGGCGGTATTGAGGTTAGTTCCGTTTCCGACCTTCCCCACAGATAATTTCCTGTTAATGGCTCTCCTTGTCTTTTTCTCCTGTTTAGGACAGTATCATTGCTGTTGGTCCTGTTTTCTTGCTCCTTCTGAAGTGGTGCAGATCTCTTTCTTCTCCTGTCTCCTTCATCCATTTTCGGAAATTTCGCCACATCGACATGCTTCTTAGGTACCACTAGTGATGGTACATTGACGTGTACCATTGTGCACACACCACTCCACAGGGGAGGCAGTGTATGATATGCCTTTTCTCCGCAGGCCCAATAATGGTCCATTATTACTGCTGTTCCCGCTCCCCCCTCAGGTAACTCCATCACACTTGCACAATTGGTGTTATATCCCACGTCCACCTCTCCTTTATGCTGGTAACATACTTTGGGCGCAGTCAATGGTAATATAGTTATCGGGTCTTCATCTTCTTCTACCCACGTGAGCATTGGTACATACTTGATCCATGTCGTCCAACATCGATGATTGTGTGTCTCGATGGTTGAGATAGTTTCTTTTGTTACCATGTTGCTGCCAACCACTCCTATCTCCCAGCTGGTACCCAGGAACACCTTTCCTGTTATCGTCAGTAATGGCCTCTCCCAGCATCCTTGTCTACCCGGAACTTCCGTGGCGTACCAATCACATGGTAGATACTGCAGTGTTACCTTCTTTGTTTCTCCTTTTTCAGGGCCACTTGTTATGTATCTGAATGCTTCAGCATGTAAACTGGTCTTGTGATAACTCAGATAGGTCTTGAGGAAGTTGTTTTCATATGGGTATGAGTCTCGTGTTTTCCATGTCATGTGCACTACTGTTCCTTGGAATCTTCCTTTCGTTTGGAACAGGGCCAAATATATTATGCACTGTGCTGTTTTTTCATCTATTTCTGTGGCAACAAATGTTCGTGAAGCGCTCATGGCGTATGGTATTAATGAGCAAACGTAACAGCTATCCTCAGTTGTCTGCTTACCAATGCGGGTCATGTGCTGGTACCATATGTTGTTTGTGACGTGTGCTGAATCTTGTACATAATTATCAATACCTTTATTGTCTGAGTATGTGCTGCGTTTAACTTTATTTCGCTTTTGTTCATTGTTACTGTTACCACCTGACGTAACACCTGTTGCAGCAGGGAGGTGGGGTACATTAGGTTTGGGTGCAGCAAAAAAACTCATAGCATAGCTGTACTGCCATACAGAGGCAGCCAAAACTCCGGTGATCATAAAAATCCCTATTATTTTTATTACATATGCTAACCTCACCGACATTTTTGCTCTTACCTTGCTGCAGTCCTGGCAGCGTATTCTTGCGACGTTAAAGTTGCCCGCCTAAAAATTCTCAAAAAGTGCTTGTTATTAAATGTTAGTTTTGTTTCATTAAGCTCTCCCTATCAAATAGTCATTCAGTGCCCAGGTGAAGAGTTGCTCCCACGCTACTCTAAGTGATCGGTCTCTCAAGACCGGCAAGTATGGGCGGAGGTGGGGCATGTAATTTTCTATGGCCAGGAGGAAGGCCGTGTAGTATACACGTACCCTTTTCTTTTTTAAGTATGTTGGCCTTTTTATTTCGTATACAAATTGGTGTGACAATTCTTCTGGGTAACTATCGTCTGGCAGCACCATCTACGCCTGCACACTGAATTTGTTAGATAACTTTTCTTAACAATACAATATTACGCAGCTCCTGTATGTGCGAGAGAAAAAGAGAACATTCACGTGTTTACATGTGTATTGGTGCAAGCGAAGTCCTTAGTTTTTATTACAATTGTATTTAGTAGTCAATGGGGGGGGGGTTTGCTCAGATGGCGGGAGCAGTTTTACTCTTTGAACGTGTGACCATGGGGTGGGCAGTGTGGGGATCACCCCCTTCTTCGTCCGTTATTCTCTCCGAGGGAACAATTGGGTCGTTGTCTGTGGTTGTGTTTTCTTCCGCTGCCGGGGATGTTGTTGGCGTTTTTCCAATGGACCTGTCGTTGGCGCTGGGGCGGGTCTGCAGTTTGTAGATTTTTACATCATGCAGGTGGTTCCACGCACGCTTATCCTTTAGTTTTACTGCTCTTGTTGATACGTCCTCTACTAAATGGGGGCCAGTGAACCTCTGCTGGTTCCACTTTCTATTAAAATTTCGAAGTAGTACGTGGTCACCTTTGGCAAGTTGGCACAAGTTCTCCTTTCCCAATTCTGTATTTTCGTCTATTTCTTGGTTGCTGGTGGACCCGCCCCGTGTGCGCTCGAGCTGTTGAGACACAAACACAACGCTAGTAATCAAAGAAGACACATATTGATACATTTCATCACCTAACACATTCGCAGAACTTTCTTGGTCGGTGAATGCCCTTGACGTTGGTGTTAGGGGAAGGCGCATTTGGCGTCCAGTAACCACCTCGTGTGGGGTGAGGTGGTGGTCGGACCCTGGCCTGTTTCTAAGTTCGAACTGTGCTAACGGAAGGCAATACAACCAACTTTTCTTTGTTGTTTGCTGTATTTTAGCAATTGCCTCCTTCAATAGGCCATTCAGGCGTTCACATACACCATTGGCCTGTGGGTGGTACGCACATGCAAATTTGTGTTTAATGTTCAGTAGGGATGTGATATGCTGGAACATTTCATTTGCGAAATGGGGTCCGTTGTCTGATCTTAACACCTCGCACACTCCCCACCTGGGGAATACCTCCCTTACTATAAATTTGGCTGCTCTAAACGCATCAGGGTGTGAACAGGGCCCTGCTTCGATCCACCTAGAAAATGGGCATACTACTACTATCATGTATCTATTGCCTTGACAAATGTTGATCATATCAACATAGTCAATGTGGAGGTGCCGAAAAGGTCCTTCTGGTCGGGGTATGGTACCTCTTATCACCTTTAAAGTATGACCGGCCGTGAACTGTTGACATGTAAGGCAATTGCTGATAAAATTTGACACATGGGATGTTAACTCGGGACAGAACCAATCTTCTCTAATTCGTGCTGCTATTATTTCTTTGCCTGTATGGGCAGGGTGATGTAATTGGTTCAAGGCGGTATTTAACAATGCCAATGGTATTACAACTTTCCCAGTGCCACCCTGGCGCCATAGTGCGTCGGTTGGTGACATTGTGCATCCTCTTTTCACCCATACTTCTTTTTCGGCCATTGGTGCAGCCGCTTGTAACTCCATAATCTGGGTGGCTGGGAGATGGGTGTACCCTTCTTTTATTAACATCTCCCTCGCTATTCCCCTCCCTCTCCCTCTCTGTGAGTCTGTGGGGTTCCATATCTCACCAAAATATGCAGCATATTTTGCATGTGCGTCTGCTGCTGCATTTCCTTTTGATATATAGTCTTCTCCATTGGTGTGTGCTGTGCATTTTACTAGGGCTAGTTCTTGGGGATCGTTTATTACTTCAATTAGTTCAGCCAACAAGAGGGCATGTTGTACTGGAGTGCCGTCAGCTCTCCTAAACCCTCTTCTTCTCCACTTTGATAGCCCTGAGTGGACAGTGGATGTAACATATGCACTGTCGGAATATATAGTAACTTTTTTATCAAAACTTTCCTTTAGTGCCAATATGAGTGCAACCAGTTCCGCCGCTTGAGCAGAGTAATGCTGTGGTAATTGTACACACTTAATAGCCACACACACTGGCGCTTCCATCATTTGTACTACTGCTGCCCCAGTCCTCCTTATCCCGTCTCCTTGATCAATAGTTGATGACCCATCAATAAACAAAAGCTCACCTCCCTCTAGTGCGTTTTCTTCAACTTTCCTAGTACATGAGTACATCTCAGTTACTTGGGTGCAGTCGTGGGCGTAATCTCCCTCTTCAATTACTTCTGCTAGGAACCTTGCAGGGTTAACCGTGCTACATCTAACAATTGCCAGTTCAGCTTTGGACAAAATAATCTCATAACCTGTTGCCCTCTGTGTCGTCAGTGTGGACTTAGGTTTATTCAATATCGCAAATAGTGCATGTTCTACAAATAGTGTAGTTGGACACCCCATAGTTATTGATGATGCTTTTTCTACTGCAAATGCAGCTGCAGCAAGACCTTGTTCGCAAGAGAATTGTCCTAACATTATTGGATCTAAGTGACCGCTGTAAAATGCTACTGGTTTATAGCCCATGCTAGTCTTTTGGGCCAATACTGCTTTCATTACTGCTGAGTCGCAATGTGAAAATATAAAAAATCGTCGCTCATAGTCTGGGGATGCTAGTACTGGAGCAGTTGATATTGCTTCTTTTAATTCATCAAATGCCTCCTTCATTTCCATAGTCCATCCCAACTTTTTCTCCCCTTTATTTGCTTCCTTCAAACCCTCAAGCAGGGGTCCTATGTAAGAGCTGTAATCAAATACCCATGCTCTACAGTAGTTGCACAGTCCCAGAAATTGCTGCAGTTCTCTTACAGTCTGTGGCACGGGAGTGCCTGATATTGCCTGTGCTCTTTGTGGTGCAATCCTTCTTCCATATTGTGATATCAGTTGGCCAATGTAAAGTACCTGTTCCTGACAGTATTGTATCTTTTCCATGTCTACCTTGTACCCCTTTTCAGCCAATATCGTCAACATTTTTAATGAGTCCTCTCTACATTTATCTTCATTTGTACTGCAAATTATTATGTCATCCACATACTGTAACACTGTGCTTTCCAACTCAACGTTACCCAAATCCATCTGTATTACCCTATTGAAAATTGAAGGTGATTCACAATATCCCTGTGGTAATCTGGTATGTTTCCACTTCCTATTTCGGTAAGTGAAGCTTGTCAAGTCTTGTGAGTCTGGGTGTAATGGTATTGAGAAAAAAGCATTTTTAAGGTCAATCACTGTAAACCGTGATGCTTCTGCTGGAATGCCACACAAAATTGTGGCCGGGTTTGCTGTTACTGGATACTCTGCTTCTACTATGTTGTTCAACGGTCTGAGGTCCTGTATGAACCGCCAAGACCCTCCTTTAGCCTTGCGCACCGGGTACACAGCTGTGTTGCATGGGGATTCTGAGGGGACCAATATGCCATTGTTTATAAGGGCTGTTATGGTTTCGTATATGCCCTCATCTGCCTCTCTTGACAATGGGTATTGTTTCACTCTTGGTAGTATGGCACCCTTTTTTAATTTTATCCTTACACCCCCTATGCTTTTAATGCATCCTACATCATAAGGGCTAATAGTCCATAATGATTTTGGCACCTTTGACATATCTTCTTTAAAAAATGGGACTGGTGTGTCAGCGGGTGCCTCAAGTGCCATTGCAATTTTCTGTGCCACTTGTTTGTGAGCCACTGTTAGCCACATTTCTACACTCATCATGAACACCATTTCATTTTCCTCCTTTTCTTCTGAAAACAACTCTTCATCTGACACCTGGGTCAGCCTACATCCTTCTGCTAGTGCTATCACCGCCCTCCATGCTCTCCCTTCTTTATCTTGGGCGTGCACAGCAACATAATCAGCTGTTGCAATAATGCTCTCAATGTCCACTGCAAGGACCTTCCCTTCCAGTTCATTAGCTGGTGTTTCTGGTCGGAATAGATAGGCTGCTGGTCTCCTCCATATTTTCCCTCCTATCCCTGGCATCCATGCAAATGCCATGTCTGTTCCGTACTGGAATAGCTCGCCGTCTACCGGCTCCGCCCTGATCGCTATCTGTCCACAGTATGCTTGCAAAATCTGTCGTGCTGCAAGCATGTTAATCCCTGGAGTAGAGCAAATTATGCCATCCTCTGTAAAGGAGATCGTCATATTTAATCTGTTCATTATGTCCCTCCCCAGTATGTTTACTGGTGAGGCACTATAATACAAAAGTGGTACTGACAGATCGTAATCTCCAATAGATAGCGGAACGTTATCAGTAAATGGAACCAACCCTTTAGCCCCAGAAAACCCTTGTGTGTTCATGGCTTCGCCTGACATCTTAAACTTACCTTCCCTTATGCAAGACCGGGTTGCCCCGGTGTCAACAAGGAATGATAATTTTTTGTCACCTATCGTTACCTCTATGCGTGGCTCCTCCGCACTATTAGGTGTTACTGACAGGATGGGACACACCAAGGCCGTCTGTGGGCTGTCCTATTGGGGGTACAATGACTGGCCATTCCCTGTGTAAGGGTTGTGCCCCAACACCGTCACCCCACCCAATTGCGTTCGTTCAGGTTGTGGTGGTGGTTGTATTAACGCTGCACCAGTTACTTGTGGCAGGTATTGTTTTATTTGTTGTTGTGGTAGGGAATAGTGTTGGTCACTCCCTTGTGGTGACATCTGCTGTGGTTGTATGCCCTGCTGTTCTTGTGATGTCCTATGTTGTGCTTGTTCGTTCCATGCTGGTGTTCCTGGCCTGACCCTGCATGTACGTGACATGTGTCCTAATAGTCCGCAGCTCCAACACACGGGTGGTTCCCTGTTTTGCCATGGGAAGTTCCCTGTGTTGTCCTGGTATACTGGTTGCCCTGTCTGGTAGTTATTTCTGAGTCCCCCAGCCTGTTGTTGGGTATTATATCCGTATCCTCTTCCCCTCATAAACCCTCCTCTCCCTCTATTATAATTATAATACCCAGCTCCTTGCATTGGGTACCCTCCTCCCACGTTCTGTGCGTGTGATTGCAGAGGCAGCACTTGCTCTATTACCTCTTGTGGAGGCGCTATTTGAGCTGGATTTTGTGCAGCCACTACTTGCGTTGGGCTTTGGGCCATTGGTGTTGGCGCAGTTATTAGTGCCCCTTCCATGGTATATTTAGTAAGTTTTTTCTGTACTAATTTGGCCTCTTCTGTTTTCCTGTCCTCTTCCTTTTGTTTCATTTTTCCTTGCCATGTTCTACAGTGATGTACTATAGTCAGTTGTATTTCCGGCCATGGTTTTGCTTCCATCCCCACTACTTTCTTTAATTGTCTCTGAACTCCTTCTGGGAGCCCTTGTACTAGTATATGATAAAATATGGCTGGTGTTTTGTCCCATTGTTCTCTAGTTTCCATGCGCCACTTCTCTTGAATATCCTGGATATAATCAACAGGATCCTCGTTCTCACCCATCTTACGGGAAGTAATGGCTCCTATGTCTGATGTGTCTGGGTACTGCACTCTTAGTGCCTGCCATAGCGCATGTCTGCAGTTTGCAAATGGTGCCCCATCATGCGATGTGTTTGTTATTGTTACCCCATGGAATCCCGCTCTTTTCCAAATGTCATCCGCTCTATCCCCTAATATTGATATTAACAGGCCCTTAACATCTCCCACTGCTAGTTTCTGTCCTGCGGTGTGTTTTTCCATTTCATATATCCATTTACCCGCACCTCCACTTAATGATGGGAGCCTACATTTTATGTTTTCCTTATCCGTATGTTTCCAAGGTACATATTGTGGTCTAACCCCTCCTCTCTCCAGCAGTGGCATTACATTCTGTCTTGTGTCATCCTTTATGCTCCATGATGTTAACTCTTCACACCCCTCCTCTTCCCCCATTCCTTTTACTACTTCAAATCCTTCCTTACTACCTCTTCTCCTACCTCCCTCTTCTTCCTTTCCCCTTTTTTCATCCTTTCCTGTGTTCAATATTGGCACGTCTGTTTGCCTGTCTTGCCTGCGACTAGGGAGGTCCCTAAGCCGACATGCATAAGGTGTAACTTCGTCCATGAAGGGTGCGAGCTTTATTCTGTGCAGAGAGCGTGCAGTTGTTGAACATGTGGGGTGTGGCGTTAGAGAGCGTGATGGTGATGTGGGTGGCGTGTGTTGGTTGGTGAGCGTCGGTGGCGTGTGTTCGTTAGTTTGTGTTTCTCCCATTCTTTTCACTTCCTCCTTACTTCTCTCCAGCTCCTCCCATCTTCTACTCACCCATGGCGAATCTATGTTTGTTCTAGTGAGGTATAGCTTATCTAAGCTTTCCCTTTCACTCTTCCTTCCATCCTCACTACAAAAATCATTCATAAATTGCGCCCCCCACTCTGCCTTTTTTCCTTTTATTGTTACAGTTTTTAAGTCTATTAGGTCTCCCTCTTCCTTTCCGTTGTTACCACCTGTTCCCCTTAGTGCTGACGTTGTTGCTACCTCTCTATTTTTATATACTTCTCCCCATCTTTCACTCTCCCTCTTACTCTCTTCTCTCTCCCCTTCACTCCTCTCCTCCATCTCCCTACTATTTTCCTCTCTTTTCCTTTTTAATTCCTCCATTACTTCGTTGCTCATCTGTTCCAATATCCTTTCATCCTCTCTCCTCCTTTCCCATTTCACCCTTTCTCTTTCTACTATACTCTCTATTACCTTCCCCTCTTCATATTTTTTAGCTGTCTCTGATATTATCCTCCTCCTCCATATTTCCATTTCTTTTTCATTTTCTTCTTCTTCCTTCTTCTTCTCCCTCATCACTACTCTTGATACCCTTTCTGCTGCCGCTTTTACCCTTACAGCTTCCCTCTTTCTCTCCTCACTTTGCTCCCTTAATTTTTCCAATTCGTCCTTACCTTCTTTCCTTTTCCTCACTCTCTCTCTTTCCTCCCCCTCAAGTTGTTTTATCAGTTCATTCTGCTCATCCCTTAGTTTAGCTAATCTTTCCTCCAAAATCTCTTCCTTCTGCCGTAGCAGCTCCTCTCCCCTCATTTCACTCTCTCTTTCACTATCCTCGTTTGTTCTCTTTACCGCCTCCCTTTCCTCTCCAGTTAGTGATCCTCGTAATTTCAACAATATCTGTGCAGCTACCCACTCATCGTTTCCTATCTCTACAGTCTGCTCTTCTCTCCTCCCGTCCCCCATTGGTATCTTTCCATGAGCCACATATGGTGGAGGCTGTATGCCGGGTTTGAGTATCCTTCAGCCGCCCTTAACTGTCCTTTTATTTCTCCTAATTCTCTTAAAGGGTACAACCCTCCTCCCTCTGTTTTCACTCCCGGTGTTAAGGGTATCTCATTGCTCGGTTCCTGTTTTATGTCAGCTAATTTATCAACCTTTCCTCCACCCAGTTTTTCATTCCCCATATTCTTTGTTCCTTCACTCTCCTTTTCCCCATCCGTTCCTTCTTTCTTAATCTCCTTTTCTTCCGGTGTTTCCCCCATAGTGAACATTCCATTTGGTCCTGGTCTAGACCCCTGGAACATCCTCCATAAGTTAAACACCTCCACATGGTTTGCCAACTTCTTCCCCTTGTATGTATTGTGCAGATGGTTTAATAGTGAATGTTGGGCATATGGGTCAAAGCTACCATTAGGCGGCCATGGTGTCAACATTTTGTTGTCCGTCCCCTGGGTCCACTCTATGCTGTACTTAATTAACTTCTCCCTATGTGGTGGCAGTGTTGTGCATATATGTTGTAGTGGGGTAGTGAGGGTATTCCCCCACCCTCCCAACCCTCTCCCGTATGACATACTAGCGCACCCTTTCTTACCCTTCCCCTTGCTACCAGTTTGCAACATACAACCTTTTATTGCTTACCTTGCCCCGCAAGTGTGGGGACTTACGACAATCCTTTGACAAATTATGCAATGATAATAATCACAAAAAAAAAAAAAAAAATTATAAAACAAATATATTTATGATGTTATATTATATTCCTTCCCCTACGGCCCCCTGCGGCCGAAGCGCACGCAGCCCCCTGCAGCTGCGTACCCCTTACGACGATCTTACACAGTCGTCCTTTTTCCCCGTTCTCCTCCCACCTTTACACTTGCCGTGGCCGGCGTTCTCCGTGCGCAGCCACGCCCCCTTCCCCTTCTCCTCTTTGATCCACTCGTTTATCGTTTATCTCCGTGTCCGCTCCTTTATCATGTTTCTCTTCCCCACCAATGTCAAACCCAAAGCTTCTTGTGTTCACGATATCTTACTAAATCCCTACTGGTGACGTCACCTATTTCTTCGAACTACTGGTATATTCGTGTTATGTTCTTTAAATTCAAAATACACTTGCAATCTACCCCGCTAACCCTACAGCTGTCTTCCTGTCTCTCCTGGAACAAGGTAATCTCATCAATACTATAACCGGACTGCGCACGCTGCGTCGCCTCGCGTGTGATACGCCCCTCAACAGGAGGGCTTAACCAGCCAATTATCTTCCGTTTTGGGCAACTACGTAACTAGCCACCGCCCACAGGGAAACGTCATCTACCTATCGAGTTTCTTGCTCGAACAATAGGGAACCTCATCTACCTATCGAGTTTCTTGCTCGAACAATAGGGAACCTCATCTACTCATTGAATGATAAATGTCAAATCGTAGGAAACCACACACACCCACCCTCACACGTAGTCGCGATTTAGGCCAATCAGTGTCTTTCGAGCGGCTGCACGTGATGTTTTCGTGCCCCGCCCCCCTCTTTCGCGTAACGTTAGCTTTTTGTTGCGAGCGTCTGCACGTGTTGTTCTCGTGCCCTGCCCCCCTCTTTCGCGTAACGTTAGCCGCCTTCTCTCGCACTCAATTCACTACCATTCATTCCATTATCATCACTCAATTAAACCTTCACCCCACCTTTTTACAATACCTCCCTCCTCCCTTATTTACTTCCGCCCCCTCCCTCACAATTTCGCATTGCTTGTTGTGCGTGTCATGCTCACCAAGTTCCCTCGATGCAGGGCCGCTCGACTGCGTGCACCCCTCCAAGCGGCTCGCCACCTCCCCTCGTCTGGACCACGTCTGGACACTCGCCGACCGCGGGCGGGATACTTCTCAACCGGCTCCCGAGGGCCAATATCCGGATTGCGCTGTCCGGTCCTCTCGCAGCTCCGCGATGGTCCTGTAGTCCTCAGAAGGGGGCAACGGCAGAGGGGGCCGCGCCGCCGGGCCTCCCCGTAACGGGAGTCACTGGAAAAATAAAAAATAAAAGTCGATCTTAAACAGATCTCAGCAGTGCCTCCAACTTGTCGGGGGGGATTCTGCCGGGGTCGGCCGGGCCGTCCGCAGACCTCCGGGCAGGGAGGCCCCAACTCCTCCCGTGTATATCTCGGATCGAGACAGAGTATGAGGCACACACAAGGAGCAAGGCAACTTCTGTCGTTTATTATGCAAACGGCAGGGATGGGTCAAGGAGCGCACGCGTTCGTCCTGACACACACACAATAGTGGGGCTCGCAGGCCCTTTTTACTACATTATGACGCGCTACTTGCGTCATTCCAAAAAGTTACCAAAAGAACCTATCGCCACTCTTGATTGGTTGCTCGAGTGGTGGGGTTAGTATAGTACGCCTATAGAGAATGATATTAGTGGTTAAGATGTAGTCAGGTGGTATATCTGGGTTGTCCCTACAATTAGATACATAAGAATTGTTACATGAAGACCCCTGAGGATTGGCTAACGTTACTGACGTCTGAGATAAGAACCTCATGTTCTGATTGGTGCATCCGTGAGCTCCCCAGCCTGGGACCACCGTTGTTCCCAGCACACGGTGCACCTGTGGTTGCAACAGTGTTTCAATATGGGTACGTGCAGGCAATGTGAGGATTTATTCATAGGTGGGAGACTGACCGTTCCCACTGTAGCAGGTGTCCATTGAGCCTTTCAAGTGTGTCGGCCTGCGTCTCGTAGCGAGGTACCCAGACGCCTTTTCTCTCCTGGGTTTTGGCATCTCGTCAGGTTCGGCTTGGTCACGTGGGGAGGGACCGTGTTTGAGGCATAATTCTGCACAATTAATATTGTTTTTCCACTGTATGTCTGGTTTAATTTGCAGATATGATTTTAACATTGGTACGTGGAGTGCGAGGTTGCAACATCGTGCCTTTGAAGATTTGTTTCTTGACTGTGGGTTTGCAACATTACGACCTTGGCTGGTTGCTCCACTGGGTTCTTTCTGCAGGCTCAGCAACCTGACTTTTGCTTTGTTAATGTCCACGGGAACTCTTGCTTGAGGCCTACTTGGGCCTGGTGCACGAGTAATCCATTTAGTGCATGGATGCTTTAGGTTATAGTGGCATACAGTTTCATGGCCAGTATCGTGTTTCCATTATATCTCTCATGATGGTAACGGGTTTCAAGAGAAGCGTGAGCAAGCGTTATAAATGAGCTCATGGTGCGTCTTGCGTTTCTGCATTCTGAAAGCCTATGTAAAAATAATAAAGATGCACGTCCGTGAATAAGCCTGTCGCCTACGTCAGAGCACTGAGTATGTTCTTCGTGTAGATTGGTGTGGAAATGTTCAGCGTGTATAATAGTTCAGCGGTGCTTCCCGTTATCTAGGTCGTCATGGCATCTCTAACGATGTGTAGATTTCAGTCTAGTTGGTCCGTGCCGCAGGTGTCGGCATGGCCAGTGCGGGCTGTTGGGCAGGCAGATGGACACATCCGTATGTTTCTGTACCAGGGTATTTGGTCATCTGGTAAATGGGCAAACTCTTCTCGTGGCGGGTGTCTGGGCCGCGACCCTCTAGGCCAAGCGCGAGAGGTGAAGGACGGGAGTCTGGTTTTCCATTCTCCCACTTCAATGTGTTGTCTTCCTTCCAAGACGAGCGCGTTGCCTCTGAGCTATACCACCCGCAACTAGCTAGTACTCCCATTCAGTATAGAATATTAAATGGATGTCAGGCACTGACAAAGAGTAAGTTGAATCATTTCACGTTGTTGTTAGGACTCCATGGCCTTTGTGTGGTTGCTTGATGAGGTATTCTGAGAAACCTTTTGGCAATATCTGTACATAGCAAAGCCCAGGTAGATACACTGATCCTAGTTCAGGCCCAGACTGAGAAGAGCCTTAAAAAACGCATTGTGGCTACATCCATGAATGGCAATAGAGGAGCCCTTTCTGGACTTCTAATTTCAGGCCCCAGTCTAGAATAACATAGGGGCTCTTGATCTTTGGGCTCCAAGTAATCATCTGGTTCAATAAAGCTAGGGGGGTAGGCTCTGTTCGGGCAAAAGATGTAGAAATGGAACGTCTGTCTTAGATCCGCTGAGGTAAGAAAATCTCATGGACATCAATAATTCATAAGCGCAGAGCCAGTCATGTGAAGGCTTTGTAGGCAATGAACAGGTACATCTGTGTAGCGGAGCAGGGCCTGGCATTTGATGCTCTGCATCATTCGTTTTACTTATACATTACCTAAAAGGTTCCACTAACTACTTGAGTATTGATGGACAGGTAGCACCTGAGTTTCAGTGACTGTGTGGTTGGTGAGAAATTAGGTAACCCTGCTAGGGTAAAGCACTGCTCAGGGACGTCCTTTCACCAAAATGCCAGGGGTAGCGGAAGTGACACACGACCCTTGACCTCTGATGACATCACAGGAAGTGATGTCATTTGACCCCACCCCAAAGTGACATCATGAAAAGCGATGATACACGAACAGGATGTCAGGAAGTGGCACCACATAGCATTGTTCCTATTTACACTATCAAAAATATGGTTATAATATTGCTGTAATGTGATAAACATTTCATAGAAAAATGAATCACCATATATCGTCAGAAAAAACGTGCTATAACTGCAACTTGCAGAAAAAAGATACATGTCCGAAATTGATGCGTATTCGACTCTAAATGCTTTTTGGAGTTTTTAGTCTGCATTTTGAATTTGAGGTGTTTAAGGACAGACTTCAGTGACTCAATCCCTGAGGTGTACTTGAAATAAACCTTAAATGAGTCTAGGAATTAGTGTATAGAATTCCAGAAAGACAAATTCTTTCTTATTCCTATTCTTTCTTATTTAGGGTCACTGCTCAAACACTTGTGGAACCCCCTGTTATTTAAGAAGCCACATCAAGAAAGCCAGCCACTCTAGAAACAAAGAGCTACGTGTCATTTGCCACAGCCCAGGAGCTTCAATTTGTAAACAAAAAAAAGAAACATTGAAAAAAAAAAACTTTTTTTTTTTAGGGGTAGCAAGGGAGACCACAGAGGTAGCAAGGGAGAACTCCGGGGTAGCAACTGCGACCCCTGGCAACCCCTAAATGACATCCCTGGCACTGCTACAGCTGAGCAACAGCAACATGGGAGATATCACTCACATTGTCAAGCACCTACACTTCTAGCCAGCCCATGTTGGTCCTACAGCTGTGCATGGGGGTATAGGGGCTTCGTCAGTGATTCCAACAGAGCAGCCTAGCACTCCATCTACATGGTATCTGGCCTCCAGTGAACTCTTGTAGTTTCCCTCACTGGAAAGACGGGAAACCCTGGCTTCTCGTGACGGTTCACACACACTGAGCAGAAGTTCTGGTTAGATCTCTGCTATGCACACACGGAGAAGATCCGTATCGACAGCCACCCTGAAAAAACATGGCAACTGCCATTAACAGTGCATCCTTATGTACTCGATCTTCTCTATGCACAAGCAAAACAAGTATTGGCAAAGCCAACCGTTTTGGTTTGCATAGAAGTAATCAGCATTTGCCAGGCCCAACAATTAGATGCCCGGGTACCCGCACCTTTTTGCACCTGGTACCATCAATGGCCAGTTAATACCATGATGGCAGTGCCTTGCAAGTGCCTTTCACATGATTACACAAAAGATCAAACTCTCGGCATTTCCAATGTTTGTTTTATTTTTTGCTGGGCTAGAAGTTTAAGTTGGAATTTAGAGATGTTAAAAGTTGCTGAGGGTCCAATTTTCTCTACGGCAAACGGAGGGCATGTCTATTAGTGCATACCAGAGGGATGAGTTACAGGGGTGCATTCATAACCATAGCACATACATCAATTGTATGTATTGCAATAGTTTTATGAAAAGAGTTTTATGAAGAGAATGTATTAAGTCTTAAAGGATTAAAGTAACCTTTTCTTAGAAGCATATCGTAAACACGATCTACATACCAAGTGTGTGCTCACAAACTTCTCAGAGCTGATCACTACAAAGAAAACTGTTTACAAGTATGTAATTTCAAATAAGTTCACAGGGAGAATAAGTACAGAAACAAGCATTGGCAAAGCCAATAGCTTTGGCTTTTGCAAGGCACTGCCGTAGTGGTACTACCTGGCCATATGATGGTCTCAGCTGAAAAATATTGGGATTACCTGAGCATATGATAGCAGCAGGGCTCAAGCCTTGCACCCACCACTAGCCATTGGAAAGCGATAATTGGATCAGAGTGATTTATTATGGCTGGCTATGCCTGGCAAATGACCATCTCATACCTATACACAAGCCACAATCAGAAACTGTTGGCTTTGTCAATGCTTGTTTTTAACAGGACTTCAGTGCAAGAAACAGATGTAAGATCAAGTGGTTGAAGGCACTCTTTGGTTAAGATATGTTTATTACACCAGCGACACATTTACAGCTCCAATTAAGCCATTAACTTGGACTACATAGAAAGAACACTGGCAAGTCAACGATTGACTGCTTGATAGAGGGAGCTCCAAGGGATACCATGAGAATGTGTTTTGGGCAGGGATGGGCAATCAATGGATGGGTAAATAACCATACACCCTTCCACCCCCACAAGATGTGTCCCTCCTCATGTCATCTCCTACCTGTACTCCCATGCAATAGTCCACCTTTTAGCTAGCACTAATAGCCAAAACTAAAAGGGGAGTTAATTGTACAATTGAATGCAATTTATGGGGCCACATATTAACACACATTGAACAAGTCCCTGTTAACTATGCCCTGAAATCACTCCCTTGCTCAAACTAAGTACTATACATCATCTGACCTGGTTATGAAACACCCAGGCATGTCACACACACAGCTAGCCAAGTAACATAGGAATGTCAGTGCTGTAGATTATACTAGGTGCTAACGCTACTGCCAAATAATGATTAAAAATAACCCAGAAGAATGGACAGAGTTTTGTGTGACATTGTTCCGAAAATATAATAAAAATTCAAAAAAAAAATCAGAGCTCTTGAATCTCAAATCCTCAGAAGCGAGCATTTACTTTCAGGCTGGCTAAAAATATTTTGTGAGGTTGAGTGACCACTCAGGGTTGGGTAGAATCAGCATGGCAAAGAGCAAAATTAACACATGCACTATTTGTTTAGAGTCAGACCCTAACTGTGCAGGTCTGTAAAAGATATTTCATCCGAGTCAAGAGCTTTAGCTCTCGGGCAGAGCTCTTGCAGCAGAGTGCAGATGGGCCCTGGTGTCAATCAGCCACTATATGATGAAAAGGGTGTGCTTCTTGGCACAGCTCTGTTATAGTGTCTGCAATTTTGCAGAAGATAGTTCAACTCTGTACGTTGGAGAGGGTTGTTGAATGTTGCTTTCAGGAGTATCCTTTAGTTTCCATTATGCTTTCTGCACAGCATTTATTTTCCAATTTTCTCGTGCATTACAGTGGGGGTTAAACATAATATTGAGGCTGCCAAGTCATAATGAACAGCCCCCCATTATGCAGCAAGGGCATTACACCGGCACACTGCATCATAACTAAAGCAATATTTTTATGAGTACCATATTGGAATTGTAGGACATATGTGACCATGACATTGTTACTTCTGTGTGTCAGCTCTTATGTTAAATACCTGCACAGATCTTTGCAGCATATGTTGGGAGTGGTTGCCACATTGCCCAATGCCTAGAGTCAAAACCATTGCCTTTGCCAACATAAATTAATCAAAATTATTGTCTTTGCAATTATGGTTTTCACCTCGGTGGTATATTTTTTAAGGGCATGGGACTTTCTTTCAATTTAACAAAACTGCTTAAAAATGTGTGTCGCCCCACTGCACTGCTCATCCTAGACGGCACACAAGACAAACACGTCTACCTTTCAGCATACGCTGTGTCCAGCTCATTGGCAGCGTCCCTGTGCTCATCTCACCACATAAGCCCAGCTCTATCCAGGGAGCTGGCCAATCCTTCTGCAGTCTCCACCTCTCCTGTTCCCTCCCAGGTCCTCTGCACGGCTCTGGCTTCTCACTTCACCACTAAAATTAAGGACATCCTATCCTCTCTCTCCATCTCCTCTCGCTCTACCTCTCTTGGCCCCTATCTGGCCGACTCTCACTCTACATTAACACTGATCTCTATCACTCTTTTCCTGGGCAAATTCCCAGAAAAACTGGCCATTTCCCAACTTACTTTCCACTCTGAATCTGTTGGTTGTCTCCATGACCATCAATCTGGCTTCAGAGCAGCCAGAGGCACGGAAACTGCTCTCCTGAACACCTGTGAAGATCTGCTCACTAATCCTGATTACAGTCTGTCCTCTCCCCTCAGTCTTCTTGACCTTTCCTCTGCTTTTGACACGGTCAATCACACCATCCTCATCATTGAACTCCGTGAGAACCTGGGCATCACAGATCAGGCCCTGGAGTGGTTGACCTCCTTCCTCCCAGGTCCAACTTGGATCCTTTCTCTCCACCACCTCTCTCTCCACATGTGGTGTTCCCCACGGCTCGATCCTCTCACCCTGGCTCTTCAATGTCTAATTGGCCCCTTTAGCCCACCTGATCTCTACCTTCTCCTCTAACTTTCAGTGTTATGCGGATGAAACTCAGCTCCCCTCAGCCCCCACTTCCCTCTCGTTAATTCCTGAATGTCTATCCGCGATTCAGGATTGGTGCACCTCCAACGATCTCTGCCTTAATGTCATCAAGATGGAGATCCTGCTCATTGGGACCTCTGCTCCTACTTTTCCTCTCTCACTCTGGCCACCTTCCTTGGGCCTGCTTCCTTCGCCTTCCTGTGAGGCAAAAAAACCTTAGTGACTTCGACTGCATTCTCTCCTTCTCTCCTCACATCACAGACTTTGCCAAGAATGCCCACTACCAGATGCAAGTCCTCAGAGGTATTCTTCCTTTTCTCATCTTTCCCCAGAAGCTCACTATCTCCAGAGCCCTGATTCTCTCTAGGCTGGACTACTGCAACAGCCTCTTTCTCAATTTGCCTTCCTCTACTCGCTGCCCTCTGCAACTAATCCAGAACAGGGCTGTGAGACTTGTCCTTGGCCTCAAGGCCAGGGACCGTATCTCTCCAGCCCTGAAATCTCTCCACTTGCTCCTAGTGGCTGCAAGGATCTAGTTCAATACACTCTGCATAATCCACACGTCTTTCTGGGGCTGGGGCCCACTCCACATCCAACTCTCTCTCCCGAAATTCCTTCCTTTTGGAGCCCTTCACTCAGCATCCTCTAACTCTCTGAGGGTCAGACGCTTCCAAAGGCAGAGAAAATGTGGGTTGATCTCTCTCCTCTGCAGGAGCCTCCCTCTGGAATGGCCTACCTGCCCCTCAAACTTTAGCCGGACCACCTTAAGTTCTGGAAGCAGCTAAAGACCGTCCTTTTCTCTTCTGCTTTCTCTCTCTCTCCCTTGATGAATTACCTGTTCTGGTGCACTGAATGGTTGCTTGTCTACCCTCAGAGTCTCACTGGGCACCAGGCTCCACCATAATCAGTCACCCCTGCACTAACACTTCCCTCTTCCCTCTCCCTGGCACTTCCCCTTTCCCTCTCCCTGGCACTTCCACCTTCTCCCTCCCCCTGCTATTTGTGTTGTCGCACTGGCACAATCTTCCTCCCTTGTCTTGTCGCACCTACAAAAAGACTTGTGCACAGGTGCGTTAGAAATGACTTATCATATAATTTCATATCCACTCACCCGAGAGATCCAGCTAGCGGTCACGCACAGCGTTGGTATACTGCGCTGCCCCCTCAATCAGTTTGGCTGTTAAATTCACCATGTTGAACCTATGAATTTGTATTCGGCCCACCAGAGAAAGGGAACAGAGAAACGTTGCCCGACTCGAGCCGCTTGGTATACGCTGTGCAACACAAGGCAATTTAATGCATCATCAAAAGACGTCTGTCACGCCAGGCGTGCAGCCGCAGGAATAAGAGTCATTGGGTAATTAGCCTCTCGTTCGAGTGTAAACCCGTATGCTTCTATTACATGCCCTTTTTTAATTTAAAACAATAGGGTGCTAGAGAACTTTTTTGACAACTAATACAACGTCAACACTTTAAAAGTGTACTTAATACAAAAATACAAGCCATACCCAGCACATGCGTATCTCTATATTCCTCGTACATTTTTATGTTTTTATTTAGGAGATTGCTTCAAAGAGTAACACACATTAAGATTTATTTTACCTTACAGTGTGATAAGTTCATCTATATAGTCAAGTGTCCTTTGCCGAGATGCAAATCAATATGGCCGCCATGCTGACAAAGGATAGCAAATGGGAGCTACGACTAGGTGGTAAAAGAGTGCAAAAGGGGTGTGGTTTTCACTGGAGCTGAGTGGGAATGTGAGGAAAATCATTACGATTTGACTTAGAGATGGGCGTTAAATTGGTGACACACATAGCCAAACACAAATCCGTCCTTCCTATGCAAGCTCTTATGTTAAAGTTATTATAATGACAATTGTTTCAGTTTAAAGGTAGCGCTTTCAGCGCCACCTAATAGCCAAAACTAAAAATCAGGCAGGGTCTCTACAGATACATGTCGCCCTCACTGTCCACATCAGAATACTCATGTGGTCAGAGATGCATGCAGATTACCTACACGAAGAGAAGGAAAACCCTGGAGAGTATTTTCACCAAGGTTCCCACTCCATCCAATGAATCTGTATCAAAATGGCGAGCATGTGGGAAAACCCACAGAATCAATGTTTCCATGGATTGTCATGCTTCCTCAAAATGATGTTGCACTCTCATGCAATTGGGAGTGTTTTAGAGTTGTGCGACTGCTACTTTCTTTCTGATTTAGGACAAGATCGGAACATTTACCTTGGGCAGTACTTGTAGGCTATTTGATCTTCATATACTTTTCTAAGAAGCAGTCTGACCATTGTCTTTTTCAAGCTGTCTGGTGCTGACCCATCATGGAGCAACCTACTGAACACAAATAGAACATGAAACCATATACTCTCCGATACACTCTCCCTGACAGTCCCCTAACACTCTTAGACAGGGAGTATGCACCCTGCAGGGAGAACATAGGTCTGACTGCTTTCGTACTTACCAATAAACCAGACCAGTATGGCACTCCAGTGATAAACAGGTGCATCCCCCAATTATGGAGCAAGGCAAAGCCAACATCGTAGGCCAATCCAAAGAAGATCTGGATGATGCCACTCAGTAGCAGTGTGACCTACAACAAAAGGAGAAAAAATAGTATTGAAATTATAATGTGCATTAAATGAGCAATGTCCCCCCCCCCATTGTTTTTTTCCAAATTTGTCTTGAATAGGCCCTAAAGTATCCAGGGAAGGCTTAAGCATACCCTGAAATTAGTCAGCCTTCAGATCAATATCTGTGTGTTTTTATTGTGCTATGGCTTCTGTGCAGGCTGCATGACTATTCTACAGAATTTTGCCAGTGTGTGCTCTGTACGTGGATTCAGCTTGCTGTGGGTACAGGATGTACCGTTACACAGTCTGTGGGAAAGGGGCGAGAGATTCTACCTTTCCCTTTGCTGTGTCCTCAGCTGATGCCTGCCCCCCCAACCCCCGCCCACCCCTTCCCCTTTCAAACTCCTTTCTCTTCTGGCCTTGAAAGATCGAGGAATGCTGTAAGCTCAGCTCTTGGAATTCTGTGTATTGGTCACTGCCCTCATCCTCTCTCAAATCCTGTTGGCTTTGCGCTTGCCTTCTTTACCAGACTTTGAATGATACTGGATTTTCTGCCAGCCTCCTCCCTCACAAACCATCCATATCATCGTTTAATGTTAGTCCCCCTTACTGCTCCCCAACTAGTCTGGCCAAGCTTCTTCCCTGCCTCTACCATGTTCCAAATGGTTTGTCACAAAGTTTGTACAGCCATATTCTTTGACATTGGTTTAAGTTCATGTTTAAAACTGGAGAACAGGCCACTTTTTATCTTAACATAAACTAAAGCATTTGGCCTTTCATCTTCTGAAAATGATTTGTGCACTTCCATTTTGCACATAAGAAATATTCAACATTGCTTTTTGTGACAAATCGCATGTATTCGTCCCTTCTCCTCAAGGGGGAGGCTCTGCCTTTGAGGCTAGGGAGGTGAGTCCGCTCCGCAAGACCCTCCCTAGGAGTCGAGGCAAGTGGGACCTCACTGGGAGAGACTCCCCCTTAGGGGACAAGGACCCCTATTCCTGTGAGGAACTCCCTAGACCACGTGCCATAGCCGCATACAAGGGACTGCCTGCTATGAAGAATAATGTGACATCTTTATATTTAGCTGAAGGAAATTCTGAAACAAACTATGAATATGAAAAAGGAAAACAAAGATGTCTCTTTAAGGAGAGGTTTATATTTAACTCAGATGAGTGAAAGAAGAAGAGAGTATTGTCTGCAGGGGAAGACCCTTGACATCATTACACCTTTGAGAGGTCGAGCAGAGACAAGCCGCGGAGCCCGCAACTTTTGAGGAAGCAAAGAATGCCAGTGGGAGATGCCAGAGCATGCAACAAAGGAGAAACCGTTGTGAAGTGGGAGAGAGGAACCCTGTACCAGGTGGTGGCATGACCACAACTATAGTGGTGGGTAAGATGCCAGGGCAACAATAGCAAGACCATCACTGCTGGAAGCTCAAGCAGCTCCCTATCGCCACACCGGGATACGGCTGTAGCCAATCTTATATTATATTCAGCCTGCTGTGGTGGGGATATATAGTGCCCGTGGGTGGGAATTGGTGGTTTTTAGAACATTCTACCTTAGTGGTTGCCTAAAATAAAACTGTTGTGCCTGTAGCGTGTTTGATTACTTTTACGTCCTGCATTGCTACTCCTATGGTGGGTTTAAATATAAGTTACCTGATAGTTGTCAGCTAAGCCCTTATCAACTGATTGTTTGGGTAGGACCCTGGTCCCAGCCTGTATAGTTCAGCTGCCTCCTGTAGAAGGGACAGTGAGCTGTCATTATATTGCTGATGACATTGATTTATTTCAAACTCATGTCTCTGTGCATGTGAGTTGGTGCAATATTAAAGGACTTGAGTTCATTTACCCTGTTCGTATTTGTTTAAGATCCTGATGGTGACTAGAAAAGTGCACGTTACCCTTATGCCTTTTGTTGCTTTGTAGGAGTTTCTCCTGTTGGGGAACATTATTAGAGAGGCTGTGAACTCATGTGTCTGTGCACGTGAGTTGAGGAAGGATTGAAGGGCTAAGGTTCAATTACCTTGTGCGCATTTGTTACAATCCTGATGGTTGATAGAGAGGCGCACAATTAGTCCTCAGGCCTTCTTTTTCTTTGTGTGTTCTTCGCCTGTGTGGGGAACAGCGTTGTTACAGAAGTAGGATGGGAGAATAAGAGGCTAATGTGGCGCGAGTCATACCCGTCACTGGATCTAAGCTTAGCTGATTAGGAGTGTTGGACTCGGCTTGTTCAGTCTCTGATGGTGGCGCTCCACTATGTTGCGTGGATGCCGCCATCTTGGAAATTGCATTATATGCTGCCGATCTGTGATACCGTCACACGTTTTTTGTATGTGATGATGCAATCATTTAGGCCATGTCAACATTATTTGGTCCCGAGAGGGTATACTTTTGCCTGGAATTATTCTGCTTTTCTGGTGTTCGATAGTTCCATTGGCATGGTGACAATTTAATTGCTGCTTTATATGTTTAGCATTTTGACATGTATTTGAATTTAAGAAATCCCGGTTGAAAGAAGAATAGAAGAAAGCAGATTGGCTTGTTTTCTTCATGATGCTGTTGCATTGGATTATTACCAGCCATGTTTAGGATTTCAACATGTATTCTAATTCAACCAATTTTGGTTGAATTGAAAATAAGACATAGAGGCAAATTGCCTGTTTTCTATGTGGTCCTGTTGCATTTGGATGGGCATGTGGGTGGTTGGTTTGCCTAGTACGCTCCTACGTAAGTGTTTTTCGGTGTGATTGGATGCGATCAGTGTCAATTTGGTCTCATCTAATGGAGGTCTGTGAGTTAAGGTGATCTTATGGTTGTTTACTCTGTGCCTTTAGGTTGTCTTGCATAGGTGTGTACTTTGTTCATCCATTAGATGGTCCATTAGTTACTGGAATTTTATAAATCTGATCAATGGGATATGACATACTTACATACATGTACTGTTATAAAAATTGATACATTTCATTGTCTGCATTGAGACCTTCCTTTATAGTTCTTAGCTTACATATGATCTTAGCTTCCTCTTGGTGCAGTGCCTTTTCTTGGTTTCCAAGCCTTTGGTTCAATTTGATATGACGTATTCCAAAGAATTTCTGATTGTCCTAATTTTCTGAATGGTGCTCCTTGTGCCAGTATTCAGCCAGTGGTGTTTTAAGTTCAATTCTGGTTAGGTTGTAAAGGTGTTCCCTTATTCTTGTTCTGAGCTCCTGTATTGGGCTCCCAACATACATTTTATTGCAAATACAGACAATGATATATATTACAAACATTTTTTTTAAATTAACAAACTCCTTTATTTTGATCGTTTGCCATAGCTGATTGTGTGTGCATGTATGTTGTGAAGAGCATAGCGGCACATATTGCAGTTGGAACATTTGTAAAACCCTGTTGTTGGGTTCCATGAAATAAGGCTCATTTGCCCCACTTGTATTTTGTTTGTCATGTAGCAGGAGCGGAGTGTCGTTCGCAGGGTGGGTGCCCTGGTGTATATTATGTTTGGTTTGGTCATGATATGGTCTTTGAGATCAGGATCCAACATAAGTATGTGCCAGTTATTCTGGTAGATTCTTCTAATGATATGATTGTCATTAGAAAACTGGGTTATTAGTCTAATAGGACTATTCTCTGGTTCCCTTGTTTTGTCTCTTGTTTTCAGTAGTTCTGTTCCATTTCTTAATATGACCTTTTCTTTGGCTTTGTCAAATGTACTTGTTGTGTAACCTCTCTCTAGGAATCTGTTTTCAATAAGTTTGCATTATTCAAGGTATTTGGTCTCTAGCGCTTTTGAGATACAAGCTGTCTGCATGCTGCGTGGCATTAACCATGTTTTTTTCTTGTATGTCTTGATCTGTATTTTCCCTTCCTCAATGGAGATACAAAGATCTAAGTAGTTGATCCTTTCCTTGCTTTTGTCAAGTATGAAGCTTAGTCCGAAGGAGTTGTCATTTAGATAGTTGCAATATTGATCCAATTGGTCATGATTGCCGTCCCATATAATCAATACGCCATCTATCTATCTCAGCCATTTAATAACGTTGACTGATAGTGTTGGGTGTATGGTTGCATGTTTGTGTTTGAATTCCCCTACACATAAATTTGCCATGGGTGGTGCAAAACATGTGCCCATTGCTTTCCCCTTTCTTTGTTGATACAGTTTGTCATTAAATAGGAAGACGTCTAATTTGTACTAAAAAGCAACAAGTTATTTAAGCATGGCAACACATGTGTCATAAGATGCAGAAGCATTTTCGAATGTATAGTCTATGTTGTTTTGTGCCAGAATGTGGGTGATACAGGTATATAAAGCCTTCACATCCATAGTTCCTAACATGGAACTGTCCTTCCATTGTATACCATTAAGGTTCTCTAGTACGTGCATTGTGTCACGTGTGTGCGAGTCTAATTCATGTACTTCAGGTCTTAGTATTAGGTCTATGAATTTTGATAGTTCTCTGTGATCCATCCATTTACACTGACTATTGGTCTCACCTCTGGCAGGTGAGCATATTCCTTACATATTTCTGGCAGGAAATATATGCTTGGAATTCTAGGTTTATTCATGCATAGAAATTATCTTTCATCATCATTAAGCATTTGCTTATGATGCCCATTTCTTTATCAATGCAATCATTTCACTGGTCAGGTTAGTGATGTGGTCTCTGTTAACAATTTTATAACACCCTGTGGTGTTAAGGTGCTCATGTCCCATGATGATGTAATCCTACTTTTTTAGGATTACAATATTTCCACCCTTGTCCGCCTCTTTGATTATGATGTCTGGGTCTGATGTTAGTTTGTTCAGAGGCAGTTGTTCCTTGATGTTTAGTTTCTTGGAACTGTGATATTTATTTATGTGTGCTGCATCCATGTTTTTTCAATGTCCCAGATAACTGCTTTGTGAAAAGCATCAACACAGTTATCCTGTGGAATCACAGGTATACATTCTGATTTTGGTTTGAGATTACTCTCAATTAAGGTACTGGTGTGGATACCCAAGTGGTTAATTATGTCTTCCTGTACAAGTTCAATATTCTCTTCAATTGAGAGCAGTGTGTGTGTCTTGTTTTCCTTATTGTTAGTGGGCATATGTTTGGTTCCACTATTTCTTTCTCACTTATAGTGTCCAAGGTTTGGAAGAATGTTTGTAATTTTTGTTTCCTAATGAATTTGAAGGTATCTATGTGTAAAATGATAAAGTCTGCTCCTGAATGTGTTTTGCGAAGGATAGTCCTTTGTTCGGTACTTCAGTTTCTATCTCTTCCATGGGGCGGTCCGATAAGTTGAGTACTAGATTTACCTCCTTCCTGGCTTGTGTCTCCTGTATTCTGAGGGCGCTTGAATTCCTGTTCTGTTCCCTGCGTCTCCTGTTTCTTTTTTGTCTGCTCCCCCTCCCACTGTTGCCCCTTGTGTGGGCCTCTTGGTTGAAGTTTTGTGTGTGGGGGGGGGGGGGGATCAAAAATCACACTTGTTTTTGGTTTGGGATTTTGTTCCCATGGTGGTATTTTTTATTCTGCTCTAAATACACCTTTTTTGCTGGTGGTAGGTTGTCCGCTTGGGCTGTTTGATTTTCTCCCTCGCTATCAGCATCTGCGGTTTTTGGGGAAACCCCTGGTGTGCTGGTTCTTGAGGTTGTTTTATATCGATCATCGTATTAGGTAGAAAGGGGAGTACCCTGTCTGTTGTCTTTATCATCCCTGGCTGTTTTGCGTCCCTATACTTCGTCTTAGTGTGCTTGAGAATGGTGTCCATAGTTTTGTAATTTTTTTTTAGTTGCCTCTGGGGCGTCCATTTCTAGAATCTCTTTTTCAATTATTTCCATGTCTTTTTCTACTCTCTTGTGTTTCCTGTCCACATGTTGAATTAGCAGTTCTATAATTTTTTTTAGAACTCAAAGGTTTCTCTCCCATTCGTCTGCTAAATCAGAGTCATCAGTGTTGCTAAAGTTTGGGAATGTTAGTATTCTTAAACCATGAGGGATCTGGTCATTGTCTAGATAGCACTGCACCGTGGCTCTTTCATAATATTTGTTAATTTCTTTAATTGAAGGTCATTCTAATTTGACACATTTTTCTCATAGGCTTTCCTCATTTGGTGTGTCGTTACTAAAGGAATGATCTGTACTGCCCCTATGTCTGAATAGTGCCCTTGTGTCCTCATCCCTGTGGTGCAATATGTGGACATTCTTGTGCTTTGTTAGTTAGGTAAAGCTCTGCACCATAGCCAAGAAATATTCAGTCCGCAAGAATTGTACATTAGATATTTATTCAGGATTGTAATTGGAAACAATAAATGTTGGTATCAACATTCTATCACAAAAATTAAGTTTTACTGTTTTAGTCGAATACACGTATTGTGTGTTATTTGAACCAACATTAATTATGGCGGCATGTGTTGATGTTTTGCCCTGCTGCAGGCTTTATCAAGGCTATTACTTTTTGGTCTTTAGCTTTTGTACTCTGAGTTATATGTCAGTCTGTACAAGTATACAGGCAATAACTCATAAATACAGTCAACCATGAGATCATGACCATTGGCCTATTTGGCGCTAATAAATTCAAAGTTAATTTCAAGTTCATTTAAGTATTTGAAATTTCAGCTAGTAATCATTGCAAGCATACATATGTCGGTAATCATGTGTGGTACAACATACATTTGACATTGATTATTACTGGTGTTTACAAATACAGTTGTTCCACTGTTGAGAAGCAGAGAAAGAGGGGAGAAAAGAAATGAAAAAGGAGAGTTGAGAGATTGTCTTTTTTAGGCTGAAAATAGCATGGCGGGTAAGGTATATACCGAGCAAGCAAACCGTTTGTGTGGATATTCGTGTTACATGCACTATATCTCATAAGTGAGTGATCCTTAATGCTTGACGGTCAGTGTCCATTTGTCTTATATCATTGTATCCCAATTCCTTACTGTATTATGTTCAACCTGTTGTGGTGGGGATATGCCTGCACAGCTACAATCATCGAGGACTGTTCATAAGCCCTGACACCGCTCATCACAATGTTCATTAACGCATCCTTCTCCTCATGCCTGGTTCCCACCAGCGACAAGGAAACCTGGGTTCTAACTCTGCTCAAAAAAATATCCTTGGACCACACTGTACCTACTAACTACTGGCCTATCACTACATTCCCCTTCCTCCTAAAGAGCCTGGACTGAGCAGCTTACCTCCAAATCCACAATACATGGAGGCTAACCGCATCCTAGGAACCCGTCAATTAGGCTTCCATCCAAGTCATGGTACGGATACAGCCCTACTAGACCTGAAAAATCAGCTAGATGAGACATAAGATGCAGGATAACCTGCACTCCTACCACTCCCAAACCTTTTGGCAGCATTTGATCTGGTAGACCAAAAGATCCTCTGCCAGCATCTCACTTCTGTGGCTAATTTCTCGCACAAAGCAACTAGATGGATCACCTCCTTCCTAGCCAAAAGAACCATCACAGTATTTGCCGAATAAAAAAGTGCCCCACCCTCCCCAATTTCCTTGTCCCACAAGGCTCCTGCATCTCCCCCAAGATCTATAACATTTTCACAAAACCACTAAATGACCTGTTAGACAATTGCAAACAACAGAAAATGAGGTCTTCCCATACAGATAATTTGACTGCCAGGGCTCAATGGGAATCCTAACACAAGTTAACAAAAGAGCCAACCCAAAGCAACATTTAAAAATTGTTCTATTAGAGAACATTCTATAAACTGTAATAGGATGGATGAAACCAGAATCTCGCAGAATTGAAACATGAATATATTATTTTATTATTTTTTATATAAAACATATGAAAGTAGTCCAAAAAACTCTTAGTTACAAACATAGGAAAGGGTCAACAAATGAATGCATACACTACCGACCAATATAAATAATTAAATAGATAATGTGAACAATACACGATACACATGTAACACGATTTGTCAAACTGAAATGTTTCTCTATTACAGCAAAGCACATACTGAAAGCAACCACCAGACTCACAACCTCAAACACTCACCATCACATATCGCTTAAAACATACTTCATCCTAGTAAATCATTTACGAACAACAAACTAGATACATAATGCATATTCTGAAAAAATTCCCAAAAGCTGTTAATTCTATCCAAGCTGGTGACACTCTTGTTTGATGATTGTGCATCACTATTTTATGTGTAGCTATGTCAAAACCTGATGCCTATAACCGCACTGCTGATAAACAATTGTCACATAAGATTTATCCTTCATATGGAGCTGCCAATTCAAGTTTCGGGCAATCGGCCTTCATTAAGGCAGACCCAGTGTCGGTCACTGGTAGATGGGACTTTCCTATTTGTGTGCAATTATTCTTGCCCAATGTTAGGGACAAAGCAAAAAAAAAAATCAAAGACCACGTAGTGTGGATTTCTATCTCAAATTAAAATGAAGGTTGTAGTTAGTCATTTTATTGAACTCTTAAAACACAGGACACTGACCTGTATAGTTATCATTCACAATTCTGTTGTGCACGAGAACAGCAGCCAAAACCCCACATACCAACCAAAGGGGCAGACCAGGGCACAGCATACGCCCGTCGGTGTACCTAACCTGAACCGACATAACATATGTACTGTGCTCCAGTGTTGGATATCTCAGAGAAAAAATGATGAAAAATAAATAAAGAAATTAAATAAAAAAGACCTAAAACTAAAGTTTAAAGAGATCCCTCAAAAGACAATTGCAGCATCTCCTACGCCGACAACATGCAAATCCTCCTCCCCATTTCAGGAGACTGTGCAGACGACTCCTCTACACTACTCGCAGATAAACACACCATCCTACTTTGTCTCAATGATGAAAAAACTGAAATTTTCATTGTGGGATCCCCAGATGGTCTAAAAAACCTTAGGGAGCTTCATTGCCCTTACCACTGAAGTCATCACGATGCTGTTCTACCCAACAGTGAAGACCCTGGGAGTTCACCTTGATGCCATCCTCTCACTAACAGGTCACGTCAAGACTATTGCATCCTCCGCTGCCCACACTACCAACAATGATCAATGCCTGCAGGACCTTCTTATTAGCCAATAGCTGCCTTACCATTGCCCGAGCCATCAGTGGATCTAGGCTAGACTTTTGCAATGCTCTCTTTGCTGGGACCTCTATGCAGAATATCCATAAAATGCAAGTTATCCAAAACAATGCACTCTGCGTCACACTCAACATTGTGAGGCAAGAAAATATCTGAGAACAGAAGAGCCGCTCATTGGCTCCCAATACGAGAAAGGATCACTTTCAAAACACTTTCTATTACCCATAAGCACCTTCCAAATTCTGCCCCTCCTTGCACAGAAATTCCCAAGAGCCCAGGCACTGAGACCAACCAGATCTGCTTACACTCACCGTCTCATCACTTCAAGATTCAGACGGGCTAGAGCAGGTGGCTTGAGCGTTCCGCTGATTGCAGCAAAACTGTGGAACACACTACTGCCTGCTTTGAGATTGGAGCAGTCTTACTGGGCCGTCCACAAACTCTTGAAAACCTGGCTCTTCACCTAAGAAACCCCTAAGCCTTGACCACTGACTCTGCCTTTTTGTTGAATGATGTCTCACTATCTGTAACTTGGAATGCAACTAGCGCTTTGATGCCCACCAGTTTAGAGTGCTTTAAGAATGCAAAAATAAATATTACAAATAAGACCAGCTAATTGGAGATGTGAACATACCCATAAAACAGGGATCTAATAATTATGTGCAGGAAACAGAGAGAGACTGGAAACAAATGCCATGGTAGGAAGGGAAGTTACCCTATAACTCAAGAAGTGCAAATCGTAAAATGCACAGCATAAAATCGTGTAATGAAATGTGTGAGACTGGCAAGTGAACAAGATAAAGGAAGAGATATTCCAAGAAAGAGAACTTGGGAGAGGAGGATTTATAATTTGGATAATGTCATACAAAGCCTAGGGAAGGTTGGACCTCAAGAAGATAATAGATATAAAAGGCATCTCAAGGAAAACTGTTGCAAAAATAGTATTCAAGAGAGTACAAGACACACAAGTCTTTGGGAAAAGCTACAAGAGCTCATGAAGAAGATCTCAAAAGACTATAACGGAAGATAACTTTAAGAAACACACATGCTAAAGAGAGACATTTGTGTATGAAATGAAGACCCAAAGAGAAAGCTGCCGGGGAGCAGGCAAGAAGGGAAACGAGACCAGGAGAAGAGACATTCTTTTTGGCCTATTTTGAGTTGTTCACATTAGTTATAGGGTCAGGTAGAGTTAGGATTGGGACTGAGGATTATTTTGGACTTCCCGAGGACAGAAGAGCATTTTTAGTACATTTAGACAGGCAGGGAGATCCCTTTAGAAATAGGGAAAGCAGTTTCTGATAATTAGTCCTTAGGAAGTGTATTGCCTTGCTGTTGGTTCTATTCAAATCAATGAAATAAATCTTTATTGTTAAGAGTAGTATCACAATTGTCTATTTCCCCCCTTTCACATTTTTCACCAAGGACAGATACAACATGATTGCTTTGTCTTCTGTAATTGGTAAATTGTTCCAAAAGACAGCTGCAAGCACCAGTTGGGCCAGGAGTGTGAAATTACAAAATAAATAAAAATTACAAATTAATGGCTAGGCAACTAGGCCATGTCAGGACTGACAGTAAATAGCCCCTGGTATGGTTAGAAAAATAATTGAATGATGCTATGGGACGGTCCCTTCCCCCGGCCAATGTACAAACTATGGCCAATGAAGTCACAACCTAAGTACCCTCAAACGGGATGAGTTCACACCTCTGTCCACTACCGCAGATGTCAACATTCACCGTGACCACGCCTCACCTGAGATATCTGGCCGCATCCCACGCAGGGCACGAGGTGGGAACCAAGACGGAGCTGAGGCCGATCGCATGGACCAGCTTGACTAACCTGTCTCACAACCTAAGCCGCCATCTTTAGAGATGACACAACGACATAGCTCCAGCAGACAGAAACACATGTGCTACCACGCACCTGGATCAGACACACACCAAACCACACAAAGTACACTCTCAGTGCTATGACACAGCATACCGTGTACACTCACAGATGCACATCGTTATTTTTCACATAGGCCAGCAATCGCTTTGCAGAAAAGCAAGACGCCAGAAGAGATTGTGTACATGCTTGCAGGAACTTCATGCTACCAACCCTGGAGACAAGACCCTAGCTGGACCACTGCGCAAAGAACCACACCACACCCCCCATCCTTATGGACCTTATGCCATAACTTGCAACCAAACCGAAGTAGGCCGCACACCAGAGTCGACAGACCCAGAGCAGGCCATGCAGAGCTACAAGGTGCTGACCATGTAGAACCACCCTGATCGGATCCCTGCAGCCAAGGTCGCGATGTTGCAATCCACATTCCGCGTTCCCCAAGCCAAGGTGACACCTGACATTGATGCGACTACCTGGAGCAAAATACAAATGAAATCCTCATAATTCTGCCTCAGCTTTGGTCTCTCAACACGGGACCAAGCTGACCTGATACGATGCCAACTCCCGAAGACTGAAGAAGCACTAGTGTCTCACGGCTGAGACACAGCTCGCACAAAGATGTAACAACTCAGACAACGGCGGCAGTGGGAAAGGAGCGCTCTAATGGCAAATAGCAGGACCTGTCCATTGTCGTCCACTGACACATAGTCACACATTGTTGCTAACACCGGGTACATCGTGAGCTGGGAATGACGATGGTTCCAGGCTTGGGGGCTCGCTGATGGACCAATCAGTACACGGGGGGCTAACCACTGACAACATTACCACACAACCAATCACTAATTCAATCCATGTAACCTTTTAGAAGTAGCGACTTTTAGGGATGACCCAAACATTCCACCTGACCTCTACTCTACCAATTACATTTTTCACTATACAGGCCTATACTGTACCCACCACTCGGGGAACCAACCCGGAGTGGTGATAGGTTCGGGGATGAGCTTTCGCAGATGACGCACATTGTTACGTCACTCAGACACAAAAGGGGCCTGCGAGCCCGACTTGATGAGAAGCTGCATGCAACCTACTCGCCTTGTGCCTGCCCCTGTCTGTTTTCTTGTAATAAAACAGCAACTATTGCTCTTGTGTGGGACTCCTACTTCTTTGGGAAATGGCGCACGGACCCCGGGTACGGCTCTGCCGACCACCAGAAATTACCCTAACAGCTATGTATGGAGCACTCAGTAACCGCTTAATCCACCAGACACTCTAGAAGGCTTTGCGGGACAGTCAACAGGCTATACAATGTCAAAAGTATGCCCTGTTTGCAGTTCACTGATGAAGAGGTTTATCTAGACCCCAGTGAGTTACAGGCATGTAACATGACTCATGACAAGTGGAATCAACATTCCCACCAGACAGATATTGAGTTGAACAATTCCCAGTGCTTACACCAAAACTATGGTGTTTGCCACTTGTATTGAGCACTAGCCCCTCCCTCTAGGCCAGGGATCTGCAACCTTTGGCTCTCCAGATAACCCCTATCAGCCCTATCCATCTTAGTCTATGTGAGGAGTGATGGGAGTAGTAGTCCAAGACATCAAGAGAGCCGCAGGCTGCAGACCCCTGCTCTAGGCTTTGCTTACTGGGAGAAAAAGTCCCTTTGTGCAATAATGTATTCAAGGCAAGGAATTATTTACCAGGATACTTTGCCTCCACGCACATGGTCGCATGCAGATTTGCGAGGTTGTGGGGGTCACACAGACCAAACTCTCATCATGCTTGTCCGCCATCTTGGCTTGGACATGTGTGGTTTAATCGCCGCTGGGCAGAGAGCCCTTGTACAGCATTCCACGGCCAGGCTTGTGCGCCATCTGACCTGCTTTGTATGATGCAGAATTTAACTGTCATTTTCTCAACTAAAGTGATGACATGCACTGTTCCTCTGCCTCCCGGGCTCATTAAAAGATGTAGCGCCAGTGAACAGGACATCAAAGCAGCGATGTGGGTTATTCACTAGGGCATCCCTTATAGAGGGAGCATTGCAACCAGTGGCCTTCAAGGGCCTGTCTCTGTGCAATGCGCTGCCAGCAAGCACATGGTTGCTGGGAGTCTGCCATACATTTGTATCCGGAGCGCACTCCAGACACCACTAATCTGTGAAAGGTGGCAGAACAGCACATCTTTGCACCACTGTAACAGCGATTCCTGAAATGCACAGGTCTCCTTTGAGAAGGTGACCTGCGCATTTCTGAAAGTAAGCAAATGAAACAAGCACATTCTCTGCGCTCCTTTCATTTTCACTGGTTTTTGAGAATCTGGCACAGGGTCTCTTTTGCAGCTATTTTTTATAGGAATTTGCAAAAGTATTACTCTAGCAACATCTTGAATGTTGTCATTCTCACACAACCAGCGGCAATTAAACCAGGATCTTTTCTGAGTCCTGGAGCGAGGGCCTTAGTTAAACATTCCTGGTACCATCACAATTAAGTTTATTTCAAAACTAGCTGATATACCCGGCGTTTCCCGGGCTGTTATTCCCTCGTAGGTACAGGTAATTATGCACATTTCAGAACAGATTGGTGAAATGGTGTGGAATTGTATAAGGAACAACGTTTCGCCAAGCCACAAACACATTTTGGATGTTGCTGAAATCAAGCGAAAGGGGTGGGGTGTCCAAATGTCATGTAGCCAGTAATGTCAGGAGGGTCTCAACAGGTTACCGTGCAAAATTTGGTGCAGATTGGTGAAACAGTGTGGAATTTTATAGGGAACATACGTAAAGCCACAAACCAACAAACACATTTGCACTTTTGCTGAAATTGGGGAAAGGGGTGGGGTGTCCAGATGTCCTGGAGCCAGTAATGTCCGGAAGGTCCTACAGGCGACTGTGCAAAATTTAGTGCAGATTGGTGAAACGGTATGGAATTATATAGGGAACATACGCGTAGCCACAAACCCACACCCACATTTTCACTTTTGTTGAAATCCCAGGAAAGTACTGGGGTGTCCAGATGTCATCTAGCCAGTAATGTCCGGAGGGTCCTGAGAGGTGACTGAGAACAATTTGGTGCAGATTGGTGAAACGATGCGGAAGTATATAGGGAACATACGCGAAGCTACAAACCCACAAATGTTCACTTTTATATATATATATAAAATAGATAGATAGATAATCCATGATTTGATCTGACTTCCAACTTCCATATATTCTCCAATGGACTATTTGTGCACCAACATCAGCCCTCCTGGAGCCAGAAGACTTGTTGACTGCTCTAGAACCAGCATGCTCCGGCGCAGCTGACCCAACCCAAAACTGTGGCCAATACGAGGCATCACTGACAGAGCCATTTCTTGTTACACTGAAGGGTAATGGCTGGAAGTTTTCAAATCAATCTAAATCACTGAGTTTGATCTGAGCAACATTTTCGATCATTGTTTATCAGCATGCTATGACATTCCAGAGGAGGCTAGACCATATGCAAATCAGATTTGGTCCCACCTCGAAAGACCTTCCTGCCAGAACAGCTAAGCCACATCCCTTCTACACAGGACCACAAGCACTCACAGGCATCAGTGAAGTGAGCTATATTGTTGGTATCTAGGCACAGTAATCTCAGAATCGACATCTGTGATACCCGCCCCACTCAGGTTTCACTGAAGAGTTCTGGCTCGAATTGCTGAAATGAATAAAACCCCTGCTAATGCACTGGGCAGAGCATCGATGTTCAGCCTGCCATGTCTGTACAGATGCGGAAAGGCATAGACAAATATGGCTTGTTACCCATCAAGCGCTCAGCTCTCCCTGTACTGAAGAAGGAAGACTGCAACTGATTGGCTCCAACATGGTGCACTTGACTAGCCCAGACCCCATTCTGTTTATGATACCCTTTACGAGACTCCCTGCAGAGGTCAGCGCCTGTGATTAAGAATAAAATGAGATGCTGGTACACCAAAAGGTGGGCTGGCCTCTCGATTTTTGCTGCTTAACAAAGGCACCACCCCCTCAGGCAGCCTTTTCACCCTACACAGGCGTGTGGTGAAAGGGCTGCCTGTGGGAGTCAGCAACTCAAATTAAGAAACAGAAAGGAGATGTGGTTGCACTATCCTACCTTTTGGTGTACTCGCCACTCCTTTTTTCATAATCAGAAGCATCGACAACCGCAGGCATCCCTTTCACCAGGTGGCTCTTTTCATTTAAAGGGTTGCCTAAAATGTTGGCAATGCAAGATATAGTTACGGGAGCCCAGTATAGGACCTGTTCTGGAGAACATTTGGGAGAGAGACAGAGTTCCTCCCTGGCTAGCACCAGCCCACATAAAGCCCTGACTGTCTGCCCATAACTCAGCTTCACCTGACTGCTCCTCAGTGTGCTAGCTTTCCCGCTCTACTGCCTTTGCCTGTTGGTTGGCACCCTCTTCCCACCGTTTTGATCGCTTCTAACCTTTGTGGTCCACCGATACCTCCAATGTAACACCTTCCTAGAGTACACAAACGTTGTAACAACACATGTAAATAGAATCAAAGGTTCCCCTTTCTGTCCGAAAATGGTGTCACCACATCCTGCTGCGCTGTTCTTATAAATTGTAAACATTATCCACAGAAAACTAGTTTTACTGAGATTCCCGATACACAGTTTGATGATTGGTACGGTTTAGTTAAACACACATGTGGTGTATGAGCATATTGTGGTTTGTACTCACAACCCTCCAGGTTAGCAGGAAAGAATATAATTAAACCAGCACCTACACTGGGGAAACTAACATGAACTCCAAAAACCTCTGATAATCACTATGAATACTTGTGACATGGTCAAACATTCTGCTGTCTCCTTGGACTTCCCGGCCCTGCTCTACTTAGAATGGGTAAATTCTGCCCCATTTTCCTGACCTACCTAGACCTAAGGAGTTCACCCATCAGAGATCCTTTGTTGTACATAACAGCAAACCTCTCAAGCCCTCCGGCTGTCAGTTCTCCATGGTACCTAATGCTACTGTCATTGCTCCCATGGCTGCGCTCATGTAGGCCAGTCTAATACAACTTAACTTTGCTTTACTCTTGGCACAGTAAGAACACATATCCAGACTGGCTGCATCAACGTAGACCAGTCTAGCCACACAATACTACTTATCTTTACGCTTAATTCCCAGTAAAAAGTGCCACACCACAGAAAGAATATATGACCAGATTGGTGCCACCAATGTCGGGCATTCTAGTCACTTAACAGTTATCATGTTTGCTTCAACCTTGATGTTAGGAACAGGCTTACTTGCGCACTTCGCGGGAGACCTCTGGCGCATTCTGATGTCTGGTGCCTGTACCCAAGATGGCGATTACAGGGAAGGCGCCAAGCTCGGAGGCATGTTGCGCAGCTGTGGAAGTCTACGCCAAGTATTTCCGGGGTGAGCCGCTTAAAGTCTGATGCGATAGCTTGTAGTAGCGTCTGATTATCAGATTTGCCTTGCAGCTCGTACCGGAAGGCTTTTTCCTAGTATCCCACGATCTGTCCCTCAAGCCATTCTAATCTTTCCCCTCCAGCCGAACGCGAGTTAGTAGTATTACGTCTTAGATAGGAAAAATTAGGAGATTTAGAATATCATAGTGAGCTACCCACAGGAGAACGTAATGTGGATAGTAAGCAGAGGCACAGGAATGTTTGATCATCATATTCTAAGGTGCATGTTCTCCTGGTCCTATTACTTCATTTAAGTGGCACTTGAACTCCTTTCAGCATGTTTTTGACAAATTGCTTTTATTTGCCATTAATCCATCGGCAAATGTATTCTGCCCGAGTTTCTTGACAGCCACATCAGTTATGACAAGAGATATTTCAAGGCCACCAACGCCAGGGACGTCGTTCACAGCAGTAACAGACTGACAAGCTAGCCTATTCAAGGAGTGGAACCCACCTACCCGAACCCACCACCAAGGGTTCCATGTGTTAACATCCCCGCAAAAATATTGCCACACAAAAACATTGCCATATTTTTGCAGCAATATTAAGGCATGGAACGTGCATGGGACACCCCGCAACCACCACATTATTTTTAAAGGAGCGGGGGACACCCCTGCTCCGAAAACCCCCAAAAATGATCCCCCCCAAAAATATTGCCTATGGCCGTTCCAAACGACCATATATACAGCGATATTTTTGGTGGGGGTAATATGTAGTGATACTCCACCAAGAGCCAACCTACCTAACGGCCAATGAACAATAACGCACCAGCCTTGATAAAGTCCACTTGGGTCGAAACACGTGTCGGCTGACACAAGATTGTTGTATCAAGAATAAAATTCCCTTTTTTAAAAATCAGAATACAAAGAAACATTTCTTTAAGAATAAATATTGTTTGCGCAAGATATCTGGGAACACAACTAAGAGATATTTGTGTTTTGTAATACAAATGAGTGATTTTCCAGTGGCATAAAGCATACTGGGCCTCATTAAGACTTGGGGCGGTATCCCGGCATAAATCTGCCAGAATACTGCCCAAACGAATCACTGGTATTGCCACATGGTCCAGAGGAATTTCCGCCGTATTACAACTGGTGGTGGCGGTGTAATTCCCCATGGCTTTTTGGCAGAATTACCGCAGCGGATATTCCGACGATTTAAGGCCTTTGATAAACTGAATTCAGGAAAGGACGAGAATTACCAAATTCCTCTCAGTCTTCTTCCTGGACAACTTCCATGTTAGTTTAAACGGCACCTACCACATGGTTGAACAAAAATCTGACCAAGTAGAATTTCACTTCCAGAACAACCAAATCCCAGACGTGACAGTAATAGCAGTAGGAGGGGGGCATTCCACACTGGAAGGAAACACTCTGAAATTCTTTACCAATCCACAATCAGACATTCCCACTTCTATAGTCCAGAAAGATGAGAAATCAGCTCAGAGCCTGGTTCATATTCAGCAAATTGGAGAGCAGTTGTTCATCCCTGTTCAGTTAAATGAAGGGAAGGACTCTGTTCTCGCCAGAGTGTGTGTGAACAAGGGTAAGAGCTTCATCAGCGAAGCCATGTTCCGCAAACTCCCAAAACAGCCAGCCATTCCCACATTTAGACTCATAGACAAATGGGAAATGGATCTGTAAACACCCAATTCCAAACCTCTCCTGCCAAGCAGGTGTATGCTCAAAATCTCCATAGGCAACAAGAGCATAGTCCATAATTGTTGGGTCGTGTGAGACGTCACTGCCGCCTTTTACTTAGGCAGTGACATTCTCAATCGCTTTGCCATTAGTTTGGACCCAATACACTTCAAAGCTTGGTCCCGGTAATCCCATGGGCTTTGATGATCCAGAGCAAACATTTAGGTCAGCTCAATTGCTGCCTTATGAAATTGAAATTCAAATTGGAGAGGAAGTCACCATCCCAGAAAGGACCCGACAATTCTCCCTGGAAGTGAAAGTGAAAAGAGGACAGAAAATGAAAAACCCTGATGCCTATATTCATTTAAATGCTTCTCTCCAACAGCAAGGGTTGGGGGTAAACCCAACACCACTAGTCAATATAGAACATGAAACCATTCCAATAGAGGTGGATAACAGTGACTTAAAGAGTATCACTGTAGTCGCAGGCACCATTATTGGAATGGCGGTTGATGACCGACATTTTTCCATAGATTTAGGCAATGAACATTTAGGACCAATCCCCAAGGACTGTTTTAACATTGATAATGACGACAACACAACACCAGACAGGATCTTTACCCGGCATGGGGGGAACTTCCTGGTGTACGCTTCCTGCCCTTATGGTAAGGAGGATGTGACCTGTGACTTCAGGAGGGATGAGATGATTTTCCAAGTCCGCGAGGACTGCCTTCCCCACCTGAAGCCACCAGTCCAAATCAGCACTTTGACCAGGGACCTCTCCACCCAGCTGGAGGAGGCCACCGAGATAGAGGTCTTTCCAGGCTTCAGGCAGATGGTTGAAGAGAGTGTCAACCTAGCTGATGCCTTTAAAACTCTGGAGCAGAAGCAAAAATTGAAACAAGTTTACTTGGATTTTCAAGATCTCTTTGCGGTGGACTCATATGACTGCAGTTGCACCGACATCCACACAACGACAATTCCCACAGACCCTGGCATGACTCCAGTGTTTGTGAACCTTGAGTACCGTGGGATAATCCGTCCAGTCCACAGCACCTTCAATAATCCGGTGCTGGGGATATTGAAGCCAAACGGCCAGTGGGGACTCTGCGCCGACCTTAGGGAGCTCAACAAACTGGTCCATACTTCCCGATGGCCTCTTCCCTACATTGACCAAGGGCTGGCCCAGATCCAGGGGTCACAGGTATTCACTGCAATAGACCTGACCAATGGCTACTGGACTGTGCCTGTCAGTAGGGAGGGCCAATACAAGCTGGCCTTTACCTTCGGGGGGCAGCAGTACACATGGACCCGGACTCCCTTCGGATACATCAACTCTGGCAATGAATTTAACATCTTTCTACATAATGCCATGCCCGACCTGGGTGAGAGGGGTAACCTGGTTTATGTAGATGATGTTCTCATCAAAAGCTCAACTGTGGAGGAACACATAGCGGAGATCCATTATGTTCTGACACAGTTGAGGGCTGCCGGAGCAAAACTTTCCTTTCAAAAGGCACAGTGGTGTAGAACCTGTGTACATTTCTTGGGGCATGAGATTACTCTTCAGGGTCTCTTTCCCCAGGAAAAGAAAGTGGAAGCACTCCAGAAATTGAAAGACCCCACAACTGTGTGGGAACTAAGGAGCCTCCTTGGACTGACTAATTACAGTAGATTACAGTAGAAAGTTCATTGAGGGCTACGCAGAGATCACAAGACACCTGATTCATCTTTTGAGGGGGGGTGAAGTGGGAGTGGGGTCCAGAACAAGCCAAGGCAGTAAGACAACTCAAAAGAAGCCGTTCACAAGCGCCTTGCCTAGCTTACCCTGTCAAAAACAAGGAGTTCTTCTTGGAAACAGAGTTCTCTAATACATGCTTGACTGCAGTATTATACCAAAAGCACAACAAGGTCAATAAAGTAATCTCCTATGCGAGTAAAACTTTATCCTCGGTGGAGGAAAAATTCAACGATTGTGAGAAGGCACCCCTGGCAACGGTGTGGGCATTGAAGAATTACTGTCCGTTCATCCAGGGGCAACACATCATAATGGAGATTCTACACCAGCCTCTGCAATATCTCCAAAGTGACAGAATCCGGGCCAGAAATGTGAGTAATTCCAGAATTACTTCCTGGATTCTGTCAATGCAAGGCTTTCCTGTGGAGGTCAGATATGGCCAAACATAGAAGAGTCCCCTCACGCAAGGACTGGCTGACTTGCATGATTGTGCCAGAGAAAACTGTCTCGAGGACGAAAGTCTACAAAACAATGACAACATGGAGGCATACCTCAATTCCCCACACAAAGTCTTTGAAGAAGACAAGTGTGAGGGAATGCCCACTGTCTATGTGGATGGATGCTCCTACAATGTTGACAACAACGGGGAAAAAGAACTTGTGGCTGGAGTAGGGAATGCATGGGTGAATGAGACCCCAGAACCCTCTACTGGGTACAAGATCAGTCCCCGAAGTAGTCAAGTGGCAGAGTTGATGGCTGTGTATCAAGTCATCCTCACTGCTGTCCAACATCAACTCCATGAACTGGTCATAATCAGAGATTCGGATTATGTACAGAACGGGTTCGTGGAGCACCTGGTTAACTGGAAAACCAGAGGCATGTTATGTGCTAATAACAAACCATTGGAACATGGAAAATTAATTCAAAATATTGATGATCTTGTCACCTCAAATGGGATGACCATCTACTGGTAAAAGATCAAGGGTCATTCCAAAGTAGAGGAACCAGACAAAACTGGAAATGACTTAGCTGATCAGCTGGCCAAAACTGGAGCCATCCAAGGGAATCTAATTGAGATTGAGTTCCTGTTGGGGGAGATCCACGTCACTGTTATCACTAGGTCCTAGAAAAATGCTCACAATGATCTCTCAACTGCACAATGGAGTAAGGAGACCCCAGATGCTGATGTGATTATGGCTCAAAAAGGGGATCCAATAATTGGCACGTTTTATCAACACATTGAGGACCCCGAGAACTTTCCCCTGACGGATACCGATTACATTGGGAAAGAGGACCTCGGAGTGTTGATGAAATGTCCAAAAATGTTCCGAATCCAAGACGGTTTGTTGGTAAGGAGATCCCTAGCTGGCCATGATCTGCAGGTGGTCCCTACCTCATTCCGAAGCCTGATGTTAAGTCACGCCCATGATGCGGCCACAGCCGGTCATCAGGGGCTTCATACAACACTTGAAATCTTAAGAGAGGTTGCTTACTGGCCACACATAGGGCAGGACCTCGACCGATACTTGAAGGGGTGTCTTGTGTGTGCACAATTTCAGCCAACATCCCTCACACACCGTGCGCCTCTCCAAAAGAGAGGGATGACACTGCCTTGGTCAGATTTACAAGTCGACTATATGAGGCCTGTGATTCGCTCCTCTAGGGGGAACAAGTACATGTTGACCGTGACATGCTTGTTTACTAAATGGGTGGAATGTCTCCCGGACCCAAACTGCAAGCAGAAACAGCAGCTGCCCTGTTGATCAACCACATCTTTTCGCGTTTTGGACTACCCCAAAAGATCGAGTCAGACCGAGGTAGCCACTTCACCAGTGAAGTAATGACAAAGATGTGGGAGATACTTGGGGTCAAAAGGAAGCTACACATTGCTTACCGGCTAGCCTCTAGTGGTGCAGTGGAGAGATACAACAAAACAATTGTGAGCATATTAAAAAAGTTTGTGGCAGAATCTGTGCCAAGTTGGGATATTCGATTACCGCTTTTCCTAATGGCCATCAGATCTACACCTTCATCTGCAACTAAAATGTCACAGTTTGAGCAGATGACTGGACGCAGGATGGTGCTTCCCCAGCATTTGCTCTACAGAACCCAAGAGCATACATTGATCCATGCCTCCACAACTCATGAGTATGTTGAAAATGTAAGAAAACACTTTCAACATGCTTTTGCCTACGCTGAGCGAAATCTAGAAAGATCTGCCGACAGCATGAAGACCCACTATGACTTAAAGACTACCAGAAAAGAATACAATGTAGGAGAGCGGGTCTACTTATACAATTTCCAAAGGAACCAGGCCAAACAGCACAAATGTATGCCTTCCTGGAGGGTTCCTTTTGAAATTGTAGACAAAATCTCACCAGTCGCCTACGAAATCCGCATCCCCAAAGGCAGTTTGGCGGAGGGGGAAGATAAGTGGGTCCATATTAACCAACTAAAGTGTTGCCATACTAGGCACACTCTGCAGCAACTGGAGGAGTCTTCTGGAACCCCACAGGGGGTCACTCCAGCTCCCTAGAATTCCAACTATAAAATATTCCATATATAGTGCATAATTTACAATAGAAACATGTGTCCTGTTTATCAAAATGTATGTGCCCGCCCCACTACATTAATAGTGGTGGGGAAATGTCTGCAAATATGTTTTTGCTTTGTCATCCTAGTTAATTGGAAACCATGGAAACTAAGAACAAGGAGGTCCATCCAGGGACCAGGAGAAAGATCCGAGGAGCCCAGAGTTTCACTCAATACTCACATCAGGACTGGAAGAGGAGAATTGGTCTATCCACCCCTGATGGAAGAAAAGATGATGAACTTTGCCATTTTTGGAACCAAAAGAAACGAGACTGAAATGAGACTGACATCCCAGTCTTGCGACTTCCCATTGATGGACAATCAACGCCATATCACAAGAGGGGGGCTTGTGGGATGTTCTAACCCACTAGTCTATGCCCTGCAACATTACTGTGTGCTGCTTGCATCAAAACAACAGGATGGTCGCCAAAAAGATCTTTGCGCTAAAAAATCTTTGAAAAGTGCGCAGGAAAACCTGAAAAATAGGCCACCAATCCATCTTGCCGATGTCAGAGGTAACACAGGAGACCACTGACTACTGCCAAAACCTATAATTTGGCTGCTCACCGAGTAAAATGAAACTACTAAAAAGCAGTGCTGCATTGCAAGGGAAACAGAGAACTGCTTTAAAAATCAGTTTTTCCTTGGCCTGTTAAATTTGCAAAATAATGATTCTCAAACAGCACAAAAGATGTAACATCCTTGTTGGGTGTTAAACCTCACTTTATTTAAAGAATTCACCTAAGCACGATGTCAGCAGAAGTACATTTTATCAGAAGAAAATCGACATTCAAAGGTGCTTGCATGAGAAAAAAGAAGTCGGAAATGGGCGCAGTACCGCCACTCGCCTGTGTCAGAAGCTGGCGATTACTTAACCTGTCATTTAAACTTGTATCCTAAAATCAAAGTATGGAAAAGAAGAGACTTCCTATCAAGAGCAATATAGGTTGTACAATTCAATTTCTATGTTTGAAAAAGGTTGGAATTAAGAGATTGTGGCTATAGTTGTTAAAAATGTAAGTTGTATTTTAGGAAAAGACTATGTTAAACATTGTGTTAAAAGTGAGTTAAAGCCAGCCACACTGGGCTTCAAAGACATTCCACAGCTTCTCCCAAACAAAGGATTCTTCCCGCCTGCTCTCTGCTAAGGAACTGGCAGGGAGGTGTGAATGGAGGGGGCGGAGGACTTTGGCCTGTTGCTCTGACAGGAGGCAAAGACTCCCTTGACTGAAAGGAAATGTAAATTTGGGCGTCAACAGAAACCAGATGCTGGCAGGAAGAGGCTCAGATTGCTTCTGGCCCAGCCAAACCTTGGGGGCAGAGACAGACAGTTTTGTTTATTCTGAGAGCACAGAAAATATCTTTTTGAAAAAGACTCATAGAAACTGAACAAAATTGTTAAAAATCTGTAAATATAGTGTTGTTAAAATAAAAATTCTGCTCACGTTTTAAAACCACTCTGGAATTTGTGCGTCATTCAGAGACTGAACCACAAAAATGTTGACTTTGTAGCAGTTGTGATAATGTTAAAAATATGAAACTTCACAGGAGTCTGCCCAGATGTTATGTGCATGTATCTGGAAAAATGTATACAGATCTGACACTGGGTAACCAACTAAAAGCACAAAAAATTGTCGTTTGTGAACCGAACTCTTAGGAAGATACGACTTTGATGGATACGTGCCTTATTTAATCTGTAATGTAAATATGTATTATTAGCAAGTTGGTGATATTGGAAATATGTTTTATATGAAAAACAGATTTTCTGTGTAGGAACAAAGATGAGGTTTTTCCCTGGATTGTAAATTGCCACATCACTATGACACATTATGACACACTGTTTCCTTCTCATATCAGGGGAGAGGAAATTCTCTGACCAATCGGATTCCTAGAGGGTTGGGATTAGTATAATCAGCCTACCCACCCCCTTGGGAAATACATAAATAGGGACTGTTGAGGACCTAGAGACACACACATTCAGCCATCAACTGATTTACTGGCGAAGCGCTCTGCAGGAAGAACCCAGATCCAGGCTCCAGAACTCTGAAAGCAGAAGGCCCAATCCAAAGCTGAACCCTTTTCAGCTGGCCTTTAAAATCTTGCAACCTGATTTTAACCCCAAACTTCCAAGGGGCACAACCAATTCAACAGCCGGGCTGTGCTGTTTCTGGTTCTTGCCAAGAACCCTTGCTAGAACCCAGAGATCCAAACCAGTAGAGCAGAGCTGTAACCCAGAACCAACCCGTCAGATCCAGAACCAGAGGCCGTGCAGAGACTAAAGTGCCTTGCTGATGTCCAATTTTGTCTCCCTCTCCTCCCCACTCTCCTCACCTGATCGGTAATCCTCCAACTCTTCTGTATTGAGATGCCGACGTGAGCAGAAGTCTCTCTTCGTAGCCGAAGACACTTGTCTACCACGAGAGGAAGCCACAGTGATTGCTTGAAACAAGCAGTCCTGGGACTCCTCTCCCGTAGCAGGCGACAAGGGAAAAAGCCTTGACGGCAGAAAAAACCCTTGAAAGGAACGCGGCCAAACCAGAGTCTTCCAAGGATATTGATGGTACGTCGGCTCCAGTGGTTGCAGAAGAGTGGGTAGTCGGCTACTGAGGCTTGGAGGAGGTAGACGTGAGCTGATAGGGGCAAAGACAAGGAAGCCCTCGCCTCGCAAGAATGAGTAGCGAGAGAGACTCGAGCCAGCGGCCAGTGTGAGCCGCGGGAGCTGAAAGAAAGCCAAAGTGAAACTAAGGAGAGGAGAGAGAGAGAGAGAGAGAGAGAGAGAGAGAGAGAGGAAAAAGCCTCGCCAGAAGCTAGGAGAGGCGAAGGGAATAGCACGGACCAAGCCGCGATAAGGAAAAAACTAGCGTTCTCACCCAAAAGCAGGAAGCAACAACTACGGGGTTGCAACGCAGCGATCGCTGGGAGTGAGAGGCTGAAATACCTCCCAGCGACCGCCATGTTGCCGGAGAACTAGACTGCGGCTGCACGTAAGTGAAAGCAACGTGCTGGAACTACGGTCTGTGCCGGAGCCTCCAATGCGGAAGTATCCGCCAATCGGCCCGGCTGCGTATGACAGTATGCCCCCTCACAAAGCGAACCCCCCCAGGCTTTCCCGGAAAACTTCGATGGAAACCACTCAACAACCGGGGGGCATGAATGTGGTAGACCGGTTCCCAAGAGTCCTCCGACTCCTGGTAACCCTTCCACAAGACCAAGTATTCCAAACGTCCCCTGTAGAATCTGGAGTCACGAATGGCTGAAACTTCGTATTCCTTCGTACTTCCAGAACCTTGAACTTGCAGACGGGGAAGAGATCTTATGTGAGGATCTGGAACAAAAGGTTTGAGAAGGGAGGAGTGAAAAACAGGATGAATGCGACTGAGAGTGGGAGGCAATTTCAATCTGAAAGCGACAGGGTTGATCTTAGATAGAATAGAAAAGGGTCCCAAAAAGCGAGGAGAAAGTTTGGAAGGGTGAACCCATCGAGGCAGAAATTTAGTAGAGAGCCACACCTTGTCTCCCTCCTTCCAATCGGGACAGTCCTGCCGACGTTTATCCGCCTGTTCCTTGTTCCGGATTCTGCTCCTTTTCAGACTGAATTCCGCAATCCTATGCGCCTCCGCAACGGACTGAAGTACTGCTTCTGCAGTGGGAGAGTTTGTAGGAACTGAAATCATGGGAAAAATGGATCGAGGATGCACTCCATACGTGCAAAAAAAAGGAGTAAGACCTATCGCGGAATGTGTAGAATTGTTGTACGTAAATTCCGCGGTGGGTAACAATGACACCCAGTTGTCTTGATGTCGGTTGGTATAACATCTCAGATATTGCTCCAAGTTGGCGTTCAGTCGTTCTGTCTGGCCATTCGACTGAGGGTGGAAACCAGATGATAGCGCTCTCTCCATGCCCACTCTAGTGCACAAAGCCTTCCAGAAGTTTGAGATGAACTGACTAACTCGATCGGAAATGATCTTGTCAGGTAAGCCATGTAGTCGAAAAACCTCTCGTGTGAAGGTCTCTGCCATCTGAGTGGCGGTAGGTAAGCCAGGTAGCGGGGAAAAATGTGCCAATTTAGTGAAAATATCTATCGTCACCATAATGCAAGTGCAGGATGCGGACTCTGGTAGATCCACAATGAAATCGGTAGAGACGAGACCCCAAGGGCGTGTAGGCATCTCGGGTTGGGTCAGCAAACCTAAGGGCTTGCCCGATGGATATTTCGCTCTGGCACATATTGAACAGGCCTTGATGTAATCCTTAACCTCTCCTTTCAATTCAGGCCAGAAGAACCTTCTTGCAATAAGTTCAGTAGTGTTCTGCACTCCTCTATGACCCGCGGTAAGTGGATCATGGCCCAAATGAATGATCTTCTTACGCCAAGGGCCTTCTGGAATGTACAGTCGGTTATCGTAAAACACTAAACCTTCCTTCTTGGTATATTTCCCTCCTCGTAACCTAGGAAACTTCATCCTTTCAGATGCCAACGCGGTCTTCACTTCTTGAAAGAAAACGTTGACAAGTCCCAGGATCTTGTTTCTTCTGAACATAGCTTCTCGAGAATGAGGGATAAAGTCTCCAGGAACCTCCTTCCTTGATAAGGCATCTGCGACTTTATTCGAGGTACCTGGTAGATAGGTGATATGAAAGTCGTATTGGGCAAAAAAATAAGCCCATCGGGCTTGCCTTGAATTAACACACTCCATGTTTTGTAATGCCTTGAGATTCTTATGGTCTGTCCTAATGAGAAAAGGATGACGCACACCCATCAGTAAATGTCGCCAATCCTCACAGGCCAACTTCATGGCGAGTAGTTCCTTCTCTAGAACCGAATAGTTGAGTTGGCTGGGAGACAAAGTCTTCGAGAGATAGGCGACTGGATGTTCTACACCATCGTAGGTTTGTAAAAGAACTGCCCCTATAGCCATGGCAGAGGCATCAGTCTCAACAATGAACTGTCGGTTTTGATCCGGATGGCGAAGAATCGGAGCATAACAGAACAATCTTTTTAAGTTCCTAAAACCATGTTCAGCTTCGGGTGACCATAGGAAAGGCCCTGAATCTTTCCTTAAGAGTCTTGTAATGGGAAGTACTATCTCTGAGAAGTTTGGAATGAACCTCCTGTAGAAATTTGAGAGACCCAGAAATCTTTGTACCTCCTTTACACTGTCCGGGGAGGACCAATCGAGTATAGCAGCGACCTTGCCTGAATCCATGGAAATCCCTTCTTCCGGGAGAATGTATCCGAGATAGTGAACGGAGGGGACTGCAAAAACGCACTTATCGGGTTTGACCAGAAGTTTATAACGTTGAAGGCGCTCCAGTACTTGAGTCACATGAATGATATGGGATTCCAAATCGGATGAGTAAATCAGAATGTCATCCAAATAGATGATGACCGTAACCAGTAGTAGATCGGGAAATAATCGATCCATGAATCGCTGAAAAATGGGCGGGGCATTCACTAATCCGAATGGCATTACTTTGTATTCGTACGTATAATCCGAACGGGGTGCGAAAGGCCGTCTTCCATTCATCTCCCTTGGCAATGCGAAGCAAATGGTATGCGTTCCGAAGGTCCAGTTTGGTGAAAATGCGGGCCCCCTGTACAGCCTCTATGATCTCAGATATGAGCGGCATGGGATAGCGATCTCTGATTGTAACCTTATTAAGTCCTCTGTAATCTATGCAAGGACGCAAATCGGTGGAGTCCCTCTTTCTTATGAAAAACAAAGAAGCTCCTGCCGGAGACTTGGAAGGTTGAATAAGGCCGTTTTGCAAATTGGTATCCAAGTAGTTCCTTAATACCTGTCTCTCAGTTTGGGTTAAGGAAAACATCCTGCTGAAAGGAACTAGAGCATTAGGTTCAAGCTCTAAAGAGCAATCCTCAGGCCTGTGTGGGGGTAGATCTGCAGGTATAGTCTCCTTGAAGACCTCCTGATAGGGTAAACAATAATGTGGTAATGCGTGGACTCCCACATGATCACTTGTTAACACCGTCGAAGTAAGGTGCTCACTTTGGAATGGTCCTGAGAGACAATGTTGTCTGCAGAACAGAGATGAAAAACTCAACTGGTTGCTAGTCCAGTTTACCTGAGGGTTGCATTTGCGAAGCCAGGTAACTCCTAAAATTATAGGAAAGTGCGCTGCTCGAATGATATCGAATTTGAGCACTTCTCTATGTTGGAAGATGGTGGCTCCTAGTTCCTCCGTGGTATGGGTTATAAGACCCGACGAGAGGGGAGATCCGTCCACACCCTCTACCTTTTGATCCTCTTTGCGGGCTACCCTATGAAGGCCCACCTTCTCTGCCCAGAGAGTGTCCACAAAGTTTCCGGCCGCCCCACAATCCAGGAGGGCTAGGGCATCTATAGACCTTTGCCGGGATTCAATCCGTACAGGAATAACCACCAACCTGGAATCCTCCAAAGTGTTGGGAGCTGAAATGGAGAGAGAAACATAGGGACTAAATAGGTTACAAGTTGATCCTCGGAACCAAGTCCCTACTGGCGCCGAGGAAGTTTGTTTCCCTGTGATCTGGTTGGAACCACCGGACAATCTTTAAGCTGGTGCTGCTCCGACCCACAATAGGCACAAAGTCCCTTTTCCTTTCTCCGTCTTCGCTCAGCAAATGAAAGCGGACCCCTGGTAGCTCCGATCTAAATTTGGCTCTTCGAGGGAGTGGGAGGAGGCGTGAGAAGAGGACGTAGATGTATTGGGTGCATGAGGGCTTGTCGCAACACGATGTTTGCGGCGTTCTGCTCGGCGTTCTTGAAGACGATATTCAATCTGCAATGTGGATGATAGCAGATCGGCAAAAGTCGGTGGACGAGAGGACCTGGCAAGCTCGTCCTTAATTTCTTCTCTTATTCCCCTTCTGAAGATAGTGTACTGGGCTTGCTCCGGCCAACCCGCTCCTGCCGCCAGAGTCTTGAATCGGGATATATAGGTTAGAACATCTGAGGCCTCTTGCCGTACATCCAACAAATCCTCACATGCAGTAAAGGTTAGTTCCGGTCTCTCAAATGTCTGTTGCAGTAATGCCTGAAACCCGGCAAAGTCATGTAATATGGGATTGGCACTGGTCACCAATGGCGTGGCCCAAGAAAGGGCGTTACCAGTCATGTTTGAGATCAAAAAGCCTACCTTGGATTGATCGGTAGCAAAGGAACGAGGCCAAAATGTAAAGTACACTACACAAGCCTCCATGAATTCTTTTATCTTCTTTGGCGAACCATCAAACTTCCCTGAAGGGAGCGACATTATCGGTAGTTCAGCAGGCGAAACCTCCCGAGTCATGGCAAGTTGTCGCAGAACCACGTTTTCAGCCTTAACCGTCTGTAATTCTTGTGACAGGCCCTGAACCGCCTTCCAGAGTTCCTGGATCTGTTCTTCGGCCGACATTGTGTTCTCTTGGCGTTGCAAACTGTCCAATTTTGTCGCCCTCTCCTCCCCACTCTCCTCACCTGATCGGTAATCCTCCAACTCTTCTGTATTGAGATGCCGGCGTGAGCAGAAGTCTCTCTTCGTAGCCGAAGACACTTGTCTACCACGAGAGGAAGCCACAGTGAATGCTTGAAACAAGCAGTCCTGGGACTCCTCTCCCGTAGCAGGCGACAAGGGAAAAAGCCTTGACGGCAGAAAAAACCCTTGAAAGGAACGAGGTCAAACCGGAGTCTTCCAAGGATATTGATGGTACGTCGGCTCCAGTGGTTGCAGAAGAGTGGGTAGTCGGCTACTGAGTCTTGGAAAAGGTAGACGTGAGCTGATAGGGGCAAAGACAAGGAAGCCCTCGCCTCGCAAGAATAAGTAGCGAGAGAGACTCGAGCCGGCGGCCAGTGTGAGCCGCGGGAGCTGAAAGAAAGCCAAAGTGAAACTAAGGAGAGGAGAGAGAGAGAGAGAGAGAGAGAGAGAGAGAGGAAAAAGCCTCGCCAGAAGCTAGGAGAGGCGAAGGGAATAGCACGGACCAAGCCGCGATAAGGAAAAAACTAGCGTTCTCACCCAAAAGCAGGAAGCAAAAACTACGGGTTTGCAACGCAGCGATCGCTGGGAGTGAGAGGCTGAAATACCTCCCAGCGACCGCCATGTTGCCGGAGAACTAGACCGCGGCTGCACGTAAGCGAAAGCAACGTGCTGGAACTACGGTCTGCGCCGGAGCCTCCAATGCGGAAGTATCCGCCAATCGGCCCGGCTGCGTATGACAGCTGAGTGCAGAACCAAGCGCCTGAATCCTATCCGTGGGCGAGCAGATTCCAGTCCAAAACCCTTTGACCAGATCCTGATGGGCCTATTCCTATTCCAAAACCATAGTTGTTAGTATTTAGCATAGAATTGTCCATAGCCAATCTCGTATCCTTAAATAATCCAATCCAACCCATTCCAACATATCTAGACTGCATTGTAGAAACTCTTTTGTCTGTCGTGAATCCTTCTCTAATCCATATAGTTCTGTGATAATTGTAGTGATAAATCATCTTTGCGCTAATATAGTTGCTGAAGATAGGCAAGTGTCGCGGCGGGCAAAGATCAGACAGAGGCACCTCTGGACTGGTGGCTGTACCGTTGGTATCTCGCATCTTCATAGCCTCTTAGTGTAAAGCCAATCCTCGTTTGTAATCTTCAAAAAGCGCATCTTTCTTTTGAAATCTTCACTCTTTTGTGAAAAAAAAAATAAACTTTTACTAAAACCTTCATAACTTCTGAACCGTTCATGTTAGGAACGGAATTTAAATGTCAGATTTAATCTAACCTATTCCACTTTCAAACGAATTCCAACTCCTTATAGTTGTTCTGTAATCACGTTTCTCGCGCGCTGAAAAGTTTGCCGTGATTCTGCATTCGGCTCAATTTCTTTTCATATAAAATAGCTATTTCTTGTATTCAATCTCTGAATTCAGTTTCCCATTTGCTAGTCATTCAATCATCATTGCTAGTGTCTACCTGGAACTATCCAAAGCAGCTCCCACTAGTTCTGAATCCATTTTAGAGAATTAAAGTTATTTTTAGCATTTTTCCCCATTCAATACAAGCCACATTCAAAAGCATTTGACCTTTTTTAAAATCAGTCCTGTTTCTCTCTAAGCTTGCTGAGGGGAACTGGTATTGAAACTGCATTTGTAGAGTGTTTATTCCTGAAATCTATTTTCGCTCCTTCCATCTCTATATTGCATATTAGGGGGACTGAGTAGGATCAGGGGGAAAGAGTGATTACATTGCATTTGATTGAATTTATATCAAGTTTTATTTCTGTGCTGAATTAATTTCCTATCATTGCATTTCATTGAACCCACACAAAGTTTTCTTCTATGCTACCTTGTTCTTTTCACCCCTACTCCTATTGATTGAAGAGATTGTTGACTGTCAAATCACCCAACGCTGATCATTGTATAAATATTAATCGTGAATATCTAGATATTGTTCATATTCATAAAAGTGTGATATATATATTGTTCCATTCCTCAAATAAATCTTTTAACTTTGCAAAACAACCTACTTCTTGGTTCAGTGAGACCAGGGGGGGGATTCAAAGAGAGGGGCATGATATAAGACTACATTGTTCAGAAATAAAAGAACTTTAGACATAAAAATATATAATTAAGGGTTCCAGCTGGGCATCTCACGCCAGGCATTGACTTAGGTGGAGTGCTGGGTTGAAACCACTTACACAACACTACACGGCGGTCTGCCTTTTGTTCAGAATCGGTTGTTTCTCCCTACTTACCATATCAGACAGCAGGCCCTTGATTAACGGGCATCCCGGACAAAAGAGGTCTTTGGCTCTCCATCAGTGCTGTTGTTGGTGGAGCCTGCATGCATCGGGACACTATCGATTACATCGCCAACTGTTCTATCTGTGATCAGAGTACACACCAGAGAGGCAAAACACTAGGGGCCTCATCACGAGTTGGGCGGTATCTGGGCACATATACCACAGAGCGGTATTTGCGTTAACACCGCGATGTGTGGCGCAAACAACGCCCCATCTCTAGTTGGCATGCACACGGACATGGACGTGCCGTTAATGCAAATAGCGACCAGCGGTAACAGTGGCTGTGAACTCGAAAACTCAGCGCACATTGCATTACCGGCAGCGTCCCACGCGATTAGCGCGCGCTAATTGTGCTGCAGTAAATGTGTCACTACCGGAACGGGAATCAAAGCGGTGGCCATTTTGGAAATCACAATCCCCAAAAAATCTCAGCCCCTGGAAGTCATCCACACCTGAAAACACAGGAAAATGTCTCCGGAGCACCTCAGGGGCAAGTCTCGGAATTGACAATACTGGTGGAGGAGGTAATAGGCCATCAGGTTGAGGTCTATGGCCCATAGCAGAAAAAGACTGGCACACAGCGGTGCATGCAGATATGGAAATGCATCAGCCAGAAGGTGACAGCGGTGGGCCGTGTCCACAGGGATGAGGAGGACTGCTGCAAGTGGTTCAATGACTTGCAGCTCCATGTTCGGGGCCTCCTGGCTCAGCACAGGAGTGAGTCCATGGGGACTGGAGGAGGGCCACCACAACTACCACCTGAGCTCACACCGTGGGAGGAGCAGTGCACCACCCTAATCAACATGAGTACAATTGAGGGAGTGGGAGGAGCGGAGGCAGGCACTGGTACCCAGGAGGTTGCAGGTGAGTCACCCCCCTTGCAAATTGCATTGCGACTGGTCCACCCGTCCCTACCTGGTGTGAATGTCTGACATCCAGGCACTGTAGGTGCAGTGCATGTGACGTACCGCAGCCACCCACGAGTGGACCCTTGTACCAGTGCACCCTAGCGACCCCAGGTATCCAGAGTAGTCTGAAGTATATCCAATGTATACATGTAAGCGCCTTGGTACACAGATCCATGGCCTGGCCACAGCAACATCATGTGTGCGTGTGTATTACCAATCCCCCCTGACATACAGCGGCATGCCAGCTGTGCATTCACATCAGACATCTGAAGATGCCACACCAACAAGTTAGAGCTGCGTTCCCCGCCATGTAGCATGCCCCAGCAATCGCAACATTGTGAATAACAAACAGGTTATGGCCAAGCATGATACACACTGTCCTCTCACCCAGAGGTGTTGCTAGGGTGGGGGGCTGAGGGGGTTGTAGCTCCGGATAGAAGCTCTGGGGCTACAACCAAAAGGCTAGCACTAAGCACAAATGGAAGTATAATATAAATCATTGGTGCGCCGTACCACTAGTTTGTTTGCATTTTACAGAGTGTACCTTTAGTTCAAAGACTCAAGAAAAGCATCCACAGTGCTTTTTCGTTCTCCCAAGCCAAATATAGAAATCAGCTCGTATCGAACATTCAAGCACTGCCAATTTCCCAGGTTATGGCCTTGAAATAGACACACAGAGAATCTGTGCAACCCGAGCACCTTAATGACCTCGCAAACACATTTATTTTATTAGCAGCAGAGCCTTTCATATGCATGATGGCACATCTCCAACTGAAAGACCTTGCAAAGCTCCAGTTTCCATGCAAATCTGTGATAGTTAAAGTGTGCAACATAAAGCACCCTTTTAAGGATGTGTGTCTATAGTTGCTTGATGTCACTAATCAAATGTTCTCAACACCATCAGAGCTGGCGGTTTGTGACATAAAATCTCCATATCTATCTGCTGTGTATCAATATTTATGTATTTCATGTCGTAAATCGCTAAAAGTACAGTGGGGTTAAATAGCTTTTTCAGGTTTGCGTTATCTTGCATTCTGGGACTTATTTACCATTCAAAATGTGAAAATTAAAAAGCAGAATGACATTGTTGTGGCTTATTCTGTTGCTATAAGGATTTACATGTTGTCTTGTTGCTTTACTATGCAATTTGTGTATTTTGTAAGATCTAAAAGACAGTATAATAGTAGGACTTGAAATCCCAAACTTAAATATTTGTACCAGGTAAAGCTTGGAAAGCATGTGGTCAAATTTGCAGAATGGGTTAAGATCCCTGCTTCACCCTTTAGTCAACGTGTGTGATCCTGGTCAGTTATTTAATCAATGTTTGCGGTTAAGTCAGAGTGTGGAGTCCTTATTGCAAACGTAATCACACTTTGAAAAATGAGACAACCTTGCAATGGGACAGATTCAATGACTAGGAAGAAAATAGTGTACATTTGTGCTTCTCTGTTTGTGGACCCCAAAGCTGTCACCTAGAATGTTATTATTGGTGCACTGGCCCTCTCTTCGTCCAATAGTCTCAGCAGCCAGTCAGTTCACTACACTAGAATCATTGGTAGACTAACTGTAGCAGAGCCAACATTAATCTTCTCCCCTGTTGCTGACAGTCACAGAAGTTGATTGGGCCATGCAGAGTACTACACCACAGAAGAATGAGTGAAACTCTTTGGTATGTCCTGTTATGCTATTTTATTGCATCTTTTATAGCACACCGGCTCTCATTTTCACACTTTCTAGGAGCTTCAGGATCTGCAAGCAGTGGGGTAGGAGACTGGTGCAGTAGTGCAGCACCAGGGCAAGATTGCCTGCTACAATGTTGATGTATGCAGATCTGAAGATGTGGCTCTATGTGGTGTGAGTTCTAGATATTGTGTAAGCTATCTGCAGGAGTAGTTCATGTTTACTACAGGTTGATAAGGCACTCGTTCATGTGGTTGTCCGTGGGGCCATGAGAGTGGTGCTTAAGGAGTGTGGGGAGTTATGCTGGTGTATCTGTGGTGGATTAGGTTGGTGCTCAGGGAAATTTAGTGCATATATGTGCATTCAGATTGTATGTGCCATTGTCTAACCTGTGTTTCTTTGGCACACGGGTTGTGTTGTGCAATGTATTTTCGTTTAGGGTGGGAGATAGAAACAGCTATTGCAGAGATATTTTGAAAACGGCTATTGTTACCATATCTTTTTTAAATCAATGGCGAACTTGATTGCATTGGCAAATCATACAAGAGTGGGAATTTGAGGCATTCAAGGGGCACTTTATACAGCAACAGCACACAGAAAATGGAAGCCTTTTGCTTCAGTTTGTTTTTGACAGTGACTAACCAGGGAGTCAAGGGCCAGACAAGGGGTGGATGATAGGAACCGCTCCCAAGGCAGCCAAGGACTAGAAGATAGTGACTCATCCGAACAGTCAAGAAGCAGAGGGGTGACAGAGGGACTCCTAACCACAGCTTTCCTTGTACCTAACCACAGCTTTACTTGTACCATAGTTTTACTTCAGTCCATTTGTATTAGTTTTGGCTATTAGGTGGTGGTTATAAGGCAAAAGTATAACACTGGAGTAAAGCTGGGAAGGTGAGAACATATGCGGGACACACAATTTGAGGGTGGGGTTTAGTTATTTACCAGCCCATTGCCTGCCCATCGCCATTTTGATCCCTTTCGCCATTACCACCTGCTACTGGCTCCTCTCTCCCTGCCTAAAACACATCCTCGTGGGAGCTCCTTGGATCTATCTCTATCAAGCAAAAACATCAAACATTTGCCTGTCACTGTTAATTCTAAACAGAGGCGTGTCCAAACTCTTGATTGGGTGGAACAAGTGGGGGACTGATTTATGGAGGGGTGGCATGAAGTATAAGTGCACACACACGTACTGATCATACTTTAGGATAATGTAGTGGTACCTGGGGTGGCCCGTCAGACTCCACGTGTCGCACGTGCCACCCCAGGCCGCTCCCTGGACACACCACTGTTTCTAAGTAGTCTGCAGTGAGTTAAATGTTAATGGCCTTATTACAGCTGCAAAAGTGATACAGGTTTAATAAAAATGTCTTAGATGTGCCTAGAACCATTTGATTTATATATGTTCCGTGCATTGAAGTCCTGTCAAAACAAATTGACAAAGTCAACAGTTTAGGCTTCTGTATAGGTTTTAGGTAGGCATATGCCAGACACTCATATGCCTAGATAATCACACCATGTTCCAGCTGTTGCATCTTATGGCCAGGTAATGTCATTATGACAGTGCCTGGCAAATGCCTATTCCATGCCTGCACAAAAGCCAAATCTGTTGTCTTTGCAAATGTTTGGATTCAATTAAAGTGACTCAGACATAATATTACTGGCAACTAACTACAAAGTGGATTGAGTTTAAGGTGCATGTATGGGCTTGCTCAGAGTACTGGCTTTCTGTTTCGCTAAATTATTGTTACTAACAAATAAAAGTATTAATTAAGAGAAAAGATACAGTAATTTAAAATGAACATTAAACTGCCCCTGTCATAGATGGATTAACTTCCTGTACTATTCATGTAGGAAAATGGCATTTTTACCTTCTGACAATGTATAGAGGACTCTGCAGTTCACATTTTAGTGCCAGTCAACATATGTATAAACTATATTTGCAATGGTGAGTTTAGTGTGATGATTCACAGATAACACTAATAAATATGTTCTAAAGAGTTGTATGTCAAATAGTATCTTGTTTAGTTTACATGCACAGTTGTACCAAAGATCTCTACTACTGAATATATTGTTCTGATATTTCTGTCAGGGATCAATCTAGTGCCATTATAGTGTATTCTTCCAGCCAATGTCCAGTCTGGTCACAATGCATCCCCAAACATGTTTTGGACTTGTTGGGCCTCATCGGTGAGGAGTAGCGTAGGTCTCTATGCCCGGCAGGCACAGGACCCACGTCTGGACATTCCAGTCCCACTCGGGATGACAAAACAAAAACAAAGAGGTGATGGCTAGAAGGTGAAGATCGATAGTCTGGAGGGTTGCCCAGAGCAATGCCAGAGGTCAATATTAATTCTAAACCTTCCATCCATCATCTTTGCCTTGTCACGTCGAGTGGGACGGGTATGCCCAGACGTGGGTCCAGTGCCTGCTGGACCTAGAGATCCAAGCTACTCCTCACTGATGAGGCCCAATAAGGGCGAAACATGGTGCACCTGTGTTGTCACCCATTCATAGTACAGATCACCAAATATCCACACCCCAAGGGACGCCGGAGCATGTGCATTGTGAAAGCCACAGTCCCCATGTCTCTGCACAGTCATCAAGAACTTGTATCCCTATTACAAGGGCCAAATGTTCCTAGATGCTCTTCCTTAATTGGAATGGGGACTTCCTCCGAGATACCTCCTTCAGATATAGGTTATTTTGTAACTGTTTCTGCACCAATAAACTGGGGTATCAGGTAATAATGTCCCCATACATAATGTCCCCATACATAATGTAGCTGGGAAAAGCCATTGGCGACATTATATATGGTGACATTATGTAAGGGGACGGGTTGCGGGGATGTCCTCTGCTCCCATAAAAAAAAGAAAATGGGGTTTGCAGTGTTGTCACCCCTATGTTCAATGTAATAATGTCTCCAAAAACTGACTTTTTTGTCAGGCGACATTTTTGCAGGGACATTATTACATGGAACCTAAACTGGCAAATCCACAAGTTATGGAGCAGAAAGTTCAAATAGTATGCCGAGCTCAAAATTAAGTACACTACATCAGCCGGTTTCATTTTCTTCTAATTCCAACATGCGCATGCAGCCAACTCAACCTCAAGATATACATAATACTTTCGATCCATTGACTAAGGGTCCTTCCATGCGCCTTCTGGTAGTTCCAACTAAAACTTTACAGCATGAGCATAAACCACCAAACTTGCATGTGCCCAAAATGAATCACATGGCTAAGGAAAAAGATCATCCAAAGCAGCACCCACATGTAATTTTATTTCAGGGTATCTTGCCCGAAAATAACAATGTAATAACTGCTCACATTTCTTTTCATGACATACAAAGAGTAGACTTTATCAATAGTTCCAGAGCCAGCTGTTCTCTTGTCTATCTCAATTCGAAATGTATTTTTGATCACCAGGTTTTTGGTTATTCCCACCACTCAGAGTGATCTTGTCATACTAGAAATCACTTTTGACATCAAAATGGATGGTGATCAAACCTCCCCTTCGGCACCTCGTGACCTAATTGTGAACTGTGCTGGAAACAAAATCACATGGCATGCTGGTTTAGTGAATTGGGTGAAAAACCACCTCTCTCATCTCTTAAGTAATTCCTAGGGCGATGGGCAACATGACTATTTCACCTTCGATCACTGGTGACTTTGTAAGCTCTTTAATGATAACCTCGGTGGACTAAGTAAACATGGGAGGTTCGCAACGTTCACTAAAATGGGCAATACTGCACTGCTTACACAAATCTCACTTTGGACTGCTTTCGCATGATGCATAAAAGCTCATTACAGAGATATGTCAGTCGTATAAAAACTGGTCGCGACACACCAGAGCAAAAAGACTACAGTGGATTCTGAATCCATACTAATTTGTCTAAGAATTCAAGAGCATTCTGGAAATTGATGAACAACTTGGAGCCATCACAATCTATCATACAAATTAATGCAGTTACCGAACAGGTTTGGGTTGATCCTTTCACCATTCCCATTTCTCCCAAGCACACACATGATACTTCTCCTTGTACTAATTTATTCATGGTGCCTCACATATGAATTGCGAATATTTTGGACCTGAAGTGGTACACCGAGCACTACTAAATCTCAGCTCCTCTCATGTCCCGGGTCCCAGTGGGCTCTACAATCTCTTAATTAAGAGTGATCATACTATTTGGGCTGAAGTCTTGTCATCACTTTTTCAGAAGATAGTCATCACTGGAGACCTGCCTCCTCATTGGTCATCTGCCTTTGTCATTCCAATCTACAAAAGAGGGGATAGATCTTGCCCGTTAAACTATCGCCCAATCACAATCCAAGATGCAGAGAGCAAGGTATTTGCCTCAATACTCCTACCCCATATGGAGTCTTGGATATCTGAATGTGAAATCTTGGGAAAATGGCCAACATGATGTAGGCGTCACTTAGGAACTTCGCTAAATGGCTTGATGGTCAACTCATCACAACATTTGGCCTGGGAGGGGAAGAATCCATCAATTTGTGTTGCTTCTCTCGATCTAAGTTCAGCATTTGAAGCAATCGGTCGAAATAAGCTATGGCTCAAGCTTCAGAATTGTGGTATTCCCTCTGGTCTTCACAGGCTTATTGTAGGACTGTATACTAACACTCATATACAAATTCGACTGAATAACACAGGTGGTCTTTCTAGATTGAGCCCCACTGCTTGTGGAGTTCTACAGGGATGTGTTTTGGCTTCATGCCTTTTTAATTTATATTTTACAGATATTGATGACCATCTAAAATCAGCAGTCTTGGTCTCACCCAAATTAGGTTATCTTAGACCGCACTCACTGGCATATGCCGATGACTACCTATTATTTGACTGCATTGCAGTGGGTCTTCAATGTTTGATAAATTCTTTTGTTGGTTATGTTGAAGCCCACTCCTTGAAAGTCAACCCTGAAAAGACAAAAGTGCTACAACTTTCAAAATTTTAAGACCAAGAGTTCTAACAATCAGAGGATCATATCGTCCATGATCAATTTAGGATTTTTGATTCACTCTAAACCATGCATTGGAAATTTAAAACAATGGTTCAAAGATCATATTTCTGCCTTGTCCGCTCAACTATTAAAGGTTGATCACAAGTATTGTACATTTTCCCTAAAACCTGCTATATCTTTTTTATGAGGGAAAACTGGTACCTAAACTACTGTATGGCATAGAGACCTACCCCATTAGCGTAACAAACTGTCTCCCAGTTTTTGAGGCCCTTTTCTGGTGACAAATCCTTAGACTTCCAAACTCCCTATCGATTGTTGTCATACGATACAAACTTGGTATTACATCTTTACATGCAAGAGTGCCGACTGGAAACTTTCACTTTACCGGAAGATCTTGTGTCCTATCAAGGGTTCTTTATTTGAAGACTTTAATAACATCTTGCAAACAGAGAGATGTGTCTGGGTTTGATCAATTATGAATAGATGCAATACCACACTTGATAACTTCAATTCATCAATTGAAGACCTTATGAATTTCCCAGTGCAAGTAAAAACATCTTTCCCGCATTTTCACTGGATTACTACAATAAATCGGTTGCATTCATATCCCTCATTAAGGCAACTCTGCACTGATCATAAAAAGCTGGGAATTACTGGACTCTTTCTATGCATCTATCCCAATAGACTCAAAAGGTTATCTTTTTATATTTCCGTTGGAATCTGCTACTTACTAAACAAATCCTTGTTCGATATCATCCCTCAAGAACAATCTGCATGTCGTTTTTGCAATTTACCAGGCACATTTGAATCTTTAATGCACTTGGTAACTGAGTGTTCATGTTTGGAGAACACTTGATTATTATTTTTTTGGTAAACAACTATCAACACTTCAGTCTCTTGGAACAGAACCTTTTTGGCATTTATGTCTAGCTGGGCGTACAACCTCCTGCGTTATTGCAGTTGTTGGGTTTATAGATTCACTGAATTTGTAATCTTATACCATAGATGAATCACTGGACTCTTTTCTCCTAACGTTTTCTGCTTAATTGTCCACTCTTGTCTTGAAGCTCACCTATTAGTCGTGATATGAATTGAAATTAAAGGAATGGTTCGGTCAAAATTTTTCATTGTCCCTACGGGTCGGCCATGTGTTTTTAAGCATAAGTCGCATGATTTTAGAAAAATTTCCTATGGACCTTACCCGAGTTTTCATCCATTAAACGCACGCGAGAACAGGCACCAGTGCGCTGCCATTTTGTGATAATCCTATCACTTGCCCCATCGCCCTGGCTGACCTGCTTTTGCGGCACTAAATCATATCCCTCGCCCCTGAGCCTGTCATCAGCAGACACGTACCGCCCATTTCACAACGCCAAAGCACATCTCGTGTCAACAATCGCTGCGCTTGAGCTAATGACGTGTCGCCATGGAAACGGCAGGAAGCCTCTTTACTCAATAAGTTTAAACAGACCGTTTCACAACACACAGCAGCAGATTTTCGATTCCATTCCTCTGTGTGTTACTTTGAGTATTCTGTGACTCGTTTCTGTGCTCTGGTCAGCTACCTTCGTTGCTTGTAGCTAGTGTAAACAGATACCAGTACCACCGCTATAAATTATTTTCGTTTGTTTACCACACAATGGCTACAATAATGCCCTACATGTACGAGCCCGAGTATACCGAGGAGGAACTACTGGAAAGGGAAACATGCGAAAACGATGGTGTTTCGGACGGCAGTTGGCAGGACGAATCAACGGATGAAGACACTGGACCTAGTCGCATGGACGGTGTTTCCACCTGGTGCACATGCAATCGGTGCGAGCTAATGCCAACCGAGGATGAGAACTGCTGCTGCTGTGAAAACTCAGGATGCGTGGCCTACATTTCGGAAGTCGAGCCACGGCCGCAATGCATCACCGAGCTGCCAGACTTCAGGGCAGCCTGCCTCACACGGTCCGTGTTGAGGATAATGATGGTGCTTATGCACAAACTTCACGCAACTGTTCGTCCTCGTAATCCGAGTAACGAGTAAGTATACTCTGCTTGTGATGCCACTCCTATTTCATGGTCTTCTACTATATCCAAAATTACATATACATATCATGTTAACGCATGAGTTGTTCAATAGTGTGCAGTCTCTAGATAGCATTTGTCCAAGCAGAATGCCATTAGTTACAAGAATTGTCATTGACAACAAACGTTTAATAAACTTATCTTGTTCATTTAAAAACAGTTTGTATCATTCTTTTTCACAGGTGGTACCGGCTGGTGGCCTATCGTTCCTTTACATGGTGGCTTCACGGGAGGCTTGGACACCGCGTTTGAAGAGTAATACCCGCCTGTGCCGTTCTTGCCATAAGAGAAACTTTCCCGAGTGACAGCAGTCAGTACAGGGAATTTTCCCTTGCTGTGCTGCAACCTGACCTGTACAATGTGTAAAGTCTTGTATTTTTGTGCCATCAAAATAAGATACAAAATAAAACATCACATATATTTCAACAACGGTTGTTTTCGATTTTATTTTTTAAATGAATGAAGTGTGTCTCCATTCAAGGATGGACGTCAGACATCTGTGCTCCGAATGGGTGAAGGTCAGGTCGCTGTGAAGCGGGGTGGTCACTATCTAAGCTAACATAATATATTCTCAATAATGCATGCACTAAATAACACTTGTTCAAAGTCTTTCAGTAGGTTATGTCTCTATAAAAGTCACATATATCTATACTATCAATTAACATTGGATTATACAGGCCCTAGGTTAAGGGTCTTGACCACTATAATATACTGGTTGAAGTGTGGGTCTGTGCTCACAAGAATCTCCGGTATGTGTCATTTGTTATTGATAGGCAACGATATACTGTGGTAGGGGTCTAATGTTAGTTGGGGATCTGCTAGGTGGGCATCATGGCATGGTCAGTGGTCTGGCACATGAAGAGAATACCTTGCAGGGACACAGGGTCAGAATGGCAGTAAGTTTCCACTGGCGAGGGTGCGTGGGCAAGGACACGTTTGTGGAGATGAACGAGCTATGTGCTTAGTTCAGGCTGGTTCACATGCAGGACAGTGATCTCAGCGGAAGAGTGATGTGTTACATTAGCTGTTGTAAATACCTCCAGAGTTTTCCTGTCAGAGTGGGAACGAGGGTGGGGGCCATGTGCTCTGCGCGCTGTACTATCGCAGTGAGGCCTGGTCACCAAGATGGAGTCGAAAGGGGGTACAAAAATGGATGCCCCGTGTCCTGCTCAGTGGTCCCATCTACGCGAATGTCAACCAAAGTTAACATCACATAAGGGCAAGGGGCGAACCCACTACTGGAGGCACTTGGTCCGAGTTTCTACTGAGCAGTAAAGGATGAGAGGGGCCTGATGGCCCCTCGCTCCCACACACTTGCCTGTACGCCCACCGGCCCATCCATCCACCCCCCCCATCAAAGGCATTTCGCACCCGTGGATGAGCGCTGCTAAGGTGTGCTGTCAGGGGCGATAACGGCCAAGGTGCCAAACACCATGTACACTTCAAAAGGTATCCCACGCCCAGGAGCAATCGCTCACATGGCCTCCTCAGACCCCGTGTCTCTAGGCAGGCCTCCCCTGAGGCAGGCCGCCCCCCTGCAATCCACATAAGTGTGTCTCCATTCATCAGTCTTCCTGTGCCTTGTCTGCACACCCACCGGCCCATCCATCCACTCCCCTATCAAAGGCCTTTCGCACCCGTGGATGAGCGCTGCCATGGTGTGCTGTCAGGGGCGATAACGGCCAAGGTGCCAAACACCATGTACACTTCAAAAGGTATCCCATGCCCAGGGGCAATCGCTCACATGGCCTCCTCAGACCCCGTGTCTCCAGGCAGGCCAAGCCTGACGCTGGCCGCCCCCCTGCAAACCACATAATACCATGACATACACACGTCATTCATTCACAAACACACCCCTGTTTCTAATACTTTATAAACCACTTGATATGTCTCATGAGAACATCTTTGTGCTTTGCAAGTCAACTCCTGAACGTTCTACCTGAGAAGCACTGAGATCTATGCTAATCTGCCCGTCGTCGTGCCATCTGTGACCGCTTCGAGCAAACTTGTCAGTGTGCTACCTGTGGCCATCTACCTGTTCTCCTGCAACATACTGCTTGGCCTGCTGAATCCAACTGTTTGTTGGTCAAGGTAAGGCCAGGTATCCTAGTCATATTTCGGTCATTTTTAAATTTCTATCTATTTGCGATTAGAGTACCCAATAGTGCTATGTTCATTTGGCTCATTGCTATTGACTTGAGTCTCAATTGTTATGCTATCGATAGATCTATTTATTTTCATCTGTGTCAATTGTCATCGAATTGCATCCTTCGGGGGTCCAGTCTATAATGTAAGCATGTTTCCTTCTTGTGCAAGACAGAACATCCAAGGGACAAGTCACATGTTCAGAGTTTAGTCACATCATTTACACATTTCTGCAATTTATGCAAACACTAAGCCGCACATGATGAACTGGTATAGTTCCGGCGAGTAAAACAAACTTTGCATTGAACATTGTATGGTTCATTTACTTTTGTATCACATTTTTATTCATCAAGATTGTTTAATAATGTCGATATTTACTTTTCAGAATTTTCAACAATGCCTGCCTGTTCGATTAGAGGTTGCCCTTCGAAGACCCATGCTAAATCTGAAGGCACTACAATGCATGTATTCCCGAAAACTGTTGATCGAATAAGAGAATGGTTGAGACATTGCGGATATCCACTGCATGAGCTTGAAAGTAGAGTCCAACAAGTCTTTGAGGACAAGAGGGGTGATCGATACCGCATCTGCAGCCGGCACTTTCACTCGAACATGTACGCCACATCTTGGATAAACAAAGAAGAATAAACGGCGAACGACACGAAAATTGCTCGCAAACGCTATTCCCACTCTATTCGTCCACATTCCGCCACTGGTGAGTCAAGTGTCCGTTTTTAGCTTTAGGCCTTGCGGTAGTGTGTAGGTAGCTGAATGGATTCATTGATATTTTAGGTGTTGTTTCCAATTTGTAATACTTTCGACATTGATATGAGTGTATAGCTTTTTGAATAATGACATTTATCAATATATTATTTTTAGATTTCATAACCCACAAACGAAATCTATATATGGGGACAGGGAACTGTGCTATATTGCGCATTTTCAAATGCATTACTCAAGTATTCTGTCTCCTTACATGGCAATTTTAAATATTGGCATTTCATTATCAAACAATAATTTACCTTTACAACTGCTTGACTATCCCTTGAATCTGAAGCAAGAACATTCTACTTCAGTGACGTGCTCACAGTTTTCAACCACTTCTAGAGCGTATTAGGTAATCTTACTTGGCTATTCCGCTACAGACTTGTTTTATGCATGTCAAGTAATCGTTTTTATGTATCGTGTGATTATTTTACCAATTGTTTGGTTAGTGCTTTCCAATTGATATACACCTTAGTTGTCGTCCCCTGGTGTTTGTTTTCAGTTCTAATTAGTGTTATCCATACTAATGCAAGTACTGTCTTTCAGGGAGATGCTGAAGCATCCACCACATTGACAACAGCCCTAGATGTTCTTCAGCAGCACGAGGTATGGATACTGACAGCTCCATCGACCGTGATCATCAGGACTGGAACACTTGTCGTTTGTTATACACCATGTTTCATTCGTGGTTAGCCATTGATATGTACCTGTGCAGTCGACCCCAAGTGTGTGTTATGTTTTCAATATTGTAATCCTTACTAATGTAAATACTATGTTTCAGGCGGTTGTTGAAGCGTCAACCCCCGCACTTGATGCGGAGCCTGACATTCAAGTAATTCCAGGGAAGTGGAAGCGGGACCATGCGGATACGAATCAGCGCAACAGCTTTCGGAAGTGCGCACTACATTTACAACATCCCTAGATATTCTTCAGCAGCACGTGGTATGGATACTGACAGCTCCATCGAGCGTGATCATATAACGTGATTCCATTTGCTATACTTTCTTCCCTATTAACGCAAGTACTGTGTTTCAGGGAGACGATGGAGCTTCCACTACAATCACAACATCCCATTTAGATGATGCAGATGTAAAGAAATCAGAGAAATAAGTCGATTAAATCTGATCATATTTAAATATTCCTTGATTCTTTTAGACAAAGCATCATTTGTGGTTATCTCTTTATATGTACGTGTGCCGTCGACCCCAAGTGTGTGTATGTTTACAATATTGAAAACCATACTAACGCAAGTACTGTGTTTCAGGGAGTTGCTGATGCATCCTCTCCAATACAATCATTCATGGCAGTTCATGCAGAGCCAGAGGTATGGATACTGACAGTTCCATCGAACTAGGTCATCAGTGCTCGAATACTTGTCGTCTGATTGTTCTACGCAATGTTTAAATCGTGTTTAGCTATTGAGATGTACCTGTCTGTTCGTCCTCACGTGTGTTTTATGCTAACAATATTGTGATACATAGTAATGAAAGTACTGTGTTTCAGGGAATCGATGGAGCCTCATTCCGTGCTGTCTATGCGGATTCAGAAAATATAATCGTTGCAGTGCAACAGGAAGGGAAGAGATGCGGAAACGAATCGGAGCTACAGCGTGCAGATATTGGAGGTCGAGTCAAAAAAGTTGCAAAGAAAAGAAACAAAAATAAGGTTAGTTACAAACAGTTGATAACTTTAGAATTTGTTTTGTGCTCAGGACTATTTTATGTTTTATTCCAGTCAATTGTACTATACTTTATCTTGTGTTTAAACTGACCATCCCTTTTCCAATCTGTCCTCTAGTTACCCGTAGGTGTACGAACTATACATCCACAGACAGTGAAGCAAATGAGAGATGTTGCTTGCCAGACCATTTACACTATGGAGGAACTATTAATTCAGACGCCGCATGTTGAGACTAGAGATGCTCATGTCCAATGGCCAGAACATGAAATGAATGTGTCCGGAGAATCCAGTAAAGTTGTAAAGGACCATTGCTACATTGGGACTGCAACACCACAAGAAGATGATACTGAATGTATTGAAGATAGCTCTGAAGTAGTAGTCGCAGATCAATTCACACAATCTACACCCGCCAAAAAATTGCCACCAAAAAAAGCTGTCGACATTGTTGTGTTCTCCCATCAATGTTGAAGTAACAGATGTTGAAATGACAGAGAATGAACCAGCAGCAGTATTCACCGATGCATCAGAACCTGATATCAGCGATATTTCTTTCAATGCTGCTGATATGTCCTCAACGATGCAGTCCGAAACAAGTGTGATGCCGGATGACAGTCTAATGAAAGAGGGCAAATACATAGTATTCGACAGTTGTTTGATGGATATTATAAGTATGCTGAAATGTGGGCATTCCGTCAGAGGGAAAGTATGTTGGAAGCCATTGATTCATGTGACTCGTCAAAAACAAGGCAGTAACGTCACAATACATGCCGCGTGTAGATTAAATCATACGTTCTCATGGTCTGCACAACCGATGCTGGGGAAACTGCCAGCAGGCAATATTCTGTTTGCAGCTGCATCACTTTTTTGTGGCTCCAGTTTTAGAAAGTTAGAGTCTTTCTTTCAGTTTGTGGGACTCGATTTCATTTCTAAAACGCAGTACTACAAATTCCAACATGATTATCTATTTCCGGCCATTAGTGATGCTTGGAAAATTGAACAATTGTCTCTAGCAAGTACATTCGAAGGCAAACGATTCAGGCTAGCCGGCGATGGACAGTGCCACAGCCCTGGATTTTCTGCCAAGTACTGCACCTACCACTTTCAGGACATGGATGGTAAGAAAATTGTGAGTTTGGTGGTCGTGCAGGTGTCCCAAAGTAAATCCTCAGTGGCCATGGAGAAACTAGGATTTATAAAATCAGTGGAATATCTACAATCGAGGGGAATGCACATCGACCTCATAGCCACGGACAGACACGTTTCAATTGCCAAGACAATGAGAGAGCAGTTCCCACATATTAAACATCAATTTGATGTATGGCATCTTGCTAAATCAATCAATAAGAAAATCTCGGCTGCAGGGGGAAAAAAAAGGTTTGGAAAGTATTTCACAGTGGTCCCAGTCTATCAGCAACCATCTTTGGTGGAGCTCCAAAACTTGTGAAGGGTCAGTGGAAATCCTACTTGAAAAATGGCGGTCACTGATGCACCACTGTACCAATGTTCACCGCTGGACAGAAAACCTACATTTCCACCAATGTGAACATGGCCCTTTGTCCCCAGAGGAGGCACGGAAGAAGAAGTGGTTGGTTCCATCTTCACCCACACACAAAGTCATTGAGAAGATTGTTTGATAAAACTCTATCAAGAGATTTGAGGGGGCTGACAGAATTCTGTCACACAGGAGGTTGGGAAGTGTTCCACAATATGTGCCTAAAGTACAGGCCAAAGCGCTTGCATTTCAGCATGCAGGGCATGAAACATAGGACTCTACTTGCGGTCTTGGCCCATAACAAGAATGTGTGTCGTGAACAATCTAGAACTACAGGTAATGTAGGGATGCTTCGCTACACTACGGCCTTTGCAAAAAGAAGTAAGCAATGGGTGATCAAACCAGTCTATGAGGAAATGGAGTTCGACTTTCTTAAAGGCCTTCTTGTTGCTGTACTCGAGAAGCACAGATATGGAATTTTGAGCATTTCTGTGCAGAGCACTGATGCATTGCCCCCAAACATTGCCACTGCGCCATGTCCACCCAAAGAAGAACTCATTGAGAAGTACAAATCCCGGTTTAAATCATTATAATCGGATTGTCTTTTTGCAAAAAACAATTTTTGTACAGTGTACATACAAAGTATGCAAACCCTAACCCCTACCTTCACCATCCTGGGTGCCGAACAACCTGGGTGTCATCTTTGACTTCTCTCTCTATTCACCTCATATCGCTGACCTTGTCAATATGTGTATGTATATATTTTTGTTGATGTAACTATGTTTCGCAATCTCATGTAAATGCTGCGCACTGTTAACCGAGGGGAGGCTTGCGTATTGCAAATAATAAAACAAACCAACAATAAATCTCACTTTCAACTCAACTCCTCGGGTACTTTATACTTTCCCTGACCTTCCCCCAAAAAGTCAATATCCCCATAGTTAAGGTTCTCTAGGGCTGCAAAGCTCGCGGACAATGAGGACAAAATTGGGGGCCTTAGAACGCACCAAGCGAGCCGTTGCAGATGGGAAAGAAGCCAGTTCGCATTTGCACATTGAGGCCCAATACATAGATGGATTCGAAAGTTCTCACAGATGGCTTTACTACGGGATGTTGCAAAGTAAGAATGTATGCTCATTTCGAGTGAAGGTTAGCAGCTTTGATTTTCAGCTCGCGGCCTGAAGAGGCCCACAACTCGCACTGGCAGTATAAGGTTCTATTGTTTTTTGACCTTGAGAGCCAGGGACCATGCCGAAAGAACTTCATTTGAAGGAGGGGTGCAATAACGTAAGAGGCGATAAGGCAGAAAATTCAGAAACCAGACTGAGTTTAATGTCAGTTCAGTATACGAAAAATCTTTGTCACGAGCACAGTGGGATTTACGGACTGCACTACGCAGAGACACAATGGAAATTGCAAATATAATGTAAGTAACTCTTTAGACGCTATTATACCGGAATGAAGAATTAAGAATTAATGAATGGATGAATGAATGAATGAAGAGCAAGTAAAACGTTTGTGGGATCGTCTTTGTACCGGGCACATGGTCATGCAGGTCCACATTCCACACGCATGTAGACAAACATTTGTTTCTCATTGTGTGTTAACCTCGATTTATTTCGTTAGTTTTCGCATTGATTTTAGAGCCGAACATTCTCCATTGCACTATCCTTGCAAGCAAATAGTTTCTGATCGGCTGTAATAAATAAAATGAATGATAGTAATAAAGATCGTCTGGCGAGACTATTTACAATTTTTATGTTTTCAAAACAGGTATATCCTACCCTACTGCTACTGCCACCAGTTTCAGACACCGGCAGATGGTTTTTTCAACTGCCAGCTGCAGCTTCTCGTAAACAACTGCACCACTTTGACAATCTTATCGGACGATCGCCAAGGGCCCATATGCCCATACGCGGTACTAGCGTCTAGAAGCAACATATCAACCTTTACGCTGGCCTAGTGCCTAGTTGATGGAACAGCCTTGCGGTTCACCGTGTGACCAAAGTGCTTCTTTTAACAAAAACCAACACTCTGTGTACCATAAAGGAACAGCGCGTGACTCCCGATAAAACGGAACAGCATTTGCGGATAGAGAGAAAAGAATAAAAAAAAAATCACATTCCGATTTAATATGCCAATTGCTGAATATTCTATAAACATTTAATGTCAAATAACCGTACTTTACCAAATGTACTGTGTTGCTGTTTGATTTTAAAGTACAGTTTCATATTCCGAATTGTGACGCGCTGTGTTGTGAGTTGATCTGTGTTGGTTTCCGGGTTCTGTGTGAAGTCGCGTAGAAGACGACTGGGCGCGTTTGCCTACGCAGCACAGTAACGTCACGGAGAGAGGCGGGGAATATGAATGTTTTGATAATGTCAGGCTCAGGGGCGGGGGATATGATTTAGTGCCGCAAAAGCAGGTCAGCCAGGGCGATGGGGCAAGTGATAGGATTATCACAAAATGGCAGCGCCCTGGTGCCTGTTTTCGCATGCATTTAATGGATGAAAACCCGGGTAAGGTCCATAGGAAATTTTTCTAAAATCCTGTGACTTGGGCTTAAAAACACATGGCCGACCCGTAGGGACAATAAAAAATTTTGACCGAAGCATTCCTTTAAAGTTTTTTTTACAAACGTATTAATTATTATGAATTTCTATGACTTTTTAATTGTATGAAAGTCATTTGATGTTTCATTATGTATTGATTATTAAAGGTTGATTGTATTAACGAAATAATAATACAAAATACATTTTAAAAAGCATGAAAATATTAGATAGTGTGTGGGTTTTTTCAATACATCGTGGATCTTTTCCCAAAGACCCAATGATTACTATATGTGAAGACAACAGCAGTGTACTACACACAAATGTTGTATGAAAGATAGTGCATATGATGCACTACTTATGAGGGTCAAAAATATTAAACATATGTGTACAACTGTATGTAATTGTATTTCATAAAGAATTTTCTTTGATTATATTATCTTTTTTTGCCGACAGAAAAGCGCAAATTATAACATATATTTATTTACATTTTCTAACATCTTTGTATCTCTACCGTCTCTTCCCCATCCATACACCCTACCAATACCCTCTCAAACCCTATACAGCCATCCCCTAACCTCTTGACCCTTACCCACCAACCCCAACGCTACTGATTCTATTCATGCTTCTGCACTCTACACCCACAATCTCTTACACTGTATAAATATCTCAAAATACCACTTAAAAGGACTACTGAATATACACATATATACATATTTTCGTTTTCATAACCGCGGCTACTAACACAACCGATGAGATTGAGCGAGCCGTACGCGCGGTTTAACTCAGCAACGACTGGAAATTGCATCGCAGGTCAAGAAATTATGCTCAAGGCAACAATAGTAAAGGTCTTGAAAACATGTTCAATCCTTTCATAAGTGTTGGACATCTGACACCTAGATGAGCGCAACATGGCCTTGATCCGTCTCCCTTGTAGCCCCTGGTTTCTGGTTTTCTTTTGTTTTATTATCTTTCCCATATGTTCACTTTCAGATGTCTCGTTTTATGTATAAATTTGGTTTGTACGGGTTTTTCATTTAAAACCAAAACAAATAAATAACAAAAAAACAAAAAAACAATAATGAACATGCGTGGAAAGCTGTGGAAACCATGTTGATGGTATCTTCCAGCACATAAGTTTTATCTTCAATAGGTCGGTGGCATTTGTTCAACACGTCTCACTGCGTAATTTTCAGTTTTGCAGCACAAGCAAAAACGTCAACGTACCTTTAGAATTTCTCCCTTTCTTTTTTGCTGAGGATTCAGTGTTTAAGTTAACAAAAAATATCCAGAGTTCAGTCAATGAAAGAAGCCTCAACGTCAACACATCCGTATTAACTGCTCGTGAAATGTTAATCACTTGTGTACAGGCGTGTTATAAATGACTTATATCATATCCACACTTATTTGTCCACGTAGCTTCTAGTTAAATACAGCTGAGTGATACCTGTGTGCAGGTAGACATCCTGTTTAAGGTTTAGTTCTTATCTGAGTAACTGTGACAGATTAATAGATTTCACGCATTCTTTGGGCAGATTTCTAAATCTATACATGCATTTTATTTTGGCATAACACCAAACCACCTAATTTTGTAGAAAGTAACAACTTAACAGTGACGCTCAAAGCAGCTACTCGTCAGCCAGACCATGCTTTCCAACCAAAACCCCTTTGCATTCTGGGAGTTGTAATTTTGTTGTACTCATGATACGTATGCACCTACTCCCAGTTAGGAAGGCACCCTTGGCAGAAAAAGCCAGGCCTGTTTCAAGATGTCATCCAACATGGATCCACTTGCCAGCCATCGACAATCTGAATGTTATTTTTGTTTTGGTAATGCATGCATTGCTACTCCCACCTTTATTTCATACACACGTGGAACTGTGATTAGTTCCATCGGGGCCATTCTGTTCTTTGTGGCGTTTAACACAGTGCAAACGGGTCCCCTTGTGCGGTAGTGAACACTGCTGTGTGACCGGTCTTATTCCTTTAACCGGGATCACTTTCCAAGGGAAATAAAAATTCCATCCTATAAAATTCTTCCGGTGTGCTGTTTTCTTGCCCATCGACTTTCCAAACAATTCTGCAACCTTTTTCTGTAGCATGTAAATTCTCCCTACTCTTCTCATCCCTACCTCGTTTCCTGTCGCCTCCTACCTCTGCCATCTGCCCTCTAACCCCTCCCACATTCTCCACTTCCTATGTGTCCATTCAGGTTTACCACTCCGGGTTCTTATTGTCAGGACAGCTTTTTTCTCTGTTTCTCTCTTCAGGCCATGTCCCTGCAAAGTTATTGGGTTGGGGAGGCATAACTGCAGTAAGAGAATCTGGCATATTAATTGGTGGTAGATGGTTCACTGTTTTATTACCAATTTCACCAGTTGGTACTATGTTCACACTTTTTCCCTTCTGCATAGCCAACACATGTTGTTTATGTTGTGTTCATCACTGACAGACACGTTTATTCAAATGATTCTGTCATAAATGTCTATAGAAAGTTTTCTTTCCTCATCAACTGATAAATCTGTGTTTCAGTTTGTAAAATAAATACTCAGAGATCCGTATAAGAGGCAAGCAGCATATGAACATGCCTTCATTAAAAAAAAAAATCAATACAAACGGTTTTTACAATAGAAATATTTTTAAAACAATACTCGTGCTCTTACAAATCCCTAGGTGGATGAACTGACTACCGAACACTTTGTGCAGACAGACTGTAGAAGCCTTATTAAAGGTCCTGTGTAGAGTATCTGTCTTAAGAGTTAGTATATACATCATGCCATGGCTTTATCCTACTTCAGAAAAGCTTTTCCACAGAGAAATAAATCCGATGTTGCTATGCGACGAAGACATACATCTCCTTCATCATTCACTTGCAAATACTTCATGGACATTCGTCAGGGGTAAATTAGTTGGATCCTTAATCCTGGCCCCGTGCTAGTTCCTGGTGCAAGTCGAGCTATAGTGTACCATAATCCCATATTAGACAGAGAGAGAAAGACTGAGGGTCTCCACAGTTGGAGTGTCTTTGAGGGGTCTGTGGGCAGTCAGAAATGCGATTCCTGGCAACTGACTAGAAACTGTGGGCCCTGAATTTGTGCCATTGCATACAGTCACCCAATGTAGCATCACATGACATAATATGGCATAAAAGTTGGAGAAAAATGTTTTGCATGGATAGAACCATATAAATGAGACCAACTGTAAATTTTCCAAAGTAAGAAAGCGGTTGTTATTGAGTGGTCTGCTCAGTGAAGTGTGATAAAAATACCCATCTAAAATGTACCTCCCACTCTAACCAACTACACATCTTAACACACAACTCCAGTACCGAAACAGATGTTACAAAAGGGGACGTACACCACTAGAAGACATGTATCAACGCCAATTTTCCGAACCTACAGATACAACCAACACAACTTTCGACACTCCAACGCTACTCCGACAGAAACCACAGACAACCACACACACACACAAGTGCACATTCGCAATTTGGAGCTCGCATTAAATACTGAAATATATCTTAAACGTACACACCAGAGAGAGTTCTATCTTTTCAGATCTGAAAACATTGCACCAAAGCAATCATATCCTGCTCTCCCTAATCCTACATCAGCCTCCCCTCACCATATCTTGCCGATCTAGCTTTATTGTTTTACTCCCTTTAATTGTCTTGGAAGCAGGCACAGGTTTGGAGCTGTGTGGGGACTTTCAGTTGGAAATGTCCCGTCATAGTGCCAATAGCTAAAACATTCGAGCATAAAAAAGGAGCAGCCGAAAACAAAAGCCAAGTGTTCATTGCGAGGCCATGGTGAAGGTGCTAGCCGGCAGCCCCGGGCCCTTTTTATCAAATGCATTTTGTCCTGCTCATGACAGCCCTCAAAGTTCCTTCAACAATGGCCCAGAATTTGGGCGGTGGGCGGGAGGCGCAAGCCCCATTAGCCCAGTGGTTTTGAATGCCTGGTTGATGTACTACTGGCAGGCAAGATATATCTAAACCAGGGGTCTGCAACCTGTGGCTCTCCAGATGTTTCAGACTACAACGCTCATGATCCGTCACCTGTGACTAAGCTGGTTCAGTGGCGTCGCCTATAAAAGGGCAATGTGTGACATCAGAAACACTCCTGCACAGATTCTTTTGTGCACACCAACTACCACACCCCTTTTGTGCACCTCCCCTCCCATTAGAACGAAGGCACTAAACCATGAAGTTACTAATGACCAATCATTAGCGGTTTTGTCCGTTACATTCTGATTGGAGGGGCTGCTCTTGGCTGCAGGGTGATGTAACAGCTCTTCATTGTTGTGCGGCAGCATGGATTGCGGCGCTGTGTGTGTGCTGTGCTGGCGGACACAGCACTGCAGACAGTGCAGAGAAAGTAGTCCAGCTGAGGTAGGGGGGACATAAGGGGGGGTGCAGGATTTCAGAGGAGGGGCCCAGGCCCCCAAGAGCACCCCTAGCAACGCCATTGAGCTGGTTAGGGCTGATTGGAGTTGCAGTCCAAAACATCTTTAGAGTTAAAAGTTGCACACTCCTGCCCCAAACACCGCCAGCAGTCCCAGATCGGGTCGACTGCAGAGGCAAGAAGCGCTGTTCGATTCAATGTATACTGCATGCTAGAATAATCAGCTGTACAATTAACAGTCAGAGGCAAACTGGCCCACAGAAAAACTCAGTGTCAGGCTGGCGCCCCTAAGGCCTGAGGGGCTGGTACTAGGAGAGGACTAAGGGCTTGGTGCAGTCATTCCATCACCAGGCCTTTTGGAGGCAGCAGCAGCCTGTTGGGAAATTTCCAATTTCCCCTATAGGTTAGTCGGTGGTACCTGCCCGGTTTGTTTGCACACCTGCAGCAGATAGTACGGTATAAGAAAACATTCCCTCCTAAAACAGTGTGCTAGGCACTTGTTTGTGAGCTGTTAATGTGGACTCAAATAGCTGCCCTGCGCGTGGACTTGTTTTATGGATCAAAATCCAAAGGCTTCCGCTCCCCGCCAAATTCCAGCTGGTTACTTCCAGGTCACTACACTCTTTATTAAACTTCTCAAAACTCATCCGTGAAAACAGACAAAAGATGGCACATCGTTGCGTAATACATTAGGAGCAGTAGTTGTTAAAACTGTGGGTCATTTTATGGGGACACAAAATGAGGTGGGGAGGCGGGAAAGGACACAGTTAGGTTGTGGGCGGAATTGAAGCCTACGATTAAACATCCAGTCGCAATGGAAGATGGGATGGATTTTAAATGCTGGCTGACAGGTCGTATACAGACAGCGCAGATAAGAGCGCCACGGGCGAAATACTAGATTGCGTCCCTCTACTGCAAATCCCGCAGCAGTGGTAGAAGTGTAGCAAAAAAGTAGTGGAACTGTGACTCCGGCCACTTTACCTACAACTGATTTCCGGTGGAAAAATGGAGAAGTGTGCTTTTACTTCACAAAGAAGCAGTTCCGGAATGGTGAAAATGGTTGCAAAAAGTGGTGGAGCTGTTAACAGTAAAAAAAAGTAGTGGAACAGCGCTCCCGACCATTCACGCTCACTTTGACCACCGACTGCAACCCATCCCTGACATTTTCAGATCCTTAAAATGCTTGCTTCTTAACTTGTATTTAACAAGACACCAATATTGCCAAAGGGAACTCACTTTCAGAATCGCATTTTAATTGTCTAAAGCACACTGACCTACATTTTACTACTTTATAATAGAGGGCCCCTGGGGGTACGCAGAAGCATTTCCCCCCCCCCCACGGTATTTATGGGCCCTGCACGGGCCAGCGAGCTGGCCTGGATAGCATGCCCCTATTCCTGGGGATAAGGGACAGGGAAGTTTCGGGAGCAAGCGACAGTTGGTGGCATTACGAGAGTCCTGTCGCTGCTCTTGCTCCTTCCCTGCTGGGTAGGGCCTAGTAGTTTGGGGGGCTGCTCGGGCGACGTTTGTGGTAACTGATGGTGCTACTGGGGGGCAGGATTAAAAAATCTATTTAAAAATAGATATATTACCAAGCGGCACAAGTTGTTTTTGGCTAGGTAGTACGTAGAAAAGCACCAACCTTACCTGTTCGGTTTAGCCAGGTCTGCGGGGTGCTCCATGGTCCAGCCGCTCGTCTATAAAAGGTTTCTTGGTGAAGGTGAGCGGGAGGGAGCGCAGACGCTTCGGCGCATGGCCGTGTTAGGGCCACGGCCAGGCGGCATGGGCTGGGCTGTGGGGCTGTGGCCATGTTCTTCCGGGTCATTGTTTGAGGCGGTAGTAGAGGGCTGAGGCTGTGAACCTGCCTACAGCTCTTTTGGAGACAGCAGACTGCTTTGCACATCGCACACCACCAGGGGCAGTGCCATCTGCGGCCCTCCAGACCTGCTGCGGCTGTGCTGGGATCAGAAGCCGAGGTGGCTTTGGGTAGTGCAGGGAGGGGGAGGTTATTATTAAAAAAACAAAATAATTTTATTGGAATAAATAAATGGATCTAGACAAACTGTGGGGGATAAATATATAGCAGGGCGCTACCTTGTTCCTGCATTTCGGTGTCAGGCCCCCCCCCCCGTGTGGTACGGGGCTTCTTTGTGGGTGGTGTTCCCAAAAGGGGCATAGCTGGGCGGGCGTGGACGGAAAATACAATTTTGAAAAAGCAGGTTAAAATAATAAATAAGTGGAAGTGGAGTAAGGTTTCAGAAGGGGTAGGGATCATGTTAAGGGGTAGTGGACGCACAGGCCTTGCGGGAGGCCTTGAGCATTATCAGCAGGGCGTCCAAGACCCAGCTGGAAGGGGTGGTGCAGGAAGTGACGGGAGAAAAGGGGACCGAAGGAGACCCCAGCGCAGTTCGGCTTCGGATGGGCCCCTCGCAGCAGTGGTGGCTTGTAGCTCATCGGCAGGGAGAGGGGAGGGTTGGGGAAACAGATCCAGGTGCACCAGGGTGGATATATCTAGGAGGGCAGTGAGGGGCGGGGGAGCAGATGAGAGGGGGTCCAAGCACAGGCTGGGGATGGCGGTTGCTGGTGGGGGTGCAAGCAAGGGGGGGTTGGGGCAGAAGAGGGCAGGAAGCGCGACAGTGGGGATGGTAGGGGAAGAGTGGGGGCGGATGGGGCGGCGGTGAAGAGGCGGCAAGGTAGGAAATGCCTGCAGAAAAGTGCAGGGGGAGGACACTCTGCCCAGAGGATGGTGGTGACAGGGGAAGGTGTTGACGTCTCCTCACCCGATGGGTTTAGACGTGGCAGTGACAATAAGTGGACAGTCTAGAGGGTGTCTGACAGCCCCTAGCACGATGGAACGTAGAGCGGAGGAGGGAACGCCTCGCCTGAGAAAAGAAGAAGAGCAGGTAGGGGTTTGTGCACCCCTGCCGAGAAGACGACACAGCAGCATCGGGATGGACGCTCAATGTGAGCCTGAGGAGGATCTGCCCAGCCCAAGCGGGTGTACGCAAAATGAATGGTATATAGCTGGGGAAGATGAAGGTGGGGAGGACGATTGGTTGCTGTGGGAGGGAGGGGTTAAAACGAGAGGTTTGGAGAACAGGATGATGTGGTGAGCGGCTCGATGGAGAGGGTGGTGCTGGGGCTAGCAGAGGTAGGGGTAGACTGCAGGGAAGATGGGATGGTTTTTGTTCCCACAGTAGGAGCCAGCTGAGGAAAGAAATGAGGAGTAGTGACGTGGAGACCAGGATGACCCGGCTAGGTGACGAAAGGACAGCAAGAGGTGAGCTGGGCAGGGAATGGTATGCGACATGGGTCAGGTCGGGGGCTAGCTGGGGGGCACAAAAAGGGCAGGTCAGGGCACCTGGGGTGGAGGAAGATGGGGGTACAGACAGATAACGTCCTAGATCCTGTAGGTGCCTACTGTAAGTACAGGGGAGATTGCAGTGAAGTCGAAGAAGCTACCCTATATGGGTATTACAAAGCCATTGGGTGCGCTTTTGATGGTGGCTACACCGTGGGTACCAGTTACGACTGGAAATTGGATGTCAGCATTTATAATATACGCTAGCGTCTACTGCGAGAAGTACCCTGAAAGGTGTGTAGCTTTGCTAAAATATATGGATGTGATTAGGAAAGCATTTACAAGTTTCAGAGGTTTTGCTTGGGTGAGGTATGACGAGGACTTCAGGGCAAGGATGGGCGAGGACAAGCAGGCAGTTTGAGGGCAGATTGATATGGACTTATGGTTGCAGTGGATGGCACCCACAAGCCCAGCCCCAACACTTCATACAGTGAGCGGTTTACCAGTGCCTTACCAGCCCTTTCCTGGTTGCCCCGTCCCTCGATGGGTCAGGGGAGGAGGCCGGGGACAGTAATCACCAGGATGCTGGGCCTTTAATAAAGAGGGTTGCTCTAGGCCGGTGTGCAAATTCAGACATGAGTGCAGCAGATGCGCAGGACGGCACCCTGTCACACAATGGAGAGAGGAGGGAGGGGGAGTGGGGCGTGTCGAGGGGTTGTGGGGAAAGGCCTATACTCCAGTGGATGTGCTGGAAGAATGGCTCTGTTTTTACCCCCATAGGGACGGGGCTAGGATTTTAGGTGCAGGTTTCCATGAGGGTTTTAAGTTGGGGTACCAGGAAGTGGCGCTGGGCAGAAAACCTGAGTTCAGCCCGGAAGAATTCAG